>NC_053154.1:91577708-93977708 GCF_016835505.1 Polypterus senegalus | reverse complement strand
GGGCGCTGCACAAGGCTTTCAAGTCGGCGGAGTACTGCGCGAGGTTTGTATAACGCGTTATAGCGCAAGGATAAGGAGCAATGTGAGGGTAGTCAGTGTTTCAGGGGTTGTGGTTTTCTTAGGGGCGTCTGTATCTTCTTGGGGTGCGATCAGCCCTCCAGCTCACAATATTCTAGGCACAGGGTACTTTCTGAGATTTCCTGGGGCCTCATGTATAAACGGTGCGTACGCACAGAAATATTGCGTAAGAACTTTTCCATGTTCAAATCGTGATGTATAAAACCTACACTTGGTGTAAAGCCACGCACTTTTCCACGGTACCTCATACCTTGTCGTACGCAAGTTCTCCGCTCGATTTTGCAGACTGGCGGCACCCAGCGTCAAAGCAATGCTACTGTTCCTGTGTGGTTACTCCTTATTTTCCTGATGCGGCTTTATAAATACACTGAAACTAACCGCATATTGTTGATTAGCATAATGCATCTGATTGTAATTAACTTGTAACAATATAATGGTCCAAGGAATAGCCATAGTATTCCAAATACCATAACTGCTTTAGTGTTGTTACTCTAACTGCAGCTTCTTCTTTTTTCAGCTGCTCCCGTTAGGAGTTGCCACAGCGGATCATCTTTTTCCATATTACTCTCACTGCACCACTCGGAGTATTTATATCACTGTATCTGAGTGTGAATCACAGCAGCAGCTGATCAGAAAGAGAATTATTGGTATACAGCTTCAAGCACACGATACCTCGGCCACAGCAAAACATTTCAAAGCCTTTCCTGTACAGACCTCGCGGTTCTGAAACAGTTTCATCCCAAGAACTTTAAACGCACTCAATCAAGCGCTCCTTGTAGAACTGTTTGTACTTATAAGTACAATTACCTCACTGTAAACTTGCACTACAGTTATAATATTACACAACCTGCGCCACTCGTATTTACATATGATGACGAGATCATTTTTAAGATGAAATGCAGCAAAATATGTTTATTATATTATACAGATAAGACTTTAACTTAATTTAAATAATCTATATTCTTCACTGGGACTGGCGTGAAGGATAGAATAATTAAACATGTACTACGAAGATATTTCAATGTTCCTTAAACGTTTTGAAGAATCGGCGCTCTAAGCTTACAGATGGCTTAATGTCTATTACAGAGCTGATTGAGTGGCAATCGGTTACTTGGTGAAAGAAAAGCAAGGACTCCAGGGGTGGCCACGCCAATATATATTGAATATAAAAGAGAAAGAGAAAATAACGACACAGCTAAAAATGCAGCGGCAAATTTCAACAACAGTTAAACGCTTGTGTCATGAACACGAGGCGGCTATGCAGTGTCCTTTGCATAAGATACCATATTGACATTGGCAGGTGAAGGGGTCACCGATTCTTTCTCTGCCCAGGGCCGCCACAAGCCTAGAGCCGTGTATGAGTACTGCTGCAATAAATAATTTCATCAATGGTCGCTCACAATCACTGCGCCGTGAAACCCATGTTTAATAACGTGCTTTAACTCCTATCATCATGAAAATATTACGTATACATCTCAGTATTTTAGTTATTCAGAGAGCTGCAATGTTATGAATGTAATGGATTCTGTGTCCTGTCGGAGGAAGAGAGCCAGTTTAAGAAGCAAGTAGTGATTCACACACATAGAGCACATAGAAGATCAAATACAAAACAAAGCATTTAACGTGCTATACTTTAATTACAATGTGATTTGAGAAACTGGTTAATTAAACGATTTAAGATGAAGTTTATGATGCTCTACTTTAATGACAAAATAAACTACGTAATTAAAGTGGAAATTTTGAGATTGAAGTTGACATTTCGTGCTTTTTCCCCACTGTGTGCATTTTTTTTTCTCTGTACCCTAATAAGCTTTTATATGATACTCACACAGTGGGCTACAACTCACCTTTTCACGACGACTTTGATATGTGACTTTGTTATTTCCGGCACTGTGCGACTTTGTGAACGTGAGCTTTCAAGTTTCTCCAACACGCTATGTCACTCGATCAACTTCCTTTTGTTGATTATACCACGGCTTTATTAAACAAATAGTATGTTTTTCCTTTGCCTCCACTTGGTATTCGCTGAAATTCTTATATTTTCCCCCGTGCTTTTCCCATTGTCTTTTCACAGAAGGCTGATCTTAATTTATATTGATTTGCATATTCAAAGAGGCATAATTCTGGGAGGAGTTGGGGCGTTACATGAAGCACGTGCACGAGCGTTACTTTTCATGCTGACCGGGATTTATGTTGCAGAAGAATGTGGAAGTTGGAGTACAGACAGATTCATGCATCTGGATTTTTCTGTGCGTAAGCATATTTTGGCTTTTGTGCTTACGCCATGTTATAGTGCGATTTCTATGCACGGCCTTATACATGAGGCCCATGGTTTCTGAATGCTGGCGAAGATTTTGGGGTGTTTAAATTATTATTTAGACTACATTTATTTGTTACAGTATGTATGAACTTTTTGCTGTTTTGATATTTGTAAATATATGCTTTTTAAAAATCTATATTTTTAAAGAGTCAGTATGATGTTTTTGGTTTCTATTTGTTTTTCATATGCTTTCCATCATTCTTAGAGATCTGTGCCTGTATTTATCAAGCATTTCAAATCTCTGTGAACTGCTTTAAAACTTTGACTAGAATAAGAATTTGTCCTACCCCAGGGTAGCACATTAGAAGTACTCCCACAGCTACTTCAAATGAATAGGAGTTCATGACGTCACGATGTAATGGCACTCCAAGCCACAAAGTGGTACTTAGAATGATGTTTTTTAGTTTCCTTTGAATCACAATGACACTTTTTAATTTACTGATACTAAATTTAGGGCCTCACCACAAACATAATAATAATAATAATAATAATAATAATATTATTATTATAATAATAATAAAATAAGCAGAAGAGCATAATAAGATATTATATTGCATTAACCTCTATGCAATTGCTGACACTTTGCAGTCCACATGAAGAATAATGCTGTAAACAGTACCAAATTGAGTAAATTTCAATGATGGGATTGTCTATTTAAGAGTTAATTATCCACAGCTGATCAGAAGAATCACCTTCCCGCTGTTATGATCCCAGGAAACGCCTTGTAAAGTAACAGTTACAATGAAACAAGCCACAGATCTGTTTCTGAAGTTGTATTCACTCATCCAGTGTTCTTAATTAACTTCTGGACTTACATGCCATGTCTCCTTCTGTTATTCCCCCCTTATCTTCTGCGAGGTTCTGTTTATTCAATGCCCCAGAAGTGTCTGTCTGCCTTCTTGATCCTTCCCTTTCTTGTAAAGTGTAATGCTAATATTCCAGGGTTTGTGGAATGCAGGGCTCAGCACACCTGTGTGACATTTTGCTGTCAATCACCCATATGCCCATCTAATTTTTAAGGTTAATTACTGACTACTATAGTATAGTTTAGATCTGTAAACATATATGTGTTGTTACTGTGATACTGCTTGTGATTCACAGATACACACTTGGGGCAATGATCTTTATGTGTGTGCTGATTTGTGCAGCTTGCTTAACATTACCTCACCTAGAGTGGTGGGGAAATGTATAAATCGCCGTTGTACCTCACACATTGTAAAGGTGTTCAAAGTTTGGTCCAAAATTCAAGAAATGGTTGGTAGTAACATACCCAAATCATTGCTTTTACAAACCTTCATTTAACATGTAACATTGCAAACACTTTAATTTTGGCAAACGGCACATGGCTACAACGTATAGATGGAGCAATCATAAAATGTACAAGATTTGTTACAAATATTAGTCCATCTTTTTCAAATCACTATCTTTGTACAATTGCTCTGTCTGACATTAATTTTTGTATTTTACTTTTATTTATAATCTGTGTTTTATCTATTGTTCAGTGTCCTTGAGTGTTTAGAAAGGCGCCTACAAATAAATAAAATGTATTATTATTATTATTAATTCATTGTTGTCGAGTGTTTCCAAAACATTCAGTCTTTCTATGACTGTGAGTGCTGATCTCTGCTTGAACACAATCTTCCGTCAGCTCCTAGCGAGCTAGGGACAGCTTACAAGGTCTCATAAATCCTGGTTAGGTTAGGAGTAACTTCCTAAATTAGAAAGAGTGATAAAATGGTCCTATTCAAAAGAGTAGGACCATGTTCACATTAGTTTTTGGGCCAGTTAGGACTATTTTTGTTCTCTGAGATGTTTGATAAATGCTGGCACTGACTCTCATTTCAGTCACAGAACTTGAATCTGATGTTTGTTTTTTAATTCCCCATTCACTGTAACTGTCATATAATATTTAGGTGTTTGAACTGCCATTTTTTCACGATTATTGCCATTTCAGACTGTCATTGGTTATTAGGGGCACCCCCTTGGCAGTTGCGACCTTCAGGTAACATCACAATGAGCTAAAAGATTTTTCAGTGTTTCTTTGTAAAGAACTATTTATTCTAAATGTAAATTTGGTTTTTAACTTTTTGCTCTTGAATTTTTTACCACAATTTTTGTTTAATATTTTGGCTTGAGTGTTAATTGAACTTCCAGGTTTGACCCTTTTCTGTTTAACTGCCTATCTCCTCGTTCTCAAAATTTGTTAGCGCTCTGATATGATAGCCAGAATTTTCAGTCAATTTTTGGTACTGAAAATTACTTAAAAGTATTGTGATTCTGGGCTTTCCTTCAGTTTGTGTCTGTGTAATTCAAAATCTACTTAATATTTGGGAAAAGGCATTTTGAACATTAAGCCTCAGTAAAGCCTTGGCCTATATTTGGGAAGTCTTAATTTTCATTTTTTTTATTTTGTGTCAGGAAATAGAACACCTGTTATGTGAGTATGTTTTAAAATTATCCTTCTCTATTTTATTTTTCACCTCATAAAGCTGTGCATAGAAATAAAACACTAAAACATGGCATACAGACAAAAGCAGAAATGTGCGTACGTCAACTTCCACGTTTTTCCGCTGCATAAATCACGTTCTGACTGAAAAGTAACGCACGTGCCTGCTGCCAATCCCCAACTCCTCCCAAAATTACGTCTCTTTGAATATAGAAATCAATATAAATAGCCCTTAAGCCCAGCGTTCTGTGAAAAGACAATGGCAAAAGCACAGGGCAAAATAGTGAATAGCAAGTGGAGGCAAGGAAAAAATACTATTTGTTGATATAAACAACAAAATGAAGTTGATTGATTGACATAAGAGTGTCAGAGAAACTCAAAAGTTCAAGTTCACAAAGTCGCACAGTCCCCGCAATAAAAAAGAAATTGTCAGATATCAAAGTCGCCGAGAAAAGGCAAGTCATAGCCCACCATCTGAGTGTGATATGGAAGCTTATTAGGATACAGAGAAAAAAAAAAAAATAGAAACACAGTGGGAAAAAAAGCTTAAAATATCAACTTTAATATCGAAATTTCCACTTTAATCACATGGTTTATTTTGTCATTAAAGTAGAACGTCATAAACTTCATCTTAAAATCGTTTAATTTACTAGTTTCTCAAATACCATCGTAACTAAAGTAGTATGTTAAATGCTTTGTATTGTGTGTGTTGTTCTGTGTGCTCTATATGTGTGTATCACTACTTGATTCTTAAACGGGCTTTTCTCTGACAGGACACAGAATCCATTACATTCGTGATATTACAGCTCTCTGAATAAATTAAATACCGAGATGTATACTTGATATCATTTTTATGATGATAGGAAGTAAAGCATGTTATTAAACACGGGAACACAGTGGTGTAGTGATAGTCACGAACTGGCACCCCGTCCAGAGATTGTTCCTGCCTCACGCAAGATGCTTGCTGCGCTGTGCGTGACCTTCCATGAAATAATTTACTGCAGCAAAACTGTCTTTCTCAGTTCTTCAAAATTTTGAAGAAACATTGAAACACCTTCGTAGCACATGTTTAATTATTCTATCCATCTATCCATCCAGTGTTACACTAGCCCCAGCAAGAATACAGCGCAAGGCAGGAACAATCTCTGAATGGGGCACCAGCTTGTCGCTACCCCTGTCAACTGTGTCCTCACATATTAAATTATTAACAATATAGATTATTTAAATTATGTTAAAATTTTATCTGTATAATGTAATAAACATTTTGCTGCATTTCATCTTAAAAATGATATCATATGTAAATACTCTATTTATAAAGTGGCTCAGCTTGGGCAATATTATAACTGTATCACAAGTTTACAGTGAGGTAATTGTACTTGTACAAACAGTTCTACAAGGAGTACTTGATAGACTGATTGATTGCGTTTTTAGTTCTTGGGATTTAACTGTTTCTGAACCTCAAGGTCCCTACAGGAAAGGCTCTGAAGCGTTTGCTGTATGGGAGAGTTCTATAGACTGTGTGCATGGCTGAGGCAATATGTGCTAGATGTTGTATCCCGATACTTCTCTTTCTGATCAGTTGCTGTAGAGCTGTGATTCAGATACAGTGGGATAAATACTCTGAGTGGTGCATTGAGAGGAACAACACTAAAGCAGCTATGGTATTTGGAATACTTTGGCCATTCCGTGGACCATTATATTGTTACAGGTTAATTACAATCAGATGCCTTAAACTAATAAACGATATGCAGTTAATTTCAGTATATTTGATAAAGCTGCGTCAGGGATGTGGATCCAAAAAAGAAATGGATACCACACTGGAACAAAATCACTGCTTTGATGCTGGGCGCTTCCAGTTTGCAAAACTGAGCGGAGAACTTGCGTACACCAGGGATTGAGCTGGCGTGAAAATGTGTGTGGCTTTACGCCAAGTTTATCCTTTATACATCACGATGTGAGTGTGGAAACGGGCGTACGCAACATTTTTGTGTGTACGCACCATTTATACATGAGGCCCCTGGTCATTTACTTTTCCTTTCTACCTTCTGGACACCATTCTATTTTAGTTACATCCTTAAAGTATTTTTCCTATTCAATTAAACACCCTGCATTCAACGTGAATCATTACATCTGATTTTCATTCTCTCTTTCCTTAGGCCTAGTAGTACTAACTAATGCTGAGTTCACGTGGTCACAAACACATGGTAAATCTGAGTTGCTGAGTCGGAATGAATGAATTTCTTCACTGTTTCTCCTTTCAACTTTTCAAGGTTCCATTTTCCTAGTTTAAATTTCTTATGTCTTACCTAGGTCTGTGTCTGTTTTCTAGATGAACTAGTCTTCCAGGTTAAGTGATCTCCAAATGCCGTGCTTTGAAATCATTATTTTTTTCTCCTAGATGAATTTGTCTAAATAGACTAAGCGATCTCCACCTGCCCAGTGTAAGGGGTATGTGTTAATTTATGGCACCTTATTTCACATTATTCGGTGTAGTTCTTCCTTAGAAGGGTCAACCCATCCACCACTCAGGGGACATGCCTCACACGCAACCAAACCCACGCACGAGGTATGTCAGGCTAAGCACAGCTATTGGGGCCTCTTTCAGATAATCTATATGTAGTACAAAGAAGATTATCTTTGTATTATCTTTAAGAATTTTTTTCCCATCGTATCCAAGCTGGAAATATTGAGATCATATTATATTTAACTCTTTCATTAGCTCTAGTATCTACAGCACATAAGTGTCTTGAGCATGGGAAAGGTGCTATGTAAGTAGCATATAGTATTATTATTATTATTAAGTAGTACCTATTCAGTGATATTTTGCAGATGTACTTTTAAACTATAAAATTATTATACAACTCTGGTATATGTTAATAAAATGTATTACTGCTATTATTATTATTTGGTAGTACCTATTCAGTGACAGTTCAATTATACAAAGCCATAATTGAAAGTGTAATCACATTTTCCATTGTTGTCTGGTTTGGTTCAGTAACAGAACAATCCAAAAATAACTTACAGCGTGTTTTGAGGTCTGCTGAGAAAATAATTGGCTGTACCCTTCCATCTGTTGCAGACCTGTATACATCTCATGTCATTAACAATGTCAAAAGGATCACCACGGACTCATCTCACCTTGCTCATCACCTATTCCATAAACACCCCTATGGTAAACGCTTAATGTCAATTAAAACTAAATCTAATAGACACCTCAATAGTTTCTTTCCCAGAGACAAAGCTCTCTCAAACCAGTAACCTAGCCTAACTTCTTTTTATATTCATGCATTCTGTCAGATACTGCATGAATGTGTGTGTGTTGGTGTGTGTGTGAGTGTCATCATTTGAACATCTCCCTTATAATTGTACTATTCTGCAAATGTGTATGAAGTATTTCTTTTTAACTTATGCTATTCATGTTATTTGTATGTGATGTTGTTTTCTGTTATAAACAGCTCCAAATCTACCAATTCAAATTCTTGTACATTAATAAAAACAAATAAAAGTGATTGTGATATACTGCTGAAATACTTTTAAACTGTAAAATTATTTTGTGACTCTGTAATGCAAATAATCTAATTCATTATCAATCTATGTTCATCCATATTTGTTAGCTGTCGTAGTGAGCTCAGGCAGTTCATAGGTCTATGCTTCCTCAGATCTGTTGAATAAAGGATGTCCATTGGAACTATTTTAGGGGTTATTTAAAGGAAGTTCCTGAACAGTAGTTATATACCACACTTAATAAGCACATTTCCCCCTACATGAGTTCTGATATCTAAGTGAGAAATTAAAATGTTTGTTAATTCTGCAAAGAAAGAAACACCAAGGTATACCATCACCTGTGGTCAAAAAGGTAATAGCTATATTGCTGCAGTACCACTATAGGAAAAAGGGTCTAATTATAGTTATTGCAGTCACAGCTGCATTACTTTAAAAATGTATATGAAGAGTGTTGTTTTAATTGGCCATTTTATTCAATAGTTACCTCTTTCATTGTTGGTCCCTGCCTCACAATTGATGTGGTCATAATAGCCCTTACCTCTTCATGAGAATGTTTTGGCTTAAGTGGGTATAAAAATGAATAGATGGCACATCATTTAAAAGTGGAAACTTGAAAATGCAAATGGTTTGTACAAGATTAGCACTATTTAGTCATCCTATCTAATAATAATAATAATAATGTGTCAGGAAAGTGAAGAATTTACCACATTTCTGGCTTCTCTTTCTCCCTACCAGTGAACCTAACCAAACTCACGATCTGACAGGAGATTAATTTGGCTTCTGAGTGGAGTTTAAACTCCATCTAAAGGTTATTCATTGAACCATTTCTAGTGTCAGAAATGTTCTGTAAATTCCAGAGTATTGGATTGGCAGACAGAAGCCCCTAGAAGAATTGTAGACCTGAGCTTTTTGCAGCCTTTAAAATGAAAGTTTTCTAAAAGATTAAGCTACCTACACTCTGAGCTATTTAACAGAAACTTTTTGTTATCTATTTGACTAGGAAAATGTAACAGTTGATGTCTGTCATGACTCTGTTATGTCTCCCACTCAGTAATGAGAAGTCATTTCCCAAGAGCCTACATCACATATACCATAGAGGGAATACAGTACCATCCACGACAGCCCCCGTTTTCCTACACTAGCATGCAGAAAAGCTACCAATGTCGATTTCTTTTCATTTTCTTTATGGCGCCAGTTTGAATCATACCCTGCACTCTGTAGCTCTAATGGCTCCTTTATCTCTGAAATTTCTTGGCAGCGGCGTAACATCTTTTATATATTTTTGATTGTCAGGATTTTTGACATGTCCAAAAAATGTATCATTTACCTATCATCTGACTGGACTACAAATAATGGTCTCAGTTATGGATCATTGATCAAAATGGCCAAAGATCATTACATGCTTATTTCTGTATTTAACCTTTATACAAAATAAAGTTTCATTTCAGCATGGAGAGGTTCATTTTTTGCTAATCTAATAATTACATTTCTTTATAAGATCAATAAACTATATATGCTATATATAAATATATATATATATATATATATATATATATATATATATATATATATATATATATATATATATATATATATATACAGTGGTGTGAAAACTATTTGCCCCTTCCTGATTTCTTATTCTTTTGCATGTTTGTTACACAAAATGTTTCTGATCATCAAACACATTTAACCATTAGTCAAATATAACACAAGTAAACACAAAATGCAGTTTTTAAATGATGGTTTTTATTATTTAGGGAGAAAAAAAATCCAAACCAACATGGCCCTGTGTGAAAAAGTAATTGCCCCCTTGTTAAAAAATAACCTAACTGTGGTGTATCACACCTGAGTTCAATTTCCGTAGCCACCCCCAGGCCTGATTACTGCCACACCTGTTTCAATCAAGAAATCACTTAAATAGGAGCTGCCTGACACAGAGACGTAGACCAAAAGAACCTCAAAAGCTAGACATCATGCCAAGATCCAAAGAAATTCAGGAACAAATGAGAACAGAAGTAATTGAGATCTATCAGTCTGGTAAAGGTTATAAAGCCATTTCTAAAGCTTTGGGACTCCTGTGAACCACAGTGAGAGCCATTATCCACAAATGGCAAAAACATGGAACAGTGGTGAACCTTCCCAGGAGTGGCTGGCCGACCAAAATTACTCCAAGAGCGCAGAGACGACTCATCCGAGAGGTCACAAAAGACCCCAGGACAATGTCTAAAGAACTGCAGGCCTCACTTGCCTCAATTAAGGTCAGTGTTCACGACTCCACCATAAGAAAGAGACTGGGCAAAAACGGCCTGCATGGCAGATTTCCAAGACGTAAACCACCGTTAAGCAAAAAGAACATTAGGGCTTGTCTCAATTTTGCTAAGAAACATCTCAATGATTGCCAAGACTTTTAGGAAAATACCTTGTGGACTGATGAGACAAACGTTGAACTTTTTGGAAGGCAAATGTGCATCTGGCGTAAAAGGAACACAGCATTTCAGAAAAAGAACATCATACCAACAGTAAAATCTGGTGGTGGTAGTGTAATGGTCTGGGGTTGTTTTGCTGCTTCAGGACCTGGAAGGCTTGCTGTGATAGATGGAACCATGAATTCTACTGTCTACCAAAAAATCCTGAAGGAGAATGGCCGGCCATCTGTTCGTCAACTCAAGCTGAAGCGATCTTGGGTGCTGCAACAGGACAATGACCCAAAACACACCAGCAAATCCACCTCTGAATGGCTGAAGAAAAACAAAATGAAGACTTTGGAGTGGCCTAGTCAAAGTCCTGACCTGAATCCAATTGAGATGCTATGGCATGACCTTAAAAAGGCGTTTCATGCTAGAAAACCCTCAAATAAAGCTGAATTACAACAATTCTGCAAAGATGAGTGGGCCAAAATTCCTCCAGAGCGGTAAAGACTCATTGCAAGTTACAAACGCTTGATTGCAGTTATTGCTGCTAAGGGTGGCCCAACCAGTTATTAGGTTCAGGGGGCAATTACTTTTTCATACAGGGCCATGTAGGTTTGGATTTTTTTTTTTCTCCCTAAATAATAAAAACCATCATTTAAAAACTGCATTTTGTGTTTACTTGTGTTATATTTGACTAATGGTTAAATGTGTTTGATGATCAGAAACATTTTGTGTGACAAACATGCAAAAGAATAAGAAATCAGGAAGGGGGCAAATAGTTTTTCACACCACTGTATATATATATCTTTTTATCAGCTTCCAGCTAGTAAATGTTTTGTAAACCTGAAAGGTGCTGACATATCCCCCTTTATCTCATCCCAGCCGTCAAATTAGCAATTGTTAAATGGTTATGACAGCTTAAAAGGTATCCTAATTAACTGGTTAGAAGTGTTCAGGAGTCTTTATGTTTTTTCATCTTCCAAAAAGCAGGATGAAAATGATGCCACTCTTTTAAATATTAATGACCTTTTTATCCAGTAAGGCTTTATGGATATGGGTTCTAATTTAGAAGATGGAAGTGATGCTAGCTCAACAGCACTTGCAAAAATTAAAATAAGAAGAAAGGCTTTAGGAAATTAGTGCAGATTTTCAGATATTTCTCCTTTTATATTGTGACAAAAATGATTGCAGAAAGGAGGATAAAGCTACACTTAATTTCTCCTGTACAAAATCACCAAGTTCACTGTGCCAGCATTTCTTGCTTTAGGAGCTGGAAAGATTTCAGAATGATGATGCAGTGGTGCATCGTTTATAAAGTAACTTTCCAGGGTAATGATTCCGTCGCCTCAACTTAACAAGCAATTTTCAGCCTCTTTAATTAATCCTTTTCTATATTTTATTATGAAAAGTAACTAACATCGTCATAGTCCTGAGGTGAAAAATAATTAAATTATTATTCTATAGCACACTACCATTTACAAGCTCAGAGCCCTTAACTTATTTACAAACATACATTAGCATAGATACAACATAATTGTTTTGTGGTGGTTTGTATGTCCATGTGGGTTTCTTTTGGGTGCTCATATTTCCTCTCACAGTTTATAGACATGCAGGTTAGGTGGGTTGGCAATGCTAAATTGTCGTCTGAAATTTGGGTCTGTGTGTGTGTTCACCTTGTGACAGCCTGGCGCCCAGGCCAGGGTGCGTTACTGCCTTTTGCCAGATGCTTGCTGGTGTGGGCTCTAGCTTCCTGTTCTGGATAAATAGGTTTGGACAATGGAAGGAAACATGCTATGTTAATGATTAAAAATAAGAGACTGCTAAGATCAAACAAGAACAGAAATGAGAAAAAACAAAATTCAAGGCTGTACAGATTCCATTTGATCACGGTCAGCTGGTCATCAAGCACTCCCTGGGAATTTTATAGTGCGCCATGGTGCAGACAAATATCAATAACTGAATAGATACAACAGTGATGATTCTGTGCGTGCATATTCAAGTGCAGTTTGAGTGCCAGAAGGCATAACCAAAACAAAATGGGAGGTACTGTTACAGAAAACAGAGGACAGAAGACTGTGAAAGACTGACACATTTCTAAAGAAAAAGAAAATAAACAACCTGACCATCAGCTTATTGCTAAAATAATGGAATTCAGACACACTAAACTGAGATGCAGATCGAGTTGGCTGTACATAAATGTCTCAGTTCCTAAGTTAAATGTATTTTTTTTGCAATTGTAATATACATTCAATTTCTTTGGAAACTTTCAGTTTTAAGAGTAACCAAATATCTTCTTCTCTTTTTGGCTGCTACCATTAGGGGTCGCCACAGTGGATCATCTTTTTCCATATTTTCCTCTCCTCTGCATCTTCCTTTGTCACATCCATCACCTGCATGTCCTCTCTCACCACATCCATAAACCTCCTCTTAGGCCTTCCTCTTTTCCTCTTACCTGGTGCTCCATCCTTAGCATCCTTCTCCAAATATACCTAGCATCTCTCCTCTGCACATGTCCAAACCAACACAAAGCCAACACAAAGCCTCTCCGGCTTTGTCTCCTAACCCTCTAATGTATTTGTTCCTAATCTTGTCCATCCTCGCTAAACCTTAAGCAAATCTTAACATCTTTAACTCTGCCAACACCAGCTCTATCTTCTCTTTTTGGTCATTGTTATCGTCTCCAGCCCATATAACATAGCTGGTCTCACTACCGAATGTAAACCTTCTCTTTCACTCTTGCTGGTACTTGTCTTTTACAAATCACTTCTGACATTCTTCTCCATCCACTCCTCCCTGCATGCACTTTCTTCTTCACCTTTCTTTCAAACTCCCCGTTATTCTCTACTGTTGTTTCCAAGTATTACCCAGTGCTGGATTTAGACTTGATAAGGCCCTAAGCTATTTGAGACATGGGGCCCTTTATAAGTATATATGACAATTGCTCACTCGGACAATTTGTTTTGGGGGCCCCCAAGAAGGCGGGGGCCCTAAGCTATAGCTTGTGTAGCTTATACGTAAATCCTGCACTGGTATTACCCACCTTTGTCAACTCTACTCCCTGCATCCTCACCATTCATCTCATTCACACACATTCTATCTAGTTCCTACTGACATTCATTCCTGTCCTCTCCAGAGTATATGTCCACCTCTCCAATATCTCCTCGACCTGCTCCCAATTCTCGCTACAGATCATAATGTCACCAGCAAACATCATAGTCCATAGGAATGCCTGTCTAATCTCGTCTGTCAACCTGTCCATCACCATTGCAAATAAGAATGGTGTCAGAGCTGATCCCTGATGTGATCTCACCTCTACCTTGAATGCATCCATCACTCCTACCACAGACCTCAGCACTGTCTCACTTCTTTCCGAAATATCTGTGCCACTTATATACTTCTCTACCACTCCCAACTTCCTCATACAGTACCATAACTCCTCTCATGGCACCCTGTCATATGCTTTCTCCAGGTCCACATAGACACAATGCAATTCCTTTTGGCCCTCTATATACTTCTTCATCAACACCCCAGAGCACACATTGCATTTATATTGCCCGTTTCCCAGCATTAAGCCATACTGCTGCTTACTGATCATCACCTCTTAACATAGCTTCCACTACTCTTTCAAATATCCTCATTCTGTGGCTCATCAATTTTATCACCATGTAGCTACTACAGTTCTTTACATTCCCCCTTATTCTTCAGTACCAATACACTTCTTCTCCACTTCTCAGACATCCACTCACTTTCCAAGATTGCATTAAACAATCTGGTTAAGAACTCCACTGCCATTCCTCCTAAACACCTATATGCTTCTCTAGGTATGTCATCTGCACAAACAGCCTTTCCATTCTTCATCCTCTTCATAGTTGTCCACACTTCCTCCTTGCTGGAAGAATAAACACTGTTAAGATGAATATTCTTCCTAAACTCCTTTTTTTATTTCAAAACATCCCAATATACATTAATAAATCATTCGTTAGGCAATCAGATTCAACAATAACCTAATTTACTTGGAATTCAAAACATCCACGCATGAAAAGAGCGACCTTACAAAAACAAAAGGCAGAAGGCGCCATGGCTCTACCTAACTTCCAGTTTTATTACTGGGCAGCAAATATACAGGCGATAAGAACCTGGACACAAATAGAAGAACATAAACAGGCTTGGACCGCAATAGAAGTAAAATCCTGCAGTGCTTCTTTGTATTCCTTGCTCTGTGCTCCAATAAACACACGCTATCGGCAATATACAAATAACCCAATTGTGCTCCACTCACTTAGAATCTGAAACCAATGTAAAAAGCATTTTAAGACGGAGAAGCTTCTATCTGTGGCACCTCTGCAAGAGAACCACCTCTTTCAACCTTCACAAACATATGCGGTTTTTAATATCTGGAAAAAATTTGGAATTAACTTGCTTAGAGATCTTTATATAGACAACGTCTTTGCATCCTATGAACAGTTACATTCCAAATTTAACATTCCAGCTACATATTTCTTTCACTATTTTCAAATCAGAAACTTTGTTAAACAAAACCTTCCAGATTTTCCTCATCTTGCACCCTCATCCATGCTGGAAAAAATATTGCTCAATTTCAAGGACTTAGACTCCATCTCTACAATATATAAAATCATTTTACAATCCCTCCCTTTCAAAGATCCAAGAGGACACTGGGAAAAAGATCTCTCAATTAATATATCAGAAAAGGTGTGGAAAGTAGCAATGCAGAGGATTCACTCTGTCTCGACTGAAACTCTCCAAAATATTTCCAGGGCATGATCCAACCTGTGAACGCTGCAACCAAGTCCCAGCCTCACTGGGTCACATGTTCTGAGCCTGCACCAAATTAGCATTATTCTGGACAAAAATTTTGAATTACCTTTCAGAGAGCCTTGGACTCACAATCCCTCCTAACTTATTAACAGCTGTGTTTGGTGTTCTTCCAGAGGGGCTTAAAGTGGAGAAAGACAAACAAATTGTGATTGCATTCACTACACTTTTGGCACGCAGACTTATTCTGATAAACTGGAAGAACCCAAACTCTTCTCTTTTAAGCCAGTGGGAAACCGATGTGTTATATTATTTGAAGTTGGAAAAAATCAAATACTCAGAGGATCCGTACAGACTTTTTTCAAAACATGGCAGGATCTAATCAGTAATATTTTAAAATAAGTTCATAAAGCACAGAGAATTTATTAATTTAGGTATGTTTACAAGCCTTAAATTTAACGCCGTTTGGCTTGCTCTCTCTCTCTCAAGGGTGAAGATCGATCTGTTCTTAAGTTCATTTTTCTTTTTGTAAAAACTTGATTGCTTTGTATGGATTGTGATAAAATTAATAAAAATAAATAAATAATAATAAAAAAAAGGGTCGTGGCCGGGTTGGCAACCCCAAATACTGCAACACTTCAGCAAGTTTCTTGATTCACAATATATACTGCTCAAAAAAATTAAAGGAACAATTTCTAATCCGAGTATAGCATCAAGTCAATGAAACTTCAGGGATATTGATCTGGTCAGTTAAGTAGCAGCGGGTTGTTAATCAGTTTCAGCTGCTTTGGTATTAATGCAGTTAACAACAGGTACACTAGAGGGGCAACAATAAGATGACCCCCAAAACAAGAATGGTTTATCAGGTGGAGGCCACAGACATTTTTCCCTCCTCATATTTTCTGACTGTTCTTTCACTAGTTTTGTATTTGGCTATGGTCAGTGTCAGTACTGGTAGCATGAGACGATACCTGGACCCTACAGAGGTTGCACAGGTAGTCCAACTTCTCCAGGATAGCACATCAATACGTGCCATTGCCAGGTTTACTGTGTCTCCCAGCACAGTCTCAAGGACATGGAGGAGATTCCAGGAGACAGACAGTTACTCTAGAAGAGCTGGACAGGGATGTAGAAGGTCCTTAACCCATCAGCATGACCGGTATCTGCTCCTTTGGGCAAGGAGGAACAGGATGAGCACTTCCAGAGCCCTACAAAATGACCTCCAGCAGGCCACTGGTGTAAATGTCTTTGACCAAACAAACAGAAACAGACTTCATGAGGTTGGCCTGAGGGCCCGATGTCCTCTAGTGGGCCCCTGTACTCACTGCCCGGCACCGTGGAGCTTGATTGACATTTGCCATAGAACACCAGAATTGGCACTGGCGCCCTGTGCTTTTCACAGATAAGAGAAGGTTCACCCTGAACACATGTGACAGACATGAAAGGGTCTGGAGAAGCCATGGAGAACGTTTTGTTGCCTGTAACATCGTTCAGCATGACCGGTTTGGTTGTGGGACAGTGATGGTCTGGGGAGGCATATCCATGGGTGGATGCACAGACCTCTACAGCCTAGACAATGGCACCTTGACTGCCATTGACTGCCTTGAACCCATTGTCAGATCCTATGCTGGTGCAGTGGGTCAGCGGGTTCCTCCTGGTGCACGAAAATGCCTTGCCTCATGTGGCAAGAGTATGCAGGAAGATCCTGAAGGATGAAAGAATTGATACCATTAACTGACCCTCATGCTTGCCTGACCTAAATCCAATAGAACACCTCTGGGACATTATGTTTTGGTCCATCCAACGCCGCCAGGTTGCACCTCAGACTATTCAGGAACTCAGTGATGCCCTGGTCCAGATCTGGGATGAGATTCCCTCAGGAAACTCTCCGTCGTCTCATTAGGAGCAGACACCAATGTTTTCAGGCATGCATACAAGCACATAGGGGCCATACAAACTACTGAGTACAATTTTGAGTTACTGCAATGAAATTTCAGCAAAACGGACTAGCCTGCTGCATCATTTTTTCACTTTTATTTTCAGGGTGTCTTTGTATTCAGCACTCTGTAGGTTGATAGTTTTCATTTCCATTAAACAATGTGGCATCCTTTCATTCCTATATTACCCAGTCCATATCAGTATAGATATCCAGCATAATTTTTTCCCTTTTGAGATCTGATATGTTTTCAAAGTATTCCTTTAATTTTTTTGAGCAGTTTATATACAGTAATCGGCCAATATACAGCCGACCGAGTTGAGGCAATTAATATTTGCCAAGGACCTTAGGAAAACAATAAAGTTATAATGTTCTAGAAATTCCCAAAACCAGATGCAATAATAAATCTTTTTGTTACTATTATTATGACTTTACAGGATTTCATATGTTTTCTTACTTTTGGAAAGCCTTTTAGATTTGTTTTGATCAGCACTCCTCCATGTAGCTAATGCATTCAGCCTGTACCACCATCCCTTGTACCAGTGTTTCTCATCCTTTATGGTTCTCCATCCCATCTTTGCCTTCTTAAGTTAGTTGATGACTCACTAGCAACAATTGCAAACCACCCCCTTAATTTTGGTCCCCCTAGGTAAAACAAGCTCTCTTGGAAATGGGGAAACATCCTGCAGCACTGATGATCGCTTAAACAACCCACCACTTGCCATTCAACAATGGCAACCTGCGACCCATCAATGGCAACCTGAGTGACCCAATGGTTGAAAAGCACTGCCTTAGGCAACCTAGTACCACCTACCTGCAACATACCAGCGGTGTGATGATGGTTAAGGAGCACTGCCTTACATGGACCCAGCATGTGGATGCTGAGACTGAAACACTGGTTTGTTTTACTCTGTACCAGTAGTTAAAGCATAAAACTTGTGATCCACACCAGACCCACAGATCCTCAGATTACAATGACCTGTACGCTTTCTGACTGACATACAGACAAACGGCCAGTCCCAAATGGAGCTGTAAGTCGAACCATGACTATATATATAAACATGTCTACCACAATTGCAGCCTATGTGGCACCAGAAGAAACAAAGACATGGGTGGACAAAATGTGCAAAGGATCCTGTGGACCCAGCTGGAGGAATAGAAAATGCTTATTGTTGAGGATTGTAGTAACAAACGGGCTTCTCTGTTGTGGAATTTTGAACGCTAAGTGACTGTGGTGCAAATAGGTGGATGTCTAGTGCCTTTGCATTTAAGCAGCTATGTGGAAGAAGGGATGGGACCTCTGGTTCTGTAATGGAAGTGATGTTATGGTTCATTCTAGGACTCGCCCTCTGGTGTGTGGGGAAGAGATAGTTAGCAATCACTTCCTCTCCTGTCCTGTGGTCGATTATTTTACATTGATAGAGAGACTTACTTGGTTCCTAAGTGCTCATAAAAAGCTATATACTATATACATAGTTGGGCTCCGTGGCCTCCGCCTGGGGGAACTGCACAGCCTAATGAGCTCGTCTGGGAGGAAGCGCAGCCACACTTGGAGGTGTAGCTGGAAGTAGGTCAACAAGCACCTGCAGCAGTTCCAGGTGGGCTATAAAAAGAGCCAACAGTCACCACTCTGGGTGCCAGAGTTGGGAGGAGGAGGGAGAAGCTGCCTTGGAGGAGTGGAGGAGAAAGAAGATTGTTTTGTGGTGGTGTTTTGGTTTGTGTTTTTGTGCGTTTTGGGACTGTGTTAGGGCTGAGGGAACAGGGATGAAAAACATAATTCTTTTTGTTTCATTTTTACATGCCTCCATTGTCAGTCTGTGTCGGGTTGACGCCTATATAGCACCTTTGCCACAATAGCTTATTGTATAGACAGATACTGTTTATTTAATAAAAGCTTTTTAGAAGAAGTTCAACATAAAGAAGGCTGTGTTAATTAAAGCTTTATTAATGGTTTGATTAAATGGCCATTATGACAATGTTGATTTCCCTTCATCCATTTTGTAACCCTTCTAATCAAACTCAGAGTCACAGGTCAGACCTTCAGATCAAAATAAATGTTATCCCAATTACTTAACCAGGAAATGATTGCATCACACTTTTAAAAAAGTAAAGTAAAATGTTGTCTCTTTGTGGTTATGGGTGCCTCATCATTGTCCCAAGCTATACATGCACATATCTCGAGTCAGTATTAACATTTTTTTATGGAAAACAGTATTTAAAAAATTGCAACACAGTCATTAAGTAAATACCATTACTACAGGGGTCAGGATTCTCATCACAAATAAATGTTGTAACTGTGGGAGTCCCTCGATTGCTGGAACATGCTCATAATCCTTGAGCCACACCTTGATGTTGTACAACTCAGAGCAGCAATTCTACTCACATGATGGAAATCATGAAATTACCCTCTAATAATAAATAATAATTAATAATAATAAATAAATAATAATTCCCATGCTCAAGGCACTTTAGAGAGTTTAAGAAAGAACGGCCAGGTATACAGTATATACCATTGTTCTAAACCAGATAAATAAATAAAGAAGGTTAAGACAGTAAATAAAAAAAAGCCTAACAGACAACATAATTGATGGTCTAGCACACACACAGGTTACATGAGCATCTTGACATAGAGGTAAACTGAGAGAAAGGTAGTAAAGTCAGGTAGAACTAAAAGCCTTCCTGAACAGATGAGTTTTGAGTTGTTTTTTAAAAGAATTCATGGAGTCAGCTGACCTGATTAATTTCAGTAGGTCATTCCGGAGTCTAGGCACTATACGGCTGAAGGTCCTGTCACCCATGGAGTGTAAGTTAGTGTGGGGCACAACAAAATTGCCAGAATCAAAGGACCTTAGTGGGCGGACAGGCACATAGTGATGGAGAAGGTCACTAATGTAGTTTGGCGCAAGGTTGTTTAAGGCTTTGTAGGTTATTAGTAGAATTTTATATATATAAATATATAAAATATTAATATATATTTTTATATTCTGTAAGACACGGGGAGCCAGTGAAGGTGGAGCAGGATGGGTGTGATGTGCTCGCTGCTGCTGGTTCGAGTAAGGACTATTGCAGCTGAGTTTTGAATAAGCTGGAGCTGTGATATAAGATTAGAAGGGGCACCTGCCAGTAGGGAATTACAATAACTGATGCAGGATGTGATAAAAGCATTAGAAAAGGAGAGGAAGGAGCGAACACGTGATATATTAGGGAGGTGAAAGTAAGAAAGTTACTTAATGTGATTCATGTGGGTGGAATAAGAAAGTGAGGAATCAATAATTACACCAAGATTCTTTGCAGTAGAGGCAGGTCTGTTGAGATCACTGCCAAGATGTACTGGGAATGAACTCATTTTATTAAGTTGCACTTTAGTCCCAATTTGCAGGAGTTCAGTTTTGTTGCCATTTAATTTTAGAGTTCTGCTCCATCCAGGTATTAATTTTACTGAGGCAGGTTGTGAGCTGAGAAAGCTCTGATGACGTTTCACTTTTAACATTGAAATAGAGTTGAATATCGTCTGCATAAAAATAATAACCAAGTCCAAAGCTACGAATAATATGGCCAAGGGGAAGCATATAAATACAGAAGAGGGCAGAAGACAGAGCCCTGAGGAACTCCTTGTGTGACTGGCGCTGAGCTGGATCTGCTGTTGCCAAGACTAACAAACTCTTGCCTATCAGTCAGATATAACTTGAACCACTGGAGGGCAGTGCCAGAGATACCCAGCATGTTCTCCATTCTGGACAGTAGAATGTCATGTTTGATAGTGTCAAATGCTGCACTGAGGTCTAATAGAATTAATATGCTGGTCTGTCCAGAGTCTGCTGCCATAAGCAAATCATTGGTTACCCATAGCAGAGCAGTTTCACAACTGTGCTGTGCTCTGAAACCAGACTGAAAGGGTTCCATCAAATTATTAGAGGTTAAGTAATTGGTGAGTTGGGAAGCTACAACACGCTCAAGAACTTTTGACAGGAAAGGTAAGTGGGAAATCAGAACTGTTTAGTGATGAGTGAAGAAGTTTCTCCGGAAGTAAAGCAGAATTTTCCATTAGCAAAATGAAGCAGTTGGCAAAATATGATTTGTGGTCTGTTCATCAAAAGGAGTGTGTTTTGTTGTCAATGGAAAAAAAGTACAAAGCACAGTGTTGGGGAACGTTAATTTTAAAATTGACTTAGTTACATTACTCATTACTTACTAAAAAAAGCAAATAAATGTTATATAGTTAATTATTATAAAATGTAATACATTACAAACAGTGTGCAATGCATGGCACATTTCACTGGTCAACATTTTGTATTAAATCCTGAAACCCATACATGAACCTTTGTAAAACTGATCAGAAACTTAGCCAAATTTGATCATTTTCTTGAGTTTTATAAGTACATTTTGTCCTTCATGTGGTGTGAAGTAAATAACATGCATCTCCAAAGCCCCAGAAGATTCACAGTATGAACACTGGCTGCTGTGCCACCTGATGACACTGTTTCAACATATCTATAGCAAACAGCTGGATGAATACTAAACTGACACTTAATTTGTAGGTTTCTGTTCCTGGATTGTGTGTAAGACACTCTTTTCTGCTTGACTGTGCAAAGGACCATTCACCATGTTTCCTTCTTGCTTTATACCAAGTAGTGCTGCAATATTCATTGGCACCTTTTGACTATAAACTGGACAAATTCATTTTACTCCTCAGTACATGCAGGATTAAATGTGTACTGAACTATGTGTTCAGTTCTTCTCAATTGATTTCATGCTATGCACATGCTTAACCTCTCCCTCACAAGCAGTCACCAGATGACCAGACCACATTGTTTCAGAATAAATGTAATTTCTCTGAAAAGTAGCACAATAATTTTTTTGTTTTCATTTTTGGGAATACATTTCAGTAGTAATGAATGCAGTAACACATATATATTTTTTAAATGAATGCCATTAATTTACTTCAATAAAATAAGTATTGCATTACAATACTTTTATTTTGAAAAGTTATGTGACTGCATAACAGACATTACTTTAAACATTGTTAAGACATGACTTGGTATGTGACTCTGAGCAAATCAGTCAGTCAGTCAGTCATTTCTTAACCCACTATATGCTAACACAGGGTCATGGGGGTCTGCTGGAGCAAATCCAAGCCAGCAAATGGCGCAAGGCAGGAACAAATCCCAGACAGGGCACCAGCCCACCACAGGGCACATACACACACACACATACCAAGCACACACCAGGGACAATTTAGGATCGCCAGTGCACCTACCCTGCAAGTCTTTAGACTGTGGGAGGAAACCCACTCAGAGAAGGGGAGAACATGCAAACTCCACGCAGGGAGGACCCAGGAAGCGAACCCAGGTCTCCTTACTGTGAGGCAGCAGCGCTACCATTGTGCCACCGTGCCACCCTCTGAGCAAATCACTTACCCTGCAATTACTCTAAGTGTGGATTTTACAATGGGCACCATGGGGGTGATGAAGGTAGTGCTGCTTGTCATGAATCCAGCACCCTAGGTTCAGATCTAAACCCTTGGAATTATCTATGTGCAATTAACAAGTTCTCCTCGCGTCTTTACTGGTTTCCTCTTTGGTACTGTAGCTTCAGGTTAGTTTAATGGTCATTTGGGTGACTGTTGGTGGTGAGCCCTTGAATGGACTAGTGCACTCTCCAAAGATGTTCCTGGCCTTGTACTCAGTACTGCTGGGATTTGATGTACCCCACCCACCACAAACCTGAAGTAGATTAGGCAACTTGGGAACAAGATATGAAATTACAGAAACTTTTGAAATAGGTGTTCATTTGCAGTTTCTGAATCACTTAAAAGATCAGATAAATTAAAAAGGTTTCTTCTTTCTGTTCATCCATAATGTGTTTTAGTATTCGTTATATTATAATAATTTTTACTTTCATTTTTCATTTTTATTATTTAAATTTTTTATTTCATTTTTTACTGTTTAGTACTATTTTTGTGGTATAATCTTATTAATTTATAGCATATTCCTCCCTTTTTCATTCTAGTCTAAATGCAGAAAGTTTATTGAGGATTTTTCACTTCTGCTCAATTCAAATGGAGAAATTGCATGTGATGTGGCAGGAACGGTGTTAACTGATCACAGACTCATTTAATATAAGGGGCTGCAATGAGACTGACTCTATTTACACCACCATGCAACAAATAATAAAACGGTCACATTTACTCAAAGACTTGATCCTGTTTTGCAAATAATTTCTTTTGCCATCATTTTATTCACCCTGATACTTCACATATTGCACTTTTTTATTAATTTGCTAAGTCCAGCACTGCATCCATCATAAACCAAAGAGATTAGAGGGTCCCTTACTCATATCATTTTCTCCCATCTCTCATTTTTTTATTTTCCTTTTATTCATTTTGCCTTTCTAGAACTCCAGCCTAAAGGTGGATTTCTCTCACTGAAGACAGAATGCAAAGTCTATTTGACAGATGAAGGAACAAAGGCTTATAACAGCAGGGATGCCTCTTTTATGTTCTCTTGCATCTGTAAACAATTCCCCACACTCATTGATTTATTTATTTATAATACAATAAGCCAAATCTCCTTTCCCAGGGAAGTGTCGGATCACCCAGTTCCTATCCAAAGAAATTTCATCTTTCAAAAGAAAATATAGAGGACATTTGAAAACCTAACTGAAGAAAGTTTTCTAGCATTCAGTTTGAATTTCTGACGTCTTAATTTTTCAACAATCATTTAAGTACTGGAAAATAAAAGCTGCTGTGCTTTATGCATTTTCTTTCTCAGGAAAGACTGCCCTCTAGTGATTTTCAGTTAATATTGTTCCAGTCTATATATCTTTAAGGAAGAGCATCATTCATAATGTTTCAAAAAAAGTGCATAAAATGTAATGGCCCTGATGCATACAATCTGGATTAATCAAATAAACAAATTCATTAACCAATGTTTAGTTTAGATTGCATTTGCATAGTTAATGTCATGCAAAAGCACTTTAAACATTTTTATAACAGGAATAAAAAGTGAAGGCAGCCCATACTGAGTTGGTTGACTGAGTCTGGGAACCTAGATTAACATTGTGCATGAAGGGGAAGCACCATTCCCATCTTTTCTGCAATGCTTGTGTTTTAGGGTTATTTTTTCCCTTTGTATTTTATACAAATATTTTTACTTTTGCGCAAAAAACACCATAATCAGGTTTCCAAGTTGATTTGGCAACACCCATAGTAAAGTGTAGTCCTTATCTGAATCAAAACATATATATATATATATATATATACTATATTCGTACATTTTTAAATATGACTCCTATCCGAGTGTGGATTATGCAGTGTTTGCAAGTTGCGTGGCTCAAAGTCTGCATCACGAAGTTGTAAGAAATGACTGGCAAATTTTTAATTCTAAAGCGTGCAAACTAGACCTGTGGTATATCGTGGCTCCAGGACACTGAGTTTGAATTCCCACCTGATCACTATCTGTGCAGAGATTTCAGGTTCTCATTGTACTCTTTGCAAGGTGTCCCAACATGCATTGGCTTGTTAAGAGAGAGTGAGTGAGAGGGTGTGCCATCCCATAAACGTACACCACATCCACGCTTGCTTTCTACCTTTAGTCTGATGCTGTAGAAATAGAATCTTAGCCCCTGTGGCTTCCCGTGTATCTCTGAATTGGATTAAGAATAGCCTTAAAATAGACTTGTGGATCTCTGCCATGGCCTGTAGATTAATTTATAATCACTATCACTTCTAAGAAAAATTAACTAGTAATGTTACTCTACTACTGTATGTGATTTCAAATAAGGAAATATGTGGATCAGGCACTATAAAGCACACTTTGCTAGGAATCAGAAAAGTGATCAAATCCATTTCTGCACGTACAGTATCATGGTCCCCCAGCATGACATAAAATGCAGTGAATATAAAAAGTTTTGAAATTTTATTATTATACAATACTAAATCATAATGGGTTTAATTTATCTTTTCTGACAGTAATCAATAGAAAACACTCTTTAATCTTAAAGTGAAAACAGATCTGTGCAATGTGACCTAAATTCATTAGAAATGTAAAATACATAATAATTTAATGCATAAATATTCTAGTCGGTCTTCAGTAGATTATTATTTGGCAGCCATGACAGCCTTAAGTCTGAGTGCACTGGTCTCTCTCTCTCAGCTTTGCACATCTAGACAATGATTTTCCCCATTCTTCTTTGCAACACTGCTTAAGCTCTGTTAGGTTGCACAGTGATCATAAGAGAACGACCTTTTCGTGTCCAGCTATAAATTCTCAGTTGGACTGAGATCTTGACCCTGACTCGGCCACTGCAGGACATTAACGTTGTTTTTAAGCCATATCCACGTAAATTTGGCATTAATGCTTGGAGATGTTGTCTTGTGGGAAAAGCACAAGTTCCTTGTACACTGCATCCGATTTTCCTCCTAAATTTCCCCATATTTTGCCAAATGCATTTTACTCTCTCCAGGGCCTGCAACAGATAAGCATCTCCACAGCACAATGATCTTGCCACCTTGCTTCATGGTGGGAGTGATTTGTTTTTAGTAATGTGCACTGTTCAGCTTACAGCAAACATGGAATTTAGACTGATGTTCTTGTATGCACTGTCCATTCAGTCTCAGCTATGTTAGCTTGTAACTCTTTTAGAGTTATCATAGGTCTCTTGGTAGGTTCCTTCGCTAGTCTTCTTCTTTCATGATTAGTTGTTCTTTGTGGATGGCCTACCCAAGCCAGATTTACAGCTGTGCCATACACTTTCCATTCCTTAATGATTGAATTAACTCAGCCCTGAGGGATATTCAGTGTAGGAGACGGATGCCATGGGTACTGCCAGGAGACGCTGCAGGGAGACTGGGAAGTCCCTACTGTATACATAGCCCGGAAGTACTCTAAAGTCACTGGGTTGGAAGTACAGAAGTAATTCCGGGCTGAAGAAAAAACAAGTTCTCCATTTGACCCGGTCAAGGACTATATAAACGGCTGCTGGAGACCCAGCAAGCGAGCCGGAGTTGGGAGGTAGTTGACAGAGCTTGTTGGGAGGTGTGGAGGAGATTATTGTGTTAATTTATTGTGTTTATGGTGGCTATAGTGCTTAAAAGGTGTTGTGAAGAAGAAAAGGAAAATTAAAAAACTTCTTGGTGCTTTTACCTTGTGTCCAGAGCATCTGTCTGTTGGGGAAAGGTGGGCAATAGTGCCTCCTAGCATCCACTCTCTTACATCAGACACTTGAATATTTCCTTGTATTCATCCCCTAACTTGTGATTTTCAACAATCTTTTTGTATAGTTACTTAAATGTACTTTTGTGTTCACTGTGTAGGCCAGATCATACGGAAGCTCTGAACCGCACAGTGAAAAAAATTATGGGATAACCCTTATCTCGTACGTACATGAAAATATCTCGTACGTACGTGAAAACATCTCGTATGTACGAGATGTTTTCACGTAAGTACGAGATACTTTCTCGTACGTACGAGATGTTTTCAAACAAGTTATGAAAGGAATTCATATTTCACGTATTTACTGCGTGTGAAGTTTACCCAGTTCAATGCGGGTTCACTAATTTAATTCTCTGGTAAACCTGGCACACTCAATCGCTTATCTGCACCAATGAACTGTGGGATTTAACGTGTATCTAACAGTTAAATCCAAATCGGGCCACTTTAACTCCCGCCGTTTTCAGACAAGAAATGTACCCTTGTTAAAAAGCCAAACTTGAATATCCTAGTGAAATCCACTGGCCAACCTGGCACACTGGGTCACCCGTTGCATTGTGCAAAATGAACTGCGATCTTTAAAAGTACAGCAGAGATCTAAATCGTGTTGGTGCCATTTTTATTGTCACGTTTTTGACAGGATGGATCACTAAGTTAAATTGCAGGTAATACTTGCTTAGCCCAAATGTAGGTACACTTGGTATATTAATTGGCTAACTTATGATGTCATTTTGTTTACGGTAATGGGAAAAAATAAAGACACCTTCTTTCAGTTTTATTACATACTAGCAAAATACCCGCGCTTCGCAGCGGAGAAGTAGTGTGTTAAAGAAGTAATGAAAAAGAAAAGTAAACATTTTAATAATAACATAACATGATTGACAATGTAATTGTTTCGTCATTGTCATGAGTGTTGCTGGCATATATATATATATATATATATATATATATATATATATATATAAACTGCTCAAAAAAATTAAAGGAACACTTTGAAAACACATCAGATCTCAATGGGAAAAAGAAATCCTCCTGGATATCTATACTGATATAGACTGGGTAATGTGTTAGGAACGAAAGGATGCCACATCGTTTGATGGAAATGAAAATGATCAACCTACAGAGCCCTGAATTCAAAGACGCCCAAAAATCAGAGTGAAAAAATTATGTGGCAGGCTAGTCCATTTTGCCAAAATTTAATTGCAGCAACTCAAAATTGTACGCAGCACTTTGTATGGCCCCTGTGTTCTTGTATACATGCCTGACAACATCGGTGCATGCTTCTAATGAGATGACAGATGGTGTTGTGGGGGATCTCCTCCCAGATCTGGACCAGGGCATCACTGAGCTCCTGGACAGTCTGAGGTGCAACTTGGTGGCATTGGATGGACCAAAACATAATGTCCTAGATGTGTTCTATTGGATTTAGGTCAGGAAAGTGTGGTGGCCAGTCAATGGTATCAATTCCTTCATCCTCCAGGAACTGCCTGCATACTCTCACCACATGAGGCCAGGAATTGTCGTGCACCAGGAGCCACTGTACCAGCATAGGGTCTGACAATGGGTCCAAGGATTTCATCCTGATACCTAATGGCAGCCAAGGTGCCTTTGTCAAGCCTGTAGCGGTCTGTGTGACCCTCCATGGACATGCCTTCCCAGACAATCATTAACCCACCACCAAACTGCTCATGCTGAATGATGTTACAGGCAGCATAATGTTCTCTATGGCTTCTCCAGACCCTTTCACTTCTGTCACGTGCTCAGGGTGAACCTGCTCTCATCTGTAAAAAGCACAGGGCACCAGTGGTGCATCTGCCAATTCTGGTATTCTATGGCGAATGCCAATCGAGCTGCATGCTGCTGGGCAGTGAGCTCAGGGCCCATTAGAGGACATGGGGCCCTTGGTTCACCCTCATGAAGTCTTTCTGGTAGTTTGGTCAGAGACATTCACACCAGTGGCCTGCTGGAGGTCATTTTGTAGGGCTCTGGCAGTGCTCATCCTGTTCCTCCTTGCCCAAAGGAGCAGATACTGGTCCTGCTGATGGGTTATGGACCTTCTATAGCCCTCTCCAGCTCTCCTAGAGTAACTGCTTGTCTCCTAGAATCTCCTCCATGCCATTGAGACTGTGCAGGGAGACACAGCAAATCTTCTGGCAATGACACGTATTGATGTGCCATCCTGGAGAAGTTGGACTACCTGTGCAACCTCTGTAGGGTCCAGGTATCGCCTCCTGCTACAAGTAGTGACACTGACTGTAGCCAAATGTAAAACTAGTGAAGAAACAGTCAGAAAAGATGAGGAGGGGAAAATGTCAGTGGCCTCCACCTGTTAAACCATTCCTGTTTTGGGGTCATCTCATTGTTGCCCCTCTAGTGCATCTGTTGTTAATTTCATTAACACCACAGCAGCTGAAACTGATTAACAACCCCCTCTGCTACTTAACTGACCAGATTAATATCCCATAAGTTTCATTGACTTTATGCTATACTCTGATTAAAAAGTGTTCCTATAATTCTTTTGAGCAGTATATATGTATACACATACATGTGTACATATACAGACACACACATATATATATATATATATCTATCTATATATCTATATATATATCTGTATATATCTATATATATCTATCTATATCTATATATATCTATCTTTCTACAGTATATCTATATATCTATCTATATGTATATATCTATATAATCTATATATCTATCTATATGTATATATCTATCTATATATATATATCCCACAGGGGATGCACAAACCAGTGTTTTTCTTCATTTAAATGGAGAGGGTTATGTCAGTAAGGGCATCCGGTGTAAAATTTTGCCGGATCAATATGTAGATGATAAAGATTTCTATACCAGATTGGTCAAGGCCCAGGTTAACAGTGGCTGCCACCAGTACTGTTAGTCAACAGGGTGCTTGCAGAAATTGGACCATTGTTGGCCAAAGAAAAAGAAAAGAGGGAGAACTTTGAATGTTGAATCGGAGGCAGGCTCAATTTGTTCTACCATGGTGTGAGGAGAAATGGGGTAGGGGTTATCCTGAAAGGGACAGTATGTTAAGAGTGTTTTGGAGGTTAAAAGAGTGTTGGACAGAGTGATGATTATGAAGCTTGGAAGTCGAAGGTTTGATGATTAATGTTGTTAGTGCATATGCCCTGTAAATTGGGTGTGTAATGCATGAGAAAAAAGATTTCCAGATTGAGTTGTACTGTATGAAGTGGTGGAGAGTGTTACCCAAGGGTGAGAGAGAAGTGATTGGACTGGATTTCAAAGGACATGTTGGTAAAGGGAACAGAGGAAATGAGGATGTGATGGGTAGGTATGGTGTCAAGAAGAGGAATGCAGAAGGTCAGATGGCAGTGGATGATTTTGCAAAAAGGTGCGAGCAGTTGTTGCTGGGGGTGCCAGAATCCATCGAGGAAGAAAAATTCAAAACATTATTTGTACAAAATGTTAATTTATCTATCCATTCCTAAATAATTAAATGGGCAGGCTATTTCGTGTCAGTGCAATACGCTGCTTGTTAAAACGGATGACTCCTGCTCATATGTGCACTTAGTGCTGCGTGGGTATTATGAACTATAGTATCTGTTCAAGTTCAATTTAAATTTTAAATATAAGTAATTTTTATTTAGTCGACAGAAATATGTTTAGTAGGAATGTAAGTTAAATTTAGTCATCATTGCATAAATTTTTCTTCACCATAGAAATTTAAAGACTAAATTTAACTTCCATTCCTACCAAAGATATTTTTGGCGACTAAATAGAACCTACTTATATCCGAATTCAAGCTATTGAGCTGTCGCCTGCCTGCTTGAATAAGACACCCTCGCTTCGCTCTTACTTTTTTACCGTTCATTTAATCATGGCTAGTCGCAAAAAAATTATAAAATGGAAAGGGGATTTCACTGAGTATGGCTTTACCAAAACAATTATTGATGGCGAATAAAGTATCCATTATTCATAAAGCTTCAATTGGTGATCTGCTTTTCTGCGTTAACCTCATATTTTTTCATACTTCTCAAACCAAGGGGGTGGGAGGGTAAAATGAATCGGGAAGCGCTGATCAATGTAATCGTGTACCAGGAAATCATGCATTGAGAGAAGTTCCCCTTTGCTTGGAATGCAAAGTGTGATTAAATGCGTTATTTTTTTACGCCTTATGGAGCACATGCATCGAAGCTTCTCAGCTGTGCTTGTGCTAAGAAAAGGAAACATTTTAAAAATAACGTAACATAATTGTCAATGTAACCTTTTGTAAGTAGTGCCTGCAGGATTCAGAGTGTGGAGAAACTGTAGAGGGTAAAATGAATCGGGAAGCGCAGATCAATGTAATCAGTATATCAGGAAATCATGCATTGAGAGAAGTTCCCCTTTGCTTGGAATGCAAAGTGTGATTAAATGCCATGCTTTTTTTCCGAAGTAGCTGCACTCATGAATATGGTTGTATGTGTCAGTCGCTTGCTTCTTATTGTTTCGCTGCCTTCTCAATTGTATAATGCATGTTTTCTTCAGCGCTTTTTTTGGAGCTCTTCCTTATTTTCTACGTACTGCATTGACAGTTCACATGATTATGTGGGAGGCGTGATGATGTCACACGAAACTCCACCCCCCACGGCCATCGAGCTCAACTCCATTACAGTATATGGAGAAAAATAGCTTCCAGTTATGACCATTACGTGTAGAATTTCGAAATGAAACCTGCCCAACTTTTGTAAGTAAGCAGTAAGGAATGAGCCTGCCAAATTTCAGCCTTCTATATACATGGGAAGTTGGAGAATTAGTGATGAGTCAGTGAGTGAGTGAGTGAGTGAGTCAGTGAGGGCTTTGCCTTTTATTAGTATAGATCAGAGGCATGGATGGTTATTTAACCTGATTGCCCCTTAAACAGCGGAGTCCGACTTGTTGCTAAAATGGGAATGTGTAAACTTTGCTAGAAAAAAAGGACTTGTATCCGCATTTGGGTGTCAAAATCTAACTGCAGTCTCTCTTGTTACAGAACTGTAAAATGAAAGTGAGCCAGACTGATTTAACAATTTAGAGTGTGACTTCAATATTACAATCAGTCTTGTCCCGTTTATATGAAGACAGATGTATGCTAAATTTACTAGTCAATTTGACTATACTCGGGTTGGTCTGGGCAAAATTCAATTGCATTTAACAAAATATATCTAAATATTATATATATAAATTAAAGAGATCCAAATCGATATCACTCTTTAGAGCGCATATTATATATCACAGTCGACTGAAAGAAAGTGTCTTCTTCGCATCACCGATAACAGGGCAAGTTAGTCAATGAATTTCCTTACGTTTGGGCTTAACTTAACACGATTTAGATCTCTGCTGTAATTTTAAAGATCGCAGTTCGTTTTGCACAATGCAACCCAGTGTGCCAGGTTGACCAGTGGATTTCACTACGATATTCAAGTTTGGCTTTTTAGCAAGGGTACATTTCTTGTCTGAAAAAGGCAGGAGTTGCAGTGGCCCGATTTGGATTTAACTCTTTAGATGCATGTTAAATCACACAGTTCATTAGTTCAGATATGCGATCGAGTGTGCCAAGTTTACCAGAGAATTAAATTAGTGAACCCGCATTGAACTGGGTAAATTTCACACGCACTAAATACATGAAATATGAATTCCTTTTGTAACTTGTGCGAATAACAAGCTGCGGGCTAGAAAGTAAATGTCTAACTAATGTAATTTCCTTTTACTATAAATTAGTGTATTGGTTAGTGGTGCTGCTTTGCGGATTTAACGATCTGGGCTTGAATGCATAGCCTGCCTTTATAAACTTGCCAATATTAATTTCTGTGGACTGTAACTGTGTGAGGAAAACATCAGACTGTTCAGTGATATGTCCTGTTTCCAGAAAATGATGTACAGTAGCACGCAACGGCATTTGGTGCTCATCTGAAAGTATGCGGCGCACACGCAATATTGGCAGGTGCGACTTTAAAGAACCTGGGGCCTCATGTATAAACGGTGCGTATGCACAGAAATGTTGCGTAAGAACTTTTCCACGTTCAAATCGTGATGTATAAAACCTACACTTGGCGTAAAGCCACGCACTTTTCCACAGTACCTCATGCCTTGTCGTACGCAAGTTCTCCGCTCGGTTTTGCAAACTGGCGGCACCCAGCGTCAAAGCAGTGCTACTGTTCTTGTGTGATTACTCATTATTTTCATGACGCGGCTTTATAAATACACAGAAACTAACCACATATTGTTTATTAGTGTAATGCATCTGATTGTAATTAACTCGTAACAATATAATGGTCCAGGGAACAGCCATAGTATTCCAAATACCATAACTGCTTTAGCGTTGTTACTCTCACTTCTTCTTCTTCTTCTTCTTCTTCTTCTTTCAGCTCCTCCCGTTAGGAGTTGCCACAGCGGATCATCTTTTTCCATATTGCTCTCACTGCACGACTCGGAGTATTTATATCACTGTATCTGAGTGTGAATCACAGCAGCAGCTGATCGGAAAGAGAATTATCGGTATACGGCATTAAGCACACGCTGTCTCAGCCACTGCAAAATGTTTTAAAGCCTTTCCTGTACGGACCTCGCGGTTCAGAAACAGTTTAATCCCAAGAACTTTAAATGCACTCAATCAATTGCTCCTTGTAGAACGGTTTGTACTTATAAGTACAATCACCTCACTGTAAACTTGCACTACAGTTATAATATCTCACAACCTGGGCCACTTTATAAAGCGCTTATTTACATATGATGACGATATCATTTTTAAGGTGAAATGCAGCAAAATATGTTGTAAAATTATACATATAAAACTTTAACTTCATTTAAATAATCTATATTCTTCACTGGGAGTGTCGTGAAGGATAGAATAATTAAACATGTACTACGAAGATATTTCAATGTTCTTTAAACGTTTTGAAGAATCGGCGCTAAGCTTACAGATGGCTCAACTTCTATTACGGAGCTGATTGTATGGCGATCGGTTACTTGGGGAAAGAAAAGCAAGGACTCTTGGGGCGGCCACGCCAATATATATCTATACTAATAAAAGGCAAAGCCCTCACTCACTCACTCACTCATCACTAATTCTCCAACTTCCCGTGTAGGTAGAAGGCTGAAATTTGGCAGGCTCATTCCTTACAGCTTACTTACAAAAGTTGGGCAGGTTTCATTTCGAAATTCTACGCCTAATGGTCATAACTGGAAGGTATTTTTCTCCATTAACTGTAATGGAGTTGAGCTGCAATGACATGGGGGCGGAGTTTCGTGTGACATCATCACGCCTCCCACGTAATCACGTGAACTGACTGTCAACGCAGTGCGTAGAAAACCAGGAAGACCTCCAAAAAGCGCTTAAGAAAACATGCATTATATAATTGAGAAGGCAGCGAAACAATAAGAAGCGGCGAGTGACATATACTACCATATTCATGAGTGTTGCTACCTCGGAAAGAAAGCAAGGTGTAAACCTAAACTTTAAATTAAGTTCATAGACAGGCTACCGCTGGCGTTTCACATGCCCACAGGTAATGCGGGATACAAGTTTAATGAGAGGACGAGGATATAAACGAGAGTTTTGATCACTTTGTAACTAAGTTAAAATTGTAGGTGAAGGGTGTGCTTATGCAAATTCCGGAGACTGTGTTTGTGGGGGATTGACAGTTAAGGCGGGTGGGGGAGTCACGTCATCATCACCCCTCCCATTTACCTCATTTTGCTCTGAGCTGAGCTTCGCGGCTAACGCCGTCTTCCGAAGCAACTTCGTCACACTGCCACCAAATACTCACAGAAAAATCCACAAGTTAATACACACGCTGTCTCTAGAGTTTCTTCACACTGAATCCTCCAGGCACTACTTACAAAAGGTTACATTGACAATCGTGTTGCGTTATTTTTAAAATCTTTCCTTTTCTTAGCACAAGCACAGCTGAGAAGCTTCGATGCATGTGCTCCATAACGCGTTAAAAATAATGCATTTAATCACACTTTGCATTACAAGCAAAGGGAGCTTTTGTCAATGCATGATTTCCTGGTACACGATTACATTGATCAGCGCATCCCGATTCATTTTACCCTCGCACCACCTTAGTTTGAGAAGTATGAAAAATATGAGGTTAACACAGAAAAACAGATCACCAATTCAAGCTTTATGAATAATCGATTCGCCATCAATAATTGTTTTGGTAAAGCCATCCTCCTTCCATTTTATAATTTTTCCGCCACTAGCCATGATTAAATGAACGGTAAAAAGTAAGAGCAAAGCGAGGGTGACTTATTTAGGCAGGAATATATATGACAGCAACACTCATGACAATGTCAATCATGTTACATTATTATTAAAATGTTTCCTTTTCTTTTCATTACTTCTTTAACACACTACTTCTCGCTGAGGTAGGTATTTTGCTATATATATAATATATGAATTACCTCCAAAGAGCGCTGAGACTTTTGATATCATGAACGTGTGTACAAAACTGGGGTCTCCTGCCCAGCAAAAGTCGAGCAGCCAGCGTGCATAGCTGTGCCGGCCTTTGAGACGCTGACTGCGCTTCTGCCTTAAGTCAAAGTGAGCACTTTTAATTTTTTTCTTCCTCCCCCTGCGCTATAGCCCAGACAAGTGCAAACACGGGACCCCTTTTCTACACCACGGCAAAATAATATTAAGGCGATTCACACTTTCTTTTGCACGTATACGATTATGAGGTCCTCAGCTCGGATTATGAAGATACGCACAGGAGTGAAGGACTGACAGTGCCATCACAGCCGATTAATGGCGGGACGTCTCACCAGTCTACACAAGACCCACGCGACTGTCCCCAAAAGGCGATCATAACGTCAGCAAACACATCTCTATACTATATAAAAGAAAAAGGCAACTTTCCTTTCTTTACACCTTTTTTCCTTTTATCCCAAACCAAAGCCTTTCTCTTAACACTGCAGAGGACACAAAACTAATTTTCTTTAATTGCCAGTAAGGCACATTACCAGAGGCACAAATTTGAACGTTCACATAGAAAATGTAATTTCTATACCACAGCCGTCGTGTAGCGCCTTTCAAAAGGGATCTACTACCGAGAGATGATCCATATACATTTTAGCTGCTGTTAGTTACTTACCTGTTGTGTTACACAGTCTTTAAAATGTAGTTTACCCGCAACCACTTCAGTAGTGCTCAATGTACCTCCATCCATCCATTTTCTAACCCGCTGAATCCGAATACAGGGTCACGGGGGTCTGCTGGAGCCAATCCCAGCCAACACAGGGCACAAGGCAGGAACCAATCCTGGGCAGGGTGCCAACCCACCGCAGCTCAATGTACCTGTACTTCTTAAAACGTTAATGTTTTACTGTTAAATAACTTATAGACTATATTTTATTTTTCCCTTGCACTCAGTGACCAAAGCTATACACACACATATAGACACATACAAACATACACACACATATATAATTTGTGTGTGTGTATGTATGTGTGTGTATATATGATGTAGATAGGTATGTATATATATATATATATATATGTGTGTGTGTGTATGTATGTATGTATGTATGTATGTGTGTGTGTGTGTGTGCGTGTGTGTGTGTGTGTGTGTATATGACAGCAGCAATCCAAGCTGTGAGAAAACAGTAAAAAGGAGGCGTGTCAGACGTCATGGTACATTTTCTGATGCAGCTAGACGAAAATAACTTTGTGATGCTGCCACCAAATACACAAAACAATTACTTTGACAATCATGTTACATTATTTTTAAAATGTTTCCTTTTCTTTTTCATAACTTCTTTAACACATCACATCGCTGCGAAGCGGCTATTTTGCTATATATATATATATCACAGCGACACTCATAACAGTGACAAAACAATTACATTAACAATCATGTTACGTTATTTTCAAAATGTTTCCTTTTCTTTCTCTTTCCTTCTTTAACACATTACTTCTCCGCTGCCATGCGGGTATTTTGATATATATATATATATATATATATATATATATATATATATATATATATATATATATATATATATATATATATATACATACAGATATATATATATATATATAAATAGATAGATATAACAACAACACTCATATCAATGACAAAACAATTATATTAACAATCATGTTACGTTATTTTTAAAATTTTTCCTTTTCTTTTTCGTACCTTCTTTAACACACTACTTCTCCGCTGCGAATCGCGGGTATTCTGCTAGTTGAATATAAAACAGAAAGAGAAAATAACAACACAGCTAAAAACGCAGCGACAAATTTCGACAAAAGATAAATGCTTGTCATGAGCACGAGGCTCATGAAACACATGTTTAATAATGTGCTTTAGCTCCTATCATCATGAAAATGACATCACGTATACATCTCAGTATTTTGGTTATTCAGAGAGCTGTAATATCACAAATGTAATGGACTCTGTGTCCAGTTTAGGAGAGCCAGTTTAAGAAGCAAGTAGTGATTCACACACATAGATCACATACGAGTAGAAGATCAAATACAAAACAAAGCATTTAACGTGCTACTTTAATTACGATGTAATTTTGAGAAACTGGTTAATTAAACGATTTTAAGATGAAGTTTATAATGTTCTACTAAATGACAAAATAAACTACGTGATTAAAGTGGAAAATTCGAAATTAAAGTTGACATTTCGTGCTTTTTCCCCACCGTGTGCCTTTTTTCTCTGTACCCTAATAAGCTTTCATATGACACTCAGACAGTGGGCTTACAACTCTTCTTTTCACGGCAACTTTGATATGTGACTTCTTTTTTATTTCCGGCACTGTGCGATTTTGTGAATGTGAAAGTTTCTCCAACACGCTATGTCACTCGATCAACTTCATTTTGTTGATTATACCATGGTTTATTTGAACAAATAGTATGTTTTTCCCTTGCCTCCACTTGGTATTCGCTGAAATTCTTATATTTTCCCCGTGCTTTTCCCATTGTCTTTTCACAGAAGGCTGCGCTTAAGGGCGATTTATATTGATTTGCATATTCAAATAGGCGTAATTCTGGGAGGATTTGGGGCATTACAAAATGCGCGTGCACGAGCGTTAGTTTTCACGCTGATCGGGATTTATGTAGCGGAAGAACGTGGAAGTTGAGACGCACAGATTCCTGCATCTGGATTTTCTGTGCGTAAGCACATTTCGGCTTTTGTGCTTACGCCATGTTATAGTGCGAGTTCTACGCACGGTGTTATACATGAGGCCCCTGGTGCGCAGGCTATGGTAAGTGGTGGGCACAAGATAGTAAGGTGTACGCACCAAATTGTTTCCCAGGAAGAAACAAAACACCAAATCTCCTCAGCTGCTCCGTACGAGTGTGCAGACGAATACCTGTAAACTAAACCCTTACCCTCCCACAAGCCTACTCTTAACCATAGTGTAATTGGGCATGCGATGGGCATTTTGTGACTGATGTTCTGGGCATTACCTGACGTAGGTATTGCATGCTGCTGTTAAACCCAACTCTAACCATCCCACACTCCTTTGCCCATCCGTCTGCTTTTTCATATCACCGCGCTACAAACGCTGGAAGTGACGTCAAACTGAAGCGCCACTGCCTTGGTAAGGTCGTAATTAGAAAGCCCCGAAGCACACTTTTGTAATATTTTAATCTAAGTTTATCTCTAAGTTTATCATGTACGTACGTGAAAACATCTCGTACGTACATGAAAGTATCCCGTACGTACGTGAAAATATCCCGTACGCACGTGAAAACATCTCGTATGTACGTGAAAGTATCTTGTACGTACAAGATATTTTCACGTACGTACGAGATAAGGGTTATCCCACAAATTTTTTTCACTATACGGTTCAGAGCTTCCGTAAGACCATGATAGTGACTCGCCACATTTTGAACCTCCCAGATTCAGTTGTATTTATGCTGTAATCTACTGAAGCCCCTTGACTATAGACAGATGGTCTCCAGTTAAAATAAGAATGTGATATCTACTACCAACTGGCTACACCAGTAATTAACTAAGTGCTGGCATATTACTTACACAGTCAATTATTTTGTGGTTTATATTTGTAATTTGTTTAGATCACTTTGCAATGATCACTTTCACTTTGATAATAAAGAGTTTATTTTTTGTTGATCAGTGTAAAAAGTAAACCCAATGTGATTCAGTAACAAAATGTGAAAACTTCTGATCTGTACACTTTATATAGGCACTGTACAATGTCTCATCATTGCTCCAAAGCATGTGTGGTCCTCTGTTTTATTCCATACTTATTAATGTGAGTATATACATATGTAGGACACATTGGGGACAGAGGTAATGCTATTAGTAGCAATCAGAATTAAATATGTGCAAAAAAAACTTTTAAGGATCATGTTATCAAAAAGAAAAAAGGAACATCCCATTTCTGAATTTAGAATATGCAACCACATGCAAACCAAACTGGATGAAGTATATAGAAAAGAAACAGAATTGTGTCTTATAAACATCTAGACTAAATATTATGGACATATTAGCAATTTACTTACTACGGTTCTCAGTATATTCACTCTCTCCTATACAAAATAGCACTTTGCCACATTAATCATCCAGTGTAGTTAGTTTTGTTTTGGAGAATGATGGAGAAATATTTTACATTAACAAAGTTTTAGTGTAGACTCTTCACTGGAAAGTACATACTGTGGAATTTGGCAACATTAAGCCGATGTCATATTACATGACTTTTTGTCGTGGAGTATGTTAGATTTGCTGATTGCAGTCACTGATCTCATCACTGCACCATTTCAAATTATATGACTGAAAATCACAGCCCAATTCACATTTACCAACTGGATGCCAATCTTCCATCATGGTTGTGTTCATCCCTTTTTTTGACGGCCAATAGTGTGCTGCCCGACAGAGCCACACACTACAAAATGTTAACAGCTGCAGTGAATACAGCAGCAACCCCTGCCCTTAATTTCTCTTTTACATTCCATTATGGTATGTAAAACACAAGACATCAAACAGGCAAGCTTCTCTTCTGTTTGTGAGATCTACACAAATGTGCTTCGTGACAGCTGGCTCTGTATGAAAGGTTAAAAGGTCTGGTGCATTCAACCACAGTCTCTCCTTTTTCCTTTTGTTTATACTGTTTTAGTACTTAAAACAGAAGACGTCAGACAGGCAAGCTTCTCATCAATTTGTGAGGTTCAAAACACGTGTTCCTTAGTCCTAGTCACTTACATTCTATGATTTGTACTTATTGGTTCTCAACTCTCACATGACAAAATCAAACTTTCCTAGACTAGTTGGTCTCAGTCGTTGGGTAAGTCACATTTGATGGAAGTGCACCCTTGACTGGCTAAGATTATATAAATAAAGGCTAAGACTGAAAATAATTGAAAAAGTCAGTGTGCCTTTAGAAGAAGTATTAGCTATAACAAAAAAGTGCTCTCAACTATCAGTTATATACTGACAAAACCGAGTGCCATAGGATGTCCAAGAATTATAAATTCTCAGGCATTTCAGTACCTTCCCAGTTCAGCCTGAAATGTATTTAAAGTAACTGTTGTTGGCTCCCATGATACCTTGGTATAAATAAAACACACATTCAAAGTATCCAGAAATTTAACTGATGATTTAATACAAAACAAATCCCTTACAAGAGACAGTGGTTAGGAAAATGCTCTATATCTTTATTCTATGTTAAATGCAAAGCCCTTTATTAATTTTTAGCCTTGTTGTCTTTGTTAACTGCTTTCAGGAACATTTACTTTTATTTTGCTTAGTGTCCTAGAGAGACTTTATCTCCTGAAACAGTATATTAGCATTGCAGGTGGAAGGATGGTGCAGGATTGGCAAAGAAACTAGAAAAACCTAACAAGAGTCCAGTGCAGAATTATTTTTATATTAATTTTATTGATCCAGCATTTCCTTATTGGCTTACTGTCCTACAACATAATGTCCCTCCCTGTGCCTTTAATTATATTTAAATCTGTCAATCTTGATATTTTTTAAATTGGATGAGGTTGGAACATTAAAAGTAAGATAAATTCATACTCATGCAAAGTATTAATATATAGGAGGCCGGCATTTGATTTTTGATCAAAGGAAGCAGGCAGTTCTGTATCACCACATTGTGTGTACAGTAGTTAGTAGTTAGTAGTAGTACAGTAGTAGTACAGTAGTAGATACTAATGAAAACAGTCTGTCTGTTCAAAGCAGGTGACTCTAGCAAGATAGGTACATATTTATGTCCTGTAAACAGCCATCAGCAATAGCCTGAAGCAGAATTTTCCAAAAAATGTTGCCCTTTCTTTAAAGCAGTGATTTATAGCCCATTACACTAAGCTCAACACACAGAAATGTGACTTTCTTTAAAACACTGAATTCTAGCCCATTGCATTAACACCTAAAAATGATCTGTTCTACTCTTCTGTGTCTCCCACCAGTGAATTCATGTGCGTTTCCCTACTTATAAATGTGTTTATAGACATTTATTGTTGCTTCCATAAATAGTACTGACTAAATTAGGGTCTACAATTAGATCCACAACAAACGCAAAAGTGCCATTCAGTAACAGGCAGTGCTTGAAGTTGACTGGTACTCACTTGTACTCCATACCTACATTTCCCCACTCTGCCCTAATGATAAGTGGTATTCAATGTATACATACTAATGTTTACTGGCACTTAGATAGATAGATAGATAGATAGATAGATAGATAGATAGATAGATAGATAGATAGATAGATAGATAGATAGATAGATAGATAGATAGATAGATAGAATTTTATTCATCCCTAAATGCAAATTTGGCTTGTTGAAGCACTTTAAATAAATAGATACAAAAAGAGAGAGATCTATAAATACATATATACACATCAGGAAAAAGATTTAAAAAGAAAGAAAAATTCTGACTTGGCAGGCACAGTTACAGTGATGCATTATGCAGGCATATTGCTGTTGATATAAAAGAGTCCCAGTAGCGTTTCTTAACACACCTTTGCTGAATAATTTGTTGGCTGAAAATATTCAGTGTTTTTGTATCAGAGAGCGGATGTGCATCAGTGTTCATAATGACACTCTGTCTTGCCTCACTACCACTCTGTATTTAGAAAAAAAAATCTGTCCTTTCACCAAGCCTTCACTTTTCGCAGAAATAGTTTGTATAGATGAGCATGCTTTCAGACCCCCATTACCACTCCCACTTCCAGTCTCAGCTATTGTTTTAATAGTTATCAGCCAAAACAATAGGGAGTAGCTCCGCTATCTTTTTTCCACGCCATCCATCGATAATAGGCACCCACTTCTCAGGCAAGTGCTAACTACATCAACCTATTACAAGGCTCAAGAAAGGTAAGCCTGCTGCAACGAGTCCCAACGCATTTGGTAAAATCCCAAAGAGTCCCTCAAGTGTAAGAAATACCTAGTTTTATAAGGTGAAAAGCTTGCATTATAATGATAGGATCCAAATCCCCATCTTGCAGGGTAAGTGATTCAGTGCAGTCTGACCTTGAAAAATTTCATTTCATTACATCTGTACATCTCTTTCTACTTTTCGTCCTTGATTTTAATATTACATAATATTCCCAAATACTATAGTCATAGTATTTTAAAAACTCCTCCAACTCATATGTATTCCCGAAAACCCAGTAGGTATAACCTGAAAGGACTCACTCAAAACTAACTAAAAAAAGTTTGCAAAAAAAAAAAACTCTATACATAGCAAAGGAAAAGAGATAAATTACAAGATTTATTAATGTTCTTCTGAGTGGGAACAGTCAAATTAAAATGCCATTCAAGCTGAATTGAGAAATCCAGGGAATTAAAAAATGTATTAGAGTTACATGTCAATTAGATAAGAAATAGCTAATTCCAAAAGCCTTTACAGTTATGACACCAATTAAAAGGAACTGAAGCAGCCAATGAAGGAAAATAAATTAGACAGAATGCCAAACTAAAGCTAAACTGCTATTTTATACAGAACATTTGAACCAGGCAGTAGAATTGTTTAAGGAAATGGAATGAACAGAACAGAGCTAAAACGACGATAGGTGGATAAGTTCAACTACAAGATAATCAAGGGCCAGGCTCATAAGCTACAATCAAAATGAGGCAGAGTAATATAAGGGTGCATTTAGTTAAGGAGCAAAGAAAAGAAAATATTACTCATGAATGAAATAACTATTAAAAATTTACTGAAACTGATTTGACAGCAGTTTAAATATGGAAGTCAAAGTCCAGACTACTGTCAAAAACAACTGCAATTATTGCAACACAAAATGACAACATTTGAGAATCAATGAATAAAAACAATGTGTCTTAAGGTGAGCTGGAGGTCCAACAAAAATGTTTTTCGTATTTTATACATTTTTTTAGTTATACTATCTTTTTTCTTTTTTGCAGGTCATTTGTAAAAGATGAGGAGAAATGTTCATGCATAGATGAGTGTCATTAGCTTATTCACAGAACATCATGTTATATTGCTAAGCTAGACATACCATTGACAGTAAATAGCAAAACCTCACCATCCTGTGTCATAACTGCTTGCTTTGTGCAGTTTTTTAATTGGAGCTTCCAAGTCAAAATATTACTGCTTGACTAACAAATGTAGAAAGGAGTACTGGCTGTTAGTAACTGGACGTTATAAATAACAGATAGAGTAACCACAAAAACTTAAATCCACGAAGATTAAATGAACGACAAGTCAGATGGGCTTTATTCTTCTTCATGTTTTCAATAACGTATTGCCTAGGTAGTGTGTTTTTGAGCCAGATGAGGGCAGGGAAGACCCAGTACCTATTATACCTGACGGAAAATTCATTGGTATACTCACAGTATCAGACATAGAGGGAAATTATGAGTAAGATTTGTGTGTAGCCCAAAATCAAGAAGATTCTTCTGAAAGCATAACACAAGGAAAACTATTCGTACTGTACCTGTTGAACTCAGAGGCGAAATATTCGACTTATGTCATTGTTCTGTTATGTTTGGTCACCCTGGAGGACCTCAAATTCAGCGTGATAAAAATGACCTTTTGGTGGAGGGATTTGACAGCTTGTGCCTCCATGGGTTTCCATCATCTATAATATTGGACAGGGTTCCACAATTTTTTAAGGTTTTGGAAATCTTTTTTGTGAAAAGCTTGATTGCACAGTGAACTTGACTTTAGGGTACCATCCAGAGACAAATGAGCAAACCTAACGTATTAACTGGAACCCTGAGAAATTTCTATATTGTACTATAAACTGGAATCAGGACAATTGTACTGATCTGTTGCCTATAGTTGAATTTGCTAGAAATCATCTAAACCATTCTGTATTGAAAATGTCCTCATTTAAGTGACTCTATGGATTTTGTCATTGCCTTTTTGAATTACCATCTCTAAGTGGAAAACAGAAGAATTGAAAGACGACTGGTATTTTGGCTAAATGGTTTTCTGACAGAAGGGTGCCTATTCTAAACATGGAACATTCGCCTTGGGGTCCATGCTTAAATTAGCTCCTTGATATTTTTGTCCTTATGTCATTTGGTCCAGATTGGGTCCAGTATCATAAAGCTTATACCTGTTCAGCAAGATTCACTCCACTTTTCATGTTTCATGGTTACATCATTGCAATCCATATTATTTTCCTTGTTCTCCACCCCGGCTATGTCAGTGGATGATGCAAAGGAATACGAAGTTCAGTACATTGCAATGCTAGCAGACAAGAATCTACATTTTTGTATCTTTTCCATTGGATGGGTTACGGTCCTGAGGACTGTTCCTGGTTACAGTTTGATACCCTTCATGTTCCATGCCTGCTGGCTCCCTTTCAAAGCAGGTTCCTGAAACCGGATGGTCATGGACACATCATTGATAGGGGATTATATAATGATTTGGTTTTGTTACTGATTTATAGTGTTATCTTCTGCTTGAATTGAGGGTTTTTGAGGTCAAGGATTCTATTTCTGTCATTTTTTGCTCCAAATTCTTAATTCATCAGGTGGTGTTTTTTTTTTCTTGCAACATCTTGAACACAATTGTAAGTCCTTAATCCCTGTCATTTTTAGTTCCCATCATTAAGTCTGCTTTGACATTTTTCTAATGCTGTGGCCTTAGAGGTTGTGACCTATTTGTAATGGATGCAACAAGTTAAAAGTACAGGTAGTGGTTGGCTTCCTTATTGGATTTGTGGATACCACAACTCTGTCAGAAAAACCCTTGCTCTAATATTCTCATGTGTTATGTTTATTTTATTTTCTTCTTGCTTGTTCTTTTTACCTCGATGTTTGTCTCATGTCTTGGCTTCTGTTTCTATTTGTGATTTTCCAGCTTAGTCTCTTTTTTGTTTTTGTATGCGCATCTCCTGGTTTTACTCTAAAAGTTTACGTGCCAGTTTACTTTCAGGGTAAAATGAATGTATAAAATGTGTGCCTAAAAAGCCAACCCAAGCAAAATAAGTCCAATCCACCATCCATTAGTTAGTAAAAAAAAAGCAAAAATATCCAAGGAAACAGAAAAAGTACTCACAAAGACAAACAACACTGCAAAAATCTTAATGAATCTCTGAGGGACCTTCACCTCAGCTTTTAATATAAAGGGTGAGGGCGGTACCTCAACAGTGATGTCACACTGGGCCCACCCCTTGGGGAGTTCCAAATATAAATCACAAGGAATGCAGCCATGAAACACATACCTGTATGCAATACATAACCATTAAAATCACACAATAACAATAAAATGAACATAATAGCTAAAACACACAAAAATAATTATTAGAACTTCAATAGAAATGACAATAAAAGGAAAACCAGACAGTTCTTTTCCTTGACCTGATTATGTTCTGATCCCCCATGACTCTGAACTGGAAATGAAGATTCCATAAATAGTGGGTGAACTTGCTTTTGGCTTCTTTAAAACCTACAGGCCAGAGTCAGTGCTTTTTTGAGAAGCTTCTTAGTGTTAGAATTTATGTTAACTTTATAATGTTTTGATCAGTGCCTGAGTTTATCATTCTGTTGCACAATGTTGTATTTGCCCTATTTAGGTAACTAGTTAAAATTTGAAAATTGTAGAATGAATAATGTTTATCAATCATTTATCAATGAACTGTTTAACACATATTACCATCTTCCACACCTTGGGGAAGACAGCTGAAATGTATCTTGACAGCATGTTCATTACATAGTCAAGAAAAACAAAATTGAGTAGTAAAATGCAGATGGTATGTGTTTGCTTTACAAAAGAATATGGCTGACAATTTCATTTTAACACAATAATGCAGGGGAATATTATGGTGTGCATTTATTTTTTATGTTTATTCTCCTAGTCTGTTTCAGAATATAGCAGTGGATTGGTATCCCATGCAGCAAAGATTTTAATTTATTTTCCTCCACTGGCATTTGGCCCTATTTTCTGTTGGACATACTTTCTGTTAGTATGATTCTGCTACCTTTGCATATTTTTACTTAATTCTTCATTTATAAAAAGTTAAGCCAATGTTATTTTGTTACTGTTACTTTTATTTAATTAGATGCAAGAGTTTATGTATTCCAATTTTATGTGGTTAAATGGTTTTTGCTGCTGTTTTGTATTTGCAAGTCTTTTAAAGTCTGTTTTCATTAAAGAGTGCTATTTAAAATTAGTAAAATGTGGTGTATAGCCAGGTAGCATCATTAATGCCTATCTAAGAGTGAGGCTTGAGGCTGCACTGCTAAGAAGCCAGATCTTATCTACTAGTGGGAAACACATGCCTTGCAAAGTTGGGACTGCTGGGATGTAATGCCCAGGACTGTGGAAAACATAAGGGGAAACATTCAGAGAAAGCGAGAGACAAAATGACAAGAGAAGATGATGCATTGGCAGGCCCAGTGGGATAGCATGATGGAGTTTTATCTTGACCTTTGTTTTGACCTTTAGATTCTTTGTGTTAGGCTTTATTTAATGCTTGTGTGTGTAGTTTATCACTTAAAAATAAATCTGTCACTGCAAAAGCCAATCTTAGAAAGTTAACACTTAATGTTAAATTCATGTGTTTCCTTAATTTCTATAGAATACCAACTGCCTAGAATATGATATTGCCTTTTACCTCCTGTAAGTTAACATGGGATAGAACTTTCTCAGCTGTATCTGTAGAAGCGAGTGTTAATTAAGCCAGTTAGGAAATAGTCTTACTGGTAGCATGAACTATTAAATATATCTGCAAATAGGAGATGGCATGCAGTTTTCTGAATGTGTTTACATCCTTAACTTGCCTCAGGTACGACTGTATGGCCAAACTTCAAGAATGAAACAAGACATACAAGCCTTAAACAGAACTTTTCTTTTCTTTGAGACCAGTTTTTTCTCTATTATTTTATGTGAACTATTTTGCCCTGTATATTACAAAAATATTTAAAATGAAGATATTTGGTCTGTGGAATTATTTGAACACGTATCACACTATTACCTGAATTATCCTATGAAGGAAACTAAAAGCTGCAGAACTCTGTTAATTTTGCATAAACGCAGCTACAATTACTTATGTGAGAGTTTTGTGCCCTCTGAATTATTTTAGGAATGGAAAGACACCAAGAGCATAGTCACTACTAACATATTAAGAGATTTCTGTAGCATCTATAACAAATAGTTCTAAATAGATAGATAGATAGATAGATAGATAGATAGATAGATAGATATGTTTTCTTCAGAAACAGTACATTATATTATTTAATACTAATAGTTCTAATACTATTAACAAAATTCTACTTCACCTACAGCTGCACTCTTCTCACAGAATGTGCTATGTTTTCCTTTCCTAATAGTTTTATATTTGAAGGCTGGGCATCAGTTTTGAATAATGTATTTCATATTTGTGGTTTACAATAATAACCTACATAACTATTTTTATTAACAATGTCTTTCTGTTATTATTATTACTTTTTATCTGATCAAGTGTTAAAGTGTCATTTGCACCTATGCCAGTAATGCTGAAGCATACTGTATGTTGCTGTGGATGGCTGGAGCGACACTCGAAACATTAAGGAGTTGTTGGGGTGCCAGCTGGGTTAGCTCTTTTAATCCAATCGGAAATAATCTCAAACAAAAAGAATGCTCAATGGCTTCTACAGATCACATAATCAAAATAAAGAGGTGTCTTCTTCACGTATTTACTGAAAAATCAGCTTGATAGAGCAGGTTGTCTTCAGGAACTTCGCGCTACTCCGATGCTATTCTCTGAGGCGTCCACTCTTTCATAGTCCTGTGGCCATTAGGGGCCATTAATTGTCCTCAGTGGGCATCTGCTTGCTGCTGTTGGTGATTAAAGAGACAACAATGCTAGCAAATGTGCCCCCTCTTCCTCCAGGGTAATATGGCTTACCTCCATAAACCTGAAGGTGATCCTCTGATGTTCATACAAAGACAGACATGGAAAGTACAAATTTGACTGTACCTGTACACGTGACAGTATATATAAATTTGAACATTAAAATTAACAAGTAATTTCCTGTGCTAGCATAAGAGGATGGCTTCCATTGGAATATTATAGCCATTTTCATGAGGCAAATTAAATCTTTACCAGATTTAAGCAAATAATTGACAAAGGAAAAAAGATAAAAATAAAGCTGCTAGCCAATTATGTAATCAGTATAGTATAATTTTTAATCAAGCATATTCGTATCAGCTCCTTTATGAACATTAATGGTGAAAGTTCTTTAAATATTATCCTGTTATGTGCCTGACTCTTAATATATTTTATGACCTTATCAATCGACATTGTTTTTCAGGCTGCCATCCTTGTAATATAAAGCACTGCCCTACTATACTGATATTCATTTTCAAAAGATTTGTAGGGTATGCAGAAATTTCTTTTTAATTCCACTTTTAAGGAATATGACACCGGAAACATACAGTAGCCATGCATATTAGCAATCTGAGATGACAACCAGATTGCAAAGAATTTTCAAGTCTCTGGAAAACTTTAATAATAGTAATTTGAAATGAGAATGAGAAAGTACAGTTCAATTTCCATATTCTTCTTTTTAAAGCGGAAGTCCTGTTTATCCAATAACTTTCAGTGTCACATCGTTTTAACATCATTTTAATCCTGTTTGCACTGTCATTACTGATAGTGAGGTTGTCTCCTAGGACCCTATCTCCCACAGGAAATTGCTGCAATCTTAGGTATAGTCACACCATCACAGTGCCCTCTATATGAATGGCTGGTTTAAAACACCACCTCAGCCATCTTTTTACTATTTTATTCGCCCATCTGGGACATGTTCCTCATGGCAATCTGAACTCTGTTGAGTTTGCATATGTATACATATATGTTATACAGTAACTGCCATATAATAATATATAATATAATAATAAGAGTACACAACACTCTTATTATTATATTATTAAAGGCTTTTCACCCTTATTGGGGCTCAGCAGGTTTATGTACTTTTGCATGCCCTGAGGGGAAGCCTCTGACATTGCACCACGGTGGCTGGTTTTCTTACTTGACAGGGTGATGATCAAAGTATTACATTCTTATGTTTGAAATGCAATCTGATTATCTAGAAGGTTACCTACCAGGTAATACTTATGGTTGGTTGGCCAGTCAGCAAACATCCACCATGTCCTCTCAGTTGCGAGAAGCAGATCATAGATATGTTATACAGTATCTGCCAAATAATATAAAGAGTACACAATATGTGTTTTCATAAATATATACAATATTTAGTGCAGTCAACCATGAATTAATTCTATACTTCTGAAAAAGTGATTGTTCTAATGTTTCAAGGAATTTATTGAATGTTTAAATATACTATTAGGATGCTGCCCAACAACTTTAAAGTGCTGGGTTTCAATTCCCAGCCAGTCCCTGTCTATGTGGAGTTGCACATTATCCTGTCTTTTTTGTTTTTTCTCCATGTACTCTAATTTACTTCTACATTCAAAAGCTATGTATTTTGTGCTAATTTTCAGCTTAAAACTAGTCTCATATAAGCGTGGATGTGTGCATGAATGTGCCCTGGTGATGAATTGGCTTCTAGTTCAACATTCGTTTCCTCCTTGTGCACTATTCTGAGTAGACTCAAGGCTTCGAAAAATTCCCATTTTCAGTAAGAGATTTATAGCTTAAATACAAAAAAATTAAATTAATGGATTAACATTTTAATTTGTAGTGTGGTATAAAGTGCTAGCATACCCGGAAGATCTGCTCATATCAGTCATATAAAGTCATAGCAGAATTTCTCAGAACATTAAAACCTAGAAATCACCCTAATGGCTTTACATAATCTGGTGACAAAAATGAGGCACATTTCATATTTGGTTTAAAAGCTGCCAAAATTTTTAGGATGCTGGGATGCGGTTACTAAATTAGCCATGAAATGGTGGCTTACACTGGGTGAATCAACAGATGTAATAGCAATACTGAAGACTGAAAACCTTCAGCAAGATTTTGTTGTTATTGACATTGCAATAGTGAAGTGAACATTGGATGTAATAATGCTTCAAATACATTTCTGTTTAAAGATGCCACAAAAATCAACAAACATTTGTCTTGCATTATCTGACTTTATTTGTTATGACTGAATTTGGACTCCCAGAGGTTTATTTTCACCAGGTAGTACTGCTAACTTAAGTTTTTGTTTTCCTTTCCTGCATTGTCAACAGGCCATAGCTCAACAATAATGCTTATTGTCAGGTTCCGTTAATTTAAATCAGTTTGGAACTGCTTTATTTTACTGGGTGCTAAACAAATATGTATTTGTATGTAGTTTAGACTAGACCAGTGTCCTATCATTACATCATGAAGACCTTTGAGTGACAGGTACTGGACTATATGAGTCCTCTTGTGGTAAGACCACCTGGACCCACTGAACTTTAATTATCAGACAAAGTGGATGTTGTAATTATTTATCTTCTCCACAAGGCTTATTCTCACCTGCACAAAGCTGGTAACATTGTGAAGATTATGCTTTTTGATTTTTCCAGTTATTTCAATACCATCCAGCCATCCCTGTTAAGATGTAATCTCAGTAATAGGCAGTTATCTTGGATAATGGACTCTGTTGGCCAGGCCACAGTTTGTAAGACTCAAGGACTGTGTTTCTGATACTGATGTGTGTGACACTGGAGCACCACAAGGAACAGTTCTGTCTCCTTTTCTCTTCACTTTGTATACTTCAGGCTATTAATATAACACCAGGGTCCTCATGCATAACACGCTAAAACATGGTGTACAGACAAAAGTGGAAATTTGCATATACACAAATAAAATCAGATGCACAAAACCATATGTAAGCCAATTTCCACGCACTTCCAATCCATAAATCCTAGTCAGCATAAAATGTAATGCACATGCAAGTGCCTGATACCCCACTCTGACTCCTCCCAGAATTATGCCCTGTTGAATATGCAAATCAATATAAATAGACCTTTACGTTCAGTTTTTTGTGAAATGACAATGGCAAAAACACAGGGGAAAAAAAACCTCAGTGAATGCACAGTGAAAGTCCTACTCAGTGAAGTGGAGGCAAGGAAAAACGTACCTTTTGGTGGCTTAGGCAGTGGTAAAAGCAACAAAAGGAAACCGATGGAGTGGCACTCAAAAGTTCAAGTTCAGAAAGTCTCACAGTGCCGAAATAAAAAAGAAGTGGTCAAATGTCAAAGTCAAGGTGAAAAGGTGAGTTGTAGCGCACCGCTAGAGCATCAATACGGAAGCATAGTAGTTCACAGAGAAAAGAAAAAAAAAATAGGGACACAGTGAAGAAAAAATGGTCGGAATGTAGACTTTAGTCTCAAAATTTCCACTTCTATCTAGCACTAACTAACTATCTATTTACTAACTCTTTACATTTTTTTTTGCTTCTATGTTTCACTCATGACCCCTTCTGGATAATTAGTAAAACTCCGACTATGCATTAACTCTTTCAGGGCTGATGTCGACTTTTGTCAAAAGGAGGCGCAGACGATGGTAATCAACTGGTTTCTGACAAAACGAACTGTTATGTTTTAGCTGGACTCTTGTCGCTAGAAGGAAAGTTATTTTCATAGGTTTGACCGAGATTTTCTTCGCTCACACGAGTAGCAAGGTGCAAACAACGGCAAAAATGGCACTGACATCTGGCAAGAGATCAAAGTTGATGTGTAAAGCAAAATGCTCCGTGGACAATGTTTTGCCTGTTATCTCCAAACTGGACTATGACTTGTCGAACTCCGATTTTTATACAAGTGATTAAAAATGAATGTGAGGTTCCCAGACAATGGTGCTCACAATGTTTGCCAGAGAGGACTGCCGCTTAACAATGATAAGAGGAAGACACCAGATTGCAATGCATTGCGACCATGATCACTGCTGCTGCCCCAGCCACACAAAGACAACATGGCAGCCACAGCATGCAGTGACAGATGTTTTATGTTGACTTTGGTGTGAAACCATTGCTTTTCAGAGACTATGTTTTTTGGAAAACATATTTAGCCCTCAGAGTTTATTTTTGTAAAGTCTGATGAGGGTTCTAAGAAAAGGAGATTTTATTTCCACACCTTGTCACATATTTGTTTATTAATTTGATTGTAAATGATGAATATGCATTTCATTATTCATTTCATTGTAGTCATTCGTGAAAATCCAGTTTTTAATACATGGGTACCAATATAATCCCCTATTACTTGAGATTAGAAAACTCTAAATGTGTGTCCTATTTGCCTGATCTTTGTATACATAAGGCTGTCAAACTGACAGACCAGACAGTGTATTCTTTAATTCCTTGCCATCAACCATCTGGGAGAGCAGAAGGGGAGCTGAGTAATGTCAGAAGTTTTCTTTGTTTTTAAATTTTGCTTCTTTTTAGTCATTCTGTAGTGTGCTCAGACCATATTATTTGTATATATATTTATTTATCTAGGTATTTATTTATTTAAAGCCAAATGTATCTCTGGGGACATTATAAAGATCTATCTATCTATCTATCTATCTATCTATCTATCTATCTATCTATCTATCTATCTATCTATCTATCTAATAATTTGTAAAGTTTGTAAATGCATTTTACATGTAAATGTGTTACAGTGCTCTGAGACTGCACTCATTGAAGACTGCACTAAACAAAAATTAACTAAATTGAATTAAATATCATTAAAGTATGTATTTGCGTCTCACAATGAAACAACATTTGCAGTCAAAACAAAATTATAAGGTTGGGATTGAGAATGAGCTGGGGACTGATAACCTGGGTTCATGTGAGATAATGGCTGACATTCAAAATAGAAACAATAATCATGTGGATTTGGCAGTGGTTAAAACTGATAATCAGTTGACTCAAAAAATTCAATGAATTCTATTTAATAAAAAAAACAGACAAACTCATTATCAGTCCTAGTTTTTCTCCGTGAGCACTAAAGAGTTCCATGTTTAATTTGTACATGCATTTTCTGGCTGATTGGGAACAGAAATCACTTTAACTTGAATCCATTTACAGTTGGATCTTCAGAAATGTCAAAGGGAACCATATACTATATATATATATATAATAAAGTCATGGAGTGGTCTTTCTGCTATACACAAAATATTGTTCTAAGTAAAGATGTGCCATATTTTGGTACTGTGGATAGATCTATTTTAAAACAGCGATGGGGCTGAGGACAACAAAAAGTCAATTATGAAATGTAGCAGCAACATTTTACCTATGTCCCTATGGGAAATTACAGTTAACAGTACAATTCTGACAAAATGAAACAACAAAGTGAAGCATTTTTCAAAAATGATTGAAAATATTCCAGATATTATTTGGCATATTTGCAGTGTCACCTGCAGATGGTTTTAAAGACTTGAAAAGTTGTTGATGAAAGCAATGTGATGTAAACATTAGGACTGTGTTGTAAGTGTTCTTAAGTGTAATTAATTTTAAGCAAATCTTAAGGGAGATTTAATGTCACATCTATGAAGAGAGAATCAGAACACCTGGGTCTTTGAATAGCTCTCCTGGGTTAATTTAATCTGCTGAGCCTGCTGGTTTCTAATGCAGTTTTTATATGAGGAAAAAGAGCCATATACACTCAGCATGCTATTTCACTACAATGTCAGAGTAATTCTGTTCCTTCTGAACATAATTATTATGACTAAGATATTTCTTTTCACAGCAAATGCTAGCATTATTTAAAATTTTACAGGCTTACAGAATTTTATTCGGCTGTTTTGCCAATAAATGCTGGAATGATTCTTATGAAAATATTTTATTTATGCTTTAAAATACCAGACAAAATGTAACACACACATATTTAAACATACAATACAAGAAAACAGGAGTACACCAAAATAATTAGTTGGTAGTACATAGTTGAGGTAGCAGTGGAGATTCTCAATTAGCTCCTTAACTAAGCAAAGATTCCCGGACTCAGAGCCCAAAGAATTGGAATGACCTTAAAAAAGCAGGAGCTCCTATTGAATTCAGCTGCGCAGTCAATGCTGACAGCAATGTATTGGAAGCCAGGGGGTTTAGGCAGGCATTTGAAGGAATGCAAAAGAAATGACAGAAATATTTTCTTAAATTAAAAAACACAAGTATTGAGTATCGGTGTTGTTGGTGGTATCGTAGCAGCACATTTACACAATGTATTTGTTTGTTGGAATTTTATTTTAAGATGTCGTATTTGTATCTGTCAAACATTTCAGAACTCATCAGGAAGACAGTTTTCCATCCACTTTTATAAAGTTGGTTAGTCACTTGCAGCTTAGGGTTGTGGATAGCTGGAAGGGGGGTGTTTACCCAGGCCTGAAAACCAGGGATTGGCCCAAGATTTGATTAGACTGTTCTGAAAATATGCAATAGGAGCTGCACTTTCATTGCCAATGACAGTCAACATGCTTTATCCTTGAAGTGCTAATAGCATGAGCCCCTGTTCTGAGATTGTAGTCTCTGGGAGCTGAAACTATTGAAATCAAACTGGATTGTCTGCAACAGAGAAAGGCCAGTTATTTCCATCCATCCATTATCCAACCCACTATCCAACTACAGGGTCACGGGGGTCTGCTAGAGCCAATCCCAGCCAACACCAGGCGAAGGCAGAAAACAAATCCCGGGCAGGGTGCCTGCCCACCACAGGACACACACACACACCAGGGACAATTTTGGATCTCCAATGCACCTACGCTGACACAGGGAGAACATGCAAACTCCATGCAGGTAGGACCACGGGAAGTGAACCCTGGTCTACTTACTGAGAGGCAGCAGCGCTACCCACTGTGCCACTGTGCCGCCCAACCAGTTATTTGGATGAAGTAAATATATCTGCTTAATTCTCATGATTAAGGTAAAAGGACACCATGTTGCAATTTGTTTTCCTAAACAACCAACCAACCATTTTCTAACCCGCTGAATCCGAATACAGGGTCACGGGGGTCTGCTGGAGCCAATCCCAGCCAACACAGGGCACAAGGCAGGAACCAATCCCAGGCAGGGTGCCAACCCACCGCAGGACACACACAAACACTAGGGCCAATTTAGAATCGCCAATCCACTTAACCTGCATGTCTTTGGATTGTGTGAGGAAACCGGAGCGCCCAGAGGAAACCCACACAGACACGGGGAGAACATGCAAACTCCACGCAGGGAGGACCCGAGAAGCGAACCTGGGTCTCCTAACTGCGAGGCAGCAGCGCTACCCACTGTGCCACTGTGCCGCCCAACCAGTTATTTGGATGAAGTAAATATATCTGCTTAATTGTCATGATTAAGGTAAAATGACACCATGTTGCATTTTGTTTTCCTAAACTGTTCATTTTTAATTTTACATACACTCATCATGGACATAAATGTAAGTGTGGGCTTTCAATGATGTCTTTGTACCGTTCAATTTCTGAGGTGGAATGATCATACAAAATACATTGTTAATGACTCTAAAAACAAGAATTTGGTGCACAACTTTACATTTAATTTGGATTTTCTAAAATCCAAACAGGGTCAAAATTATACATATAGGCTTAAATATATACATACAGCCCAACCAATATTTGATAAGTGTGCTGTATGTAAACTTCTGATCACAAATGTAGTTTGCTTTAGTTGAAATCAAATGATCAAATTATATCATCCAATAAGATAATTTTTTTGAATGTCTAGCAATTGCTTGCTTATCATTTTTTTCTTTGCATGTGTCACTTAAGAAAATGAATTTAAATGGGCAAAATAGCCATAAAAATGTTTATATGTGTATTGCTGTGGTTAGTGCCACTGCCTCAAAGATAAAGTGTTTTAACTTTGAATCGTACAATATATGTAGAAATATGTTTTTCCGAATGGATTTTAGTACCAGAACTCTAGTTTTCCTTCCTCATCTTTATTCTGAAAAGGTGACTGTGTTAAGTTAATTAGTCACAGGTGAGTGAGAGAGCTTTTGACTTGTTGGGTTCCCATCTAGAGATGATGCTCTAGATTGGCTCTGGAACTTTGAAACCTTGGATTAAATGAAGCAAATATAAGATGATGATGATGATGATGGGTGTTACTTGCCCAATCTGTCTTTACTGATGATCAAAAAAATGTATCTCATTTTCTCATGCAGAACAAAGAGAAAGAAAAGTTTACAATATAATACAAGCCAATGGTGAGCAATGTTGTACAATAGTGTAAAATATGAAAATAGTGGGATTTTTAAATAAAGATCTACCTCTCCCCCTCTTTCATTGGTCAGAAGTCCTGTCTTCAATTCAAAAGCTCACTATTATGTGAATGTTTCCTGTTTGTGATGTGTGGTGATTTTTCTAAAAGTATCTATCAATATTTTTTATTTTACATGTTTGAGCAAACAAATGAATAACTTACATATGGATTATGTAATATGAGTAAGGATAATTTTTTATTTTCGGTAGAAGTTTTCCAATTTATTTGCCATTGTAAAACATTAGTCAATAATGGCTCATATTATAACATAAACCTTTTAATTTTTTGTTTTCCATGAAAACATAACATTAGACATTTTTCTCAGTCATCGCTATAAAACACATTGGGAAAGTAACATATACAAAAAATATAATTTTGGGTGGAGTATTTATTTAGGTTGTGTAAAACTGTTTGTATTATAAACATTATGATTAAACAGAAAGAAAAATTAAAAGACATAAGTAAATGATGTATTATCTTTGAGTCACTAAAACATAACTATTCAATAATATTTGAGAGGAAGAGGTAAAGTGATCATTCCACTTAAAAAGTTCTACAACAGTTAATTCAAAGCCAAGAAATCAATCAAGATATCTAAAGGCAGAAATGCTTAAAAGTCAGTCTTGTAAACATAGATCTTTAAATGAGATCCCCAAATAAAGTGCTGTTTGGATATTGAAAAAACCCAAGCAGTCTCTCAGGTGATGGGAGCCACCATTATACCTTTCTAAGCTTTTCTTACACATGAATGAGATGTGTGTTTTTGTGTGTTTACTTTGCCTTAGGTTTGTGCTTTGCACTTTTTACTTTCTTGGATTCTCCTTGGAAGATACTTTGGAGATTCTTGGTTGAGTGGTTTAAGCCTTAGTCCTCACTCTCTGGATGAGTTCTCCCATCTAAGTCATTAAAGGCTGAAATTCTGGCTGATTTATGGGATGTCTCTGAACACTCATCATTTATTCCACACATTAGTATTGTAATACAGTAAACTATTTAAAAAGTCATCTTTTGCAAAGAAAGAAACATATGGGTTGTGGACCAAATGGATTTATTTGGTCAGTTTACAATTAGCTTACAGGAAACTGCAGCTAATTTTGCTTGCCTGGCATTTGTAACTCTTGAATAATTGCAGCATGTTGTAAATCACAGAGATCAATACATTTCTTTGCATAGACTACCTGTGGCACTCAAGGCCTTTGATGCTAAAGCAACAAATATGAAAGCCTGCTTTAGCAGATAATCTAGCAATGCTGTTCTTCCCTAAGCCCTCATCAAACTGCATTGCAGAGCGGATAAAATTTTGAGGATCGTTTTTGAATTGTTAAGGAAAAATATGCTCATTCTGCAGTCTGTTCTACTAGCCCACATCCAAAGATTGATATTCAACTAGACCTTTAAATTTCAACCTCAGACAAGATGTTTAGCTTTGACATTTAAGGCACCATTTAGAGGTGTAACCTACAAAACTGGATGTCATGTTGATTAATCACCAGGGGCCTCATGTATAAATGGTGCATACGCACAAAAATGTTGTGTAAGGCTGCTTCCATACTCACATCACAATGTATAAAAAACTAATCTTGACGTAAAACAACACACATTTTCACGGCAGCTAAATGCTTGGCGTACGCTAGTTCTCCGCTCAGTTTTGCAAACTGGTGGCACCCAGCTTCAAAGCAGTGCTTTTGTTCCAGTGTGGTTCCCCTTTCTTTTTTAGATTCACATATTTAACGCAGCTTTATCAAATAAATTGAAATTAACTATGTATTGTTTATTAGTTTAAGTCATCTGATTGTAATCAACGTGTAACAATATAATGGTCCACGGAATGGCCAAACTATTCCAAATACCATAGCTGCTTTAGCGTTGTTCCTCTCAATGCAATACTCCGAGTATTTATATCACTGTATCTGAATGTGGAATCACAGCTCTACAGCAGCTGATCAGAAAAAGAATTATCGGTATACAGCATCAAGCACACGCTGCCTCAGCTATGCACACAGTCTATTGAACTTCACCCATACAGCAAGCGCTTCAAAGCCTTTCCTGTAGGGACCTTGCGGCTCAGAAACAGTTTCATTCCAAGAACTATAAACGCAATCAATCAGTCTATCAAGTGCTCCTTGTAGAACTGTTTTTACTTATAAGTACAAACACCTCACTGTAAACTTGCAATACAGTTATAGTATTGCACAACCTGAGCCAATTTATAAAGCGCATATTTACATATGATGATGATATCAAGATGAAATGCAGCAAAATATGTTTATTACATTATACAGATAAAATGTTAACATCATTTAAATAATCTATATTGTTAATAATTAAACATGTGAGGACATGGTGGCACAGTGCTAATGTCGATCTTGTGCCCCATTCAGAGATTGTTTCTACCTCGCACTGTATACTTGTTGGGACTGGTGTGACCCTGGATGGATAAATGGATTGAATAATTAAACATGTACTACAAAGATATTTCAATGTTCCTTAAAAGTTTTGAAGAATCTGCGTTCTAAGCTTACAGATGGCTTAACATCTACAGTATTACAGAGCTGATTGTGTGGCGATTGGTTACTTGAAGAAAGAAAAGGAAGGACAGGAATTTGGGGTTAGTACGTTTGAATGAGACAGCAATAAATTATTTCATCAAAGGTCGCGCATGGCGCAGCAAGCATCTTGCGGGAGGCAGGAACAATCTTTGGACAGGGCTCCAGCTCATCACTATCACTGCGCCACTGTGTTCCCATGTTTAATAACATCCTTTAACTCCTATCATCATGAAAATGATATCATGTATACATCTCAGTATTTTAATTATTCAGAGAGCTGTAATATCACGAATGTAATGGATTCTGTGTCCTGTTGGAGGAAGAGAAAGCCTGGAAGCACATAGTGATTCACACACATAGAGCACATAGAAGGTCAAATACGAAACAAAGCATTTAATGTGCTACTTTAGTTGCGATGGGATTTAAGAAACTAGTAAATTAAATGATTTAAAGATGAAGTGTATGATGTTCTACTTTAATGACAAAATAAACTATGTGATTAAAGTGGAGATTTCGAGATTAAAGTTGATATTTCCTGTGATGGGCTGGCACCCTACCCAGGGTTTGTTTCCTGCCTTGCGCCCTGTGTTGGCTGGGATTGGCTCCAGCAGACCATCGTGACCCTGTAGTTAGGATATAGAAGGTTGGATAATGGATGGGTGGAAGTTAATATTTCAAGCTTTTTTCCCTACTGCGTGCCTTTTTTTTTTTCTCTGTACCTTAATAAGCTTTCATATGACACTCAGATGGTGGGCTATGACTCGTCTTTTCATGACAACTGTGATATCTGACAACTTTTTTTTTATTTCAGGCACTGTGCGACTTTGTGAACTTGAGCTTTCAAGTTTCTCCAACACTCTATGTCACTCGATCAACTTCCTTTTGTTGTTTATACCACTGTTTAAACCAACAAATAGTACGTTTTTCCTTTCCTCCACTTAGTATTTGCTGAAATTCTTCTATTTTCCCACATGCTTTTTCCATTGCCTTTTCACAGAAAACTGACCCCAAGGGCTATTTATATTGATTTGCATATTCAAAGAGGCATAATTCTGGAAGGAGTTTGGTAGTGGCGGCAGGCGCGTGCATGTGCGTTACTTTTCACGCTGACCGGGATGTATGGAGCAGAAGAACGTGCAAGATGGTGAACGCACAGATTTATGCATCTGGATTTTTTTGTGCATACATACAGTTCCGCTTTTGTCTGTACATCATGTTTTAGTGTGAATTCTATGCATGGCGTTATGCATGAGGCCCCAGGAAATGAAGCGTACAAATAAGAGGAGAATCCTCTACATGGAGTGAGGTCAACAGAGTCCTTCAGGTCTCTGTTCTTGGACTGTTACTTTTTATGATTTATATTAATGACATATTAATGATTCTAGTATAGTTAAATAAACATGAAATTCACAGATGACACTAAAATTGGAGGAATATCTGACACCATGGCAGCAGCAAAAATAATTCAAAAATGACTTTAGTTTTAGTACTGGATGAATACTTGGAAATGCATTTAATGCAGAAATGTGGGTGAAATGAATGTCATTTATAAATAAAGGATGGGAGACACTGACCTAAAAGAAGCAATCTCTGAAAAGGGTTTAGGGGTCTGTGATGACACAGTGCTTTCATTGTTTAAGCACTGTGCAGAAGCTATTAAATAAAATGTTGGTTTATATCATTAAAACTGTTCAGTATAAATCAAGGAACGTTATGCTTAGGCTATATAATGCGATAGTGAGACAACACTTGAAGTATTGTGTTCAGTTCTGGTTATTACACTACAAGAAGGACGGAGCAGCAGATCCAACAGAATTCTTTCAAATAAATGGTGAATCACGCACTTGAGGACACCAGTAGACATTAAGAGGAGTTGTATTTAGGACTGAAGCCAAGAAGCAGATCTTTACGCAAAGAGTTTTGAGGCACTGGAACAATCTACTGGGACATGTAGTTAATGAAGAAACCCTGACAATCTTTAAGAAGAATCTGCATGAAATATTGGGACAGCTTAGCAATTAGATAAACAAACAAGCTTGATGGATTGAATAGTCTCCTCTTCCTTGTCAAATTTCTTATGTTCTTAGGTAGTGTTTGATTTTAGAGTTTCTAAGCTATCATTGACTTTTGACTACACATTTGGCTTGTCCATTTTCATTTACGTACTGTTTAGAACCTTGCAATTTTCTTTTATTTGTGCTCATGCCTGAGTGGTCTGTCCTATTTTGATCTCTTTAAAGATTTCTGCAGTTAGCTGTCATTGCTCTCGGTGTTCAACTGAAACTCCTAGTCCTTGCATAGTAACTAAAATTGCAGTCTACTTAACACTGTATGTATAATGTGTCTGAATTTTTACAAGAAATGTAATGAAATATTATTTTTTCATACCTACAGATGCACAAACAATAAGCTGACAAATTACTTCCTAGGGCAATAGAGTCTTCCACTCAGTTTATGCTGATTTGGTCATGCATCCTTGCAAACTGTCATATTTTTCTGTTGGACAGTCTTCATTGTAATGAAAAGAGTCACCTGTGACATAAAAGACAGCATCATTTAAATAAAGAAATATTTTTTACAGCAGTCTTGCTTGAGTATGCCTTACTATGGCTTTAGTTATACCTTAAAAGATGCTGCCAACCCCACATTGACTTCATGCAAAAGTCAATCAAAGAGCCTTAATCAATAACTGAGAGGAAACTAATAATACAAACTTTCATTTTAATTAATTAAATGTGCTTACTTTGAAAACCTCATTGATTATAACCTTTAATTAATATGTTTTTGTTTTATAAAGTGATATGGAGGCTGTGAACCTTAAAATGACTAGATATGCCAAATTAGTTTATTGACTAATTACTTAAGCAAAATTAATTAACTGATGACTAACCAAAAGTCTAAAAGCAAGGATACAACCAGACTAACGCTAAAAGAGAGGCTAAGCTAGAATGCAATATGCTAAATGATACAAAAACAAAAAAAAAATAAACATTAACCTCAGCTAATACAATCTAAAGTTTCAGTGAAGTAAGAAATGGGAGCCAACTTCCAAACTTCCTGGCAGTAAGCCTCATTGGAAGCACACCTACATAGCTGGAACATAACTAATGTACAATAATTTAACTGATAATGTATTTGTTATGAAAGTGGCATTATCCATATTGATCCGGTGGGGACTGCAGAACTGTGGTAACAACTATGACTATGATATTAATGTGAACTTAAAAAACGTGAAAGCAATTAAGATAGGTGAATTTTATGAATTAGGACTTTTAATTAATCATTACCACATTTCGCTTAAATCTTCTTCCAATTGTGTACTTATTGTATATTTTTGTAGTCTTCAGTCTTTTATTTCTTTGAATTATTTTTGACTCTGATTGCCGCCATTTTGTTTCTCTCAGGTGCAGCCAGTATGTCGATCCAGTTGCTATGATGTGTCCTCTTGTTCCCTGGGTTGTGCTTACACAGGTCATGACAATGACCTCATTAGGTCAAAAATTTAAAAGTTGTTTTGAGTGGCCGTGTTATGCAAGTTTGTGGATACAGAACCCCTTTTGACCCCAACTTTTCAAAATAACTTTTTTTATTTATTATTTCTTATGATTTTGACCTTCAACTTTAAAGTTTTTGACTGCGATCCTGGATTCTTGTTTTAGTGATGGCAAAAGAGATTTTTTTCTTTAATCAATGTTTTATTGATAAAATGATTAAGGAATAGAGTAAAAGAAAACCAACCATAATAACTGATTTTTGAACTTTATGTTTTGGATTTTTTTCTGTTTCAGCTATGTCTATTCTCCTGGTCCTTCTCAAAAATTCTTGCCATAAATATCTAGCATAACAGCAAATCTGTCAGTAGTACAACCCTCAGCAACCAGGCTCAATAAACCAAAAGCCAATGGCCCAAAGCTAGTGATGTAGCCAGTACAGAAATATGTAATTGAAATGCATTGTTTTTACTGTGTGTGGTCCAGCAGTACTAGTGGCTGGAATATTCAGTTGTAGCAGATGTTCCTCTCCATTTTGCTTGCTAGCAGTTTATTAGCAGCTAATCTCCAGGATTATGTAGTGAAACAGCTTTCACACATCTTGGATTTAGAAAATGGAACAATATTTCAACCTCATTGAAAATATATAATGACAGAAAATCACATTGTTTTTAGATTAAAACAAGAGTTGAGAATTAAAATTGTAATGGATTCTTCCAAGGAAAAGGTAATCTCAGAAAACTGCAGGTACATTTGTCCTATTATTAAAGCACTATGTTTTGCCACCATACAGAGCTTTGCATAAATTTGTCACACAGAGAGTGAGTCATCAGGTAATAAGAGTCTTTTCTTATCTCTAATATAACCGATCCAGCAGTTGAAGTGAAAATGACTGGTGGCCCTAAAAATGACAGATGCATGTATTATACTGTAATATTTAAAATATAAAAAATTGCTTTGATGATAAGAAAAAATATTGGTGATGAAATGAAACAAGCTTGCCAGTTTGCTCTGATAGTGTTAGAGATTCTAGATATTTCTAGAAAGGGCAGATTTGTGTGCCTGCTCATTATTTTAATATTGACCGTGCTTGAACCTTGATGGAGTTTTTACATTTTATCCTTGATGAGGACCTAGATATTATTTTAACTAAGAAAATTTTATTTAATTGAAGTAAACATGCAGTCGGTAATATTGATAAATACATCACAATGATGGGCGGATAGACAGGGCTGACAGAGTGAGAGCAGTTTGTCACCTTTGCGTGGCATGCTGGCATTGTAATGCAGGAGACTATGGTGTCCATGATCAATGGTGATGTCAAAACCTGCTTTTAAAAATAGATTGTATTATTTGTATGGGAAGGAGACTGTGAGTATGAGGAAGTTTCGAGAGAGACTGAGGGAGAGAGAGAAAGCAAATATGAAGGTAGTTGTAAGGAGTGGACTTGTAAAAGACAGTTAAACAGTCTGCTCTATTAGAGGCATTCCATGTTTTACTAACAGAAGGATCATTCATTAAAGAGCACAGACAGTAGGCAAATCTTATAAATATATATATACAGTGTGTATATATATATTTATATATATATATATATATATATATATATATATATATATATTGTGACAGATTAGGGTTTTGTCGCACCCTTGTACCCTCAGACCACACGTCAGACACCAGATAAAAATCCAATAATTATTTATTATAATAATAATTGTGCACAAAGCACCACCACTCCACTATTCTTCAATAACCAATAATAAACAATACTCAATCACAATCCTCCACTCCCAGACGCTTAGCCACCCTGCCTCCCAACTCAGCTCATTGTCTGGGAGTTCCCATGATCCTTTATACTCCCTGACCGGAGGTGTTCCTGCCCAACAGTCCACAAGTCCTTATTCCTTCCGGGTCAGGGTAAATAGTCCTTTTCTCACCCCGGAAGCCCGTCACTCTTCCTATGACGAACTTCCGGGTCATAGGGCACGAAGAACTCGTTGGTCCTCCCTGCAGCTCCCTCTCGTGGCCCCCATGGCATCCAGCAGGGTGGTGCATAAAAACTCCATTGTCCATGATGCCCTGCTGGTCTTCTGGGGACCTCCATGCTGCAAGGAGGGCTCCACCTGGCGGCTTGGCGGTATTGGCCAGGATAAACAGCCGGCCATCCTCCACAATATATATATATATATATATATATATATATCCAAGTAAAAGAGAAAGTGTTATCTAGTAATCATTGTAATTTGGGAGTAATAGTGTACAAGATGAAACATTTCACAAATAATGTATGTGCATTACTTTGTGCATTAGCTGAATTTACTCTTGGTCATTTATGTGAACAATCTAAGTGGCCAAATTTTATTTAGCAATTTAATTATTTTTCTAGTTCTTTTCTCAGAACATCTACTATAAACTATTGTCACAGAACAACTTGCATTTGATTTGTGTAAGATCACCATCAAAATGAAAAGACTTTCTACGACCAAACTATGCCTAGCCTTCATTGTGCAACAAAGGAAACAGGACCGGGAGGGCTTTTAGACTGCTTTTCGGAAGAAATTTATTTTACTGGAGTAACCATTTCGGATCAGAAAAAAGGTTTGGTTATCATACAATTCCAAACTATGTTTGTTCTTGACTTTGGTTGTCTGTAATAATAAACATTCTTTACATGTTTGGTTCTCTGTATTTTTGGAGTTTGATCAATGGGAATTCAGATTCCGGCATTTATTTTATATTTTGAATTAAGGTTACAAAGTTTTAAATTACTAATCAATCAATTTTCTTTACTCATGTGACAATCATGTTCAAACAATCATTGTGCTAATAATGTAACTGAAGTGACTCTATAAATATGACGGTGATCACACTATGCATTATCTTACTGTTGATAACCCTTTTTTCAAAAATTGTTCATGCCAGTATATATTTCAAGTACGGAAACTTATTTTGGTTTTGACTTTGCATTGCTGCTGACTTTTGAATTTCGTTTTGTCTATTTATTTCATGGTTGTCTGGTTTGGATTGATCACACGGTTTCAACACTATGTCTTTCTTTTTATTATTTGTCTCTGTATTTTAAACTGCATACTCCATAGTGTCCGTAACAATCTCATTCACAGAGTAACTGTGTCACTAAATAACCAGCAATTTGCTAATGCAATTGTTATATTATATATTTGACCAACACTCTTACTCATATTGCCTTACTACATCTGGATATAATTCATTATGTATAAAATTAGGGAACAGGCAAGTTAAACTAGCTGTTCAGTTTCACACATTGAGGGACTGAACTGGCAAATTTGTGAATTAAAGTTGCTACCCCACATGGTCTGACACAAGAAATGAAGAAAATTTTTACAAAAAGAAAATAAATTGCAATCCACATTGACACAAAATGACAAACAAAAAGATAATATACACAATTTATAAATCTTCAAAATTGTACTATAGCTCTTAACAAGGACACCAACACAACTTGAACACTTTTGACTGCTACTGTAAAATGTGTTTTTATTCAGCCCATAACTACACAGTGAAAGGGTTGAGCAAATGATTTAGCAATGCTTTTTACCGGATTATGTCCATTTTAAGTGAACTGAACCCCAAACACCCCATTTTCCTGGATAGGCAGGTCTCTTCGGACATGATTAAAAAGTATTTGAAAACAAACTAGCAGTGGAGCTGCTGAAAATCTGAAACGTTCATCGCAATAGTGGAGTTGGTGACAACGCTGTAGCCCTTTGAAGATATTTTAGTCAATTGATCTGTAGAGCTGTCACACTACCTGTCGGGTGAGCTGCTTGTGTGAGCAGCTTCCCTTCCCTTGACCATCTTAAAATCTATTTGTGAAAGTGCAATGGGGATTTAAGGGCCAACAACCTGCTTCTCTTGTCAATTACTCTGACAACAGCAAATGCACCGGACAAACAATACAACCTGAAGAAAGCTTCTCACAAAGTACAGTATATTCTCTATTAGTTTTTACTGACATTAAATTATGAATTTACTTTCGGGAATGTTATTTTGATATTATTTTTCAAATGATAGGCCTAGCTACATTTAGCTGTAGGCTACTAAAGGTGCTTTGTAAATGGTTAGGCTGGTGCTAGCACACCTGAACATCCATCTACTACAAACAAGATACAGTTTCCAGCCCATTTTTATGTTTCATACCTCCACTTTAACCATTGAATTACTTATTTTCTGTACTCACTCTCAACATTTTAGGAATGAGGGCACTTTGGCCATATTTAATGGCTCTTGTATTTGGAGCTTTATAGTTGTCACTTTAACTAGCAATGAAGTGTGTGGATGCTGCAAAAAAAGTTCCCTGGGTTTAATTTACTGCTATTATATATTTGTATCACACAGACATTACACCACAAGCCGTCTGTTTAGTAACCAGAAACAATTCTGTCACTTCTCTGCTTATTAACATGTACAAACACACCATTTCAGTTGCAACAGCTATACTGTTATAATTACAGTATAAGGCTGCAGGATTTTCACTTCACTTATAAACTGCAGTCAGATTTATCACACATGTTTATGTGCATAAATGTACTTTAAGAAAATGCTATTTAAAACAAACTGCTGGTTAATATTGGATATTTCTAAATTTAAATAAATACATATAGGTAGTCTGTAGGAAAAAAATAACTTATTATGGCCAGATCAACAGGATATTTGTTGTGTTTCTTCCTTAATGTTAACAAATGTATATTCTGAAAGTTTTCTTTACTACCTTTGCTATCAGCAGTTCACTTGCTGCTGGTCAGTTATTTTACCAGAATGTTCCTGCCCCTAAATTTGCTTTACCATTAAATATGAATTAAACATATTTTAATATTGTTTTGTTTTATAATGGTCTTAAGATTTTTCTCAAATCTCTTTAATTCCATTTACTCATTTTTTAAAATCATTTTGGGAACTGTATGTGTGTGTGCCCCTGTATCTGTGTTGGTTTCTCCCCTGGTTTCCTTGATTTCTATCCTCATTCCAAAACTGAGTATTTTATGTTAAAAGAATACTCCACCCAAAAATGATATTTTTTATACAGTATGTCACTTACTACCTGTAGTTCATAGTGGTGACCAGGAAAATGTTTTATTCTCGTGTTTTCATGCAGAATGGAATATGACTTTTTTAATTGATTTTTTAATCAATGAAATAAAAAAAAAACTACTTGAGAGATTATGTTTTGTGTTGGGCAAGGGACAGTTTCGGGATAAATATAACTGGTGAAAACTCATTGGCATTGTCACGATGTGGGTTCTGCTTCATGCTCCCACTTCCCTTTTGGGAGCCTCTTGAACCTGACACCGTCGGTAATGTAACCGGAGGAGCTGGACAATGAGGACATCACAGCGAAGCAAGGGGAAAGGTGCAAAAGTGCTTTTATTACAAACATTTAAACAAATCCAACCAAAATCCCAAAAATAAGTGCAGTACTTCAAAACATTTCAATAAATAAATAATCCATTAAAACAGGGTGAAAATCTGGAGGTTAAAATCCAATAAATAGTTTAATTAAAAACGAGGTTAAAATGCTGGCTGGAAGCAGTCCCTTCTTTAAAAAGATATGGTACCTTCTTCAGCTGGTGGCTCCCTGCTTCTCCCATCCGGGCTATGAACCAGGGGAGTATGTTTTTTAGTAATCCAGTCATAGACTTCTACTGCATGCACAAATAGAAATAAGATTAAATATACAAGATGCTTAATACATAGTCAGATTCTTGCTGAATTACTGTATGCCAGTTTTGAAATATTTGTCTAAAAAGTGCTTCATACTTCATAAAGGTGTCTTAAGTAATTAGGTGCCAACCAGCAATATTTCAGAACACAGGAAGCACAGAATATGAAATGCCCACTGAGCTTGCCGCTGAGCATCAGCCTACAAAAGGGGAGTCGCCCTACCTGCAGCTGACTTCTCCTACTGGTCTGGTTGCCTTTCGGTCCATGGCTCCGTAGGGCTCTGCCAGACCGGGACTCAGCTTCCACCTCCCGAGCATCCGACTCCCACTGCCTTCCTCTGCCTTACGTGGCAGGCCGTTCTCAATCGTAGTCACTCCTGCTCCTCTGCAAAACTCAGCAACAGTGACCCAATCCATTTGCCCCTAGGAGCTGGCCAAACACCCCGCTAGGGCTCACTTCCCAGCTACCTTCCTTCTTACAGCGAGCCTGCTCTCGCTTGCTCGCTCATTCACACCCACAGTGGCTCTTGGCTTCCAGCTTCCCTATTTTTTTTTTTCCTTCTCTAACTTCCATTCTTCTGATCTTTTTTCTTCCCTCCACACTTGTGCTTCTCCTATTTATAATGGGGACATGGCACAGGTGTGGTGATTAGCAGCTCCTGGCATCAATTACAGATACAGACAATTCCTCAACTGTACACTTAAGCGAGGAAACACCCGCAACACCTCACATCCGAGAACCACTCCGTCCACACTACCACACCCCCTCTATAAGCCGCGAGTGCGGCGATTATTCATTTAAAAACTGCCCTTTTCTTCTAAGCTGCGGACCCTCTTTACCACAGGCATAAGCAATAGATACAAGAGTTAAAGGAGACAGTGAGAGATGAGCATTGAGGAGAAGTGTTTATTTTGGGGTATCAGGAGATGCAAAATTTAGGGAACTACTCTGCCTGATAGGAAGGGTTCAAAAACTGATTTAGTGAGGGTCCAGACTTTTGTTTACTGTCTATTGATGTGATACTTTACAATTTCAATGTATTCATCTCTTCTTTTTACTGTGTGTTTTATAAGCATTTACACCATTTAGATAAAGCCTTAGTTGTACGAATTTTACCAACAAGTGCTTTCCTCATACAGAAGATGACTATTAGTGATGCAAACCTCCAAAACAAGAGCTATGGATTCCCAATGTTTAGAGCTAAGATGTGACTCATCTCATTGGTAGTCTAAACACTGCCACATCATGCTTCAACAGACACCACAAGGCTCCTAGCAACTGCTTACTTGTAATTTTGTTTATTTCCGGAATGGGCCACTGAGCACACTAACATTCTTTTGCAATTGCACTGGAAAGAAAAAAAAGCTGCTATATCTTTTACAGCACAGTGTATCTGATTCTGTTTCCTTCCTTACTCAATCGCAGTTTATAATGTGACATTCTTGCTCGGTTTCTGATTTGAAGTGATTTGGTGCTGCTGATGTCTGCATCATTTCTCTTTGCAATGTGTGTATTTATTTTTTGCCTGATATATGTGTAAAGGTATTATTTTTTTATTATGTGTATGTTTTTAGTAATCCAGTCATAGGCTTCTACTGCATGCACAAATAGAAATAAGATTAAATATACAAGATGCTTAATACATAGTCAGATTCTTGCTGAATTACTGTATGCCAGTTTTGAAATATTTGTCTAAAAAGTGCTTCATACTTCATAAAGGTGTCTTAGGTAATTAGGTGCCAACCAGCAATATTTCAGAACACAGGAAGCACAGAATCTGAAATGCCCACTGAGCTTGCCGCTGAGCATCAGCCTACAAAAGAGGCCAGCATTTGATAAGATTTCTACTGGCTGCTGTTTAATTCAAATAATACCTCCAGATGCTGGTTGGCAGGTCTTTCATTCATAATAAATTATAAATCTAAATACGCACAAAAGCCAAATACAAAATCATGTTTACAAAACAAGTGTATTCCATTCAGATTTAATATATGACCAATTATGTCATAATAAGTCACCCCTCAGGAGAAAAAAATAAAATCTGCAGGGATTCCAGACCACGAGACCACCCAGTCCCCTCTGGGCATTCTACCTCATATAAATTAAACAGTTCTCTTTGTATTTTTGGTTCACACTGAAGGACTTGATGATGATGGTCATGTAGACTTCTGGCTTTTAGTCCATCAATGTTAGAGCATCATGATGCTTTGAGTAGGAGGTGGTGGCACAGACCAAAGAAACCGGAAAAAGAAACAGAAGAGAGAGTAGGGGTTAGTATGGAATTTAGAGCCACAATGAATAGTTATTATGATGAATTGAACATACAGAGTATCAGTATTAAATTAAAGTGAAGCTATGAGAAAGCCATGTTAAAGTAATGTGTTTTCAGCAGTGTTTTAAAGTGCTCCACTGTATTAGCCTGGCAAATTCCTATTGGCAGGCTATTCCAGATTTTAGGTGCATAACAGCAGAAGGCCGCCTCACCACTTCTTCTAAGTTTTGCTTTTGGAATTCTAAGGAGACAATATATAGGGTGTCAGACATTCCAATTAATAGGATGGAGCGAGATTATTTAAGGCTTTATAAACTATAAGAAGAATTTTAAAGTCAATTCTGAAAGACACAGGTAACCAGTGTAGTGACATCAAAGCTGGAGAAATGTGTTCGGATTTTCTTTTCCTAGTTAGGATTCTAGCTCCATTCTGAACTCGTTGCAAACGGTTTATGTCTTTTTTGGGTAGTCCTGAGAGGAGTGCGTTACAGTAATCTAGTCGACTGAAAACAAAAGCGTGAATTAATTTCTCAGCATCTTTCAATGATATAAGAGGTCTAACTTTTGCTATGTTTCTTAAGTGAAAAAATGCTGTCCTAGTGGTCTGATGAATATGCGATTTAAAATTCAGGTTACAGTCAACAGTTACCCCTAACTTTTTTACTTCCGTCTTGACTTTTAATCATAATGTGTCAAGTTTATATCTGATAACCTCATTGAATCTATTATTGCCAATCACTAAAATTTCAGTTTTCTCTTTATTTAGCTTGAGAAAATTACTATTCATCTATTCAGAAATACAAATAAGACATTGTGTTAGTGAATCAAGAGATTCGGGGTCATCAGGTGCTATTGATATATACAGCTGTGTGTCATCAGCATAGCTGTGGTAGCTCACGTTGTGCCCTGAGATAATCTGACCTAACGGAAACATATAGATTGAGAAAAGCAGCGGACCCAGGATAGAGCCTTGTGGAACACCATATAGAATATCATGCGTCTTTGAGTTATAATTACCACAACTAATAAAGAATTTTCTACCTACTAGGTAGGATTCAAATCAATTTAGGTCTCTGCCAGAGAGGCTCACCCATTGACCAAAGCGATTTCTAAGAATATTGTGATCAATGGTGTCAAATGCGGCACACAGATCTAGGAGGATGAGAACAGATAAATGGCCTCTGTCTGCATTTACCCGCAAGTCATTTACTACTTTAACGAGTGCAGTTTCTGTACTGTGATTTGTTCTGAAACCTGACTGAAATTTATCAAGAATAGCATGTTTATTGAGGTGGTCATTTAACTGCATAATGACTGCCTTCTCTAGAATTTTACTTAAGGGCAGGTTAGAGATGGGTCTAAAATTTTCAAAAGCAGAGGGGTCAAGATTATTTTTCTTGAGTAGGGGTTTAACTACAGCAGTCTTAAGACAGTCTGGGAAGACCCCCGTATCTAATGACGAGTTTACAAGGTCAAGAATATTACCAATTAGCACGCCTGATACTTCCTTGAAAAAACTTGTTGGTATTGGGTCAAGGACGCAGGTGGAGGGTTTCATTTGAGAGATTATTCTATGTAAATCAGGCACATCTATCCTGGTGAAAGAATTAAATTTGTTTATAACAGAGTACTGGGGCTTAGGAGGATCCACAGTGTTAGGGAGATGTACTATGATATTTGTAATATAATTAATTTTTTGATTGAAAAATATAGCAATAATCTCACAGGTTTTGCTGGAAGTATTTTGGAGGCATTCCTTTGTGTTACCTGGGTTTAGCAGATGATCAGTTGTAGAAAATAAGACTCTGGGATTACTAGCATTGTTATTTATATTATTAGAGAAATAGCAGCACCTCTCAAGGCGGACTTTGTTATTGTATTCTGTTATTTTAGCCTTCAATATCTCATAATGGATAGTTAGTTTAGCTTTCCTCCATTTACACTCAGCTCTACGACATGTTCTTTTTAAATCAGACACTCTTTGGGTCTTCCATGGAATAACAATACTAGAAGATTTTTTAACTGTCTTTTCAGGTGCAACTATGTCAACAGCAGCTCTCACTTTAGAATTAAAATTTTCCACCTTACTATTTACATTATCCTCGCTATTACAGTTGGCACTATAAATGGACTGATTGCTTAGAATGTTTGTCATTTTTAAAGCTGCTGATGAGTCAAAGAAGCGTTTTTTAACAATATGCTTCTCATGAATGTTTTCTATCATTATTTCTATATTAAATAGTAGAAGAAAATGGTCTGATAGACCAATATCAATGATCTTCCTCACATCACCTTTTAGTCCTTTGGTAATTACTAAGTCTAATGTATGACCTGCTTTATGGGTTCACCGACAAAAGCGCGATAGACATATTAGCGCCGACAAAACCGCGACGAACAAATGAGCGCCGACAAAGGTTAGGTTATAACTGTTATAACTGCTGATGGCATGACAAATAACTCAGTCGAGGGTTGGCATAACGCGTCATATACAAAGTGGAATTACCAGCAGTCAGGCAGCCAGCAAGTCTAAATACGCTCAACTATCAAGACATCTTGCTGCAATTCTTCCTACATATGCAGGGTGTGATCTTAAGGACTATCTGCATGCCGTGTCTCATAATATCGACTTCTAAAATAAACATTATTATATATGCTTTAAACTAGTAATCCATATTTATTGAAACTTTTGCGATTTTGTCGGCGCGATTTTGACGCTGCGTTTTAATTGGCGCTATTTTGTCGGCGCTCATATGTCTATCACGCAAATGTCGGGTCACAGCTTTATGTGTAGGCTGATTAATGAGCTGTCTCAAATCAAAAGAGTTCAGGAGGTTCATGAATTCCTTTACTTTTAGGTCACACTGATTATCAATATGAAAGTTAAAGTCTCCGACTATTAAGAGTGTGTCATAGCTCATAATTAAAATTGACATTAGGTCTGAGAATTCCTCAAAGAAAGACGCGTTAAATTTAGGAGGTCTATACACAGATAATACTAAAACGTGAGAAACTCCATGAATAACAACGGCGAGATGCTCAAAGGACTTGAATTTACCAAAACTAACATCTTTTCACTTTAACCGGCAGGAAGAGATGTTTGCCAAGCCGTGCCCCCTTTTTCCCTGGCTATCCGCACGAGTAAAACTGTAATCCGGAGAAGCAGATTCGATTAAAAAAACCGTGCCGTCTGAGCTAAGCCACGTTTCACTTAGTGCAATAAAATCCATTTTTCTATCACTAATAAGATCGTTGATAAAAAAACGTCCTGTTAGCTAAAGCTCTAACATTTAATAGTGCCATATTTAATGTTTCGGAGGGGCAAGGCTGAATTCTGTGTGCGTTATTTATATTTGAGACAGAAACGAAGTTATTTTTTGTTAGCGCCGCTCTGTGTGTGTTTTTTATGTAATCTATAGTCTGTTTTTATAGTTTTAATGCATTGTTCATCTAAAGTAGTAATTGCAATTAAATTATTGGTGTTTATGCCGCACTGCCTAGATTTTTTATGTGCATTAAGACTGGAACAACCTTATGGTCTCTCTGGCTGAGCTCTAAAAAGCCGAGAGATGGGAGAAACTTCCAGAAAGACAACCATTACTGCAAAACACCACTGATCTGGGCTTTATGAAGAGTGGGCAAACAGAAGCCTCTCCTTAGCAAAACACATGTGGAATCCCGCCTGGTGTTTGCAAAATAGCACATAGAGGACTCTCAGACTGTGAAGAACAAGATTCTCTGGTATGATGAAACCAAGATTAGTGTCCTTTCTGGGGGACACCAGGCACCGCTTATTACCTGTGTAACACCATTCCAGGCATGTAGCATGGTGGTGGAAACATCATACTGTGTGGTTGTTTTTCAGGAGCAGGGACTAGCAGAGTAGACATGGTTAAGAGAAAGCTGAACAGAGCAAAGTACAAAGATAACCTTAATGAAAACCTGTTCCAGTGGTCTTCAGGCCTCAGGCCTCAAAAGTTTACCTTCCAGCAGGACAATGAACCTAAGCACAAAGACCACACAGGAGTGGCTTTGGGACAACTTTGAGAATGTCCTTGAATGGCCCAGCTAAAGCCCAGACTTGATCCTAATTGAACATCTCTCGAGACACCTAAAAATAGATGTCCACCAATGGTTCCCCTTCAACCTGACAGAGCCTGAGAAAATATGTATATAATGGCAGAATCGAGGTGTATGAAGCTTGTCACATCATACCAAAGAAGACCCCAGATTTTAATTGTTATCAAATGAGCTTCTAATAGGTACTGTGTAAAGGTTTTGTACCAGTGTGTTATTTCAGTTTTTTATTTCTAATAAATTTGCAAAAATTACTTAAGTTCTGTTTTTGCTTTGTGATTTTCGGGGGTATTTAGTGTTGCTTGTTGTTTGGACAAAAATAATTGAAACAATTTTAGCACAAGGATGCAACATACCAAAATATAAAAAAGTGAGGGGGTCTGAATACCTTCTGAATCCACTGTACAGTTCATCCTCTTCCATTTGAGTTGGTACTGGCTATCATCCACTTGGGCTATTTTTAATACCTGTGCTGTTTTAACCATAGGATGGCAGCTATACAGTAAATGTTTTTGTGAGTTAGCCATATTCTGCAAACATACTTTAAAATTCTTATTTGAAATGATTATTTGGAAAAATAAACCAATCATAGTGTCACAGTTCTAAGACATGCCTCATATAGATGAATTTGCAGTCACGGGCTGTACACGTGGTGGACAGGACAATGCATTCAGAAGTCTTTTGAATGCCTAACAGATGGAACCATCTGCAACTCACCATTAGCAAAACTGGATATTGATGGTGAATTTCAGGAAGAGCAATGCTTCTCTGGCTCCAGTCGTCAGTCAGGGAGTCAAAGCTGAGCTTGTTCAGCGATAGTAGATAATTATATAGGCATGTTCCAGGATTGAAATCTGTATTTGGCTGAAAACATAGAACCCATAAACAAAAAGAACACAGCTGGCTGCTTGAAGATGCACTACTAGTGGCCTTCTTACCAGCTGCTATTAGGTGTTACCACACAGCTTTTGGCTGTGATATTTTCTACATTTCAAATCAATCTATCTATCTATCTATCTATCTATCTATCTATCTATCTATCTATCTATCTATCTATCTATCTATCTATCTATCTATCTATCTATCTATCTATCTATCTATCTATCTATCTATCTATCTATTTGTAAGATGTCAGGTATGTTTATAATACATATTCAGTGCTATCATACAATTTATGCAAATCTGTGCTTCAGCAGTCGGTCACTTGCGACTTATAGCACACAGATATTTTAAATGTGTTACATAATTTGTTACGTAACTTAACGTTAGGTAACTTAAAGAAGAGTGGTGTAAGGTGACACAGTGATTTAGCACTGCTGCCCAGTAAAAAGAAATGAAGGTTCAACCTTGTGTGTTCTCCGTGTAGAGCTTTCCTGGGAATTCTTTCTTATGTAGGTCTGTGAGTTGTGCAGTAGGAACATGGGTCAGGCTGGCAGTCAATTACACAAAGAGAAATGATGGTATGTGAAAGTTATTCTTAAAAGTAGGAGCTGAGTAATAACTGGTGGCCTTCAGGAAGTGGGGAAAATGTTGTTGGCAGGAGTGAGAACTGGATGTTTGTTGTTGACTCAGTTCACCAAAGAAGTCTCCTTGACTGGGAGACCAGCACCATGTGGAGCTGAGCTGGATTGTTTTCTGTTTCAGTGTATTTTGCTGCAGTGTTCCCTGTTTGAAGCTCAGAGCAGCAATCGAGGGTGGCATCATCAGGGTTTGTTGGATGTTTGTTTGTTCTGATCAGTGGAGTGGTAGTTGGCTTGTTCTTGTTTAGAAGCCATTCTTTGTTTTGTTTGAGCATCGATTTGCTTTTAAAAGCACAGTTTGTAAATGAATAGATGTCTTAACACGCGGCAAATTAATGGAAAGTAAATGTAAGCCTGAGAGACAAAGAGTGTGTAAATGCTTTAAACAATGTATGTTGGAAAAATATTATTATTAATAATAATAATAATAATAATAATAATAATAATAATAATAATAAAACTTGAGTAATTTTAAATGTTTTAAAGACAGTGACCTTGAGTGTGTTTTGCAGTACGTGAAAGGGATCTCTGTGAATAAAATGTGTGTTAAACAAGGTTTAAGTGAGTTTGGGAATATAATTGGTTAAAGTCAATGTATGAAAATATGTGGTGCAGTTTAAAAGAATGAAGTGATTGATAAGACTATGCATAAAATTGGGAACATGTATGGTTTTTAAATTAAAAGAGCTCTAAATTCAAAACTGAAAATAATATGATTAGGTGCAATGAAAAAGTCTCCAGGATTAGTATAGTGTGTATAGCACCTTCCCTTTGAGTACTGGCCAGACTTAAATGGAAAGAGATACTTTCAGTAATTTTAAGTTACATGTAATGTAAAAAGAGACATATTGTCTGGGACAGCAAGGAGGCTGGTGTTGAGCACTGCCCTCCAGCCTAGGTAGTGTTCCATATGATGACATGTTGCACAAAAAGAGGGTCAACTGATAAAACGTAGACTGCTTTTTTTCTACAGAACCAACACTCTAGGAAAAATGCAAGGAAAATTCCTGAAGATATCAATGCAAAAGTATACACAAACAACTAGCCTTAAGAGGAAGTTATGGGTAATCAGTGCTTTTAAGATTAAATAAAATTTTATCTTAGTCTAAAGTACTGTTTCAGTTTCCAATAGTGTAATGTACTTTGAAGGCATTTTATATACAAATATATTTTCAATTATAAGGCATTTGATACAATGTGATACATGTAATTCTTTTCCCTTTCCTTCTTGTGTTATAAGTAATGTGGATACTTTAAATGTTAAATAGCATAGAATCTTGATGTTTGAATGGCTACATAGCTGATGGAAGGTTTAGTTTTATTTTCTATAATTTGCTGTTCTAATGAAACATTCTGTACACTATGTTAAAATACTGAAACCATATGTAGACATGTATGTGTCAATCTAATTAGGTAAAAGAGATATGAATAGATGTATTTCAAGACCATTTTTTCTGATCTAAATATTCTTTGAAAAAATTAATGGACTTAATGTGGGAAATGATAAAATGGACATAGTGAAATATAAAGTTCTTTTGTAAATTATTTAAATTTTAAGACTACACATCCTTAAACAATATTTAAGTATTGCATAGAACAATGGGAAAGGGAATGTGGATCTCCGTGACTGCCTTCTTTGAAGATAGAGGAATGTTTTTTTCCGTGAGAGTAGCAGAGTGAAGTGGAGCTCTTCTCTAACTGGCTACAAAAGTGCAACACAAACGTGTAACTTCAGGCATCGCTGAGAGATACCCCATGTGTAAAACAGAGGTCAACATTTAGAGAGCAGATAAATGTTAATCAATCAATCAATAGTCATCAAGCAACCAGAAGTCAAGCACAAATATCCAAGAAACCATAGGCAAAAGGGTCAAAAACCCAAACAATCAAAAAACTCAAAATAACACAATCCTATCTAAACACTAGAACAATGAAAGATGAAAGGCAAAATGTTTGCGCTTTTTGTTTTCACACTCCTCCAAACCAGTATGGATCTTACTTTTAGTACTGACAAGCAACCCAATTTGATGGATGGGATTTGGGGCAAGCAACACAATTAGGTGGTTGGATTTGGGCATGTGGCTCATAAATGAAGGGTGGCACGTGAGAGGGGATTTAGGGTCAGAGCCCCCTAGCCTATACCTAACTATGAGCATTTTTAGAGAAGCTGTGAACCAAACTTTAATAAACTATATAATCTAGAAACTATATAATCTAGAGCAAATTACAACGTAAATGTCTACTGCAGTCTGTCCTCTGGTGAATGAATTAATAATTTTAATCTACAAGAGAACAGATTGTTCATCTCATGTTGTAACCAATGAACAGCAAGCAGTACTTAATATTAAGCGTTTTTAGCTGTAAACTTCTTGTTAAAAACATTTGATTGGCATAACCAAAGTTTAATCACAATGTATGATATCACACAACCACTGACATATATGCAGCATGTTTTGAACCCCTGGCTGTTCAACCTAAAGTATGTTTTCTTTATCTTTAAATTGAAATGTGAAACATAATCTCATACAATTAATTTAAGTTAATGTTCAAGAGTGGGCTGAAACCACCCAGTGCCATTTTTTTATTTCCTTGTTTGTTTGTTTCCTTATATTTTTCTTGCCAATATGAGTGAATTCAACAGAACAAAATATTGTTAGGGAATTTTTGACTTTGCTCACAAGAATAAAAAGCAAGTATAGGCTTCATAAAGTACAACACTGGAGTTTCACTCCATTAAAAAGTGAATCTGCCTATACAACTCATCCTGAAGCTAGTGGCCAAGAAATCAGTGCCTCAGGCACTACAATCGACACCATGTTTGCTTTTCTATAATGAACTTCTTCAATCACACAGCATGAAATATTGACTCTGTTCCCCTGTCCTGGCTGTAGACTGGCTTTAGAGTTGTTTTATGTATTAAGGTTGTAGGATGTGGCATTCACACCACATTTCCACACAAAATAATTCAGTTTGGAAGCCTTCCTGTTAGACACAGCACAGATTAGGCTCACTGAATAATCCTGGACATGCTGTGCTAAATAATGTTAAATCCCCTGCCTCCATCACTCCTACACTTCCTTTTTATTTGTCAAGGTTAACACAGACATCTCAAGATTTTGGACTGAATTAGATAAGTTTCACTACCACTGTCAATATACATTACCAGTAAAACCCAACCAGCCAATACTGATGCAACAAATATAAATGGGTTGGAAAACTCTCAATTACCACAATGTTTTACTTTTTTAATTTGGCACTTTTGTAGTTCCTGTTCTCCTTTACACAGCATTGCTGCTCTCCTGTTGCCACTTCATCTACCAGTTTTCTGGAACACAAACATCCACTTTTTCTGCCTTTAATTGACAACATTAGGCTGCCTTATATAAAGAGACAGACTGTTAGCTAGAGAAGTTTGTCTTGTTGTAGGCTGTGGGGAGAGTGGTAGGTCTTCATTGCTTATAGCAGATTCAAACTCTTTCTCTATGCCTCTCTCAAAAATAATTCTTTTTCACAACAGCTTCCCTGTCCCCGGTACTAAGGTAACAGTTCTCCAGTGAACCACAAAGATTGTTGTTACAAATCCTCCTCCTCCTCCTTCTCCAGGGTGTGAATTTTGATCTTGTATTTTGTCTGCAGCGTGTAAAAATGAACAAGAAATCTGTTGATGTAATCAAACTATTCATTTAGCCCAAATGATCTTGTTATTTGGTTTGTGGCAGTGACCATCCTGCTTGTAAAAAGCTCACACAGAAAAGGAATTGGCAAACAAAAAATAGCTTAGGTGCCTGTTGTTGCTGTGTATTTTTGTTTAATATGATAGGGTAAGTTAAAGTTAATATTTATATGTTTTTTAAATGATGGCCCTTTTGTCGTTGTTGGATGAAATGCAGATGTCCCATTTGTCATCTACATCTCTATCAGTTTTTCTGCTCCCATGAGTCAAGAATTTGTTCTTTTTATGTAAGATTGGATTCCATAATTGTGAAAACACCTTGCTGGGTTGAAACTGTAAATGCTACTTCTTTGTATTTCTGGGTTTATTGTGGTTTAAACTGGTTGCTTATTGAATAAATGAAACACGAATACAGAATGTAAGCTGGGCAAAAAAAAGTTTTTCCTTCTATTGAACATCTTGTCATGATAAAAATTTTGAAACTCTAAAACTCAATGTTAAGTTGGGTTAAATGTAATATACATAGAAAATCTCATGAATATCCACTCAGCACTCCTTGTTCTCAGGAATCCCAGACTTTTTCAAACAGACGTACACATTACATCTTTAAGTTGGCCTGGTATGAGTGTGACTGGGATGTCCAGGCTTGGTTTCTGTCTTGTGATGCTTGGGTTTGTTTGATGATGCAGTGAAGAGAGTGGGTTTGGAAAATAGAAGGGATAGATATGTGGATGGACAAAATTAGTGATTGATAACTGTTGTAGTTGTGTTTTGTTTATGTTACAAGTTATGCAGCTACTGTAATGGTAGAGTTTTAAGAGTAGGCCATGGTACGGCAACTAGCTCCAAAGGACATACTCCACAGTCCAAGTAAATCTGTTTCAAACTTTAGTGAAAAAAATTACAAACAAAAATTTGTAATTTTGTAAAATTTCATATAGACATAAACAAGTAAGGTTTACCTGTAAAAAAGTTACAGTTCTGAACTCATCTATCTTCTGTATCTTTTGTGCTTTATATCATGTTATCCTTATACTATTTTTTTGTATATAATGATTCATCATGCTATTGTTAAGAAAGTATATGTCTTCTTACCCAATCATTTAATATCCTTACTACAGAGTCACTCATACTCAGAATAATGAGATAATAGGTCAGGGAATCCACTTATATTTCAGTATGTAGAGGACAAGGCAGAAACTTCTATTGTATATCTGTTATTCTGTTTAGCTAAGTCTAGCATTTAATCATAATAACGATGTTAAATTAACACTAGCATTTAATACCTAAGAATGGCTCTTATATACTGTATATCTTAAATACAGGTGTGCAAATGTTTAATTCCTATTTTTTGATGACAGCATAGTCTTCCTTTGGTTTAAGAACCATTACTCAGTATGTTTGTACTCTATGTGCAGCCCTGGCGCTGGGATTGCTTTTCTCTGAATGTCACCTGCTGTATGTGTGTTAGCATGCAATCAGTGCATTAATTAGCCATTTAGATTTTATGATTACAACCAGCCAATAAAGATAACTTCTAAGTGGCATCCTTGCAACATGAAAGGCAGCTTGCCCAGATTAAAGTCATTATACATGATTGCATTGCTAAGATAGCCTGTCAACCATCATAACAAATACAATCTACTCTGAGAAAACAGCATGAAAATCAATCATCAGTCACTTCTCAAAAACAGAAAACTGCTTGGTAAGTATCATGTACTGTCCTCTTTGTGAACAGAAGCTGACAGAAACCAAATGGCTCTATAGCCCAGATGTCCTGCATTATGGCACAGAGTAAACTGCATAATGCTGAATTTCATCTGAAAAATGTGCAGATTTAACATAAAATACCAAGCAGGTCAATTCCAAAATGTGATACTCCTTAGAACTTCAGGACCTTTCACTAAAACCATATCATCCATCCATCATCCAACCCGCTATATCCTAACTACAGGGGTCTACCAGAGCCAATCAAAGCCAACACAGGGCGCAAGGCAGGAAACAAACCCCAGGCAGGGCACCAGCCCACCGCAGGGCAAAACCATATCAGTATCGTGTTAATATAACTTAACATTCTAAAATGTGTTAAAACCTTTTCAGCATTGCTGAGACAGAATCTACCCCTGAAATATCAGATGAAGGACAGGAAACTACCCTGGATGGGGCACCAAACAATGGCAGGGATTACTAATGTACACACTCACAAGGGTAAATTTATAATTGCCAGGTAATGTAACAGGCGGGTCATTGGAGTACGGAATGAAGAACCTGGAGGAAACCCATATGCACATCGGAGAACAAAAACAAAATACTGACAGACAATGGTGGGTGGGATAGTGGGATTCAAACACTGGAATTTGGATTCTGCAGTTCATTGCTACCCTGCATTGTTTTAATACTTCCAGTATTTCAGTTTACTGTAACAAATCAAATAATTTATGCTTAAATAAGAAATCATGAAATCATTGTACTATGTGATCCTATGTACAGGGAACATGATCAAAAGGTGCCTTGGAAAACAAATGTTTCAAAATAAGCAGAGAACCTTCAAAATGTGATAAATGTTAATGAACCAAACTTAGAAGAGAACGCTTACCTCAAATGACCTGGTAAGTGGAAGCAGGTTAATAGTATAAGATGACACTTCATTAGAAGTAGGATCAGTGAAGTTGGTACAGAACAGTCAGCCAGATAATAAATTTAAAGGTGTGGCCAATCCGAGCCACAATGCTAAGTGAATGTAGGTTGAAACAGTTTATATTACAGAAAAAGGAACCAGCATAAGAAGGTCTTGTCTGTCTGGCAGGTCAATGTGATGACAGGGTGATGACATTGTTGTAAGTTAGTAGGACAATTTTGAATATAATGTAACATGTACTTGAGCTTAGTGTAGCCAGAGCCCTCTGAGGGGTCAGAACTCCAGTAACAGCATTTTAATATTTTTTTTAATTTACTTTCAGCACAAAGACCACTAAAAATTATTGCAGTAGCCCAGATAAAGGTGATGACAGAGAGTTTCCACTTTCAAGGAAGGTGAGAATGGACAAACTATTATAATGTTCAGTAGGAGTTGGAAATATTTCTTGATTGCTATATGTTTATAAATCCAGGCAGATGAATGGACAGATGTTCTTGTAAGTGCTTTCAATTAGAAGGGAAATAATTATGAAACAATCTAATAAAAAATATATAAGTTGCCAGAGGTGGGTTGAGATTGGAGTTGAAGATGGGTGATCCTGCTGGGCTGATGCCACCTGTTTCTGCATATGTACTGTATTTGTTTGAAGCAGATGGATGCAGCACCTTTCAGTATATTTACATAGTAGGGTCAGACTAAAACTGTAAATCAGTGCTTGAATGGAAATATATACAGCTCAAAATTTAAATTTTAAATATCCCAAAAGATTTTGCTTTCCATAAAAATATATCCTGTCAAAATTATACAAATTCAAATATGAACATGCTACATAACAAAACCTGGAAATATAAATAAAATTTGTTCTTTTCAGCAATAAAAAATCAAATCATTCAGTTGCCTTTGCTCTTATATCATTTTATCAGAGCTGGACGCCTGGCATCTTTTTTTGGCAACAAGTTCGTTTATTTTTGGTGTGAGGTTCTGTGTTGTGGAGATTCTCAGGATGGACTGCAGGTGCTCATCAGTGAGGCAACTCCTGTGTGCTGTTTTGTTAGTCTTCATGACTGAGAAGAGCTTCTCACACAGATATGTGGTACCAAACATGCACAAGGTTCGAGCCGCATGTAGACGGAGCTGGAGCATTTCTGCGGGAATGGAGTGAATAAACTGTGCGGGCCGTGCAGTATCGTACTTTGCCTTCAGTGTGCCATTACACTGCAGCTCAATCACCTCCATCTGAATCTGCACAGGTGCAGTTTCCACATCGACGGCAAATGGGTTGCGAAACAACTCAAAATTCTTTTTTTGTTCTTCAAAGTCACCAAAGCGCCATGCGAACTCAGTGCGCAGTGCGCTCAGTTTATCAGTAAAGTGCGTATTTGGGAACACCGTAGTGTCGAGTTGGTTCAACATTACTTGGCAACAGGGAAAGTGGGGCAAGTTGCACTGGTAGATTTGTGTCTCCCATAAAAGTAGCTTCACTTGAAATCACTTTGTGATTTTGCACGGGTAAAAACGTCTGCTGAAGTGTCAGATTCTTCTTTAACTCTTCTGCTTTCTGTATCTTGTGCATTGCATTCAGGTCTTTCAGGTTATCTTGATGTTTTGTCTCATAGTGCCGTCTTAGATTAAATTCTGTAATTACAGCCACATTAGCTCCACAAATGAGACACACGGGTTTACCGGCAATGTCAGTAAACATATACTCAGCCTCCCATCGGTTTTTAAAGGCTCTATGTTCAGAATCACCTTTTCTCTTTGGCATTGTGTGCGATAGCTTAGCAATAACTTGCAGCATCATAAGCTAGACTTGATTAACGCGGTAAGTGTTCGGCAAGGCAGCTGAAGCGCTGCATTATGGGATCTATAGTTTATTGTGTTACCAGCGCTTCATATCCCCAGGCCATTAATAACAATAATATATAAAATAATCTCGCGGGCCAGATATAATTACACGCCGGGCCGGATGTGGCCTGTGGGCCTTGAGTTTGACACATATGGACTAAATAGAACTTGAAAAGATATATTTTTCAAATGTGATCGCAATTCAGATCGAGTTAACACGCACTACAGTACATCGAGCCCGCGTGCTATTGTGGTTTTGCCTGCATGCCTCAATAAGTTACCCTCCCCTTGCTCTTACTTTTTTACCGTTCATGTAATAAATACACTGAGTATGGCTTTACCAAAACAATCATTGATCGCGAATAAAGTATCCATTATTCATAAAGCTTCAATTGGTGATCTGTCTTTCTGCGTTAACCGCATATTTTTCATACGTCTCAAACCAAGGGGATGCGAGGCTAAAATGAATCGGGAAGCACGCGTACATACTCAGTGTATCCCCTCTCGGGAATTGAACCTCGGATGCCGGCACTAGAGGCGAAGCCTCTACTATTGCACCACGGCGTGTGGTTTGTCTATTTGAGCGTAGCAGTGTAATTCGGTTTTTGTTCAGCACTCTTTGGAACTGTTGCTTTTTGTCTGCGCACTCCGTCAGTTCACGTGAGCCGCTAAATATGGTTTTATATGTCACTCGCTCGCTTCTAATTGTTTCGCTGCCTTCTTAATTATATAATGTATGTTTTCTTCAGCGGTTTTTGGAGCTCTTCCTGGTTTTCTACATACTGCGTGATTACGTGGAAGGCGTGATGATGTCACACGAAACTCCACCCCCCACGGCTTTCGAGCTCAACTCCATTACAGTATATGCAGCAAAATAGCTTCCAGTTATGACCATTACGCGTAGAATTTCGAAATGAAACCTGCCCAACTTTTGTAAGGAAGCTGTAAGGAATGAGCCTGCCAAATTTCAGCCTTCTACCTACACGGGGAGTTGGAGAATTAGTGATGAGTCAGTGAGTCAGTGAGTGAGTCAGTCAGTCAGTCATTCAGTGAGGGCTTTGCCTTTTATTAGTATAGATTTATATATCTTAAGTCTTTGTAGATTTTCAAAGTTCATATCTTTGCAGATTTCTAGATTTCAAACATCTGCTGGTTAGGTTATGGTTTTAACTATACACTAGTGAACTATAAATGTCTGTGTATGTAAGTGTGTAATATGATGGCCTGCAGCCCGATCAGGCCTGCCTTCTGCTAACCAGGCTCTAACACCCCACAAACCATGAAATAAGATTAATTGGATTTAGTACTTGGATAAATACAGAATTTAGTGTTCATCTTGATTATTTCTTTTACCACCAAATTCAAAATATAACTCTGCCACCCAAAAATAATTTCTGGCTGAGCTGTTGAATCAGTTTGATATTTCATAAATTTATTTGATTAAATGACACTTTTAATAATGGGAATATACTTATTTACCAGCAGAAGTAACTGAGCATAGTACAGAGAAGAGAATTGGTACAAAACACACAAATTCACCTTCACGTTGGGATAATTCAGTTTCTACACATACTGTATATGAACAAAATAGACAAAAACCTGTATTATAATAACCACAGAGGCATACGGGTCACTAAGGGCAAGTTTCTTTGATGCTGCAGCATCAGACTTTGTGAACCACTGTTATAAACCATCTAGTTGGACTGTGAAATCAACAAAGATGAAAAGAGAGGTGCTTTGTGATCTGATGGAAAGGCCCACTCAGGATTCTGCTCACTGTTAGGCTGCAGCACTCTGGCTCTGAATGCTACCATAAAGAGGAACTTCTTGTGGACCTCATGAGAGAGAGTGACTCACCCCAATCAGCATTGATGAAGGCGGCTGTCTGCTTTGGATTCCCAAGAGTCATGACCTGAACAGCATTGATGCAGATGACTGACTGCTCTGAGCCTCTTGGGTTACAGATATATGGCAATCTCAGCTCACACATTTACGACTTGAAAGCTGTTGAATAATATATAGTCTCTCATAATACTTGATCACAAAAATATATATTTTCTCATAATTGTACCTTGTCTTTTACAGTATATTGTTTTATGCTTTATGCAGTGTTAACTATGCTATTCCTTAATCTTATTTTTTGTTAAATGACAGTTTTATACCACAGGAAAAAAAAATCTCTACTGACTGGTGAAATGCAAAAAATAAGTTAGGGACTGACACTTTGTAATACTGTGGCCACATTTAACTTGTGTTTGCTAATTATTGCTATATTTTAGTCTATGTAGTCATGTCCAAGTCTATCTATCTATCTATCTATCTATCTATCTATCTATCTATCTATCTATCTATCTATCTATCTATCTATCTATCTATGTATTATTACTTAATATTATTTTTCAAAGTACCTTAATAATTACCAAAACTCAGGACAATGAGTTCAAAAGTTCAGTTATATGGTGTTATACTACATGTTTCTTTATGTCACTATATCTGCGCAATACTGTTATGAGTTTTATTTACATGTGCATGTTAACTGTGGCACACAGGGGCTCAGCAGTTAGAATTGCTGACCAAGCATTGGATTAGATAGCCAAAGACAACTGGAGGCTTGTATAGTCAGCTTAAACACAGGTTAGGGTATTTCTGTCTATCAGCACAAATCTTCTTTCCTTACTGGGAGAATGAGAATCGGCATGTAAGCACTATGATATTTCTGTATTTTGTGGGAGAGGAATTCAGCCCTTGTTTGGAGACAGAGAAGACCAGCAAATGAAGCAAGACATTATAAAGGCTTGGACAACAGCCAGACCCTTAGAGGCGGAATCGACAAAGCTCGAAGAAAAACCTCCCTGCGTGGTGACGCGAAAGATGGCTGACTGTGTTAATCCACCTGGATTAAGTCTGTCCATGCGCCTCTCCATCTGTAACCGCGTTAACTGTCAGTAAATGTAAGCTAAAAGATATTTTTTCTCATGTGATTCTTGTACCGCTGTAATCACGATGGGAGGGATATCGCCTTTTCTGGTATATTATGACATCGTTTAATTATTTAATATGCCACAATTGTAAAAGAACACATTTCCAAGAGAGCTAATGCCTCTGCAGGAAACATATGGGCTTTGACTACAAATTCTATACGTATCTTTGTTACATCCTAATCTTATCTAAATTCATAGATGTGACCTACTAGAACCCATTAGCATTAATTTCTTCATAATTTATATTTTATGCATAATTTTGGTGTGACAAATTCTAAAATATGTATTGTTTGCTTGTGACATCACCCAACATAAATAATAATTAAATGTAAGTGTATAACAATGGCAGTGGTGCATGTACATTGTGAGACCTTGTGTCTTCCCAGTTTTTTGTGAATTAATAGTAATATGGTTACTATTTTCATTTATTTTTCCTTGATACAATAGTGCAATAAATTGCATAGCCGACTAGAACTTTTGAACATTGCCTCCCTTTGTAATACAGCACTGGACAATGTTCATCTCCCGCTGGAGATAGCCAAACCAGCGCAGTCTACCGTCAACAGGAAGAGCCCAGCGGTGACTTCAAGATCATAAACAAAAGAGAAGGAAGCGTGGAGGTATTCAGGTGAGGCTTCAGCAGACCCCCCATCTACATCTGCCGAGAATCCTTTTTGTCAACGTTCGGTCTCTGGAAAACAAACTAGATGAACTACAAATCTGGATCACCTCACATATGTATTACGGATTACAACATCAAATTTTCACAGAGACGTGACTATATGACTGCATCTCGGACAAAGTTATTCAACTGGAGAAGCACACCGTCTTTAGGGCTGACAGAACACACCGGTAAGACCAAAGGAGGTCTGTGCATTTATGTGAACAATGACTGGTGTGCGGACCCTTTTGTAATGGAACATCATTGCTCTGCTGATCTGGAATAGCTGATGATTAAATGTAGACCTTTTTACTTACCCTGTTTATTATTATCACTGCCGTGAACATACCACTGAATGCTAACACTAAGGTTGAATAAAAGAACTGTACAATGCTGTCAGTAAACAACAAATGCCACAACCAGATGGGGCTTTCATTATTGTGGGCGATTTCAGTCATTGCAACTTTAGAACTGTATTCCCCAAGTGTCATCAAAACATCTCCTGCCCCACCCAGGAGACAGAACCTTGAATCATGTATCTACAAACATTGCTTAAGCCTACAAAACCTTTGTGTTCTCCCACCTTGGACAACTGGATCACCTCTCTGTGCCCTTTCCTGCCCAAATACACTTATCAGACCTTCACTGAAGATGGTGAAAGTCTGGGCAGAATATTTAAACTCTGTTTTACAGCAGATGTCTTAGCACACAGATTGGAGCTTGTTTGCCACCAATGCCACTTGGTACTCGGAATAGGACATTGAAATGTATACCTCTTCTGTCCTAGATTACATCAGTACAAGCATTAATGAAATTGAAACACACAAACAGATTAAGTCCTTCCCTAACCAGAAGATTTGAATAAACAGAGTGGTAAAACTCCTGCTGGAAGCATGTGATGCCGCTTTCAGATCTGTAACACTGAAAGATACAGCACACCCAGGGCCAGCCTAAAAAGGGCATCAGGGGAGCCAAACAGAAATGCAAGCAACAAATTGAGGATCATTGCAAAAACTCTGACCCCAGACGTATGTGGTAAGGCATCCAGACCATCACAGAATACAGGAAGGTGAATACAACCTCAACAACAAGTAATGTCTCCCTTCCTGATGAACTAAACAACTTTTATGCCCGTTTTGATATGGACAATAAAAAAATTTGCAGCCAAAACTGCCCCTTCCTCAAATGCACAGCCCCTCAGACTTACCACCTGTGCTGTACATTGATCAAAGTGAATGCATGCAGGGCTGCTGGTCCTGATGGCATACCCAAGCATGTGCTTAAGGCCTGCACTGGGCAACTGTCTGAAGTCTTCATTAGCATTTTCAATCTGTCTTTGGCCCAGGCTTTCGACTCTGCATGCTTTAAGTCCACAAAGATGGTATCTGTGCCTAAGCTCTTCTCCCCAGGGAGCCTGAATGACTACCGCCCTGCTGCACTCACCCTCATTATCACCAAGTGCCGTCTACCTCTCACACTAGATCATTAGCAGTTTCCCTGTCGTCCCAATAGATCAACAGAGGATGCCATGTCCTGGGCTTTTCACTCTACCGTGACACACCTGGATAACAACAACTCCTATATTAGGATGTTATTTGTTGATTTTATATTTGTAACACCATCATCCCCTCTAGTCAGGTAAATAAACTCAGCAACCTCGGCATCAGCACCTCTCTTTGTAATTGGCACTGTACTTTCTAACCAACAGACCCCAGTCTGTCATGTTAAACAACCATACATCGTCTACCCTGATCCTGTTCCACAGGGCTGTCTATTCAGGCCATTCCTCTACTCCCTCTTCACCTATGACTGCGTCCCTTTATATGGCTTCAACTCCATTATAAAGTTCGCAGACTCAGCCACAATAATAGGACCGATCAATGACAACAACGAGTCAGTCTACAGAGAATCACCTAGCACATGGTGTGCTGACAGTAATCATGCCCTTAACACCATAAAGACCAAAGAACTCATTATGGAATAGCACAAAACTAAAGGCAGCAGACATGTTCACATCCATATAAATAGGGCTGAGGGGGTATGTGTTTCCCCTTCAAATTCCTGTGCATCTCTTAGGACCTTTCCAGGACAATAAACATTTCCAGTCTGGTTAAAAAAACTGCAACAGTGACGTTACTTTCTGTGGAGGCTAAAGAAAGCCTGCCTGTCTCCTCAGATTCTGTTGAATTTTTACTGCAGAGCATATTGACTAACTGCATTACAGTGAGTTATGGCAACTTCTCTGTAACTGACAGAAAGGCCCTGCAATGGGTGGTGAAAACTGCCCAGCACATCATTAGCATCCCGCTGCTGACTATCGCTGACCTGCAGCATACATGGTGTCCGCAACAGGCTTGCAACATCATCAAGAATGCTTCACACCCAATCCATGAACTATTTACCCTCCTTCCATCAGGGAGGCACTACAGAAGCCTTCAGTCCCACACCAGCAGGCTCACGAACAGTTTCTTTCATAATGCCATCACCATTCTCAACTCTAAATCCTTACCACTCAATACCGGACCTTTCTAAATATTAAAACCTTTTGACTGTACTCTGTGCATATTTTCACCTTTTTTATACAGTATATATCTATTCCGTACATAAAATATTTCATATCTGTATTTCATTCATATCTGTACTTACAGATCAGAATTCATATCTATATACTCTTCCTTGTATATAGTACTATCTGTACATACAAATATTGCATATTTGTGTGATATATATATATATATATATATATATATATATATATATATATATATATATATATATTATATATAAACCCCATTACCAAAAAAGTTGGAACAATCCTTTAAAACACAATCTTGATATGCACACCTGTTAACAGTTAACCAGCTAATTAAGGAACCTTACAGAATGTTACTTGTATAACCTTTAAAGATTTACTTTGCTTTTGTTCCAACTTTTTGGAGTGTATTGCAGGCATCAATTTCTAAATTTGTTTATGTTTAACAAATAGATTAAGTTTGTCAATGAAAAAGTAATTATGAGCTTGAAAAAATAATTCAAGATACTAATAAAACTGACAACGCTTTACATTTTCTCTATAGTAGGCCTAAGCTAGTAGTTGTAAAGAATTTTGTTTCTCATGAATGACACTCAGTTAAGAAGATCATCACGAAACGTTCTGTGTAACATAAGTAGTGACAACAGTAAAGGTTATACTTAGAAATGGCAAGGGTTAGGTCACTATTTTTGTAGTAACATGTTGAAGCCTGTGCAGCTGAATTCTTGTTCATGCAAGACTGAGGGAAAAGGAAACTCCCTGAATTAAAGACAGCACTTTAAGCTTCTATGTGAAAAATCTAAAAGATAGATAGATAGATAGATAGATAGATAGATAGATAGATAGATAGATAGATAGATAGATAGATAGATAGATAGATAGATAGATAGATAGATAGTGTGGTGGTTCTGCAAACAGAATCATACAAGGAGATCAACAAAGAGGCGGGGTGTGACATGGGAAACTATTTAATGATGTAGTTTTTGAAAATTTTAGCCTCCTTTTAAATAGGATTTTGCAGGGTCGCTGGACACTATTGTACCTACTCCCTGGGCTCATCATCGGCAATTTTGTTTCATCCTTGGACTTGTGACGGTCTTGGTTTTAGTCATTGCTTGTAAGAAGGAAGACTTCCAAGCCTGGTTAGCTTGTGAAACACCAGAGGCAGCTGGCAGGTACCAACAGGTTATGTTGAGTGTGGCAATGTGTGGATGAGGTCGTGCTATTGGCTGTATGACGAAATGCAGAGAAGTTATACTGCTGTGTTCCACTCAGTTATTTTCCTTGTGTTTTCTTCACAATGGATCCCTGGAAATGACAGAGTAAGAATTTGTGCATCATAAGGCCTATTCCCCTTTAGCTCTGACCTGGAGTTCAGAGCTTATCAGATAACCTGAAGTAGTTCATTAGCTTTAGAGTGTGGATCCTCTTTTCTGTATTTTACTTTGAACTTATATTGTTTTAAATCAAAGAACCACCTTGTGACATGGGAATTCACCACTTTGTGAGTGACCATCCAATGTATTGGTTCAAGATCAGTCACTAGAATAAATTCTTGTCTCAGGAGGTAGTATTTAAGGTGTGACACTGCCAACCTGATGTAAAAGGCTTCCTGTTCAACAGCTGCTTACTTACTCTATTGGTCGAACAATGTCTGGCCCAGATACATTACTGTGCTCTCTTCTAAATTGATCAATTGGCTCAATATGCATGCATTGGAGCCGGTACACCAGCTGACTATTTTGGCACACCTCTTCAGGCTCCACATAGAGGCTGCAGGGTAGATAGTAAAACACTATGCACATAGCTGACATAAAACATCACAAAACTAATAAACACCATCTATATTAAAATAAAAAATAAAAAATCCATACATTTTCTCCTGCTTATCTGGGTCCAGGTTTGGGGGGCAGTAGTCTAGTAGTACTTTGAGCTCCTCCAGAATGTCTGCACACCTGTATAAGGCAGAGCCCAAACACCCTGTGAAGGAAGCTCATTTCTACCACTTAAATCCACAGTCTAGTTCTAAGACTATGAGGCTCACCAAAAGTCTGTACTACAAAAAAGTTAATGACTTAAATCCAAGTGGAGAAAAAAAATGAATACAAGGAAGAAAGCAAAAACAAAACAATGTTGCAAAGCTCCGAAAAGATAATTTCTTTATTCTTGAAATAACATGCAGCTTGATACTAGATACTGTATTTTTGTTAGAAGAGAAGGAGGTTGAGCCTTTTTAAAATGTGGCAACAAATGCAATAGCCAAAAAGAAAAGATAGCAACTGGATAATGCGCTCCCACTGTCAGAGTGTCATAATAATAATGAATGGTAATAATGAAAGCAACACCTTGTACATTCGGGGGTGGGCAAAGTGTGACGTGTGGTGCAGGTGCAAACAGCCTGCGAGCTGCTTGTAGAAGTATCTTAATATTTCATACCTCATGAAGTGTCCTTAATAAAATGACGGTGCACTATGCTGATATAAGCGTATTAAATTACCAATTGGTGTCATCCAAAGAAACCAAGCATTTACTATAGAAACAGGGATAGACTGCAGAGAGATAAATGTCAATGTTTTAGCTGGTTGCTTGCTGTTGTCTTGCATGCTCATTTTTAAAGAATGAGCTTGTGCATGGTGATTTGATCAATGATGGATTTCTTTGGTCACAGCATCCTGAAAGCACAATTTTGGGTGTCTATAGCCAAGTTTCCATCCAGTTTTTTGCGACGTTTTGTTATCGACAAACAGAATATACGTTAAAAAAATGTGTGAAATTTGCTGTCTCCAGCCTGTTTCCATCCAACTGGCTTTTTATCGATAAAATGGTGTGCGTGATGACGTCATCCCCTCCAAAACGAACTGTCGATAAGTTTTGTTGTATCGCGAAAAAATCTGCCCTTGAGCTGTTTCCATACATAATTTTGTTTATGTCGCAAATTATCTACCTTTTGTTTTTCCATGTTACACCCCCTCCACTAAACAAAGAAACAAAGAAATGGAGAGATTATTCAGACAGTTTTTTGAAATTTGCCAGCTTACTGTTATTTCAGTTTCACAAATAATTGGAATTGTACATAATATCCGAAGACGACAGCAGAATGAAGCAGTTGCTTGTCTGATAGCCCTAGAGCTCGAAGAAAGTACCCCAGTGCGACGAAACCCACGGGTATGGGAGAGACGACGGAATAAGACCTTCTGGGAGGAGGTGGTGGGGAGACACTTCACAGAAAATGACACGGCCGATGTGTGAGATGTTGTGTGGATTCATCATTTCTGATGTTGCGCCCATCACAGGTTGTCACCGACCATCGTTTCCAATCCCAAAGTGGATTGCCATCGCCCTTTACAAACTGGCAACCTGCGCCGAGTATAGAGTAGTTGGAGAAATTTTCGGGGTTAGTAAAATTACCGTCCATTGATGTGTATATGCTGTGTGCACCGCTATTAAAGAAAAATTAATGCGGCATTATATTAGACTTCCGACTGTAGCGGAAGCCAATGAAATTGCATACCGCAATTCCTTGATGCATCTTTTGCCACAGATTTACGGTGCGCTGGATGGCACGCATGTGCCTATTCTTCCCCCGACGGAAGGCTACAGCGATTAAATTAATTGCAAAGGGTGGCCATCTATTGTTCTCCAGGCCCTTGTTGATGACAGGTGCATGATACGAGACATTTGCGTTGGCACTCCTGGAAGTGCCCATGATGCAGCTGTGTTTGCAGCATCGGATCTGTACAGGTGAGCCTACCTTTACTGTAACCTGCTTCCCTTAAGATTTTTTATTAAAACTGAAATTTGAATTAATACAAAATAATGACGTTTAATAAAAAAAAACTAAAGTTAATATTAATGAGAGAATTTCTCATATATGCTAAAACACCTGCCATTTAATAATAAGAAAAAAATGTTTAGATAATGAAACACACGGTTTATTAAATATTTTGACTGGCACAGTAAATTACCTTTGCGGTTTTTGTATTATTTAGACATCCTGAGAGACACCCCCAGGCTACAGTTGATGTGGAGGGAGTTCAGGTACCCCTTTTAGTAGCAGGAGACCCAGCCTATCCGCTACTGCATTGGCTCATCACGAGAAATAACGAGTCTCTTCATCAGACCATGTGAAATGCTCCGCTATTCTCGTTTTGATTGCACGTGATGAAAATGTATCATGTGACACATTTACTGTATTTGCGTTAAAGCCCTTTTTTCCGACAAAAAGTGTTTCCAATGTAGTTTTTGCGACATCTGAAGTATCGATATGGAATTTATGCGCTAAAGTTAAACAAAAAAATATTATGTCGACATGTACAACATTTTATCGATAATTAGCATTTCCATCAGCTAAAATTTGAAGTGCTAAATATTTTTTCGCAAAAACTCCTTGGATGGAAACCTGGTTACTGTAGCCCTGGGTATAAATTGGCACAAAAAGCACCATTTAAAAACATGACAAAATGATTATTCTCGTTCTCGCCAGACATTAGGCTCAGGTTGCCATCCTTTGATTTCAGATGTTTGAGGGCTGTATGACATCTTTTTCAGTTTTTGAGCACCTTTTGCTATTAATGAGGACAATTTGCCAAATGTGTTGCAGCTGAAAGTAATCAAACTCCTTGGCAACAAGGCAAATCCAAAATAAGCTTACCAAAGTTTCTTTTCATGAATGATGTCTACAGACTGCACCTTGCTTAGGATTTTTCTTCCAAGGCTTTACAAACATATTGGCATGGCATTATTATGAAGCATCAATTTCAATTGTGTGCAAGTCTTTTAACAACTGAAATTACTTAAAAGCATGTGTAGAAGTGTACTAACAAATAACCAATCTTTGTAATAAATTATTGCAAAATCCAGCATTTCATTTGAAAGTAACCATTTGTGCCTAAGCAAGCAGTTTTAGGTTCATGACCAGAAAAACAGGATAAAATATGTGTTACTGTTTAGTGTTTGAGCCCTGCTGTTAACGGATTTTAATAAAAACCTGTATAATACAAGCCATTTTTTAGATCAATTGTTTTTAAAGTTAATGTTTGAGATTAACACAAATTAGTTTGACCAGGTTAATTGACACATCTAGATTTTACAGGACAGACTGCATGAGTCATTATTAACAATTTGTCCCACTTCCAGAAAAGTTTGTCCACCTCTGGTTTATGCTAATAAGTACGGAAAAGTGTGATCAATGGGATTCATGAGGGCCTCATTCCTATTTTTGCCTTAGGCCCCAAAATTGTTAAATCTGCCTCTTTTACAACAACAACAACAACAACATTTATTTATATAGCACATTTTCATACAAACAGTAGCTCAAAGTGCTTTACATATTAAAGAATAGAAAAATGAAAGACAATTATAAAACAAAATAAATCAACATTAACATCGAATAAGAGTAAGGTTCAATGGCGGGGGGGACAGAAAAAACAAACAAACTCCAGACGGCTGGAGAAAAAATAAAATCTGTAGGGATTCCAGACCATGAGATCGCCCAGTCCCCTCTGGGCATTCTACCTAATATAAATGAAACAGTCCTCTTTGGATTTAGAATTCTCACGGAAGGGCTTGATGATGATGGTCACGTAGACTTCTGCCTTTTAATCTGTCCATCATTGTTTGAGCATCATGAAGCTTTGAGTAGGTGGTGGTGGCGCAGGCCACCACCACAAAGAAACCGGAAAAAGAAACAGAAAAGAGAGTAGGGGTCAGTACGGTTTTTAGAGCCACCATGAGTAGTTATTATAAGGAAATTGAACATATAGAGTATCAGGATTAAGTTAAATTAAATTAAATTGAAGTTATAGAAAGGCCATGTTAAAGTAATGTGTTTTCAGCAGTGTTTTAAACTGCTCTACTGTATCAGCCTGGCGAATTCCTATTGGCAGGCTATTCCAGATTTTAGGTGCATAGCAGCAGAAGGCCGCCTCACCACTTCTTTTAAGTTTTGTTCTTGGAATTCTAAGGAGACACTCATTTGAGGATCTGAGGTTACGATTTGGAATATAAGGTGTCAGACATTCCGATATATAAGATGGGGCGAGATTATTTAAGGCTTTATAAACCATAAGCAGAATTTTAAAGTCAATCCTGAATGACACAGGTAACCAGTGTAGTGACATTAAAACTGGAGAAATGTGATCGGATTTTCTTTTCCTAGTTAGGATTCTTTTAGAAGGCATCCTTCTTCTGCTGATTACTCTCTTTATCACAGATGTCTACCATCAGGTTTTGAGAAATTCCATTGTGACAAGCACCAACGAGCTTATGGCTGCAGTAATGTAGGCATGGAGCATAATTCAATTGAGTTCAGTGTCTCAGTCCTCCCTCGGAATTTAAGAAAAATTCATCTGGAGGCGTGTGTTGAAGATCTCCAAGAAAGGGGCCACTGTCAAGCATTCCCAGCACACAAACACAATATATTTGGGTGTACCTGGTCTAACCAGCAGTTCCCCCACCATCCGACCCAACTCAAAGCCAGGTGGTGATCAGTTTACAGCTCAGCCCCTCTCTTCATCTGAGTATCCAAGACATATGGCCACAGATCTGATTAGATTAAATAAATATTTATTAATCCCAAGAGGAAATTTATATGCCTACAGCAGTAAATATAATATAATATAATTTTATCAACCTACAGCTCATGCTGTTCAAGTGTCAAGTTATGAACACCCTTATGCTTAAATGTGGTGTTTGTTAGAAGTCCAACAAGAAATCACCAATAATCACCACATCAATAAAAATAATAATATATAAATAAAAGACAAAGTAGAACAAGAACAGAGCTAATAATATATTAAAAAAAACAACATTTAAGTATAACAAAAAAGATTTAATAAACTACAAATGAACTTGATCCAGAGCAACAACACTGATTTTACCATAACAGTATATAGGCCAGTATATTTTTTAAATTAATAGTATAGCCAGCAGATGATGTAAGTATTTTTCCCAAGTGTCTGAATATATGTCAATATCTTCCAGGTAGACTGGCTGCCAGATGTTGGAAAGTAACTCAGCCCTTTTCTCTAAAAGGAAAGACACAATACTGCCAAGATCCACTTGCGCCAAACAAGGTTTTTTCTTTGGCTAATGCAGCCAGAGGTATTTGCCAATAGTGCTTTGATGCATCAATAGTTGTTATAAAACATGTCTGTCTTAGTCTGTTGATAAGATCATCACCCCTTGGCATAGGGTGGGCATCAAATTTTGAAACTTGGTACACTCAGCCAGAAACAGTTATGGAACTGCCAAAATCAGTCTGATTTGACAACAAGCACTATGGAGCTAGACCATGGGCTTGTACTCACCTCAATAAATACCAGATCAAGCATTTTTCTGTATCTGCAAGAGTCAATACAACCACCCTGAATTATTGTAAATATTGTTTAAGACGAGTTGAGAAAGTCCTGGCTTGGCAACTATTATATGTAGCACCTTTCATAAGTCTGCTGTTAATTGACATTGGGATAGAGACACCTGAGGCCTCATGTATAACGCTGTGCATAGAATTCACACTAAACCATGTCAGGTGGACAAAAATAAATACATAAATCTGTGTGTAAGCAAAATTCCATGCACATCCTCTTTAAAAATCCCAATCAACGTGAATTTTAATACACTTACACGCGCCTATGGACCCATCCCTGCTCCTCTCAGAATTACTATTTGAATATGCAAATGATTATAAATAGCCCTTTCTGTTCAGTGTTTTGTAGAAAGACAATAGCAAAAGCAAGTGTAAAAACGAATGCGAAATGTAGTTCCTGCTAAGTGAAGTGGAGGCAAGGAAAAACATTCTATTTTGTGGCTTAGGGAGCGGTACAGTATGGTGGAGGCAATCAGTAGTTTATGTTCAAAAAGGTGAACAGTGCCTGAAATAAAAAAGAAAAGAGGCTTTGCAGCCCATGTTCTGGAAAAAAGTCGAGATTAAATTTAAAATATCGCTTTTTAATCTCGAAATTTCCACTTTAATCTCATAATATATTTTGTCATTAAAGTTGAACATTGTAAACTTCATCTTAAAATCAATGATCAATTTACTAGAGTTTCTCAAATGCTTCATATTCTAAGTGTTCCTTGAAACCAGTCACTATGTGCTTCTTAAATGAGCTTTACCTTAGGCAGGCAGGAGTGCACAGGCAGTGATAGCCACACAGAATATATTACATTCATAATATTAGATCTCTCTGAACATTTTAGAAGATTAAGATATATACTTGATATCATTTTCATTATGAAATGCATTAAAGCATGTGTTAAACACATGGGGGTACGGTGGTGCAGCAGTAGCGATGAGCTGATGCCCCGTCCAGGGATTGTTTCTGCCTTTCGCACAGTGCTTGCTGGGATGGCTGTGACCTTGGATGGAATAATTTATTGCACCAGTACTGTGTCTATCAAACATTACAACCCCCAATTTCTGTCCTTCCACTTTTTTTTTTCCACAAAAACCAATTGCCACACAATCCTTGTCTTTAATAGATGTAAAACCAGCTGTAACCTTAGAATGTAAATTATTAAAACTTTTAAGGAACATTGAGAAAATTTTCGATATACATGTCTAATTATTCCATCCATCCATTTAGGGTCATGTCAGTCTCATCAAACACAGAGTGTGAGGCAGGCACCAGCACATTGCAGGGTGAATATAAGCACATTACTATAATACATTTCTTGACACAAGCTAGGGCACATCATCAGTAATGTTACCTGAGGTCGAACATCAGATACCCTCACTCAGGTGACCCAGCTGAGGGTGATCAAGCCTTAGCTTGTGCCCTAGCAGCCTTCTCCCACAGATCCAATCTCTTCAGCTAGAGCCACCTTGAGGCTTTCTCTGTTGCCACAGTGCTATTGTAAATTGGTCCTCCACCTCCTCTCGCCTGTGTTGCCTAGTATGGTATAAGCCCTGCAGAGACATTACCCTGCAAAGCCTCTACATCCTGCCTCCACAGGCAAGTACCTTTCCTTAAAGCCTTGCCCATATATACTGTCAGATGTCAGTCCTGTACAGTGTAGAAAAGCCCTGAGCTAGCCTTCCTTTTATTTTGCCTCTCTTTAATGATGGTCTGCTTTAGGTGCTTTATCCTCATGCAGCTGCTAATGCCACTACTGATGGTTTCCTCAATTGTCTCAAGCACTTGGTTGTGCCACCAGCGATATCAACTAGGACTAGGCACCTCCTCTCTTTCCTCCGAGCCTTGTCATAACAGAGGGCTGTAACTGATCTTAGCCCCGCTCTTCCTCTGGCTACTGTTCCCAGCAGGCCTCTATGGCATAGCCATAACTCTACCTGCTCCACTGCATCCTCTGCTCTCCACTTCCCACCAGTCCTGACTGATATCCCTGCCCCCAAAACATTAGGGTTATTAGACTCTTGGAACTGCAGCACCTCCCTGACTTGCAAAATCTTGAAATTCTTGATGGATATGAAGGGGAGTTTCAGTTTGCAGGTGCTCTCATAAAGGGTGATGCTGCCCAAGCTCCTTGGTAGACCTAGCCATCTCCTCCGGTAGAAGCTAACTTTCCACCACGCCACTGTGCCCCTACATGTTTAATTATTAAGAGTATTCATTATTTAAATGAAGTTAACAATTTATCTGTAAAATAAAATATACATACCTTAATGCATTTCATCATAGAAATAATATCAGGTATACATCATAGTATTCTAACAGCAAACAACTCCAAGAGGATAACTTGGAAGCCAGTCATTATCATCTGTAAATAGTGCTCTCTTCTAATTCTTCCATTTCCAATATTTTCTAACAACGCTAAAGCATCTATAGTAGCTGGAATAGTTTGGCCATTCCATGCACCATTATATTGTTAAAGAATGATGACAATCAAGTGAATTAAATTTGTAAACGATATGCGATTAATTTTAGTGTATTTGATAGAGCCTGCATCATGGATGCGAATCTAAAAAAGAAAGGTAAAGAACACAGAAACTGTACCATTGCTTTGATGCTGGGCACCACCCGTTTGCAAAACAGCAGAAACATGTGAGCGTATAGTGTGAGGTTGCCGTGAAAATGTACGTGGCTTTATGTCAAGGTAAGTTTTTATACCACAAAGTGAGCATGGAAATGGGTGTACGCAACATTTTTGTGCATACGCACCATTTATACATGAAGCCCCTGGTGTCTGAAAATAATCCACCAAATAATAAAATTTGCAAAAGTATTTGTTTTCTTTTGGAATAGTAATGCTGATATACATTCAAATACAATGTATAATATAAATTTTTTATACCAAGCACCAAAACTTTCTTATGAACATGCGCAGCAGTCTTCAAAGAACAGACTGAAAGACAGAAATGCATATCTTTTAAATGGTGCATGATGTGCTGCACAAGTTAGAAAATGATTTTGAAGACTGAGCCTTTGAATGTATGATATATAGTAACCCATCAACTCAGCTCTTTTAATTTATTTGACTTTTTTCAGCTAGCCAACACTGGCTGTCCCCTAAGGCATGTGCCTGGGTACTTTTTCTGTAAGGTGAGTTATTCTTCCTGTCACCAGTGAACTAGGCTTTCCCACTTCAGCATTCTAGGGCATGTGTCTTTAATCTGTTCCCTAAACTGAACTCTCAGGTTTTAGTTACATGATTCTAGACAAACGAATGAAACATATGCAAAGTGCTATCAGGAATGTTTTATTGTGTGCTCAGATCACCAAACACGAAAGGTACCAACTAATCTCTTATGTTCTTTTCTTAATGGGGGATTGGAAGACATGTCAAAATCATTTATATACCTGTTAGCTTTAACCTTTTACCTGTCTCACAAGCTGTATTATACTCAACATATTCAACCCTAGGGACTTGTAATGGTAGGCTACTTGCAGACTGGGGTTGTCTTTTACTTCTAAACCTTTACTTTAACTCAGTTTTACCGCCAAATACAGCTATTCTCAAAGACGTCCCCTTGAGCCCTTAAGGGACCACAGCAGAATAAAGAATGGATAATCCTGCACTCGGCAACACTGAATAATAATTAGACAAAGGCATTGACTTTTCAGCTTTTACTTGTAAATGATATCTGTTTGCATTAAAACCAGTAACCGTGTATATATGGCAATATATAGAATCATACAACCTGGGTGCTTTAAATCTTTACTCATTCCAAGTAATAAGATGTTGTTGATCATTCTGCTCTGAGACATCTTCTTTTTATAAAAGAAGAAGGATATAGCAAGTCAAGTCAAGTTTGGGAGCATGCACTGGTACAGTGCATTACTGCACCAACTACATGGTGAAACAACTCGGGATCCCGGTTATGTGACCCGAGTACTGCCATGTAGCAGTCGATGCCTCAGAACCACACCAGTTCCAATTCCCAACAGAACTGACCCTATTGGCTCTCCAATGGTTTCTACTCTTCCTGGGATGGGGCTCCCGAGGGCTTTCCCTCAACCCCTTCATGATGTGAGCAGCCTATGGGCGGCTGTAGCAGAGATACTCCCGCAGAGAGCAAAAAGGAGTCCTTTCTGTAGTCTCTGAGCTTTGTGAAGTTTTGTGAAGTCAATCCTGCCACCAACCCCCATGATTCCCTGCAAGTTGGAGGACCGCTTGCAGGGCCAGATGCAGTTTAACGTCATATCCAGGACATATATAGCAACCAAGAGATAAATAACCCTTTGACAGCTTTAAAATAGAAGCTTAGAGAGGGGAAAGGAAAATGGGGCTCTAGCAACTGATCAGCCTTTTTGTCACCCAAACATGACGTACACATACCAGTGGCAGAGCATGTTGACATTAACATGAAAATACTTCCTACATTGGCATCATCAGAAGGTTCAGTGTCAGTTTTATAATATTACTAGCTGTACCCCGTGGCTTTGCCCACATAGTAATGAAACAGGACAAACTTTAAAAATCAATATCTATGTTTTTTGAACAAACAGGTATCGCTAGCTAAGCGGAGGCAAGGTGCACTCCAACACGCGGAAAGATGTAGACCAACTCGAACAGAGGCTGCAAATGAATGCGGAAGGCCACGCCCCCCTGCTCTCGGCCCACAGCCACTCTCTCGGATTTGCATAAATACATCGGTACCGTAAGCTAACAATGGTACTTAGCGTGACGAGAGAAGTTGCAAAATCAACCGGAAAGTTCAAGCAAATAATAGAAAACAACCAGATCTAAAGCTGTTATTTTCTCATGAAAAGCGGGCAGACATAAAGCGGACAGACATAAAACAGAATGCGCTTGGACCTAGAAATTTTTAAAACCGTTTCTTAGCATGCACCTATTGGCCAAGGGTAAACTACATTCCAAATTTCAAGTCCCAAGTCCTTATGGTTCAGGAGATTTCATGATGAGTGAATCAGTGATATTTGGCTTTTATATATACTGCTCAAAAAAATTAAAGGAACACTTTTTAATCAGAGTATAGCATCAAGTCAATGAAACTTCTGGGATATTGATTTGGTCAGTTAAGTGGCAAAGGGGGTTGTTAATCAGTTTCAGCTGCTTTGCTGTTAATGAAATTAACAACAGGTGCATTAGAGGGGCAACAATGAGATGACCCCCAAAACAGGAATGGTTTAACAGGTGGAAGTCACTGACATTTTTCCCTCCTCATCATTTCTGACTGTTTTTTTCACTAGTTTTGCATTTCGCTATGGCCAGTGTAACTACTGGTAGCACGAGGTGATACCTGGACCCTACAGAGGTTGCACAGGAAATCCAACTTCTCCAGGATGGCACATCAATGTGTGTCATTGTCAGAAGGTTTGCAGTGTCTCCCAGCACTGTCTCAAGGGCATGAAGGAGATTCCAGGAGACAGGCAGTTAGTCTAGGAGAGCTGGACAGGACCATAGAAGGTCCTTAACCCATCAGCAGGACTGGTATCTGCTCCTTTGGACAAGGACAAACAGGATGAGCATTTCCAGAGCTCTACAAAATGACCTCCAGCAGGCCACTGGTGTGAATGTCTCTGACCAAACAATCAGAAACAGACTTCTTGAGGGTGGTCTGAGGGCCCAACGTCCTCTAGTGGGCCCTGTGCTCACAACCCAGCGCAGTGGAGCTCGATCGGCATTTACCATAGAATACCAGAATTGTCAGGTCCACCAATGGCACCCTGTGTTTTTCACAGATGAGAGCAGGTTCACCCTGAGCACATGTGACAGGCGTTGAAGGGTCTGCAGAAGCCATGGAGAATGTTATGCTGTCTGTAACATCATTCGGCATGACCAGTTTGGTGGTGGGTCAGTGATGGTCTGGGGAGGCATATCCATGGAGGGACGCACAGACTTCTACAAACTAGACAAAGACACCTTGACTGCCATTAGGTATCAGGATGAAATCCTTGGACCCATTGTCAGACCCTATGCTGGTGCAGTAGGTCCTGGTTTCCTCCTAATGCACGAGAATGCCCGGCCTCATGTGGCAAGAGTATGCAGGCAGTACTTGGAGGATGAAGGAATTGAAACAATTGAATGGCCTTCACGATCCCCTGACTTAAACCCAATAGAACATCTGTGGGACATTATGTTTCGGTCCATTAGGCGCCGCCAGATTGCTCCTTAGACTGTACAACAGCTCAGGGATGCCCTCATACAGATCTGGGAGGAAATGCCACAAGACACCATCCGTCGTCTCATTAGGAGCATGCCCCGACGTAGTCAAGCATGCATACAAGCTCGTGGGGGCCACACAAGATACTGAAAAGCATTTTGAGTAGCAGAAATTAAGTTTTTGAAAAAATGGACTAGCCTGCCACATCTTCATTTCACTCTGATTTTAGGGTGTCTACACAATTGAGCCCTCTGTAGGCAGAAAACTTTTATTTCCATTAAAAGACTTGGCATCCTTTTGTTCCTAAGACATTGCCCTGTCGTTATTTGTATAGATATCCAACTTCATATTGAGATCTGATGTATCTAATGTGTTTCTTTAAAGTGTTCCTTTAATTTTTGTGAGCAGTGTATATAGATCATCTTGTAAGCAGAAATGTAAAAAAAGGTCCTGCTTACTATCCCAGCTTCCGAATCATGCACTACAGTTCTGTTCCTTGACAAGACTTCAGACTAAGATGTCCAAAGTCCTCTTACCTGAACCATTTACAATATCTCCTGCATAATACAGTGTAGCTCGAGACCAAAATTACATTCAGTGCTCCAGGTGAGGCCTCAGCATTATGAACCTTAAGCATAACCTCCCTTGACTTGTACTCTACATTTTGTTCTATATAACCTAAAATTCTGTTAGACTTCTTAATGGCATCTGTACACTGGATGCAGATAGTGACACAGTGACTCCTATGCCCCTCTTATAAGGAATACTTTCAAGTTTCAGGCCTCTTATTATGTTTCTCCGCCTAATATTTCTATTTCTTTTGTGTAATACCTTATATTTACTTACATTTTAAGCCACAGGCTCTTTGTACCATGGTGTGCTAAGAAGCACCTCTTGGGGTCTTTTCTGCCCACTGCTATCAGGAAATTCAATGCTTCCACCTAGGGAACTCATTTAAATAATTCTGAAGTATCTGCACAATGAACATTTATTTATTTATTTTTATTTACTTTCAAATGAATCATCACTTCACCCTAATGGTTAAATCACTTCTACACCCTGAATTCTATACTGGTTATTACAAAATAGTCAATCTAGTTAGGCTTCTCCTCTCTGTGGTTTTTTAGCAGTCTGCTTAAAAAATGATTACTGACACTAATAAACTCCTGGTCTTGTTTGCCTAGTTAATATTAAGGTAGTTAAAGCCACTCCTGACTATAGTATCACTCTCCAAACTTGTCTTTTTAATATTATTAAAAAGTCTGCATTGAGGGGTCTATAACACACTCCAGATATCAGGTCTCTATCCCTAATTCTTTCAAGTGTAATCCAGATGTCCTCACTAAGATGTGGATTATTTAAATTACATTTAAACTCTGTTTTACATAAATATCATACATTTCTTTTAAGTTCTGCCTATCCTTTTTAAAAATGTTTAACCGTCTAAGTTATAGTCATCCCCATATCTGGGATTTAGCCAGTTTTTGGTTATTGCTATAATATTATAATGATGCTCAACTACATACAACTGTAACTCATTTGTTTTATATTTTATCCTCTTTTCATTAAAGCTAAAAAGCTTTAACATAATACTTATCTTACATTGTCTCTTTATGCTATAAATTTCTAAGTTACCATGTGCATTTGTTTTTGCAATACTGTTTTTACACTACCGTTAATGTGAAGTTATAAACATGGCCTGTGCTAAACTCCTTACGTCCCCGTTCCCTATTTTAAACAATCCTCTACTGAACCTACTTAAAACCTTCTCAATGCAGCGGTGCTCCTCTGGTTCAATGTAACCTATTGCAGAAAAACAGTTCCCAATGTCCCATAAGCCTATGCTCCTCTATACTCTATCATGATCCACAGATGTAATTTCATATTAGTACCACTGTGTGTGAAACCTCAATGACTGTAAACTCCAGTAAATAATTAATTTATATGACATAAGAAATATTTGAGTAAGTTAACAAAATCTCATAGCAAGTGAGAATCTTAGAATTAAAAATACAAAACCTAACGTTACAAAAAAAGTGACAAAGGTCATTATTTTAATAATTAATTAAATAATTAATGTAATTTGATGTTTTGTTCTTCTGTAAATAGGTTGATCCTCTTTTGGCTGTTCTGTCCAGCCGCAGATCTTACTTGCAGCTTTGCTAATGCACTTATGTTTTGTTCTTATTCCTCTGGGAATGGCAGCCATCAGAGAGGACATTCAATGCCAGACGAGAGTGCTTTCTTTCCAGACTGACACGTCTTGATGGAAAGCAGCGTGATGACTTATAATGAGTAGGATCAAGTCTTGGCAGCCTAATTCACTTTAAAGTGACACTTCTTCAAATGACACCTGGTTTCTTGCAGAAGAAATGGATGACGCAAAACAAACCTGAAAAGCCCCTGCAGACTGTCAGTGTGCAGATGCTGCATTACCTTCCTAAAATACTCAGTTTTTATCTGGAAAGGATTTGAAAGTATAAAAAAGTTATTTTTGGTTATTATTTGTGTTGGACAGATAGTGGTAATCACTGCAGACAGGGTTTTAGAATTTGAGCTCACAATCAGGACGAGGAATCTGATGGGATTCAATTGTAAATTGGCAGATGCGTGGGCTTTAGCATCAGACATCCCATCTTCTGAAAAGCCAATATTCTAACTCTGAATCTAATTATCCACAGGCCCCAACAAATTCAACTGAAAGCCTTCATAATCATGATTGCTGAACAGGGAGGCTTTTTCATGGTGGCTACACAATCTGCCCAAGGGGAAACAAGGTGAGTAGAGATAATTTTGCTCAGAATAAAAGCAGGTATCTAAAATGGTAATGGAACTTAAGACCTGCTACTTTCAATGTTCTCACTTGGTCAAGCAGTCTCCTCAAAGTGATTATATGAGGTCAGGGATTTTGCTAACCATAATGGTGTTTACGTCTAATGATAAATCCTGGTTTCAAAATAATTGTGCACTGGGCCAAAAGAACCCTTTGGACTCTACAAGGAGTGATGACTTGGCTCACTGATGCCCAGTCAGTTATTAGGAATTCAATTTTGGTTGCTCCTGGTTTAAAACCATTTTCCTACTTTACCTCACAATGGACTGAATATTCCTACTTACAGACCATGGATGATAGCTAATAGCTTACTGGTTTTAATCCTTAAAAACAAAGCCCCATAGCAGTTCAACTATAGGAAAACAAACATGTGAGTTGGCTTGGTTCTGGGAATCAGTAGACTGTCAATGGGATGTAAGTGAACAACAAATGCCTCAAAGTCTTCATCTAATGAAGGCAGTGTGGTTGTGTGACCCTGAGCAAGTCACTTGACCTGCCTGTGTTCCAATTGGAAAACCAAAAGAAATGTGGCCAATTATATCATCAATGTTATAAATCACCTAGGATAAAGGTGTCAGCCAAATATGTAAATGAAAATGTAATGAACTGCAGAATGTTCCCTAAAGTATAGAAGGTGAAGGCATTTAACTCAAAAACACGCTAGAGTTAAACACCCAGACTAGAATCAAAACGGCAACATATCTTTTATGTAGTGTTTTCATTATTTTGTTTAACAGATAAATGAGTTTGCTTACTACGTAAATGACCTGTCATTAACTGTGATTAGGTGCAGTGTTTTTTTTAATCCTACCTATTAAGAAATAGGTAACAATCCTGGTGTCAAGATTAGACAGCTACCAAAATGCAAAAATTAGAAGTAACCAAAGTAATGTAATTTTTTGCATTCTTGCTGTAATTGTATCAAATCTGACACATTATAGTACGGTTACTAACTGAAACAGACAGGCAACGCCTTTAAAATGTTCTAGTGTCGTTAACATGTTCCATGAAAAGTGATTTTTTTTTCACATAAAACAATGGGATACAAGTAAACAAAATAAGCAGCAGGTGTTTCAAAACCAGAAAAACGTTAAATCAGCTCCTTAGATGGACTCAAGGGGCTCCTCGAGCAGTCACCATTGAAATGAGCTGTATTAGCAGAAGAAAATTATTTCTAACTTCACGCTAGTCTTACACTGGTAGGAATGAGCAGTGACAATATGCAAACACAGAAAATTAAATAAATTACAGGAGTAGCAGTTAGTTACCTGTTGGGTGTATTATTTTCCCCATAGATGATTAAATCAACACTATAATGGTGCATCATGGCAATGATAATCAAACAGCAGAAAGTATAAAGACCCCTGAAACTTTAGAGGGTTAGAGAATGTGATGGGATGCTATGTTGCAGCAGTGTAATGCTAATTATTAAAATATTGGCTGAATATGTTTTAAAATATTCATTTGTTCTTTCTTTCTTTCCTTCTTTCTTTCTGTGAACAGCCACTATTGAATGATAACCTCCTGCAATGTACTCGACATTCACCTGGCACTTTCACAGCCCTCTCCCCATTGGGAATATATAGACGTGGACTCAATGCCAGAAACTAATATTACTAAAATTGCTTCTAATCTTCACAATGACTGCCTGATGGAAATTTGATTGGCTCGCTGTTGACACCTGGACCAGGACAGCTGGTTAGCTGATGAACAAGAGAGGTGACAGCACCCATAAGTATAATTAGCTCATCTAAAAGCCATAGCTTTTCAGTATGAAGGTCGACAAAGAGAGTGAAAAATTCTACACCAAACAGTCATAATGGATAAAAGATTGTCGATTTATTAAAAAAGTGAGTCATTAACTGAAAATGCAGGTAGTGTAGCTGTGACATGGGGAACGCTTATGTCTCTAAATGAGGCACATTTGGATTACAGCCCAGTGATTCAAAACTTCAAACTGCAAACCAACTCTCCTCACATATGTTTATGGTATAACTAAACAAAGCCTGAGTCCAGATACAATAAGGAAGAAAATGCAGTTAAGATTTAGTGGAAAGAAATGTAAGTCAGAAAATAATCACAATCAGAGAAAACTGCCTTATTGATGTATAATTCTGGCCCATACAAACTCAGTGTCCGACACTTGCACCACGTCATTAGAGCCTTACTTTTAACCAATGAAATATTATTTGATAATGTAATTTTTATAATGTCATCAATTCAGTTGTACCTTTTACTTTGCCACTACCCATCATGCAAGCATCATGAGCTTAGAGGGATGAGGATCATCAAACAGTTTAATGAATTGGAGTCATCCCAACAGAAAAAATCTTCAATCGGTCTGTTAAATCTAGCAGCTAAAGTCAAGCAGCCAAGTGAGCCTGTAGACTGAAAATCAGCTAAGGTGGTGAAACCACCATTATGAGCCAAACAGATGTTTAAATTTACAGACAGCAAATAAAACATCTACAGAATTTTGTGTTTGCCAACATAATATTTCAAATTATAAAAGTATAAAATATAAAAATGGCAAATATTGCATAAGAATATTTTTGAAGCCACTGTTTTGACTTGTGAACCATCCAGAATCGGCTCCTTCATTATGTCCAGTGCAACTGGGGACCAGTAACACATAAAATCGTAGGCTGTATTTATGTTTGTTTGTTCACCACTCAATAGAGAATTTAACAGAAAATTAACAACAAAATTCAAACTAAAATGATTCAGAAAAACTGACAATGACAAAGTTCAAAAGATACCACAACCAGTATGTGGGGTTAACTCTCCATTTATATTATCTACCCTGTCACTTAATAGAGTGGATTTTTTTTTTTGCTGCTCCTCTGTTTTTATTTATTTCTTTAATTTTGGGTGGGCAACTTTTCATTGATTCTCTGGCACAAGATGACTATTATGCCATGACTTCACAGATTGTGTGATCAAGGTGACCATTTTACCATCCAGTATAACAACAGGCCTACACAGTTCTCTTCAGCTCTCCTGCTCATTTTTGTTTTGTTGTCATCCTTTTTGAAACAACAACAAAGCAATAACTCCAGATATGAGCTAATCCTTCCAGTTGTTTTTGGGTACAGGAAACGCCTGATAAACTCCTTAATGTTTTAACTGTTAGGTTTGCCCTCCTTCGCACCTCACTCCTTCAGAAGAACCTTTATCCTTACAATGGATGCTATTTACCTCCCGCTACTGTCAGACTCCTCCCACCTTCCAACATCTTTCCAAAGGTACCACAAAGACATTTCCCTTAGCTTTCACATCTCACTGCTCTCCATCTTGTTCCTATACCTACCTACCTGCCTCAGCAGCCAATACATAGATTTCTTTGTTTATGTATGATTTCAGCACTATGGTGTTTGAACACATTAATATTTATTTGAAAAAGTTCTTGGTTACATAGAATGGGGTGAAGACAGCACTTTCATGCTCTATGTATGACTGTGATTTTGCTTCCTTTTCAGGCTAGTGTTAGAGCCTATTAAATCTTCCAGAATTGTAGCTGTGTTGTGTGTGTAAATTTTATATTTATGTTTATATATCTGTCAATAGTGACAGTGCGGAGTATTCCAGTGTAAACATAGTCCTGTTACAAATGCCACCCTTTGAGCTCTTGCATCAGTTATCTGTAAGTGTGGATTTGTTCCTTTGTTTTAATACATATAAATGAGCTTCACTATGCTTCTGCCTACTGTATCTAACTGGGGAAACTTTTTCATATTTTTGTAATGTTTTATTTTGAAAACATTTTTACTTGCAATATGTGTTGCAGAGAGTCAGTGATAACACTTCCTCAACAACTTACCCCTTGGTTTGCCTATAACTGATGATTTGAGGAGGCAGATGAATCAGGAAAGGGCACAGTCCATTTATCCAAGCTGACAACCCCTTTTGAAGAACAAATCATTGTGTGATCTTTTTCAGCAGTGACTAAGGAGTTGATATAGAGTGTCTCAGAGACAGAAAAAATTGTCAAGCACTTCGGACAGAATTTTCTCGAAGTCAGTAATATGTCAGATTTACTGTTGTTGTTGTTTTCAGTTGAAGGTAGTTGGCTTTGCTGTGTTTAAGTTCTCCGATAAGGACAGGGACTGTTGTTGTTAGCACAATTATGAAATATATCCACTTTAGGAGATGACAGGATGCAGATTTTGATAGCATAAGTGTAAATATTTTATTCAAATATATTTCATTCTGTTTGGTCAATGTTTGCTTTATGAGCTAACTGGAGTTGTGTATAATTCATAAATCATGGAGGAGGTAATAAAGGATATTCAGTGGGTAAACAGGTCATAACAAAAATGTAACATTTTCATATTCATTAATCTAATTCAGTGTCAGGAGCGGCCAAAACATATCCTGGTAGCTCTGGGCACAGGGCAGGAATTGACCCTGGATGGGGCGCCAGTCCATCACAGTGACAATTCAGGCATACACCTACACAGGGCCAGTTTTGACTTGGCACTCAACCTAATATGGAGACATTTGAGGATATGTAAAAATATACAGTACATACTAATGTGTTGCTTGATCCAAAGTAACAATGGATATAACCAACATGGAACAATGCTGATCAGTATGCCCTCCACTGACATCTGTAGATGTGATTTGTTACGTTACTGGCGGTGATATTCTTTTTTTTAACTTATGACTTTTTCTGTTCTTTATGTAATTATTATGATTTGCTTCATTTTAATGCTATTGTTTTTATTTTTTATTATTTACTAGCAAAATACCCGCGCTTCGCAGCGGAGAAGTAGTGTGTTAAAGAAGCAATGAAAAGAAAAGGAAACATTTTGAAAATAACGTAACCTGATTGTCAATGTAATTGTTTTGTCACTGTTGTGAGTGATGAGTGTTGTTGTCATATATATATATATATATATATTTACACACACACACATAAACATATATATATATATACATATCTATACATATACACATATATACATACATATATATCTACATATATACACACACATATATACACACATATACATACATACACACACATATATACACACAAAGCTATTTCGTATCAGTGCAATACGCTGTTTGTTAAAACGGTTGACTCCGCTCTTACGTGCAATAAAAATCAAATCATTCAGTTGTCTTTGCTCATATGTCATTTTAGAGCTGGACGCCTGGCATCTTTTTGGCCACAAGTTCGTTTCTGTTTGGTGTGAGGTTCTGTGTTGTGGAGATTCTCAGGATGGATTGCAGGTGCTCATCAGTGAGGCGACTCCTGTGTGCTGTTTTGTTAGTCTTTATCACTGAGAAGAGCTTCTCACACAGATATGTGCTACCAAACATGCACAAGGTTCGAGCCGCATGTAGACGGACTTTTTTTGTTCTTCAAAGTCACCAAAGCGGCGTGCAAACTCAGTGCGCAATAACTCTAGTAAGCGGTAAGTGTTAGGCAAGGCAGCTGAAGCGCTGCATTATGGGATCTGTAGTTTATTGTGTTACCAGCGCTTCATATACCCGGCTTTAATAACAATAATACAGTATATAAAATGATCTCGGGCGGATATAATTACACGCCGGTCGGATGTGGCCTCGCCCTTGAGTTTGACACATATGGACTAAATAGAACTTGAAAAGATATATTTTTTTCAAATGTGATCGCGCAATTCAGATAGAGTTGATGCGCACTACAGCCTGCATGCCTCAATGAGTCATCCCTCCCCTCGCTCTTACTTTTTTACCGCTCATCTAATGAATACACTGAGTATGGCTTTACCAAAACAATCATTGATGGCGAATAAAGTATCCATTATTCGAGTATGTAGTGCGGGATATATATATATATACATATATATATACCCGCGTATCGCAGCGGAGAAGTAGTGTGTTAAAAAGGTAGAAAAGAAAAGGGAACATTTTAAAAATAACGTAACATGACTGTCAATATACAGTATTTGTTTTGTGAGTGTTACTGAGTGTTGCTGTCATCAAGGATTTGATTATCATTATTTCTTTCAATCAGGTTCGTATTTGTAGGATGTGTTGTGTTCAAGTTACATTCCGTGTTTGTCAATCGTTGTAAAGATGACAGGTTTCATTCATCGATTCGTTTCTTACTGCATCAATAAACAGCTCGTCTTCTTCTTTATCTGAGACCTGACACACTGCATGCACGGTTTTTTACACTGTCTTCCTTTAGCGGGACATTGACTTTTTCCACGTGTGCTTTGTTTCCACAGTAGCTGCATTTATGAATATGCTTATCAGACGCTTCATATTTTTGCTGCCTTTTCAATTGTGTAATTCGGTTTTGTTCAGCTCTTTGGAACTGTTGCTTTTATCTGTGCACTGCGTCAGTTCACGTGAGCCACTCGGTGTACTTGCATCGAAGGTTCCCAGCTGTGCTGGTGCCATCTCGTGCTATGTCCATAGCTTTATTTAATGTTACCTTAGTCCTGGCACTTAAAACTTTCTCTCGTAGTTTCGCTGAGTTTGTGTCAAACACCACCCTGACCATCTCATCTTCCTCTCCATAAGCACAGTCCTTCACCCGTGAATATTTACCCGTGGCAGTTTGCTATTGGATTGCCGCTGACGGACGGCCTTATATGGGCAGGCACTAAATTACAAACGCCAGCGGCAGCCTGTCTATGAACTTAATTTAAAGTGTAGGTTTACATCGTGCTTTGTTTCCGAAGTAGCAGAACTCATGAATATGGTTGTATATGTCACTCGCTCGCTTCTTATTGTTTCGCTGCCTTCTCAATTATATAATGCATGTTTTCTTCAGCGCTTTTTTGAGGTCTTCCTGGTTTTCTATGTACTGCGTGATTACGTGGGAGGCGTGATGATGTCACACGAAACTCCGCCCCCACGGCGTTCAAGCTCATCTCCATTACAGTAAATGGAGAAAAACTGCTTCCAGTTATGACCATTACGCGTAGAATTTTGATATAAAACCTGCCCAACTTTTGTAAGGAAGCTGTAAGGAATGAACCTGCCAAATTTCAGCCTTCCACCAACACGGGAAGTTGGAGAATTAGTGATGAGTCAGTGAGTGAGTCAGTGAGTGAGTCAGTGAGTGAGTGAGGGCTTTGCCTTTTATTAGTATAGATTTCAGTTCCTGAGACCCATTTTGGTGTGCCATCATTTTGATAAATTTGTCAGTTGCCATTCTCACACTCAATTAAAGTTATAGTCGGCGACAACAAAGCAGCAGTGTATTGCACTGTGTGTCCAAGATTATGGATACACTCTTTAAAACACAAACCTTTTATCACTCTTTCTATAAGATATCCCTGTTCATTACTTCTACTTTTGTTTACAGACTTTGAATTTGATTTTCTCAAGCCCTTTCCTTCCATTTTAAGACAGTTTTTATGTTGCATTATGTAAAGCAACCTTCAGTATAAGCCTTTACATCTACATTTCATCTGGCAGCGTAACCTTCCATCCTCCATCACTCCATCCTGGAATACCAGTTTTTAAAGAATCGTTTTTTCAAAATGGTCAATCAACACACTCTGTTAAAATTTGCATGAAGTGTAATTTTACACTCTTTGAATTGTAGGAAATGGAACCGGATCACTAACCTTTTGGAACTGTTCTCCTCTATCTTCCTTTTCTGGTCCTCCATTTTTTTGCGATATTCTTTTTAATGTTTTATTATAACAGCCAATCAAAGGTATTGGTAAAAGTCTACTCATAAATACACTCATTCACAGCTTGATGTTCATTTCTAATACTCTTTCCTTCATCCTCTCTGCTGATTTCTAACCCCATATACTTATCCTCATTGACCTTTTCTCTCTTTCTCTCATTTCTATACATTTGTGAATTCTAGTTCTACAAAAGTAGCACTGGCCTCTTGCTGGAAGGTTCCAAACTGTCTTTCTGTTAAATTTTCTTTTTATAACCTGGCACTTTAGTTTTCTACATCTTGGATTAATGAATACCAATATTAAGAAATTAAATCCTGCTCACTTGGCTGGTGGGAAGTTGGTCATCCAGTGACCCTCTGATCTTTTATTTTCTGCCTAATGGTGAGTCCATAGTCCTCTCTTGTAGTTGTCAAGTTAGAACCTTTATTCATCATTTTTTTTCTAATTATTTTCCAGACAAGGTGGTAGGGTGGTTTCACACCATAGGTGAAGGATTCAATGTTTTTTTCACATGTTTCTTTGAAATTAGTTGTGATTATTAATGACTCTTTTGCATTTGTTAGCTCAGATTTTAATCTAATCGAGAGGAGTCAGATGAGGTGGCTCAGGCATCTAATCAGGATGCCTCCTGGACACCTCCCTGGTGAGTTGTTCCGGACACGTCTAACTGGGACGAGGCCCCAGGGAAGACCCACGACACGCTGGAGGGACTATGTCTCTCGGCTGGACTGGGAATGCCTCGGGATTCCCCCGGAAGATCTACAAGAAGTGGCCAGGGAGAGGGAAGTCTGGGTATCTCTGCTCAAGCTGCTGCCCCCTTGACCCAATCTCGGATAAGTGGAAGAGGATGGATGGATGGATGGATTTTAATCTTCACCCACTGATAATTCAACATGCAAGCATTAAAGAATATGTTTGGTATTTTTCAAGTCAAAGTTATTTCTTCTCAATAATGGTATATATTAAAAACTTTAAAATTGTGTTCTACAGAAAAGTGTTTTTTATACATTTTAAATATACCTTTGTAGTAGCAGCTTACAATGGGGCTCCATGGAACCTGTGAAATAAAGCGCCTTAACATAAAAGAAAGGTTTGGGGCAGCCACCCGCAAAATAAGCAAAATATTCAGCGTAATAATGTAGAGAACGGAGTCCAAAACAGAACTGATCAACAGAGGAAGGGAGTGGGGTGTAATAGGGAGATCTGTGGAAGTGATGTGGTCCTCAGGGCTGGGACAGGAAGTGACATCCTCAGAGCTGAGGCAGAAGTGACGTCTTCGTATTGAGGTGGAATTTCCCATGTCTGATCTGCGGGAAACAAATAAGAGGGTTAAATGCACCCCACCCCTGGCTGGGCATGAAATTCCCTTCTTTTGGTCCCTGTGGCTGGCTCCCATGCTCACGTGTGTGACAAACCCTATATCCATAACCGATAAAAAAAAGCTTTAAAACTTACCAAATATGCTCACTTTGAATGGCAAAGTTTTTGATTTAAGAAAACACACCTTTCTTATTTATGAGGTATCCATATGATAATGGATGGAAATTAGAAATAATTATTTTATCACAGATTCTTGTTCCTATTTTCACAAGGTAAGGATATGTTACTTGCTCATTTGTGTGCGGTTACAGAGGCCTTGGAGCTATGATATCATAAATATGAACCCCACCCATCCCTAATTTTTATAGTATGTGTGGTTATTTTCCATAGGCCATGAAGCAAGATGCACGGTGAGTGGCAGTGTGGTGAGAAGAGCACAAAGGAGTTTCACTGTATTTTGTACACATGACAAATACATCTGGATTGAATTTACCACTAATTGCATTTTTAATAAAAGCCTGAGATTTTTGAATGAAGCAAGTCACTTTGGCCATGCTGTGTCTTGCACACACATAATCAAAAATAAAAAAAAATTAAAAATAAAAAAACTCAGAAGCGCAGATTAAAGCACCATAAACCCATTATTGATTTTTTTGGTTAATGCATGTTGAGTCATGACGATGATGATATAGTAATAAAAGAAGTTCTGAGTGAGTAAATTCATAACCCTAATGCCAGCCAATCCGTAAACACATGCAGACTCCAAGTAGAACCAGGCGCTCTGAGGCAGGAATATAAACTTCAGCCTTACTAAATTTAGGTGAATTGGTGTTGCTAAATTGGCCCAATAGTGTATGTGTGTGTATATGTATATGTTCACCCTGCAATTGACTGCCATCCTTTTCTAGAGATTGTTCCTGCCTTGTGTCCAGTGCTTGCTGGGATAGGCTCTAGCTGGACCACACCCCTGCCCTGGATAATTAGGTTAGGAAAGTACTGTAAAAGGATAAGTATGTGTATGCAGGACTTGAAATGGGGCAGTACACACTCATACACCATACCGGCTTTCTCCCGTTGAAGCACTGAAAGTATGCATATGATGTCTAATCAGATCTTGTCATTTCATTGCCTGCTACGAAGCTCAAATATATCTATCATTCAAGCACATGCGTGGTTTATCAATCCAGCAAGAGCATATAGTATCATCCTTATAGTGAAATATATGTGATTATATGTGTGATTTTTTCCATTAACGTTGTCTAGCTGTCTAAAAAGCAGAAAGAGAAGTGTGGTGCCATGAAGTAAGATGAATGGGAAAGTTGTCAAAGATGTGAGGGTCACAGCCAGTCCCTTTTTAAAATGGCTGAATCTCAGAACAATGGTTTGCTTTTAGCTTTTTTCCCTTGTAAAAAGACAAGATACTGTACACTGTTCTGTAATGTGTGTCTAATCTCAAGATACTGATCAATATTCAAAAATATTTGAAAAGTGGGCATATTTGGGAAGTTTGTAGGCTTTTTTTATCATATATGGATGTGGGGTTCCATAGAGCCTACTGTAAGCTGCAAGAACAAAATATTTTTTTTAATATATAAAAAAAAATTTCATTTTAGAGTTATATGTGGTAAATTAATATAATGCTGCAGTGGGTTGGCACCCTGCCCTGGATTGGTTCCTGCCTTGTGCCCTGTGTTGGCTGGGATTGGCTCCGGCAGACCCCCGTGACCCTGTATTCGGATTCAGCGGGTTGGAAAATGGATGGATGGAAATTAATATAATGTATATCATGATGGTGAAGAAATAACTTCAACTTAAAAAATACCATATTTTTACTTTAAAGTAATTAGATGAGGCAGACGGCCGGTGTCCATGTCTGGCCGGGACGTGACTTCACTGTATATTCTGGAGTAGCAGCCCTGGACGGTGCAATACCTCTCCCTGGACGCTAGATGGTCGCCCCCCTGACCTGGAGCATGGCCTCGGTTTCCCCCAGGGCTGCATGGGAATTGGAGTTGGGTGCAGCCCTGTTGGGTCAGCAGGCACCGCCAGGGGGTGCTGCAGCTGGGACTCCTGTGCCCGTATGGGCAGTGTATTCGCCACACCCGGAAGTGCAGCCGGAACTTGGCAATCAACCACCTGGAGCACTTCCGGGTGAACTATAAAAGGGCCCAGCAACCACCACTCAATGCCCAGAGTTGGGAGGTGGAGGACTACGCTTGGAGGAGGAGTGGCGGTGCAAAGAGGAAGAGTGTTAGTGTTGTGGTGGTCTGCTTTGGGAATTTATTTTGCCTCTGGGACACGGGGAAGACGTACCCCACAGGTGAAGAAAAATAAAAGTTTATTTGGGTTTTATATGTGCCTCCGGTGTGAGTCTGTGTCGGGTCAGGCGCCAATATAGCTCCTTTGTTACAATAGATTTAATTTCTAGTCAGACTGTCTAATGTAATGTGCTATTTGTAATAATAATGTTTAAAGTGCCCTTTATGCAGCTTGCAGTTAATTCAAAATACTACTACGAGAATCATTGCAAGAACAAGACAGTATGACCCATAACTCCAGTCCTTAATTCTTTACAGTAGATTCCAATTAAGCTGAGGGTGGATTTTAAATGGACTCTACTCCATTGGGCCCTTAAGCAAGGCCTTTAATTTGCTATTGCTCTGTCCTGGGTATGATGTTACCTGCATCCTGCCCTGCCAGCAGGTCCTCCAACTTGCAAGAAATACTTGGGTGTTGATGGCAGGATTGGTACTCCAGCCACTGTAAAAAAGCTCTCACTGTTCCATTCCATTTGAACTAGTGTGGTGCTGAGGTGTCACCCATTTCATGGCTGTGTTCAGGTCCTAATTTCCTAATCAGTACATGCTCCCAACCCCGCTCTCCTCTTACATAATGCCTTACATGGTCAAGTCCCTGCTTATTTATCTGAATGTGTTATTGCTTACAGACTCGAGTGCACATTAAGATCTCAGGATGTTAGCCTACAATTACAAGGATTAACAAAATAATAATGGGAGGTTGAACTTTAGCTACAGGGGCCTAAGGCTGTGGAATGATCTTCCTGCTTATGCAAGGGATGCTTTTGATGACTACTCCTGATTTAATTTAAAAGTACTGTATAGCTTTTCATAGCTATTTGTAGGTTATCTATAGAAATATAAATAATTCAAGTTGTAAAGGTATTTACCCATTGTTTTGTCCGCACCGCTCAACCCCACTGCCCCAAGCCCAAGATGCACATTGGTTCAGTTTCCCCATGAGTGTTACTTACTGACTTGGAGGTCTACATATCAGTAGACTTCTCCAGTTTTGAACCAATGGTCAATAGCTGCTATGGGAGAAAGAAATGTTTAGAGAGCCAAGTTTAAAAGGTTGCCAGCAAACACAGTGTAATTCAGGCTTAAAGTCAGCAATAAAAGTAAAAGTTCACAGCGTAACTTACCCATGAGGTGAACAAGCATTAATAATATGCAGTAGTGAAACTACATTTCAACAGATGGCGACACACGGTGTACAATTCAACATGAGTCTGTACTGGATATCCTTGGAAGGCATGGGGCAGGACTGAATAAACCAAATAGTACTGCCATGGGCAGGGGTCACCAACTCCAGTCCTGGAGGACCACCATGACTGCAGGTTTTCATTCTATCCCTTTTCTTAATGAGTGAACTGTTTTTGCTACTAATTAACTTCTTTTGAGCTAATTTTATCTGACTTGCTCTTGAAGACTCAGACCCCTTAATTTTCTTTTTCCTTAATTAGCAGCCAAAGAATAATGAGATACAAACTGAGCCAAAACAGGACCAGCAAACTGTGACCATCATACAATTTCTGAAAATAAAGAAAGATGATGGTCTCAGGAATGTTGATCTTCTCAGGTCCTCAAAACATTTTAACATTGCTCTTAGAAAAGAGAAAATCAACAATTTCGGAAATGTCTGCGCTAATGCACCACGAGAACAGCAACAAGCCACAGAATTAAAGAATTAGTTTAATTAACAGCAAGGATGGGCACCTCATTAAGCAGCTAGTTGGAGTCTTTGGGTGCCATTTAAGGAAAGAAATTAAGCAATTCAGAGGAATGATGAAGAAATTCAGGGGAACAAATCTTAAAAACCAAGTCAATTAAAATGAATTCACAAGAAGTTAATTAGCAGCACAAACAGGGCACTCATTAAAAAAAGGGTTAGAATGAAAACCTGCAACCATGGTGGTCCTCCAGGACCAGAGTTGGCTACCCCTGGCCAGGGGTCATCTTTTGATCAATGCTCTGCTGAATAACTATAGTGTAGCAGTAAGGATAGGAGCTTGAATTTTTATATAATGACAGATTTACTTATATTTGTACATATTTTTTGGGTGGAGGTAATCTGTGGCTGTGGGTGCTCATTTTGTCATTATTGTCTTTGTGCTTGATTTTGTCACTTTTTAATTTTAATTATTTTCTGTTTGTTTTTTTGTGAACATTGTGAATAGAAGAAGAAAGAAGAGTCATTTTTTAAATTATTGTAACTAGCACTTGTACTTATTTCTTGTATTTGTTAATGTTCCTGCAGTGAACACTGTTTTGTTAAATAGTTTTGCCATGTCTATAATACACCAGAAATTCTGTTCTTGAACAGTTAGTTTTGTCTTTGTCTCAATTATTTCATTCAAGTGACTGGAGTCTAAAAACTGAGTACTGAGAACTTTTTATAGATTATTTATTTCTTCTTTTATTGTGATTTTTTAAAGTTCTTATTTTGTTTAATGTTCTTTGCTTTAAAAGAGTGCTTGGGTTGTTTTAATAGTAGGGTTTTGGTTTTATATTAGTGCAGGTGCACAAGGACCATATCATGGACCTTGGCTTCCAGTTTGCACATGTTGGTCTGATCACGCATCTCTCTCATGCAACTGTCGGTTTATGAAGAGTGAAATGTGGGAAAGTGTACTAGGGGTCCATGGCTGCGCAGGATTTTTAATTAAAAACAGTATGGCTCAGACTTGGTGAGGGTGGTTGATTGCCGCTGAAAAACCATGCAGCCACAGGAAAGACATAAAAGAGAATAAGAAAGGAAGTAGACAAGAAAGAAATAGAGAAAAGATAGAAATTTGATTGGGAGAGAATCAACAAAAATAGCTATGAAAAAACTCAGATGAAAATTGGGAATGGTAACTGGAGGGTTTAAAGGAGAAAAAGAGGTAATAAGCTCGATAGGTGAATTACTGTAGATGTATAGCACTCCAGGGGCATGTCATTGCTGTTGAGCCCTGAAAGAGCAGAAGCTGCAAATGACTTTGTGGATCATTCTTTGGATGCCTGGGACGGTGGTGGGACATTGGTTTTGGGCTTCGAGTATACCAGGGTGACTGACTGAGGTGACTGGGGTGAAAGCCAATTAATGCTTGACTGCACTTGCTGTTATCTCCATCCACTGAAAAGACCTGATGGGTTTACAAGGGAGACAAGAGAGAGGGGGAGGCACGGTGGCACAGTGGTAGTGCTGCTGTCTCACAGTAAGGAGACCTGGGTTTGCTTCCCAGGTCCTTCCTGCGTGGAGTTTGCATGTTCTCCCCGTGTCTGCGTGTGTTTCCTCTGGATGCTCCGGTTTCCTTCCACAGTCCAAAGACATGCAGGTTAGGTGCATTGGCGAGCCTAAATTAGGCTTGGTGTGTGTGTGTGTGTGTCTTGCAGTGGACTGGTGCCCTTCCCAGGATTTGTTCCTGCCTTGCATTCTGTGTAACTCTCTGGCTTTATTCTTGATTTTGTCACTCACTTTGCTCGCTTTTTGTATACAACAATGTAAGTAATACAATAACTATGTAATAGTTATAATAATTACTATCCCTCCTCTATTCTCTCTCCTTGGTATCTTGCAGTAGGACTTGGTGTTACTGCTCTGCTTTCAAGCTGTATAGCTGACCATGGAAAAACTTCTCTTATACAGGTACAGTGGAACCTCAGGTCACGAACGTCTCGGAACAAGTACAAATCAGGTTACGACCAAAAAGTTCGCCAAACTTTTGCATCTGTTCATGACCACACTTGGGTGATGAATAAGCCAGTTTCCCTTCCGGTTTGTACGCGTCAATGATTTCCACACGTGTTCAGTCTCTCCCTGTACATTCGCTCTGAACATTTTGTGCTCTATTTCGTTTCCCTTCTGGTTCGTATCCGCCGGTGATTTACGCATATGTTCAGTCTCTCCCTGTACAGTACATTGTTCTCGGTCAGACGTGCATCGCGCACAGGGACTTTACCTCAAGACTGTAATCCCCTCTCTACCCAGCTTCTTGCTCACTTCCTTCATGCCAGAACTCAACTCATGCAAGGTTAGTTTTCTTGGTTGTTTATGGTTAGTTTTTGTATAAATTAAGGATTTTTCAAATGTTTATTTTTTTCCCTGTGCTTAAAACTCATTAAAAAAGTGTTTACAGTGAGCAGTTTGTAAGGCTGTAGCTTGAACTCTTGCAAAGTTACTTTTTTCTGTTCAAGGTATTTCACAGCGGTTCATAAGGCTGTAGCGTGAATTCTTGCAATGTTAGTTTTCTCTATTCAAGGTTTTCTCAGTGTTATTCAATGTTTTACATTTAGTTTACTATTACACTGTGCATTCTATGGTATAATTAACTATTTTTGTGCTTAAAAATCTTTAAAAAAATATATTTACATACAGTTTGTATGGTCTGGAATGGATTAATTGTATTTATATACAATCCTATGGGGGAAATTACTTCAGGTCACGACCAAATCGGGTTGCGACAAGAGTTTTGACCCGAGGTTCCACTGTACTAGGAATCTTGTAATCAATGAATGGAAAGATTCTGTCATTATATTATATGGCCCAACACAGCCTCTTCTGTAGAATGTTCAGGATGGCAGGATGGGGTGGGCGGCCAATTGGCTGATGTCTCCAGGTCTGTGACCATGTCTGACTTTGCATTCTGACTTTGCGTTATATCTGACTGAACTGTTTATCTTTTCCTGGGATGCCTCTGACAAGGGTGGACCAATATTGGTAGATTCTCTTTATGTTAATCAGTTTCGAACTGCACTGCCTTAAGGTTTTTTTTAAATGTATTTTTGTGTACGCATTATGTAATTAGTAATTTGTAAAGTTTGCAATTGCATTTACCTGTGAAGTTATTACAGCTCTCTGAGTGTGTGTATGTGTATATATATTGTCATCGACAGAGGGAACACACACCAAAGAAATGCTGGTACACCAACAAGGATGCCCCTTTTAATAACTAACATGTTCAAAAGAAACAAGGCGCTTGATTGCACTATTAACAGAAATGGGTAAAGCAATATCGCAGACAAGCGTTCTGACTTTATAATTGCTGAACCAGAGTCAGTTGCTGCCACTGTGCGGTTTCTTTGGGTGGTACCTCTGATAAGTCTGATTAGTACACCCTCTGACGTGACTATATATATGTGACTATATAACCTGTGTTGGTTAACTATGGCTATTCTATTTTCGTACCAAATTCAAAAGCCATGTCCTAGATTATTTGTCAACCCTAAATTTACTATGTGTGATTTCATGGTGTGCATCAATGTGCTGTATGATGGTGTGGTGTTCTATCTGTCAGTTTTTCTTCTTTTAGGATAGGCACTGGCTCCCTGTGACTGTGAACTGGAAGAGCAGAATAGAAAATACATGGATGGGTAAAAGAATCTGTTTCTAGTTTTTATGTTATAATATATGGGGTTGATATTGGTTACCCCAAAAATCATGGGGATAAGTCACTTGTGTCCAGACATAAGTAGAAAGATCAAAGAGCCCAATCTTTAGTAACAAAGCACGCAGGAAAAGTATTAGGACTGCTCCAATCAACTCATTTTCTTCTTACTGAACTACAATTCTCTGATATAAAGGGTAGAATTTTTGGATACAGGATCTAAATGATTCACATGGTAAACAAAGACTAAGTACTGTATTACATGTTCAAGCCAGAAGTAGAAAAACATGTTTGTCTAGATAAGATAAAGGTCAAAAATAAAAACAAAAGAAAAGATAAAAAGTCATCAGGAATTTGGCTCAGACATAAAGGCCTGCTGTGCCATGTCTGTCTTTTATAGTGAGGATAATCCAAGGGACCGGAAGCAGTCAGTAAGTATAACCAGCTTGTCAGAACGTGACAGTAAGTTGCAAAACAACAGCATGCTATTTGCTAACTCAACCTTGGTGCTGCAGTGCAAAATTATTATACAATTTAACATGCGGTAGATGCATTAAGGCCAGAAATGTGCTGGGCCTAAACAGATTATTGAGTCAGTAGGGGTTAAATTGTAACAAGCCTTTGTACTTTATACATCCATGCACATGCAGTAGGTAAATGCTTGACAAAACATGATTTTACCTTCAAAGAAAAAAGAAATGGCATAAAGGGAGGACAGGTGAAGCATTATGGTTGATGTATGAGAAGTGCCTCACAGCTCCTTTGGTGTTGGTTCATGTCTTTTTGGTGTTTACCCCATCCACATGGCTTTTCAATGAAATATATATATATATATATATATATATATATATATATATATATATATATATATATATATATATATATATATATTGTGAACCACCACGGGCACCGCAGCTGCCCCAACCCGAAACAAACAGGCAGATAGAGGAGTTCCAGAACAGTACGTGTTTTACTGACAAGTGGGGAAGTACTTTTCCCTCACTCCCCACAACAGTACTGTACAAAGCACCAAGCACACACTTCCTTCTTTTCTTCTTTCTTCTCCTTTCTGCTTCCACTTCTCCACTGGTAAGTTTTGTCCATCTTCCTCCCGTCTCTGGCTCCCTGAATGGAGTGAAGCAACTTCTTTTTATATTACACCTGTGAGTGCTCCAGATGGCTCATCAGGGTTAACTGGAATTACTCCAAGATGTGATGAAAACCCAGTATAGTGGTGCTCTGCCATCTCTGCATCTCCCCCTAGCAACCCCCAAGGAACCCATTAGGGCTTGATCAAACTCCAACTACCTGCGTGCCCTGAGGGAATCCATGGTGCCACAGCCACCCAGGGGGCTAGCATCCCGAGGAAGGTCGTGTCTTCTGAATGCTCTCTCCCCCAGTTCTTTCATCCAGCTAGCATCCTGACCAGGTAATGGCTGTGACCACCCGTCACAATATACTATCTACTATGATCAGTTGGTGCTCCATCCAGGTCAATATAGTGTGGAAAATCTGCAGCTTTCTGATATTCTGTTTTGGGCTGAAAACAATAGGTGGATGATAGAATGGTAAATGTCTTCCTTTAACCAACAATAATAATAATAATAATAATAATAATAAAGGGGCATCTCTAAATTAGTAAAATAATTAGTGGCATCTCAACATTAGGGGCAAGTAGTGCACTATAACCATTGCCAGCAGATGCCGCTGTTTTTCAAAAATTACATTTTCTAAACTAGTCAGTTGTATTTTGTTTCTGGTTATTGTTCTGTTGGCATCATTTGTTGCTTGAGACAGGGTGGTACAAAGGTTAACGCTGCTTCCTCAAAGCTCCAGTCATATTTTTGGCCTCAATAATGGCCAGCAGATTTGGCACCTAGCCCCCAGGTACACTTAAAAGATGATTGCACCATTATAATATATTCAAAATTACTTCAGTTTCTCCTTCCCCAATGAAGTTTATGAATATAATTTTGCTGAATTCACATCAAAGTGAACTCTGTGGGGTTCACTCCTCACTAGTTCGTACTTTTCAGTCAACTGCTGCTTAAATACGTTCCACCAGACTGTGACATCAAAATCTTGGATTAAAAGTTGTAAGTAAATGGATGGAAGAATGAATGAAGTAGTGAGGCATTTACTCATGTTTGGATGTTTTATCCTAGCCTCAGGTAATATGTTGTTTGTATGATATAATATCAAAGTTATTTTTGGCTTCGGAAGTGTGCCTGTTTCAAGTTGTCTGAAGTAAGTTAGAAATATCACTGCATGTAATAAATTACAGTAACAGCCAAATGTGCTGAGAAATGAAGGTTGCTTGTTGAATAGAAGGCTTCTCCTAACCAAAAAACAATGCTGGTTTAGGTTAAAAGAATATTACAGAATAAAAAATCCACAGAACGCTTTATATAATACTCCTAATGATGATTGCATCACTTCTAGATTTATTATGTATGCCAAGTTAGAAAATGATTGTGAAATATTGTGGCTTTTTAAATTGCTTTTATATCTGGTATAACATTACTAATAGCATGAAAAATCTTCCATCCATCCACTCATTTACAGAATCAAAGAGGAGCCACAGGCTATCCTGGCACCATTTGACAAAAGAAAGGAAATGATTCTTGGTGAAATGTCAATAAATACCAGGCCACACTCTCATTCTGTTTCATCAGCCAAGTTTAGATTGTTGGTTAGCCTAACACACACATCTATCTATCTATCTATCTATCTATCTATCTATCTATCTATCTATCTATCTATCTATCTATCTATCTATCTATCTATCTATCTATCTATCTATCTAATTATAATTAATTAGCATCTATTTATTAACAACAAAATAAGACAGTTTTGGTTACTAACTTGTCATTTTATAGGTAACTATTACCACACATAATAAAAACATAATTAATATCAGTTATTCAGTCATGGTTTAAAAATGTTACCATTTTGGTATTTAACTACCCTGTAAGATAAAAATTTTGATGTAAAAATGTGACATTTTAAGCAGAGAAAAATATATACATAACTCTAGAACAAAAGCCTACTTTTAGCAATTGACAGTTTTAATACGAAGTTCCCATTTTGGTTGAATAGTTCCCATGATCAGAACTTTTAGAGGAAGGAAAAATACAAAGAAACAAAGCAATGAACTGTGGGAATGGCATGTGATGTTCATTCACTAAAACTTATGCATAGAAGATGGAAATCCAATCTGATTTAACAAGCAGGTTCTACTTACGGAATGTAAAACAGGCTGAAAAGGCTTCTGATGAAATAATAAAATTTTATTATTTTACAATTGAACTAGGATTTTATGAGTTTGTTTAGCTTATGTTTTTTTATAAAGAGGTGGCATCCAGTTCACAAAGGGAGACAGAAGTTTCCATCAGTAATCTACTGTGGTATCAGAAGGTCTTCAGAGGTTTCAAATCACTCTGGTGAAGATTGCAGTGTCCAAAGTTGCTGGTGTTCAGTTTACCGAAGGCACAAAATAATTTGGTTGCACTGATGCTGCCTGTAAAGGTTCATCCTTATGGCTGGAATCACCTCAGTGATGACTCTTGGTGTTCATACTGTATTTTAGCTTCCCACCTTCCCTTACCATAACCTATAGTCTATAGAGGAGGAGCAAAAGCTTTAGATTTCTCAAAAATTTAAATCTCTTTTCGACGGATCTTGGTGTGTTAGGGTCCTCTGATAGAGAAAATATTGATATCTTGATGATGTGTGTCTGTCTGTGTGTGTGTGTGCGTCTGTGTGTCATGTTTCTTAAGGAAAGTCAAGAGCTAAAATGGCTGGACAGAAAAATACCAAACTCGAACTTAAAGCCCGTTATTAGATGACGAAGTGCTGATTAGTTTTTCAGCCAAATCGTGCAAAAGAAAGAGGCACTTTAGATTAACCCTTAAATACCATAATTCTGCAATTAATTATGAATTCTTCTCATCATGTGCTATAATAATGACCTGTTTTATGATCAGAAAAATCAGCATCAGAGTGGTAAATAATTACTGAAATGTTATAGAATAGTTTGGGTAACTTGGATCCTAGGCTGCAAAGCCTACTGACGCTCACATCCGAATTTTGAAAACTAAGATATAGTAGTGTATTATAGCAGCTGGGTATTAAAGATATGCATGTGCTCACAATTATGAGTTGGTTTAAGCAGGTCTGAAGATGGATGAATGGGTGGATGGATGGATGATTTTGCTTTTTACCAATATTTACAGACAAATTTTCTTTCAGTAGTCCACTTCCATTTGCTTTTCATTGTCATTACCTTGTATTCTCACATTCAGCCCCTTTTTATCCCTCTTTCTGTATTTTCACAGCAGATATGAAAGTTAAAAGCTCATATGTCAACCCCTGAGTTCTACCTACACTACAATTCTGCGGATATTCATTCTGTGATGGTGCATTGTGTAGAGTGAATCTTCGTCTAGTTAGTGCCTTCAAGCACTTGCTCTCCCATGATGCAAAACACACTCCTGAGAAGTAGGACAGGTACTGACTAGCATGAATTGATAAACCAGCCCTGCAGTGGTTTTCTGAACTGCCATCATTACGGCCCACAGCTTTCTTACAGGCCAGACCTTTATGTTGTAAAGGGTAAGCATCATATATATATAGTATATACCACTTCTAATGATGTCATGACTTCATTTAATAGCTGTATAGGTGCATATTATTGCCTAATGGCAGCACAATGCCTTCATGGGCAAGGGTACTAAAGTTTCCAAAGAATCTGATGAGACATAAGAAGAGGCCCCTCAGACTAAAAAGTGCCTGCTTTTTGAGGGACAAAAGCTAATAAGGTCAAAAGGTATCATACTTGTAAGACATAATTTTGAGGGTAACTGGCTATAACTAGCATATTACTAAGATCTGGTGTGGTCACTTCGTATTATATGACTGTCCTTTAAGCATTTCACATTATTCACATTCTAAAACATAAAAAATACAATTTAAAATGCATTACAGTAGTTTTCAGACCAAAGAAAATATGCTGTCACGATGAAAGTACACTATCCATGGCTGGTGCCTGCCTTGCAGCCAGTGTGTGCCAGGATTGGTTTCTTTCCTCACCCTGAACTAGACAAAGCAGGCACTGTAGAGTAGCAGTTAAGGCTTTGGACTTCAAACCCTGAGCATGTGGGTTCAAATCCCGCTACTGACACTGTATGAATATGAGCAAGTCAAATGCCCTGCCTGTGCTCCCATTGGAAAACCAAAAGAATCTTAACCAATTGTATCATAAATGTTGTAAGTCGCCTTGGATAAAAGCATCAGCCAAATAACTAAATATAAATATTAGAAGCATTGATGGAAGAATTACTATAAATGCAAAGAAATAAGCATCTACTATCCCACTAACTACCACTAAGCAGATCTCCCATGAGTGGATGCCATAGCTAGTTTGCCCCTACCCATGACACCACAGATGATGTGTAAACATGAGACATAAATGACCCAATCAGAATGTTTTGGAATTAATTTTGTATAATCAATGATCTTTAAGGGTATCAGGATAGAACAGTGGTTTGCATTGCAGCCTCAAGAATAAACCGTGTGGGCTTCATTCCCAGGCCTATTTTGATGTCTGTTTAGTTTACATGCTCTGCCTTTGTCAGGGTGGGTTTATCTCCAGCTACTCTTGTTTCACTTCCACATCCCAAAGACGTGAGTGTTAGGTTAAATGATGACTCTAAATTGGCCCCAATGTGAGTGTGGCTCCTGCAATACACTGGTTCTTCACTTTAGGGTTGGTTCCAATTTTCTGTTGATTTTATGGTCCTGAATTGGATTGAATGGTGTGGAAAATTTAGTGTTATGTTAAATTATGTGTAACCTATCTCTCCTTCAGGGCTCTCAGAAAGCAACAAACGTGTCAAGCATTTTAACAAAATGAGGATTTCAGGCACAGATTTATATAATATCAAAGTGTTGGAAGTCACAAAGTGACATTTCTGAAGGCATGTAATAACAGATATTTATTGCCCATAACATATCATTATCGTTAAATCTAGATAAATTGTGACAGATTAGTAAAATCAGCCAACCAATGACCAAAATGGTTATGGAGTGTCAAATAAAATTAAAATCCTGACAAAGAACATTGACATAAATAACAGTCAAAGATTTTTTTTGAAAACACAGCAGTGATGGGAACTGTCGTCTGGACTCTTTCTCTGGCATTTTGCTGTGCAAAAAGTAGGATGTTCTATAGGAGTGAGACGCGGCCAATGAATTTAACTGAATATTAAAATCACTCATTAACAGCTAAATATTTATAGCTAAATAAGATAAAAGGTGGTCAAATACAGTCATGAGCAAAGAATATGGTCCTGGTGGTTTTGAAATGAATATTACTGTGATGGTGGATTATTTTTTAATATCTAAAATAAGCACCACAAATAATGTAAATTCAGCTACATTTTTAGAGGCAGTATCGATTTCATCACACAAAATTATTCCATGTCCAATTCCTCAATCGTTATCTTTTGATTTATGACATAATGCCTCAAATAAGGGAAGAATATCAGATTTACTAAGTCAAGTTTCAGTAAGGAGAAAGACAACATCAAATTTTGTTCTGTTTATAATGTCTTTCTGTTACGAGTTAAACATATTTTTTCTGTAGTTTTTTTGGTGGTTGTTAAAGCCTTTTCTAAAAATTTGGAATATGTAGATTTCATTTATGTCTTTATTGGGCATGTTAAATTTGATTTTGAATCAGTTTAATTATTTTACCAACTTGTTTTTTGTTTACCATGACACTATTTTTGGTGCCACTATTTTATACATACTTTGGAAGCTAATATATCAAAAAAGTCATTCCAGTTAGCAACATCCTTATTTCTTTCTGTATAAATAAGGAGGCAACTGGCGTGTTTGTTATCCCCCAGTGGTTAATCTCTGCCATAAAATGTAGAGGTATTTAGCATTCAAGAGTTTAGTATTAGGAATCATGTTTGGTAATGAGTGTTTTCTGTCTATGACTTTCATTCATGTTTACTTCTTTTCATCTAAGACCCTTCAGTATTGTTTGGCTCTTTCTAGCTGGGACCCTGACACTACCCTGACCTAACAATTCTTTTGCCTGCTCCATGTTGATCAATTTCTGATTACTTACCTCATGCTCACAATTACTTCAAGTCTATTATATTCTGCCTTTAAAAGTCACAAAAGCAGCTTTATTTACAAGTTAGTGAATATTTAGTAAATAGTATTTCAAACCCAAAGATCTTTTTGAGCCAATGTTATAGCTTCTATTTGAATTTGAATTAAGTTATTCTCCTCTTATCTGATTTTAATTATTGGTTTACTTATGCTCTTTTTGGTTATAAAGTTTGACATGCTGTGAAAAAAAGGATTTTGTGTAGCAACTACAAAAGAATAGCAAATGCAATAAAAGGCAGTCTATGATTAAAGATACTTAGGCTGTGGCCTGGATGGTGCTTTGATTAGTCAACCAGGCAAGTTTGCTGCTGTATTTTTAGGGTGAGGTCGTCTCTCTTAAAAACTCTAGGTCTGCCCCAAAAATCATCACAATTATTTACAAAGGCTAGACTTTTATTTGCACACCATGTTTCTAACAAGCAGCAAAAGGATTGCAATCCGCTACGGACCATATCCCCTCAATAAAATCTGATTAGTGGCTACACACAATTAAGTTGTGACATTTTCTTTTGAGTTTGGTTAGCACAGGAAAGAAGTTCCACTTTAGTACCTCAGATTTCTGAAAAATGAAGGGAATACCTTATTGTCATTCAGGATGTCCAAATTTGCTTCAATATTGGAAACCTTGACATGCAGGAGAAATTTTACTTTAACTGCTAGAATTATAAAGTGTGCAATTTTAACATTTCACACCATTTTCACACCTCAGGAGACATACTGCTGAGTACTGGTACTGTGTCCAAATTATTGCCCTAGAAAAAAAGCATGAGCTTTGGGACCTGAGAAGCCACCTAAACTATTTTTGGCCTAATATATTCTCTGGTGTTATAACCAACACAATAAGTTTTTTGGCATCAGAAAGTGGCACGTGTTTTGTATAGGTCAAGCATGGAAATAATAATTTTATTGTGCTCTAAACAAAACTGATTAAACTGCATTATACATTTAGTCAAATCAAAACCTTAGATGTTTGAAAGAGCCAACGCCATTGGTCACCTACGTGTGGTCAATAAGTTTGCAATATTAAGCAACACTCAAATCAAAGTGTTACATGCTTTCTGTGGTCTGGCATTTGTATTCATTATAAAAAAAAAGTATTAAGGAAACAGAAAAAAAGACAGGTTATATAATATAGATCTAAACTCTGTGAAAACTGAATGAAGTACCAAAAACCAATTGCTTATTTTTTTTATAGTGCATGCTGAGACGCTGTTGTTGAGAATATGGTAGAAGACAGATAACGGCTGAGGTGACGTGTTTGAATGTGTTAGAGCAATCAGTAACTGTCACTGTTTCTGATTGGTACACATTTATTCAGTTGGATGAGACAATTCTCCTTTTAGGTTTTGATACTAATACAAAGTTAACATTTGTAGCAACTTTAAAGCAACCTTGTATGATTTTTCTCTTTGCCTAATGGTGATGTCTCCAGTAGTAGGGAGTGCTATCAGGTTATTAATGGTCCTAACTAACTCGAAGTTAACCATACATTTTTCTCAAGGGAAGATATCTGTACTACCTTCAATAAATCTAAGTTATACTTATTGCCAAACATCAAAATACAAATGTGCGCTACACAGACAGAGAATAAATTAACTAAGGACTTACGTTTAGCCTCAAGCTCATCTTCACCTGTTTGGCTATATTCCTAGTGTAGGTGAAATGAACCTGTTTTACTGGATGGTTGCGAGAGAGTTGTGTTCAGGCTTGCATCACCAGCTGGACAACCTACCACGTTCAACTATTTTCTTAAATAGTCAGATGTCAGCTTTTGTCTCACGCTGCAGTCATTAGGTGCTTATTCACACTGATTCCTTTAGGACCTTTCCAGTGCACTTGTTGATCCCTCCATGACCTCTCCCTTGTCCCCAAAGTTTTAGAATTTTTGTTGGTAAGTTCAATAATTCTCACCTTGTACCAAAAACAATATTGTTGAGTATCAGATGATGATCTGCATGATGATGTAACTTTTTTGACATCTTTTAAGGCACTTTGAGCTACATCTAGTGTAGAAATAAATGTTGCTGTTGTTGCTAGCATCTACTATATTTCATGCCTTCAGCTGACAATTCTTCTCCCAGACTGTTGCTATGTCCAAGTGACATAATTTGCTGAGATAATTTGCTTCCTCTATGTCTTCAGTCCTTATTTAGTTCTTTTTAATTTGCAGCAGCCCTCCTCTAGTGGCTTCTATACCTTATTAAAATGCAGGTCATGTCTCCATGTTCAAATAATGAATGATATAAACATAATGTCATCATTACTTGATTCTTTGACTTGAGATTAGGTTCTTATCTCATTTATTGGCTTGTTTTATTTTTATGCTCCCTTAATTGACCTTGGATTCTCCTTTTGTTTTTTCTCATTTTTCCCTTGTGCAGTGTCTGCTTCATTATAACATCTATTTACACTCTTCTTTCACATCCGTAACTTTGGCAAAACATAAAATATTTACAATAAGAATTAAGTCGTAATTGAAATATAATCACGTATTTTGTGGAGAAATCATGACAACAGTTAATATCACAATAAATACCAAAAGGCAGACATTCAGATGAGTGGATGAAAACCTAAGGACAGCAGAAAATAAATGTCAATCAAATGTACAGAATGCAACTTGTTATAATTAATAGACAAGGAGTAGTGAAACTGAACTGTGGAGCTGGCAGGCGGTAATAATGACTGGGTGGTGGGCAGGATATTGACAGATAGGAAGCCATAACTGCTGAGGTAATAATACATCAAATGTCAAGTGGAACTTAGAAACCCAGAAAGAGAAGTGGAAAGGCAGAAATACCTATGATGCCAGTGGGGTGTGTGTGACTGTGACAATAAGTGAAGGTAAGGACAACCCAAGAATAAAACAGAGGTATCAACAGTGGGGCAGCCACTAGGGTAGCCACTATGGCAAAGTCTGAGAACAGAGAGGATAAAGCGTGTCTTCCCAAGTACAATCATGTCTTGAGGAGTGAATTGTTGGCCTGAGCCCTTCAACAGTAGGACTGATTCATTGTATTAATTATTACATTATCACTCCACATTACACACCTCATTGGACTTACATGCAAAAGCAAACACCCATCTTTAACTGAAGATATTGTTGCACACCTTAAACCTTACAGGCCCTGAGAAGGTAAGCAATACCACACTGGGATGGGACAGGAAGGGGTACTGAAGCTAACTGCTGTTTCTCTCTTCACTACAGTTCCAGGAGGATGTCAGCTAGCTCTGTCCACAGTGCCCGGAGAAGGCCCTGCCCCTTCCACGAAGGACAAAATAAAAATCCAAAAATCAGATCAAAACTTTTTTTCAGTGAGTCAACAATTATAAAAGTAAACAAGAGCAAAGAATCTGATAATTAAGTCCAAAAAGTAAATACAGAAGTTCAAATTACCACAATAGCCATTCAAATGAAGAATGTTTTAAAATAAGTAAGGTACACCTAAGAATGAGTTGAACTGCTTGTAGTATAAGATTTATTCCCTTTTACAGGGCTAATAGGCTTAGTCCAGAGGCATGACATATTTTATGGTCAATATGATAAATTAAATTAGGTGCATGCAGCCTGAAAATGAACACTAAATTGATAAAATGAAAAAAAAAACAGAGCATACCACCAGGGCTGTGAATATTAATAGAGTGGGTGCAGTTATGAAGGCCTAGGCTAACAGTTTGTAGAAAGAAAGTCCTTATAGTAGTGAGGGCACATTAATGATGCCCCTGCATCCCTTATGAGGCAGAGGAACCTCTAAGCCCATAAGGTTCCCCTTGTCATTGTATCCAGCAGGGGGCACTCACACCCTGATAATGGGTTCATTTGTGATTGCAGCTTGGTACTAACCTAAATCTATATAGATATAAATTAAACATTGATATCCCTCCCCAGTGATATGGTGGTAATGTTAATTAATAATCACTTAGGAGGAATACACTTAGCTTGATTTTAATGTTGGCCCCCACTCCAGGACTAGGTTTTGTCACCGGCTTCATTTGTCTTTGTACTGTCAGCAGTTTAAACTGGCTTGATGATAAAAAGGCTTCTTCCCCTTGTTGTCCATTCCCACCTCCTCCACTTAGAGGTGGCCACAAGCTTATTAATAAAGATATGCTGGGTGACCTGCCTGCCCCAGAGCCAGGTAGAAATTGTGATATGCAGTATGTAATAAACAAACAAACAAACAAATAAATAAAAACACTGATGTCTGAAAACATACACAGTATGGATTTCATTTAATTTTTTTTTCTAAAAAAATTTTCTATAATTTCTGATCTCAGTGGAGAGGCAGGCACGAGAGGAAGACAAATTTTTTGCTGTGCCAATGTGAAGCCTAAAGGCAGTAGGTGCAGCTCTAAAAATATCCTGTGCTGAATATACAAAGGAACACATCCACTCATGTTGAGGATCTAGAGACAGAAAAAAATTTCATACAAACATTAGGAAGTTTTTTTTTATACTGAGAAACATAGACACTTGGAATAAGCTACCAAGCAGTGTGGTAGACAGTAAGACTTTAAGGTCTTTCAAAACTCGACTTGATGTTATTTTAGAAGAATGAAATGGAAAGATCTGGCAAGCTTTGTTGGGCTGAATGGCCTGTTCTCATCTAGATTGTTCTGTTATTCATGGGAATCTTCCACATCATTCAGGGAGGCTGAGTTCTCACTACCTGGATCTCCATATTTCACCCCATGATCGCCGAATTTTGCTGGTCTTACCTTAAGCTGATATTATATTACTGCTCAAATCTTTAAATGGGTGTTTGATGTAATCGATCTTAATGTGCTGTCAATTGTTAACAGCTCATTGCAGATGGGGACTGTTCCTAGGTGTTTTAAGCATACAGTGATTCAACCCCTGTTAAAAAAGGCAAACCTTGGTTCCTAGTAGCTTCCGTCCCATTTACAAGTTACCATTTCTCACTAAAGGTTTGGAGAAAGTTGTGGGTACCCAGCTACAGGCTTTTTTGGAGCACAACAATATTCTTGATAAGTTTCAGCAGGAATTCAGAACATTTCACAGCACAGAATCGGCGCTGCTAAGAGTGATGAACGATTTGCTGCTGGCAGCTGATTCGTGGAAGTGATCTGTTCTAATATTATTGGATTTGAGAGTTGTGTTTGACATGGTTGATCACAACGTTCTGATTAACGTGCTTGGTTGGTGGGTTGGTATTCAGGGTACTGCTCTTAAGTAGTTTGTGGATTATCTCAAAGGCAGGACATTTTCTGTACATGTGGGTACTTCAATGTCTCCTACTGCTTCAGTAACCTGTGGGGTACCTCAGGGGTCTGTTTTAGGTCCAGCCTTCTTCTCTTTATATATGTTACTGCTCTGCTCTGTAATAAACAAGTACAACATCCCGTATCATTGTTACACTGATGATACCCAAATTTACTTCCTGTTGTAATCGGGTGAAATGAAGTCTGTTACAAAGCTTTTTAACTGCTTAAATGATATAAAACACTGGATGGCACTTAACTTCCTGCAGTTAAATGAGTCAAAAACTGAAGTCATTCTATTTGGTCAACCTACTGTTACCCGAAACATTGTTAGCACATTGGGTCCACTTGTCTGGCACTTAAAGCCATATGCTAAAAGTCTTGGAGTGATCTTGGTTTAAAATATTTTAAATTTGACAAACAGATAAATGGTGTGGTAAAGAGTATTTTTTTCTAACTCACTGTGATCAACAAAGCTAAGCTGTTTTTGTCATTCCATGATCTACAAAAGCTCATTCATGCTTTTGTTATGCCTTGTTTGGATTATTGTAATGCACTGTATGTTAGGATATCCCATACGACACAAATGGTACAGAATGCAGCTGCTAGAGTTTTGACCAGCAGCAAAAAAACGGATCACATCGCTCCGGTGTTGGCCTCTCTTCTTTCGCTCCCTGTCAGTTACAGTGTGAATTTTAAGATTTTAGTGTTTGATTTTAAAGTCCTACATCGATCAGCTCCTCCGTATTTATTGTTCCATATTTGCCAGCCGGGCAGCTGAGGTCTTCAGATCATCTATTGCTTACTGTCTCACACACATGGTTGAAGCTGAGGGGCGATTGTGCTTTTGTGGTGGCTGGTCCTAAATTGTGGAATGGTTTGCCCCTTGTAAAATTGTCAGCTCCCACACTTCATAGTTTTAAGTTTTTGCTAAAAAAGCACTTTTATTCATTTGCTTTTTAGCTTATGAATTTAAGTGGTTTATACTGTGTTTATCTTATGTATGCATTTCTCTATGTTTGTGTGTTGGTATATGTGTGTTCATTTATGTATAATGTTTTCTTTTGTTCTTTCTTTTTAATAATTCTTTATCTGGCTTTTCTTTAATACTGTTACCTTTTATTCTATAAAAAGCACTCTGGTCAACTTCTATTTGAGGTTGCTGATCTTGTCACTTGAATATGTCAATTTATACAATTAGAAATTACAGGGTATTTCAAATTATGTGACTGCATGATGACATTCTGCTGAACTGCTTGGTAGTGTGGCTTTTGACATACTGTATAACACATTTTGCTTATAGGAGCAAATAGTAACTGTTCCTCTTAATATTTGTAAAAGTGCATTTTCAAAGTGTTTCTACTGATAAAAACGGGCATAGTTAAAAAAAAAAAAGTAGAAAAAGTGAGGATCCATTAAATTACAGGTTTATTCCTCAGTACAATGTTGTGACTTGTAAGGTATTGGGACAGAGTAGGGGAGGGCGCGGCCCTCAGAGAAGAAGGAAGAAATCTCAGCACACATTGATTTTTGTCTGGCAGCAGCTCATTCCCCATCATTACACACCTACTTCACTGAGGGACAAGCAACTCGAGGTAAGAACACACAACTACCCATCTACCTCTCATCCTGGGGGATTTTTTTTCCTGGCTTCAATAAGATCAAGTGCTGCAAAATATGTGCTGTAATAGGAAAATGAATAATTATAGATAATTTCCAAAACTTCTATTTTTTATATGTTGATTATTTGATTTTCAGTGTCTTTGCACTTTTCAATTCCTAAAACAGCAATAAAAAGCTTCAGTTATAGGTAAAATTAATTGTATTGTAATCTAATGGCATTTAAAAAGAATTTTGAAGTTCCTAAGTTTGCCAGAGGGTGATGTTTAGTAAACCCTTATGTTGCAATACCTGCTGTTAATGCAGTGTAAGAGCTTGCTTATTAGAAAACAGGCATGACATATACTTTATTTTTAAAAGGATGCAAATACTTTGAGCTGTAATTAGGAATTATGTTGATGTGCATCATTGCCTATGAGAGTAGCACGCCTGCTAATATTTTTAAGAAAAAGATACAGAACATGTTTGAGTGATATGCGTGAAGTGATATAAGATTTAAGGACTGCACTGGGGTGTGATTTAGTTAGCTTTAATTAATGAAAGTCACTTAGGTCACTTAGGTTAGGTTAATAAGTCACTAATAAGATATATATATATATATATATATATATATATATATATATATATATATATATATATATATATATATATATATATATATATTACTACACAATATATTGACAGTTGTGTACTGGAAAAAAAATTTAATTCTAGCATCCTGTACAGTGCCACAAAATGTGTGTCTTGCCCTAGTCTGTGTGCTATAATTGCCTCCGGCATATGTGTAGTAAAACTGTACTCTGCTGACTACCAAGTGTAACAGGGAGTGAGGTGTATTACCTCTGAGATGTTGCACTGATAAAGAAGAGCACATGTGAGTGAGCATGTATTTGTACAAGATGGTCACTTCAAACTGTGGTTCGCCCTTAAGCACAAAAAAATCTGCTAGTCTGAAGTTTGTGAGACAGGGTGGTTGCACATGGGACAGTTTTCGTTGGAACTCAGACATTCGGCAGTGGGCTTGTTGTAGCCTGTTTTACGCTCTCTTCCCTCTGTTTATAAGCAATTGCATTCTTGCTTTCTGGAACGGATTATGCAACAACAACATTCTAATGTTTAGGGAGATTTGCCTCACGGCTGGGGATGCACTGCTGCCCTTTGAATTGACAGTGTGTCAGGTATGTTTCAAGCAGAAGACCTGCCTATGCTTACAAGTACAGTGTTTTGACTATTTTAATACAGACTGTAAAACAACTACACACACCAATATTTCGTAATGACCTTGAGCTTCAAAGAAGAATACCAACACTGTTGCAACCACATTGTTTCTGCTACTGCTAATAAGTTGCGTTTAATTATTGCACAACTCTTTTCAGTTACACAGGGTGCTATTTTACTGTGCTGAGAAGATGTATGCCTGCCTCTTTAAGGCACCACTCTTAGTTTTTACCAAAAGCAGGTAAGAACTTAAAGTGAGATATGGAGCGTATTATTCCATTGCATCTCGAGTCTAACAGAATCAAATCGGAATCTGGTGTATACACAAGGTGGTCTAACTACTCTAGATTTGTATTTTTAACATAACACTGCAAGCACACAAGTTGCAGTATACTCAAACATTAAGTGTAACATCATTACACATACCTACGGTCTTTCTTTCTATGCATTCAGACAATTAAAACACCCTATGTAAACTGACTATATGAAAATTGAGATATATATGCTGTACAGTAACACCTGGCATCCCCTATGGTTACCCTAAATGACCATTATAAATTGGATCTTCACACTCACGACAAGTTCTACCACTAACCTCGGTATAATCTTATAGCCTTAGTCTGTATGTCATAATTTAATTTTGACATACATAAAAATACATTCAATTCAAACCAAAAAAAGATCAGCTCTTTTAACACATTATTTAATTGCATACTCCTGTCTTACTGAGAGAACCAAAGGAGACAAGTGTGCTACAAACTGATGCAAGCTATGGGACAGTGTTCTGTATATTTATTTTTTGTTCCATATTTCAGTGTTAATTATTTGTTTTATTTTTTGCCCATGATGAATATAATCCATATTTCAATGTTATGGCTGTTCATATTATGCATATTTTAAAAAATAGCATATTGAATTTAGTTGGTACCATATTAGTAGTACTATATAGTTGGTGGTGCTTCTGATTCTTGCATCAAGCATCCTGGGTTTGAATCCTATGTTCTCTCATTGTCTTTGGGGAGTTTTGCACACTCTCCCCATGTCTTTATGGGTTTTTCTCCAAGTTTTCTAGTTTTAGTCCACATTCCCAAATAATTCTTATAACAACAACTGTAATAATAATAATAATAATAATAATAATAAAAAGAAGAAGGAATAGAATTGTTGATTCCAAATTGGAGAATTGTGAGTTTCAATGTGGGCATATGCCTGAGCAGGCACTGTAATGGACTATTGCTCTGTCCCTCTGTACTTCTGTGTTTCTGTCCCTATTTTTCTTTTTCTGAGGACAACTGCTTATTTTTACCAGGTATTCTCAATCAATACAGAAAGAGTAGCCCAATCATCATTTTTCCACTGATCAGAGAAAGCGGGCAGCACTCAACATATGACATTAAACAGATTTTTCCATTTTAAAGGACAACTGCCTTTGAAATGGACTGCAGTCCCCTCCTTGGCTATATCTTGCCTAATGCTAAGGGTTGCTGGAATTGACTTCTATTCCCTGAGGTCCCAAATAGAACTGGGCTAGTTTGAGAATATTAGCTAATAAAAACAACAAAAATCAAGATGTTTTAAAGGGACATGAGCTGTGCCTATAACCTGTTCAATTTCTAAGCATCAACACACACACAAATCAAAGTAACATTTTTTATTTTTTATGTAGTGCATTTCAAACAGTCAGAACTGATCAGTTTTTTCCTCACTCTGCTATTTTCATCTACACCTATTGTATTTCACTGTTGCGTCTTTGTCATATGTATTGGATTTCCTTTTTTATACAGATCTCTTTACAGGATTCTACTCCATGGTGACGCTTAATCTGGCATTTGACAGTTAAATGTAAACGGAACCATCTGCACCATCATATTGATGCTGAGTATTTTAACTCAATACTGTACATTTCCTTTACATTTTTTAGGTGTGAGGTCTAACAATGAGGTCAGCTCTCTTTAAAGTTGTTCTGTGCATCAGTCTTACAGGGCCACTACTTGGTGAGTACATATTCCTCTGGCTTTCCATTTTGCATTTGTTTCTTGAAAAGATTTGCTTTTCTGCCATGCCCTAAACTTTTTTGCTTATTAGTGGATCTCAGTAGTTGAATAGGTACGTGAAGAAAGGAGCCACATCTTTTTCACAAATTTACGAAGGTAAATTTGCAACCATGTAATATAATATTATTTATTTACAGAGTGTGTAAATGTCATGATAATCACTAAAACTGTCTGAAAAAAGTTCACATAATGATCATGAAAAGACACCCAGTAGATTTTCAGGCACTCCACATGACATTATTCCCTGAAATATACTTTGTACTTCAGAATGTTATCATGCAGTCTTTGAGACTCTTGCAGGTGAATTAGGTGTTTTTCTTGTTTGTATCCTAGAACATTTTTTTTCTGCTTCAAACATAGTTAATAGTGCTAAGTATACTTATAAAGTAAATTATTATAGATGTCATGCCAACAACTGCTTGAAATATGCCCAGTACTCACCAGAATGGCTGAAAGCTAAATTATATGCAGGAATGTAAATGCTTATTTGCCAAAACTGTAAAATTAACTAATGTAGCAAATTTGTATTGTATTTACATTACTGTGAAGCATAGATTTATCTTTTTTTTTCCAAATTATATTTGCTACTTTTCCAGTGGGGTGGTGCACTGGTTAGCATTACTGCCTCACAGATCTTATGTTCTGGGTCCAAATCCAAGGGTTTGAGGATGTTATGTAATGTTATTTCTCCAATTAATTAATTAGTTGACATGTCCTAACACCTTTTAGCAAACAGACACATACATTTTTTTTAAGTTTTACCTGTTGCAGTAAAAATGCACAATAAATGGAAAATGAGGCCTAACATTCATTCATAGTTTGTGACTGGAGATCAAGTGTGTTTCATTATATAGCAAGGATTGTTTTCTATGATCATGTGTGCATCTGAAATAAAGAGAAGAATTTCTTTCTTCCATATCTACGAATAATTCAACCCACATTGTTTCAATGTATATCACCATTATTAACAACAACAATAACACTTCTATAGCACATTTTCATTTACAGAATGAAGCTCAAAGTGTGCTACAAGATGTCAAAGAAACAGTTGCAAGAAAATTAAATTAAAATAAATTAAATTAGTTAAGAATAATTATGAATAACATATAAAAATATATCAATATGCATTTACAAAAATGAGTTATATAATTAGTAGAAAAGTAGAGTCCTTATATAATGTATCATTTTTTTTAAGTCACAACAGATGAGTACATTTTTAAGATCAGTTGGGCAGAAAGACAGAAAAAAATATCACAAATTCCCAATAAACCGTAGAAAAACAAAATCTGCAGGGGTTCCAAGGCCAAAGCCTGCCCAGCTTCCACTGGTTAGCTCTTTTTTGATGGTTTCCTTGCCTTGTCCTCTTTGGTGCAGTGGTATGTTTATTGAAATGTGCCACATGTAGAAAGGCTGAATAAAGATATTGGCAACAATTCTAAAAGAATACGAAAGTAGGGTGGCAAGAAATTCACTAGCCCTTTTTAGTGTATAAGAAAGCCTTTACATCCATCTATCCAAACATTCACCCATCCATCTCTCTATTCTTTTACTGAAACTGCTTAACCAAAATTGCCCTCCCCATTTACTTTCAGTCACAAACAAAAAAACAACACTTAATGGCGTAAAGAATCAACAAAATTTAGTCACCATGTAAAGAGGGTGTCTGCTTATTTATCCAGCTATGCCAATGGTTTGGCTGTTACAGAATTCTTTCCTTTAGGTCAGGGGTGCCCACACTTTTTCAGTTTGCGAGCTACTTTTAAAATGACCAGGTCGAAATGATCTACCTACATGAAAAATGCTATATATATATGTGTAAACCTAAAGTTTAAATTAAGTTCATAGACAGGCTGCCGCTGGCGTTTGTCATGCCCACGGGTAATGCGGGATACAAGTTTAATGAGAGGACGCAGGATATAAACGAGAGTTTTGATCACTTTGTAACTAAGTTAAAATTGTAGGTGAAGGGCAATGCTTATGCAAATTCCGAGAGATTGTGTTTGTGGGGGATTGACAGTTAAGGCGGGTGGGGGAGTCACGTCATCATCTCCCCTTCCATGTACCTCATTTCGCTCTGAGCTGAGCTCTGCAGCTAACGCCGTCTTGAGGAACCAACTTTGTGACGCTGCCACCAAATACTCACAGAAAAATCCACAAGTAAATACACACGCTGTCTCTAGAGTTTCTCCACACTGAATCCTCCAGGCACTACTTACAACAGGTTACATTGATAATCGTGTTACGTTATTTTTAAAATATTTCCTTTTCTTAGCACAAGCACAGCTGAGAAGCTTCGATGCATGTGCTCCATAACGCGTTAAAAAATCACGCATTTAATCACACTTTGCATTACAAACAAAGGGGAACTTCTGTCAATGCATGATTTCCTGGTACACCGATTACATTGATCAGCGCTTCCCGATTCATTTTACCCTTGCACCCCCTTGGTTTGAGAAGAAGTATGAAAAAATATGAGGTTAACATAGAAAAGCAGATCACCAATTGAAGCTTTATGAATAATCGATTCGCCATCAATAATTGTTTTGGTAAAGCCATACTCAGTGTAATCCTCCTTCCATTTTATAATTTTTCCGCCACTAGCCATGATTAAATGAACGGTAAAAAAGTAAGAGCGAAGTGAGGGTGACTTATTCAGGCACACAGGCGACAGCTCAATAGCTCGAATTTGAATATAAGTGGGTTCTATTTAGTCACCAGAAATATCTTTGTTAGGAATGGAAGTTGAATTTAGTCTTTAAATTTCTATGGTAAAGAAAAAGTTATGCAATGATGACTAAATTTAACTATATAAAGTCAAAACTTGTATATATAAAGTCATTCCTGAATATATAAAGTCAAAACTTGATTATATAAAGTCACTGTCGGAATAAATAAAGTCAAAACTTGAATATATAAAGTCAGTGTCGGAATATATAAAGTCAGAGCTGGAATATATAAAGTCAAAACTTCAATATATAAAGTCAGCTCTGGAATATCCATCCATTTCCCAACACGTTGAATCCGACCACATGGTCACGGGGGTCTGCTGGAGCCAATCCCAGCCAACACCGGGCGCAAGGCAGGAACCAATCCTGGGCAGGGCACATGCATTATCATTTTCAAAACATTAACCGAACAGTGTTTTTTTAATTTATTTTTCTGAATACGTTTTTGTTAACTTAGTTCAGTTCAGAGTCGTTTCAATCAATATATTTTGATTTTGACTTTATATATTCAGGAATGAGTTTATATACTCCGATGTTGACTTTATATAATCAGGAATGACTTTATAAATTCCGACGCTGACTTTATATATTCTGACGCTGACTTTATATATTCAACTTTTGACTTTATATATTCCAGCACTGACTTTATATATTCTGACGCTGACTTTATATATTCAACTTTTGACTTTATATATTCAGACGCTGACTTTATATATTCAAGTTTTGATTTTATATATTCGGGAATTACTTTATATATTCAAGTTTTGACTTTATATATTCTGACACCGACTTTATATATTCAGAAACACAATGTATTTGCCTGTTTGGCACCCCATAGTATATGTGTGTATGTATATATGTACACATGTGTATATATATATTTATATATATATATATATATATATATATATATATATATATATATATATATATATATATATATGCCAGCAACACTCATGACAATGACAAAACAATTACATTAACAATCATGTTACATTATTTTTAAAATTTTTCCTTTTCTTTTTCACAACTTCTTTAACACACTACTTCTCCGCTGCGAAGCACAGGTATTCTGCTAGTATATATATATAGAGCAGTGCTTCACAACCTCTCCCAAACCATGGCACCTTTAGTGAAATCTTTTCAGCTAACGGCACACCTTCGCTCTGATATGTAACTACTCAAATTAACAATTTAATCGTGTTTTCGTTTTTGCAACTTTACTGCTCCCCGCATTATCATTTTCATTGAGGTCGTTGATGCTGCTGTTGTTTTTACGTTTGCGACTTTCACTACAGTCGGCCATTTTCGGCGCAAAAAAAAACAAAACAGACAGACAACAGGAAGCAACGTCACTTACCCTGTGGTAAGGAAGTAAATTAGAGCTAATATTTATTAACTAGCCATGTGTGCCCAACTACGTTGCTCATGTTAAAGTTGTCTGTGAAGGGGTCCCTGTTTAAACGCGGCTGGCTGCCAGTCGTGAACTGGGCCCTTTGTCGCACAACATTATGATTTTTTATATGGAAAACAAAATTACAAAAGAAAACCCTTGGATATTGATTCGATAGGAACGGCCTACTCGGAATCACTGTCCGAATCACAATTACTGTATGTGGTGGTGTAGTAGCATTTCTGCTTCTGTCTGTTCACAGTCCGTCTCGTTTTCACGACGCTGTCGTTTCCTCTCATGATCTCTTCTCAACCTTTCTCCAATCTCGCAGGTTGCTTTGTGGCAATCCAAAGAGTAAGGCAATATACACGGAGCAATGGTTATAAAAGAGGGACACATAGGTATCCAGGCTCTTTAAAGCATAAATAGGGATCACTTCACTGACATGTGAGCAAGCCACGGATACAACTGTGAGACGCACAGCACTCACCAGCTACAACGTAACAATAATAATTTCCGGAACGTGCTGTTACGTTGTCATTCATTTTACCCACTGTCTTTCTTTCATTCATATGTTAAGTAGGCATGTACCTTTTATCTTCAGCAATCTCATTCTCTAACCAGGCCTCAGGAGCTAACCAGCATAACACTGTCCACCACCCCTTTCTTTATTCTGCCACATTGTTGACATCCGTGAGTAACAACAACGTATTGAACTGGAAGGTGGTCTACGCATGCATGGAATTCGCGGACAAAGATCATGATCTAAATTAAGATCTCTTTAGTTAATCTAAAGCACAACAATTTGTTTAGTTTGAATGTCTGTGTTTTGAGGTGTGACTGGAGTACTACAGTCTTCAGTAGTATAAGCCTGGAGGAGATTCTTAATGCAATGCCTATGTTTTAGCTGTCTCTCTACTGCCATCTAGTGCTTCTTCTTCTAATTCATTCGCAGACAAACAAAGATCAAGATCCAAATGAAGATTATATATAGAGATTCGTCAGACTGCAGTTAAAATAGGATACACACTGGACTGTATTAAAGCACACAGGTAGCATGACTTTAGTCTTGAGGTGTAACTGGTATTATTATTATCAGTTCAGATCAAATTTTTTTATGTTCTGACACCTGGCAACGGCACCCTTAGTCCGTGCTCACGGCATACCAGGGTCGTGAGGGTTGGGAAGCACTGATATAGAGTATACTTTATACATAAAATATATGTTGTTTTACCTTGCATAACTGAATAACCATTATGGTAAAATAACAATTCAATACATTTATGGTCACTACACTATTTGGATTTAATAGTCTTCATGTGGGAAAAGGCTGACTCGCATAAATAAATAGAGTCGAATAATGCAGTTAAGGAGGTACATTTCCTCATGTTTGGGTACTTTTCCTCTATAAGTTCCAAAACTGTCCAAGAGCCCCAGACTTCAGCTGAATGTCATCCTGTAGTGTCAAAATCTCTTCCTCCACTGTAGAGGAGTTTTAGGTGAAGCAATTTTTGATGTGGGTGAATCACCCTCAATATCTTCCCTAAATGGATAGCACTTAAATGTAGCGAATGGCTCAAGTAAAGCTAAGTCTTGAAATCATCTGTCAAAGTCTGCTAGGCAATTTTCAATCTGCTCTGTGTAGCGAATGCTGTCAAGTTGCGCACACACCTTCCATTGCGTCTTCAGCTCTGACGCAAGGTTTTGGATGTTCCCCAAATCAAGGTGCTGCAGCTTTGAAGGCAGATGTTGCATTTTTTGTTTGAAAGCATTAACTGTGCTAATCATATTGACCATGGAGTTTTCTTTTCCTTGCAGCTGTAAATTAAGCTCATTCAACGTGTTGGTCAGATCGGAAAAAAAATGCCAAGTCTAGCGGCCATTGATCGTTATTAAGTTGCTTGTTATCTGCATGTTTAATGACAAGGAGAAACTCCTTTTTCTCCGGCCAGGGATGTGAAATCTCAGCACGAATTTCTCCTTAGCCATCTGCCTTAGTAAAGGCATCTTTTTATCATCTCTCCATCTTGGAAGGACTTCTTATGCTTAATGATTGACTGACTCACCCAGAATGATGCTTCGGTGAGTCTGCCTTTCCTTTTGAATTCAGACGAGTGAAAAATGATGCCAGTCAGATTAAATGCAATTTTAGTTCCCTCTCCTTTCTCTTTCTCAGATCGCTTTTCAGAAGGAAGTCAGTTTCGTAGTTTTTATGAACAGTTCAAAAGTGTCTTTCCACATTTTCCTTCTTCGGAATAGCAATGATAGATTGACAGATCAGACAAACGCACTTCGAATGTGACATTGTGAGAAAAAAAATCCTCTTCCAATTCCACATTCAGCCCATAATCAACAATTTTTTTTTTAAATCCCTTCTTTAGTCGATATAAATTGGAAGGCTAACTAGATCACTTAGATAGCCGGAGTTTTGCAGTAGCTCGCACGTTTAATCATGCATGCGGGATGACCAGTGTGTTAAAAGAAAAGAGATCTCAGACTGGCTGCCCTGTATGTCAATCAAGTGGCAAATGCCATAGGGAGGATATATGATAGACTAACATTTAAAAAAAATTTTTTTGAATGCAACGCGATCTACCTGTACTACCTTTCCGATCTACTGGTCAATCGCGATTGACACATTGGGTACCCCTGGTTTAGAAGTACAGTATATTCTGTGCATATTCATATTTTAAACAAGATATTCATCTGACACAACCGATTTATTTTTTGTCCACTAAAACTAACAATAATTAAATGACCAAAATGTTACTAAAACTAAAACGCAGTTTAGTCAGAAGACTAAGACAATAACTAAATCAAAATGTATTGTCAAAATTAACACTGTGTTGGATATCATGGCCAGCGTGTACACTGGTACTGTGAGTTCTGTGCAGAGTAGAGGCAGAACTTCTGCATTTTTCCCAGTTGATTCTGGGGTGCGTCAGGGGTGTGTTTTTGCTCCTACTCTGTTCAGTGCTTGCATGGATTGGATCTTGCGCAGAGTTGTGAGCTCCAGAGGCAGTGGGGCATCTGTGGGTGAAGAAAGATTCACTGATCTTGACTTTGCCAATGATTCTGTGATCTTTGCAGAGTCAAAGGAGGCTCTGATCGGGGCTCACGGGAGCCTGAGCAAAGAGCCCGAGTGTCTGGGCTTGCGAGTAACCTGGATAAAATACCAAGATCCAGGCCTTTAATTACCTCTAGAGCACAGCTATCAGCGGTGTGTCTGTCTGCAGACCTCATTGAGAGGTTGACTTAACTTGGCAGCGACATTCATGTCTCTGGTGACTATTCCCATGTAGTCAGAAGACAAATTGGGAGAGAATGGGAGGTCATGAGGTCACTGGAAAGGGGTCTGTAGTGCTCCCAATATCTTAGCAAAAGGACAAAGGTCCAAGTTTTGCTATAAGTTTGTGAGACATGGACACTATCCAGTGACCTGAGACAAAGACTTGACTCTAGCAGTATCGTGTCACTTCAAAGAATCCTTGAATACTGCTGATTTGACTTTGTGTCACACGCGCGGTTGCTCACAGAGTCCCGAATGAGGCATTTTACCTGCATTGTGAGGGAGCAACAATTATGGCACTATGGCCATGTGGGGCGATTCCCTAAGGGTGGTCCAGCTCACAGAATCCTCATTGGTGAGGACCGAGTGGCTGGATCAGGCCAAGAGGATGCCCACATAACACCTGACTGCAGCAGAGAGGCGGTAATTTCCAGGTTACTGGATCGTGTGTCTGGCTGGGTGATTACCAACCAGGATCCCGGACTGTTTTGTCGTGTGGTGGGTGCAGCGATGCGCTTTATGATGTTTGCCATTGTGTCTGATGTTCTTCTCCAATAAAGCTGTTACGTTGATCTATTTGTTTTTTTGCCTCCACACTACTCATGAGATTTTGATTACTCCACTAAAAGCAACTCTCCTTTACTTTCATTTGATTTATTTGTATTACATATCCTGACACACTCAAGAGATTTTCAGGGGTTCAGCACCCAGATATTGTGTTATAATATAATCTTCCTGAGTGCTGTGATGAATCTTTGTCTACTCTTCTTTAAAATTCTTGAACTGATTAGACTGAACTTTTACTCCAGATTTCTCTGTGGTGGATTTTCTATAAAGCATAGCAATCTTTAAAAAGTCATTTGCTCTTCTTTTGCAGGTCAACAAGGAAATGCTAAAGAGGACAATAGCAAAAAGAAGGTGGGTTTGGGTTCCCAGGACATAGACTAACATACAGGATTAAAGTTAGTGACAAAAAGAATAAACCAAACTGGTTTGACAAGTTGTATTTATATTGCTCTCATATCTTTTATGATAGATTGTATGTGTGTTGATATGCTGCCAGCAGCAAACCTTACACAACATTTTTTAATTAACTGCATTCATACCCAAGCTAGACTCAGGTTGGGTGGAGAACAAAAACTACACAGTCAACTCTGAGATAATCCAAAAGTGGGCCCAGCAAAATGGAGGCACCATAGTACCATTAGATGATTATGGCTGCTTTAGCTCTTTACTCTTATTTTTAAATATGTAAGCAATTTAACATTAAATTTGCCAGTAGTAACAGTGTTGCTTATAATTGTTTGCTGAACATGTCTACCAGACAGTTGTATGACAGGGTATAACTGAAAAAAAACAAAAACAAAGGAATACCAAACATAAGCCTTCATGAATACAAAGGAGATCATGATGACCATTCACTGACCTAGAACTATTCTTGGTCCTGATGTTGGTTGTGTTCAGAGTACTTGCCACAGGGTATTTCCTAATTTCAGTAAAGCATCCTTAAATTGACCAAAGAAACTTAAATATCTTAACACTTTTGGTTAATAGATATAAAGTAACAAGTTAACAAGGCCTTTTTCTTTGTTTTATTTTATGTTTTTATTCTTTAAAACAAAATGAGATACATTTGCATTTTATTCTATAAAAGCATAATACGTCTCTATCTATCACTATGGCAATGTTTATGATTGTCGATTGCCAGTTTCTTAAAAGAATAAAGAAGCCCAGGTTTCAGAGCTTTCAAACTTGTAAAAATGCTTCATAAACCCTTTAAAAGGCACCTGCACTCAGGCTAAATCAGAAGCGATTGACTCTGCTCCTCAAGACTGTATGATGGTAGCAATGACAGGTACAGTAAGTGAGGGGGTGAAAAGAGACATACAGATTAATGGTGTTCTCAAAAAAATCTTTTAAGGTTCTGCAGGTCTATACCTACAAACAATAAGACAAAATAACTAAACAAGCACAAGATAAATAATCAGTTGCCTATTGCTTCATAAATTCATAGCCTCTTATATTAAGGTACTATGGGAAATAAGATGCTGCACCAAAAAAAGGAAGAATAATTGTGCAGAGAAGCAGTGGCCCAGTTTGCAGGAAAATTGGCACCCGTGAGAAAGAGAGAAAGGCCAACACCCAGAGTACAACTTCTGAGAGTAGTAAAGAGAGTGAGGAGTCTTTCTCTATATTATAAATATTCTAAAATGTTATTGATTAGATTCTGCCAGGATTTTAAAAAGTTATGAACAGATCCTCTAAGACAGAATTTGATTTTTTCCAGTTTCAAATAGTAAATAACATCAGTTACCCACTGACTTAAAATAGGTGGGCTGGAATTCTTCCACTTGAGAAAGATAAAGATAAGTCTACATGCTAATGGTGAAGTAAAGGCAATTCCAGTTTGTTTGTCCTTCTCCACTTTAAGCCCATCTGGGAGCACCCGAAACACAGCTGTTAATGGGTTAGAAGGGATTGTGACACCAAGGCTGTCTGATAGGCATTTAAATTTTTTTTGTCCAGAATGATGTTAATTTGGTACACGCCCAAAACATATGGCCTAGTGAAACTGGAGTTTGATTACAACATTTGCAGGTTGAATCTTGTCCTGGAAACATTTTGGACAATTTTAAGTGAGATAGATCTGCTCGATAAAAGATTTTAAGTTGAGTAATTGAATGCTTTGCACATATGGAGCTCGAGTGAATTCTGTGTATACCTGCCTTTCACTCCTTTTCTGAAATATTGAGTAAGAGATCCTTTACCCACTGTACTCGAGGATCTTTAAAAGTAAGGGGCTTTAAAATGGTTTTCTATATTATAGTAATGCTGTCTGAGTCCCCAAGACTGATCAGTATCTCTTCTGGAATAAAAAGAGGTAGGAGGTGATGAAAATTGGACAGATTTCTTTTAGCAAAGATTCTTATTTGGAGATAGTAAAATAAAAAATGTGTTGTCATAGGATGCAAAGATATTATTTATGTATAAATCTCTGAGATGTACTGTAATCCCATATGTTTTCCAAACAATAAAAACTGTGTAAGTTTGAGAGGGTGGAAAAAGGTGGTTATCATTTAGAGGTGCCACAGATAAAATATAGTACTTCCTACATTGGTTCCATATTCTGAATGAATGAAGCACAATTGGGTTATTAGAATATTGACAACACCTTGTATTTACTGGTGTACAAAGTAAGGAATATAAAGAGGTACTGTAGAATTTCATTTCTATTGCAGACCAAGCTAATGTGTGTTCATCTATTTGTGTCAATGTCCAGGTTTTTATAGCTAGTATGTTTGTCACCCAGTAATAAACTTGAAAATTAGGTAGAGCCATCCCATCTTCTGATTTAGGTCATTGTAGGGTTGCCTTTTGGAGGCGTGGATATTTCGAATTCCAAATGAATGAGGTTATGATTGAATCTAATTTCTTAAAAAAATATTTGTGGCGCAGAGGGTAGCGCTGCTCCCTCGCAGTTAGGAGACCCAGGTTCGCTTCACTGGTCCTTCCTGCGTGGAGTTTGCATGTTCTCCCCGTGTCTGCGTAGGTTTCCTCCGGGTACTCTGGTTTCCTCCCACAGTCCAAGGACATGTAGGTTAGGTGCATTGGCGATTCTAAATTGTCCCTAGTGTGTGCTTGGTGTGTGTGTGTTAACGCCCAGCGTTGGGCTGGCGCCCTGCTTGGGGCTTGTTTCCTGCCTTGCGCCCTGTGTTGGCTGGGACTGGCTCCAGCAGACCCCCGTGACCCTGTAGTTAGGATATAGCAGGTAGGATAATGGATGGATGGACATTTGTTAATGTATATGGGGATGTTTTGAAATAGAAACAGAAGCTTAGGGAGGATATTCATCTTGATTGTTAATTCTCCCTGCTAGACCATCTATGCACATCTTGTTCAATTTTGTCCATTTTGTTGAAAAAGAGCTTTATATATTTTACCCGTAGATATTTAAACTGATCTGCAATGATAAAAGGGGAGGTGTCCAATCTAATATTGTTTGATAGAGAATTTGCTGGAAAAAGCACACTTTTGTTCAAATCAATCTTGAGTCCAGATATCTTTTGAATTTTTTTCTAGTACAGTTAAGGGTGTAGGCACAGAATATTGTGGGTCTGATATGTGTAGTACCTATATATCTGCATATAGTGATATTTTCTGTTCACGTCCTCCTCTAAAAATTACATTTATCTCAGAAGCATTTCAAAAGTGAACAACCAATGGCTTACTGTAGATTGAAAATAGAAGTTGTCACAAGGGGCATCCTTGTCTAGTACCTTGTTCTAATTTGACGTAGTCTGAAATAATGTTGTTAATACAAACAGAAGCTTCAGATCTTCAAATCTTTGATCAAATCAAGCATCTATCTATCTATCTATCTATCTATCTATCTATCTATCTATCTATCTATCTATCTATCTATCTATCTATCTATCTATCTAAATCTTGCAAATACAACACTATTGTTATCTCTGATCTGATCATGGAGCTCATATCACTAGGCCCCACATTCTCATCTCGTAGCTGGTGTCTTAACACCCTGTTATTAGCTGACAAGAACTGCACAGAGTTTACTGTATATCCAAGTTCGCAATGCAATATCAGTAATCACCAAACACACACGAAGACAGAATCCCTGGCCATTAAAATATAACTTACACATTTAGAGACTACAAAAATTAGAGAAACACTTTTTAATCACTGTATAGCATCAAGTCAATGAAACTTCTGGGATATTGATCTGGTCAGTTAAGTAGCAGTGGGGGTTGTTAATCAGTTTCAGTTGCTTTGGTGTTAATGAAATTAAGAACAGGGGCAGTAGAGGGGCAACAATTAGATGACCCCCAAAACAGGAATGGTTTAACAGGTGGAGGCCACTGACATTTTTCCCTCCTCATCTTTTCTGACTGTTTATCCACTAGTTTTACATTTGGCTACAGTCAGTGTCACTACTGGTAGCATGAGGCGATACCTGGACCCTACAGAGGTTGCACTGGTAGTCCACCTTCTCCAGGATGGCACATCAATACGTGCCATTGCCAGAAGGTTTGCTGTGTCACCAGGAGACAGTCAATTACTCTAGGAGAGATGGACAGTGCAGCAGAAGGACCTTAACCCATCAGCAAGACCGGTATTTGCTCGTTTGGGCAAGGAAGTACAGGATGAGCACTGCCAGAGCCCTACAAAATGACCTCCAGCAGGCCACTGGTGTGAATGTCTCTGACCAAACAATCAGAAACAGACTTCATGAGGGAGGCCTGAGGGCCTGACGTTCTCTAGTGGGCCCTGTGCTCACTGCCTGGCACCGTGGAGCTTGATTGGCATTTGCCATAGAATACCACAATTGCAGGTCCACCACTGGCGCCATGTGCTTTTCACAGATGAGAGCAGGTTCCCCCTTAGCACATGTGACAGATGTGAAAGGGTCTGGAGAAGCCATGGAGAATGTTATGCTGCCTGTAACATTGTTCAGCATGACTGGTTTGGTGGTGGGTCAGTGATGGTCTGGGGTGGCATATCCATGGAGGGATGCACAGACCTCTACAGGCTAGACAACAGCACCTTGACTGCCATTAGGTATTGGGATTAAATCCTTGGACCCACTGTCAGATTTTATGCTGGTGCAGTGGGTCCTGGGTTCCTCCTGGTGCACAACAATACCTGGCCTCATGTGACAAGAGTATGCAGGCAGTTCCTGGAGGATGAAGGAATTGATACCACTGACTGGCCCCCACACGTGCCTGATCTAAATCCAATAGAACACCTTTGGGACATTATGTTTCGGTCCATCCGACGCCGCCAGGTTGCATCTCAGACTGTCCAGGAACTCAGTTATGTCCTGGTGCAGATCTGGGAGGAGATCCCCAGGACACCATCCGTCGTCTTATTAGGAGCATGCCCCAACATTGTCAGGCATGCGTACAAGCACACGGGGACCATACAAACTACTATTTGTACGATTTGAAGTTGCTGTAATGAAATTTCGGAAAAATAGACTAGCCTGCCACATCATTTTTTCACTTTGACTTTTGCGGTGTCTTTGAATTCAGCCTTCTGTAGATTGACAATTTTCATTATCATCAAACAATGTGGCATCCTTTTGTTCCTAACACAGGAATGTCCAGTTCATATCAGTAGAGATATATAGCATGATTTTGTCCCATTGAGATTTGATATGTTTTCAAAGTGTTCTTTTAATTTTTTCAGCAATTTATATTAACCCGTAAACACTCTAGAAATCTTATTATCTTTGGGTGCAGAAAAAATAGAATGGGATTACCTATTCACCACTTTGCATAAATTTGGGTTTGGCCTGAACATATGTGCATGGATCAAACTACTGTATACCAGTCCAGACTTTTTCGTATTTTGTAATTTAAAAAAAAAAAACTTACATGAAAATGATGGCTGCAGGACACCAGGCTTCAAAGTTTAAAGTGCTGGCCATAATTTGGTACTTGTAGTACTCAGTATCCTGGGAGAGCACTGATTTGTCTTCAGCCACAATAGATTGATGGAATATCAGATATTTACCATAAATCCGAATCTGGAAAAATGTTTATGAGTTTGACAGCAACCTCTGTAAATTGTGTGTGGACTTTAGACAGGCCTGTGATGAAGTGAACACATTTAAAGTTTACAATTCTTTCCAAGATTTTGGCACTGCAGCAAAAAATACAGGAAATAAAAGTAACATTCAAGATAGTAAAAGTTTAGTCAAAGTAAAAGAGAGACTTGTCAGGCAGATTTAAAGTGAGGACTGTCAATGTAAAATGAGGACAGTATCATTAATGCTGTCAATGATACTGATGAACCTTGGTGCTGGAGAAGGTCATGCGGCAAGTGACAACAAATAACCCAGAGGTCTCAGGTGTTTCTTTAGTTTTAGGAATTGCTTTTTACTTGTTTTCTTTGGTTTGTGAATGTGGGTTGATAATTGCTTATTTGATAACTGATTTTTTATTTGCAAACTCCCTTTCTTTTTGACATAATTAAACCTTGGGGGGCAGGGCCTTTCAATTACTCAGGTGTTCTTTCCTTTGTGTAGTCACTAAAGGCTTCTCTATTTAGTGTGTTTCTGCTCTCAGTTTAGCACTGGTGGACTGAGGACTTTCTTTCTGCCTGGTGTGTCCCGTCACTTAGTTAGCCCTTTCTGTCATGATCAGGCTTTTTCTTTTCGATTTTTTTATAAATCGACTTTGACTGTATTTTAGATGTTTTAGAGATCGAGAAATCTCGCGGTCATGTTTAATTGGTGCTTGATATGATTCTAACAATATTAAAAAGAATTAGTGTTCTCCTGTAATGCCAATTTGTTTTTCTTTTGAATGCTGCCAATATTAGGAATGTTTGTGGGCAGTTGCTATGCCATTGCTAGGAAGGCTAGCTCAACCAGTGGAGTGCAGTGTAACATTTCCATGTCAAGAGTTTAAATGTTGCATTGTGAACATCCTGGTTGTCCTTAATTAAATTCTACTAAAAGACCGTTGTTCTAGATTTTTCTTTTTATATAGTGGTATAATACTGAAATCGAATAATGAAAATTCTGGTCACAGGGCTGCTTTTTCCTTTAGGATTTTGAGCTGTGAATTAGCCTTAAGAACTGGAATTTTAATTTAGTATTTAGCATCTTAGTAGTTGGTCAGCTCTCTGTGATTCTTTTCTCTTATGTATCGTTTAGCTTTCTTCTCTCAGTAAGTCTTTTATCTCTGATTTTGTAGTACCTTTAAAATGAATTAGATTTTTACTTGTTTATGTGAAGTTTAAATTTTTTTAACCTCTACAGGTTTGTTGTTTGGTTGGTTAATTTTCCCCATTTTTCTCTTAATTGTTCTCTTAAGTATTGAGTAAATCAGTTCTCTAATTAGTTTATTGAGTTATTTTTCTGAAGGGCATTTCCTGTAGTGTACTGGTGTCACACTCTGATCTTGGTGGGATGTAGCAGTTTCAGGTTTTCATTCCAAAAACTTTTTAATGAGTAAACAATTACCATTGTGAATTTAACATTCTTCTTTTTCCTTCATTTTAATTGACTTCCTTTTGTGATTCAGAACATTTAATTATTTTTTTCTTTCTTAACTAGCTTCTAAACAATAATGAGGTGGTAAGCGAGCCAACACATGTCCAGCTAAATCTGGGGTCTCAGGTTCAATTTCTGATGGGCTGGCCATTTTCTGTATAACTAATTCTTTAAATGAAAGAAAATTCTTGTTGTTAATGAAACCTGATATTTAAGTCTATGGCCTGTTAGTGCTCTAATTTTTATTTAGTTATTTTTCTTTTCTTTTCTTTTTCGGCATCAAAGTATTTAACGAAACAAAGCAAAGCAATATGTCTGTGATATTTTTTTCTTTTCAAATGTTTTATAAAAACAAATATTATGTAATAACACATAGATATAATGGATTATGTTAGTCTGTACATTGGCTGATTCACTTGAATCTCATTATTTTTGGTTGATTGATAAAGAAAAATAAAACAATTAAAATGCAAGTCAATTAAAATCAAGGCAATAAAGAAGTCTTTATTAACATTATTAATTAGTTACTAATGAAGAAAGTATATTGAATGAAGAACTATATCAACTGTGGCTCCTCGTGATCTGCGTTTGAAACTCCTACAATTCAGGAGATAAGAGAAACCACAAGTTGCAGGATTTGTGTAAGCCTACTAACGTGCAACTATTACTAAATTGTGGGCAAGTGAACAAAAGAGGACTGAAAAAGGATATAGAGTTAAGTGCTTTTATTACTAAACTAATATGGGAAACACAAATAAACCACACAAAATGAAGAACTTTAGAACTCCCTGTTATAGATAATGAGGTGCTGCTGTATCTGACAAAGTTTTTTTATTCACTTCCTTTCTTTCAAATAAATTTCACCATCTCACCTCTCTCCTTCATGTCTCATTTTCTTATGCCAGAGAACTGTTGGCTTCTCCACACCCTTTGATTATAATTCCATGCCCTTAGCACCCTTTAAGCATTTCTTCTCTTGAGATGCCCCCAGGCTGCCATCTGTCTAGCACACTAGGGTGCTTCTTCCAACTTGGGAATTGGACCAACCATTGGACCTTCCACTCTCTCCGTCTAAGGCTAGTGTCTAGTTTACTATGCACAACGACAAAAGTTACACTCCCTTCTGGTCTCTCAGGTTTGTTACTGCATGGCCTACATCACTTTATACTGGAGTATGCCTGATTTTGAGATAGCCACCAGGAGGCAAGTTACCCAGACTCCTCTGTTTCTGGCCTACCACCTGTCTATTCTGATGTTTTCTTTCTCTTTCTTGCTGACTAGTAGCCCCCTCATGCTGCTCACAGCTACACAGGCATAGCACATGCATAGATGCACAAGGAGATGGATAGATACAAATAAATATAAGGTCAACTTGTGTGCTTTGTGGCTGAATCCTTGTTAGATCTGATCTAAGGATGAAAGGAGAGTGAACTGACTGAAAGATTTGATGTTCAATCTCAAACATGTGGAGAAACCTTCTATGTATTATTGGTGCACCAGAATGATGGTTTAGTAATGCTATCCTAGCCTTCGTCTATTCTTTATACACATCCAGTATTATTTGGTCTGATGGATGAGGCAGCAGTCAGTAATGACCTGGACACATTTACGCATGGTGTTCTTTATGTCAATTATCCTGAGGACTAATTAAAAACAAGGAAGAACTCATTTGCATACATGTATGCACTTTATCTTTGAACAAAACAATTTGTCATCAACGAAAAAATATCCACAATTTGTATGTGACACTTTAATTGGATTAAGCAGGTTTGTAAATGGATGGATGGCTCTTCTTGTCATTTCTAGTAATGGGACAGTAGTTGTCACTCAGCCTGTTGAATAGGTTATTATCAGTGATTTATGAGCTTATCAATATTCATGTTCATATATGTATATATACGTTTAATGTTTTGGATTTTACTATTACTGTCTTATAATTGGAGAAGCACACTGTACAGCCTCAGAGCTTCTGGGTTCAAATTCTGACCAAAGCACTGCATGAATTTTTTTCACTGAAAATTTCCATTTTGATCCCACATCCAAAAGACATGTATGGTGGGTTTATGGACAACTTTAAAATAGCCCAGAATAAGTTAGTGTGGGTGAATGCGTGAGTATGTCCTGTGATGGCCTCTCTTTCCATTGGGTTCTGGCTTCTATCTTATGCACAACATTACCAGGATCAACACTTGTTTTCCATTTCCTTGATATGCTTCTAACCTTGAGTTTGAATAAGTATGCAATGTGTAAATGTTATGTCACTGTTGATGTAGAATTTCTACATTTACCCAATGTCTACCTTGGTTTTGCCTGGGTGCTATCAAATAAAGTTTGTTTAATTTGATTGGTTACTTTGGTGCTATTTTGTCATGACAGTGACTGTGGCATCGATTTTAATATGGTGAACGTCATAGCAAAATAAACCCATCAACTCAAACATGCGAGGTGAGGATAAAAGTAGTCCTCATTCTCATCTTAACAAAAGCACACTTTGAAATATTCACCAAATTTGTACAGTATATACAGTACATAGGTAAATGTGCATATATGCCAAGTTGGTTTCACCCTTTATTCAATGCAGCCAGAATGGCTCTGACTTCAATTATCTTTTAGAAGAACAACAACTACAACAAAAATGGTTAGTAAACAAATGGATTATATTGTCTGAATCCTTATCTATACACAAAGAAAGGTACTCCATGAGAAAGAATTAAATTAAATTAATTAGCTTTGTTGTTTCCTTGCACTCTAAATTGGAAAGCATGTAAGAAAATGTATGGATGGAGATTCGATTCATTTTTCTTAATATGACAATATTGAAAGTTTCATATTTAACACTAAATAATGTAACATTTTATCTATGTGTTAGTCAGTTTAAGCTGAATTATTGTGGTGTCAGTATTCTTGTATAGAAGTATACCAAGCCTCAGTAATGATAGCTCATAACATTTTTGCTAATAACTAGAAACTTGTTCAAATTTAATCATGATAAATATTTTATCATTCATAACCTCTGTGTTAAAAAAATCAGAATATAAGTAGTGAGAGGAAACCATTGCATTCATCAAGGTTATTCTATCAGTTTTCAGCTTATTTGTCCCAGTACCTTTAAAGTTGAAATTGTTTAGCTATATACCTTAATATTTTCTTCTAGATTTTGTATGTAGAAGTGCTTCTGAGTTTCCATCTTGATTGCACTCCATATTCATTTTCAATGTTGTTCTCCTGCATGTGGCTAATTATTTAACTTACATAATTTTGGTGGACCAGTTTTATCAACACCCATCAGAATTTTATAGAACTGGGTTTATAGCTTCTCTGGTTTAAGGCTTAAAAAACTAGGGTTCCTTTGCCTACCAGGGGCTGTCTACTTGGCTGTTCTTTTCTGTTTAGGTTCTAATGTTGTTGTGTAATTTTTCTGATGTGCAGCCATAAATATTTACACTGTAAACATTAAATAAACAGATATATCAAGTGATGAGAAATGTTTGGTTATTCTTTTGAAGCGAGAAGTACATCTTGTAGACATGGCTTAAAATGTACAATACTTGTAAAGCCTTTAATACTGGCGCAAAGCTTTAGAATTAATTTGGTAAGTTCATCAGAAGTACAGTGTGCCACTGTTGTAGGCATCTTAAACTGAAGCAGCAGAGTTGCTCCACAATGGTAAGACTTCTCAATGATAATCATATGCCAATACTATTGACCATATCCAGAAAGATATAATTAATAGATTTAAAAGAAACAACAGGTACAAGAGAATTTCTATTTGTGTACCTAACTTTTTTTAACCTTGTGTATTTCGAACCTGCAGGGGAATTGTGAAGGATGGGAGAGTTCTCTACAAACTCAGCTTACAACCCCCGATAAGTTTTCTGAACTTCTGCAGACCTACATGAAGGAGCTGCGCAGTCTCTCTGCGAAGTGTGTGGAATCATTTAATCTCACACCCCAGTCGTCAGCTGTAAAGGATCTGTAAGTCTACTATGTCTCTAGATGTTAAACATATTGTAAGAATTAACAATGATCATTTTCCTAAAATATTTTACAAATGCACTAATTTATAAGTTATCCTCACAATTGTTAAGTGTGAATTAATTGGCTGGTTTACTAATCTGTAAACTTGACAACACAGATCTGAAATTATCATTAAAGTTGAAACCTTAAAAAACTCTCTGCTTTCACTTAAGATCACAAAATGTCCCCTAATGTTCAGAAGCAGCATATTTCTGATCATTGAATCTTATAAGCTGGAATGTTAAAGGTCTCAATCATGACCTAAACAGAAAAAAAAGTCTAGTGTAAGCTGCCTTAGGTCAGGGTATTTATTTTCATTTACTTCATGAGGTAGACGTACATAATAAGCAAGAATAGTCACATTAAATATTTGAAATATTAAACAGTGAGCTTTATTTAAATGTTTAATGTCTAAATACTCTCAATAGAAAATTGTATTTTTTTACCCTAAAAAAGTGCTTTTCTGAATAAATGAACTTGAAATAGTATAACACAATACCTCACTTTTGTATGTTTGAAAATTGTTACATTTTGGCTTTTAGAGGGCTAGGACCACTGCTAAAGAATCGGATGTCAAAAATATTATCATTTTTGTGATAATCAACCTTGAAATAACATAAAACAACAATCCCCATGTTTATTTTACCATTTCCCATGTTTTCAAAGTTTTGTGAAAAAGAGTAACTTTGACTCGTATCCCATTAGAGGTTCAACACTTGGGGTTTGTTGATGTGGCATGCACAACTTCAAGTACTTCTGATCATTCTTGCTGAAGACACCTATTGGTTTACTCTTTGTCATAAGGATGTAGTTTTCTGCACAAAATGTGGGCCAAAATTGCATAAAAATAAGACTTTGCTTTGGGTCTAGAAGGCCAAGAAAGGGTGTAAACCCCAAAAAGCTTGATGTTTTGCTGGACAAAAAAGACTAATGTAATTTCAAAACATTTGATAAGTAATTTTTACAAACACAAAAAAGTTACAGTAATCCCTCGCTATATCGCGCTTCGACTTTCGCGGCTTCACTCATTCAATGGGTCTTTTAATTTATGATACATGCTTCCTCAGTTTGTTTGCCCTGTTTATTTCATACAAGGGACGCTATTGGCGGATGGCTTAGAAGCTACCCAATCAGAGCATGTATTACGTATTAACTAAAACTCCTCAATGATATAAGATATGCTTCCTGCGCGGTGCTTCATTGTTTACTTTTCTCTCTCTCTCACCCTCTTTGACATTCTCTGCGCCTGACGGAGGGGGTGTGAGCAGAGGGGCTGTTTGCACAGAGGCTGTTTGCCTAGAGGATACGGACGTTCCTCTACAAAATGCCGCCTTATCATGGTCCTTCGGCATACTTAAAAGCACGTATTGATTTTTTGATTGCTTGCTTTTATCTCGCTCTCTCTCTCTGACATTCTCTGCTCCTGACAGCGCTCCTTTGAAGAGAAGGTATGTTTGTATGCTTTTAATTGTGAGAAAGAACTGTCATCTCTGTCTTGTCATGGAGCACAGTTTAAACGTTTGACTAAAGGGTATTATTTCATGTCTAGAGGGCTCTAATAATGTTAACAGTTTGGGAGAGTTTATAAGGGCTTAAAATATATAAAAATAACTATACAAACATATGGTTTCTACTTCGCGGATTTTTATCTATCGCGGGGGGTTCTGGAACGCAACCCCCGCAATCGAGGAGGGATTACTGTATCTTCCATTTCACAAATTTAAAGGTTAAGATAGACTTATAGTTGACTCACCTAATAATTAAGGATTAGCTTCAATTGAAAACAGACTGGATCAGGCAAACATTTCAATCTAGCTATAACAAGAAAACTAGAAGTGTGGGAATTTTAATCGATAAAATAATACTACTTGCAGTAACAAATGTAGCATCCAATCCTGTAGGGCGATATGTTAAGGTGACCAGAATTTTTTGGGCCAATCCGGGGACATGGGGGGTTAGAGGAGCGTAGACTACTCCCCTCGTGTTCCGTGATTGAAGTTCTCCCACCACTACCGATGGAAAACTTTGAGTCGCACATGCTGCAGATCACAACAGAAACATCCGGGGTCGGAGACAAATACGAAAATTCACGCTGAAGTCCATCATTGAACTGACAGTTCCTTTTAGCACTCATGTTGAATCGCAGGGATCACAGCCCCAAAATGCAGAAATAACAGGTGGAACAGGCCACACGTAGACACATCCACAGGCAGAGGCAGATCACGTTGTGCCTCCCTTAGAATCTATAGATCACTAGTAGGGACTCTAAACACTACAGAGTATAAAACGAAAGCTTATCACGTGATTTCTCGCCAAAGTTGCAGGATGCGGTAAAGCATAACATCCGTCAAAACACTGCACACGCTCGCCGAGATCAAATTATCGTGGTGATGAGATACATTCAAAAAAGTGAACCAGCTGAAACCGGGGACGAAATCTTAAACCGGGGACATGTTTCCGAGTGGGGACAGTTGTCTGAAAAAGGGGACTGTCCCCGGAAAACGGGGACGGATGGTCACCTTAGATATGTCACAGTGGTGGAGATTGTGATTCTTGTAAGCATATACTGTATGCACTTAATGTTGATGATAGAGAAACTAGAAGAATTGCAACCCGCCTTCTGATGAGTAAGAGAAATTGTATATTATCTCAAATTAGAAAAAAAAAAAATAAATCTTTTATAAAGGATATGTCCACAACATGGCAAGAATACATTAATATTATTTTAGAATAAGCATTCCAGGCCTGTGATTGACTCTGTTATGCTATTAACAGTTCTACTAATTGTACTATCCATCTAACATGGGTTAAAATCTAAATTATCAATGTAGACCTCATTGTTAACATTTGCAGTGTACCATGTAATACATTAGCTCTGTGTTATACGCTATTTGGTAAGGGATTTGTAAAAGCTTGTAAATATTTAATATGCACCATCTATTTGAATTACAGAGACATAGAAATCAGATGGACACATAAACACACAGGCGCTAATCATTTTATTAAGGTGGATTATATTTAAAAAGCTAGATGAGTTTTTCTTTTTGCTTGCATCTCTTTTCCGTTCTCTTTCTCTTGTGTAGAAGTTAAATCTTATTTTGCTTTTTTTCTCTTCTGTATTTCTATTTCTTTTTTGTTTTCTATGTCTTAATTTTGAAGTAAATGGCTTGTAATGGTAATATTATTATTATTATTTGTTTGAATGAGTAGTATGGCATTTTAATGTTCTGCCTTTTGAAAATGAAATTGAAGCATATTCATTTACAAATTTACTAGAGGATGCAGGCATTAGCTTAATCATTCTAAAAACTGGAGAGTTGTAAACAAATTGGAACAAAGGCCATGTAGTTATGGGGATTATAAATTACCTATTCATAGTTTTTTTTTTTAATTTACAATACAGTATATGAAACCAATTGAATGAACTACTTGGATAAGGGGCATACTGTACATCATCTTCAAAATTAAAACAAAACTAAGCCATCAAATCACCAGAAAGTGCAATTAACTGTCAATTACAAATAACAGAAAGCCTGCAGTACCAGAGTTAGAAACACCAAAACCGATCATTTTTGAATGAGTATTAGAATAAAAAAGAAGTTTGGTTGTTTAGCTGACGTCCCCTTAAAGATGTTAGAGGCTCATTGAGGTCAGGTCAGGTTGGGGAGCATGCACTTGTACAGTGTGTTGCCACACCCACCACACGATGAAACTGCTCGGGATCCTGGTTGGCAACCCCCCCAGGCCAATCCTCCAGAAATGACCATCTATCTGATGCAGCCAGGTGTTAATGTGGACGTTCTGTTTGCCCTGTTACATCTTTTCAGGTCCTCAACAATGAGAATCCTGCGAGCCGATAACCCTCAGGGAATAACGCCACATGGCCAGTGCTAGTGTTGTATCTGACACTCCCTCACAATGCAGTTAATGTGCCTCATTCGAGACTCCATAAGCAACTGCTCATTCGATAGAAAGTCAAAAAATTCCCCGAACAGACACAGTACCGAAAGAGTCCAGCCTTCATCTCAGGTCTCTGGATAGCATCCATGTCTCACAACCATATAGGAAAACAGGAAGCACCAGGACTCTGAAGACTTGAACCTTCTTCATTTTGCAAAGATATCGGGAGTGCCATATACCCCTTTCCAGCAACCTCATGACCCCCATTCTCCCAATCCGTCTACTGACTTCATAGGAAGAGTCACCAGAGACATAAATGTCATTGCCAAGGTAAGTAAACCTGTCGACAAAGTCGACACTCTCTCCGCAGACAGACACACTGCTGATGGCTGTGCCCAAGAGGTCATTAAAGGCCTGGATCTTGTTTTATTCCAGGACACTCGCAAACCCAGACACTCCTCGCTCAGTCGCTCAAGAGCCCTGCAAACAATTGCAGCATCATAAGCAAAGTCAAAATCAGTGAATCTCTCTTCACTAACAGATGCCCCACAGGCACTGGACCTCATTTCCCTGCCCAACATCCAGTCCATGCATGCACAGTGAGCATGGCCAGAATGTTTACAAATTATAGAGCAGCCTGGGTGCTTATATTAAGTCATTGAAGAAAACAGCTGGCAATGTTTTGCATACTTCACCAGTATGGTAACATAAACAGAAGATCCCAGGGAACGAACGTTTGAATTGTTTTAAGGTCATTTTAAGGAGTAGGCTGAAATATTGCCAGGAATGTTGAACACAGTTGGTACACAGAAATCATTATTAATCTTTCAGCTCGTTTGACAATGCCAGAAGTAAAAACGAAAGATAAGTCAAACCAGTAATTCTTTCAGTAATTAATTTTTAAGTTTTTTGGTTCTTTAGAGTATGAATGCACTCTGAAACGTCTTTTGTTTGACTGAGCTAAAGTTATGATACTTTATTGTGTGTATTGCTGGCTTTTGTCACAGAAAGAACAAGAGAAAAATTAGAATAACAAATAATACATCCAAATTAAACAAGAACATTGCAAATTAAATATATATATACTGTGGTGGGCTGGCGCCCTGCCCGGGATTTGTTCCTGCCTTGCACCCTGTGTTGGCTGGGATTGGCTCCAGCAGACCCCCGTGACCCTGTGTTAGGATATAGCGGGTTGGATAATGGATGGATATATATATACTAGCAAAATGCCCGCGCTTTGCAGCGGCGAAGTACTGCCTTAAAATTTTTATTAAGAAGAAAAGTAAACCTTTTTAAACTGAGGAAAAATATACCAATAATTATTTGTTAAGGATCTCTTTGTATACTAGGGAATCCATTCCTGGACAGGATTATCCATTCCTGGGAAATCGGGAACCCCGCATTTCATTCCCGGGAAACCCGGGCACCCAGGATGACACAGTGCACGGGCATCTCACATGTGAACGGTTTTAGAAAGACACTTATTTGTAATAAAACTATTGTAATGTGTTGACACAAATAACAGACTAACCTTAAAAGCAGTTCATGCTTTCATACAAGTACATGTATCTGTAGTTGCGATAATAACTGTGTAGAAAGCACAACATGTCCAGCGTGCGGTCGTCCAAGCGAGAGCGAACCTTCGTGCAGAGTATGCCAGCCGCTGAGAAAGCACGCTCTGCCTCCACTGAAGTAAGCGGCACAGTCATCAGATACTGGTAGACTTGTTCTAAACAACGGCCGCGCTTGCCATTACATTGAAACACCGCCATTTCAGCTTTTACTGATGCATCCAGTATCTTGCCATCATTCTGTGATGGCAAGTTTCTTGGCACAGATAATACGGATGCAACAGACTGACGCATTGCAAATTCAAGTTGCTGTTCAAAGCTGTTGTCTGATGAAGTGCAAGCTGCAGCAATGGTGCCACCTTCTTCCAGTTTTATGGATGTTGCAGCTGCTGCCAGTTTGTTCAAGTCTTGTTACCAGACGACAAACAAATTTTCGGATGACATCATTAGATGGTACCGAGAACATGTCTGTAGTAGCTGTCTTTCGTGCAGAAGCTGTATGCAGATACTGGAGAACAGCTGCATGTAATCCTCGTCTGTCATTTATTCTACAGTAGACTCAAGAACATCTGCCAGAGTCTTTGCAAGTTCTGAGCTCTGCTTCTGTAGCTGGACAATGCAGAACTTCAGAGCTGCTTCTGCACTGATCAGATTTGTTTCACACCTGCACAGTGCATTAACTACAAGCTTCAACGGTTCCAAACAGGACACCATTTCACTGATAACTGTGTCTGCGTCTGCGTCAGTTAAGTGTAAATGTTGCCCCAGATCAATCAGTGCCTTCTGTATTGGACCCCGTAATTGCAGAAATCTGCTCAACATATCAACCAGACTGTTCCACCTTGTCCTGCAGTCTAGCAGAAGACCGATTTCTTTGACGAATTCACGCTTCACATATGGCTGAAGTATGCTGTCATTCTTCGTTGGTGATCGTCTAAAAATCTTGACGATTTTATGAACATTGTTAACAACATCGTCATAATTCATCTGACAATTCCACAAGAACATTGTAGCTGTTCAACAACTTCTAGACCTTGTTCACCATCATGACTCTCAAGTATATCATTCTCATCGTCGTCGCTGCTGTCAGTGTTGCAATGAGACGGCTCAGGCTCGGCTGTAGCAGTAGTAGCAGGCGCAGCACGACCTCTGCGGCGATACAGCACATCTAGCACTGCCAGCTGGATACAGTGCGCATAACATAATTGATGCTCAACTTCCAGTAGTCTTCCGACCTTTGTCATGACACTGGCACCGTCTGTACAGATGCCTGCTACATCACTGGTAAGACTGAGCTCAAATTCTGCCAGTTTACTCTGCAGTAAGTCAATGCACTTCTCCGCCGGCATCGGACCTTGTTCATGGACATTTATTTTCATATATCGTCGATTTCTAGTGGAAGTCCATTCATCAAACATTATACTAAAGTGCTGACTTTGCTTCTTCTTGTTAACCATCTCTTCTGTTACCAGCAATTGGATCGTTTGACCGTGATCCATTACCAGACGCTTCACAGCAAATTTCTGAAACCAATTGCGGACAGTGCTATGCGTAAATCAGCTGATGAAACGAATATTCGAAACGGAAGTCCATCTCGAGCCGTCATTCGTGCTAATACTGCCTGCAATGTACTTTCATTTTTCTTCTGCAGATATTTCGTCATTGGCCCCACTGCTATGCGCTTGGACATCGTCATCATCATCTGGTTTTCGTTTCATAACAGTTATTTGATGAACTCTTCTCAGATGCTCATGTAATCCCTTTGTCGAGCCACCAGCTCTTTTCAAAATAGTCTTACACAGTTTACACTCAGCCGACTGGCCTAGCTTTTCGCGCAAAAAATGCTGCCATACTCCGTTGTTTTTAAACTCGACAAACCTGGCCATTTCTATGAGGCTTTGAACACAAACAGCTGATGTTCCGACTGCCAACTGTACCCGAGTTCTGCTCCAGTTGGAAAATTGACTCCAGCCTGTACAGTCAACAGCACGTGCCACAGACGTCAATGAAGTCTGCCCCGTAACGGCATTCGTGAGCTGCAGAGTGCGGAGCGGACTCCTCCCAGTCCACCGTGCTCAGTCAACTAGGAGAGTGACTGCTGCTAGTCTATTGTTGAATGAATTAATGAGGAATACACTACACCGTGGGCCAAAAAAATGTGCCACTTAATTATTTTCAACTATAACTCTGTTATTTCTTGATCAATTTTTACACTTTTACACGCTATATATGCGAGCTTGGCCGTTCTCGTTTTCCCAAAAATTACAACAGTTTCATTACCGGGAACACGGGAATGAAAAATGGCCGGGAATCCGGGGGCCCAGGATTGGATTCCATATTGTATACCACGTTGTCAGTTGTGGCCTTCCAGTTGTAATATGACCAAGGTGTGCGTTGAGCTTACTCTTGAGCATGCAACGTACAGTTGGCCATGTGAAAAACAATCTTGCCTCAAATCTCACAGCTTGGATTGCTACTGTCATAATCGGTTTGAGTTTCATGGTTTGTTTCAATTATGACAGTATTTGCAGGACTTGTTGTGTTGAAGTGACATTCAGCATCTGTCTAGCATTGCAAGCATACAACCGGTTTCATTGATAACTTCGCATCCAGCTTTTCAGAGTTTAAACATTAATAAACATCAAAGTGTCCACTACTGAAATCGTCACCTGTGAATCTAAGATGTTTAAGAGGCATTGGCGGTTCTCCAAAGGTGTAAAATATTTGGCCATTTTGGTACACTTGAAAGCGACAACCGAACAATTCAGCCGCAGCCATCAACTCACATGCAGAACCATAGGTGAAGGGCTTAAGCATTTCACTCTTATAGTGCTCCTGTGTAGTATAATTATCTCCTGTACCGTCATCAGTCCACACCTTGAACCTGTCCCAGTCATTCAATACATAAGACACAATGTTCCTCTGGATATCAAGAGTGAGCCTGATATGGCCGTGCAATATGTAACACAGAGAATAGAAAAGACAGGTGCCATCTCCGGGAATGGAAACCACTCGGGAAGTGACAGTTCTTTGATCGATGGTGAGCACCTCGATAAACATGTTAATGGGGGTATGGTTTGAACGATAAAGGAAATGGGTACCTGAACAATGTAAAGTAAGTCTGAAATACCTACACAATAACTATAATCGTAATAAAAGAACAATAAAAGTGGAGAAGCCGTGGATTAAATAAAAAGGCTGCAGTTATCAGCAGGGAGACGTGAATCCAATGGCAAAGCAAGGCAGGGAATGAAGAGACCAGAGCGACGGACGACCTTTTATAGGCAGGCAGCCAACAACGTGGGAGGTGTTGGGATGGGGGACCCAACGGCGCCTCATAAAGTGACCGAGCTGCAGGCTATGGACGTATATATGTACGTAAGTAGGACTCAGTTAGCGTTGGGAACCCACGTACCAAATTTCTTGAAGATGGGCCCATAAGTAACAAAGACCTTTGGACAGTTCAATATGGCAGCCGACAGTGGCGTCACACCACCGAAATAAGTATGTACATCGGTTTCGGTTAGCGCAAGGAAGCTTCCTACCAAATTTCGTGAAGATGGGGCCATAAATAAAAAAGTTCAACATGGCAGACATTGTCGACTGTTATGACCGTTACGTGTAGAATTTCGAAATGAAACCTGCTTAATTTTTGTAAGTAAGCTGTAAGGAATAAGCCTGCCAAATTTCAGCCTTCTACCTACACGGGAATTTGGAGAATTAGTGATGAATCAGTCAGTCAGTAAGTCAGTGAGGGCTTTGCCTTTTATTAGTATAAATATACTTGTATATATATAGTATATATATATATGGCCACAGACAGACATGAAACCAATGTCCAAAACACACGGGTTTATTTATACTACTATTTACAATATGGTTCCACCCACGCACACACTATTCCTCACTCGTTTTACCTCTTCTGCTGCCTCCACTCCTCTCTCGTAAGCTCCGTCTTCCTCCTCAAATGGAGTGAAGCGGCCCCTTTTATCCCGCCACAGATGTGCTCCAGGTGCTCAGTGATGGTCTTCCGGCAGCACTTCCTGGTGTGGTGGAAGTTTTGTCCTCCAGGGCTCAGGAACCATCCAGGCAGCCCCTTGCATCCAGGGAAAATATTGTCCCTTTCCCGGTCCTTTCCTGATCCAGTGTGGCTGTTCATTTGTCTGTCCAGGATTTTAAATCACCTGTAGCTTGCAAACCGTTTGACCTATTGACCTGAAATTTGGTTCACATATACTATGTGACATCTTACTGTCTGCTTTTGGGGTGATGATTGACTTCCAATGTTATTCTTCTTTTTATTTTTATTTTATTTTATTGTGGAATCAACTCTCGGCAGCGGCCAGCAGGGCGGCTGTGCGGCACAAGCTTACGGATGCCTTTCTCATTCCCTACCACCTTCACTGTCACTTCCCCTACCTCTTCATATCTTAAATCATTCTTGAGGAAGATTGTCAGCTTAAGTTAAAAATTAAAGAAAACATACTAAGTAATTGCAACACAAACACTGTCTCAGTTTTAACGCAAAAAGATGCCGAAGAAAGAAGTGAAGAAGCAGGCTGCTAGGGTGGAGAAAAGAAGAGCTGCTCAGGAAGCAGCAAGCGCATCAACCTCTGAGCAAATGAATGGTAAATGTACAGAAAAAGAGGACAAAAACTAGTCAAGTGCATTATATATATATATGAACATTCCTAACATAAGTATGAACAAGACTCCATTCAAACTATATCCGCATACAGTACTAACTTGACCCACCTAGAAATAATGATTCTTATATCAAATGTAATAGAGAAACAACTATTGTACTAGATTCTCTTTATTTTTAATGTTATCAACATACATGATGGCTGCCTCACAGGTGTAGATTGGGTTTGATTCCCAGTTTGTAAGAGTCCCCTGAGTTTCCTTTTCCGTGTTGTTCCTTCCTTGTATTCAGGTTAGGCTGTGGCTCCCCAAAGCCCTAGAATAAGTAGGTCAAGAAGATGAATGATTTCAGTTTGACCCGGTCCATAGGATTCTGTAAGAAATGCTTAAATCCAGGTATGCGGAATCATATAACTGGATAATAGTGATTTCCATCATTTTAAAAATATATGCCACTGGCTGCAATTAAAGACCACAGCTTCAAAACCCCAAAATAAGTTAAAGATTAAAAAGGTAAAAAAAAAATTCAAAAGCAAAAGTATAGTTATATGATAAACATTTGCTGCAATCTGAAGAAGTTTAAATGTTTAAAGTTTTTCCCAGATAGTAAGTTAACTTATTCATTTTAACAAACATTATTAAACAATTTTCTTTAGAGCAGACAAAATGGACAAGGCAGAGGCCATGAGACTAGACTGTACAGTAGATCAAGAAAAGCAGGCATTTTTCACTTACAAATGTTGCCCAGAACTACAGTCTCCTTATCTGTTTGATGACATGGACTGAAACTGATCGTTGACTACTACATCAGCATGGTGTTGTGGAAGTGTTTGTCATCAGGCTCCACATATGTCAAAAGAGCCAAGTGAGCTATAAAATTTCATTGCTTATTCCAGGAGTCTTTGCGAAAAGGATAGTAGAACAAGGATTAGATGGGTACAGCCTTATTCTTGGTGCTAGCAGAAAATAGCATAAGGATGTCAGATTTTTACAGGGGTATTGATCTCCTTTCTCTGACAGTGTGCTGACGGATATAACATCTTATCTGCTATACTGTATATACTAACACCATGAAACCAGCTCTAGCATAATGAAAGTGGTGAATTAGGATCATCCTTTGTTCTACTTGGCTGAAAGTGGATGACACCTTCTTGCCCATTGAGGACTGATATATACATTTAAGGGCATGATGCTTATTTTGTTCTGCTTTTGCTGGACACACAATCAAGGTACTGAGTCCTTCTTATTGAAATGAGGCAGCTCGTGACAAACTAAGGCATAACCAAAAATTAAATAACATGATGAGATACTGGGACAGCTTATCAATTAGCTACCAAACAGGCTTGCTGGACTGAATGGTCTGCTCTTGTTTGTTAGATTTTTTATGTTCTTAACAGAAAAGCTATAAAGTAGCATGCTGAATCAAAGCTGAAAAAACAGGGAGAGCATTAAGGAATGAAAATTCTTTCTCCATTTATTTGTTTTTTTATTAGACTTGTAAATCCAGTTGAGCGTGGTTGCAGTAGCGGTGCCAGGATTTCATTTAAGAGTGGGCCTAAATTTGTTACAAGTGGGCTTCATGTTATTTGTAAAACTGTTTATTATACACTTATTTAAAAAAAATTAGAAGTCCAGTTATACTAACGTAAATGTAACATGAATTTATATCAAAATGCAAATGGTGAAGATAAAGCATACCAACCCATTGCAAAACGCAAATGTCCAAATAAAATCCATTATAATTTTCACAAGCATAGCATGTACTTGGCAAAGCGCATTTCAGAGCTCCAACACCAGGCACAACTCAGAACAACCACAATTTCAGGTAAAAAAAAACAGGACTTTCTCTCAAGACTAAAGCTCCCAATATGTCCTTTGGGTTACAAATGTGAGTCCCACCAGAGCAATGTTGCCACCCTTTGTAAGGGGGGATGCATGGCCCTGGGAAGCAGCCTCACTCTGTCCTTTCCAGAACCAACCCGGCTGGGATTCCTGTCCATCCACATCCTTACGTTACAGCTTCCCAGTTAGGTAGAGAATTAACCTTGATCAACACTGAGATACCAGTCCATCTACTCTAAAACTTAAGAGCATTATATAATAGCAAACAGATTACCATTTAGCCATTTACTGCAATATCTGATACATGACTGTTTTCTGTTATATCAATAAGCCACCAAGCTGCACGCCTTAACTGCTTTAACAGAAGTCAAAATTTTCATACCAATTAAGTTGGTGTCTTCGTGGATATCAGACAAATCAATGGACTGGGAAATCGTTCTGCATTTGGTGGCTGGGTGGTTGTAGATTTTCCACCGCACTCGGTAGTTTCTTTGGTAGCACACCCTTTGCTAAAGTGATCACAGCTAGCAGCGGGATTTTCAGCCATTTGGGCATGGCTGAAGTTTCCAGTGCCAACATCATACTGGCACGTGTTGCTCTTCTGTTTGTTTCCTTTAGCTAATTAAAATCTAAAACATCTGTTTGTTGAGACATCGTTCACATTGCCCTCCAACAAGACATACAGTAGCTTAACAGTAGTACTAGTGATGAGCGATTCATGGACCATTCGTTCTTTTTGAAAAACTCTTTTCAGTGAATCATACAAATTGATTCAGTGGGACTCAGTGGGAGTGCTAAGTAACTTCAGCAAATTACTAGTTTTGAATAGCTGTGATTGGAAACATTTTAAATTATTCTTATTTTCTAAACCTTGTTATGCAGGAGTATACTGTACAATCGCCATCCATATATCTACTTTCCAAATATTTTTTCAAAAATTAAATGAACATTTCTAGTGATAGTTTACACAGGAGATTTTGTTGTGTAAGTTCATAATTAATTGATGATGTGTATTAAAATGCATCTATACAGTATAGGCTAATCTGAATTTTAGTAAAAATATTTTTAAAACCGAAGCTACAGGGTGGGCCAGTGAGGAAAGTGGGTGGACCTACGCCCACTTGGGTTCAGTACTGGAGTTGTCTCTGGGTGGGGTGGATCCAGAACTTATCCTGGCAAAGATGCCATATAAATAAAATTAATTATTATTATTATTATTGCAGTTTCCACTTATGCACACACGTTCAGACAGGGTCAGTTAATAGTTAACAGTCAATCTAAGATTGCATATGTTTGGATATTACACACAGCCAGAGTACATAGGGACAAACCCACACAGACATGGCAAGAAGCAGTACTAACCACCAAACCACCATGCTATCCTGCCATTTTATATGGCTTAGTGGATTTTGTAGTGGTTTGAATAAATGATCAAGCAGAACCAGTTGTGATGTTGACTAGAAAATTTAAAGCACGATTTAATGCTATTTAAAATTATAAAAAATGATAGGGAACTATGTTACACAACAAATGTCATCATAAATTGCCTGTATTTCTTTAAGTTATACTTAGACTAGCTGTCCCCAGTGGCTCCACTCGCATAGTAGTGAAACAGGACAGCGAAGAGGGCCCTGCTCGGCTCCCCACTCCTGACGTGACGCTTCCCCCTCCCCTCGGCCTGCAGCCTCTGTCTCAGATTAGAGCGAATAAATCGTTCCCGCAAGCCAACTATGATTCTTAGCACAACGAGAGAAGTCGCAGAATAAACCAGAATGTTCAAGCAAATTAAACAAAAAAAAAACAATCTAAATCTGTTAAGTGGACAGAAAGACATGCAGGCGTTGGATTTTATATATATATATATGTTGAAGTGAGTTAAATGAAGTAATGCGGTCAGACAGTGCAAGGTGCTACAGGTTAGTTGTTTTGTTTTGCCTGTAAATAACAGACTGATCACTTTCAAAAAAAAGTGTGTTAATGCAAGTGTGCATATACAGTATAACAATGTCACAGAACAATGTCAGTCTGTGCCTTTTCTAACACATGAAGTTAAATGAATTAAACATACTGTAGTTGCCCTGAAATGTTCTTTCTGAGTGTACATAGTTAAAAGCATTTCACTCCCCATAATGCAAAGCTGTACCCTAAGGTTTTGTTATCTGATAAAAATCCATAACCTTTCCTGACCCCTAGTGCAGTGTTCCCACTTCCAAAAATCCAAGCAATCATGCAGACTTTCACTTTTACGTGGAACATAATCTTCTGTGAATTATTTAAAATTTGTGCAGAGAGAAAAGTAAATCAGTACATCAAGGCCAAAACCTTGACATCTGATAAATGGTAAAGAGAAACTGGAATCAAATAAAAATGAAATTCTCCTGGACACTCCAAGCATACAGTATACCTTTCCATTTCAGTTTTGAACAAAAGCCCCCATTCATTTGCAGAAAACACTAAATGAATGCATATGCTTGGGTGCACTCAAACTATTCCGGTTTAGACCTTTGAAATAAAAAAAAAAAGAAAGTAAAAACAACAGAAATGTGATGTTTCAGCATGCATAACACTTCCTTGCCACTCCTGCATCAATCTGTGCTAACAGTACCTAAACTGGACTGGGATAGGCAGTAACACAATTCTGGCACATAGTCCCAGTCCCATTGCAAAAGACACACAAAGCAGATCAGCGGAAGTCACTCTCAATGTCTTTATAGTAAAGCTCCTGATATTCATTCTGGAATACTAACCATGGTGTGTACCTTCTGCTTCTGTAACATCAGTCAGAGTACTCAGAGCACAAGAACTCTGGCTGGCAGATAGCTCCAGACATTAACAAACTGGAGAGCCAAGAGCAGTATGCCAAACTCTTACCTGCACTTCACTGATGAAGAACAGCACCAAGCAGCCATAGCCACGTGAGCTGGAGTCTATGAATATTGTTTTGTCAGTTCAGAATGGTTTTATAATGTTGATGTAATTGATTTCGTCAGAGCTTTCTTCCTGGCTTTAGTTTTTGTGTCTCATGCCAGTTTGTTCTGTTGTACTTTTTAAATTATTTGTGGCTTATATTACTAAACATGTTTTTGTTATGATTCTTTTAATATTATATTTTTTAATTAGTATTTTCTTATTTACTTATAATTATTTTACTGTGTTCTTTGTTCTACATTTATGTTAATGTATTTTTTACATTTGTGGTTTTCTGTATATTGGAGTAGCATCCACTTGCAGAGCCACAGCACCATACGTCACCGCAGTTGTAGACCCGCAGTTACAGACCCGGAAATGACGTCTCCATTGTTTCAGGACTGACTTCGTAAAATTACTTTTGGAAGGTTTCAGCAAGTCTCAGCAAAGCCCGGAAAGTAACTTCAGGTCAAAGACCCATTCAGAAACGAAATAATACGCATCATTGTGAAGTTCAGAGGGTTTCTACCATCATATTGTGTCATGTATGAAACTAAACAATACGGATCGTTTCTGTGAAATACACCATTAACATTTACATTGTGTTTGGGTCTGTGGGAGCCATTTAACATGTCGACAAAATTAAAATCATCAAGATCTGTGTTAATTGAAAATAGTTTTTCGTTTACATTCATGAAACAAAGTATACAATATAATTACAATGTTTGCACCACATTAGAGTTTAGTAAAACGTTAATAATAAAAGCGATTACGTTTTTTACAATGTACTATGCATGTGTGCAATATTGTTCTGAACCAATTTAGAATAAACATTTAAGCCAATCTAATATTTTTGAACATGTATGTGAAGAAAACGGTAATACATATTCTATACTGAATTATACAATATATTAATTGCCTTATATTGAACTGCTCTATATGGGCCATTAAAAGAAAAAAAAAGAAAAATACTAATAAGAACACTATTTATTTATGTAGCACCCTGCCCAAATTTCAGAAAGAATAACATGACCGATATAACATATTCTACAAATTATATCTTCACTAAATAAAGATAAATACAGGATATACAAAACATTCAAATTGAATTAAGACAATAATGCAGACTAAAATACAACATATAATACTACAAAAAAATCTTGAACAAATAACATAAATTGTGATAAAAATTCAAAAGAGTACCTAAACAGATAGAGGGGTGAACTGAAAAAAGGGCAGAATGTCAGGTCTGTTTAACGTCCTACTAAACAAATGAGTTAGAACAAATGAATGGAGTCAGCTGATGTCATTAATTTTAGGAGGTCATTCCAAAGTCAGGGCGCTATACAGCTCAAGGCCGTGCTGTCACCCACAGAGTGCAGGTTAGTGAGGGGCACAGAATCAGAGGACCTTAGTGGGCAGTTAATAACAGAATTTCATATTCAATCCTGTAAGACACAGGCAGCCGTGAAGGTGCGGCAGGATGGCTGTGATGTGCCTGCTGTTGTTGGTTCGTGTCAATACTCTTGCAGCTGAGTTTTGAGTCAGCTGGAGCTTTGAAATAATATATTGTTATAAAATTAATTTAACTTAATTATTATATTATAAATTAAGGCATGGGGGTTGCCCTGGACATGACATAAGCTACATAGGATCTGATAGTGGGTCCAAGAATTTCATCCCGATACATAATGGCAGTCAAGGTGTCGTTGTCTAGCCTGTAGAGGTCTGTGCGTCCCTCCATGGATATGCCTCCCCAGACCATCACTGACCCCCGACCAAACCGGTCATGCTGAGAGATGTTACAGGCAGCATAACGTTCTCCATGGCTTCTCCAGACCCTTTCACGTCTGTTATATGTGCTCATGGTGAACCTGCTCTCATCTGTGAAAACCACAGGGAACCCACCAGTGGTGGACCTGCCAATTCTGGTATTCTATGGCAAATTCCAAAGGAGCTCCACAGTGCTCACTAGATGAAGTCGGGCTCTCAGTCCACCCGCATGAAGTGCTCATCCTGCTCCTTCGGTCCTGCTGATGGGTCAAGGACCTTCTCTGGCCCTGTCCAGCTCTCCTAGAGTAACTGCCTGTCTCCTGGAATCTCCTCCTTGCCCTTGAGACTGTGCTGGGAGACACAGCAAACCTTCTGGCAATGGCACGTATTGATGTGCCATACTGGAGAAGTTGGACTGCCTGTGTAACTTCTGTAGGGTCCAGGTATCACCTCAATAGTGACATTGACCGTAGCCAGATGCAAAATGAGTGAGAAAACAATCAGAAAAGATGGGGACGGAAAAATGTCAGTGGCCTCCCTCCACCTGTTAAACCATTCATTCCTGTTTTAGGGGTCATCTCATTGTTGCCCCTCTAGTGCACCTGTTGTTAATTTCATTAACACCAAAGCAGCTGAAACTGATTAACAACCCCCTCTGCTACTTAACTGACCAGATCAATAGCCCAGAAGTTTCATTGACTTGATGCTATACTCTGATTAAGAAGTGTTCCTTTAATTTTTTTGAGCATTATATTTTAATGTAATATTATGGTTTTATAAGTCACTACACAAATTACTGAAATACACTCAATGATAGTTTTGGATAGCCCCACACTTCACAAATGCAGTAGGTTACAAACAATGTATTTTAATTTTTCTTTTAGAAGCATGAAGAATAATAGTGTTTAATCTCCACTTATGATTACATTTTTGCTACGTATGTACTATTGAGAATTTTTTTTTTTTTAAATCAGATGGTCACTTTATTTTAACAAGCAATATAAATAAGCTGTTTACTCTTTACCCTAACTTTATCAAGCAGAATTGAATATTTTCATTTTCTATACAATACTGTAATAACTGTACAGTTCAGCAGGCTAAAATAACACAGTGAGACATACAAACACACTCACTATGCATACACACTACAGGTGCCGTCATTGGTTCCCCTGTGGATTGGAATGTTGAATCTACACAATGGCTGTACATGCTGGGGTCTTTGGCACATGTTGTCCCAGTGGCATGTGAGGTGTCACCAATGGTTTACCCTGCTTCTCAAGAAGGCTCTGTCTCCTTCTTCCTGTTCCAGTCTCGGTTCAAGGTTGTCGAGATGACAAAAGTATTTTTTTCTGAGATGTTCAATATGTTGAAAAAATTGCCTATGGCCAGCATCCAGCGTAATGTTTTGTCTAAATTCTCCACTCCTCTTTTTGTAGCATTATAGTCCATTATCATTTCTGGCCATGGAACTGCCTATCTCTGTGCAGATCACATTGTGCACCAAGGATGTGTCATTTGTTTAGTCAAACTTTAATGTCTTCACTGGCCTATTCTGTGTGGCCAGCAGTTGAGGTGGGAGCTCTGGCTTATTTTTCCTTATTGTACTAATCATTGTTACCTTCCTCTTGAGGATCTACTGTCCCAGTTTGTGTAAAAGTTATTGCATATGGCATTTTGGCTATGCAACTTATGTCATGTCCTGGGCAACCCTCATGCCTTAATTTCTCACAGGAGTTCTTCCATCTGACTTCCCTTTGTTAATGAAATGACATCCTCTGCTCTTCTGTATTTCTATGCTTCCCCTTGAGCATGTTATTCATAGCTTTGGACTGGGTTATCATTTTTATGGAGATGATGCATAGATCTATTTCAGTGTTAAAAGTGACACTTCATCACAGCTTTCTCAGCTCACAATGTGCCTCAGTGAAATTAAAGTAAAATTAAAACCTGAACAGAGCAAAACTCTTTAAAATTAAACTGAAACATAACTGAACTCCTGCAAAGCGGCACTAAAGTGCAACTTAAGAAAACAAACTCCTCTTCAACCATTCTTGGTGATGATCTCATCAGACCTTCTTTTACTGCAAAGAAACTTGGTGTCATTTTGATTCCTCCTTTTCTTATTTCACCCATGTAAACCATATTAAGAAACGTTCTTACTTCGACCTGTGTCACATTTCTTATATTTGCTCATTCATCTCCTTTTCTAATGCTGAGAAACTTGTCCCTGCTTTTATCACATCGCGCATTGATTATTGTAAGTCACTACTGGCAGGTGCCACTTCTAATCGTATATCACAGCTTCAGCTGATTCAAAACTCAACTGCAAGAGTCCTGACACAAACCAACAACAGCAAGCACATCACAGCCATCCTGCTGCACCTTCACTGCTGCCTGTGTCTTACAGGATTGAATGTCAAATTCTGTTATTGACCTGCCCACTAAGGTCCTCTGATTATGTACCCCACACTAACCTGTGGGTGACAGCAGGGCCTTCAGCTGTATACAGCGCCCAGACTGTGGAATGACCTCCCAAAATGAATTAGATCAGCTGACTCCATTCATTTGTTCTAACTCATTTGTTTAGTAGGACGTTAAACAGACCTGACATTCTGCCCCTTCTTTCAGTTTACCCCCTCTACCTGTTTAGGTACTCAGGGTTTGAATTTTTATCACAATTTACGTTATTTGTTCAAGATTTTTTTGTAGTATTATATGTTTTATTTTAGTCTGCATTATTGTCTTTAATTCAATTTGAATGTTTTGTATATCCTGTATTTATCTTTATTTAGTCAAGATATAATTTGTAGCCAATGTTATATCGGTCCTGTTGTTCTTTCTGAATTTTGGGCATAGGAAGGATGCTATATAAATAAATTTTGTTTTTGTTAGTATTTTTCTTTTTTTTCTTTTGATGGCCCTCGTTTATAAAAATAAGTGACAAAAACTAGAGCAGTTCTATATAAGACAATTAATACATAGCATAATTCAGTGTAGAATATGTATTGCCATTTTCTTCACATACATATTTAAAAATATTAGATTGGCTTAAATGTTTTTTCTAAATTGGTTTAGAACAATATTGCACACATGCATAATATATTTTATTAAACGCAATCACTTTTATTATTAATGTTTTACTAAACTTTGACGTGGTGTAAACATTATAATTATATTGTATACTTCGTTTCATGAATGTAAACAAAAAACTATTTTCAATTAACACAGATCTTGATGATTTTAATTTTGTCAACATGTTAAACGGTTCCCACAGACCCGAACAAAATGTAAATGTTAATGGTGTATTTCACAGAAACGATCCATATTGTTTAGTTTGATGTATGACACAACGTGATGTCACCCTCTGAACTTCACAATGATGCCTATTATTTGGTTTCTGAATGGGTCTTTGATGTGCCGAAACCTTCCAAAAGTAATTTTATGCAATCAGTCCTGAAACGACGGAGACGTCACTTCCGGGTCTGTAACTGCGGGTCTACAACTGCGGTGACGTATGGTGCTGTGGCTCTGCAAGTGGATAGTATTGGTATATTGAGTCCAAGGGGGCAGGGCATCCTGAAGCTGCAGGTGAGAGACTACCTTTAACTTAAACAGTCGCAGAAACCTCATTTCTCTGCTGTGACATTAGTTATTCACTTCTGTTTGATTGACTCTCCATTATTGGGATTTGTCCTTTAGATTTTTGTAAATGCTGTTCTGGTTTATGGACTTTGCTATTGTTATTAAATTTTCTGGATTGTGGACATCATATTTCTTTCTGACAGGCATTTTAGACTCCTTTTTGTTCTTGTTTATACCTTTTTTTACTTTCAAAATACATCATCTAATTACATTAAGCAGCATTGTTTTATTATTGGAGGACAGGGATTAAATATTTTTATATAGTACCCTTTTCTTTTTCTTGTAAACATTCAGTCTGGACTCCTTATGGCCTGAATAGTCTGTGAAGAGTGCTGGTTGAGTTTTGGAACAAGGAGAATGTGTTTGTAGGCCTTATATAAGTCTAGTTTTTTTCAGAAATGTCTATTTTTTTGATTTTTGTGAATTTTCCACTCATAACTATTATGAATTTCCAATTTTAAAAAAATGTATCATGCACATTCTACCTACGCTTCACTGTAATTGTACATGAATTATAGGGTCTTAACATGGCAGTAGAGTGTTGTACCGTGTTAGCTATAGACTGATACAGGAGACAGCAGGGTGAAATGACACCTTTTATTATAATCTATTTAGTAAGCCAATAAAAGGTGTCATTTCACCCTACTTTCTCCAGGGTCTTAACATGTAAAGATTTCAAAGCTGAAGTTTGTTTTTGTGTTTCTTGCACCTCAACAAAGTTTAAAAATCACTTAAATTTTACAGTAATGCCATTATGTGGATTTTTGTGGTTGTTAGAATCCATGCTAACAGAAATCACAACCCTGACCTCACTAGGGCAAGAGTTTAAAGGCTGGCTTGAGTGGCCATGTTTTATCGGAATTTTACAGGTAAACCTTTAAACATTGAACTTTTGATTTTTCCCAGTTTTTGACTTTAGCTTTGTTCTAACTGACTTTTATTCCTGGGTGTAGATTTGGTTTTTAGGAAAGATTGGTTTGACCTCTTTTTAATGAACTTGACACAAATCTTGACTCACATTCATCTCTTGGTCAACTCTCATCTAAAATACTGTCTCGAGTCTTCAAGATAGCACAATAAGAGTTACCAATAGCATGCATACCTGTACTTTCCATTCACTTTAGCACTGCTCATAGCACTATTTTACCCTTTTCAATGTTAGAGATTTCTTGTTCATGATAGGAAATAATTGTTTCTTTTTTAACTGTATGATGTGAGATTTACTAATCTTCATTTTTTACTGGATGTAGAAGCATAAAAACATTTCGCATATCAGATCAATTTACAACTTTAGAGGCATTATCAGCCACCAGTCACCAATTGGAAACAAAACCGTGTATGCCACCTGCTCAGATACATGGAGTACCAACAGCAACAGTCCTTATAGCTTTTCTTCTGTTAGGGTCACTTGGCCCACCCATCCATGTTCGTACTCCCAGTCTGTGTGACTTAAGGTTTTGCAGTAAGGAAATGTTTTCTAATTTGTCATGATATCTTCTTTTCTTTTATGTTTGCCACTCTTGGCAGTAGCTCTGCCTTCATTCAGGTCCCTCTGTCTTTGGAGATACTCATCCCTCCATTTCTGTTATAGCATATCTTTGTAAATAAATACATATATATATATATATATATATATATATATATATATATATATATATATATATATATATATATATATATATAAGACTACACTACTGTTCAATTAAAGCAGTAAAGTAAAGCTGATGTCACATTATGCAACTAGTAGTCATGGGGTATATCAGGTTTGCTGACCACATTTACCGGTCCATGTCAGTATAAACAACTGGAAATCACTGCCCATGTCAAATTTAACCAACCGAGTGCAGATCTTCTAGCACAGTTGTGCATGCCCCTTTTCCTGACAGCCAATAGCATGCTGCTTGATGGAGTTGGCGCTATACAAAGGGTTAGCATCTATTGTGAGTTCAGCCTCAATTTTGGCTCTCTTTTTTTTATTCATTCTATTGTGGTACACAAAAAACAAGACATCAGACAGTCAAGCTTGTCTTTGGTTTGTGAGGTTCCTTACTTCTCATCGCTATATTCTGTGCATTGCATTCCTGCACACACACAGCTTGCTCCCATGAGTAAAGACCAAGATTGAATAGTTGGAGCGAGTCCCTAGGTATGTCAGGCCTCCGACTCGTTAAGATTACATAAATAAAGGCTAGGTCTGCAAATCATTGGAAACATTGTCTGATGTGACAAAGCTATAAGTAACAAATAATATAAGGTAATGGACTAATCAGCAAAGAAAAGAAGATCATGAGCAAATCACAGCAAAACAAATTAGACAATGGGGTTATAGTGTCACAGTGGGTGGGGCTACCACTTCAGGGTCTACCATTTTTCATGTGAATCCCAAAACCAGTTATTGCCTGAGTGAATTCTGCAAGTTCCTTCTATGCCAGTAAAGATTTTCCTCTTGATAATCCTGTTTTCTTCCCACGTCCCTGAAGACATGGAGGTTAGGTTAACTAATGTTTGAGTGTGGGTACATGAGATGAGCCGGTGATGGACCAGTTCCCTCTTCATGACTGTTTCCTGCCTTGCACCCTGTGCTCTTGGGACAGGCTCTCATTCCACCCATTACTCTGAAATGTGTGAACTGGGTTGAGAATGTAATGTTGAGATTGACAACTCTTTTTGGATGAGGGAAGATTCACACATCAGATTTTCGATTTGTGCTTCCAGGTTGTTACCCAGTTCCACCTTCTGTTTATTTTTATGTCTCACCGCAATCCATGTAGAACAGCCCAAAAATCATTTTTTTTTAATTCAGCCAAAAGTGGCCAGTTGCCAAAAAAAAGGACATTAAGCAGAGTCATTGGTTTAGTTTAGTTTATTTATTAATACTAGGGGGCTTTGCCCCCTGCTCGCTTCACTCGCTAATCAGATATACAATTTAAATTTTTTTTTTCTTTGGAATTGTTTCAATTTCATTATCTGCACTTTTACTTAAAAGCTTCATTAAAAACAATATTTTTGGAGACACATTGTGACAACACATTGTGACAATGCAACGTATAACTGCCCGTGAGTGAATATTGTTTCTGTTTCTCTAATAAATAATCTGACTTTTTCTAATGTTTGTCCCTGTGATTTATTGATTGTCATAGCAAAAGCTATTCTCACGGTAAACTGTAAACATTTTAATACGAATGGCATATCATGATCTCCTTTGATGTGCAATGATATTCTCGGAATATATACATTACCTTTCTTTTTAAATTCTTAAAATTTGCACCGCTTCTCCGTGATCATAAGTATAAACCTGACCAAATTGTGTATTCTTTGAAATTCAACTTGTCGTTGCTTTAACTGTTCCGGAACCACAGATTCTCATAGTGTATGGTCTATTATTGTCTAAATCCACGTTTTGTGCATTGAATGATGCGAATGCGAAATGACTGTTGTCTACTCTTTACCTTTTATTTCTGATTTGTCCTGCTCTTTTTTCAGTTACACCTGGTTCTGATGATTAATCACCTTTTGTTTTTCGGTAATGCAATCTTTTCTATCTTTTCTTTGATACTGTACCAACTGACATGATAAAGTGTCACAAAAGTGTTACTTGAACAATCGCTGACTTCGTAACCCCAAACACAACTTTCTAGCACCTTCTCCAATCCCTCATTCCCCGTGTCTCACCCACCCCTTACTGCATCTATCGATACCCCGCTATCAGTCTTCCATGCTGTACTCCGCCCTCCCTCAATCGGACCAAACAGCCACTTAAAACCAAAAAGGCCTCAACCTGGCTGGAACGTTAAAATACTTTCTAATTTTACTGCTTTCATATTCTGTACCTTTCTCTGCATGTGTATCGCGCCATCGTTTGTTTGAGCCTTTCGAATTGCACTGCTTTCATAATCTCTTATCTGCCTTTTTTTCTCTCTAATGCCTTTGGGTCTCTATTTTCCGTATTGTCCTTATACGCTTTATGTGTGTTGACAGCACATGATCTGTGTGCACTACGTGCATTTATATGATATCTTTTGCAAGTAAGGCGTGTCTTTCAAGAATCTCATGTTCCACGTCCCCGCAAGACGGCCCTGGGAAAACTCTTGGCACCAAGTCTCGTGTTTACGGTCCCTGCGAGACACTCTTTTGTCTCGCAGGTCTTTTAAATGTCTACCAAGAACTTCTGAGAAGATCACGTATCGTCGCCTTGCTTTTTCTTTCCAGGATTTATATAGTACAGTATAAAAACAACCAATGCTGGCATTACAACATTAAAATAAAATCAATAAATGAATAACAAGTAATTAAAACATACAATAATAGATGGGTAATACAAAAACAAAAACACATATAAACACACCAGTAAAAGACCTAAAAAGCCAGAGTACACACATGAGTTTTTAGCCTGGATTTAAAGCGTTCAATGGTGGGGGCTGATCAAACATGGAGAGGAAGACTGTTCCACAAGTTGGGCCCAGCCAAAGAGAAAGCACGGTCACCTTTACGTCTCAAATGACTGTTTGGGACAGAAAGCAGCAGCTACAAGGACAGTTGGGGTGTATAAGGTCTTTGAGGTAATTTGGACCTAACTTGTTCTAAAGTTTAAAAACAAACAATAACATTTTAAAATTGATTCTAAATTTCATAGGTAACCAGCCTAAAGATGCTACAATTGGGGTAATATGGCATGATTTCTGTTTTTGTTAGTAGACATGTGGTTGCATTTTGCACAAGCTGAAGACGAGACAGAGTAGTCTGACTTACCCCAAAATGCAGTCCATTACAATAATCCGGACACGAAGAAATAAAAGCATGCACTAATGTCTTAAAATCTCCAAACCTAAACATGTGTCAACTCTCAGATGATAAAAAGAGGCCTTAAAAACAGCATTTATTTGCTTATCATATTTAAAGTCAGGATCAAATAAGGCACCCAGACTTTTAGCATAAGGGTTAACTTAACCAGAAAGTGACCCTAGATCACAGGATATGTTATTAACAAGATTCATCCATCCATCCATTATCCAACCTGCTATATCCTAACTACAGGCTCACGGGGGTCTGCTGGAGCAAATCCCAGCCAACACAGGGAGCAAGGCAGGAAACAAACCCCGGGCAGGGTGCCAACCCACCACAGTAACAAGATTCAGAGATCCAAAAATTAAAATGGCTGTGTTGTTCTCATTCATTTTTAAAAATAAATAGCCAACTAATGCCTAAAGTAATTTACTAATAATAGTAGTAAAAATAATAATACATTTTATTTAGGTAGCACCTTTATTTAAGCAGCCAAACAGGCATTTCAGTGCATCTGGGTTGCCAAATCTCAAAGGGAGGTACAACTGTGTATCATCAGCGTATCAGTGGTAGGACAATCCATGCATTTTTATAACATGTTTTGGTAGTAACATATACAATGAAACACAACTGATCCTTGTGGTACACCATACAAGAGGAGGGCAGGTTCAGATAATGATCCATTAACGAAACGAAAACCTGCAGCCACTGAGGCCCTCCAGGACTGGTGTTATCTACCCGTATTAGGATCTCATAAGATATCTGTAGCCTACTTTTCTTCCACAGGCTTAGTGCTCTGGTGGCTGTATTGAGCCATGGCTGAAACATGGCTCTAGATCGCCTAGGTTTAAAGGGGGCCACTGAGTCCAGGATTGTTTCATGTTAATCAACTTATCTGAAGTAGAATTTTTAAATGAATTTACTGCAAATGTTATGGAAGGCATAGCAGTAAAAGTGCTAGCAAACCGTGAGTTGTGGGGAAGAGGGCGACACTTCCCAACAGAACACGGGATGTTCGCTCTAAACACAATAGACATATGATCACAAATACAGGGTGTACATATTTGTAAGCTTTGAGCAGTGGCTCATCGAGTCAGTATTTGATCAACTGTAAATTGAAACACTCATAAGATTCTGAGGTTTGCAAACAACATCTATAACAGTTTTTATAAATGGTAGAATCCCTCCACGTCTACCAGATAATAATAATAATAATAATAATAATCTTTATTTAAATTGCACCGTATCATACATTTACATGCAACTCAAGGTGCCTTCCACAGATTAATCAACAAAAACAAACATATACCACATCTAGATAGCCTAGGTGAGTTAAAACAGCCACAGTCCTCCAGAACAAGTTCATTTAAAACACCCATCTCACCTGCGCACACCCAAGTCTCATATAGGAAGAAAAATGCAAACCACAGGATTTGATAAACTTGTTTAAAATAAAAATCTTGTTCATGATAGATCACGTTCACGTTCATCTTTAGGACAGATATCACATGTTGCGGAGCGCAGAGCTTCAGACACAGGCACGCGAAAACCTCAAAGTTAACTCGCCACCTTTACATAAGTTAGCTAGATACCTGTGACACCCAGCAAGATCAAACAGGACAAACGAAATACGGGAATGTGGTACTCTAATCTCGAGGTGCACCTGTGCTCATGTGAACAACACCCCAGTTAAGCCCCTGTCACTGCAGCCATCTCCACCGCACCTGGAAGCCAGAGTGGCAGCCTCAATACTTTCACCTTCTGGGGTGCGCCATGCAGATCGCCTCACCAAAATATGGCTGGACAGAAGGGTCTGCAGCACTTCTTGGGCATTCAAAACCAGAAAGAGTTAAAACAGGAGTGTAGGAGCTTTTCATGTACCATCTTATGAGCAGTAGTGTCTGTCAATCGTACTTAAAAACTGCACTTGTAGATGTTGCAAATAAGCACATAAAACAGAACAGTACAGACAAAAACATGATAAGCAAAGGCAAACTTTGCACGGTGAAAACCAAACGCAGGCACCATTTGGAATCACAAATCTATGAATATGGTTTTAATGGACACTTGGAAGAAAGTAGGTGTTCTTGTGTATGAAGTGAAAAGAGTGAAGTCTATCTTCTAACTGGTGCTTCTCCAAACTGAATGAATTTAAAAATGAACTTAAGTGACCAAAGTATAATGTGTAGGAAGTGATCCATGACTTCTCTTTATGGTACCTGATCCTCTTTCTTTAAATAGTAAATGTAACTGGAATGTTAGCTTCTCATTCTTCTTCAGCAAAATGAGTTTGTTGATTGTTTTCTGTTCTCTATAATTGTTTTCTGATCCAAAATATTTCATAAAACACATGCAAATACAAGAACTAGTAACTGTAATATATTGTTCAAATAGAATACATTGAGTAAAAAAGAGAAGATAAAAGCAGAATAAAAAGTCAAAGCATTATGTTAAACAGAATACACTGACTCACAGGCAGAACAGCTTTCATTGATTGTTAGAATTACTCATTCAGATATTGAACAGCTTCTTGCAAAATACAGGCAAACTCGGTTTCATTTGGATTCATGCAGAGAGCATCATGCCAGCTCTATTAATAGATTTTAAAATTCCAATCTTAGCTGCACGTTGTTACCATGGGATGTTACCATTTAAGTGATGGAATTCTTTATTGTTACGTTTCTCGGAATCTGTTGCTTTTTGAAAGCTAGTCCAGTACTTCACCTTCACCTAAGAATGATTTTCACAGAATAACATAAGTAACAGTCAGAATGTTTAACTGTTAGATCAATCACACTCAAGTCAAACATTCATTTTTTTTCCTTTCCCAAATCCTCATGTTTTATTGATAAATAATCAATTCATCCATCTTCTGAGGAAACTGTTTTCATTAATATTGTTTTTTCATTATTAATTTATCTGACACTTGTGTCCAAATTGTCTTACAAAAACATGCAGTTGTACACATAACTTAAGTGATCTGAAAAGCACAAAGTTAACGAGCAATAAAGAACAAAATTGAAAGCTAAGTACAACAACAGTAGAATTGTAGTTAGATGAAAAACCTGAACTTGCACAAAATCAGAGCTGTCAGACAATTGATTGGCTCAGTGCAGCCGCAGCCGGTTTTCAGTAGGAGAGCAGACGAATAGCATGAGCTTGCTATCCCTGGATGTTTTGTAAAACTCACTCCTCAACGACACTCTTAAAAGTAATGGTACTGTAATTGCATTTTATAGTTCTTTACTGGATTGTGTGGTTCCTCATAGAACTATGACTTGACCAAACAACATTTCATTGTAGGAAGGGTTCTTTGCATATGACATTGGTTCTTTGTGCTTTGAAAAACTTCCTAATATATAGAAATAAATGTGAATGTTTGGTAGACAGCCTAGTAGGACAAAAGATGAAGAAAATCTGCTTGTGTTATTGTATGTAGTAAGAGTCCTTTTAAAATCAAGGCCCATTAGTATTTCACAAATTTCTCACCATGTATTCATGGTTATTTTCTGTATGTGTGCCAGTTATGGATCTAAATAAATAAAGGTTCTTTCCTGAACCTTCATGTGGATGGGTCTTTTAGGAACCAAAAATGGTACCCCTATGGCATCACCATGAAGAACCACTCTGGCATCTTAATTTTTTAGTAGTGTGGGGAGAAGCAGCATCCTGTTTTAGTATGTCTAGAAAGAGGAGGAATAAATTAAAATGGAGACTTCTATGAGTACTTGGACAGACCAGCGGCCCAAGGCTTTGAAGAGTATTAAATTCAAGACAAGAGTTTTGAATTGGAGTCCTGCTGCAGCCAAAGCCAACAGAAAGAACAAAGCAGTGATGCTAGCATTAGTGAAGCAAGGAATAACCTACAACAGTCAGGCTCTGGAGTTTGACCCTTTCTTACCCCCTTTGTCACCAAATTGTATGAAGAAGCTGAAGAAAGAAACAACTGGACTTGTGTTGTTAAAAAGAAAGGAAATTATCGAGGCCCTCAGGGTCCACAGCCTATCCTGGATCAAAGTGTGAACAAACTGAATGACTAAACCACAATCCACAACTGATGTATCCCCTTCTGTTCAGTTTACAGTTACTAACTTAATCAACAGCAAACATAAAGGTAACATTTAATTTCTTTACTTAAGAAATAGTTCTAGAAGTTGAACTCAGATCCCTGAGTGTGCTAGGCTGCAAAATAAATAGCAAACATTGCTGCCACTCAGAACAAAATGGTAACATTTTAGTTTAGGTACTGCAAAAATGTATCTATTAATCAGATGCTGTCATGTAAGATGACATTAATAAAAGCATTTTGGTGATAATCACACATGCAATGTGGCTTACTATTTAGGAATGGTTAGAAGTGGCATAAGTGAGACAGAATGCTATTGATAATGCATACTTCAGTATAAAACTTGTAAATCTTTATTGTTCAAAAATAATTTTATCAGCGTTATCACAGGTTCCTAATACTGTATGCCATGTTGCATAGAGATGAATAACCACTTTAATGATGCTTTGTAAGCATTACTACCACCAAAAAAAGCCTTCGTTAAAGTATTGTTATATAAAATTAAAGGAGCAATAGATGCATTTTTGGAGTACCTAAACTAAAGTGTCACCAAAAAAGTATAATAGGTGGCACAGTGGTTAGCATAGCTGCCTCACAACTCCATTATCATGGGTTCAAATTATACACCTGACCACTGTTTGGGTGGAGTTTGCATGTTCTCTCCATATTTTATATGGAGATTCCATCTTTCCACATCTCCAAATACTTGCAGGTTGGTTAATTTGCAATTTTATGTTAGCCTGGTGGGTGTGTGTGAGAGTGAGTGAGCAGGCCCTGTAGTCCTGTAGTGGACTGCATCACTTCCAGAGTTGTTTGCTGCTAAGATAGAAATTGGATTAAGTGGAATGTTTCATTAAACTGTAAATCATCAACCTGGCCAGAGTTGGTTTCTTCCTTGTAGATGAAGCTGTCAGGCTCTGTTCCCTTCCAACTCTGAGTTGTATTAAGGATATTCCAATTAGTGGATGACTAATGTGAAGTTGTAATCACACAACTGCAAAATTGTTTCCATTTTATTTTATTTACTTCTAAAATTCTGTGAAATAGATAGATAGATAGATAGATAGATAGATAGATAGATAGATAGATAGATAGATAGATACATAGATAGATAGATAGCACTTTATTTGTCCCCAGGAAAAAATTTTACAGAAGTCCAATAAATAAATATTTTTATAAAATGACAAACAACAAAGCCCCTCTCAAATACACAATAAGAAAGAAAAAAAGAAAGAAAACTAAATAAAAAAAGGAAACTACTGACATGGCTAAAGATAGAAATAGCAACCATGAGGCATTATACCTACCTTTACAAAATGGAACTTTATAAAATAACTATTTTATGTTATACTTAATAAAAAAGGACAGTCAACACGTTCTTAGCAGTGCCTCCTATCTATGTCTTCAAAAGCAACAATATCCTTAAACAGTCAAAAAGAGATTTTTCTCTCATATTAGCTTGTGCAAGATATCCGTATGACATCAGAGCTATCTAAGCTAATATTATCTAAATTATTGCAAGAAACCTAGGACTGCACCAAATAATGTATAAAGCCTGAAATGCACTTCAAAATTTTAAAATATCTTAATCTTTGTGAACAGAATACCTTCTAATGAATTTGGAAACATATTTATATTTTGCATACATGGCTCATAAGTAAAAACTGAACTAAAACAAGCACAGGAATAAATAAAAAATAAAATTGCTTTGTGCAAGCCTTAATAAAAAATAAAGAAATGAATGTAAAAGTCAATTTGATTCTTAATAGAAAATTTACTTTTTACAAGAAAATAAATCTGCATTTAAAAAATTACAGGATGATGTTTACTTTCAGAGGGGATGAATACAACTATTTGTGATTGGTCTTGTTTAGGTTTAACACTGGATTTATGCCTAAATCTAAAAAAGGGGTTTTGTGATTATTTGTAAAGGACGATTGAGATAAATTTATTGTACTCTCCTCCTACTCTGCATTGGATTAGGTAGGTTTGAGAATGCGATTTTTTGTTATCAAGCTCTACATTTCTAAAGCATTATGTTGGACAAAAGATCACTCCTTCTATTTGTGACCAGTGGTGGGCCAGAGCCTCTCCCAGTCTCAAGGTATGCCCATCTCAGTAGTAGGCATCAGTTCATCAGAGGGTACACTCACAAGCAAATTATTTTAGAGGGTCATCAGTTCAAGTACATCTATTGGATGTGAGAGGGAAACAGGAGTACCCAGATAAAAACTCATGCAGTCTTAAGGAGCAAGTTCAAACTCAGTGCAGAAAGTGACCAAATGGGACTAAAAAATGTTTTATTTTCACTGTCCTGCCATGACGAAAGGAGTGTATTAAAAATACAGAAGAAGCATTTGGCATAAATAATGAAGAACTGCTTCTTTAAATGGTTTAGTTTAACTCTGTCTTGTGTTTGCCACAAGTGGATAATGTTCACCTTTGTTTTGCTCTATTATTGCTTTGAGTGCTGCTCTGAAACTTACATGTCAGGCCACTTTCCCTGACTTGCAGTGCAGGTAGTTCTGCTCCGATAAAAATAGTCAGTAATTATGTAAGGCAATATAGAATATGCTTGATCTGAAATCAGAATTTCATAAACTTTAGAAAATTGGTTTTCTTTAGTTTTTCAGAGTGCTAAATATAGTTCAACAATTACTAATAAGAACAGTTTATAATGCTGACGCCAACAAATAGATAGGATGACAATAATGAGTGAATTTTTACTTTAACAGTAGGTGTTGGCACCTAAGCAAACATTCTTTATTTTTTACTGCATAAGTCATCACCATGCAAAAAAAAAGTAGGAAAACAGAATTAAAAGCAAAAAGGTAACAAAGTGCATCATGCAATAATTGAAATGCTTGATAAATACTGTGAAATTATGATATAACAACAGGCCAGAAAAATAACCAGAAGAAAAACTGAAAGGACAAAAGCGTAGCATAGCCTGTTTATAGGGTCGCAGGTGCACAGGAATAATTGGACAGTAAAAAATGAGACATAGTGTAATAGAATCATTATCAGCCCTGTGGGTGCGAATGACGTAATTAGAATAAAAAATAAGCAGAGGGACAGAGTATCTAAAATACATGGGAGAAAAATATGGCTTGTCAGGATCAATTAAAACATTAACACTAAAATAGAGCCTAGGTAGAGAGTTCAAGCGGCAGTAAACTAAAGGAGCATTAGCTGACCATCTGTCAAAGTGATGTCATTCACTAGAGGATACAAGTGCCATAGTTGCTATTCATATTCAAAATCTGTAGACTGCTATGGCAAGTTTGACCCTAATTTCATTTAAATCTCTTGTATTCTACATGCACAAGTAATTTGAACTATTCAGAAGCTGCAAACATTGCTAAAGTTTATTGTCATGAACACCCAAATCCTTTCAACATTTATTCTTCTTGACTTTACAGAATGAATGCCCTGAACTCTGTTTATGATGATTTGAACCCTGGGACCAGGAAAGCTGTCTACAACTGGATTGAATCAGTTTATAATCAGAAGAAAGGAAAAGGTAAACAACTCTGAATTATTGCTGACATGTGACCTATAGCTATTAATTGGCAAGAGCTTCAGAGGAACAATGTTATATAGTAGTTACGGCAGGATCTTCCTGGATCACCTTTCATTTCAAGACCTATTACATTATTACTCACAGAAATGTCACACAGCACCTGTGGTCAGTACTGTTGTTGGCCACGGCATGCATGTAGCCCACCAAATTACTTACAGCAAAATGCCTTTCTGTCATCAGATGGTGGGAGTGAAGTACCACTGCCTCATCTGCATCCAGTTCTTTCCTTGAAAAATGTCAGTGATGACTGGAAGTGTTCATGCGCAATGAGAATTATCACTTGTAATGTCTCATCTTCCCACATTGTTCTATACATGTGAAATTCTGGTTACAATAGGTTGGTGTTATATCCAGACATATTTATTTTTATCTTGGTTGTAACTGTAATTGTTGAAAAAGAGAGAAATGAAAAAACAAACAGCTTTACTTTACCATCATGATTAAAATAAAAACAAATGGCTAGAGTCTTAAAGCTCTGATTTGTTCCATGTTCAACAGTCATTGACCTTTGTTACTATTTTATTTGAACAAAGCTGAAACGCTTATTGAAAAACATCTTTGTATTCAGGTAAAAAATAATAATAAGATAACAACACTGTTAGTTTTTTAATACAAAATGAATATAGGAGACAAAATAGGGAAGTCATACTCACCTTTAGAAACTTAGAATATGTTACTATGTGTAAGGACTATATCTACTAGGTCCGTGTACTTTTTGGTATTTAAAATTTGATTTTAGAAGCAAACATGAAAAAACGAAAATGAAAGGAATTTTCAGATTTAGATTTTTGATTAAAGAATAAAATGAGGGAAAATAAGGTATTTTGTAATTCTGTGGTAACAAATAGCAGTCATAAACTTAAAATTACACATACTTTTCTGAATTTATTTGTGATTCAAATAATGAATCTGTTATAGCTCAAAAACAACAAAACCAACGCATTTTCGTTGTCTGAAAACGGAGGAACTTCTTCTTCTGCGCGATTTTTGAAGACACGTGCGAACCTCCCAACGTATTCCTCACAAGACATCGATCAACAGCCTTGAAGTTACACTGCATGGCATCAGCAAAAGATGGACCGTTGCGTTGTTTTTCAGAACAGTAAAAGAGTGACACTCCAGGACGAGGACACTGAGTCGCATCTTTCAGGTAAAAATACAAGCTTTGCAAACTTTGCTTCATTGATGTAACAGCTCGTATATGAACATTATTGTTGTTACTTACTGTGAAACAGCCAACATTTGGTGATTTCATTTACTAACAGTAAGTCTGGCAATTTTTAGAGTGCTAGCATTTTGAATGGTTACTCATTGACTTTTACCGGCTACTATAGCTAGTAAACGTTTCGAGTATTAACAGTGCGCAAAAGTGTAACACGTTAGTAGAGCGACGTGATTTACAGAAAGTTTTCTTAACATGTGTTACATTTGTCAATGAGTAATAATTCACACATTTACACACATTCAAAATGATAGCACTATAAAAATTGCCAGACTTAGTGTTAGTAAATGAAATCACCAAATGTTCGCTGTTTCACAGTAAGTAATAACAATAATGTTCATAAAACACCTGCTACATCAATGAAGCAAAGTTTGTATTTTTACCGGAAAGATGCGACTCCGTTTTTCTGCAGTCATGTCCTCGTCCCAGAGTGTCACTCTTTTAGTGTTCTGAAAAACAACGTGATGGTCCATCCTCTGCTGATGCCAGTGTAACTTCAAGGCCGTCGGTCGATGTCTTGTGAGGAGGACGTTGGGAGGTTTGCACGTGTCATCAAAAATCATGCAGAAGAAGAAGTACTTACGGTTTCAGACAACGAAAATGCATCTGTTTTGTTGTTTTTGAGCTATTACACTTTCATTATTTGAATCACAAATAAATCCAGAAAAGTGTGTGTAATTTTAACTTTATGACTGCTATTTGTTATCACAGAATTACAAAATACCTTATTTTCTCTCATTTTATTCTTTAATCAAAAATCAAAATCTGAAAATTCCTTTCATTTTCGTTTTTTCGTTTTTGCTTCTAAAATGAAATTTCAAATACCAAAAAGTACACGAACCCTACTACTTATGGATCTATTTATATGTAAGCCTGAATTTGATTTGCTTTTGTTATTTTACACATTATTGTTCTTAACTAATTTAATTTATTTTTCTTTTCCTGTAACTCTTCCTTTGAACATCCTATAAAGCTACTTTGAGCTACATCTAGTGTATGAAAATGTGCTTTAGAAATAAATGTTGGTTTTGCTGTTGTTAAAGAAAGGCTTAACACCTCTCTTACACCTCCTGAAGAAAATTAAGAGCAAAAAGGGTTCAAAAATGAGTCTGAGTCACTTGCAATATTCTTCTCAAGTGATAGAAAGAAGTATGTTAGCTTTTAAAATGATTTCTGAAACAATTGTTTTATAATAAAAAAAGCTGAATTATTCAGGAATCATGTAACTTAACCTCCACCTTCTGGCCAAAATGTGTGGTCTCTTTTATATTAACAAAGTGTGACCTGACTACTTAAGATTTTAACTCTGATCATATACACTAGTGTGAAAACAAAAACAAAAGAAAACTTAATTTCTTATTTGTCGTTAATTGGCTTAGCCGTGTCCTCACTTTAGCTAGTTATTTATTAATTATTATTTATTACTTAATTAAAAGTTGCAATGAAATACTATGATAGTTTCAAAAGTTTAGCATTTTACAACTGTTTATCCTGTTTGACAGGCTTTATTATAGATGTTTCTTATCTCAAACAAATGTTATATTAGGCTTTGGGTCACAATAGCCTAAAATTAGAAAAAAATAGAAAAAATAAAAACTAGAAACTAAAATTAGAAAAAAATACTACACAAATGAAAAGTTCCCTCTGCAAGGGTTAAGTAGAAGTTACGATATTTCCATCCATCGATTGCTTTTCTAATCCGTTTAAACCAGTTTAGAATTTCTTTAACAACAACACCATTTATGTGCGCTGTATAGAATATTTTAAACATACAGAAGTGTAGCCCAAATTGCTTTCAAATAGTGAAAGAAAAATGAAAGTTTTAGAAGTTAAAATGAAAGAATTCTAGTTTGTAAGTCTATAATGGTTAAAATGGTAAAAGACAATGTCCAATTTGATAACATATGCTACGGTTAGATGATTAAAGAGAAGAAAAGAGGAAAACAAAATACACCTCTAGGAGTTCTAAGACCAAAGGTCCATCCAGCCCTATTGGGGTTCTATAAAACATAAAAGTCAATATTATCTATGTCAATATAGAAAGTCTCTGCAATTTCTGATACTGCATGTGTCACAATATTGGTGGTGTCCTTCAATTGTTTCATTATCAAAAGCAAAAACATTTTTTTTCTCATCATATAAGTGCCAGAACCTGTAGGTTGCACAGTATCTATGGAGCATAATGAGTACCTTCTTTTGATTTCTACAGTCTAGAAGTGGATTATTTAAAGAGAAGCTCATTGTCTTTAACTTTAAATGGTTCTGTTAAATATTTTGCACAAAAAAAGAATTTTCAATTGAATAAAAAAAAGAGAATGTTATTAGGACCATTCCATCGCAAAATAAAAACCTTGGTGGTTTCTTCTAAACCAGACTATTTAAGCATCATGATAGAACAGCAAATCAAAAGAAAATGTTTGCATGTTGATATTTTTAGTGACATTGTCTAGTCAGATATTTACCTGAAAGAGTGACATTCCGTCTAGAACATCCATGAGGTCACTGTGTTAAAATTTGAATTAATTAGTAGATGGATTCAGGTGCAGGATGACAGATATGATTGTTCTGTGTAAAAAAACTTGTCCGGCAACTAAAAATACACTGAGATAACATTACATACCATCTGCTTATAGTTTAACCTGAACATGTGAAAATCGTATTAATTTGGAAATAACAACAACAACATTTATTTATATAGCACATTTTCATACAAAAATTAGCTCAAAGTTCTTTACATAATGAAGAACAGAAAAATAAAAAACACAGTAAGACAATAAAATAAGTCAACATTAATTGACAAAGAATAAGAGTAAGGTCCGATGCCCAGGGTGGAGAGAAAAAACAAAAAAACTCCAGACGGATGGAGAAAAAAATTAAATCTGCAGGGATTCCAGGCCATGAGACCGCCCAGTCCCCTCTGGGCATTCTACCTAACATAAATGAAACAGTCCTCTTTGGATTTAGGGTTCTCACGGATTGTTGTTAGGTGAGATAAAACAGTGTAGTCACCATACCAATGAACAGTCAGAAGACATGAAAATGTTCTAAGTACATTTCTCTGAAAAATCCCCTCCATAACCTCCAGGAGGCGCTCTCTTGGAGCACTTTTAGACACAGGCTCATTCCACCACGATGAGCTAAGAAGCACCTCTGGGCATCTTTTCTGCCCACTGCTATCAGGTAATTTAATGCTTCCACCTGATGTACTCTTTAGTTTATTTATTTATTTCTCTGTTAATTGATTGATTGATTGATTGATTGATTGATTGATTGGCTTTGTTATCTGTCCTGTTAGTTTGTATCCTTGATTTTTTATGTTTCTGCTGCAGGATGCATCTGAATTTCCTCATGGGGTTAATAAAGTTTATCTAATCTAATCTAAATACACAAAAATTTCAAACATCAAAGTGAAATAACTAGGATAAGAAATGCTGTTGCCTTTTAATAGAGCCATGCTAAACTAGTGGCTTTTTCATGGTACCTTTTTTTGATCTTTTAGCGAAGGTGTTATAATTTACTACCACACTACAACAACTATTTATCTTCCTTTTTTATCCAGGTGAAAACCTGTTGATGTTAGAATCTGTTACAAGGTACTACACTATAGAGTCAGCAGCTAGATACTTTTTGATTTCTCTAGGCAAAATGTGAATTTTATGCACATTACTAACTCTAAGTACAGTGGAACCTCTAGATACGAGTTTAATTCGTTCCAGCACTGAGCTCGTATAGCGAATTTCTTGTATCTAGAACAAAACTTCCCCATTGAAAATAATGGAAATCCAGTTAATCCGTTCTGCACCCCCAAAAATATCAACATAAAAATCAATTTTCCTAACAAATAACACTGATAAATAATATATACTGTAGTTTACCTTTAATTAAAGTAATTAAAGTTTACCTTTAATAAATAACACGGGTTACTGTGGGGAAGGAGAGTCCCCCTCTGATTCAGGAAGGCTCTCTCTTCTTAAGAATTTTACCCCACTGGAAGCAGGTTCTGGGTCAGAATCACTTAACTTTCTTTTAGTTGCAGGTTGCTTTACCAAAAACTTATCTAAAGACACTTGCTTCTGTCTTCTTTTTAAGATGCCCCTAAAATGCGACACTACATTGTCATTACACAAGTTCATGGTGCGCCCACACACTGCTTTATTAGGATGATTTTCTTCAAAGAACGTTTTAACTTCTTCCCACTTTGCCAACACTTCTTTAATCTTACAGGCAACAATCCTCTTGACAGGCATCGTGGAATAATTATTTTCACATTAAATGCGGGCAGCGTCAGCCTGGGTGAATACCCGAGTCGAGGTGGATCGGGAAACGCATCACGCATACCCACAGCCTGGCTCGTGGCTCTTTACGCAAGCCAATGCTCGTTTTTAGATACGAATTTTTCGCTCATACTTTCCTCTTATCTTGAATTTCTCGTATGCAGAGATGATCGTATCTCGAGGTTCCACTGTAAGTCCCAAGTGAGTGATTACAAATGTGTATAAGAGCTCTCCATGTGATGGACAAGTATGTTTGGCTCCAGTTTCTGCCACCAAATGCTACAAGTTCCCTGCTGTGTTGTAATGAAGAAAGCAGGTTCAGATGGGTGGCTAGAATGAATGAAGCTACGCAGGGTTGTTTTTTATTCTCAAGATCCTAAGTATTAACAACAAATACAAAAAAACAACAAAAACCAAAAAGCAACATTTACAGTAATATGGGCAGATGGGAATTCAAACTTGGAGGAACTAAACAAAACTTTCATTTAATAATTTTACAGTAGCTCTGAAAATTTAAGGCAAAGGACACTAAATAATAATGTCAGATAACAAAACAGTTTTCATTGTCATCAGTTTTTTTTCTTGAATCAAATGCAGCTTATCTATCTATATAAAATGCTATGGGCTTCCATTTGCCATGCAAATCCTTCTGACCTTTGATTTTGTTCTTAATTATATGATGTGAAATGTGTAGCAAGACACATAGATTGGAGGTGTGGGTTACCTTGGCCAAATAATTGGGATAAGTAAAAAAAGCACCAAGACTGACAGGTAAAGAACTGCAGAGTGGGCATGCTGCATGGCTGACAGGAATAACACTGCAACAACATCTACTGACAGTAAAGCACATTGCACAGTCCAACAGATCGTTTTTATCCCAAATGCATATTATAAATTCTGAATGCAAATGGAAATCATACACACCATTAGGGCACAAAAGAGGTGGTGGCACCCTAGCCAGATTGGACTGGCATTCTGTACTTCATAAGATGCACATGAACTATCTTTCTTCAAGGACACGAGGTCTGAGTGTTTCCCAGTAGTATATAGGATAAGTGTCTAAATGCCTGTTTTAAGTACACTATTCAAATTTTTCTTCTAGGAATGTTTAAATTTCTTGTTTGTATTTAATACATCTAAAGTGACATTCTTAAAGATACTGGGGTCAAATCAATGCCTTGTTCTATCAATGTGAAGGTTTCACATGTACTTCTGTAAAACTGTAGAGTTCCTGGGTTGGGTGGGTTTGGGCATTGTGATTTAGCCTTTGTCAGTATAACTGTCCATGCACTGCCAGGGTTTTTTTCCCTCCATATGTTAACTGGAGTTTTTGTTATTCTCTCCATCAACTGGCCATGTCTCAATTATAATGATTTGAAATTTATATCATCATTAATTTGATGACTTCACTTGTCGAGATTCACTGTTTTTATTGCTTGTTTAAAATAATTTGTGCATTTACGTATATAAATATTGCATTTAATCATTTGCTGTCAATGCATTCCATTTCTATATATATTCAGTACTCAGAGCTTGTACTTGGTAAAGCGTTCTATTCAAAATAAATTGAATTGTGTGGGTGTTACCCCAGGCTCTTTGGTATACTTCCCTTATGATTGTGCCCTGTGGTAAAGCTGGCACCCAATCCAGGGATTGTTCCTGTCTTGAAGATTTAGTCACCCTATAATTCTTGGGTTAAAGATGCTCTAAAATGCATGTATTTCTTTGCAGACAAATTTAGAAACTGGAGTGCTACTCTTGCTCTGTCAAGCTGGCAGATGTAGTGTTGGAACTTAACTCAACAGCAATGAACTGATCATTTCTTTTCTATTGTGTAATATCTGTGAATTCATTGAAGGTCATACTTATACAGAAGTGGAATTCATTTTTCCTGTGGTAAAATAGAATTGTTTCTCCAGGATTTAACAAAAGTAAACTGTTTATTTTATACAAAGTTACAAATATAAGAGAGATCTTAGTTTGTGATTTTTGCTATCAGTAGTCTGATTGAGTCTTTCAATAGTGATTTCTGATGTGGCCACTTTATAGAGAATGTTGTATTCATTATTTTGACAAAATTAATCTTTGTTTCTATTTTTTACATAGATACTGCTAGTTGGATGACTGTCGAAGTGCTCCAGTTGCTAATGCGTTTTCTTTTGCAAGCTCCGATGTCTACCTTGATGGCCTTGGCTGAGAGAAGCAACAGTTCAGTAAGTAACTGAAGCTTTCCATTCCCACTGCTTTGGAAAGAGTGAGAGGTCTATCAGTGTGTGTAAATGTAGCACACTTAATCCGTGAATGAGGAGTGGATGGGTTTTATCTTCAGAGCAATTGAATTGTTTACAAAATTCCACAGTAAAATAAAGAAGAAACCTTCGCAACCCTGAACAGGATTAAGCAAATTTGCAAACAAACAGATGGATGCATGGATTGATGGATGAGGAAAGATGATCCCTCTCTGCAATCTCTGTGTTTTACCCACCTAGAAAGGGGACGTTGTTATTAATTATTAATTTATTAGTTAAGAATTATTTGCTTTGTGGATAGTATGCACATACACAAAGCAAACATTGTGTAAATATGTGTACACGTACAACACACCGTGGCAGACAGAGGGTACACTTTGACCAGACAGATTAGTCACACCAGAGCCATTCCATTGTTCCATCCATCCATTTTCTAACCCGCTGAATCCGAATACAGGGTCACGGGGGTCTGCTGGAGCCAATCCCAGCCAACACAGGGCGCAAGGCAGGAACCAATCCTGGGCAGGGCTCCAACCCACCGCAGGACACACACATACACATCCACACACCAAGCACACACTAGGGCCAATTTAGAATCGCCAATCCACCTAACCTGCATGTCTTTGGATTGTGGGAGGAAACCGGAGTGCCCGGAGGAAACCCACGCAGACACGGGGAGAACATGCAAACTCCACGCAGGGAGGACCCGGGAAGCGAACCCGGGTTTCCTAACTGAGAGGCAGCAGCGCTACCACTGCGCCACCGTGCCGCCCCGCCATTCCATTGTTTCCAAACAAAATTCTTAAAAATGAATTCTTTCAATTAGGGCAGTTCAACTCCAACAAATCCATCTATGACCCTATTTAAGCAATTCTGTCGATTACTCTGTCTCTGCCCCCTGAGCGAGACCATGGCAAGCCATTCTCTCCAGGCAGCTCCTTTCTGTGATAGGACACCAACAACCACAAAATCATGAAGGTTGGAGTTCCCCGGTGACCCTGTAGTTAGGACATGGCGGGTTGGATAATGGATGGATGGATGGCGTTCTTTCACCGTTGGCAGCTCGGAGTGAACTTTCACTTTCAATTTCCTATATTATGAACCCAAGTGGAGTCAAATGACTGGAAAGGGATTGCCCCATTTTCTGAACCAAGGTCTTCACTAGTGGCCCTTGGTTTTCTGACTTTTTGTGACCTTGTAAGATGTACCTAAAAAGAGAAAATGAAAGGTGGTGAGGCACCAGGAGTGCTTCACCTGGAACGATAACAGTAGTTGCCATGATTACAGAAGTTCTTCTTTAGCTGAATGTGCCCATTCTACAATAAGGCATTGAGCCTGCAGACTATGGCACAAAGGCAATCTCAGGAAGAGGATGACTTTGTAAAGAACAAGGCCAATTTCAGTTACAATATGCATGTGTCACCATCTGTGTTTAGTCAGAAAGGGGAAGATTCAATATGTCCACTTTCTGCAATTTTCTTTTTTTATGGTTCCCATAAGATAAACATTTACACCAAAACGAATTAATTGGTCAATCTTCTATCATCAGTACAAAGAAAATTGTTGAAATAATGAGTTATCAATTGTTATAATAGTACTACACTGCACTAGAAGAAATTAAGACGTCATTCCTTGCCTAAGAAAAAAAAACTTTTATTCAAAGTAAATAGTCTATGTCATTTATTTTTCATTTATTTCTTTAGAACACAATTTGACAAAATGCACTACCTTGGGAATATTATAACAATATATAATATATAAGATATATCTGAAGAGGGAAAGACAGACACATACACAAAAGGCTGTGTGTGAGATAGTCTGACCCTCTGCCACTTCACTTTCTAACTCTTTCTGTATTTTTTAGCTGTGCACCTTCTACCTGAATGATTCCAAAATCTGGAGCAGCCTCTATGATTTAAACTCGGCGCAAGCAAACACGATTCTCAAGGGGCTTCAGAAGTGCAACATCTCTATTATAACACCTGACGTGATTCCCAAGTAAGGTTTTATGAACTATTAGAGCTGATAAGTCCCACTTCATGATAAAATGCTCAATTAAACCAATTTGGGAATTACACTGTAAGAAAGAAACAGTTTCTTTTAACCTAACTTTATTTGCACAAAAAAAGATGGAACAAGGCAAATCAATTTCTGCTTTTCCAATAGATGAGGTACTGTATGCGCATTTTGAATTTGGCAGACAACTGTTATATTCAACATTGGCTTAGATGCCTGGAGATGAGAAGAATTTTGAAAATCTCATGAGCTTTTTCTGTCTAACTTTGATGCAGACTCGGACAGCTGACATGTTACTTCACCCCCTATGTCAGTAAGTTGAATGAGACTGCCACTGCCGCTTTGATGAACCAGCTGAAGAACTGCAGCAACAATGTCAAAAATGTAAGTAGCATCAAGCCAAAAGCACCAACAGAAAGTCAACAGGGAATCAAGATGCAAAAAAGTAGGCAGATTTGAGACGGAATTCATTCTGCTAGAGGCATTTTTTCTTATTTGTATAATTTTTTGTTATTGTATTTATTCACAGTTTAAGAAATCACCACTAGAGTCATGAATGAAAGACACTAGGAAGCACTTAAAATTAAGAAATGATAACAATACATTATAGAAATTCACTGAAGCCAAATTAGCAAAGAATAATACGGTAGAATAAAATAATACTGTAAACACATTCATAGGAAGACAGAAGAATGCATGTTTAGTCTTTCATTACACACAGACCTACTACAGATGAAGTAGATAAAGACAGGAATTAGAAGATCATAGTTTATTAACTTGATACACTAAATGGGCTCCTCGTATTAGTAAAATATCTTATGTTCTGTGCATGTCTTACCTGGATATACTGGGTAGATAGATAGATAGATAGATAGATAGATAGATAGATAGATAGATAGATAGATAGATAGATACTTTATTAATCCCAAGGGGAAATTCACATACTCCAGCAGCAGCATACTGATAAATAAAACAATATTAAATTAAAGAGTGATAAAAATGCAGGTAAAACAAACAATAACTTTGTATAATGTTAATGTTTGTCCCCTTTGGGTAGAACTGAAGAGTCGCATAGTCTGGGAGTAGTTCATGGACTTAGAGGTTTATAGGTTTGTGTTGACAGGTTTGGAACGATAATTTAGCTGAGCCATCTGAGATGCAAAGTAATGTGTTCCTTCTGCTGTTTGCCTACAAGCAAATTTATTTTTCAGCGCTGGGAATCGATTACAAAAAATTAAGTAATTAATCGTATGTAATTAATTGCGATAAATTGCATCTCACATTAAAACAGGTAATTATAAAATGAATACATAAATTATGAAGTAAATACACAATAAATCACAAATTTAGTGTAGAATCAACAGAAAGGAATTCAAAAATCAATGGCATAGTTTAAACTTAAACAATGACCTTAAATTCGAACCTTTAACAAAATATTACTTGAGCAAGTACAACCTGAATTTGAATGCCATCGTATAAGACAAGTCGAAAAGAAGACATAAAGATAATGATAATATTAAAGATAATACTGGGTGGTATCTCAACACTGCAGGGAAATAAGGAGATGACTGCCTTAGTGAAAGCGCCCCCTCTTGTCCTGGAGGGTTAATACATACCTTGTTACAAAAGGTATTACACTAACCTCCAAGATTCTTTTTATTGGTAAACAAAAAGAAATGCCCCTAAACTGTACCTCAGGTTGTTCACCTTGTTTTGCATTCATACCTCGCAATACTCACCCCTGGGAACCTCAGCATTGGTAGGCTGTATGTTTCTTGGACTACAGCTTAACTCAGTTTTCCACTTAGAGAGCAGAACAAGGAAATCTCCCTGTTTTCCTGCAGGACCTCAGTTAGACAGAAAAAGCCCTAACACCTTAGCGATTGCTTTTGTCTGTAAACACAAGGTAGTTTCAGCGCAATGATTATAAGCTTTATTTTATCTAAACTTACAGAAGTTTAATTACAGAGAAAGCTAAACAGAAACCACACAACTTGTAGTTAGCCATGAGCCATTACAAAGGCAGAAGTTGTTCAGAATGTTGCAGATGGCAGAAAAACATCAGAAGATCCTTTGCAAGTGGCAAGTTTCGATTGGACAAGAATCAAGTGAACCCAAAGAAGAGGTAGAAAAAATTAGAGATGCTCTTAAACTATCTCTTTTGTATAGTACCTTCATGACTGTCCATGAGATTTACAGAAACAAAGCAATAGCTACATGCTCATGCTAAAATGAAACAATTGATAATTTGTCAATTGCCATTTTTTTGACTGATTGCTACTTCATAGCTTATTTAATAATTTATTAAATAAAATGGTTTCAGTCACTTACTCTGTATGTTCTTATAATTCTAAACACTATCTATTAGCCAACACACTTTATACTGTAAGTAGATGCTTGAGGATGCCTTTATATTTACATACATCCTAGTATTCCTTTAGCCTATTGGCTTATGTCCCAGCAGCCCTCATGCTGTCTTTAGCATACAGCATGCAGGTTGACTAAACATGCCAAAAAAACTGACTGTTAAAGGTCTATTTAAATGTAGAATATACATGAAGCTAACTTCTCCTAGATGAGCTTTACATAATTGTAACACTAATCATTCATTTAAAAACTACATTGAAATAATCATATTCTGATATTAACCCATCATTGTGATGAGAAATGTTTGTGGTATTATGCTTTTTAAAATTAAATAACGAATTCAGAGCATGCAAACTCCAGGCAGGTGCAGGTGCCACTCTGTTGTTGATTGAGGTGTGTGACTGATCGCTTATTCATGTGCAGACGCATTCAGGTTGATCCGTTGCCTAATTTGCGCCTCAAAGTCAGTGAATTCAGCACATGCATCCAGCCTCAGCTTAAAAAGAAGCTTGAGCAAAAGGCAAGGAAAGCAAGAATGAGAATGATGAAAGAGCAAGACGCAGGGTATGATGTAAACTGAAAGTAAAAGAAATGGCAAGCTTAGGAGAGGAGCCAGTGTGACATAGAGTGGAGGCTGGCAATCAAGAAAGTGAGCCCCAGTAGAGCAGCGTGCGGCCGACGCTCACGAAGGTGCAGAGGTCTAGAAGCAAAAGCGGCCAACTGCTCCCGTGTAAGGGTGAGGAATGGATGGAGCAAAGCTTGGCATGGCACCTCACAGACACTGAAGAACTGCCAACGAGGACCCGAGCCCCATTAAAGGCTTGACTGAGCCTGTTGGAAGACATTTCTTCATGCTGAGGACTGTTGCTTGGGTATAGTTTTAAGAAATGGATTCTGCCCATAGATTTGTAACCTCATTTTTATGGACCGTTTGTTTTTTGGATTTTAACCTCCAGCCACCATAAAAAACCTCACACTGTTCCATTCCATCTGAACTAGTGCGGTGCTGAGGTGTCACCCATTGCATGGCTGCACTTGGGTCCTAATCTGGGGATCTTGAGTTGATGTGTCAGGTGGTGGGTGCATCAATGAGCTGTATCAGAGTTTGCTCCTAACCTCTCTCTCTTAACCTCAACCTGAACACTTTTTTTTTTTATCATGGCTTATTTATTTATTGATTATTTGGGAGCACTGCACTATTTTGCACAATAGGGTCTTAAATGAAGGTTTGTAATAAATACACATTTAGTTGGCTCATCCTTGGTTACATTAACAAATGGCTCTGGGTTCAATCCGCCAAGGAGTGTGGCACTAATTTGGACTGTCACAATCACATACATTTTATGATCCTTATTTCCAAACAAAGTAAAAAGGATTATTTTAAACCTCTATCAAATATGTATCACAGACTTTAAAAGTCCCAGGTATTAAAAAAAATCACTTAAAGCTTTAATATTCTCAAGCCCACTTAATGCAACTAAGGATTGTTGGAAACAACAGCCTATCCCTGTAGCATTGGACACAGGGCAGTTTCCAGCGCTCAGAACAGGAGAAAACACATGGGTTTAGCTTTGCCAAAATGGCAGCCAGCAGAATTGATCAAGTTGTATTGACAGTTCTATAAACATGTCTGCATTTCATTTGTTTTAATGGACATGGATTACTTGAAATGCATTACAGTATACAGAGTATTACTCTTTAACTACCCTATTAAAATAAATTAAGTTCAATTATTCCTACAAAGTGAATTTTATATTGTAAACCCAGCATGCTATATATGATTACAATTAAGGCATAGTCAGAACACAACACAAAAGAACTAGCAAATGATGGCAATTTAATTAGAATAGCACAAAGATTTAATTGAGGGTCAACCACTGGAGATAACATATCTCCTCTGTGGTATAGAAGGTGCCAAGGAAATAAGGACAAATAACAGCCAAACAAAATGCATTTCTGCAATCTATGAACACATCATAAAAAGCTGTGTAGAGAGCAGTTATGGTAGCTCTAACACATGTACTGTATATCTTCTAAAATGTGTCCTCAGGGCTGATTTAAAGTAAATGCTGAGAATGTTAATTTCATTGTGAGGTCTGTGACTTTTAGGATATGACATTTTAAGATGAAATTATTGGCTACGGACTATAGAATTGTTTATTTTTATGTACTAGACAAAGTATTTGTCGGCATTTCCCATTATATGTTGCCTTGACCTAGAACTTAAATTTATAACTTTGTCTCAGTGTTATGTCAGTTACATTTAACATGAGACCAATGACCTGATAATATAAAAGTAAAGAAATGTTAATGAACCAATGATATCAATAGCTACAGTATTTGTATTAAAGTGATGGACTGTGCTCATCAAGAAATGATTGCATAATAGAAACATTTTGATTAGCATTTTTGATTAGAAGATTATTGGTTCTGTAATGTGCTATGCTAAAACTTTACGTGGCGATTACCGTACATCTCTACATTGAACACAATTGTAAATCTACTGTGTCTCTTGCAGGTGTACCAAGAGATTGCAAGATCTGTAAGTCCAAATAATTTGAATGCTGAAAAACTGAAGAACATTGGTGAAGCTGCAGTTGGACTAAGCATCAGCCAGCTTGCAAACCTTAGCAAGGATGCTGTTGTTGGAAGCTTGGCATCACTAACAAAAATGAAAAGCTGGAGCAACTCCCAGAAGACAGTGTTACTCAAGAAGATCTTGGGTTCCATGAATGTAAGCTATTATGAGTCAATTGTTAGTGAATTCTATAACAATTATTTCTTACAGTCTCATTTAGTATTTGAGTTCTGGTGTCAGGCTAACTGTCACTTCACCAGAAAATGGATGCCAGTAGTGTTCCCTATTGATCTACCATACAAACTGGATCAGCACTGCTCAGCACTATGGCTACAGTGCTTCTGTCTTATTGAACAGCTAATCATTTGATGGCGGAAGGTAAACTTTAAGAAAATCTATTATTTTTTTAATTATAAAACAATATCATTTTTGACATCTTCAAATAAGTTTATAATTTTGAATGCTTGAGGTCCATTTTCACTCCTGATAACTCCAGTCTCTTTGTATTTGAATGGATCCATTGTCCTGAATTAGAATCCTGCATCTCGCCAGTGCCTCTTTGTGGCATGTTGTGTATGTTAGGTGAATTAATTTTGAGTGAGGGTGGGTGATGGCATGAGTGGGTTATGTTATGTCATACAGTATTTGAACCCCACAAAGTGATCATTTTAAAAAGAGAGACTGCCTAAGATACACGAGCAGCCCTACAAATGTACTTTATCAGTCAGTGAACTCTTGCCAGTGAGCAGTTGTTCCTGTCCTCCTAATTGTAAACTCACCAGTCTTTTTGGAGATGGCACTTTTTAAAGTCCCTAATCAGGGGTAGGCTGACTTTTTTATCATGCAGGACTGAATCTATATATATATATATATATATATATATATATATATATATATATATATATAAAAAGACAGTGTATGTGTGTGTATGTATGTATTGTAGCGTTTTGTTCTTTATTGTAGAGTTCTGTTCTGCAGTTTGTGTTCTGTGATTTACATCCTTCTCAGTTATTTATTCTGTTGTTCCTGTTATTTCTGATGAACTGTAATAGAGTGGAAGGTAAAGGAGGTTCCGGAGGGATGGGGGTGGAGCCAAGGGGGGGGACAAGCGCTGTGAAAAAGGAGGAGGGGTGTGGGGTGAGGGAGGAGAGGAGGACGTTCTTGTCAGCCTAACTAAGAGAGTTTTTTTGATTGCTGTCTGTTCGGCGTGGTTGTGGCCAACAGCAACCATTTTTTTGTGTGTGACTAATAAAGAGGGAACTAACCAAGTGACCGTCTCGGATCGTCATTACGTCTGGAAGATGCTACAGTATGTTCCAGTATCACCTCCGAACAGCTGGAGCAATTTTCATGAAACTTGGTACAAATGGTTCTCATTGTCGACTAAAAATAATGTGAATTCAACCTTAACCCACCCCCTTCTGGGTAGGGTGGGGGGTGATCTTGCAGTCTTGTATGCATGTTATTATCCAGTTGACACGCTGAACGACCACCAGAGGGTGAACTGGAGGTGACTGCCAGCATTCTCTATGTTTGAGTGGCACCGCTCCCCTGTTGCCTTTGAAATTAAATAGAGTTGGCCGGTTCCGAGCGTCAGCTGGATGATAACATACATTCAAGACCGCAAGATTAGCACATAAGCGAGTCTTCATTGTATGTTATTTTTTTTTATTTTTAAAATTGTGTTTTTTTTTTTAAATTATATTTTTACTCAAACAATTTAAAAAAATAACAATTTATTTTCCTCCCAGGCAACGCTGGGTATTTCAGTTAGTTGTTAATAAAGTCTCATTCAGTGCATTGTATAAAATTCCACAACTGAAGTGAGCTAACCTGGAAAGTCGAAACTGTCTCTTCTTCTGACTCAGTGATGAAACGTTTGAAAACATGCACATTGCTCAAAGGCATGATTGTGATGCCACTGTGCATTTACTCCTTGACATACAGTAAGTAAATAAGCAAGCTAATTTTATTTATAAAGCACATCTACAAAGAACATTGTGTTAACCAAAGTGCTGTACATATGAAGGCAAGGAAAAGGACAACAAAGTTTTAAATGAAATAATCATTAGGACAGGCACATTAAGGCAAAAAACAAAAAGTCAAAAGAAGACAAACTAAAAAGCTAATCAGAAAAGGTGTGTTTTGAGTCTATAATTAAAAAACAGCAAATGAAAAAGACGCTTTAAAATTGAGAGATAGACTGTTTCATAATCTCGGGGCAGCTACTGTGAAAAAACAAAATCCCCTTTAGGTTTTAATTGGGATTGAAGCAAATCTAATTATACCTGACATGACCTGGTGGGGGGCGCAAATCAAGTCAACAGTATGTGGAGGGGCCATGTCATTTAAAGCTTTATAAACAAAAAGTAATTCTTTAAAATGAATCCTATAATGAGCTGGGAGCCAATGAAGGGAAGCTAAAATGGGAGTGATGTGGTTTCCTTTCTTAGTTCCAGTCAATAATCTCATTGCAACATTCTGTGCCAGTTTCAGATGCAGCAAAGAAGACTAACTGATTTACAAAGAATTACAATAATCTAAACAGGATGATATAAATGGATGAATCACTCTCTGTAAATCAGGAAATGATCATATTTGCTTTACCTTAGGGATCATTCTAAGCCAGGGTTCTCCAGCTCTGGTCCTGGAGCTCTACTGTGCCTCAAGTTTTCATTCCAACCCCTTTCTTAATTAATGGCCAGTTTTTACTGATAATTAACTTCTTTTTTCTTCATCTTAATTGATTTTTTTAAATACGTCGTCCCCAACTGCTTCATTTTTTTCTTAAAAGGCACCCAAACAGAAATGAGACGTGATGTGAGCCAATAGATGAGCAGCTACGTCAGGGCTTCAAACTCCAACAAGGGGTCTGTGCTAGGGCCACTGCTATTTTTAATATACTGTATATAAATGTTTTTCATAGGAATAGAAGTAGCAAGCTGGTTAAGTCTGCAGATGAAACCAAGCTTGGTGGAGTGGCAAATAATCTTGAATCTGTCGAATCATTACAGAGGGACTTTGGCAGATGAATGTAAGATGAAATTTAATTCAAGTGAATGTAAAGTATTACATGTAGGAAGTAGAAATGTTAAGTTTGAATACACGATGGGGTTTCTAAAAGTCGAAAGTACACCTTATGAGAAGGATTTAGGAGTCATAGTGTACTTGACACTGTCAACTGCCAGACTGCGTTCAGAAGCCATCAATAAGGCTAACAGAATGTTAGGTTATGTAGCACGATGTGTAGAGTAGAAGTCCAAGGAGGTCAGACCTCATTGTGTGTGCAGTTTTGGTCTCCAGGCTACAAGAAGGACAGAGCAGTGCTGCAAAAAGTCCAGAGAAGAGCGACTAGGCTGATTCCAGGGCTATAGGGAAAGGATTACAAAAGATGAGCTTTTTCAGTTTAAGCAAAAGGAGATTAAGAGGAGATATGATTGAAGTGTATAAAAGTATGAAGGGAATTAGTACAGTGGATTGAGACTGTTATTTTAAAATAAGTTAATCAAGAACACAGGGACACAGTTGGAATCTTGTTTAGGGTAAATGTCACACAAACAAGAAGTTTGTCTTTACAAAGAGAACAATAGACACATGAAATACCATGTAGTGTGGTCGTACTTTAGTAACTTTCAAAACTAGACTTGATGTTATTCTGGAAGAATTAAGTGGATAAGATTGGCTTTGTTGGGCTGAAAGGCCTGTTCTCATCTAGGTTGTTCTAATTTCACTCCAACCAGTTTCCTAATTAAAAGCTAATTTATGTTGCTAACTAAATTCATTATGTAATTCTACGGCGTGTTGGTGCTCTCATTCTGCCATAACAGACATTTCGAAAACTGTTTACATTTTTGAACCGTTCAGAAATATTTATTTTTTGTAATAGTACCATCAAAATGTTTTGAGGACCTGAGCAGATCAACATTACTGAAACCTTTACCTTTCTTTATTTTCAGATATTGAATGGTGGACACAGGTAGCGCTGGTTATGTGTTGGCTCATTTTTTATCTCATTACTTTTTGGTTGCTAATTAAGGAAAGATAATTAATAAAGAGGTCTGAGCCTTAAATAGCTAGTCAATTAAAATAAAGGCCAAGGAGTTCATTAGCAAAAAAGGAAAGGGTTAGAATGAAAAGTCCAGACACAGTAGTTCTCTAAGACTGAAGCTGGAGATCTCTGTTCAAAGCTTAAGAAATTTATTCTTATAGACAGACTTGACTTGTTTGTCAAATTTGAGGCCCGACTTAAAAATCATCCCTAGATTTGTAATCTGTGATTTCACTTCCATTGGCAAGTGCTCTACGCTTTCAGAGAGGCTTGAACAACTTTTTGGCAGACCAAACAAGATCATCTCTGATTCACTTTCATTCAGCTGGAGAAAACTACTTGCCAACCAGCTTTTAATCTTCCCCAAGAAGTCAAAAAAGGTCTTCAAAGAGCAGGCGTTGTTAGGTTTCACAGACAAATAAAGCTGTATATCATCAGTATAAAAGTAAAAGAAAATATTGTCTTTCCTAATGATCTGCCTCAAAGGCAGCATATGAATTGAAAAAGAAAACAGGCCTGAAAATAGAAACAACAGCAGGTGAGGAGAACTGCTTTCCAATATTGGCAGAAAAGATACCAGTAAGAGTTTTTATGGCCTATCCACTACTGGAAAACGTTTCTCCTTCTAACATCATTATTTTATAATTGTAAATAGCACAGGTCCAAGGTAAAACATTCCTTAAATTGTTTAAAAACACACACACTGGTCAAGGTGTGAAAGAAGATAAAAACAAAAACACTTACCCTTTTATGTGCCAGTACCATAGACTGTCCCTGTTTATATGGTAAAAGTTTGGTTTGCTTAATTACTTTTCTGGTGACACCACACAGCCATCTTACAACACTTATGCCAGCAACAACATATGAAAAACTGAAGAACACCTCAGGAAGGCCAGAATATTAGACAATTTGACAAGTAGCCAGTAGGCTGCTGGCACCTGTATCACTAGCCAGATCCAACAACAACATTTATTTATATAGCACATTTTCATACAGATAATGTAGCTCAAAGTGCATTACATAATGAAGAAAAGAGAAATAAAAGACAAAGTAAGAATTAGAATAAGACAACACTAATTAACATAGAATAAGAGTAAGGCCCGATGGCCAGGGAGGACAGAAAAAAGGAGAGAAAAAAAAAATCTGCAGGGGTTCCAGGCCACAAGACCACCCAGCCGCCTCTGGGCATTCTACCTAACATAAATGAAACAGTCCTCATTGTATTTAGGGTTCTCATGGAAGGGCTTTATGATGATGGTCATGTAGACTTCTGGCTTTTAATCCATCAATGTAGAAACATCACGGTGCTTTGATTAGGTGGTGGTGGCGCAGATCACCACCACAGAAAACTGGGAAATGAAACAGAAGAGAGAGTAGGGGTTAGTACGGATTCTACAGCCACCATGAATAGTTATTATAATGAATTGAATATACAGAGTATCAGGATTAAATGAAGGTGAAGTTATCAGAAAGCCATGTTAACGTAATGTGTTTTCAGCAGTGCTCCACTGTATTAGCCTGGTCAATTCCTACTGGCAGGCTATTCCAGATTTTAGGTGCATAACAGCAGAAGGCCGCCTCACCACTTCTTTTAAGTTTAACTCTTGGAATTCTAAGGAGATACTCATTTGAGGATCTGAAGTTACGATTTGGAATATAGGGTGTCAGACATTCCGATATATAAGATGGAGCGAGATTATTTAAGACTTTATAAACCATAAGCAGTATTTTAAAGTCAATCCTGAATGACACAGGTAACCAGTGTAGTGACATCAAAACTGGAGAAATGTGCTCGGATTTTCTTTTCCTAGTTAGGATTCTAGCAGCTGCATTCTGCACTTGTTGCAAACGATTTATGTCTTTTTTAGGTAGTCCTGAGAGGAGTGGGTTACAGTAATCTAGTCGACTGAAAACAAAAGCGTGAATTAATTTCTCCGCATCTTTCAATGATATAAGAGGTCTAACTTTTGCTATGTTTCTTAAGTGAAAAAATACTGTCCTAGTGGTCTGATGAATATGCGATTTAAAATTCAGGTTACAATCAACAGTTACCCCTAAGTTCTTTACCTCCGTCTTGACTTTTAATCCTAATGCATCAAGTTTATTTCTAATAATCTCATTATCTCCATTATTACCAATCACTAAAATTTCTGTTTTCTCTTTATTTAGCTTGACAAAATTACTATTCATCCAATTAAACACAAGTAAGACATTGTGTTAGTGAATTAACAGCGCCTGGGTCATCAGAGGCTATTGACAAATACAGCTGTGTGTCATCAGCAGATTCAGATCACAGACTACAGTTTGCTCACCTATACCCTATTGGTCTCTTAACACTTTCTCATCAAAAGAATTGTGGTACCAACGCTGATCTCTTTCTAGAAAATTAAACAGGCATAATGGGAAGACTGCCCAATAGTAGGCAACAAAGGGTTACTTATATAGGGTGGTCCAGATCTAAATATGCAATTTTCATTACGCTATAATGCATTAAGTTTATTACAAAGGAAATCACCCGAAAAATCCCAGACCATTGAGAAGTGTGCGAACTGACGACATGAAGAATCATTCTTCACGCCGTACTGGAATCGTCCCCGCATAAATCAAAGTCATCCAGACGATTTGGATCTTCATAATTAGATCTGGACCACCCTGTACTATGGTTTTCCACCGTTTTTGTCGTGAGTTACTGTTGTATTTATTGGTAATGGGTCATGGATGGTTTGCCAATTTGGTTACTGTGGGTCATCAACATTGCCCTGAAGATCATCTTGAATTGTCCAGATCCCCAAATTTTCTGAATATACTGGATCCTACTTTTACTGACAATTGTCCATTCAACAAGGAATGGATTTAGTCACGAGAAAACTGATTAAGAAACCCTGGTCTTGTGTTCTTCACACCTGTTATGTAGTTTGTTCTGCTTTGTGATTAGAGAATGTATTTAAATATCTGTATAGTACTCAGAGGACAGTTCCTGTAGATGCATGGTGAATGTGAAAATTCTGCATTTACATCAACCATGTATTGAATTTGAATCTATTTTGACAACAAATTTGTGAGGCAGCAGTAATGTACCCTACTGCTATACTGCCATAACACTTCATTTATAAGAATTAGCAGGTTTTACATCAAACTGTGCCTATTTACTCCTGGTTATCTCTCAGCATAAGGATGGCACTTGTACAATGATTCAGTAACATTAGCTTTATGGTATTCACTTAAAAAACACTCAAAATAATACTGAACATTTTGTCTTTTTTGCATGTTGTTTTCTATTTTTTCTGTGATATTCCATTTTGTCATCATAATCATTTAGTATATTCATAAATTAATAAGCTGTGTGACCCTGAAAGATGAATAGATAGATAAATTAATTAAACTGACACTCATCCAGGATGCATCCCTTCTATACTCCCAAAGCTGCCCAAAGTGTTTCCACACACTTTAACCCTATATTGGGATGAGGATGTTCAGAAAAGGCTAACTGCATAAAGTCATTAACACACTCAAACCAACCTGCTTGTCCTAAGCATCAAGCCATATCAAAATCTGCTGTAGACCTGATATCCAAAAAACTATTTTTTTTTTACTGGAGACCACAGTTTATTACAGGAGATATTTGACTATAGCAAGTCAGAAGAAATCCTTGTGTGTGTCGCCTGCACAATATTGTTTGTTCACTCAGAGCAACACACCCCACAGCTTACTCATCCTCCCTGAGATGGTAGTAATAGGATTCAAATTGGGAGACTTTACATTATAGAATGGCCTTCTCAGCCAGCAGGGTGAAAAGAGAGCTCCTTCAACCCAAAGGTTCTTCAGCTTGTGTCTTCACAACAGTTGGATGTATCTCACTCTTCCTCTTCTCACTCTCTCTTCTTACTTCACTTCACAGCACCATTTGTTTCTGCTCAGAATTATGCAATGCTTCCTCTCAGTCACTCCTTTCTGACACAGCAGCAGCAGCAGGACTCAAACTCAAACTGTTACAACTCCTGGTCTGCCAACTTAAAGGGGGTCACTGCTTGCTTTCCCTGTCACACATGTGATGGCCAGCAAAATAAAAACTGTTCATTTATTAAGTGTTATTATAATAGGATCTAATACTGCTCCCTCACAGATTTCATGCCCTTGGTAGGAATTCCATTCCTGGTTGCTGTTTATGTGAAATTTTCAAGTTCTCCCTGTGTCTTTGGGATTTTTTTTTCTTCTTTTCTGGGCACCCAGTTTTTCTTCTAATTCCCAAATGTGTGTACTTGTGTCTAACAAGCTCTAAACTGTGTCATTTGGCTCTATGAAGGATCTCCACCTCATCCAAGGTAGGTTTCTGTGTTATGTTCGGTGCTAAATTGGATTAAGCAAATATGAAATTTATATATACTGTATTGAATGTTGATTTATACCAGCTCATTTGAGAATGGCAGTTTTATTGTGAAGTCATATACAGACTGCCTCATGTGTCAGCAATAGTAACACAAAGGGGCAGCAATATTCACAAAAAAATATTCAAACATTATATGTCCGATCTCTTTCCCAGAGAAAAAATAATAGATTTTTTTAGAATAGATGGTGCAGATTCTACCCAGAAAGTGAGTGAAGCAGCAGCTGGGATAATCACCATGGTACCGTGATGGCCTAATAGAGCAAAACACTGATTTATAGGACAGGAAATTGTCCATTCTCTGTTGGAAGACCTTTTGTACTACAATTTTTTTCTAAAGATTTTATAAATTCCTCTCTCATTGCAGTATTTCTGTTTGGAGTGGTTCCTCAATTCATATATAGAAGTGGCTTACAATTGTCCACTTAGCAGTTATGCCCAAACAAAGCAATCTGTACAAAATATAAAATGTTCAATAATGCAAAGTAAATTATTTAGAATAAACAGAAAAGGTCTGTCTGTGGCCAAATATGAAATTAAAGTGATTTGTCAAACACAACACACAAAGGCAGTAAATGCTGCTTAACAACACTCCTCATTTAAGAATTTAACATAAAGGGAGTAATTCAGGTGTTACTTTACAATGTGTTCTGCCATGAGGATACAGTGCGACAGATGGGTGTTAGTTAAAAATAAATGTTATAAAATCTACCACAGATATACATACAGCAATATCTTTGCATTGTAGCTGAGTGCAGCACCTTAGGGACATTTGACATTTTTGACCCAGCGTCAATAGAAAGGTCATCTGGTTAGAAAAGCAGTGCTGGAACACTGATACCAATGTGTCAACTGGCTGACAGTTAAAGCATAAAAAAAGACAGGGATGAAGTGAAAATAGTGCCTCATCAAACAGTGCTATGGAGCTGTCTGTTATGACTTCAATCACATATATTATTTTATTTGTGAATGAAAAAACACAAGATCATCACTAGAGCTGTCTACCTCCTGCTCGTTTCTCCTGGTGTGAAGCCTAAGATCTTTTGCTTTTTATATTATAATGATCATTTTCCTTTCAGCTTACTGCCGCTAACCTGACCCAACTTGGGAGTCTGGTCAGTGCTATGAAGTCCAGCACTTTACAGACTTTAAAAGGCAAAGATTTTCTGGATGCTTTCAAAAACAAGGATGTTACAGACTCCATGGAAACCATGCAGCCTGTTCAGAAGAAGTCCATCATTTCTAAGGTAGGAGTGTATTTAAATCTGGTTTATAGTAGACCCCAAGTTAGAGAATCAGGTTACAGATGGAAACCAAGGATATGCATCAATCGATAGATAGATAGATAGATAGACAGATAGATACATAGAACTTTACAGTATATAAATTGAAATACAGTAGATAAATTATATACTTTAATTTAGTTCTGTTTTTCTAACGGCATAGAAACCACAGAGGGTCTTATTAGATGGCTGCATACCAAAAAACATTAGGTTAGTGGTTGTGGATCTGGTTGGAGTGTTTTGCTTTAAGAATTCCAATGGGGTGCACTGCTGGAATGAGGACTGCACTAACAGAAAAATGTTACCAGGACAGGAAAAGCTGGCCAAGTCAAAGGTGACAAAATCCACTGCTGATCAGTGGACTCTGTAAGGCCTATGAAGGTAAGAGTGATAAGACACATTAAAATGGTGTTCAGGCCAGACTAGATGCTGCCACCTGCACATATCCCAATGAGTGTGCCTTCTCTCCCAGTCTGCCTTTCTGGCACAGATCTAAGTATGGATGAATGACATAATCAGAGTTGAGCTAAACCACCATTTGGGGTCCTGTGGCCAGTGGGGGCAGCCAAAATATACAGCTGTTATTTAACTTTACCAATATATTTCCCTTTTATACTCGTGTATAAGTCGGGTTTTGAAACCCGAAAAATCGATCATAAAATCAGACCCTGACTTATACGCCCGTTCAAAAATGTGACACGTAATATTTTTTTTTACATCTTCTTGCCTCCTCCAATCTCGCACCAGTTTCTCAGATACATCGAATTTTGTTGTAGCAGTGCAGTTACCAATTTCTTTTGCCACTTCAATGACATTTAATTTAAAACCAGCTTCCTATTTTTTTTTGATCGAACACTTCATCATAGATAAGGGATACTCTTATGATAAAAGTGTATGAAGGTGTAAGATACAAAAAACACAAAACAGTGCAAACGTTGCTTCAGAAGGAACAATACATAGAAAAAAAAAGACTGATTGATCCATGGTTACTCTCTCAGATGGGCATTAGCATAGCATAATCTCTTGGACCAATAGCGTGAGTTTTCCGCATTTGACTTAAACAACCGGAAATTTGTTTTACCGGAAATTATACTGTAAAATCAAGCCCTGACCTATCTGTGGAGAACTTAAATGAGTATATATACAGTAGCTATTACAAGAAAATGTGGACACAAGAAAAACAAAGGTCAGCATTCAATGCCCTGGCTTCAATTACTTTGAATTTCTGCAATGTGCATTCATCTGTTTTGGAACTCAGAAAATATATTACTTCTAATATCACTAGTACTTTAAAATACTCACTTGCATGCCTTCTGTTGCGCAAATTTCTCAACAATATTTGACACATAAAGTTGTCTGGCACACTCATTTTCGATGTAGAGTACAGCCAAGCCACTAAGTCTGTCTTGTGACGTGGTGCTTTTGAGGTAATTTTTGATTGGTTTTAACTTGGAGGATGATCGTTCATTCGCAGGAACAGTTGCTGGTATTGTCAGCAGTAACATGTAAGCTGTGCAAACGTCACTGAAAGTAGACAACAGTGCACAGTGATCTATCAGCAACAGTTCAGTTTCTCCAAAAACAGTGGACTTGGTTGACAGGATGAATTGAAAACATCCATGAAATGACAACAATCGTGCGCAAAACACCCGTGAAATGTCAGTGCTATAGCGTTCAATGAGAAGATCGGCAGCAGCATACAATTTGTCATCAACCATAGAGGTCAGAGTTGATGGTAACAAGACAGTGAACGTTGAAGCCACTGCATTGAGACTGTGAAACCGCTATTTTAGTTAAGTTATTAAATATTTTTTAAAAATCTATATGGCCCCAAGTGGGCCCCCCAAGTTCATAGGCCCTTGTGCTTAGCACAATCCATTGCTACGCCAGTGAATTATATATATATATATATATATATATATATATATATATATATATATATATATATATATATATATAAAATATGTTATATACATATAATATTATACCATTGAGTTAATTTTTTATGATCTGATATAGGTAGCAACTAAGTCAAGTGGCTTCACAACTTCCTCTTATAGAATAGTATTGGGATTTGTTCAAGCCAGTGATATGAAATGATAACTCAGTTTAAATTGAGTCTTTTTCTATGGCTCACTGCATATTTTTCACATATACTTAAACTGAACATGTTGAAAATAATTTTCTGCTGTGGAATAATAAAGTTTATTTGACCTTGACCTGCCTCATATCTTTAATCTTGCCTGCAGATTTTAAAAGAGAAATCAATCAGTGAGACTCTGAAGGATATGCCAATGGCATTGCTTCCAGAGATATCCACCAAATCTTTAAGGGATGCTAATAAAACAGCTTTCACCTTGGATTTCCTTGATCGTTCCATTCTATGGAATAAAGGCCAGGTAGGTGGGTAAAGTTATAGGGTAGAAAGAAATTAAATGTTCCTCTAAATAGGAAAAAATCACACTTTACATCAGGGTTGGCCAACTCGAATCCTGGAGGGCCACAGTGGCTAAAGGTTTTCTAGCCATTTGCTTTATTAGTGACCAGTTTTTGCTACTAATTAACTTCATTTAATTGATTTGCTGTTTATGTCCCTTTATATCAGGAGTGAGCAACATCAGTCCGGAAGGGCCACAGTGACTGTAGGTTTTTATTCCAACTCAATTGCTTCATGTGAAGTTAGTTATTGCTGATGAAGCATTTACTGCTCAAATGCCATTTTTCTGCTTCATTTAAGTTGTCTTGCTTGTTAAGATTTTGAACTCTTAATTGCTTATGTAGTCTTAAATAGCTTCATTCATGGTTTTTAATTGCTCTTTATTAGCAATAAGATACAAATGACAAAGGAACCATGAGTTCTCCATTTACACCAGTGTGTATTCATCATGCACTATTTGGTTTAATAAAGTACTCAGAATGAAAGAGACGAGAAACTGAAGAACTGAAAATTAGACTGTGTTAGACTTCAAATTATTTGGATGATATCTTGAGAAAGGAAAAAAAAATCTACAATTTAAGAATGACCTGACATTGTAGAGTTAAAACACTAACAAGGCAAGGTAATAAAAAAGATCTGTTATTGGAAAGGATTGTTTTCTTGTTAAGCAACTGGGTTGAAACAAAAACCTGCAGCCGCTGAGGCCTTTCAGGATCGACGTTAGTCACCCCTGCTTTAAGTGGTCTCTTATTACGGTTTACTTACTCCTTAATTACTAATGTAACTGAGCCCATTACTGTGTATTTACAGTATTGGTGACTACAGCTTTCATTCTTATTCCTTAGTTCATTGTGTACTTATTTACAGAATAAGGTATGTAATAAGAAATTACATATTAATAATGTTTACTTACACTGGTAATTAAAAATGAAGTGCACTTTAATAAGAGACGTTTAATGTAAAGTATAACTAAAAACAAATATGAGATCAACTGAAGAGATTTTGAAATAGCCTGGCCACATCAGCTATACTATCAATAATAAAATTCATGTTCCAATACATTTTTTAAATTAATTAATTATTATTATTATTTTTTTACAGGCTTTGGTCATCATAAAAAAACTTGCTAACAATGTGAGCTCCTCTGATGACTTCAAGTACGTATCTAGAACTATACTCACAGCTTCAGATTTACCTTACAAAGTGTACCTACTGTATACAAAATGAGAATAACAGAGCCCAAAGGGTTAAATACAACTTTCTTTATGTATATTACCTGAGAATAATGGAATATAATTCACCAGTAACGGCGCACTGCACGATAACGTGCAGTGAATACACTTGACTTCAGCATTTATAGTTTTCATCCTCTTTCTCTGTACGTTTAGCATTTGTTTGCTCAGAGGTTGATGCGCTTGCTGCTTCCTGAGCAGCTCTTCTTTTCTCCACCCTAGTGGCCCGCTTCGTCTCTTCTTTCGTCTGCATCTTTTCACTTTAAAAGTGATTAAATCAGTGTTTGTGTTGCAATTACTTAGTACGTTTTCCTTAATTTTTCACTTAAGCTGGCTCTTAAGTCTTCAATCTGACTCAAGAATGATTTAAGATATGAAGACGTAGGTTAAATGGCGGCGAAGGTGGTAGAGATGAGATGAGCCCTGCTGGCCGATGCCGAGAGTTGAATCTACAATAAAATAAAATAAAAATAAAAAGAAGAATGACCTTGGAGGTCAATCATCACCCTGAAAGCGTATAGTAGACGTCACGTAGTATATGTGTACCAAATTTCAGGTCAATAGGTCAAACGATTTGCTAGCTGCAGGTGATTTAAAATCCTGGACAGACAAACGAACAACCACAGTAGGGTGTTATATAAGATAAATCAAGAGAAAACTTAAGAGCTTGATAAATGAGGGAAAACATCAGAACAACATAAAATCAAAATTGAGGAAAAATGAAGATTTGGAGTGGAAAATGTTATCTAAACATCAAATATTAACTACTCTGCCAGCATGCCACTCTACATTATATTATACTATACACCGATCAGCTACAAAAGTAAAATCACCTGCTTAATATTGAGTAGGTCCCCCTCATGCCACCAAAACCACTCTGATTTGTCAAGGTATGGACTCCACAAGACCTCTGAAGGTGACCTGTGGTATCTGGCACTAAGATGTTAGCTGCAGATCCCTTAAAGTCTGTAAGTTGTGAGGTGGGGTCTCCGTGGATAGAACTTGCTTTTTCAGCACAATGGCAATTTGGAGACCAAGTCAACACCTTGAGCTCTTAGCTATGTTCCTCAATCTATTCCGGAACAATTTGTGTAGTTTATTCTGGTGAAAGAGACCATCGTCAACAGAGAATACTGTTACCATGTGAGTATTTGGTTTGCAACAATCTTTAGGTTGGTGGTACTTGTCAAAGTAACATCCACATGATGCCAGGACCCAAGTTTCCCTAGCAGAACATTGCCAAGGGCATTACATGGCACCGTTGGCTTGCCTTCTTCCCACAGTGCATCCTGCTGCCATCTCTTCCCCAACAACTCATATCTGGTCGTCCACATGTTCAAAAAGAAAATGTGATTCATCAGACCAGGCCTTTTTTTCCATTTCTTCATGGTCCAGTTCTGATGTTCATGTGCCCCTTGCAGATGCTTTCAGAGGTGGATAGGAGTCAGCATGGGCACTCTGACCAGCCCATGCACTGTCCAATGCACTGTGTGTTCTAAAATCTCTTTGTCATGGCCACCGTTAAGCTTTTCAGCAATTTGTGCTACAGTTGCAATTTTGTTGGATTGGACCATTCAGACTATCCTTCATTCCCCAGGCACATGAATGAGCCTAGAGTGCCTTGAGATTCTGTTGCTGGGACAGCAGTTGTCCTTTCTTTAGAGCACATTTGGTTATACTAACTGCTGCCCACCAGGAACACCCCACAAGACCTGCTATTTCGGAGATGCTCTGACCCAGTCGTCTAGCCATCACAACTTGCCCCTTAATCAAAGTCGTGTAGATGCTTATGCTTGCCATTTTTTCCAGCCTACATATCCCACCCCTTGACATGTTATTCACTTTATCTGTCCTTGGTTTTAATGTTTTGGTTGATCATTGCATAATGACATAACACAATATTCTTAAGCCCGCTTACTGAAAATCATGGTCGCTTATGACAAAATCTTATTCTAGCAGGTATCAACCTACCACAGATCACTAGTACATCTTAGGGCTGTCTTATGCACACATCCCCTTAACTTATCCTTGGATGAAATAATTCATTAATTGGTTAAATTATCCTTCTGTTCAGAATAAATGTTACACTTTGTTATTTAGAAAATCAAACACTATGTTTAAAGACGTCAGCCATCACACACAGTCACTTTTCTCAATGCTTCTTTCTGGTAAATGGCATAGGACCATTGGTCCTTAAACCAGTAAATTCGAGGACATCTTTTCTCCACGTTAATAGGCATTACTGAACTGTCCATGATGAAAACAAATATTACAACAATTGTTGTACTGTTTTATTGAGAGATGTATGTAAGAATTTCATTATACTTTGTGCACTATGTAATATCTACACGTGATAATAAGCATGAACTTAAATCTGACCTTGAAAATGTGCCATATGTGGGAGGAAAGCCAGCATACGCCTGAATAAACTGAACAGGAAAGACAGCTGTATCACATGTCTAACCCTTGACTCCCTGAGGGCAGTGGCATTAAAGAGGATAACTGGAAAATTAGAAAGCATCATGACTAATGCTGCTCCTGCTCTCCATAATGTGTTCATGTGTTAGCCACTGTCTCATTTCACCATGGGGTGCTCTCTGTATATCTTTTCCTATCATGCCTTTTTTCACTCTAGATGGTTATAACAGGCACATATCACATAAGAAGAATATTTCCTTATTAACATCAAAAATTAAATGCACACTGGGTATATTATATTTACAGTTCTGCACTTGTGTATTAGTTTGCACTTCATTTTTACTGTTTTGCAGTTTGTGTACACATTATGTTGGTTTTCTGTCTAGGACAAATGAAATTATTTTTACTGTGCCTTTGGTTAACATCTTTAACACAAGGTCTTACAAGATCAAGATGTACTGTAGTACAAACATATTTTTTACAGTTTGGAGCACAAGCACATGATGTGACTTGCATAGGTTCAAACAGCAAGTGACAGGCAGGTCTTGAAAATGACAACCTCAGGGGCTTAAAGCTTAGTGCCTTAGCCACTACACTACATTATCTGCTAATCTTGCTGTTATGTCATCGTACTCAGCTTGCTTCTCGGTACACTTTTCATGTTCCATTTAATGTTTTGGTAAATGTTCTTTGAATGCTACAGTGTCCTTCTATAGTCACCAATTTGGAATATTGCGCGTTTGCTTACCTCACATGTTCAAAATGAGATCCAGCCTAATGTATGTGTGTTCTGCAAAGCTCCAAGCCCCTATTGTTGTATTATCTATACTGTAAATGAAAATAGTCATTGTTGCAGTGTCTCAAGAAATAAATGTAAAGACCTCACTCTCTTAATGTCATATGTAATTTTCTTCTTTGCTTGTTTATTATTTCATAGGAAACTTAGGGGTGCAGTAAAAGGCTTCACATGTGACCAGATAAGGAATTTATCTTTGGACAGTCTGCGCACTCTGGCCGCCAATGAGAACATCACCCGGGATCAGGTCAGCATGTTACATGTTTGGGGAAAAACAGTGCAAGTTATGATTTAGAGACCAGTGACATGAAATTCTGATCCAAAAACCTTTTCTGTGATGTCCAACTCAAGACATTTTTCAAACACATTTTGTGTAGCTGTATGATATGTTTTTTTGTGCACCTAACCACCCTCCAACACTCCCCCTGGGAGTAAAATCCCAGGTGCCATCCTACGTTCTATTAAGATTGTTTGATTAAGATCTATTAAGGCTCCATTGATTATCACTCCCTTTTTAAAGCAATCCTGTCTAGAGTAGGGTAGCCTAGTCTAGATCTCCATTTAACTGTTTCTTACTATGAGTAGCACAGATGCTCAAAGAAGTTTAATCCTCTCATGTAGGCATATGGGCATATAATGATTTCTATTGCATTATTGCCCATGTTTTTCTTTTGTGTCTAAATGGTTAATAATGGTCTCCATTTAAACATCTGTTTTTGTTTTATTTTGAGTTTCAGTCATCCATTCAATTCTAAAAATCAATATATTGTAAACAGAAAAATCAGAAACCTTCAATGCCGTGCTTTTAACATGCAGTACAAAGCTCTCAATGCAAACCTCCATGGTACCCATTAAAACTAATTTCTGAGTATAAACTTACAAGGAGTCTGTCTGCCTTTTAAGGGACCTCACTGACCTCCTTTTAGTTTCTGCCTCTGCGTGTTGGAATTCTCCCCCATTTTTTTTTCTCAAACACATCTATTTTTAATTATAAGGAAGCCCTGATGATTTATGCAGCCATTTTTTCTTAACCCTGTCTGTTTTTTTTCCCTATTTCTCATTTTTTTTAAACAGAATTCATCTCATTATGAGCTTGGTTTTTTCCAGTTTGTACTGATAATTGTGAGATTTTATTGGATTGTTCTTTGTTAAAAATGCTCTGAGATTATTTGGGTCAGTAAAGAAGTGAGAATCACAGAAGTTTGACTCAGTTTTATAATTTTCTTCAGGTTTTTGGAGGCCTCGTTCCGACTCTGAGCTGCTTAGCACAGAGACACTCTTACCTCTGTGTGCAGTATAATAATAGAGATTCATTCAAAGAATGAGCACATTTAATGTGGGTCTCTTTACTTTATTTGTATATTTGTTTTTAGGTCCGATGTGCCAGCAACTGTTATTTTAAGGCTATAAATCTGACCAATTCCAGTGCCTTTGTCAACATGACACAGGAAAGCATTAAGCAGATTCCACCCAATTTTATACTAATGTTAAGGTGAGTGACCTCATTAATAAACAGCTTAGAATTTTCTTCCAATAAAATTTTTATGAAATTTCATAATAATGTACAGGCAGCATTCTTTTGAGTACACAGCTTCTGAGTGCAGGCATATAATGCTGTGAACAAATTCTTGGGTAAAATATAAGTATAGCTTACATTATAAATGCATAATTAGTACATATAAAAATACAAATTTGTTAAAACAAACAGAAAACAACGTAGAAGCTGATTAACATAAATTGAAACCAACAATATCTGGCCATTAATTCATTTATGAACTATGGCCAGTTGACAATGGAGATTAAAATTGTAAAGGGGAAAGTCAAAGACAGACACAAGTACACTCCTGGAGAGCTCGACCAACTGGCCACCTACCCCCTCCTGGGCATTCTGTAGTAGAGTCTGTGCTTGATCGTTCAGTCTAATGAGAGGATCTTACCGTCTGAAAATTTCAATGCTACCATATCTGAGATGACTTTTCTATACATAGGAGAGTGGCTTAGTAGTAGAGCTGCGGCACCAGGTGCCAAATCCAGATGCAAAGAAGAGACATGTGAATAGAGTAGGGTTAGTAATGGTTTATAAATACAGTATTGCATTGCATATATTTCAGTGCAAATGACTAACAAATAGAAATGCAGCATGTACAGCTAATCAGCAGCTCTAGTAAAGGTATTCTAAACAAACACTGTGAATCTTCAGCCTAGATTTAAAAGCTGAGACTACAGGGAAATATCTTGTAGCGGTCAAGTGCCACTAAGATTCACACCATCAGTGTGACGGTGATTTATTGATTTTAGTGGAGGATTACCAGGGACAACCCCAGCCTTGGAACGACACACACACACACACACACACACTACTACAGAGACCAAATAAAGGAAGCTGAGAACATTAAACAATAAAGAATATAATGAAATTAAATTATCTAAATGCAAACAATAATACCACCCCTGACCCTTTCGGCATTTTTACATTTAACATATAAACACAAACAACACACAGCAAAGTCCATGAAAAAACCAAACCGGATGAAATGAGAAGTGACGAGATTGAGTCCAGCGATCTGTATGTAGAAAGGGAATGGAAAACACAGTCCTACCGGTAGTTGCTGAAAAGATGACAATGGATGGATGGTTCAGGAGTGCTCCACTCTTCCGGGAAAGCCAATGAATCCAAGCACAGTCCTCATTATACAGTATACAGGTAGACAGACGATCCAGACTCCAACAAACAAACACAATCCAGGACACAATGATGATATATGGCAGAATTAACAGCAGGCAGTCCAACAGATAAATGCAACACACAACGTACAACAACAACAACAACTCTCCTTCCTTCCTGACACCTGCCCTCCTTTTAAACCCCTCTGGCCACCTTTGACCCCAACAGCCCATGCAAGGACTGCTGGAAGATGCAGTTCTAACTAATAGTAGCATTGCTACAATCTTATATTAGCAAACAGATTGTTCCACAGCTTTGGGGTCCTGCAACTAAAACCTCCTACTATTATTTTATTAATTCATAGAATCTTAAGTGGGCTGGCATCTTGAGATGTCAATGTGCAAGTACTGTAAGTAGTGATAAGTTCCAATAAGTAAAAAGGGTCTTGGCCATTTAAGGCTTTATGTGTTAAAAGGAGTATCTTGAAATCAGCCTTAAACTTAACTGGGAGCCAGTGTAAGGACTGGAGAGACTGGAGTTACGGCAGCTTGGATGGTATGATGATCCATCACCCAGGCAGTTTTGCTGCCTTATTTTGGGATAAAACAAAAGATCCCCCCAGTTAAGATAAAGACCATCTCTCTTGAAAACCCATGCCCTTTCCAAAAATTATCTCAATTGTTCACAAAGGCCATGTTTTTATTTGCACACCAGGTCTATATCCAGCAGTAGAGGGAGTAAAATCTGCTATAAATCACATCCTCTCTATTTACTGTAATCTTGATAAGGGGCCAGACACAATTAAAATTCCGATATTTTGGTTTAGCTTTGGTGAATAAAGATATGAAGTGAGAAAACTCACTTTCTTCTGTGTCTATAGTCTACTTCTATTTATTTTATATTGTTAAAGTGGTATATATTATTTCTTATATTATGTGTTATATTGTTAAAGTAAACTTTATGTTTATTAAAATCAGGTTCATAGCTCAGATAATTTTCAAATAAAAGAGTCCTGAAATACACACTTTAGTAAATGTATGATTACCATATACTGTAATGCAGCGTTTCTCAACCTTTAAGTATTTGCGACCCAAGTTTTCAAAACAGTTTTAATCGTGCCCCCCCCAAATTTTTTTGAAATGTAGATGCATATTTTATTATACCTTCTTAACTTTTATCGACATTTATTTAACTCTATATTTATTTTTCTAGTATCAGAATGCAGTTTAAGTTAATTTGTTTTGTTTTCAACAGATGTTTTTTTCATATTTTTGATTCTTGTTTTCTTTTTTTCACATCTTCGCGCCCCCCTTTTTGTTACTTCGCACCCCCCTAGGGGGGCCCACGCCACAGGTTGAGAACCACTACTGTAATGCTTACCTTCTGGGTAAGTGACATTTCTATCTGCAGTTCTGTAGTTCAAATTAGAGACATGCTGGATACCAAGAAAACAATCTGCCCACATTATAAATGTGTAATCTAAAGGTAATGACCATTCTTGAGCGTAATAACTGAATGCCAGGTTACCAACATGGTCTTGGCAAACAGCTGGTAAACCACTTGGATCAGCAATGAAAGCAAATTATACTTCTGAAAAAAAATGTGCAGCCTGCAGTAGAGACTGGAGCAGGCCATCACGACAAAATTCTTATACCACAGAACCCATTTTAATGTAACATGGGAATTTTCATTTCATTCATTACTGCTTCTGACATCACACCTCTTTACTTTGTTGTGTTCATGACCAGCATTTTGAGGGAACCATGAGGCTACTGTTAACTTGGTCTGCACAAAATCTAATTAAAGATAAGTTCTAATTATTTTAGAAAATATAGATGCAAATTAAATGTGTTAAACAATTACTGCATCACATCAAATACAATTCAACCACAAACCTACCATTTCTGCCTGGCCTAATTTTTATTTTATTTTGCATTGTTAAATAGATGAGAGGTTAGCTTTGTGTCACAATAAAGATTATATGAGTAGCATTGAGTTCTACAGATTGTCCTACTTGGTGTTACTTCTAAAGGAGTTTGTGTGAAACTTTTATTTCCTGCCTGTCTCATAGCAATAGAACTAAGTAACCTAAGGTGGAAGAGATCCACTCCCATGATTAAATGCATCTTCCTGGGGATAAGCAAAAACAAAGAAAAATAAATAAATACATTTGCCAGTGAAGCACTTACTAGCTGATGTACTTCACCAGATACTCTCTACTACTCCACTTTTGTAGAGTTGTTCTTACTTTTTCTAAGGATCTGATTACCTCCATTCTCAATAACCTGTTATTTATTGACAAGCTGCAATATGTACCAATCCAAGTGCCTGCTCATCTTGAATGCACTTGAAACAGGCTGCCAAATTGGATGAAATCCCAAAGTGGACCTGAAGACTGCCTTATGTCTGAAACACCTGGAAACGTAGGAGACACTGAGAAAAAAAAAACAGGCTGTATAAGGTTTGGACTTGAAACCCTGAAGCTGTGGGTTCAAATCCCGCTACCAACACTGTATAACAATAAGCTAGTCACTTGACCTGGCTGTGCTCCAATTGGAAAACCAAAAGAAATGTATCCAATTGTATCATAAATGTCGCCTTGGATAAAAGCATCAGACAAATAAGTAAATGCAAATGTAAATGCAAACAACTTTTTCTTTAATTGTGAGTGCTTAAGTAGCTCAGTTTCACTTTACTGCAGGAATTATTTGTGCGAAGATGGAGAGAGTGACATACCGGTGGGAAAGTAAAAGCAAAACAAAAAGATTTAAGAGCTCTTCTACCATCCATTGTAATAGGCAATGTTTGTTTGTTGTCAAATAAGATGAACAAATGATCTGCTCTTATAGAGGGGTCATGGCACATACAAGTACAGTGGCCTCTTTGTCTGGTCACTATTCAGGGAGTGGATGTCAAGTTGGTGCACTTCTACAAGTACCTGGGGGTCCACATCAGTGACAGGTTAGACTGGTTTTGTGACACAAAGGAACTAATTAAGAAAGGGCTCTTTTTTTCTTAGGAGATTGTGTTCCTTTAATGTGGGAAGTGACATCCTTCATATCTTCTACAACTCACTAATTGCCAGTGCAATTTTCTGTGTTGTGGTGTGTTGAGCTGGTAACATCACTTCAAGAGAGGCCCAATGAATCAACAAGCTAATTGAAAGGGTAGGCTCAGTTATGGGACACACTCTGGACCACCTGAAGGTAGTAGTGAAGGACAGAATGAAAACTAAACTGAGTACCATTACAAATAATGCTGCACATCCTCTCTCTGACACACTACAATTTAGGATTTTCAACCAGTGCATTATTCAGCAGAATAATTCCTCACAAGGATTCTGACTGCTAAGTCAAAAGTTTTCTTTCTTTTTAATGTTCTTCTTTTTAGTCATTCTGGCTTGTGTTCATACTAGTGTGTGTATAAATTTATTTGTTTATTTATTTATAAAAAAGAGTTCTATCTATCTATCTATCTATCTATCTATCTATCTATCTATCTATCTATCTATCTATCTATCTATTTGAAAACTCTTTTTTTTTCCAAAAATACAGTAGAACATCTGGCTAACGTCTGTTTGAACTTGCACAATGCTAAACATAATAGTATTTGAACTCTCTGCAGTAGGTATAAATCCACAACTCTTTTCCAATTGCCATAACATCATTTTGATCTTCACGTCAGAATCTCAAAAGAAATTGTACAACCCCAAATCAGAAAAAGTTGGGACAGTGTGGAAAATGTGAATAAAAAAATAAAGCAGTAATTTACAAATTTCCCTTAACTTTTATTTCATTGCAGACAGTATGAACACAAAATAATTCATGTTTTTTTTTTGGTCAACATCATTTGATTTGTAAATAAACATCCATTCTTGACATTCAGGCTTGCAACACATTCCAAAAAAAGTTGGGATTTGGGCAATTCAGGGGTAGTAATGAGGTATAATAACTAAATAATGATGTGATTTGAAACTGGTGATGTTAACAGGTGATTGCAATCATGATTCGGTACAAAAGCAGCATCGAGGAAAGGCCTACTCCTTTAGGAGCAAAGATGGGCAGAGGATCGCCAGTTTGCCACCAAGTGCGGGCAAAGATCTTTGAAATGATGAAGAAAAACGTTTCTCAAAGACAGATAGGAAGAGATTTGGGCATTTCTCCCTCTACAGTGTATAACATAGTGAAAAGAATCAGGGAATCTGAAGAAATTACCGTGCGCAAAGGCCAAGGGCGCAAGCCTAAACTGAATGGCCGCGATCTCTGAGCCCTCAGACGGCACTGCATTAAAAACCGTCATTCATCAATAAATGATATAACTGCGTGGGCTCAGGACTACTTCAGGAAGTCACTCTCAAGCACTACAGTATGTAGTTACATTAGGAAATGCCAGCTAAAACTGTACTGTGCCAAAAGGAAGCCATACATAAATAGTGTCCAGAAGCGCCGTCGACTTCTCTGGGCTCGGAGGCATCTGGGATGGTCCATTGTGCAGTGGAAACGTGTATTGTGGTCAGGCGAATCAGGTTTTCACATCTTTTTTGGAAGAAATGGACGCCGTGTGCTGCGGACCAAAGAGGAAAAGGACCATCCAGACTGTTACCAGATACAAGTCCAAAAGCCAGGGTCTGTCATGGTATGGGGTTGTGTCAGTGCCTTCGGCAAAGGTAACTTGCACTTCTGCGATGGCACCATCGATGCTGAGAAGTATATCTCAGTTTTGGAGGAACAAATGCTGCCTTCAAGATGACGTCTTTTCCAGGGACGCCCAAGCTTATTTCAGCAAGACAATGCCAAACCACATACTGCGCGCATAACAAAGGCATGGCTGCGTAAGAAGAGGGTGCGGATGCTTGACTAGCCTGCCTGCAGCCCTGATTTGTCTCCTATAGAGAATGTTTGGCGCATTTTGAAACGAAAAATGCGTCAACGAAGACCCCGTACTGTTGCGCACCTAAAACGTTGTTTGCAGGAAGAATGGGACAAACTAACACCTGCAACACTTAGTCACTTGATTTCTTCAATGCCTAAACGTCTTTTAAGTGTTGTGAAAAGACAGGGGAACTGTACAAAGTGGTAAATGCTCTACTGTCCCAACTTTTATTGAAATGTGTTGCAAGCCTGAATGGCAAGAATGGATATTTATTTACAAATCAAATGATGTTGACAAAAAAAAACAACATGAATTATCTTGTGTTCATACTATCTGCAATGAAATAGAATTTGAGGAGAATTTATAACTTACTTTTTTCTTTTTTTATTCACATTTTCCACACTGTCCCAACTTTTTTTGATTTGGGGTTGTACAATACATGCTTATACAAAGAAACTCACTTCAGTAGTGATTGCAAAGCAAGCCATTAATATAGGCCTTTTAAATCTTTCATATAATTGTAAAGACTTAAATTTCAGCATTTTATTATTATAGATAAGGTACATTTTCAACTATACTGAAGAAACAATTTTGCATATCATCCAGAGGTTAAGTACTCAGCAGCAGTTCCCCACATTAATCGCACACCCATAGAAATGGCACTGAATTTTGTATTGATTTGCATTTGCTTCACTTATTTTTCAGCTGTACTTGTTTAAATCTCTAATCTACAGACTGTGGTATACCAAGTATCTACCTGACCATTTTTTGTGTTTTCAAAAGATGTCTATATTGGCATAATTTAGTACTGCAGAATGATCTCTTTACACATTATTTCTATTATTAATATCCAATTATAAATCATTTTCCTAAACCTACTTCAGATAAACTGGGAAAAGTGTCTATGATAGCAACACAGGGTACAAGATGAGAACCAACCTTAGACATCACATCACTCAACGTACGTAAGCACACAGATGCTCACACGTTCATACTGAGCCATTTGAGACTGTTATTATTATTACATATAATATGATATAATTCTGAGATTCACTTCATCTTATTCACGGTCCCTGAAAGCCAATGCCTATCCCAGCCACAACAGCCAAAAACAAAGCATGGGGTCTCAATCTATCGTAGGGCCCACACAACAATACAAACTCATACTGGGGCAGTTTAGACTAACCATCCATCCATTATCCAACCCGCTATCTCCTAACTACAGGGTCACGGGGGTCTGCTGGAGCCAATCTCTGGAGCTATTATTGTTATTATTTCTGAAGTAATTGTTATTTTCTGGAAATTCCTAACAGTTACATTTTGGCTACAATTTGATTACTACAGCGGTTCTCAACCTGTGGGGCGGGCCCCCCTAGGGGGGCGCGAAGTAACAAAAAGGGGGGCACGAAGATGTGAAAAAAAGAAAACAAGAATCGAAAATATGAAAAATACATCTATTGAAACCAAAACAAATTAACTTAAACTATGTTCTGATACTAGAAAAATAAATATAGAGTTAGATAAATGTCGATAAAAGTTATGTAGGTATAATAAAATATGCATCTATGATATATCATTAATTAAAAAAAAACAAATTGGTATTAGTGGGCTCCTTTCAAAAAAACGTTAGGGGAGCGCGATTAAAACTGTTATGATAATGCGGGTTGCTAATACTTATAGTTTGAGAAACGCTGGATTACTGATATAACTCCACAAGTGTTTCATCCTGGTGTAACAGTAAATCCAATGTAATACCCAGCATACTCTTACATTAACACATGACTGGTTATCAGAAATGCTGTTTCATCCCAACTCTTGGCTCCAGGCTTCAGGCTGGCATTCTTTCTGTAAGGAGTTGGCCTGTTTTCTTCCCTAAACAACAGACATGCTGTCAGGTTAATTACAAGTGTTTTATTGCCAACTGTATGTGTTCTGTTTAAGGCAAAATCCTGCCTTTCTATTAGGTTCTAGGAAACAGGAAAAAGCAGTGTCTCGAACAGGGAAGGGAGGATTATAATAACTTCATGTCCAATGTGTTTTCCTAGCTCATCTGCTTTGCACCATTTGCTGAAGAGTAATTTTTGTCCCTTGTAGTGTTTTTTTTTATTATGTACAATCCATTTATTTAATTCATTTTCTGTTTCGAGCTTTGTTATTTGGTTCTTTAGAAATGTTATGAGGGTCAGCACCATTTTGGCAATTTTTTGCTTACGGTTGTTATGCTGTGGCTATGGAAAGGCAACCAGAAGTCCCAGCACCTGATGTTACTGACACAATGGCATGATGGTCGGCGTCGTGCATTTCCTGAGATTATGGAATTAAAACAAATGTTTTGGTGCAATGAATGAGACTTAGTCTTCCCTGCTTTTGATTATTTGCTCTTTTGTGTGTTTTGATGCAAACATTATGGTTAGAAGGAACTTTCTCTAAAAAAAAAACTTTGTCCTGTTTTACAGCTATGGCTCTTCTCCTGCCCTCTTAATCCCTTAATCTGCTGCTTCCATGTTATGGTAGAACACTTGCCTGTATTAATTAAAATAAAAGATAACACACCCATAGTTATGAATATATTCATATAGTCTTAGTTGATGTTTGCTTTTCTTCCATTTTCCAAAACACTTCTTGTTTTAATTTAAGGGTGCAAATCCAGATGAATTTCAAAGTGTGTCACAGTGTATCTCCAGGTTGTAGTGGGCCATTTTTATAAAGCAACTTAATTTTATTCACAACGTCTGATTACTGTGATGCATGTTGTATATCAGAATTTATGTATCAGATTTATTTATTTAATCAGATTTATCTGTCAGAAAAATGTTGTTACCCTGAATAAAACGTCACTAAATAAACCAATATAAGTGTACTTAAGGTTTGGACACTGAACTGGTATATAATGTAAAAAGCACATGATCCCTTCACATGTCCGTTTCAGGTCTTTCAAGGAGCTGATGAATATTTCCAGTTCTGTCTGCCCTACTCTGATGGCCCTTCTTGCACAAGCTAACCCCAAAATCATACCCAGAAGCTCAGCAAGGCGCACAGAAGCTGCACAATTCATCAAGAATTGTTTGGTAAGGTCCCAAACCCAGTTATGCTTTTTATGCAGATTTGTGCTCCATGTATGGCTGGTGACGGATATAATGTGAGCAAATGTGAGTTTTGTGTAAGGCAAAGTTAAAACAAGATGTAATTTCTAATTCAAGCAGCCTACTTTAAAATTGATATATTTCATTGAGTCTTTATCCTGCTTGAAGTCATACCTTTAGTTATGCTTATCGTCACTTTGTCACATCTTTGATTTGTTTCTAAGTTTCATATACATCAATATGTAATGAGTTAATTAGAGTGGTGTGGGATTTGATGACTGAGGTACAAGTTGTTTTTTGTTCCAGTGAAGAGCTGGCTTCTCTCTTCTTCCTAAATATGTTAGTGTTAGTCTGATTGGTGTCTCAGAATTGGTTAGCCACTGAAAAGTGTAGAAGTGTATATGAGTGTACTTTACAAAGTTGGCCTCAGTCTTGTCTCTAGTTCTTCCAGAATAGGCTTTGGTTTTGGATGATACTATAATGGCCTAAGCTTTTTTTGCAAAATGAATGAACGATTGAAGGCTATCATACCCCAGGATCTAATTTATAAGAAAGCCTGAATGCTCCAAATTTCCAAATAGAGATACAATTAAAAGATATTTAGTGTATGTTCTGCCTGGGGGGTTGCCAACCAGGATCCTGAGCTGTTTCGTATGCTCCCCAACCAGACCTGACCTGTATTACCATACTTTATCCCTGAGAGGGGATCTTTAAAAAAAAACAAAAAACTTTAATTCTCATTATAATAGGTTGGAATTCAAACCCCCTGCTAGAGATCCACGTATGCTTCTTCAGTGCAAGCCTGGGTGGATCTTATATCCTCGGTTTCTGTTCTTTCTGCAACAATATTAAAGTTGTTGTGTCAAGACAATAATTCACTTTCAAGTAATCAGCTTTAAAGTTGGCCTCAAGCATCATAAAGCAGGAAAGTGCACAAAAAAGACTGGCAAATCCAGTTTTTGATTTTGTAGCGCTGTATAATAATTCTATTCAAATTTATTGTGCACATTTGTCTTCTTTTAACCTTACTTCCATATCTTTACAACAGAGTTGACTGATCTTAATGAAATAAGATGTTATTCTGATGTAATAACATACATCAGTATCACATTTAAAAGAGATCTTTTTTCTTCTCTTCCTGCGAAATTATATTTGGCTGATGAGTCAGAAATAATTAAAGCCATAAATGCTTATTCATTTAAACAGGAAAAGCCCATGGCATCTCTGGAATAGCACTTCAGAATTTAAAAGCAGGCATTTAGTGACCTATTCAGTTAAAATGCACAATGCATTTCATTCCTTTTTTCTTGCCTTATTTTGCTTATAGAAGGGTAAAGAGCTTCCTTGGAGAATAACTAATGGAAGAAGCCTTCCTGCTGCTCTTACTGCACACCATTTGATTCATTAATGATTTTGTGGGTCCAGATTGCTTTTTTTTTTCCTGGCTCAGTACTAAATAATGTTCTGCATAGCAGATTCTGAAGCACCATTAAGCAGCTCTGTTGCTAGCAGTATTCAGAATATTAACCCTGCAGCAATTTTCTTTTTTTTTTTTTTGTCTTTTCAGAACATCACAAACACCAAAGATTTAACTTCCAGCCAAGTTGCCGATCTGGGGTTCAGCATCTGCTTTTTTGATTCTAAAGACATTGACAACTTAACCGCCACTTCTTTTCAGGAAGCTATTAGCAGGTTGAAAGAGTGCGGTAAATTTGAAGGCAATTTGAACAAATCTCTTGCCAATAAAATAACAGAAGTGTTTGGGTAAGACCTGTCATTTTGACTTTTTGCTTCTATTTTGTTTGAAATGCTGACACAAGCATGTACTGGAAGATGGATTGCCATTCACTGACCCTGGGTCAGCTTCATAAAGTACATGTTACTGGAAACAACAGTTGCTGTGATGAACAAGGCTGCTCAATGGAGGCTTTTGGCACTTTAATCCATCTCAGGCCAGGGCCCCTCATGTTTGGAGTTTGTCCATGGCTCTGGATGCCTGAAGGGCTGTCTACAACAACAGGTCAATTGAATTCTGTCAGTCTGAGGGCATGTGTGCCTCTGTTTTACCTGCATCACATTAGTGTTCTATATATCAGAGCAGAATAAAGCCCTAAGTACTCACATATGGAAATTAAAGGATAAAGGACCATTTTCCATGAGTGCGACAGATAGACTAATTTAGAAACATGTATCTATCAATCCTTTTTCAGTGTTATAGAGGTCACTGTTTAGTCTTTAATCCAAGTACATCGACCAGGCACTATATGTTTGTTCTACTTGTAAAATCAGAAATAACATGGATAGATTTTTAACAGTCAGTTTATCATAATAGTAGGCATTCATCTACACTGAAAAATATTTAGTCTTATTTTACCATTTGCTAACAGAAAACCCCAAAATTGGACTTCAGATGTCTTGAATCAGCTTCAGTCTTTGCTGTCCGTGTTTGACATCTCCCAACTGCAAAAGCTCAATGGCACAGTAAGTATTACGATTAATTAGCAAAGCATGTTACGAAAGTGAAATCTCACACTGTATTTATTAAATTGTTCAAACATGTGTTTTACCTAAATATATTGAAAATACACAAAAAATTGGTATGGGTATGGTATGTGTGATTATTTTGAACCCCATTGACATAATTGCCAGTGGTTTACAGAGTGTATTGGCACTTCTGTCAATGTGTGGCACATGAAGAAGCAGGGCTGAAAATAATACGTTTGTTCTTCAGTATCTGATGCTGATCATTTATGTTACTTTTAAAGTAATACTTTTTTATATGCTACTTAACCCATGTAGTTCATAGTTTTCTTGCAGAATAGAGATAACAAAGTTTCTGATATAATAACGTGACCAACACTGGACAACACCAAACAATATCAAAATATCAGCTAAAAAAAAAATCTCACATTACTTGGATAATCCCCATGTGAAATCATTCAGTCATATGTTCACAACATATTTTTACAAATACAGGGTGAGCCAAAATGAAGTACCACATTTCTCAAGGTCATTGCGCGAGGTATAGGCAACCAAGTGGGATTGGGTGGGGATCCTTTGATAGGCGATCCCTTGTAATTTTCATTTGGCAACATGCCTTGGACCGGTACGCACCATGCTTTTGCTGTTGAAGTGTTCTTCTAAAAACAACACATCAATCATCACTATGCAATGCGCCTTTCGAATGCAATTCAGCATTCCTCCTAATGGTGACATCCCAAATTGGAAAGCAGTTCTTCAGTGGCTGGCTAAATTTAGACAGACATGTACAACATTAAACAGCAAATCTCCAGGCCTTCCTCGGACTATATGAATGCCTGAAAACATTCAGGCTGTAAGGGCATAAATTTTGCAGTCTCCTAGACGTTAAACACTCAAACATGCTTTCGCTTTAGGCATTTCCAACATATCCTTGAGGAGAATTTTGCATGAAGACCTTAATTTCCATCCGTATAAAATAATGGTAGTGCAGGAACTCACTGAGAGAGACTGGGAGAGTTGAAGAGAGTTGTGTGTGAACATTCTGTAAATCGTTCATCGAGATGCCATCCATTTGAATGGTTGAGTAAATAAGGAAAACTTTCACTACTGGGCTGAAACCAACCCTTGTGAACTTCATCAGAGACCCAAGCACATTGAGCGTGTTACAGTTTGGTGTGCCATTGCAGCATTTGGCCTTGAGGAGTGGGGACTCCTTTTTTTGAGGAGTGGGGAGCAATGGTCACCGTCACTTCAGAACGTTACATTGAAATGCTAGAGAAATTTTTTTGCGGCCCTAACTGGAAGAAATTAATGTGATGGATGCATGGTTTCAACAGGATGGAGCAACAGCTCATAAGGCACAGAGATCCAAGCAAGTTTTAAGGGAGAGGTTTCCATGAAAACTGATCTTCCTGTGCCGCGATGTAATGTGGCCTTCACATTTGCCTGGTCTCACTCCGTGCAATTTCGTCTTGTGGGGCTATCTCAAGTTGAAGGTATACACACACTGACCTCAAAACCTTGAAGCTGTCAAGGGTGCTATTTACCACAAAATCACCGCTATTCCCATTGAAATGGCCAAATAAGTCATACGAGCTTTCAGAAATCGTCTCGAAAAGTGTATCACTAATGATGATGGCCACCATCTTGAAGACATCATTTTTAAAACACAGTGAAAAAAATCCATTTTGTATACCCTTTTCTTGTGTCGTAATGAAATTTATTTTATGTTGCAGCATTTTTCTAGAATAAACGTTTGAAATGTGGTACTTCTTTCAGGCTCACCCTGTATATTATTAAATAAACCATTTTGGAAAACAATCTTGTGAACAAAAATGGAACGTGCTCATACATGGATCAATATTTGAATTGAAAACTTGCCTCTCTGCCTCATTTACTGTTCAGGAGTGCATCCCACCAGCAGCTTAGTCATTGGCTAATTTTGCACTTCACGTGATTATCAATAAAAAGTGTGCATTAAGGGATGAGAACAACCAAAGATTAAAAGTTAAAGAAAAATTAGTGAAAACATTATCAGGAAGTGAATATGACTTGTATTTGTGCATATCTGGGATTCTCTGAGAAGCAGAAAGTCAGTTCATCTGGGCCCTTTCACAGACTCCCGTAGTACTGCAGTAGTAGATATAAATATAAATGTAATGGCGGGCGGTAGTCTTCAGTTCAGATGCTCATTAGTACCTGTGTGTGATCCATTTTTGCTCATGACAGTCTTTTCCAGGGGTGGCTTATTTAACAACATTTAAGTAAAAGTCCTTGTGTTTGGGACGTTATGAACATAAAGCTGGATGTCTTGACATGGGGATTATGTGATTGGAGTAATGTGAGATTATTTCACAGACTTTTTGATATTGTTTTCTGTTGTTTGGCATTGGTTGCCATAGAGCCCTGTTATATCAGAAACTTTGTTACCTGTGTTCTGCATGAAAACATGAGATTAAAATTGTTTTCTCAGCCATCACTACAAAGTACATTGGGTAACTAACATATACAAAATATAATTTTTAAATGGAGTACTGCTTTAAGTCGATATGTGGAAATATTCATCAGTTTTAGAGTGATACAAGCAATAATCCCATTACAATATCTCAAAAAGAGTAATGAATAAGCTTTCAGGCTTTATAATGCACTGGTGAGTCCTCATCTTGAGTACTGTGTGCAGTTTTGGTCTCCTGACTATAAATAAGGACATAGCAGCACTAGAAAAGGTCCAGAGAAGAGCGACAAGGCTCATTCCATGGCTATAGGACATGCATTATGAAGAGAGATTAAAAGAGCGGAGTCTTTTAAGTTTAAGTAAAAGAAAATTAAGAGGGGACATGATTAAAGTGTTTAAAATTATGAAGGGAATTAGTACATTGGATTGAGACTGTTATTTTAAAATGAGTTCATCAAAATCACAGGGACACAGTTGGAACTTGTTAAGGGTAAATTTCACATTAGCTTTAGGAAGATTTTCTTTAAACAGAGAACCATAGAAACCAAGTAGTGTGGTAGACAGCAGGAATTTAGGGACTTTCAAAACTCGACTTGATGCTTTTTTAAAAGAATTAAGTGGATAGGACTGACAAGCTTTGTTTGCCTGTTCTTATCTAGAATGTTCTAATGTTCTAATACTGTGCCACCTTGCTATCAGTTTATGAATGAATGGACATACGAGTCTCTGCTTCTACTCTAAGTCAAGAGACTTGGTATAGACATGTGAAATCTCTCTTTTTGGGGACACAGATGACTCCCAAGAAGAGTCCTCCCAAAGAACCCCTTAATATACTAGGACTCCGAAGTCTTATTCATTTACTGCACTTACTAGCTCCAAACACCCATCTGTGAGAACACTCTTATTATTTTCTGTCCTATGTATAAAACTTTATATGTCTTAAAATTGCCACTTTCAAATTCTGAATTCTACAAGCATGAATCTCCATTAAATCTCCTCTTATTTCTCTTCATTTAAAAGTGATCTGCAAGTTTTTAAGTAACTGACATATATACTTTAAATTACAAATGGCAACAACTCCAACAATATAGCCCAAAAGACCTTACTTTAAGCAATTCTTGGTATGGAACAGCACATTATCTATAATCTCACTCTCTGTGTTAAAGCCAATTGCATTGGATCTGCATATGTTGTCCTGAAATTTAACCTCTTGTACTGCAAATTTAATAATTAGTTAGCCGTGAGACAACTTACCAGACACTTTCAAAAACGCATACTAAACAAAATAACATGCTTTATGGCTACTCAGATATGTTCTCTTGCTATCAAGTCACTGAAATGTGTTATCCAGATATTTATGCTAAGATGTATTGCTCACATAGTGTGCAGTGATGTAATTCCTACTTTAGAGTCTAAATGGCCAAAGAACACGTTCACAAAAACATAAGCTAAATGTCCATGGTGGAAATCAGATATGTGCATTGTTTTCCATGAGTAAGAAGAAATGTAACCTGTTTTTGTTCCTTACTAGGCAGACATGAAGTTAATCATTGGAGACATTCTCTCTCGAGTAGTAAGAGAAAAAGAGTTTGTAGTCAAAGATTTAGATTTCATTCCCAACATGGACTCTGTAAGAAAACTGTACTCTCAATTGATTCTTGGATCATCAGGATCGTCACCAAGCAGCCGAAAGAAAAGAGCAGGTACTGAATATTTAATTTTGGAATACAAATTGCAAAATTGTCCTTCATTTTGCTATTCTTACTTATTCCATGCCCATACTTTCATTATGTTGTAATGCCACCCATCGACATAGGTGCAATGCCACCCTGGTGGCCCTCATGAGTGGCTCTACATGTCTTTTGGAAAGTTTCTGTCCCCTACATTCTAAGGTATTACACTTTGTTTTAGTCCATGGATGATTATATTGGTAGCAATTTTAGAATTTAATCAGATCCTGCTTTTGATTGGAAATTCCCAAAAAATGGCATTTATTTAATTAGACAACTATGGCTAATCTTTAATGACCTGGCTTGATAAAATTTTGCCAATTTAAGACTTCAATTACTAATGATTTTATGATTTTACAAGTGGAAAAAATACTGAAGTAATGGCTCCTCCAGCATTCACTGTCGTTTTCGCTTTTGTCACATATTAGTTAATTGTCATTAATTGTACAATAAATGATCTGAAAATTAAGAAGTAGATTACACTAAATTAGAGTGGTATTTTATTTATAATTTTATGGGGAAATAAGAAAAACCACTACTGGCTTATAGGTGAAGACGGTCTGTGCACATATAATTTCAAGACACAATTGTATATTGTTTTTTAGAAACCACTAATGTTTTTTTTATTGAATTATGCTGGACAGATAGTCTGACTGTGTGATGGGTCACAGTTGAAGCTCTGAAGCTCTTACATTAATGTAATGAACCATCAAGAACCAATACAAAGCAGATGGCCTGTTCCAAACTGCTTTTCCATTACAAGCAAGAATGCTGAAGGATGCACTACTTGTATGATGATTATCCACACAGTTATGAAATGTACCGAGTACATTAATGTGGTTTAAATATTATGTTGTTTACTTTTTATATTCTTGTTGGAGTATTGTTATAATGCTGTTTTACGATGCACAGGAGGTCTGTTTATGGCAACTTCTTTCCTATTTGCCTATATGCAACATGTCATCACTGATCTGATTTCTGAAACTTACAGTCCAGTACACCTGCTACATAAAGCAAAGCACCTCAACACAGTTACATAGTGCTCAGAGCAATAAACCTATAAATATAGCTACAGGTACAGGTTTGTCATCTACATAGTAAGGGGGCTGTAGCCAGTAGGACTTCTTAAAAACTTACTTGACTCCCTGAGAGTAAGGGCCGGTTTATACTTCATGCTCAGAATGCGTACACGCACGTATCATGGCTGCCACACGTTCCCAGCGTTCATTTCACGCGTCCTCTGAGCAGGTCCTCAGAAATTAGAGCGATGCGTGCACGAGTTGCAGTACCAGCAAAAAGTCGGGGGGCGCAGTGTGCTAAATGTTGGAACGTGACGTCAGTGTCTCTGTTACTATCTACATGTGACAGAAAGCCTCTATGCAGATCCTACGGGATGAATGCTTCGATGTGGTGAAGCAAAATGCTAAAATACAAATGCATTCGTGGTGCTTTTATATTCAAGCGTCACATATTCCCGATTGTAATGAGGCGATACATTTTAAAAGTCTCACATAACCATCTTTTGTGCCGTCTTTTTTTTTATTTTTGCAACTTAACAACAGCAACATAATGTATAGTGCTGTATTTGAGCCACTGAGAAAAAAATAAAGGACACGGTGAAAACGTGTATTTTGTGATTAAAGTGGAAATTTCAGCTTTAATCTCAAAATGTCCACTTTAACCTCGTAGTTTACTTTATCATTAATGCAGAACATCGTAAACATCATCCCAGATTTTAATCGCTACGAGCTTCTTGGACCTGACAGCAGCGGAAAGCAGCCATAGATCACCACACAGAACAAATTAAATGTATGATATTCCAACTCTCTGCACATTTAGAATCTTTAGATTTATACTTGATATCACTTTCATGATGAAATGCATTAAATTGTGTGTGTTACATTTTACATATAATTTCGTTTAAATAATGAATACTGTTAATAATTACACACATGGGGGAATAATTACACAAATGGGGGTGTCATGGTGGTGGAGCGATAGCACTGCTGTCTCGCAGGGAGTTATGTTGCTGGTATTTCCTGCTTGTATTGCACACTGTGCTCCGGTTTCCTTCCAAAGATATGCAGATTTAGGGATTTGGTGCCGCTAAAATGACGCTAGTGTATGTGTGTGCTTGTATTCACCTGTGAGATGAGCTGAGGCCTCGTCCAGAGATTGTTTCTCACTCGTGCCCAATGCTTGCTGGAATGGACACATCCCTGGATTGATGGATTAAATCAATAAATATAATTTTCAGAAATATGTCATCAGAATTTAATGAGTGTTCTAGGCAATTCACAACACAGAGAAGCCAAACATGTTCTCACCGTGATAATACCTCGCACTGCCACCTGGTGGATTCCTCCAGATTTACGTAAAGTACGCACGCAAGTATGAACACTACAACGCTTGCGTAGCAGGAGTGTCCGCTGCAGCATGTGTCGCATCGTGTGAAGTATAACTCCGGGCTAAGAAGGAATCTTCTAAATAAACAGAAAATAAAACAAGAAGCAGTCTTAGCCTGGTCCTGGCTGCTACTGAAAAAGTGTCAGCATTGCAGGAATTAAAGAAGTAAATGTATCTGAGCCAGAAACAGCCACCAATTTTTGCCTTAATCAGACATAACTTAGTATACAGTACCGATTTTGGTTAACTGCAGCGGTGGGCAGCATCAGGCATGGAGGGCCGCAGTGGCTGCAGTTTTTTGTTTCAACCCAGTTGCTACGTGAGGAATCAATTTTTGATGATGAAGGATGTATCACTCAAGTGACATTTTAATGCTTCATATTAGTGGTTTTGCTTGTTAAGTTTCTTCACCCTTAATTGCATATTTCAATCTACATTCACTGATTTTAATGGCTCCTTATTAGCCACAAGATGCAAATTGAAAGGGAGCTAGCAGTTCTCCATCGAACTTGTTTCTGTTTACACCTGTATGGATTTATCATGCACTATTTGGATTAATAAAACAATTAAGAGTAAAACGTGACAGATTAAAAATTATCCATTTTAGGCTACAAATGATTTAGACGATATCCTTGGAAAGGAAAAAAATGTAAGGCATAAGAACCTAACATTGTAGGCTAACAAGCCATAAAATTATATAAGGTCTGAGACTGTCAAGGATTGGTTTTTAATTAAGCATTTGGGTTGGAACAAAAACCTGCAGCCACTGCACCCCCTGAAATGGCATTGCTCTTCCCTGGTTAAATGAGTCAGTACTCTTCTGCATATTTTTAAAACCACAGGTTGATTCAGAGCACTACAGTGCTTATAAGAAGTATTTACCTCGTAGAAGTTATCACATTTTAATATTATATAACAAATAGCTGTGTAAGCTCGTGCTGTAAAAAGCCTGGAGTACTAGAAACTATTGAAATCGTCAGAAAAAAATTGAAATGTAGAGATGTCAGGTAATTGAAGGGAACTACTCTGGGCATCTCTCTCCTAGGAGGATTCGTTTTGCCGACATGCCCACATCACTTGTGTATTAGCGTCGGGAAGAAAAGTAAAACGGATACCGTTTTTCCAATGTTAGCTGCTAAGTGACTTTGGCTTTCCTCTGAGGTTTCGTTTTGCTGACATGCTGGCCTCCCTTGTGTTATAAGCGGCTAAGCAAGTTTTCTGTTTCCTCGGAGGTGGAGCCCTTACCCTGACTCCACCTCTCACTTCCGGGCCGGACAGACACACACACTTCCACACGTAGATGTTCATATATAAGATGAATCACAGTGGATTTACTTTGGTGAAAATAAATCTCTGAAAAGTGGTCTAAATTTATTACAAATATAAAAAAAAAAAAATTAATTGATCACATAAGTATTCATGCCCTTCAAGTAAATATTTAATTTTGGTAAACATGACAGCCTGGATTCAGAGTGTACAGGTGTCTATCAGCTTTGCACAACTGGACATTGCAATTGTTCCTCTTTCTTTGTTGCTAAGGTGCTCAAGCTCTGTCAGGCCTTTAACAAGTCAAGCAGCAAATTCTCAGTTGAATTGCGATCTGGACTCTTGACTTGGACACTCCAGGACATTCACATTGTTGTTTTTAAGGCATCCCTGTGCAGCTTTGGCTTTATTTTTAGGTTTGTCATGCTAGAAAACAAATCTTCTCCGAAGATGGAGGTTTCTTGGAGATTGCATCAGGTTTTCCTCCAGGATTCCTCTGTATTTTGCTGCATTCATTTTACTCTTTACCCTCACAAGACTTCCAGGGTCTGCTGCAGAGAAGCATTCCTACACAATGATGCTGCCACCACCATGTTTCACAGAGGGGATGGTGAGTGTTTGATAATATGCAGTGTAACGTGGCATTTAGTCTAATGTCTAAGGTGATTTTGCAGTCTTCAATTTGTCTTCTGACAAACTCTACCCAAGATGTCATATGTGTTTTTTAAACAGTGGCTTTCTATTGTGAAATAAAGCAGACTCAACACACTCCAGAAAGGTTTGGGGCAGCCACTCGTATAATATTCCTGGCTGCAAAAGGTTTTCGAATATCACAGACATGTTCACAATACTGAGTCCAAAACAGAACTGCTTAACAGAGGAAGGGAGTGGGGTTTTATAGGGAGGTTTGCGGAAATGATGTGGTCCTTGGGACCAGAACAGGAAATGATGTAGTACTTGAAGCTGATGAGGAAGTGACGTCTTCGTATTCAGGATGGATTTCCTGGGTCTGGTCTGCGGGGACAAAATAAGAGGCTTTAATGCACCCCACCACCCCCTGGCTGGGCTTGGATTTCCCTGCCTTTTGTCCCTGTGGCTGACTCCCATGCGCAAGTGTGTGACACTTTTTACCATTCTCCTATAAAGCTGCAAATGGTGAGCCAACCAGACAAAAGTTGTTTGCACAGTCTCTTCATTCCTAACTCACTGTAGCTTATAACTCCTTCACAGTTATTATAGGCTTCTTGGTGGCCTATCTCACTACTCTTTGTCTTGCACAATCACTCTGTGTTTATGTACTGCCTGGTCTATGCAGATTTACAGCTGTACCATACACTTTCCATTTCTTAATGATTGATATTCAGTAACTTGGATATTTTTTGGTATCCCTCTCATGATTTTTGCTTTTCATGGAGTTCCTTTGAGGGTTCTTTTTGTTTTCATTGTGTAGGTTAGGCCATGATACTGACTCACCACAAGTTGCCCCTTCCAGATTAGGCTCATTTATACTACAATCAATTGAAACTCCTTGACCCAACACAATGGTGATGTCCATTAAACTAGTTATGGGACTTCTAAAACCAATTGGCTGCGCTACTGATAATTTTGGCGGTCATATTAAAGCAGATGAGTAATAAACCGATGATATGATTGCACTCTAGGATAAAAAAATAAACAGAAAATAGAGGAAAGTAAAAAATACCTGAATGACAGGCTAAACCTCTAGGGCTCAATAGTAAAGCTGACAAGGACCAAACTTGTATGTCCATCCCAATTCCTTGGCTTTCTAATAGCATACAACTAGAAGGTCTGTCCAGTGTTTACTTTTGAGAAGGTAACGTACATCAGTATGCTGTAGATGTAAGACACTCCAGTGTATCTGTGCTGATGCTGCTTCCCGCAGTTCACTGTTTGTGAACTTTAAATAGACTGAATTGCCAAAGGTGGGAGTGAGATAGGTGCTAAAGAGATTGACCTTTTACCAGATTAATATTGATCACTTTATGGTTGGCACACTGACATGGATCAGTACATAGTGAATAGCTTTATCAGCTGTTCTAAGGCCAGTAAGCTAAAACATAAAAATGTGTCTGTATCCCGATGCTGAAGGGAAAACATGCCTGTTTTCTTCATCCAAGGCATTGGTATCTGAATACATCGCATCTCTCTTCAGTAATTATGTTTTGCCCCAAACCACTTATTTTTAAAACCAAAAATGGTGATAATTTATATAGAAGATTTATGGGATTGATCACAGTGTAGAGCAATAACTCTGTTGCCTTAAGTGGCCAGTTGCTAAACTGTATCTCGGTCTGCAGGTTTTCTCAGGCAATGGTGACCCTTATGCAATAAATTCATTTAAAAGACAAATGCTTGGGTGATCCATAGTATCCCTGTACTTGCTTTATCCCCAAGACATATTGCTTTATGTGCCTGAAAAGGGCAGACACTAAAGCAGGCTGTCTGGTAGCACATTAGTGTACTTTGTGAAACCCAAATGAGTCAGATGCAAATTCTCAAATAACGCACTTAGGCTGCCATCTTACCTAGGGCCCAAGCTGTATGGTGCTTCACTTGCCATATACAGAATGGTTATGAAATGTTCACTTTATTTAAAGCTGTTTTCTTAGCAAGCAACATTGTGTGTTTTTAAATGATGTATGGAATGTGCCGTGTTTTTATTCAGGCCCACACCATCATGATCTGCTGTTAGGTGTCTGTAATTACAGTTTAGATCACGGGTGTCGAACTCCTGAAGGGCAACAGTGGCTGCAGGTTTTCATTCTAACCATCTTCTTCATTAGTGACCAGTTTTTGCTACTAATTAACTTCTTTTGCCTTAATGTTAATTAACACTGACTCAGGCCCCTTAGTTGTCTCATTCTCCTTAATTAGAAGCCAAATAATAATGAGGGGCGGCACGGTGGCACAGTGGTAGCGCTGCTGCCTCGCAGTTAGGAGACCCGGGTTCGCTTCCCGGGTCCTCCCTGCGTGGAGTTTGCATGTTCTCCCCGTGTCTGCGTGGGTTTCCTCCGGGCGCTCCGGTTTCCTCCCACAATCCAAAGACATGCAGGTTAGGTGGATTGGCGATTCTAACTTGGCCCTAGTGTGTGCTTGGTATTTGTGTGTGTCCCGCGGTGGGTTGGCACCCTGCCCAGGATTGGTTCCTGCCTTGTGCCCTGTGTTGGCTGGGATTGGCTCCAGCAGACCCCCGTGACCCTGTGTTCGGATTCAGCGGGTTAGAAAATGGATGGATGGATGGATAATAATGAGACACAAAACGAGCCGCCACATGACCAGCTCACCTGTACCCATCACACAATATCTGCAAATAAAGAAAGGTGAAGGTCTCAGTAAGGTTGATCTCTCAGGTTAGCAAAACATTTTGATGGTGTTCTTAGAAAAAAACAGAAAAATCAATAGTTTTGGAAATGTCTGCTGTGGCAGAATGAGAGCAGCAACTAGCCATGGAATTAAAAAACAGGTTTAATTAAAATCAAGAATCAGTTTCTCATTAAGAAACTGGTTGGAGTGAAATTGGTTGGTATTTGAAACCCCAATTTAGCTGGTCATCTGTTTGCTTGTTTTACATCTCATTTCTGTTTGGCTGTAATTCAATGAAGAAAAGAATCTATTCAGAGGACTGAATCCTTAAAAACAGGGCTATTACAATGAAAGAAAAATAAGTTAATTAGCAGTTAAAACTGGTCACTGATTAGGAAAAGGGTTAGAATGAAAACCTGCAGCCACTGCGGCCCTCCAGGCCTGGAGTTTGACACCCTGGTTTAGATAGTTCATCATGCAATCAATCATTTCTTTCATTGTATTTTTTCACAGATCACTTTACAAATTTCTAAATAGTATAAGTGAAAATAACTAAAAAACAAATTTAAATAAAAAAGAGCTAAAATGCACACTACATGTACTTTATATGACAGAAAGTTTAGGGACACCCGTCCATCACATTTTTGGACATTCCATTCCAGAATCATGGAATTAGTATGGAGTTGTCCTCTTTTGCAGCTATAGAAAGCAATACTCTTTGGGAAGACTTTCAACAAGTGTTTGGAGGGTGTCTGTAGGAATTTGTGCCAATTCAGTCAAAACAGCATTTCTGACACGGGGTAGACGTTGGTTGAGAAGGCTCCGCTTGCCATTCAGCATTTTCAGCTCATCCCAATGGTGTTAAATAGGCCTGATTTCAGAGTTCTGTGGAGCTTACTCGAGTTCCTTCACTTCAGGCTCATCAAACCATGTCTTAATGGGCCTGGCTTTGTGCAGAGGAGCAAAGTCATGCTGGAAATGAAACAGGCTTCCCCCAAACAGTAGCCACTAATTTGGGAGCACGCAAACTTAGAAGTGCACCATTGTCTCAAATGTCTTTGTATGCTGTAGAATCAACAGTACCTGGAACTGAGGCCCCTAACCCAAACTGCGAAAAACAGCCTCAGACCATTATCCCTCCTCCATCAAACTTTACGGCTGGTATCATGCAGTCCACAAGGTAGCGTTCTCCTGCCATCTGCCAAACTCAGATTTGTCTATAAGACTGCCAGATAATGAAATGTGATTCATCACTGCAGAGACCATATTTGCACAGGTTTAGAGTGCAATGGCAGAGTGCTTTACACTATTCCACCATTGCATATTGACATTAGGTTTGTGTGCAGCTGCTTGGCCATGGAAAAAACCTCCTGATGTACAGCTGTTGTGCCGATGTGGCTTCCTAAGGCACTTTGGAACTCTGTTGTGAGCAATGAAGTTGAGAATAGACGACTTTAATGTGCTATTCACTTCATCATGTGGTGGCCCCCACTCTGAGTCTGCATTGTCTATGACTTTGTTGGCTGAACTGCTATCACTCCTAGGCTCTTACACTTCACAAAAGTAAGACTTACAGTTGACTGGGGCAGTACCAGCTGAGCAGAAAATTCATGTGCCGATCTGTGACAAAGGTAGCATCCTATGACTGTGCCACATTTAAGGTTACCAAGATCTTCAGTTTGACCAATTCTACTGCCAGCATTTGTCAATGGAGATCGTCAGGCTGTGTTCTTGGTTTTATGCACCTGTTGACAATGGCAGTGGCCAAAACACCTCAACTCAATAAGTGTCCGCATACATTTGACCAAATAATGCATATAGGAACAGATTGATTAAAAAAAGCAAGTGCTTCAGTTGAAAACAATCCACCCTAAAGATTTTAAAATGATATGTTTTTTGAAGAACATATATGATACTTGATCACATATATGATTTAATAAATTGTTCATAGGACACATAAAATCTTATGACTAAATCTAATAGCCGGAGGAGAGCTCTAAATTTCCTATCTGAAAAGTGTTACACCATCACAATAGTACTGTGAAACTAAATTTAGCCTGACAGTATATAGCTGCGTTAAAAGACACTGGAAGTGTTTTTTTATTACATAGAAACGTCTTTGCACAGGTATGGAGTAAAAAGAAAGTTTTTTGTTGCAGTTTTTCTTCATATTGCTGCTGTTGAGTAAATCACTAAAGAGACTGTACTGAAATCATACTACAAACAAAAAACTTCAGAAACTAGCTAGCAGGAAGCAAGCAGGCAAACAGAGTTAACAGCTTTACTTAGGCCTTATGTGCATATATGAGAGTCCACAAATCTCTGTAATTTACCTTAAGAGTACATCACTGAAGAAGAACATTATGACCTGCCAAAAACTGAAAAGCTGCAATTACAATTCACACACTAAGCCCTGAAAACCTATAGAATGGTGCACATGTAGACACCTGACAGGCCACTGGACTGAACCAACAGCCAGTTATGAACTCAACAATTTGGCCAGTCACAAAACGTTTAACACAGCTCCCGAGTATAATGTTAACAACTCAGGTTACGTGTTGAGAGTTGTATCTGACATAAGCAGAGAAATGTTTGTCAGCCATTCTGAAGCTCATCCATGGATGAATCGCTGTGGGTCATGTGTACAGCCCGCATAGTACCTTATCAAAGCAGGTGCAGGGCAACTTCAAAACCAAATGAACTGAGATTGTCAGCATTTGCCAAAAGGTTTCCCTCAGCTGATCGTTCTTGTAAGTAGCTTCCTTTATCAGTAAATCTACCTGCTTGGTATCCTTTTGTGTCAGATCCTTCATTAATAAGCTGGTCTTGGCAGTGTTGCAAGCTTGACTGACATAGCTTTTCTACAGGAGTTGCAAGGTCTGATGACAGGTTACTGCATATCATAGGATGTGAACTTCAAAAGTCACGGTGACTGCAATGTGTGCCTCAACAGGCAGCCTACAGTCAGCAGGCTCTACAGTAACCATCCAACAAGAAATTAGTATTGAAAAACTGAACAGAAAATTAACACAACATAACAAAGGCACTCATTATTTTGGAATCATGATACTGTGAGGTAGCCATGCTATTTATTACACCTTCATATTTATTTACAATGAAATGAAATGAAACTTTTTTTACCATTAACATTGAATACACCTAATATTATTATTATGAATATTATTATTGTCTTTACATTTATATTCTGAGTTATTTTCAACAAATGTACGCTGATGTGACCTGTATCTTAAGTTACAGATTCGTTTGTGTTCTCATACTATTTGCATTGTTGGATTCTGTGTGTTCTGTATTTAACACCACATAGCAATCAACCCACTCAACTAGTTTAAGGGAGTTGGAAATGGATGGATAGACATTAGAGTCTAATAGAACTGTATATATAGGGTTTAAACCTATAAAACATTAAGTGCATGGGCTCTGTACTAACTGCCAAAGCCATTTTCGTTTGGTTTCTTCTCTTGTGATTCCTACTGCACTTCTGGAGCCTGTAATTCTATGAGCTCCTAAACAAAGTTCATCATTGAGTACTGCTGTTGCAAAGAGTCACCTTCAATGGGCAAGGAAGCTGTCAAGACAAAGAATTTAAAAACGATGTAAATTACATTACTGGCAACAAGGTATTGTGGTGTTTAAAACTGTTGCCCCACAGAATGACTGCCCAAACTGTAAACAATCAATATGCAAAAACTACACAAAAAACTTTAAAGGTAAGTTGTTTTACTCTTGTTTAGCAAAAAAAAAAAAAAATCCACCAACGGGGTAAGAAACATTTACTTCTTAAAGTATGCCAAATAATTGTAAATACAAGTTTTTTGATAAGTCAATAATTCATATAATAAGGAAAAACACAATTTAACGTCATGATATAAATACTTTTTACTTGCTTAGATTTCATTTTTTGCAGTGCAGGGTTTGAATGTCTTGCTTGTATGGAATTAGCATGATTTCAATATGGAATATTTTCTGAGTATTCCAGTTTTCCTCCCACATTATTATACATTACTTCTATAAATTGTACTTTAATATATTCCAAAGTACAACTATTGCTAAATTATTTTAACTTTGCCATTTCCACATGTGCATTTAGAATGGGATAGTTGGTAGAGCTAAAGATTGAGATATCCCAGAACAGCTCAAGTCTTATTGTCTTATAAGGAGTGACAGGGGAAGTAAGCTGCCATTGCTGAAAGACATTGATAACCAGATCAGAAAGCAGAAGCATTTAATGTTGTCTATAGAAATCTTGCATGCTTGGATATTTGGAAGCTTTGTTTTAAAATGCTGGAAACCTAAATACATGACAAGTAAAGTTGAACTTTGGAGAGATCTGAGTGTTTTGAGATGATGGAGGGTGAAACAGGTCAGTGGTAAGGAGGACAACATTTCCTCCGAAGAGAGGATGAGAGCTCCTTATTTTTTCAGCATAGAATTAAACTTTACATCTTTTTAGTTTTGCACATAGATAGATAGATAGATAGATAGATAGATAGATAGATAGATAGATAGATAGATAGATAGATAGATAGATAGATAGATAGATAGATAGATAGATAGATAGATAGATAGATAGATTGATAGATAGATAGATAGATAGATAGATAGATAGATAGATAGATAGATAGATAGATAGATACTTTATTAATCCCCAAGGGGAAATTCACATACTCCAGCAGCAGCATACTGATAAAAACAATATTAATTAAAGAGTGATAACAATGAAGGTATAACAGACAGACAATAACTTTGTAAAATGTTAACGTTTACCCCCCCGGGTGGAACTGAAGAGTTGCATAGTGTGGGGGAGGAACGATCTCCTCAGTCTGTCAGTGGAGCAGGTCAGTGACAGCAGTCTGTCGCTGAAGCTGCTCCTCTGTCTGGAGATGATACTGTTCAGTGGATTCTCCATGATTGACAAGAGCCTGCTCAGCGTCCGTCGCTCTGCCACGGATGTCAAACTGTCCAGCTCCGTGTCTACAATAGAGCCTGCCTTCCTCACCAATTTGTCCAGGCGTGACACATCCCTCTTCTTTATGCTGCCTCCCCAGCACACCACCACATAGAAGAGGCGCTCACCACAACCGTCTGATAGAACATCTGCATCATCTTATTGCAGATGTTGAAGGACACCAGTCTTCTAAGGAAGTATAGTCGGCTCTGTCCTCTCTTGTACTGAGCATCAGTATTGGCAGTCCAGTCCAATTTATCATCCACCTGCACTCCCAGGTATTTATAGGTCTGCAATGTCTGCACACAGTCACCTCTGATGATCACGGGATCCATGAGGGGCCTGGGTTTCCTAAAATCCACCACCAGCTCCTTGGTTTTGCTGGTGTTCAGGTGTAGGTGGTTTGAGTGGCACCATTTAACAAAGTCCTTGATTAGCTTACTATACTCCTCCTCCTACCCACTCCTGATGCAGCCCATGATAGCAGTGTCGTCAGCGAACTTTTGCACGTGGCATGACACCGAGTTGTCTGATGTATATAAGCTGAACAGGACTGGAGAAAGTACAGTCCCCTGCGGTGCTCCTGTGTTGCTGACCACAATGTCACACCTGCAGTTCCCGAGACGCACATACTGAGGTCTGTGGTCTCACGATCCATGCCACCAGGTATGAACCTACTCCCATCTCTGTCAGCTTGTCCCTAAGGAGCCGAGGTTGGATGGTGTTGAAGGCGATAGAGAAGTCCAGAAACATAATTCTTACAGCACCACTGCCTCTGTTCAAGTGGGAGAGGGATCAGTGTAGCATATAGATGATGGCATCCTCCGCTCCTACCTTCTCCTGGTATGCAAACTGCAGAGGGTCGAGGGAGTGGCGGACTTGTGGCCTTAGGTGGTGAAGCAGCAGCCGCTCCATGGTCTTCATCACATGTGACGTCAGGGCGACAGGCCGGAAGTCATTTAGCTCTGAAGAACTGAAGAACCCTGAACCTCAGCACTTCCGCCACACCAGGAAGTGCTGGGGGGAAGAAGCCTGGGGACACCCGGAGGGCTTCCGGGTGGGCAGCCGGCACTTCCACCACACGGAGGTGTGTCCAAGGAGGACTGCCGGGAAGCAGCTGGAGCCCCTCCGGGCTGCAATATAAGGGGCTGCCTCCCTCCATTCGATAGCAAGAGTCGGGTGGAAGAGGACGGAGCTGAGAGAGAGGAGTGGAGGCGGCCAGATGGAAGGCACTAGAGACTGTGAGGCCTCGACTTTGGGGGATTGGTTCTGGAGGCACTGGGTTGTGCACTGCTTTTTATTGTAAATACTGTAAATAAATATGAGTGTGTTGAGTGCAAAACCGTTGTCCGTCTGTCTGTGTCTGGGGCCCGTTCCACAATAGACATCATAAAGATTTGGGGTAGCCACCCGTATATTGTTTTCCCGGCTGCAGAAGTTTTTTAAGCACGATGTGCATAGAACAGAGTCCACAACAGAACTGAGTATAATAGACCAAGATGGAGGCTTTAAAGGCCCGTAGTGGAAATGACGTCATCAGAAGGGCTGGAACCAGAAGTGATGTGAGCAAAGGGACTGGCTTTGGTGGTGACGTCAGCAAAGGGGCCGGCTCCAGAAGTGATGTCTTCTGAGGCGCTGGAACCTTGCAGGATTTCCAGTGAAAGGTCTGTAGGGAACTGAGAAAGACAGTCAGTGCACTCCGCCGCCCCCTGGTTGGATGTTATATTACAATTACTCAGACCCTTCAGCTGCTTCCTACTCGAACGTGTGTGAAACAGCAAGGATCCAAAGATGTTGAAAAAATAGGTTGGATTAAACAGCTTCAACGTGGACAATGTATCCTGTTTAATTTGTATGGCTTTACATATCAAGATGTAACCAGGGCCGGTGCCACCACTAAGGAGAATTAGGCACTGGGCGCAGATCATAAGGGTGGGAACAACCCAGCCACATGGGTTAGCTACCGAACAGTAGATTGGTGCACTAATAAACTTGGCCTAGGGTGCAAAATAACATCACTGGTACTGGATATAACTAACAATCAGTTATGTTTATCTAGCCCTAAAATTACATAAGACTAACGTCAGGTTAGAAATTACCTAGCAGGAGCGTACTTTATTATTTTGTTAAATCACCATAATATTAAGTCATCACCTGTCTAGATTTTGCATATTCTTCCTCTGTCTGTGTAGGTTTCCCCCTACACCTCCTAAACACATTCTAGATGATTCTAAATTGATTGTGTATGCAAGAGTGTGCCTCCTATCCAAGGCTGAATAGGACTAAATGGATTTGTGAATGAGATGAGATTTTTTTTATTAAACAAAAAATAAGACAACATGCAGAAACCATATGTGAAGATGCAAGCACACTGTAACCGCTTACATAATAATTAAGAAAGTTAATTAGCACTTGGAGCTTCTAATTGAGTGCATTTGATCAATTGATAATCAGGAAGTCACATCGCGTATACATTTATTTGCCAAAAGCTGATGTGTAGATAAACAAAGCACATACTGCAACAGTGATAGCCATGCAAAATTAAATGCTAGCCGCAGGACATCAGTGACATTGTTACCCAAGCAATACTGCTCAAAGGATCATATTTTCGGTAACTGACCTAACCTCAACACAGGGCTAATATGATCTGACAGCTGACACTCTTTTAAGGTGTCTGTAAACGAAGCAGTCTGATCCACATTTGCTTACACTGGAGTGACACATATTAATGTATGACCCATCGCATGGGCTTAGAATTTCTAAACCAATTAATCAACCTGTCACAGTACATCTTACTGCACCAAATCATGCTGCTTCAAATTAATAATGAATTATTTTCATGAAAAAACAATAGTATTGTCCTTAATTTACCTACCTTTCTTTCAGATTGTACTGGTGTCAGGATACCCACAACAGATAACATTCGACAGCTTGGAGATGCTTCTTCTGAATATTCAAGTATGGAACTGTCATGCATGTCCAGTGAAACTTTAACTAATACCTTAGACATTTTGTCCTCAGTCAATGGATTTAACATGGAGCAACTGACTTCCCTTAAGAATAAAGCTGAAGAGGTACAGTAAACCGAGCTGACAGGGTCTTGTGTTAGTTGCTTCATTGAAAAACAAACTGAAAAGGATTCAAATGAGTAAATGGTTGTTAAATTGTAAAACTGTAAAATAATTGCTTTTATAGAAAACTACTAGTAATTTTAAACAGAAAAAGGAATCACAATTAAAACAGTGAAGTAATAACAGACATTTTATAGCTACTTTTACTATTACATATACATGTATATAATAACACACTTTAAATCATAGGTTGGCACCATTTTCGTAGAACAGGCCAAATATAAATATTAAAAAGTGTGGTGGGCTAGGCAAAAAAGGAATATTTGAAATCCAAGTATTATTATTTATTTATTATTATCAAATACTGTGCAAAATTGTAAAATAAAGTTTATTTCATAAACATAGCTAAAAAAACAACATTTCATTCAATAATCAAGATGTCGAAACTCAAATATTTGTAATGAAAAACTTTCAATACTGACAGATTAATCTTAACATGCATTCAAGTTTGAAGTGGGATTACATCAGGGATCGGCTCTGAGCCCTTTCTTATTTGCAATGTTGATGGACAGGTTGACAGAAGAGATTAAACAGGACTCCCTGTGGACTATGATGTTTGCTGATGACATTGTGATCTATAGCGATAGTAGGGAGCAGGTCGAGGAGACCCTGGAGAGGTGGAGATATGCTCTGGAGAGGAGAGGAATGAAGGTCAGTAGGAACAACACAGAATAACTGTGTGTAAATGAGAGGGAGGTCAGAGGAATGGTGAGGATGCAGGGAGTAGAGATGGCGAAGGTGGATGAGTTTAAATACTTGGGATCAACAGTACAGAGTAATGGGGATTGTGGAAGAGAGGTGAAAAAGAGATTGCAGGCAGGGTGGAATGGATGGAAAAAGTGTCAGGAGTAATTTGTGACAGACGAGTATCAGCAAGAGAGAAAGGGACGGTCTAAAGGACGGTAGTGAGACCAGCTACTGTATGTTATATGGGCTGGAGATGGTGGAACTGACCAGAAAGCTGGAGACAGAGCTGGAGGTGGCAGAGTTAAAGATTCTAAGATTTGCATTGGGTGCGATGAGGATGGATAGGATTAGAAATGAGTACATTAGAGGGTCAGCTCAAGTTGGACGGTTGGGAGACAAAGTCAGAGAGGCGAGATTGCGTTGGTTTGGACATGTGCAGAGGAGAGATGCTGAACATATTGCGAAAAGGACGCTAAGGATAGAGCTGCCAGGCAACAGAAAAAGAGCAAGACCTAAGAGAAGGTTTATGGATGTGGTGAAGAGAGGACATGCAGGTGATGGGTGTGACAGAGTACGATGCACAGGACAGAAAGATATGGAAGATGATGATCCGCTTACGGCATTCCCTAACGGGAGCAGCCAAAAGAAGAAGAAGAAGGCAATAACTAACGCATCTCGGTATCAGTTAACTGGCTTCGGAAACGGATTCTTGGTAAACATGTGATGCCAAAAATTGATGCCATTTGCTTAGCATGGTGCAATATATATTTTTCACAATCAATGTACTTTTTATAAAAATGAAATTTCTCTTGAACTTTATTCAAGCCAACATCAAAGAGAGTAGCAAATAGCTTCACTTCCCTATCATATTTTCAAATTTCTGCAAATTGGGAAGAAAACTCATTTTTTATGCTGCTAATAATCGAAACAAATTCTAGAATGTTAGCTGGTTTTCTATCTTGTAAAGTCAGAGAGTGTGCAAAATTATGTTGATTAATTTGATTTTGCCAGACAGTTTGATCTTGAAATTGTGGATAATCCGAATTTTTAATTTCAAGAAATGCAGCAATTTCATCTCACAATTTGTACATACGTTTCAACACTGCACCACGGCTTAGCCAACGCACATCGCAAAAGTAAAGTAATTCACTGTATTAATTTTTTGTTTCAGATAAAAATTGCTGAAATTGGCGATGATTTAAACCTCTGGAAAGTATCAGGTTTACTACTTTGATAATAACATTCATCACTTCTTTAATAGTTGCAAATTTCCCACATAGTGTCTCCTGTGAATAATGCAATGTATTTTCTTTATTTTGTGATCAACTCCAGGGCTTTCCACATGTTTTTGGAGTAAAGCTACAGCACCCTTTCGTTCTTCTACCATTGCAGGAGCTCCATCATCTGTCACGCTAAAAATCTTTGATAGATCCAGATTATAGTGATTGAAACAATGTAGTAATGAATCTAAAATATCTTTCCTAGTAGTAATACCTTTCACAGCAACAAGCTTAAGAAATTCTTCAAATACATCAAAATTAGATAAAACACTTTGTTTGAAAAACGCAAACTGTGCAAAATCTTTGGTGTCTAAACTTTCATCAATGGCTACTGAAAAGATATTGTACACATTTGCAATCATCCTTCAAACAATTTTTTATTTTCAATGATATATCATCAATTCATCATGTAACTAACTGTTCTTGCAGAAAGACTAATATTTGAAAATAGAGATTTCTTTTCAGGAAATGCAATATCTGTAACAGCCAAAAGACATTGCTAAAGGGTTTCATATTTTCTGTTAATAATTTTGAGACAGCATAGTTTGCTTGAGTATTGCGCTCTGATTCTTCAGTTTGGTTCTTAAATATTGCTGACAGTTTTTTAGGCCTGAAGGTGTTTGAATTTTATCTATTCTAAATTGCCCAGAAATTTTGCTTAAATTAGGATATTTAGTTTCATAATGTCTCTTTACATTGTATTCCTTATTTACCGCAACGCTAGAATTACACACTAGGCACAATGGTTTTCCAAAAACTATGTAAATTATTAATTAAAAGAGTTTACTCATACAAAACATTAACTTTTTCCAGTGAATCGTGCAGGGTCCCACGAGACTGATGGGACTAAATAATTGCATAATTGTTATCAAGGTTTCTGCAAGATGGATGAGACCAGCATCTCACTCCTTGCAATTCACATACCAGGTGAAATGCTTCCTGTCCCTGGCAGAGTACCCAGCAAATGTCTGGTTCTTGCAAGATGTCACTCAGATCAGCTGTCCTCAGTTCAGTGGCTGTCAGTTGACTGCTAGTCTCGAAAATCGGTTCTCTTTTATAATAGTCAGGACCGTTGATAATGCCAACATCAGGTATGTCACTGTCGCCCAGATGTCTTCTTCTTCTTCTTTTGTCATTTTATGGCAGTTGGCAGACCCACTGATGGTGCATTATTACCACCAACTGGACTGGAGTGTGGTTGCCCAGATGATTATGCTAAACTTTTTGCGTGCCAAAATGCATTTTTGTTACCTATTAGAGACATCATTGACATGTTTAAAATAATGAATTAACTATCTGGGGGCTAATCAGATTTTGGTGGTGGGCTGGATGTGACCAGCTGGCCAATGATTGCCAACCTTTGTTCTAAATAATATACAGTACAATATTTAGGCCATTTGTGAAAATTGTATGTACTGTGTATATACAAAAATGTAACAAAAATGCATGTACTGTGTATTATGTTAAAAGAATACTCCACCTAAACTGATATTTTTTATATGTTACTTACTCCATGTACTTTGTAGTGGTGGCCATGAAAAATATTAAATCTTATGTTGATAAAAAATTTGACATAACACAAGTACAATATGTACAATAAAATACAATACAATTTATTTAATGTACAATAAAATACAATGCAATTTATTTTTGTATAGCCCAAAATCACACAAGAAGTGCCGCAATGGGCCTTAACAGGCCCTGCCTCTTGACAGCCCCCAAGCCTTGACTCTCTAAGTTAATGTTTTATAATGACAAATGATATAAAAAATGTGCACAGAACAAAGACAAAACAAAAAAACTCACATTGCTCGTGCTGCAAAGTCCATATTGTTATCAATAGCGATAGCTAATATACAGCTTTAAAAGTAAATTTTAATAAAGTGTATTGCGTAATGGAACTGATAATGAAGCTTTTATTTGTTAATCTTCTTTTAATGTCCTACTGTCTTATTAATGTTCTATTAATGTCTAAATTGCCAACATTCACTTTTGATTTCTTTGTTTTCCTAAGGTTTTTGGTAGCACTTTAGTCAATGAAACCAGTAGCCTGAAAAGAATATGCCTGGCTTTTACCGGCACTGAAGTCACGACATACTTTCCAAATCCTGATATTGATGTTCTCTCAAGCATTGGGCCATATCCTGACTGGCTAAATGTAAGCACACAGTGGTTCCCTAATGGAAATTATTGTGAAGTTGACTTGTTGACTTATAACCAGCAAATTTAATGTGTCATTTTCAATTAAGTGATGTGATGTGTGCGGTGGTTAACATTGTTGATTCACTGTGTGATGAGACAGAGTCTCTAAGAATTATTGTCAGATGTGAAAAAACCAAAGAGATAACAACATGAACTAGCAGGGGGGGAAATCTGAAAACAAATTTAGAGTCAAAAAGAGATTGAAATCAGAATAAACCCAATACTTAGCTTACTTAAAAAGGAAACTAATTAATGCCAAAGATTTGATTTTGAATGGATTTGCGGCCATGTTTATACTGAAAGTCTGCTCACGTAGCAAATGCAAAAATCACATCACATAACAAGAATGGAGCAAAATAAAAGAATTTTAGAAACTTTTCAAATGATAAGAAGCCTTCATAAATGAGGTTTAAATGAGAAGTTCCCCAAAGATAACGTGTACTATGACACCAGTCCCTAGAATCCAGTCACTATATGGATTTTGCATGTTCTCTTGGTGTTCATAGATCTCCTCTGAGTAATGCAGAATTCTCCTCTCATGATTCAGTTGCCAGAAAAACAAGACAGATCAAAGGCAAAAGCAAATGTTTAAAAGTCTCTCACGAGCCCTGTAACCAGACTTAAGTTCTTTTGAAATTCTTAATTTCTAACTAAATTTGACACAGTTATTAAGATGTAAACACAAAATATACCTGATCACATAAAACAAGAAGAAATAATAATATTCACATTATATTTACAGTTATTAACTTAGCAGATGATTTTATTCAAAGCGACTTAAAAAAAAAAAGAGGACAGCATAATCGAGTAAACTTCAGTCTGGGGGACAGATCTGAAACAAGAGCTGCAGGATGAGGCTACAAAATTAATCATCAGAAGTGAAGAGCAATAAATCAAACAGAAAAATGCCAGACTAGTTCATCTTTTCTAAGTTGAAAGAACCTATAAAATCTACTATCAATTAGATATTTTGCACATGATGAAAAAATATGCTTCAAAACATAACCAAACTGGTTGCCAAAAGAGTACGGTCTCAATGATGTCACTCTGTTTCATGTGACCACGCCTGTCATATCAGATAGTTTTGCCCCTGTGACTCCATGATAGACAAAGTCAACAAAACTAACAAAAACAGGACAAAAGCCACTCAGCTGGTGAACAGAATTTGAGACTTTGTACATCTATAAGTACAAGTAAGGCTAATAGGTGGCTCCTAATCAGATCTCTGTGAGTGTGGGTGTTTGTCGTGTAATGGATGGCACAAATGGGCTGGCATCACAAAGCAGGGACCCTTACCTGACTATGAGGTCATTGTTATGGAGGACCAGGGTAGATGTTGTCTGGTTTATATTTTCTCCCCCAATATGCCAGATGGCAAATTCCCTGGGCTTCTTTAACTGGAGTCCCAGAGTACAGCCCTGTGGGTGCCACCAGGGGGTGCTGCTGGAATTTACAGTCCCAACTTCATGGGACTGCTGCCTGACCCAGAGGTGCTTCCAATGGCCCATGTCCAAGAAGTATGGAAGTATTCTTGGGTGTGAGGTAAAGGGAAGCAATCCGCCTCACCTCAAGGTGTTTGAGTTGGGAAGCAGTGGGCCACACTCATCAGAAGAATAAAAACCTCCGAATTGTGTTGGGTGACATTGTGTCTGTGGTTTAGGGCTCATTGGCACCCCCTTGTAGTCACAGCCCTGAAAGAGCCAGCATGGGTGTTTAAACCAAAGTGTGCCACCACAGATCAGCTTCTTGTACTGGGATGGTTTCTGCTTTACATCCAATATTGCTGAAATAACCTCAGGTCGCTAATGCTCTTGAAATGGAATGAATGAATATATGAATTAATGAACAAATAAATGAGTGTTCATTAAAAATATATATTTCTTTCCTTCTCAAAATAACAGTACATTTTCAATTATTCACGTCTCTTTATTTATTTTCAAGCACATTTTCTAAAAAATACTAGGTGAGTGTAAATGTTTCGGCTTTCACACAGCTATGCACAACCACACAACCACACATTTATAAACATTATATTTCAGTTTGATATTTGATTTCAGGAAAATCAATACTATCAGAAATTCGAACATAATTAGGAAAGAACCTCTAGGTGTCACATAAAGGTGACACCCTGCCCTGTAACCTTAACGTAAGTTAAAAAACAAGGTTTCAAACTTGCTTCATTTACAGTATATGCTTATTCATCAGACATAACTTGACTCAGTGAATTTATTTCCTCCTGTCCTGGTGCCAGTGTTATACTGACGCAGTTTCTTATGTCTGTTGCAGGTTACTTTCTTCTCTAATGCCCAGATAATTGCAAACAACTTCTTGAAAACTATGCCTGCACGTAGCCTGCTCAGTAGTGACCTGGTGGGCTTGGGTTACTTCATCTGTGCTTTCAGCCCTGAACAGATCAGCAATATCAGTCCCACAGAATACAGGTATAGTAATTGCAGTGCAAGCGGAGGTGTTCAAAAAGACCCTTTTTTGCTATAGAAACATTTAAAGTTAGGAGAAATTGAAAGAACAGAGAAACTGTTTTTATTAGTCAATTGCTGATTGTACTGTCATGATTCAATGGTGGGCTACAGTTAGAATTGGACTAATACACCATACAACTACAGTATGTCGTGATCTTGTGTTACATGTTCTACATTCTTAAAAATGATGGTTCTTTATTGTATTGCATGCTTTTTATTGGATTGTGTGCTTCCTTGTAGAACCATTGCTTGACAAAGCACCATTTTGTTCTGGGAAAAGTTGTTTCTTTGTGCTTTGAGTACTTGGGCCGTTGTACCGTGTTAGCCATCATGGATGTAGTGAAAAGTCAAGCAAAATTACACCTTTTACTGGCTAACTAAAAAGATATTTTTTATTTTAATTTTAATGTTTTTGGTTAGCCAATAAAATATGTCATTTTGACTTTGTGCATTGAAAAACTTTCTTATGTGTAGAAAAAACTGAAATCTTTAATGTATTGTGGTAGGCTATCTAGCAGGACACTAACAGATTAAGAACATCTAAACCTAGTTTGTGTGATTGCATGCAACAAGAGTCATTTTCAAATCATGGCCCATTGGTATTTCACAAATCTGTTACAATCTATTTATGAATATTTACCATATATAGCCTGTTATAGATCTAAAAAAAAAATAAGGCTCTTTCTGGAACTTTCATGTGAATGGGTCTTTTGGAAACCAAAAATGGTTTCGGCATGGCATCACTCTGAAGAACCACCTTTATTTTTATAAGTGTACTGTAGATAAATCAATTGGCTATTCTTTGCATGGTTGCTGTTGACTTCAGGGCAGCATGGTGACACAGTGGCTAATGCTGCAGTCTCACAAGCCCAATGAGCTTGGATTTGATGTTTTGTTTAGTGTGCTCCTCCTACATCCTAAAGAGGTGCATATTCAGTTCTAGGGCATTTCTAAACTGGACCGGTGTATGTGCCTCATGATAGACTAGTGCACCATTCAGAGATTGTTTCCGTCTTTTGGCTAATGCTGATAAGATTCGCTCCATCTCCCCATAATTGAGAACACTGAATGTTGGGGATTTGTTCATTCCTTGAAACAAACCAAAAATGATGTGACTAGTTAGTGGTGTTCACTACGTAAATATATTACTTTAGAAGTACAATATTGCTGGCCAATAATGAAAGATGTAGAATGAAGTCAAACAATCTTCTTTTTTGTTGTAGTAATTTATATTCTCCTAAACCAATTATGTTGCAGTTGGGGGCACAAAATTGACAAAAAATTGCTAAATCATTATTTGTGTAAAGCATAATGTATTTGATGTAATTTTGCTCAAAATCAGGAAGGAGGCTTCTGGTATTTTACAATGTTAATAACTATGGTGCCCTAATTTGATTTTGAGTTATCATACCCATAGACTTGCATTTTTAGACACACACACACACACACACACACGCACACACAGACAAACATCATTCTAGTTTGGATATAATATATGGTATACTGTACAGAGAATTGAGTAGACTCCTGTGTATTTTGCCAGGAATAAATTTCCTTTTCACTCTTAAAGTAAAACCTACATTGTTATTTGCTTCTGATACTGAAAAAAAAGATAAGGGAAGCAATATAATTGAACAGAAGGCCCGATTAAAAACAAGGATTGATGTCAAATTAAGAAACTGGTTAGAAAAAAAGGAGCTATGCAGTTCAAACCTGCCAGTTAAGCACAGTGGTCTAATTGTTGTCGTGATAAAAAATTTCATGTCCTTTTGTACCACTAAGTGTATTTACATGAAAACCTCTCTCAGTACTTCAGTGTGCTATTAAATTGAATTGCAATTTACAGCCTTCAGTTGTCACAAGTCACATGCGAGTCTAAAGCACTGGCCATGCATGTTACACAGTATGTGCTAACCCTAACAACATTACTCTCCGTAGGCCATCAACATCAATCAATAAATCTTAATTTTATAATACACCATTAATATAAGCATACAATTAAACAAAATCTGAATAACAAAAATAAACAGTATTTATGGTATGGGTATATACAGTATATTGTCAACCATAAAACAAATGCTTATTGGCATGAGGCATCTTGCCCTCGGGCTTACAATAAAAAAGGCTCAGGTTTAGCTGTAGGATCAGGGTCTGTCTGCTCAGGAGCTCTGTTCAGCAGGTTGCTCTTGCCATGCATGACTATATATACATACATACATATATATATATATATATATATATATATATATACATACATACATATATATATATATATTGTTACAGCAGATGGCGCACACATAGACAGACGCAGGAGGTAAACTTATAAAAACACAAATTGTTCTAATTTTCTTCACTCGTGGAGAACGTCTTCCCCATTCCCAGGAGTCCACAACACAGTCTAAGCACCAAACACAATAGTTTACTTTTTCTACTCCTTTTCTTCTTCTTTGGCAAACTTTGTCTCCTGACTCTGGCTCTCGGAGTAGTGTCTGCCGGCCCCTTATATAAGTCACACGGAAGTGCTCCAGGTGCTCGCTGCCCCACTTCCGGGCGTAGTGGAAGACCTGCCCACATGGGCTCAGGAAGAGATGCAGCACACCCTGGCAGCACCCCAGAACCCAACAGGGCTCTAGATAACTCCATCTCCCATGATACCTTGCTGGAGTCCAAGGCACCACTGCAACCCATGGGTGCTGCCATCCAGTGTCCCGGAGGAGGTAATGTTCCGCCTACGCTTGCTTCCTGGTCCTCTCAGTGAAGAGGCATCCCGGCCAGACAAGGACCACGGCCATCTGTGAAGCTATATATATATATATATATATAAATATACAGTCATATGAAAAAATTTGGGAACCCCTCTCAGCCTGCATAATAATTTACTCTGCTTTCAACAAAAAAGATAACAGCGGCATGTCTTTCATTTCCTAGGAATATCTGAGTATTGAGGTGTTTTCCAAACAAAGATTTTTAGTGAAGCAGTATTTAGTTGTATGAAGTGATATCAAATGTGAAAAACTGGCTGTGTACAAATTTGGGCACCCTTGTAATTTTGCTGATTTGAATGCATGTAACTGCTCAATACTGATTACTTGCAACACCAAATTGGTTGGATTAGCTTGTTAAGCCTTGAACTTCATTGACAGGTGTGTCCAATCATGAGAAAAGTTATTTAAGGTGGTCAATTGCAAGTTGTGCTTCCCTTTGACTCTCCTCTGAAGAGTGACAGCGTGGGATCCTCAAAGCAACTCTCAAAAGATCTGAAAACAAAGATTGTTCAGTATGATGGTTTAGGGAAGGCTACAAAAAGCTATCTCAGAAGTTTAAACTGTCAGTGTCAACTGTAAGGAATGTAATCAGGAAATGGAAGGCCACAGTCACAGTTACTGTTAAACCCAGGTCAGGCAGGCCAAGAAAAATACAGGGGCGGCATATGTGCAGGATTGTAAGAATGGTTACAGACAACCCACAGATCACCTCCAAAGACCTGCAAGAACATCGTGCTGCAGATGGTGTATCTGTACATCGTTCTACAATTCACCGCAATTTGCACATAGAACATCTTTATGGCAGGGTGATAGAAAGAAGCCCTTTCTGCACTCACGCCACAAACAGAGTCGCTTGTTGTATGCAAATGCTCATTTAGACAAGCCAGATTCATTTTGGAATGTGCTTTGGACTGATGAGAGAAAAATTGAGTTATTTGGTCAAAACAAAAAGCGCTTTGTACCACATTCCTGCTACTTACTGTCAAAATTGGTGGCGGTTCCATCATGCTGTGGGGCTGTGTGGCTAGTTCAGGGACTGGGGCCCTTGTTAAAGTCGAGTTTTGGATGAATTCAACCTAATATCAACAAATTCTTCAGGATAATGTTCAAGCATCAGTAACAAAATTGAAGTTAAGCAGGGGTTGGATATTCCAACAAGACAATGACCCAAAACACAGTTCGAAATCTACAAAGGCATTCATGCAGAGGGAGAAGTACAATGTTCTGGAATAGCCATCACAGTCCCCTGACTTCCCCTGAATATCATCGAAAATCTATGGGATGATTTGAAGCAGGCAGCCATCAAATTTAACTGAACTGGAGAGATTTTGTATGGGATAATGGTCAAAAATACCTCCATCCAGAAACTCATTAAAGGCTATGGGAGTCACGTAGAGGCTGTTATATTTGCAAAAGGAGGCTCAACTAAGTATTGATGTAATATCTCTGTTGGGGTGCCCAAATTTATGCACCTGTCTAATTTTGTTATGATGCATATTGCATATTTTCTGTTAATCCAGTAAACTTAATGTCACTGCTGAAATACTACTGTCTCCATAAGGCATGTCATATATTAAAAGGAAGTTGCTACTTTGAAAGCTCAGTCAATGATCAACAAAAATCTAAAGAATTAAGAGGGGTTCCCAAACTTTTTCATATGACTGTATACATATATATGAATAGAGTCATGTGCCAATTTACGAGTTAAGGCTATTTGTACTTATGGCTGAGGGCCATAGAAAAGCAATAGTGTAATAATGTTGCAGAAATTGCCAAAACCTGTCAGTACAAGCCAAAATGGTTGTACACCTTTTGTTTATCATGTACATGTGGCAGTGCTGCCAGCCATAAAATGATACATTATACAGAAACAGTGAGAAGAAGCCTCGATGAAGTTGCAGAAGTCGCAGTTTCTCAGTTGTTTTCCTTCCTGTAGTGGTGCTGCTGTACTGATGGCCAAAAACTAGAATAAGTAAAGAAAAATATTGCGTTCACAGAGTTCCAATCTTCAGGGCATTGATTGGCCATGCCATTCAGCATTTTTTGAACTTTTGCTTCACACAGCTGGCATGTCTTTGTTGTTTCCAATCTGATCAGATGGTTTTTACTTTTTTCATTTATCAAAAAGAAAGAAAGACATTGTAAATAGTAAATCTTTTATTATTATTATTTCATATTTTTTCACTTTTGGAAGGCCCTTTAAGGTTGGTTTTGATCTCCGCTGCTCCACATGGCTAATTCTTATGCATCTGGTTTGCACTACCTTCTCTTACATGGACCAAACATGTAGCCACCAAGACTTGAATATCAGTTTGGGTTACACTGTACCAGCAGTTAAAGTATATGTATGAGTGACACACACCATACCCATAGTCTCAATTGCAGTAACCCTTATACTTTGACCGACATATGGCCAATTTGACATTTGGCCAAATGTCTCGTCCCAAATGGCGCTGTATGTCTGCATATGATTGCATCGTATAAAGTCAAAATGCAAAAATAAAAGAGCAGGGGCCCTGTCTGGACATTCCATTTAATGCCCTAAAGCAGGGGTGTCTAACTCTGGACCTGGTGGCCCACAGTGGCTGCGGGTTTTCATTCTAACTCTTTTCCTAATCAGTAAGAAGTTTTCACTGCTAATTAACACCTTTTCTCGTCATTTTAAAAGCCCTGTTTTGAAGGATTCAGTCCTCTGAATTGATTCGTTTCTTCATTAAGTGGCAGCCAAACAGAAATGTGATGTGAAACGAGGCAACAAATGACCAGCGAAATTGGAATGTCAGACATTCCGCCAATTTCACTCCAACCAGTTTCTTAAGCCAATTCTTGCTGTTAATTAAAGCCGTTATCATGACTTTTTGCGGCTCTCATTCTGCGACAGCAGGCTGTTGATTATCTGTTTTTTCTAAGACCACTGTCAAGATGATTTGGTGACCTGAGCAGACCAACATGACCGAGACCTTCACCTTTCTTTATTTTTAGGTTAATTGGTCATCTGGCAGCTTGTTTTGTGTCTCATTAATGTTTGGCCTCCAAGGGGTCTGAGTCATGTCAATTAAAACTAAGGCAAAACAAGTTAATCATCAGCAAAAGTGGCTCACTAATTAAGAAGATGGTTAGCATGAAAACCTGGAGCCACTGTTGGACACCCCTGCCCTAAACGCTGCAAGTAATGCAGTCAGAGCTTCATCTTTTTTTAAATCCAAATTTCCAGCTGAGCAGCAATTTATATATCCTGGTGACTGGAAGACATGGTCACTCATCTTCTAGCATCCTTTTTTCCATTCTAGTGGAAATGGGCACCATGTTAGTGAAAGTGCATCACTCTCTCCCCCTAGTGGTAAGTCAGTCAGTCATTATCCAACCTCCAATATCCTATCTGCAGGGTCACGGGGGTCTGCTGGAGCCAATCCCAGCCAGCACAGGGCGTAAGGCAGGAACAAACCCCGGGCAGGGCACCAGCCCACCGCAGGGCATGCACACACACACACACCAAACACACACTAGGGACAATTTAGAATCGCCTGTATGTCTTTGGACTGTGGGAGGAAACCGGAGCACCCAGAGGAAACCCACGCAGACACGGGGAGAACATGCAAACTCCACGCAGGGAGGACCCGGGAAGCGAACCCGGGTCTCCTTACTGTGAGGCAGCAGTGCTACCACTGCACCACCGTGCTGCCCCTAGTGGTAAGTTCCTGACCATATAGATACTGTATATATATTCAGGAATTTAATTGTGTTGTAAGTTGTATTCTATCTGTATGAAATGCGTAATGATCCCCCAAACTGCCCAGACCTTTTTTAGTTTCGCAATTTCCTACTTCATTCCAGTATCCTACAAGTGAGTTTGGTGACATTATGGATATCCTACTTCATTTTGCACTTTTTTGCCCACAGCTCACAGCCCTCAGCAAGGTGTGCAACTTTTGTAATGAAGGAGGTCTATCAAATGTTTTGAAAATGTTTCTCAAGGTTGTCAACCCTTGACGTTTCCTTGAACAGTGAGCATGTCTGCTGAATAATTGCTTTTGGATTTATGTCCAAAGTAGTATAGAAAGGACTGGGTGATTTTAGTAGATAGCCTCATATTGATACTAAGTTCTTTTAGTATTAATTTGTTAGTGCAGTGAGGTGTCCAAGTTATTCTCAAAACTCATCCCTATGCACACATATCAAACTCATATACTTGACTCATATCTGTCTGCTTCATAGTCACTGTGTATTTTGTGATGTTGAAAATAAGCTACTGAAATGTTTTCATTTATTTTCAGTTTGGTTCTTTTTAGTAACAGCTAAGTCTCTTTTTTACAGTATTCAAATTGTTTTAAATTAAAAAAGTCTTTCATAATTAATTTTGTTAATGGTGGTCCTCCCTCTTGATCTCACAGTACTTCTGCTAACAGCATTGGAAAACTAAACTGCCCATTTCCTGTCTTGAGAGCATTGAAGGATATTGCAGTTCAAGCCTTTGGAACCCCCAGCTCTTGGACCGCTGATCAGCTTCAGGAAGTTGGCACTGTAACAGGTATTGCTATTATTATTAGCAGATGCCTTTATCAAAGGTGGCTAACAAAAACAAGACATAGTGCATACATTTGATTGACTATAAAATTCAATGTTTGTAAGTAACAGCAGAAAAACAGAATGTTTCCAGAGGAGGAACAATCAAAAAGGTTGATAGACAAAGTCAATCAGGTTCTTTATATCTTCACCACTTTCTTTTGATGCACACATTATTTCCCAAAAGAAAAAGGCATATTCGCTCTTTTCCCCCCTGCCGTGGTGGAAGCATGGGAAGCAGCATCAGCAAAAAAACAAACAAAAAAATGAACCCCAAAAGGTTAAATAGAAAAACAAGTTTCCATAAATGTCAATGGAAGTGAAATAAGTAAAGAGCTGAGAAGACAAGCACTGTGTGTGTGTGTGTGTGTGTAGGATCTGATACAAAAAAAAGAACATGTGGATAAAGACTCAGGTTTTCTTTACTTGTTCATTCCATTTCTGCAGACTACATTGAGAAAAGGGGGCATAACAGCGCAATTCATCTTTAAGGGTACACCCATCAGCCAGAGGGTAAAGAAAAACTCAATTTAAACCAAAGTAACATATTTTGGAGTTGTGAACAATTTATCCATCTATTCACATCTCCACACTTTGTGCCCTCATTCTTCTGCTCCGTTACGTAAATGAAAGTTTCAATTGTAGCCGCAAGCACAAGAAAGCAATCAGTCTTAGCAAACAGTTGCTAATTAATTTAACAAAACCTTCTTGATCTGTGACAGTAGAGTAAATTCAAGGAAGTAACCGAGGTACAGGTTACGTAAGTAGGACATTCTCGAAAATATTCACACTGTAATCCTTAACTCTATTATTGTTGGAAGTGTGCACTTGTATGAAATATCAGACAGCTTTGTAACCATTTTCTAAACAAAGGAGAAGAAACATTTGATGAAATCAAAAAATGCAGTGGGAAAAGTTAAAGATCATTTAACCAAAAAGTGAAAACAGAATATTGTAAATATAAATATCCATCCATCCATTATCCAACATGATATATCCTAACAGAGGGTCTCAGTGGTCTGCTGGAGCCAATCCCAGCCAACACAGGGTGCAAGGCAGGAACAAATCCCGGGCAGGGCGCCAGCCCACCACCAGACACACACACACCAAGCACACACTAAGGGCAATTTAGGATCACCAATGTACCTAACCTGCATGTCTTTAGACTGTGGGAGGAAACCGGAGTACCCGGAGGAACCACACAGACACGGGGAGAACATGCAAACTCTACGCAGGGAGGACCCGGGAAGCGAACTCAGGTCTCCTTACTGCGAGGCAGCAGCCACTGCACCACCGTGTCACCCGTATATATACTGTATATATAAATATATATATAATCACACTGTATATATAGGAAAGGCTTGATACATAATGTGTTGCTTTGTGACAGTTAAACAAGTAGAAAAGTGCCAAGAATAAAAAATATGCAAAGAATTGATTTTTTGCTATAAAATAAATATCTCCCAATGACCAGATGGCTCAACAAAATCTGAATTTAAACCAATATTGTACACAGCCTTCATTGCTTGAAAATGCCCATCTGCTCTTCAGCTTGTTACAAACTTGGCGGTTAAAAGACATGTCAGTGAACAAAGGAAACAAATTGTTTTGTTCATCCTCAGTGATGGGTCACCAAGAGAATAAAGAAACACTTTCTGTAAGTTAAATGCATTTTCAGATATCTTCAAATTGTTTCAAGTGAGTTGGCCTTTTTGAATAGGAACACTTCCACAGGCGATGATTTCAAGATATAATTGAAAAAATGTGAAATATCTTAACAAGCACAAGAAGTCTGTCTGAGTTACAGATAAGTGGGAATGCAATAGAAATTATTTTGACACCTCCTTATCCACTTTTAATACTCACCTACATTTGACATTCTGAAAAAATTTACTTTACTTGAAATTTTGTTTTATATATCAGTCTATTTGGATGGCTTGTGGTGGGCTGGCGCCCTGCCCGGGGTTTGTTTCCTGCCTTGTGCCCTGTGTTGGCTGGGATTGGCTCCAGCAGACCCCCGTGACCCTGTAGGATATAGCGTGTTGTATAATGCATGGATGTATTTGGATGGCATTATGGTGCACTAATTACTTCTGCCTAATAGCACCAAAGACCTAGATTTGTTTCCTGGCCCCAAATATTCCTGGTGTGTCTACACAGGATCTGTCTGGATGCTGTGTTAGACTTGCATGTTCTTAAGATATACTGTACACATAGGCATGCGCAGAAGCGATCAAGAAGGCTAATGTGATGATAGCTCATTTAGCCTGATGTGTGTAGTACAAGTCAGAAGGAGATTATAAGCTCACCAGACCAAATATTACGGGTGGTGATACATACGTCATACACATAACAACAACATTCTTTTATATAGCACATTTTCATACAAATGATGTAGCTCAAAGTGCTTTACATGATGAAGAAAAAGAAATAGAAATAGAATAAAAGTAAGGTCCGATGGCCAGGGAGGACAGAAAAAACAAAAAAAAAAAACCCAGACGGCTGGAGAAAAAAATAAAATCTGCAGGGGTTCCTAGGCCACGAGACCGCCCAGCCCCCTCTAGGTATTCTACCTAACATAAATGACTTCACAATCAGTCCTCATTGTATTCAGGATTCACATGGAAGAACTTGATGATGACAGTCATGTAGACTTCTGGCCTTTAATCCAATCAATGTAGGGACATACATCCCATGGACAGGTGATACATACTTCAGACACCAGCAGGGTTCAATCCAGTATGAATACCCTCCTACAAATAGCTGTCCCATGTGCTGCAGGGTTCATACAGTGATGCTGAGTAGTGGTGTGCCACATGTGTTTGGTTCTTTCAGTGAAAAACGGGTCACACTACAGATGTAAATAGGTGGTAAAAACAGATTACTACATTTAGTTGTGCCAAAAGAACATATATATACAGGAAGTTGCCAACTCTGTGGATGTGTCAAGGCATGCTGTCCAACAGGTCTTCCAGCAGTGGCATACATTGCAGTCAACTGAGAATCGTCACCAGCACTAACTTTTGAAAGGTGATGCTCACAGGTAGGGACCTTCCTTGAGTGTCATGCATTGTGACAGCTAACCGTTTTACCACCAGGCAAGAAATACTGCAGACTGTCAATGGAGGGCAACAACATGCCATTTCTGAATGAACACTCGGAAAGGAATTGAATGCCATGGACATCTCCAGCTTTTGGGACCTTTGATCCTTGACCTAATGTTATTTTGGGCAATCTAGGCAAATTGGATGGACAAGCTAATTGGACTGACTATCTGTTCTCATCATAATTGTTGTAATGTTCTAATATAGAGTATTAATTGTGGAGTCTAAACTGACTCAGAATGAGTGAGGATGCCAAGTGATGTATTGGCATTTCATTTAAATTATTCTTGCTTTGCATGAGGAACTGTAGGGTAGACTCTGATTTGCTATAGTTAGATTAAATCATATTATTAATTCCAAAGGGAAATTTAGATGCATACAGAAGAAATATAAAACACGAAGATACAGATTCATAGGACAAATAATATAATTAATCAATTAATTGATCAATAAATAAATGTATATTGTGCAGAAACTGAAAAATGAATTTAAAGAATTCATATTTTGGGACATTGGAAGGAAGCATTGAATTGCCTGATAGTAAAAAATGTATTCAGGAAATTGATTGATTAATAAAATTCTGAGCAGTGTACTGAAATATATCAATTGACTTTCGACAGCACTGTGTTAAATGATAAAAACTGCATCCATGTTTTCATTTACTAAACCTGCTGCTTGATATATAATATCATATAATATCAGCATAAGGGTGAAATGAACTGCAGGGCATTCTCACCCAAAATGCGCAATTTAGAGTACTTTTAGAGTTGTTATTTAACCTAAATTGGATATATTTGGAATATCAGAATACATACATTTGAAGAACATGGCATGCATAATTCAATTCAGGATTGCAAGGGGGCAATGACTATCTTAGCAGCACAAGGCAGAGCACAACCCTCAATAAAACACTAATCCATTGTGAGACATACACACTTTATCTTACACCTCATTTCTCAAGTTCGCTTCTTGACGCCAATCGTGTCTTGACTATAATTTTAAAAGAGTGCAGAGATTGCTTACCATGAGATTTCCAAGAGCCTACCATTTGTGACACCACGTCTTCCTATTGTATTCTGCTAAAGTGAATTTAAACCCTTGTGGTCATTGTTAATTTGCTACTTGTCTTGCAGAAACACCAATTGAAGATTTGTGTGTTATTTTTTGAGAATAAGATAGCAAAGGAAACATATTAGACAAGTATTGCATCCCTCCAAATAAAACACAAGCGTAAAATGTGATTTCTTGCTGAGCTGCATTTTTTTAAAAATTAGGTGAGAGATCAGATTTATATCACAACTCAGGAAAATTAAGTAACTGGTAACTTGCCATTTAGAAGGATATTCACATGAAATTTCCCATGGGTATGGTTTTATTTTCCACAGCACATGAGTACAATTAAAGAAAAACATATAGTTTAATCATCCAGCATACAGTTTGTGTGTCATAAGTTGAAATCAAGGCCAGAATTCTCCTGTGTATGCTCTGCATGTTTATTTATTTGCCAGGAGTTAGTTGAAACACTTTAGCTGATTTCTGAGGGTTGTTTTCTGGTGAGCAGACCTGTGGCTTCTCATGTTCTGCATTTTCCCAGTTCCTCTTTCAACCCAAACATCATATTCTAGGTAGATCCTCACACAGGACTTACCTTAAAAATATTTTTAGCTTTGATAAAGTAATGCAGCTGACATGTTTTTGGATTCACAGTCACTTCTAACTCCTGAACTGCGACTGATACTGCCAGGATACACTTGGGCTCCCCATGATCCTGAATTGGATGAACTATGTTTAGGACATTGATGCTTGGATACATTTGAATCACTTCACTTTGTGTTTTAGCACTAGACCTCCCTTACGTCTGCACCTGAGAATGACAACATTTTACTTTCAAGGGCAGAAATTCTACTTTGGTTCTCATTGGTAGCTTATTTTCCTGTGGTCAAAAGAGAGAGGTTCTGCTGTTTCAGTAGTTCATCACATGCACTTCTTCACAGGATATCGTCACACTGAACCCTCATGTTTGTGATCTGTTCATTTAAATGGATTAGATATTCAGATTCATATATGCATTTGGAGTATAGGTATATATTTGTTTTAATGAATTTTACAATTCTTGGTAAATGATGCCAAAGATTTACTGCAGTTATTAAGTAAATGAATGTAAGTTTAGCTTAGCATTTAAGAACTGGGTATTTAGAAAAAGTGTTAACACAAATACAGTAAAACATAAATATAACATAATAATAGAGGATTAATTCCTTGATGGTAGTTTTAATTTAAAAACTTTCACTTTTAAAAAGTAAACATTAATAATATATATATATATATATATATATATATATATATATATATATATATATATATATATATTATAAATTTATTTAAAGTTCTTCACAATTAAAAAATACAAATCACAGAAACTAAAAAATGTTTTGTCGTTTTTCTTTTCAATTTACTGTTTGAGCAAGTTCATTCTCTATTGATAAGGCTGCAGATAATCACATGAATAATAATGATATATATATATATACAGATATACTATATCTGTGTATACTATTGAGATGCTTAATTTTCACTAATTTCATAAATTATTTATGTTAATAAATGTTCCTCCATCTTCTTACAATACATATTCACCACAGCCATGCCTATCCTTTTCACAAAGTCCACTAGCATCTGCCCTTCAGCATTCCTCTCCTTGACACCATACCTATCCATCACCTCCTCGTCTCCACTATTCCCTTCACCAACATGTGCATTGAAATCTGCTCCAATCACCTCTCTCTCTCTTTCTTGCATACACTCTCCAATACTTCATCCAACTTATTCCAGAAATCTTCTTTCTTATCCATTGCACATCCACCTTGCAGGGCACTTACACTAACAGCATTCATCATCACACCTTCAATTTCCAGCTTCAAAAAAATAACAGGCATATAAATGATCTTTCCAAACCACTCATGATGACAATGCACTGTGCTTGGAAAATAAAGACAACGGTATCAGAAAAATATAGGTATGCATCCAAAATCTGCAAAAACCCAATAATGAAAAAAGGATGGAAAATCAGATAAAGAACAAACTTGCTGAAATGGATACAGTACTACAACAAAGGTAAAACTACCAACAAAGAAACAGGGATATTCAGCATAAAGAAGGCCTTCTTAAGCCAAGTTAATTGTATCCTGGAATTTAAAAGATCACCTATAAAGGGCTCATTTAGTTTGTCAGACCAAACATCTCTAGTATGCAAAAATAATATAAAGCAATAAAATCAGGTTAACTGGAGTCGGACAGTTGTATTGAGTTTAAATGTTTGTAAGTCAAGGTCTGCATTCTTTAAACCCCCCCACCCCCAATCTGTCTTCTTCAGTGCCTGCCAGGTTCATCTAAATGGTAGAGTTGGCCCTGAGTAAAAGGAACAAATTAACTTTGTAAATTGGGCATTTAAGGTGGTTCTCCAAAATAAAATCACCTAGAAAAATATCTAGGTCTCAAGTTATAACAATGTTCCATGAGGACATTTGCTAATCTCTTACTGTTTTTCTGTTCTTTGGCAGCTGGATTGAGTAGCTCTGAACTACAAAGTATCAATAACTCTGTGGTGGCGTATATAACTCCAATGGCTGTGTCTCTGATCCCTCTAGATGTTTTCAAAGTAAGTTGGATGGTTGTTGATTAATGGTGTCAGCAGTCCATGATCCATTTTTGATTTCATTTTGATTTTATTTGTTTTCTGTCACAATTGAAATAGAACATATTGTGAGAATGTGGAATTTACATTTTATATTTTATATATACATAAAATACAAAATTGACTTACTCATTTATCAACAAAAACACTATATCATTTGTAGTCAAACGTCTGAAATTTGACAACATTATATATAGGCCAGTAAGTATTCCTCCAGAAAGGACATTTCAAAATATCAATATTTAGGAATATTTCCCCCAAATAGAATAACTAAATACTCCAAAATTTCTAAAATGCTTTGTTTTTTATTGAAATTTGGTGATGTTATAGAAAAAAGAAAATTAGCCAACACGTTTTTTTTATTTGTTAATAAATAGAAAGAGAAAACTCTGCGAAACTCAATTGTTAGCAAGCATACTATAAACCTTGAAGGCTGGCATGAGATGCTGTGGGTGTGAGTGTTAGTGTTGCTTCCCTAAAAGCAAAAAGTCAAGGAGAGAAAATTAGAGGCAGAAGTGGCATCCTCAGATCCAAGACAAAGGGGAAGTTTAAATTTTAACAGGTACCCAAGAATTCCTCCATTGTAATATACATTAACATCTACAGACTTTGAAAGGGGATCCCTCTGAAATAATTTATATTTACATGTGCATCTGCTGACTTTGAAGGGGATGCCCCACCCACCATTCCGCTGCTCTACAAAATCTTTTACATACTGTACACAGCACATTTGCATCTATGGACTTTAATGGGGCACCTGTGATCGTTTGGGAAGCCATCAAAACATATTACCAGCAATAACAGTATTTTCTTCCACTTCAAGCACTAGAGAAAACAACCCAAAAATAAAAACATTTAATTTATTTCATGGGCAGCATAAACGTGCAGTCTATAAAATATCATTAGTGTTTATAATAAGTTACAGTAAAACACAATTCAATGTTAGAACTTTATTGTCTGCCTATGGCTACTGCAAAAAAAATTCCAAAACATACACACACACTATATTTATATATATATACTGCGGTGGGTTGGCACCCTGCCCAGGATTGGTTCCTGCCTTGTGCCCTGTGTTGGCTGGGATTGGCTCCAGCAGACCCCCGTGACCCTATTCGGATTCAGCGGGTTAGAAAATGGATGGATATATATATATATATATATATAAAACACAAGTGAAAATCGTAACCATCTAATAATGATAATATACAGTATACTCAGATTTCGCATTATTCCTACCGATTACCCATTTCAACTCAAAAGAATATACTTTCTTCTAAAATTTTGTTTGGCAATGACCATTAACAAAAGCCAAGTCAGTAGGAAAAGCAGGAATTGATCTAATGCAGGAATGTTTTACTCATGGACATTTGTGCATAGCATGTTCAAGAGTATGCTAATAATATTATTATTCCTTATTTGGCTGGTGTGTTTATCCAAACAAAATACATAATTTGAGATACAATTGATTACATTTCTTTTGTTTTTACAATTGGAGCACAAGCAGGTAAGTGATTTGTCATGGTCACACAGTGTCAATAGATGGATTTGAAGTCCTGGGTAAAAAAACATTTAACCATTACACCACATTGCTTGCCAATAATGTTAGCACCTTAGTAAGAAAAAAAAAAAAAAAAACTAATAATAATAGTACTATTGAACTTCTGATACATGTGATTATACTATAGCTGACGCCTATTGTCTTATGAAATTTCCTGGGTGAAGCTAAGTAACACAGCTACTATGAGTTCTGAGTGAAGATTATAAGAGAAGGCAGCTAGGCACTTTCAGCGCAGAGGAATTGGATAAACCTCTCAAATTATCAGAATTACTAGACGCTATAAACTCAATTCAGAGTGGGAAAGCACCAGGTCCTGATGGCTATCCTGCTGAATTTCACTCAGAATATGGAACCAATGTAGGAAGCACTTCAAGTTAGAGAATATTTTATCTGTGACACCTCTACATGATAACCACCTTTTTCCACCTTCTCAAACTTACACAGTTTTAAAAGTATGGAAAACGTATGGGATTAAATCATTTAGAGATTTCTATATAAATAATGTATTTCCATCCTATGAACAATTACACTCTACATTTAGCTTCCCATCAACACAATTTTTCCACTATCTCCAAATTAGAAACTTTGCTAAACAAAATCTGCCCAATTGTCCTCACCTCCCACCTATTTCTATTCCAGAAGAGATATCGATCAGTCTTGAGGACCCAGACAGAATTTCTATAACATATAAAATCATTTTAAAGTCCCTTCCTTTTAAGGATCCCAAAATAGTGTGGGAAAAGGATCTCTTATTGAAAATTTCAGAAAAGGAGTGGAAGGCAGCTATACACAGAATTCACTCTAGCTCCAAATGTGCAAATCATTCAATTATTCAACTTAAAATCTTTTATTGAGTACATCTGTCTCATTTAAAATTGTTCAAAATGTTTCTAAGGCAAGATTCAACCTGTGAACATTGCAATCAAGTTCAGCTTCACTGGGCCACATGTTTTGGGTGTGTAACAAATTAACATCATTCTGGACAAAAATGTTTAAATACCTATCAGAAAACCTTGGTGCCACAATCCCTCGTAATCCATTAATAGCTGTACTTGGTGTACTCCCAGATGGACTTAAAGAGGAAAAGGACAAACTGTGATTGCCTTTACTTCAGTATTAGCACGTAGACTAATCTATCCTAACCAACATCTTTTTAGTCAGTGGGTAACTGATGTTATATACTATTTGAAATTAGAAAAAAAGAGGATCTGTTCAAAACTATTTTAAAACCTGGCAGGATCTAATCAGTAATATTTTAGAATAAGCATTTATATTGGGGAGAAAGACTATACTACTCTAAAAAGTTGTACTTTGGCTGTTGGCCTTTCTCATGGGTGGGGGTTGAATTGAATTTAGTTTTGTTACGTTTGATTTGATTGTATGGATTGTTACATGCTTTACATAAATTTAATAAAAGTTAAAAAAAGAAGTAAAAAAAGAAGATAATGAAAGCTGGGAAGCCTGTTTTGACTATTTAGCCAATTTTTGTGCTTGGATTAAATGTTTGAGGTTAAGAGAATTTTATATTTTAAGTGTCTTTTAGTGAATTGTATTTCTTTGCTTGATAAAGTTTGTAATTTTGTTATTCATTTAAATTTAACTGTGTCACATCACTATTTTGAAAGGCGCTAGTGGTAGACAATTGGTTGCTACAGGATCTTGCATATTCAGTACCAGTAGTCAACCCATGGTGGCCAGTTAGGGAAAAAGAAAGGATGGTGGGTGTCTGAGGTGCAGACCTTTGAGCTATTTCATGTTCTCATAACTGACACAACATAAGCTCGAAAGAGGTTCATTGTAAGCACATAAAGATTAGGGAATTAGTAGTGTGAATGCTAACTTTGATTTTATAATGGGTTTGTCAACAAGAACACGTGGACAAGGATGGAACCTGGTTAATGGTAAATTTAGATTATTGATAGGTTAGTAAAGCAGTGTTATAGATAATAGTACTTTGGGAAACATCAAATGTTGACAGTTTTTTGAAACAGTTAAAAGTTAGTCATTCATTAAGCTCTGTAGAAATATTTGATCCCTGACTGAGAATGAGCTTTGCTTCTTCTGTCTTTCTCTGAAAAGTGTCTCTAAAGCTTTGTGAAAGAACACAAACATGGAGATCAGTGAGGCTATGATTAAGCAATGTGAAGTGTTCAACAATAGAGAACAGAGATTCAAATAGAGCTGACTGGGTAAATGTCCTGCTGTTGTCAAAACCTTTCATAAATTCTTGTGTTCTAATTCTCAATAGCTTAAAAACTATTTATAGTTCAGGTTTAGTTTATCTTTTAAAGAAGGCTCTGCAAATGTTCTGTTGTACATTCCATGGACATCGGCAGCTTCTGGCATGAGAAGGTTGGCTTTCATACATGACCCTCAAATCATTCTCCTTTTAAGTATTAGATACCTGCTTAGGCTCCACCAAGGCACGATTCATTCTTACAAAACTGAACTCTCTTTGCTAACTTGGTAGAAGAAATGCAAAATGAAATTGCTATCATTCAGGTATATTACTGTTTCTGTGATCTCTGTTATCTTAGTTTTTGCTCTCATCACCATCATTTGCATGAGGTACAGCATCCTTGCTAGTTATGGTCATGACATTATGAATGCTGAATGCCAGGAGTTTTCCTGAAAAAATGTTCTGCTCACAATATTTATTGTTTTTCTTTGAAGGGCTTTACTGTACAACAACTCGAAAACTTTGGGATGGAGAATGAAGTGGCTGTGACAAGCAGCCAGCGAAGTGTGCTTAACTCTGACCAATCAAATGCTTTGGCCAAGAACCAGATTTCAGCAGCATTTCCAGGCAGTAAGATTAAATGCATTCATTCATTAAAGCATTACCAAACCATCTTTATTCAAACATTTTACTAACTTTTAAATCTTATAGCAGTTTGCTTATTACTTTGTCACCTGCATTGTATAGAGCTGAGGAAATATTTTCAATTCAACTATTATCAAACTCATTTAATCTAATGTAGTGTCATGGGTAGGTCAGATTTTGGCACATTTAATTAGAAAAGAGTTATGAAATTATTTGAAAACCTTGCTGGGAACCTATCATTGTCTGTTCAACATCTGGTGCTGTCCATATAGTAGAAAGCTTAGCTGCTCTTGATGCATTTTATTCTGTTGAGATTAAATGTCCAGATTGTGCATCTTTATAGCACAGAATTTGAGCACATTAAGAAAATTAACTTTAATTAGCTGTGAGAAATTATAAAATGGTTTCCACTTATATGATCAATTTAAAGGACATGAAAAGTACATATTTTATTTAAATATTTCAATATAGGGTGTATACATTATATCTTGTAATTTACAGTCTTCATCATGAATAGGCTCAAATGCTAATTTTATTTTACACCAGAATGTTTTAACAGTTACCCACCCATCCTTTAACTGCATCCACTGCAATGAACCCAGAAAGTATAATGCAGGGTACATTGACTCACACAAGTGCTCCATAAACAATTTATATAAATCATAGTTTTTAATTCAAATTGTGCTAAAATAAATTAAACACACATGGACAGCAACTGATAAATGCTAAACACCCATTGCAAATGTATAGCATATTATGTAGTGTGTGGGAGAGAAAAGGTTTGTTAGCACTATGTGCTCTCTGTTCAGCTTCTCTCCTGAGATAAAAAAAAAGTTGTTTGCTTATATTATAAATGTACTTCTACTGATTTTCCTATATTTTCAATTTGCAGGTGGGTCATCCAACCTGATGAGACCTTTGGATGCTCATATTCTTCTCCTGCTGACTCTCGCTCTGTTGGGAATCCCACATTAACCATTGAATCTTCCAGGCTGACAATCCAATCCATTTTTACTCGGATGTTCTCGTCTCTCCAGAACCAAAAAGGCTTCAGAATTAAAAGATCAAAGAGACAGGCTTTTTCTCCTTAGATAAATTAATTACTTTTTATCAAATTCTTATATGACCATCTTCATTCATTTTTCATTCCAAGCATATGTAGCACTCACTATGAAAGCATAATGTTCTTTCCTTAATGAGCTATACAGTACATACTGAAACGTTTTGGTTGTACAGTCAAATGACTATCTTCCCCTACTTCTACAGCAAACACACCCCTAGAAAACCAGTCTGTTTTCTTTAGGATGGCCTTTGCACTTATCTGTCAAATGCATCACATTTCTGCAACACTGACAGGACAGTACCTTATATTTAATGTCTTTTTATATGGGGTAATCTTAAGTTTTTAAATAAATACAGTATGAAAGTATAAAATATGAAAATAAATATATACACTCTACTTCATTCCATTGCTCTAAACTGGTGTAACACAGGAGACCAACACACAATTAAAACACTCTAAAGAAAAATCAGTGAACTGTCATTCCTCCTTACAACTCCACGTTTCCTGACTGTTCTCTCTCCTCAGTATAGCCAGGTTAACTTTCAAAATCGCAAGCCTGATCAACTTGAACTGCCTGTCCCCTGCTTGCATCTCTACTGTAGCAACAAAACACTTCAGGGAAAATGTATTAAAAACTGATGGCAAATCGACTATGATTTTTATCTGGTGAAATGTGAGGGTCAGGAATAGTAACTATGTTTTTAACCAAAACCAGACCACCGCCAACTTCAAAACCTTTAAATAATTTTCATTTTTGAATTTTTTTTATTTAGGGCCAAAAATATATAAATGGAGTAGGCCTGAATATATCAACAAACAACTATAACTATTTTTTATCAGTAAGATATTCTGTAACTGTACCTTTCTGATCATTACAGCATATCAAGTCGGGTGAGAGCAGCAGTCAGGACACATGTGAGAACTTCTTTTGTAGATCACTTTGGGTAAAAGCATCTGATAATTAACTGAATAAAAATTTTAATTATTAGCTAAAGCAAGCTACTGTATATTCGTTAACACATGTGTCACAATTGAATGACACTTGACCACATCAAAAAACATGCTGGTGACAGAGCACACAGACCACATTCTGAGTTGGTCAGAAATGAGCAGTGATCACATTTAATGAGAGTCGAAATGCAAATGTGTTTTCTATCAACATACATAATCCAGTCAGCAGAAAAGGTAAAAGAATCAATTAGCCACAGACATGTGTGTGAGTGGAATAGCAGCAACAGCATGTGAAGTTGCACTACCATCTCTTCCTTGAGGCTGTCATATCTTTGGCATCAAGCTAAAACACAAAAGTTCTTTATAGCAGTGTGGCAGGTCACCTTCTTTTAACTTTTTCGTGATGGGTCATTGCAAACAGCCAGTTCTCATTCTAACTACAGCTTAGTAGCTTCTGTGTGCTGTGCTGAATAGGTAAACACAAGCAGACAATCGAGATGGATTTTAATACCAGGGATAAATGTAATCTAGCTAAATTATATATGGACAAAAACTGTGCATGAAACTAAATTTAAAGGGGGTCTTAAAACTAATACTCATTACTGGTTGTACATAACATGTTTTGAATATTGATGAAGCGGAACACTTTAGAAAGGTTCAGCCTGTGGACCTTATGTTTGACAGAAGCAAACTTCCTCTAAAGATCTGCTGGTAATACTTTAGTTTAGGTAGTGCAAAAATGCATCTATTACTCATTCATCTTATGCAACAAGACTTAATAAAGGCTTCTTTTGGTCTTCATACCACGTATAAAACATCAGTAGATAAAATATTCATCTTTGTGCAGTTTGGCAAACTGATATGACAGTATTACTTGTTAATATGAAGGATTCTCAGACCTTATACTAAATACGTAAGATCAACAGAAATGTGTCTCAGTTAAGCCACCTCAGAACACTCCAAAGTGACGTTTGTTAATTGATCATGAATAAACACTTTACTGATGTTTTGTAAGCGTTATGAAGAAACCCGAAGTACCTAAACTAAAATGTTACCGATTCGCTTGTTTATTTCGTATTGTTGAGTTTGCCCTGTTTATATCAAATTTGGACACACAAAGCTGTACATGCTCATGATTTCATGGATCACGCGTGCCTAGCAAAAACACAGTATTGTAGCAAGCAAACAAACAAAACGGTTGCAAGAATAAATAAAAAAAAAAAACAGTCAAAATGGTGGTGCCAATAGACAAACAGACACAGAATAGAGATAATAAAATAATTCAACCACAAAAACAGTTATTAACTTAAATAATTCCAATGAACACAGCTCTATTGAATTCCTACCAAAATCACACTTGTAGCTGAGCTGAGATCTACTACCAAACAAGTACCACATCTGATCCTCTCAAAGTTCCTCTCATATTAAAAAAGGTTTAGGGCCAAAGACAATATGAAGCTTTTTGTAAGTGGCATTATGAAGTGGCCCAATTTACAGCAACATTGTATTAAAATGTAGGAAGAACTCTTTGACATGAAGAAGCTTGTGAAACAGAGGCATAGAAGGAACAGACCGTGACAAAAGAAGAATAGTTGGGGAACCAACCAAGTTGTCCCATTTAATGTCCTTTCTTTTCTTTCCTTTAACTTAAAGTCCACACCTTTTGGTGGCAAAACAATGCAGCCCTAAGGGCAGCACAACATAAATAAGAGGCTCTATCTAGCCAAATCTCTTAACAAAACAGGTCTCCCGAGGAGCTTGGGCTTCTTATCTTGTGAGGACTTAAAGGGGCGGGGCTAAGTGCCCTCAATGGGTGTTTCTCTGAGCTGTGGGGAGAGAAGAAGACATGGTTAGCATAAGCACCCTCTCTGATGCTGGCTGCATATGCATGATGACATTTGTTAAAACTGAAAGTACACTATATACTACATTAATATACACTATATCTGAGACCCTACATGTATGTATATATATATATATATATATATATATATATGTATATATATCTTTCACAAATGCTCATAGTAACAAAATCTTTTTGTAGCATTTGTTTTCTGTGTGTTTCACTGTGAAATTTTGAGACCACAGAAGAAAAATAGGCAACTTTTTTTTTTAAATGGGGTGGGGGTATTTTAACTAACAGACACACTTTGTTGTTTATATTCACACTTTGGTTAGTCTTACAAAAGAATATCAAATGGTGAAAATAGTTTCTTGATAAAAAAAGAAAAAATATTACTGTGGCCTAAAACTTTCCTAATGTTGTTAAGTGCAGCTGAAGGCATATGTAAATATAATTTGCAGTTAGCTCATGAAGTGTTACTGAGAAATTTTAAAGCTTATGAACATACTATCAGGAATAGATTTCTTTCCAATATTATTTTTCTTTTCTTTACTTATTTTTTTAACAAGAAGATTTGTTTTGTATGAATGTGCATATTGTAGGTGTCATGATTATTTTTAACTAGCACTGGTCATGGAGTCTTTTTCTCCAAATAAGTAATTTTCTTCAAACAGAATTAATTGTCTTCTTTCATGTTAGTCCTGAGATGGTAATGACTGTAAACATTCATCATAATTAACACATATATTTAAGTTCTTTAATTTGCTTTTTATTTTGCATTTATTAAGTGAATGTACGTGTGTTAGAAATCGGTCCAACAAAAACATGACTAAAAAGCATTAAACCCCTACCTTCAGAGAGTAAAACAATGTCTTGAAGTGACAGAAATTTCCATAATTTGGTGTTCACTCATTTGCCCCACAAAGTAAAGAGATGGTGTTAATTCTAATGCAAGTTTCTAAATAAAGATGTGATGAGATTAGCAGTGTTAAGAGTTGAGTGAAAAGTCAAATATGTAATTTATTGGGTTATTTGTTACAGAAGACATGTTCAGTTGTTTGCAAAGGAAATATTAAATATACCTGTATGCTATGGCTTCATACAGCAATGCTCATTGGCCAAGCCACCATAGATCAACGGACAGAGGTCCAATTGCTAAGCATATATTATTTTCATAGACACCTAATTATATAAATGAGTTTATGATTAAAAGATTTGTCTCAAAAGAAGAATGGGGCTGCTGTTGAGAAAGATGAAGATTATCCTATGTTATGCTGAGGTGGTGCTGATTCAGATTTAAGGTCTTCATCTGCATTTGTGGAACTACAAAAATAGTTCAAAGATACACAATATGTATCAGTAAGAGCCTTCAGCTCTAAACAACTTTCAATGAACTGTTAAAGTTTACATATGCAACACATGTTATATGACAATCACGGAAAACAAAAGTGCACAGCCATGTTAGGGTTCTCTTTCACAATAAAATTATTTAACACAGGTTTCTGCCAACCAGACAGCCAGAAAATCCTGCTGATTACCCAGGTTGTGGATGACAAGGGGCAATACAGAGCCCCAAACCCCAGACAAAACTGACACACACACACACACACGGTCAAGGGTTCAAATAAAGGTTTTTATTTTTCCAATTCCTTTCTGACCAAGACAAACACAATCAACATTAATCCTTTTCTTCTCTCTTCTTTCCTCAAACTCCTCTTACTCCTGTTAGAGTTCAACTCTTCCTCCCAACTTCGACTTGCTGAATGAGGTCAAGTGGCTCCTTTTATCTTGGACCCAGGAGTAGTTCCGGTGCCACTGCCTAGCCCGATGGAAGTACTTCCGAGTAAATCAGAAGTTCCCTAAAGCAGGGAGCATAACTCCCCGTAGCACCCTCTGGTGGCACCCACACATCCCAGCAGGGCTGCCTTACAGCACTATGAGTTCCATGAGTCATGGTGTGCATCAGAATGGGTCCTGAAGCCCATGGATATTGCCATCCAGAGTGTTAGTGTTGGCTAGACAACTGGGGCAGTGCATTTCCAAAACAGCAGGTCTTGTGGGGTGTTCCATATATGCAGTGGTTAGTACCTACCAACAGTGGTCCAAAGAAGGACAACTGGTGAACAGGTGACAGGGCTGTTGGCACCAATGACTCCTTAATGCATATGGGGAGCAAAAACTAGCCCATCAGGTCAAATCCCATAGAACAAATTGCTGAAAAACTTAATACTAGCCACAACAGAAAGGTGTTAGAACACACAGTGCATTGCAGCTTGCTGCTTATGAGGCTACTTAGTTGTAGACTAGACAGGGTGACCATGTGGACTCCTGTCCACTGTCAAAAGCACCTAAAATGTTCTGTTAGGAAACCTTGGATCTTGTCACTGATGTGGATGCTACTTTGACACATATCACCTACTTAAAGATTGTTGTACACCACATACACCCTTTCATGGAAATGGTATCCCCTGATGGAAGTGGCCTTTTTAAGCAAGATAATACACCCTGCCACATTGCTTGTTTGGGAATGGTTTGAGAAACTTCACCATCAGTTCAAGGAATTAAACTGGCCTCCAAATTCCCCACATCTCAACCGAACATCTGTGGGATGTGTTGGAAAATTTGTCTGATCAATGGAGGCCTAATCTCACAATTTACGGGACTGCAAAGTATCTGCTGCTAACATCTTGGTGCCAGATACCACAGGACATCTTAAGAAGTCTTATGGAGTACATGCCTCGACTGGTCAGAGATGTGGTGCCACTGGGAGATCCTACACAATATTAGGCAAGTGTTTTTAAAGCTGTGACTGATCGGTGTATACAAATCCAATCTCATTGATTGGAACTCCTGATATCAATTACCCTCTTTCATATGATATTTCCATCCCTGTTCTTAAATATAAAAAAAAGTATCACTAAAAATATTACAGTGTAAAATTAACATGTCCTTTCTGTTTAATCAAACCATTATTCATTCATTCTTGCAGAATAATTCAATGCATGTGCCCAAGAGATGAACCTTCCTTTTCCATAAAGAATCACTTCAGAGTCACCAGTTAGCATTGCATGAAACTGGAAATCGGAGAGCCCAGAGGAAACGTCCACAGGCAGAGGGAGAAATTGAGCAAACTGGACTAGAACTGAGGAGTTTGGCTCTGTGATTCAGCAGCACTAACCACTGTACCTCGTCACACTGTATCATACTACTGTACATTCAACTCAGGTTTTAAGAGACAGCATATGCATTACATATTTATACATGCTGGTTAGTCACAAGACATGGACCATCTCTGAATCTTGTGTAATGCAAAACTTCATCCAGATTTACTTTATATGTACAATATGTAACAGTTTATATTAAAATATGAATATTTCATACAATGAGAGTACAGGCAGATCAAATGAGTTGCTCAAAATCGCATACTGCGTCAGATGTGTGACCTGAAATGAATTTGTCAACTTGTGCTTTCCAAATCAAATCTGTAGTCCTGATAAACCTCATATTCCCTGCACTTTAAAAGTTGTTATATGGTATATTGAAAATGTTCTGTAAAAAAAATTGCCAGTCCCTTTCAAACAGTGTCACCTAGTGGAAATTTCAGTGAAATTTCTAAGTGAAACTGTTTTATAAATCTTGACATGCAAGCACTAAAGCACTAGATATAATTTAGCCTGAGTGCTTCAAGTTCATTTTAACACTCTATAAATGTTAGTGGGCTAGTTGTGACTTTTTATTTTTAGAGAAACACGTCAGGGTCATCTGATCTGCACTTTCTGTGGTTTTATTTCAAATCAGTTTGCAGTTATAGAGAACACATTATGGTTTAAGCTAACATACAAACATAAGTAAAAATAGCCATTTTACAAGTTGTTAATAGAAACAGCAGTTGTGGTGATTCTTTTAATGAGCATTTGATTATATGCCAGAATACAATTATAAAAAGATTAATTGTTTCAGCACATTCCATTAATATGGAAATGTAATTTGTGCCCAGTATTGTAAACTAGGTGGTCTAATCCACGATAAATTGTGGACTATTGGTCTACCACTTAAACGTAAATGCGAAAGCATCACATAATGGAAATTAATTTAATTGAGTGTAACTGCAATCTGCAATATTTAGGATGTCACTTTATGGCACACATGCTCAAAGGTGTTATTCTCAACACACCCATTCTAAGGCATTAGTTACATGTAGTAATAAAATGAATTGTAATTTCCATTCCAACAGATGGTACATACAGCTGACTGCTCAACATAAAGAAATTCCTAATAAAGTATATATTGAAATAAAAAGCTAATAAAGGAAAAAGTAATCCCTTTGGAGCGCATTGACTGTCACACAGTGGGAAGTGGTTGATGGTATGATAGCTTGGTCCTTGGAGGCCATTTTGTCCTCTTTATTGTTGTTAATGGAATTTGTTATTAATTCACACTATTTATATATATATATTGAGTTTGTCACATTAATTAACACAAATCACCAGAATGTTTAATGGATTCAAATAAGATTAGTACTTCCTCTATGATTTGTTTTTATTTCCTATATTTGTTTTCTTTTCAAAGTTTCCTTGATTAAGTTATAGATTTAGTTTGTCTGTTGTCTCAATTATATTGTGTTTCATATTGGATTCTGAACAGCACTGCTTAGGTTGAAGAATGAAAAATACAATGCATTACAAAATGTACTCCAATTGATCACAAATGTTAACACTTAATGCAACTGCCAGATAGACAGAAATTGATTTATAGCACAGCAGGATGTAATAATCATTTTTGTTAGGATGAAGGTACAATGCTTTATAAAAGTTTGTGAAATATAGCACTGCACATGCAAGAAAAGAAAGGAGAAAATACATTGATATTTGTCAAAATGGCTGTTGTACCCTGCGAAAACTCACACTCTCATTTGGATATATCAGTTAATATAAAAAGTGTAAAAAACAATGGAAATCTCACACTTTGGATAGGCTGTTATATCTGAGTATTTCTAGATAATCCAAAAACTCAAACCACAAAACGATAATTGATTAACCATTTGATCTATTACAAAACATGTAATTTCTAAATGTCTACATTTCTGCAAAAAATACATAACTTTTCATCATGCAGTCAATTCACAGATTCCACAAATCACAGCGAAGAACCAGAATACAATACTGTACATTGTCAACTAATAGCAGCATGTCACAATGAATCTTTTAATTAAAGCAATTAAAACACATTGTGCACTGCCTGTTCCACTTAAACACATATGGACACTAGATTTTTTATTTTGTATGTGTATTATTAAAATGCCCAGATGCAGTCTTCTTGGCCAACTAATGCAAGTTTGGTTTTATATTTATTTCATTCCAAAAATATTGTGCCTTTAATTTGTAAACCACCAGAACAGAACTTATACTATTTTGAGTTTGTTTTTGTTGTATTTTCCTTGTCTTTTGGTACATCTATAGTATCTATGTATTCACCCATCTGTCTTCTTATGCATTTTCTGGACTTGCCTTTTTCATTAAAGTCATGGGGAATCGAAACAAAACAGAAGTCAACCTTAGATGGCACACAAATCCACAAGTTAAAATCTTTAACCAAAATCAAACTTCAAATTTAAGTTGTGTGTGTGTGTGTGTCTGGGTTGTCACTTTAAAGGGTATTGCTAGAAACCCTGGAAATGCTTCCTTTTCCAAAAGAAATTAGTTCAGAAAGTAACCTGAAAATCTCAGATCAGCAGGTTGATATGTACATATATTACTAAAATAATGTAGCTGTCAAAGGTTGAAAAGTGTTTACAGATGTAGGGGGAATAGTGGAGTAGTCAGTAGACTATACAAACTCTGCATAGACAGTGACCTTGCCAGGAGTCAAATTCTGGTCCCCTGACCATTGTGCCAACATGTTGCCAGCTGTGGTTTACACTGTAAGTTTCATTGAATTATTCTCTTGGTTCAAAGCTCTGCATTTAAAAATCTGTGCAATATGAATCCAACTGCAAACAGTGCTCTGTAATATTGAGTTGTTCTTCTTGTTTGCTTTATAAATCCTACAGTATGACTACAGAGCTTAACAGTTCATACAGTTTTCTTTTTTTCTGTGTGCAGTTATATCTCTCTTATTTATTATACCCTAAAGGCGCTTCAAAAGCTCAAGAAACTGAAAATATATATGGAGCCAACATTTTGGTCTGTTCATCCTCAAGGTATCAACTACTTCATGAGAGCCCATAATGAAAATGGCAGGTTTGAGCTGGAGATTCAGGATAAGAATACAAAAGATCATAACATTTTTATATTTATGTATTATTGCCCTGCAGCTAGGAGACACCCACCTGCTATATATTCTACAGGGATTGTTGTGGTTAACTGAATATTTTTCACATAACTTGCTCTTAATGTATTTTTTCATGCGATGGATTTTGAAAACTCAAGCTAAATAATTAAAATTATTTTTAATTTATTCAGTTCATTTGAACCTATTTCAACCTCATTTTTTTTACTTTTTTTGCAATCATGTTTTCTTCTGCAATTATAGTGGAACAGTCACTGGGGATTAGTAATACTTTTTTATATTGCAGACCAAAGATCATAACATTTCTGAAAAAATGCCGATCCAATTTTCAACATGTAATAATTAATTAATTGTGATTTTGAGTTCTTCCATTTTTAAAGGACGAGTTTGTTTTAATTTTAATGAGATTAAATACCAGGTTTTCTTAATAATTGTGTTTTTGTGTTTAAGTGCAAAGAACAACTATGGAGAAGAAAGAAATAATTGTAACATTTAAGAATAAATTAAAAAGACAGCTGTTCACTTTTGTATGAGAAAGAAAGCCTTTGTGTGAAGAGCTTAATTAAATTGTCATCTATGCTTTGTGTGCTCGCTTTCTGTTTATTAACACTTTCAAATGTTCAAACAGTCAGGTTGGCACGGCTGTCACACACACACACAAAAAAAATCCATATCAGACTCAATTTGTCTGATAATTGTACACTTTTTAAAACTGTCTCCAAGTATTTTTTAACAGTTAAAATGTACTTTTGTCTAGCAGGCTTACTGTTTTTAGATACAAATTTTAGAACAATTCTTACTTTTTATCCAGGCATTTTCTAAAATTTCAACAGCTCTTCAGGGATGCCATGTTGGCACAGTGCCAATTGCTGCTGCCTCACAGATCTGGTGTCCTTAGTTTAAATCATAAACCCAGTTGGTGTCTGTGTGGAGTCTGCACATTCTGCCTAAACCTGTGTGCATTAACTTGCATTACTCTGGTTTTCCTCCACACCCACTGATGTTCATGCTAGGTTAATTGGCATTTGTAAAACTGATCCTATTGGGTTGCATGCATGTGTGTGTCTGCCATTGGTTGGCATCTAGTCCACTGTTGACCCATGTCTTGTCCCAGAGGAGCCATAATAGGCTTTAACTCCCTTTAACCCAGAACTGGACAATATGCTTTAGAATTCTTTGTTGCAGTGGATAACATAATCCCTTTTGTTTCTGTACACTGTCATTAGCCAATTGTTTATTGTGTGGTTATTTTTTTTCATAGGTCTATACAACAATATTGAACACAACACAACAAGGAATCCAGACATTCTGCCGACATATGTTAAATATAAATACTTGTAGTATATGTATTTGTATTTAACATCAGATATAAGCAGTACATGAGTTTATTCTGCAGATGTATCACTGATGCATCCAAAAGAGTAGAGGAATTAAACTTATCCTAATCCCAGTATATCAGTAGACTTTTTTTTACTGTTAATTCCTGTGTGGCTTCATCCCTCTGGATTTACAGGGGTTAAATAATCCCCAGCATCACTGCAAACATTGGTGGCTTCGTCACTAATTGATGGGACATTCTTTTAGGTGTATCCTGCAAAATCTTAAATATACTTCTATGATATTTATGGTATATTTATTCTACCTGAAATCCTTTGCACCACTCAGTATGTTCTCTCATTGTTTACATGCACAGAGTATATTTATACTGTGAGAGATAGCCCGGACACAGACAGACACTGAGGCTCACGATGTCCAAAACACGAAGTACTTATCTTAAATCCTCAGCTACACACAATACCGTGCACAATCCACAAAGCTCAGTCCTTTGCACTTCTCTTCAGCCGCCTCCACTCCTCCCTCGCAAGCTCTGTCTTCTCCCTCCCGACTACAGCTCCCAAAATGGTGCAAGGGCCCCTTTTATCCCACCCCGGATGTGCTCCAGGTGTTCTGTGATGGTTTTCCGGCAGCACTTCCTGGTGTGGTGGAAGTGCTGCCCTTGCACCCGGAAGCACTCCGGGCCTTCACAGTTCCTGGTTTGGCAGCACTTTCAGGTGTGGCAGAAGCACTGCCCTGTTGGGCTCAGGAACCATCCAGGCACCCCCCTGGCAGTGGCCATGGACCCCCACAGGGTTGAGCTTCCCAGTCCCTGATGGAATCCAGGGGCGCTGCCCTCTTGTGCCCATGGAAGATATTGCCCCTCTCCTGGTTCTTCCCTGCTCCAGGCATCCCGGTGGGGCAAGGTCCCTGGTCATCTGCCACACTGCCCCTCTACCTGCTGAACCCCATAGGGCAAAGTGGCCTGTCCCGCAAGAGCTGGTTTACTCCACAGCAGAATGCTGGCATACTGCAGTCCATGGCCATGTTCTGAAAAACAAAAACAGGGTGCGGATACGCTGTGCCGACGGCTCTACCAGGCGTCCTCTGCAATGACATACGGACAGCATCTCCACATATGCCTACCCCTGGGGCACTCGTATCACCAGCGCCATCTGTGTATCTGCACCCTCGAGGCTTCAAAGCAAGTGAGATAACTCCGCTCCGCCTCATCCCCAGCCAGGTTTGGAGCTTCACTCCATACCCGCGAAGAATGGTCCTTTAATGCAGGTGAGCACACCAGCTCATGCTGCACTTTGTTAGGAGACCCGGTCCTCTGCTTCCGGGGTCCTCCTCGTTTTATTATGAAGAGCAATGACAGTCTAGGTTACCTTATGAGGAAAAAGGAGACCCCGCACAGTCGGCGCCCCTGTGGACTTCAGCAAGATTGCCGTCGGCACGTATAGCGCTGTGCTCTGGCAGCCAGCACTCACTAGCCGGCTCCTCGCACTCACCTCTGTCGGTTCCGCCCCCATGGCACAACCAGACACTGTCGGAGTTCCTGCTGCTTAAGTCCATTCAGAATCATCCCGGCTCCTTTCACTAGGGTTTCCCTTACTTTTGGTACCAACAACACTCACCTGTACAATGGCATTGGTCTGGCTGGTGGATCCCACGTTGCGCCACCTCAACCATTCCTTCAGGACCCTCAGTGTCATGTCAGCCTTCTCCTCCAGCCTCTTGATCACCTCCTGTAATGCTTGTATGGCCTGCAAGATAACCTGCATGGGCTGAAGGACCTCCTCCACCTCACGTACAGTCAGCCGCCATTCATTAGAGGCAGCCTGCGGTGGATCCGTGCTTCGCCTGTACTCACCTGCCGGCTGCGAGCCACAGAGCCCCTGCGCCGATTGTGCAGACTCAGCCTGGTTCCCGTCAGAATGGGGTTGAAGATTCACTGCTTTTGCTTGCACTCGCCTGCTCGCAGGAGGTCAGTACACCTTCTCCACCCCTTTACCTGCATCACAATGCAAATCACGGCCCTTCCCCACCGCCTGCTTCGTTAGGCCACTCCCCATAGGATAGGACTCGAGGTGCTCCTTCGCAAACTGCGATTCCCTCCACAACAGCAGACACTCATCTTCCTCGGACCTCATCCCACCATCGGCTCTGGGATCGGTCAGCCAAATGCCTCTGGATAGTCTCCCCCTACGAGGTAGGCACCTGGACAAATGTCAATCCCGCCCTGGATCCGGTACCTATCTCTGGGATCTCTTCTTCCAGAGGTAGCTTTCATGGCCTGGCCACTTCTTCAGGCTTGCCAGTCCTTTCATCGACGATGGGCTCCTTTGATTTGCCTGCTGTCTTCAGGCAGCCCCTGGTCGTCTTCCTTCCCATTGGGGAGAGTGGTGTCTTCTCGGGCCTTCAATATTCACAAAGGCAGAGCCCCTTGTGCTGCGTTTGTGTGTCATGGGAGAGCGCGTACTACACACCACTATGATGCATGCCTCGCGCTGCTGCACCGGGCTTTTACAAATTATTTTTCTGATGGGTCCCTACCTTTTAACAGGCAGCGAGTCCCATCTGGGATGCCATGTAAGAGATAGCCCGGACACAGACAGACAAACACTGAGGCTCATGATGTCCAAAACACTATTTAATTTTAATTTCTAAGCTACACACAATACTGTGCACAATCCACAAAGCTCAGTCATTTGCACTTCTCTTTAGCCGCCTTCACTCCTCCCTCACAAGCTCCGTCTTCTCCCTCCTGATTCCGGCTTACTGAATGGAGTGAGGCGGCCCCCTATTATCCCACCCCGGATGTGCTCCAGGTGTTCTGCTGTTTCCAGCAGCACTTCCTGGTGTGGAGGAAGTGCTGCCCTTGCACTTGGAAGCACTCTGGGCATAAACAGTTCCTGGTTCGGCAGCACTTCCAGGTGTTCAGGAACCATCCAGATGCCCCCTGGTGGTGACCATGGACCCCACAGGGTTGAGCTTTCCAGCTCCGTATCCATGGCCCCTGATGGAATCTGGGGGGCTGCCCTCTTGTGCCCAGGGGAGATATTGCCACTCTCCCTTTCCTTCCCTGCTCCAGGCGTCCTGGTGGGGCAAGGTCCCTGGTCGTCTGCCACAATACATATGTATAAAATTCAAAGCTGACAGACTGAAAGACTCACTCACGCATTTATAAAAACACTTTATCCTGTTAATTTAAAAATAAAAAAATTGGCAGGATGATACATTTAAGTCTGCTATCTGTTATCTGCTAAGAAAGGACATTTCATTAAATTAGCATTAAAGGGCAATCTCTCAACCTTCACAATACAAAAAATAAATACTCCAAGATCTCAAAAATGCCTTGGAGGATTTGAATGAAATTGGGTGATGTTATAGAAACAAAAAAAAACACCTGCCAATTTTTTCTTATTTCTTGATATTTCCCACCAATAAAGATTTATCGAGGGGGCTATTCTTAGTGACTTTCAACAGTGATTGCACAAAGAAATAAAGTGTACAGTTCATGCAAATTAACACAGCAAGCAGAACCAGCAACAGTGACCAAGATATGGAGAGCTGAAAAAGGCAGCTGCCCTGTACAGGAAAAAGAGAAGAGGTGGTATGCTGCAAGGAAAATTAGATGTGAAGTGGATGAAAGAAAGTAAGGAAAAACATAAAAAAGATATGTGGTTAGCAAGTGGCCTCTTGTAGGTATATGCAATACTCCTTATTCTGTCAGGTTCTTCTCACAATGCAGTATACTATAATCCATCCATCCATTATCCAACCTGCTATATCCTAACTACAGGGTCACGGGGGTCTGCTGGAGCCAATCCCAGCTAACACCGGGTGCAAGGCAGGAAACAAACCCCGGGCAGGGCGCCAGCCCACCGCACTATAATATACATACAAATTCAAGCCGGACTGGATTAATGATCAATCTTAGGTACATAAACTTCAAGGACTGGGGGAATGCATGGGGGTTGGGGGGCTTGGTAATAAAATACATGAAATATTGTGGAGAATTAGGATGTCCCTATGGAGGTCAGACTGCAATGTGATGCTATACTCCAGATCACAAACCAGAAACAGAACTGCTAGTACAGTGTACCAGCCCTGTGTACAACACAAACCAGCAGCGATGACACACCTTAGTCAGTTTAAATGCTTTCATAGCTCACTAAATGGGTCCCACATGGATGGAACACAGTGGAGATGGACATTGTACACAGTTCAGAATGTTACTTCTTTTCACCTCTTCTTATCTGTATAGTTCTTTAAATGCTGAGTTCATTTCATGGGACACATAAATGTACAGCCTGTAAATGTCAATGCTGTATGTAATAAGTAAAAGGAAAATGCAATTCAGTGTATATTGCTTTTGATCTAAACTCTTTAAAACTTTGTAATGGTACAAGATTATAGATCAAAACATTAAATTCAATTTTTTTACAGGGTCTGTTACAGTTAAAATTATATTTATACCCAAAATTCCCATTGTTCCTACCAATTGCGTGTTTGGATTCAAAAGAATATACTTTCCTATAAAACTGTGTTTAGCAATGACCATCAACAAAAACTAAGTCATTAGAAAAAGCAAGGATACAGCAGGAATGTTTTACACATGTGTAACTGTATGTAGTACGTTCAATAGGAAGGAGCTCCAGTGAACTAACAATATTAGCTCATAGGAGTGAAAAAAAAAAAACTTTTTGCTATGTTTCAGTCTTGTGTTAAAATAACCTAATAACCCAGAATGGCAAAACTGAAACAAGGTTTTAGATTTTTGCAAATTTATAAAAAAATAAGATACGGAAATTTCACAATTATTAACTTAGGGCTACAATGATACATCGACGTAATCGACGACATCAACTACAAAAAATCATTGACATGGATTTTTTATTGTCGACGCGTCATAAACAGAACCTTCAATAGAGGCTCCAGTCACAAAGAACCACATTGGTTTTTGTAACTGCAATGCACTACATGAACGTCTGGGGGCAGTATTGTTATAGCTTGTCAAGACTGCACACAGTCCTACCAACAAAGAAGAACATCTGAGGAGAAGAAGAATGTAGAGGAAAATAAACGTGGTTGCAATGGCGAGTCAGATAGAGGAGGGGGAAGGAGATGGAAAAAAATTGAGACAGAAACTTTCTGAAGTGAGGGAGCACTTCACCGAAAAAGAAAAAAAAAGTTGAATGCAGATTATGTAAAGCGGAGCTTTCTTTTCACAGCAGCACCATCACGATGCCTTGAGCATCTGAAACGAAAGCATCTTGGAGATATGCTGCCGTCTCTTGAAAATTTATGCTTCTGCTGTTAGTTAGTTAGGGTCAGATCAGGAGGGGAGGGAGACCGTGAACGAGACTGAGAAAATAAAAGTAAAAAAAGCTAACTTTTACAAGTAACAAATTTACACCAGATATGTTCGTTTTCAAATAATATTACATTAGTGCAATGATGTTTTCTGATTGGTACAATTCAGGTCATACAATGATTTCTTCAAAATGTCACATATATTTGTCTCTTTCTCCCCACCTTATTTCCTCTGCATGTCTTCGAGTCCTGAGAAGACTGGGCAAGATTGGGGGAAAAAAAAAAACGCGGTCATTGATTACAACTGCAAGAAAGTCCATGAATGAATATGAATAATGTTGCATCCATGCCACAGTTTTTTCCGAAATGTACTATAAGGTCATAAAATGAATAATTCCAAATATCATATATACCTATGTCTCTATTTTTTTGTCAGTGCGGCTTTGACATCACGGGCCTTAAGGCGCATAATAATTCAGCGTAAGCAGCAACACTCAATAAAATTGAATAAAAAAAATCAAGTGACAATGAGATACGAATAAGGCAGATTTGCCCGTGTTTGTGTGTCAGCTTTTATCCATCCAGATCAGAGAATTTCCAGTTCGATTGTCTCAAAACACCACTCACATCTACAGTTATTCCCAGTTGCAGATAAAAAGTAACAGTGTCAGATCCCTGGGGGGAACGGTAGTATGCATCATGATCGTGACTGACAGAATAAAAGTGAAAAAAAAAAAACGGTAACTATTACAAATACTATACATTTAATACAGTGGCTGTTACAGACACAAATCAAATGTATGTGTTTATTCTATAATATTAACAATAAGAGCAACTCATTACTCAAAACAGTAAATATACGAGGCAGTCAGGATCGAACCGGGTGACTCTTGATTATAATGTCAGCAATTCCTACCGCTGCACCACGGAAGCTATTGTATCATCCTTGAACCTTTTGTGAAAGTGTTTATTTGATCTTGCCACTTCAGGCTTTACACATTATATAGTTTATGTCTACATTTTGTCATTTATTACTAAAATATGAAAAAGTTTCAGTTTTAACGATGTATTTTTTGGTTAAGTTAAATGCACTTTTTTGTTTAAAGACTATGTGCACTTTAGTTTGTATTGTTTAATGTATTTCTTTTTTATTGTGATGGTCACACTAATATAAAAACATCTGATTATTTTCAAATTCATATGTTTCACTGGTTATTTTAATTTAATTATTATTAATTTTAATCGTGTTAATGCAGAGACATCAGGGTGACATTCACAGGTTGACAAACGTGAGCAGATGAGGTAAGACATGCACTAGAGCCCAGAACAGGATGTGCAACCGCAGGTCGCAGGCATCAAAATAGTCAGGCATGAAATAATCGTGACTTATCGAAAAATAATTTGAACGATTAGTCGACTACCAAATTATCATTAGTTGCAGCCCTACATTTACTCCAGTATGCAGCTGAAGCTCCTATAGCAGCAATTATAGCCTGATGTCTTCTTGGGCATGATGTGACAAGCTTCACACAACTGGATTTGGGGATTTTCTGTCATTCTTCACAGACATACTCATAACAAGGTGTAGAAACATTTCAACGATAATCAAAAGGAAGGAAAACATCTGAGACAAGTGTCATAGCAAAGGGCCTGAATACTTGTGTCAATGTGATATTTCAGTTTTTTATTTTTCATAAATTCCCCAAAATTCCTGAAGTCCTCTTCTTGCTTTGTCATTCTCAGGTATTGAGTGTTATTAGAAGAGGGAAAAAATTAAGTTAAACGAATTTAGCACAAGGTTGCAACATAAAAAATATGAATAAAGGTTCAAAAAATGATTGAAAAACACTACTCCACCTACACCTTTGTTCCTGGCATGTTAGCAAAGATCTCCGTAGTTGTTATCTCACTTAAAAACTAACATCATGCATTACTTAGGTGGTTATGTTGCACTCTTTGCATAAATTAGCAAAGACACTGCAAACTGGAATAATGGGTAGGGGTAAGTTTTTTTTTTTGCCCTTTTTTTTATCTAAGCTCAGATCTACAATGGTTTCTCTTACAATTCTCTCAGATTTACACCTTGGCGTTTGTATCTCCTGGGTACAGCCCTATTTTTACTTGCTTTTTTCCAGCTTTGGCCACAATAACTACTTAGATGCTGTAGTTACCTGAGACAACTATAAAAGTCTGCTGATAACATTAGATTTTGCCTGAGCAAGTTTCAGCTGCTATGTTTTTGACTCCTCTTTAATGTTTATTCTCTCTTAGGAAAAGTTCTAAATACATGTAACCTATATTTGGTTTGCAGATTTTTTTGAAGATTTGATTTGGATTTCTGGATTGTGAATTATTGTTCGGACTTAGAACTTTGCTTGTTGGATTGCATTTTGGCTAAGATAAACTTCTTATTTTAATAAAGGTATTATAATGTACCTGTTTTATTTTTCTCAGATTCTATTACATTACATTATGTGTTAATTATTTTTGATTTTTTGTTTCTTGTTTTATTTTGTGATGTTTAGAGATTGCATAGAGTTACTCTACGATACTGACAGACAGGTTATGATTGGTGAAGTGGATGTTTTGAGCAAAACCATGACATGAGGTAAAATGATAATCAGTAAATATTCAGTTTAAACACAAGTACATCTATGAAGGAGGGAATAAGTGAAAAGTGTAAGCTTAAATAACAATCCATAATCATGAATGACTGTTTGTGGGTAATGTATTAAGACAGAGGCGTACATAAGCAGGAAGAGTTGTGGACATAGACAAGAACCTCGATTGGCCATAGCAGCACACTCCCTTTAAGGTGTGACTTTCTAGATATTCTCAAAAAGCAGGCATTTAATGAATTCCAATTAACATTGAACTCACTGCACTGAAAATTCACATTGTTTAAGTTTAAATGCACCAAAAACACTCATAGCCAGGAAATACTATTTGGTCCTTTAGAGTGAGCAAATCTCTGAGAATCTTTGCTAAATGTAAAAGACAAGTATCAGTGTAAAGCTTTATTGAAAATCTTTCCTTAAATTGTTCCATCACATGTATATCAGGTTTTAATCTTTCTAAAACAGTAACTTTAACATACTTCAGAATACATGGAGCACAAAAATGCATTACTGCTTGCTTCCCAGTCAAGAGGTCAGATGAACTTTGAGCCAGAAGTAGAATGAAAGTAAAGATATATTGTTTGACAGGCTAGATAAATTATTTTTAAAGTATCTTCCCTAAACAAGGAACTTTGGTGATTGGTGACTTTTTCAATGAAAACGAAAACAAAATGCCCAAAACCTGTAGATTAATATTCAAGTAGATACACACCTGTCCTGTTGGAACCAGAGTACCAGCGGATGTGAAATGTTATCTAAAGCATATTCCATTAAGCTCACCTACTACCTCAATAGACCTTCCTCACTTAATAGACCTTACTACATAGAACAGTTACAGAGGTGGGTTCTTCCAGAAATTTCCATATGACACAGTTGTTTATGCCTGGGAAGAATCATGAGGGCTTATTCTTACAAACAACAAGGTGGCCTGACAGTGATTAACAGCTGCCAAACAGGTTTAAAAAATGGACTAAAATTAGCAGGATTGGGAGTAGAAAGGCTGATTACCTGATTATTTCAAATTTCATATTCCACATGAATATGTCAACTATAGTTATTACATATATACTACTAATATCCTTAACACATTTAGAACATGCTAGCAATGATATAGTGATTTTATTTTATTTAATTTCTAATAAATTTTGACCAGCATTAAAGCATACCGGAAAGCCATTCAGAAACCCAGACAACAGACAGCCAATAAGGAAATCAAAAGTATGCAATTAAAAGGATCACTAAAATGTCACACAAAACTGAACTTTCTTATGGCTTTCTTAGATGTGCTTTTAATTTCATTAGTGGGCCTTCAGCACCACTCTCTGGTTAAAGAAATAACTGCATGCTCCAAAGGTCACAGTCACTGAAAAGTTGAATGTAGATTTTGCTTAACCTTTATCTAATTAAACTTGTCTGGTGTTTGAACACACACACAAACACACAAAAATTATTCCATACTGTGGCAAGAAAACGTACAGTATGTGAACAGAACAGTTTGGTAATAACATTTATATATACATTTGTCTTAAAATATGACCTGATCTTTTCTAAGTTACAATAAAAAACAAACACAATCTTCTTTACCTAATAACACAAAAATTATTGGATTGTTTTTGTACATATTGTATACATCATTCAAACATTCACAGGTATAGGCTGGAAAAAGAATGTGAACCATTAGGCTTAAGACTTCAACAGAAGCTAACTGGAGTGAAGGAGTTACCAAACCTGGAGTTCAATCAATGAAACAAGATTGGAGGTGTAGCGTAGAAATAATTTGACCAATAAAAAAGACTCAAGATATTTTGAGTTTGCTAATCACAAGAAACATCTGCAGATGTGAAGTATACCTTGCAAAATAGACGTCTATGATGAATTAAAGTTGATTTGCATGGAGCTTGAAAAGTTTAAAGAGTAATTTCAAAGAATTTAGATATTCATCTTTCCACAGTTAGACAAATTGTGCATTAATGGAGATGATTTATTACTGTAGCTGCTCTCCTTAGAAGTAGGTGACCAGTCAAAGATGAATCGAAAGGCATAATGCAGAATGTTCAATAAAGTTAAAAAGAACCCTAGAGTAACCACTAAAGGCTTAAAGGAATCGATGGAACATGTTAACATCTCTGTTCATGAGTCTACCATATGCAAAACATTGAACAAGCAATGGTGTCCACAGCAGTGCACGAAACAGGAAGCCGCTGCTCTCCAAAAAAACATTGCTGTACACCTGAAGTTTGCTGAACACCACCTTGATACTCTTTAATGCTACAGGTATAGTGAAAATGTTTTGCAGACTGATGAAACTAAAGCTGCATTTTTTACATAAAGAATATGCAGAAGTATGCATGGTATAAAAAGGAGCAGGACACAACATAAAAACATCGTCCCAAAGACAGAGAAAGCATCATGATTTGGAACTGTGTTACTTCCTTGGGTCCTGTACAACTTGCCATCATTAGGGGACAATGAAGTTTACCAAGATATCCTTCAGGATGATGTAAGGGTGGCTGTCTGCCAGCTGAAGCTCAGTAGAAGTTGGGTAATACAGGAGGGCAATGACCCTAAATACTGAAGTAAACCTGGCTTCAAAAAAAAGAAGACCATCGTTTTGGAGTAGCCTGGTCAGAGTCCTTAACCCAACAAAAATATAGTGGAATGACCTCAGGTGAGCCGTTAACACTAGACAGCCTAAGAATATGACTGAACTGAAGGAGTTCTTTAAGGAGGAATCATCAAAAATTTCTCCTGAACATTATGCTGGTCTGATCTGCAGCTACTGGAAGTGCTTATTAGAGGCTATTGCTGCCAAAGGAGGTTTGTGGAGTTATTACATCCAAGGGTCCACTTACCTTTTGCACAGCAAACTTTGAATGTTTGATAGATGTGTTCAATAAAGACATGAAAGATTTATAATTATTTCTGTGTTATTAGGGTAAACATATTGTGTTTGTCTATACTTGTGACTTTTTATGGAGATCAGATAACATTTTATAACCAATTTATTCAGAAAACCAGGTAATTCCAAAAGTTTCACTTTTTTTTTGCCTTTGTATACAAAATATAATGATTGCTCTATTTTTACAACTGCAGAGTTTCAACAGTAAAAATATTATTTATAGCCACAAGAAGGATGCACTGGGTCACACAATGGGTAATATCTGGAGACTGAAGCCCAGGAGTATAGCCATTCATTTAAACGTCCTTACTACAGAATTTATTACATTTTGTTTAACTACTAGAAAACAGAAACCTGTGTATGTATACATTTATCAAATCAAAATGTTTCATTTAAATTATTTTCCAGTTTTTACAATGAACCTACCCTACTATATCTAACTTTTTAATGGATTGGTAACACTATGTGATAGAAGAACCCTGCAAGCTCATTTTTGCTGAAATTTTATTTATTGTAAGGTTTGATCTTTATTCCTTCAATCTAAAAAGAGTGTGGCATCAAAATCTGTAACATACGGGGTGGAATGATGCCAAAAAAGGAAATGTTCTGAAAAAAATTCAAGCTATTTCTGATGGGAATACAGCATCAGATCAGGGCCTTATGATGTAATGCTTTAGCCAAAATGCTAAGTGATATCTGAATGACAAGATGACAACATATCTTCATTTTAAAGCAATCAATCATCCTTCAGTTTTAATTATTTACTTATTTATTTTAGTACGCAGAAACAGAAAGAAATCTTTTTAGAATGATACAGTAATACTTGAAGACACTTTTTGCATACAATGGGCCATAAATGCTGTATATAAACAAGTCTTGTGTAAAGTAGCAATCTTAATACTGAAGAGGAAATCGACTGGTAATAATCAGTTGAATCAGCTTACTGCTATTTTTGACTTCACCACAAATAAACTCTTCCTCAAATTTGCAAAAATCCATGGAAGTAAGCTGATTTAAAAAGTAGTGGAGTGTTTAAAATACAGCATAAAAGAAAAAAAAAAACCATAGTCAAATATACTGAAAAAAACAACAGTCAAATTTGGATAACCACTAACTGATGCGAACAAAGCATCATTTTTAAAAATGTTCTTCTTTAGTATGTGATACATATGAGAGGTGCATTTTGCATATGCTGTACATAATTTCCTAACTGTGCATAGTGTACATTGGTAAGGTTGCAACATTTACCAGAAGGTTTTTGTTTAAGAATAAGGTTATCTGCAAAATTTTTGTTTTCAAAAGAATCCACACTGAGAATTGTAATGACAAGTCCATAGCGCCCACATTTTATGATTCATGACACCTCAAAATTATCCACACAAAGGGCTTCTTTGACATACATGCTGTATTTGTCTACACACCTATTTCAAGAGAGCAGCAATCAACAAAATATAAGAAATTCTGCTAATGCCCCAATAACTCCCGCAACACCTGCATATTTGTTTTTGGTTTTTTTTTCAACAACATTTAAGGGTATGCAGCACAATCACAAGATCTTTAATGGTAAAATTCAGTAAAATTAATTTGATGATGGACCCTTTTGCTTGAAGTGTACAATAATAATTGCAAGCTGAAATCAATAAGACTGCTGTGTACTTCATTTAGATTTTCTTATAAATGTTTTCTTGTATTTTACAGACACATGCAGGATGAATTTGTTTGAAATTTAATTATCATGTAAATATGCTGTATATATATATTCATATATGTTAAATAAAATCTATGTCATTGCTTATGTATATTCTGCTTATACTTTCCACTGCAAAGCCAGGATATTTACTAATTAAATTTTTTTTCTAAAGTAGCTAAATTGTAGTTTAACTTGAATATTTTTTTCTGAGCCTACTATTTTTACTTTTACTTGAGCAACAATGTAAGATACTTTAACTTAAATACGTTTTTGTCAATGCAGTAATACTTTCATTGAAATATATTCTTTAGTACTTTTTGATAACCTGCCTGCCTCATAAAGCTACTACTTTCAACATTTCGAATCATTTAACCAAGATAAACCAAGGGCGCATTATTTCTTTTCGTTATCTGTAAAATCTTCACCAGCCTGTGTTTTATTTCACTATTATTAGTAAAAATTCTTTCCTTGATGCTCATTTTTCTGTCACTGAATGAACTGCATATTTAATTAATTATACTGGTCTGTGTACTCAATAGATTTAATTGAGCTGAAACAATTTCTGGAATTGCTCTTAATATTAGTTAGGGTGGAAATAACCCAAAATCAAGTATTTGCTACACATTTTTTCTCTCAATCAGTATTTATTTTGTTTCCCTCCACTTATTCTTTCAAAATAGCCAGGAAAGTATATGTAGAAAGTTATAAAGATATTGTTATTGACCAGAAGAAAGAAAGTTGTTGTTTAAATGGGTTTTACAGAAACATGTTCCAACCATTGACTTTATCAGGTAACAGATAAGCAAATGGTAAAAGAATACACACCTTGCCTTTATTGAAAAGAAAAGCGTGTCCACATTTTTCTTGGGAATACAAAGGCAGAAAAGTATGAGGACCTACAGTAGTTGAGAAGCTTCTGTCTTCCTGCCTAGCACGTGGGTGCAACACATCTTTAAAAGTCCATTTCCTACACTCTCCGAGAACATGGGAGTGGTTTCTGATGAACATGGGAAGAGGTTCTACCAGGACATCTGCTTTATGTAAGAGATTATAATATTTAAACAATTATATGTGTAATTTACAATTTTTCAAGTCTAAACAATTATTTTAAAAATGTTTTTTTTTTCTAAAATAGTGTTTAATCATTTTAAAACTGGATGTAATAGCACCCTCAGATCTATAAAGAACACCTGCAATTTTAATTGTAGAAAAAAAAAATATATATATGTTATTTATCACACGGTTTAGGTACTAACTATCTTGTTAGATATAAACAAGCACAATCAATTTTTCTTCTGTTGTTTATTCAGAGATTTGTTGTTCTGTTTTGAAAAGTTTTGAACCCAAACCTGAACAGATTCACTAAAAACTCAGCACTACACAACATTTTTCGCTTCCATCTTAGATGAGCACTGTCTTACATGTCACATTATATTTTTCTGATTTCTCGCCAGCTAATAATATTTTGGTAAATCAATCCCTGTCTTTGTCAACCTTGCTGTTTGCTTTAAAATATAGAACCATTTGAACATTAATAAATATTTTGGAACTTTTCAATTTGGTAATTCTAAAAACAGCCTTGAAAAGAGTCACAAACAATCTCCTTAGGGCTCACAATTCAGAAATATCCAATCATCTGTAACATTTTTTCTTTTTCCTACCAGGCAAAGTGGCATGGGATAGGTTGTTCAGTTTTTAAGTTGTGTTCTGATTTTCTGTTCTGATTCCTGCAAAGTGTCATTGTTCCGTTGTTCTCCATGTTCCGTGAGAACCTTAAATCCAAAGAGGACTGTTTCATTCATGTTAGGTAGATTGCCCAGAGGGGACTGGGCGGTCTCATGGTCTGGAATCCCTACAGCGTTTATTTTTTTCTCCAGCTGTCTGGAGTTTTTTTGTTTTTTCTGTCCCCCCTGGCCATTGGACCTTACTCTTATTCTATGTTAATTAATGTTGACTTATTTTGTTTTCTTATTGTGTCTTTTATTTTTCTATTCTTTATTATGTAAAGCACTTTGAGCTACTGTTTGTATGAAAATGTGCTATATAAATAAATGTTGTTGTTGTTGTTGTTATTGGTTGTTCCATTGTTTGCCTTTAATTCTAGCAAAGTCTGGTGCATTCCAAATTTTCCAAGTCACTCCCCGCCATCCGCCAAGTGCCTTAAAGTTACTGTCAGTATATGACAATGAAGAGTCATGAGTCAATAATGACTTAATTAACAGTGAAATAAGAACTCCACAAAATAGCATATCACTGATGATGATTATTCACCTAATGGTAGTAAAAATAACGCCACAGGTATTAGCTTTAGTGCAATTATACAAACTTTATCAGTTGTTAATAATAATAATAATGCATTATAAGAGGTTCCATCTTGTAGAAATTGATGCTGATGATGAGATAATTTTTTGTAATATTAGCCATTTAGTTTTGTGCAAACTGTGTAGGGAATAATAATAATAATAATAAAATCTTTGCTATTTTGTTTAATGCAGACTGTTTAGGGTGATGTTGTTAATGATAATGCAGCTGTCTTCGTTTCCGTGCATTAATGAAGAAGTAGTATTTAATAGCTTTTTTATGTTGTGCACATTGTTTATAGAGGAGGATGATACTACTAATACTACTGCTAATGCTGCTAATTAATAACAATGTAATATTACCAGTCTTCTTTTGTGCACATTGATGATAGTAAAAAAATAATATCTATTGCCTTTTTTCATATTATGCAAATTGTTTAGTGTGATAACAGTAATGCTATATTAGTTGACTCATTTTGTGGAAAATCATGACAACAAAAGAACTGCAATTCTTATTTTACTATCATAAGTTATTGTAAAAGCACTAATTGATGATAATAGCCTAAAGCAAACATAATAGCTTTTAATTTCAGCTCAATAATGCTAATGATATAACAAAATCTATGTCCAGACTACTAAATTGCATATATTAATAAGTGCCAAAGATAATATGCAATAGTATCAGTGGTAGTAACAAGTTAATTCCAATAACAGTAATGGTAATGAATACTGATATGTGTTCTTTATTGTGAAATGTCCTATTTTTTTGCCTTTCTTCAATCTGCTGATGGAATATATTTAAACATTCAGAATGGTACTTTGTATTTTTGAAGAGATACTACTTTTGTGAGTTGACTAGGACTTCTAATGCTTTGAGTGATGCACCCTTTTTGAATTTCATTCATTTTTTTTTTGCAGATACTGTAGGTCTCTTATTCATTTTTAAAGGATTTCTACAACCTGAACTGGACCTTGTCTTTTATTTTCTTTTTTTTTCCATAAACTGAATTTCCCTTTGGTATTAATACAATTTATCTAATCAATAATATGCCTTGATTTTGGTAGGCAGACGACCCCAAGTTGTTGTTGTTTACTTTATGCACAAAGTAGGCACCTCTTTTTTTAAGGCATTCTTTAACCTGTACAGATGACTGGCATCTTGTATGTTTGCACAGACGTACTCTTATTTATTTAACCTTTTTACTTATGGTATTGTTAACATAAGCAATATCGGAGATTCAGTCAGTTTCTTACTTCCAAGAAGTTGTTTTCGTGCTGGCCCCACTTATCCTTTTTCGGTTGTAGACACCACCCACCTTCCTCCGTCTTCCCGAAGGTTCTCCGAAAAGCACTCGCCTCGCCTGCCTGTTTTTCCTCTTTCAATCTAATCTCAAACTCAAGCCGCCCTTTGTCTGCATTTTATCAACCGTTACAAGATTTTATTTATGTGATTATTAAGAAGGCTGTTTCAAAAGTAACTGTAACTTCCTCGTATCGTTATGTAATCCCGCAAAACGAATGGGTATTTTGCCTGGCACATTATGCACTTTAAGTGAAACATTTTGCAATCACTGGGCAGAAGTTGAAATTAATCCAAAACCAAAGCGAGCTGCTTATGTTATTTTCACGAATTTAGGTGTGTATTTATTGTCGGATGGATTATAAAAAGCGCGTCATTTAAAGAAAGCATGTGGCAGAGTGAAGTGAATATTTTTGTTGGTATAGTATGTCAGTGGAGGCACTTCTTCGGCAACTTTATGTTCAGTTACGTTTAACATTATCATAGTAGTAACATAATAACTAAAATCATACATGCTTCGATGCAAACTACGAAATAAAAAAATAGTATTGCTCTTTTTGATATACTAACTGAAAGATAGCTAAATGGTTACACTGAAAATTATCCTTACATCATCAACGTGTTTTCCAAAATAAGGAACCAGCTTCGTAAAGCTCTCGCAATAAGTGATCATATTACAAAAATACTGTATACATTATGGTGGCGCAGTTCAGTAAATAATATGTAATAATAATAATGACGATTAAAACGATCACTTTGTTATTTACACGCGTCACATCCGGTTACGGTCTTTAACCGGTGACAGCACTTCCGTTTGAGATACAGTTTAATGTTTTAAATATGTTTTAGGTGCTGGTGCTGCCTTACTTATTGTTGTTGTCGCCCCCCTCTTCTCCGTCCGAGCACGCCTCTTGTAGTCAAGCACACACGTGCATGCGCACAGCTTTCGACGCGTCCCAACTCCAGCCAGCTGACCGTGCGAACAGAGTCGATCTCGGAGAGTTAGGGGTTGTGGGGTCGCAGTCGGGCTGAGCTGACAGGGCGTAATCTGGAATGGGGATGTGTTTACCGTGTCTGAATGGAGCGCACGAAGATGTGGTTGAAACGCCTGACCCGGTGAGCCAACAATTTGTTCGGTGTCCGCTCGGTGGGCGAGGCGCTGGTCAAAGTGCTGCTTTTATGGCGTCCATGTTAAGTTGCAAACCGACGTTTTTGCATTAAGCATCTTTGATGAAAATTGTCTGCATCGTCGTTGTTAACTACTGTTGCGTTTATAGTTTTGCGAGGTCCATCACTTGGGAGTTTTTTCACGTTTTATTTCGACTGCTGTCATACAGCATTAGCGCTGTAGCTCCTGTTGATTGCCTCCGAATGGTTGCAGAAATCATGTGTACAATACTGTATTGCAGCTGTCATCCAGCTAACATGCGGCGAATAGATTTAGATCGGTATTTTTAAACCGCAAAACTAAGTGATGCTTTAAATATTCAAAGCTGCTGTTGATATCTTGTCATTGTGACAAAGAAAGGTTGTTATAATCCTATTAAAAACGTTTTCATCTTGTTGGGAGCAATAGATAAAGTTTAGAATTTGGAGGGTGCCTTTTAAATAGTCTGAATTAGATATGAGTTTCATAAGACTACTGTTGAAAAAGTAATATAAATTAAAAATAAATTGCTAAAAATTAATTCAATAATATAGAATTCTCATGAGCATTATTAGAATACTTCCCACTTTACAGTTGCTTCAAGATAAAAATCAATATAGTAAGCCACACAACATATATAGTATTTGTTTACTGCACAGCAGTCCTTTAAAATTGCCCCAGTTTTAATGTATAAACTGGAGTAAGATGTAATTTAAGAGCATTGAAGCTATTAAACCACATGACCTTTTGCTCACTGTGTGATATTGAAAGACTCTTAACCTGCCAATGCTTATGTTTTAAAATAAAAAAATTAACCATTTGCAAAGTAATTTTTTGGGATTGTGTACACTATAGAAAGGTACTATATAAAACACAATTTTTTCCATGCCTGAGCAAGATTATATCAAATATGTCTTATGCATAAATACATGTCTGATTTTATTTGAAATTTATATTTTATGTATCAGGAAACGAGAAGAAAGCAACTTGCTGAAGCTGCGGAAAAGAGACAGAAAGAGGTTTGGAACACTTCTAGTTTTATTTCACTTTCCTTTCAAATGGGTCATATGTTTCTTTGGACTTTTATCCATTGGTACAGTGAAGCATATTAAATATTTTTTTGGATCATTGCATCAGTTTTAAGATTAATATAGTGAGTAATCCCATTGCATCCCATCCTATCTTCCATCATAAACTCACTACTTTTCATTTCCTATTTCAAAACCCAAGGATGACTGTCTGATATGGTGACAAGTGGTACCCTCTTGTCTTTAATATCTGAGAATTTTTGGCATGCACAATAATAATTACAGGGTAAAACGTGCATTTATTGGCCCTGAAATGAAAAGTAAGCGGTCATCATATAGTTGGCACTCTTTTTTTATTCATTTTCTAGTAAATATATTCCTCGTTTGTTTTTAAACAGATAATATATTGAGAGCACCTTAAGAATGTTACAGTTGCTTTACTGTTGTGGTGATATTTTTTTTTTGTTGAAGTTTACTATTAGCATACTATTTGCTAAATACTGTATTATTGTGGGATGTAAATGTATAATAACTGAATTGTGACTGCAACATTGTAAATATCTTTTCAGGCTTTATTAAAACCACAGAAGCACTTCCAAAACACTTACAAAAAGTGGGTTTATTATATACAGGGTGAGTCAAAATTATGTTAACATTTAACAAAAATTGTGTATAAGTATATACGTCGCAGTACCATTAGTTTTAACATAATTTTGACTCGCCCTGTATTATCCATTGTTTTGCCATATATGTTTGTGAAATTTTACTTATGCATTTGAATGTGTCTACTATGTGCTATTCTGGCACACAATGAGAGAAGTAAAATGTTAAGCTGAAAAACATAAATGGTCTGTTTGTGACCATGAACTATTAAAAACCATTGTTTAGGTCTCACACTGTTTATGTTTATTTTGACAATTTTGTAAACATGTGCAGTGTTCCCTTATTCTCAATCAATGAGTTAAAAGGAACTGTCCAAATAGTTACTGTATAAAGATGCTGAAGTTTTAACTTGTCATATGTAAAATTTTTGCTTTTTATAAATATGTAATATGTATTAGGGCTGCCACAATTAATCAGTTAAAATGACTAATCAATGGAAAAAAAATAATTTAATTGTATTTTTTTAACTGACTAGTTGAAACTGAACACAGGCAGAGCCCGACGTTAGGATTTGAAAACCCAAAGCTATGTAGCAGCAGCACTTAATATTGTGTCACCCTATATTAACTTCTGCTCCTGTGGTTTCTAAAATGTCTCAACTCAACTCTGAAAACTACAGTATCATCTCATTAATCACTTGTAACCAAGCAATTGGAAAAAATGCAATATTTAATATGCTGCAGGTCGCACTACACCAAACACAGGAGTACAACTACATGAAGCTTATTATTAGTACTATTATTACCTATTATTAGGGTGATGCTCTTATTCAAGGTGACTCACAACATTTGAGATACAATTGGTTACATTCCTTTTATACTATAATTACCAGAGCCTACGAAAAAACTCATAGATCCGTCCCACCTTAAATCGCTTCTTAAATCTGTTTGCTCTTTTCCGCCAGCGTCTTTTGTCCTCTAAATGTGCTGATTAAGACAAGCTGCAAGCATCCGGCTATTCCATCCCCCTACCGACTTAGAACATGGACAAACTTCTCCCAGCTCATGCCTTGATTGATTATCTGGGAGTGAAGTGGAGTTTTAGAGTGGAAGTAGTAGATTGTTATTTGGAACAAACACATTTTATGTGTGTTCCATTTCTACAGTAATCTGCGTAAACAAATTTTTAAAACAAACGTTTTTCATATTCTAGTAGTAAATGACAAAATGTAGTCATAAACTATATAATGTATGAAGCCTGAAGTCCAAATATATAAGAAACACTTTCACAAAAGGTACAAATATAACAGAACAAGTGCGCTTTTATTCAAAAATATAACTGCAGGAGAAAAAAGCCGCCTTAGTGTGCGACATTGACACGCATTTACTATGACTCCCTCTGTGGCGCAACAGTATTAGCTGCTGACTGGGAATCAAAAGGTCATGAGTTCGATCCTGCACAACTCTGTTTTGAGAAGTGAACTGCTCTTATTCTTACTATTTTAGAATAAAAACATACATTTGATTTCAGTCTGTAACAGCCGGTGTAATTTATGATACTTGTAAAGGTTAGGTTTTTTTTTTTTATTCAGTTTTATTATCTCGGCCGCATTCATGAGCCCAAACACCCCCCCGCATTTGACACTGCTGTTTTCACATAGACGCCCAGAGGTAAACTCGGATTATGACGACCCTTCTACATCGGAGCAAGAATGCACATCACACTTTTGCCATTACTGCACTTTGTATATGTATATGGGAAGCTCTGCATTTTACTTGTGATTTATGGTGTAGGAAGTAAGTAAATAAATAAAGGTAAATAACATTCGAAAGCAATGCTCCGATGTAGAATGTAAGGGACTCTACACGCTAGTGTTTAGATCTGGATGGTGTATGTGCCCCAAAAAAACTCTAACTACATTCTCGTACCATTGCTTGCGTACAAAAGTGTCAGCAGGCACTTTTTGTGGCATTACACGTATTTTTTGAGCATGCCCTCTGCACACTACTTTTGACTTTAGGCTGTAGGAAGTAAGATAAATGCTGTGCATAAACACTTTGTCTTATACTGCATGATTTTTAATTTAAAGGCAGCATGAACACAATGTTATGGATCATTATCATTGTATAACTATACAGAATGAACACTATTTTTAGTTTCCACAGTGGTCTTGTACTTTGCAGAATTTTAGAAATAAATTATTTCAGAACATCGTACAATTGTGCCACTATTTTACTATGTAAACATTAGCAAATATGTCTTACTGCTTTGTGCGTGGCTATCAATAATGGAAAGAGGAAACATAATTTATCTTGTCATAACCAGTAACACCAAACCTCATCTAGATCTATGTTTACTGCTTAATTTGAACAACTACTTTTATTATCTTGTCAGCTTCTCAGAGTTTTTCATCAGTTTTTTTATCTCACGATTCAAGAAAGCCAATAAAATACTTCTGAATTAAGCTGTCAATATCCATGTGACTCATTATCATGGATAGCTATACACAGTATGAATCGCCTGATGTCTTATCTACTTGCAAAAAAGATGTTTTGTCCTCATCCTTGATTTCCTAAAGAAATAACAATAAAATAACTTTGTGTAGACTATGACATGCTAGAATTCCTGAATACAATGACAAAATGAGCAGTCCACATAAGAGCATAGTTTGCAAACAATTCTATATATTTTCTAAAACCATCTGTTTCATACAACAACTTAGCTGTGAATATTTACAACTGTGAGATTCTCGTGATACCAGCCTTACACCCCCTAAAACACAACTGTTATACGACTTCCAAGTAAAGAACCCCTGACTGAAGTGTTCCCTTAAGTTTTGTTGTTTCTTGCATACCCTATCAAACTTTACAAGGGTGCAAAAACAGCCATTGCCCGCATGATGCGAGGAATCACATCCCAGCTTCAACAGCAAACATGTTATTCTCAGGTTGCCACAGTGAAGGACATGTTATTGTTATTTAATTTTGTGACTACTGTTTTGGTATTAGTTGACTTTCCTGTTTCATTTTCTGCCCCTCTTTATTTAAAACTGAAAGAGAGGATTTATTCAAACTGCAGTACACAGTGTTTGTGGTTCCTGTCTGGCCATAGCCTGCCAAGTACCACTCAGTTGTTCCAAGTTAAACCTCTGTGTAACACAAAATTAGAATATTTCCAAATTTTAAAATCTGTAGTTTTATAAATTACAAACAGCAGCAATACATGATCAATTTCAACAGCTGTCTTGGCTCCTATGGGGTCAAACAGCAAAAAGTAACTTAGGATAATGGCCAGTCAGGTAACTATGGGTAGTTTCCTTCTGGAAGTAATTAAAAGTTACATATATGAAGCCTTCTTGACCAATGAACGTTCACAATTTTGTTGTATTATTTACAGTGTCGACGATTTCTTCCATAGAAATCCATTAAAGCTTGGGGTCTCCATGCTTCAATGGGTGTGTTTATCCATAGCTCATAAGCAAGCTGCAGCTTCACTTTCACTGTGGTGCGCTAAAAAAAAAAATCCCACATGGTCCAGTGTAGTGATACCCCTGTTAAAGACCACACTTTATTTTGATGGGTAGTAAAGAGTAGCCAACTTCACTTTAACAAGGACCATTACTTATTGTTGCTTTTTCTGCACTTCTTATAATGAAGAATAGAGGCACATTCCTAATGGAAGAAAAGGGCTCTCGGGCCAATATGGGGCTAGTGGGTAGGGGCAGGGGCTCGAGCCACTGCAGCCACCATTTTGTGCACATCTCTTTTTGATGGATTTCTTAAGTTCAAAGAAATGTCTTCTGATAGTCTTGCTTATTGTTACAGATCCCTACTATTTTCAGTTTATTTTCTAGTGACATTATCTCAATTTTTGATTTTTATTTTTTGTGCATTTTTGTCTTTTTGTTTGCATATTCATTTTTGTTTGGGGAAACATGTTTTGGCTTTTTGTGTATATTTTGCCCATCAGGCTACCATAGATGGTGGCTTAATTAGAGAATAATGTGAACAATGTAGGCAACTTCACAGCCAGAATTTTCTTTGATACAACTGTAATATTGTTACATTTCCATAATATTTGTTTAATAATGTTTAATTGTGAAGCCCAGACCCATAGCTAGATACTATATGGCAACAGTAAATTATACTCCTTGGTCATAACTGCTTGATATTAAGTTTTAGACACTTATTTATATAAGAATAACTGCTTTTAGTGCTGTTTGGAGAGCCAGTTACTAGTCATTACATACTTGCAGTTTTGAATCTTCAGAGAGTTAAAATTGCTTTTTTTATGTGAAGCATTGTATTCTGTTCTAACAGGCAACAAACAGAGGCATTAAGGACCCAGAGGCCCTTGAACGAAAAAAGAAAAAACTAGAAGAGATGGAGAAGCAGGCCAAGATATCTGAGGTCTCAGGACAAGGTGGAGGACTTAAGGTAAAATATCGAGAATATAGAGAATTTGACTTATAAAAATCCTTTTGTTATTGGCAAAAAAAAAATCATTGATGTATATTTTAGAAACCGTTCATTAATTTCAAAAATATTTTTGAACTTCTTAGATTGGTAGCATGGTTATTTAGTTCTCTGCTATTAGATGTTGTTTTAAGAGTATAAAGGTGCATGTTGAATTTATTTTTCCTGTTAGGAAAAATGTTAGGAAATAGAAACGTTTTCCTAATGTTCAGTTAAAAATATAAGTGACATGTTTTTGACTGTTATCTAGAAGACTGCAGTATTGACCTATAAATGTATTTTTAAAATATGTTATTGCAGCTAAATTAGTGAGTGAGATAGGCATGGACAGGATTGTAATAAAAAAAAAACTTCTGATAGGGAATGTAATAATAGGAAGATGTGTGTAACTAATTAAGTATGTTAATGTCTGACATCTGGTTATTTTTTGTTCACACTAGGTTTGCAGAAAAGCATAGATGAGTTTAGCTATAGTATAGAAACAGATTTCCAGGGGCTGGGCAGAACGAAGCAGCTGTGGGCCTGGGGTGCTAGGTTTGTTTCGTTTTGAAACCGGTACTGAGGTGTGAAAGCTGGCCTTGGTAGAGAATTCAAAACTTTATTACAAATCCAAAACTAGTAGATGTATAGCAACAAACACAATTGACCATTAAAGCAAAAAAAACAAACATGAGACAGGGGAAGAAAGGCACAATATCCTCATCTGCTCTGACATACTCACTCACAGTAATAATTACGTGGGATTTTGAGAAGTGTACCATTGATACCAGGTGCACTGCCTTTAAGAAACTTGCGTATAAATGTCAAATTATGTGACTTTTTAATCGATTTTCAGTTGTAGACTTAATTTACATTATTTTAGCATGTTGGGTGCAGTTGCACTACACTCTCCAGATCAACAACAGTTATGTAATGTGACACAGCCTGTGGCTCATCCCAACAAAAGATTAGATTAGATTTAGAAGTTTTAGGGATGTACTCTTTGTGCATAAGAGCTAACAACCAATGAACACTTACCTGGAAGTACAATGCATATAGTGCAGCGATGAGGAATAAGTTATGTGGGTATTTTGGACTTCACAAACAGAAGAGAGACTCATCTGTGTGATGTCTCATGTTTCAAGCACCACGATGGAATGGGAAAAAATGAAAAATGTGTCAGAATTTGCAGCTGAACCTATTTTACCAGTAAATCCTTCACACTGGAATCATTCCAGTCAATTGATTGCTTGTCAGAAAACAGAGCAAGTTCAGCTATGCTATGGAAATTTGAGGCTTCGCGAGACAGTCATCACATAGTCCATAATTTTATGTGCCCAGCAAAATCTTGCCGTGTAACTTGATGTGCTCAGCATGTCAAAGTTGGCAACTCTTCCGACAGTCTTGTAATATGACATCAGCTTAGGCAACAAATTTTAAGTAATTGCAGGAGGCACTGGACAGAACCAAGAGTCTCCCTTCTTTGATGGCAGGATAGCAAAAAGATACTTTCTGTGCTGTCAGAAATAATAAAAAAGTTGTGTCACTAGCAGTCCATTTGAATGCATGTTCAATACAACTGTATAAATAGTACTTTAGAAGGATCTGCATTAAAGCAAAACATGAAATCTCCATCCTACACTTAATAGTATCTCTATTATAAAAAGAAATCTCGGAAAGGAAAAGCAGGACGACAAGACGTGATCTTCTCTGGGACCGTAAACATGAGACTTGGTGCCAATAGATTGTCCCTGGACTGTCTCGTGGGGACGTGGAACATGAGATTCTTGCAAGACACACCCTACTTACAACCGATATCAAATAAGAGCATGGCCAGCAAAACACTCAGTCGTGTAAAGGCACGTAGCACAAACCGATCCTGTGCTTTCAGCACATATAAAGCGTATAAAGACAATCCGTTTGAGATGAAATGTCAATGACTAAGCAAAGAAGAAAGAGCAGTGCGGAGAAAAGAGACCCAAAAGCGTTGGAGAGAATAAAAGGCAGATAAGAGATTATGAAAGCAGTAGAATTCGAAAGGCTCAAACAAACAATGGCAGAGAAAGGTATAGAATATGAAAGCAGAAAAATTCAAAAGTATCAAAACAAGGTAAAGATCGCATTAGCACTATAAAAAGAGAAATTATGGACCATACGCTATGAGAATCTGTGGTCCCACAACAGTTAAACAAGACAAGTTTAATTTCAAAGATTACACAACTCGGTCAGGTGTATATTTAAGATCACGGAGAAACGATGCACATTTAAACAGACGAAAAGAAAGCTAATGTATATATTCTGCGAATAACATTAGACACCAAAGGAGATCGTGAAAAGCCATTCATATTAAAATATCTCCAGAAACAGAATCAAAATTCAATGCGATCCTGAAAAGGTAATTCCAAATATTGTTTTTAATGAAGCTTGTAAAAGTGCAAATAATGAAACTGAAACAATTCCAAAGGAAAAAAACAGCTTTTAAAATTGTATATCCAATTAACCAAACACAGGGTTGGCGAAGGAAAGAAAGAGGAGCGAGCCCCCTAGTTTTAAAATATTTGATTGCATTTTTCCCCAAATTCAGTTTTATAAGAAGTTACAACTTGTAGCATTTTATTTACATTTTTTCTTATTTTTGTTACTATCTGTAGTGACATGTACTGTATGTTTAAGTACTGTTTGAACAAAAGTACCATAACTACTTGTGTCAAAGTTAATAGTTGTTACACAAAGGACCAAATAGTGTTTCAGAGCAGTGATGTTAGGTCCTAAACCAACTTACAGCCCAGGGGTTACTCTCGGAGGTCAGTGTTGCAAAATGCATTTCTGTGTTTCTAGTTGAGCATAAATTGATGGAGGTAGGAGAGGAGAGGTTGGGAGCATTTGCTGATTGCGCGTTGCTGCACCCACCACATGACAAACACTTTTATAATTTAGTTGATAATGTTAATGTTGTTTATTATGTGCAATTACTAATAATAACTTATTTTAGAGAGCATACAGGATTAATCTATAAAAATGCATGTTTAGGGCTACCAGTTATAGTTGTACAAAGAGTGAAAAAAAATTGTCTTTGAAAAGTGGATGGATGGATACAGACAAATAATCTTTTGGTTATGGTTGTTAAAGAGCAGTTGAAAGATTGTGCATGCACTTCATTTTATACCAAGAATGTAGACTAACATTGTGAAAAATTAGTAGTAACGAAAAATAAGACAAAGGGGTGGGAAAGAAATGGCACAATTTTACTATGAGGTAGTGTTGGCGTCAGAAAATGTCTTCATAGTATAGAGTTAAAGTCACAAAAGACCGTACTGTTATAAAGGATTAGTTGACGGGGTGGTGTGTGTGTCTGTGTGTGCGTTTGTGTGTGTGTGTGTGTGTGTATGTATAAGTGCATAAGTTCATACTTCTTGTAACAGATGGCATATATCTAAGTAAGTCTGTTTTAAGGATTTGTCTGCTCTTACAAAGTGGCATTCTAGAGGATATGGAAAAGCAGGCTGTGCCCATATAGTCATTGAAACCTTTTTATCTGCAGTGCAATTTTGACTTGTAGTATTACATGCTTATGTTCTGAAAATATCAAGTTTATTGTCATGTTTTTAAATAAAAGTACAGTGGGATTGCTTGTGTTCCACACATGTATAACACCAACAGAATGCTTAGGTATTAAGATGACGCCTTTGTCAAGGTACAGTATATAGGCAGCCTTGCGTGGGGGCCAACCTCTTTTCCCATTGAGTTGTACAATGAATTAATACAGCACAGACAATGAACATTTTCTTCTCATCCTAAGCCCTAGTTATATAGCTGGAACATTGTGGAAAATGCTTGCAGTATTTAAAATTGTTTTGCATTTCTTGATATTTATTACTGTATACTGTGTAATTTTGTTGTATTTAAACTTTGAGTTGAGTTTGCCAGAAGCAGTAACACCAGTACTAAAGTATCTTTTACAAGATATTATCTTGTCTTGTATCCTGATAATTTTTAAAAATACTGTGCCAAAATCTCAAAAGTGAAACCAAAGTATGCGACCAGGCTGTTTATGGTGTATAGTGTAGTACAGGAATAGCAACAGGCTTCATATTTCAGTCCGTCTCCATTGAGAGCAAAAAAAAAGACAACAAACAAAACCTTATGAAAATTGCAGTGATTCACGTGCTTTCAGTATACATTAGGAATAGTTTTCAAGTTTCATACCAAAGTGAAAAGGTGTTAGTTATGTGTCTGTGTGCATCTGCATAATGAAATATACCATCAATGATATTTTAGAAGGCCTTTGAGCCATACCTGTGGAAAATTGGTGATCATTAGGTATTACAATTCCTCCTTTTAAACTGTTTGTACAAGCAAGAAAGAGACTTGTGGAAGTGGATATTAAAGAAGTCTGTGGAAAATTTAAGAGAATAGTTTATTTGCTTATACAGTAATTCACATATGTGCTTTCTGTGAAATATATATCAAATAATCCATCTTTGAATCCCAAATATACAAAACAAGATTCAGAAAATGGTCTAGATGTATAGCATAAACTTAAGTTGTATTACAAATTTTTAGACTAAATACAGTGCCTTTATGCAATGTGCCACTATCTAACTTGAAACTTGATAGAGGCAGCATATTATGGGAATGTTACTCATTTGTATATGGAACTTGTCATAATTGTTGACAAAATGAGTGAAGCACAGAACAGAAGGCACATGGATGGAAACATGCCTTCTGCAAGAAATGAACATTTCAGCAGTTTGAATAGACCTGAAGTAACTAATCAATGTTTAAAAAATCTTAAATAAATGAAGACAGTCAATTATAAAACAATAAAATGTGAAAAGGGGAAGAGTTTATTAATGGTCTTTTATAGGCACTGTAAAATGTCCTTGAGTGGCTTTTCAGAGCATGACTCACATCTAACTAAATGTCTTGACTTATTACTGTTTCAAATGCAATTTGTTTTTTTGTTTTTTTTTTGCAGTGGCAAGTTGGATAGTTTACATTATTGACCAAAAGATGAAGGACAATTCATATGGGTTTTGCCAGCTTGGACATCTGTCCTGTTGAGGAATTGATCCTATTATTGCTGTGCAGCTTACTGGTTTTGTGTGCATAGGATGACCCAGTCTAGTGCCATTATTAGTGCTGCCAAGATACATGTGTGAAGAATGCCGGCCAACATACAAGTCCTAAGGGGATATCATCGTGCATCTCCAGGTTCTTGATGAGCTTGACTTTTGATACTTATCAAGCTATTTGATCACGTGTTGTTCTGCATATCCAGCCACCAAAGAACCACATGTAAACTCTTTTAAAATATTTTGACTCAAACTTTTCATAGTTTATTTTCAGTTTCAGTTTACCAGCACAATTTTTATTTAATGGTATAAAACTAATTATTTTGTTTTTTATTTTGATTGTGGTCCACTACTTAATTTTATTCTATAGCTCATTCTAATCCACAAAAATTGCTTATTTATACTGGTTTATATGCTGGTGCAGATGTACCTCTGGAACCACACTGTGCTGCTGGCATTCACTTCTTTATAGCATTTACCAGTATGCAAGTCAGGTGACACAGTCTTACTATTTGGTGAAGGATTTTTTGTGACTACTATAATGCAAAGGTTAATTTAATCTGCCTTTACTGTGTGTCCATTATTCTTAACTAATGTGATCTTTTTCTTTATTTATAAATGGATTTATTTAATTTCATATTAGGAGGCTATTAGCATGCTTTTCTAAGAGATATAGTGTCCAGTGCATTAATTTATTTTATGACTACTTATTGCTAAATGGTTTGATTATTCTATAAATACTGAAATAAAATCACTATTGAAGATAATGCTGTTTTATTTTCAGGTATTATTTATGTGCCAAGATTCTTCATCACCATATATGAATAGTCTATGTAATTGTGAAATTCTACAAACAAATCCATTGCTATATTGCTTACAGTTGCTTCCTTCTATTTCCCAGATTCTTGCCAGTAATAGTATTTGTATAATGAGAATGGTGTTGTAAGTGTTCAAGATTTGTAACCAGGTGCCCTGTCTTTTTTTGTTTTTTTGAAGGGTTCTTGGTACACTGTATTAATCCCCAAGGAGAAACTGCCTTTTTGCATGACCTTTGGGGTTGATTCCTGCCTTGTACCCAGAATCTTGCTCCCCACAAACCTGACTCATTTCAAAATGTATGTACAGATTGAAGGCTTTTAAGATTTTTTCATAATACTGATTTTTTTGTCATGCTGTCCAAGTGTTTGGACAATTGAATAATCAAATTTCATAAATTCAATGAGGTGCTATTCTAATTCACCTGAGACATTGCTGGTAGTGTCTTCTATGATTTAGTTAAATCTAATAATAAGCCGACTTCATATGTTCATCGTATTCTGCACCTACAGTTATATAAATGTCAGGCACGTTCCTGAGCTTAAAAACTTTGTTGGGGCCTCTTTGTGCTTTATACTTCATTTCTGATCCCTGTAAATCTTCCTGAGACAGTGACACACAACCTAAATGCAATTTTCTTTCTACCTCAAAGTTGAGGAATATGGAAGATAATATTAATACATTTTATTTATATAGCACCTTTTCCATGCTCAGGGCGCTTCAGAGTTTCAGAAAAGACAGCAGGGTATATGTAACATTGGATACAAATATTTTCTGTATAGAACACTAAAACATAAATACTGGATTTCCAAAGAATTAAAGACAAAAAACGAGTAAAAGTAACAATTTGTGATACAACACACACACACACACAAATCCTGATCATTTGAATGGAGAGGTAAACTGAAACAAGCAGCAGAATGTTAGGTGAAATTAAAAGCCTTTCTGAACAAACGAGTTTTAAGTTGATTTTAAAAGAATGAATGGAGTCAGCTGATCTCATTAATTTAGTGACGTCATTCCAAAGTCTGAGTGCTATGGAGCTGAAGGCCCGTTACCCACAGAGTGCAGGTTAGTGTGGGGCACAACAAGATTGCCAGAATCAGAGGACCTTAGTGGGCAAACGGGAGCATAGCGATGGAGAAGGTCACAGATGTCATTTGGTGTAAGGCCATTTAAAGCTGTGTCAGTTATTAATGTAATTTTATATTCAATCCTGTAAGACACAGGGAGCCAGTGAAGGTGAAGCAGGATGGGTGTTATGTGTTCGCTGTTGCTGGGTCATGTAAAGTCTCTTTAAATCAACTGGAATTGTGATAGAAGATTAGAAGGGACACCTGCCAGTGCGTAGTTAAAATAATTGATGCAGGGTGCGATAAAAGCATGGACAGGTTTCTCAGCATCAGGAAAGGAGAGGAATGAGTGAACACGGGATATGTTACAGAGGTGGAAATAAAAGTTTTGCAACATGGTTTACTGTATGTGGGTAGAACAACAAAAAGCAAGAATTAAAAATGACGCCAAGATTCCTTGCATTGGAAGAAGGTCTGATGAGATCACTGTCAAGAGTGATAGAAAAGGAGCTCATTTTCTTAAATTGTGCTTTATTGCCAATTTGCAGGAATTCAGTTTTGTTGCAATTTAATGTTAGCGAGTTATGCTCCATCCAGGTTTTAATTTCGCTGAGAAAGCACTGAACTGTCATTTTTAACAATGAAATAGAGTCAAGTGTCATCAGCATAAAAATTATAACCCAGTCCAAAGCTATGAATAATATGGCCAAGGGGAAGTATATAGGTACAGAAGAGCAGAGGGCTGAAGACAGAGCCCTGAGGAACTCCTTGAGTGACTAGCACTGAGCTGTATCTGCTTTTGGCAAGACTAACAAACTCTTGCCTATCGGACCATGCCAGAGATACCCCACATGTTCTCCTTTCTGGAGAGTAAAATGTAATATCCGACAGTGTCAAATGCTGCACTGAAGTCTAACAGAATTAATATACTGGTTTGTAGAGTCTCTGTTACCATAAACAGATCATTGGTTATCTGAAACCAGACTGAAAAGATTTCATCAATTTATTAGAAGTTGAGCAACTGGTGAGTTGGGATGCTGCAACATACAATACAATACAATACAGTTTATTTTTGTATAGCCCAAAATCACACAGGAAGTGCCGCAATGGGCTTTAACAGGCCCTGCCTTTTGACAGCCCCCCAGCCTTGACTCTCTGAGAAGACAAGGAAAAACTCCCAATAAAAACCTTGTAGGGAAAAATGGAAGAAACCTCGGGAAAGGCAGTTCAAAGAGAGACCCCTTTCCAGGTAGGTTGGGCGTGCAGTAGGTGTCAAAAGTAGGGGGTCAATACAATACAATATACACAACAGAACAATTCCTTAAGACAGCATAATAAAAATTTTAGAATTACGGTTTAACAGTAGATGATATGACATAATTAGGTTTGGATATTTTTAGAGTCCTGGAGACCTCATCCATCTAGCTGCATCTCCATTTGGCCATGCCACGGCTGAAACATTGCTCCGATGAAAGGACCCTCTTTCCCATGATTCCTGTGATCCTCCATCAGGGATGACTTTACCATAGGCAGGCAAACAACTTGGCAGGTGGTCCGTGGCACCAATGGCCACATTTGGGTACCGAGAAAAGAAACAGAATAGGTGAGGGTTAGTATTCAAATATAATTATCATGTTACTTATGTTATAGTGCTAATGACTAACAACAGAGATGCAGTATGTACAGTTAATCAGCAGCTCTAGTCAGGATATGCTAAACTGAAGTAGTGAGTCTTCAGCCGGGATTTAAAGGCTGAGACCGAGGGGGCATCACTTATGGAAGCAGGAAGACCATTCCACAGTTTAGGGGCCCTGTAACTAAAAGCTCGACCTCCCACTGTTATTTTATTAATCCTTGGAATCCTAAGCAGACCGGCATCTTGAGATCTTAATGTGCTCAGGTTTGTAAGTCATGATAAGTTCAGACAAGTAAGCGGACCTTGGCCATTTAATGCTTTATATGTTAAAAGGAGGATTTTGAAATCTGCCCTAAATTTAACTGGGAGCCAGTGTAAAGATTTAAGAACTGGGGTTATGTGTTCATATTTTCTTGTTCTTGTAATAATTCTTGCAGCGGCATTTTGGATTAACTGGAGGCTGTATAGAGAACAGTTTGAACAGCCAGTGAACACCGCATTGCAGTAGTCAATCCTACTAGAGATAAATGCATGAATTAATTTCTCACAATCCTGTTTATTTAGAAAGCGCCTTAATTTCCTAATATTTTTAAGATGGAAAAACAGGTTTTGGACGACTTTGTAATATGCTTTAAATGACATGCTAGAGTCAAAGATAACTCCTAGATTGCGGGCTGATTCAGTAAAATTAATTGGGATTCCAACTGAGTTAAATGACGACAAAATATTGCTGTGATCAGCGTCATTCCCTCCAACAATTAACATCTCTGTTTTATCTGTATTTAAAGACAAGTAGTTCTCATTCATCCATTCCTTTAATTCACTAACACAACTAATTAAAGACAACATCGGAGAAACTTCATTTGATTTAAATGAAAGGTATAACTGGGTGTCATCTGCATACAGTGAAAATTAACATTATGTTTCCTAATGAGAGATCCCAGTGGAAGCATGTAAAGTGAAAACAGTAAAGGTCCCAGTACTGAGCCCTGCGGACACCATATTCAACTTCTGTGTATAATGATGGAGTACTGTCAGCACATTTCTGTACATACTGGAATCGATTTGATAAATAAGAACTAAACCAAGCGAGCACGGGCCTGTAAGTCCAACATCGTTTTCTAGCCTGTGCAGTAAAATAGAATGGTCAATGGTGTCAAACGCTGCACTTAAGTCCAACAACATAATTACAGTGGAATTTCCTTCATCAGAGGATATCAGAATGTCATTTACAACCCGTGTTAGTGCCGTTTCTGTACTATGACCAGTCGAAAGCCAGACTGGAATTTCTCAAATAAATTGTAATGCGTAAGGTGTGACTGAAGCTGACTGGCGACTACTTTCTCTAGTATTTTAGAGAGAAATGGTAAATTTGAAATAGGCCTATAGTTATTTAGTATGTGTGGGTCTAGGTCTGACTTTTTAAGTAAAGGTTTAATGACTGACACTTTTAGTGCATCAGGTACTGTGCCATGCAATAATGAACTATTGATAATGTTTAGAATTGGTGCTACAAGAACATCCATTGCACTTTTTACTAGTTTTGTTGGCACTGGATCTAGGGAACAAGTAGTGGGCTTCATTTTAAATTAAAGTTAAGACTTCCTGCTCAGTTACAGGATTAAAATTATTAAAGTGCTGAATGCAATGTGAGACAGGGTCTGCTAAGCTAGTATTTGGTTTGTACTGTGATGCTGAGATCTGGGATCTTATATTTTTAATTTTCTCATTGAAGAAGTTCATAAAGTCTGTACTGCTAATATCTGTTGGTATTTTGCACTGTTGATCTGAATTCCCATTTGTTAATTTAGCCACTGCTCTAAAAAGTACCCTAGGATTTTTATTATTGCTATCTATTAATGTAGAATAGTATTCTGAGCGAGCTTTAAAGAGGGCCTTTTTATATTTATTAACACTCTCTGTCCATGCAATTTGAAAGACATGTAGCTTTGTTGTTCTCCATCTGCGCTCCAGTTTTCGACACTCTAATTTAAGAGCTCGAGTGTTTTCATTAAACCAGGGAGAGTTTCTATGTGCTTTGATTACTTTTGTTTTTAGGGGAGCCACTGTGTCCAGAGCATCTCTCAAGGTCACATTATAATGTGATATTAGCTGATCTAAATTGTTTTCCACGTTTACATTTGATGTTAACTGATCTAAATGGTTTTCCACAATTACACTCGACTTACTCAAGGTATCTATAAATTTTGAAGCAGAATTACAATCTAGATGTCGCACTGTCTTTGTTTTAATCTGCGAGTGCGCTGGCATGGGCAGAACTAAATCAAACGTAATTAAGAAGTGATCGGAAATAACTACATTTAATGGAGTAATATTTAAATTTTGAATTTCAACTTTGTAAGTTATAATTAAATCTAATGTATGGTTATGATTATGAGTTGGACCTTTGACAATCTGACAAAATCCTACTGAATTTAACAAATAAGTAAAACATTTGCTAAAAGTGTCAGTTTCCACATCGATGTGTACATTAAAATCCCCCATCAGAACTACGTGATCATAATTTATTGCCAAATCAGACAGAAGGTTGCTAAATTCAGTCATGAACAATGAATATGGCCCTGGTGGTCTGTAGACTAGCACTATAATTGTGTTGGAATCTGTTTTAATATTTAAAATGAATGCCTCAAAGGATGTAAAGTTGCCTAAATTTTTAGGAGTGATTTGCATTTTGTTACAATGAATTATTCCAAGGCCTCCTCCTCGACCAGAATCTCTAGACTTATGAAGGAACGAGTATCCATCTGGTGACGCCTCAGCTAGGGGAACAGTGTCACATTTACTAAGCCAGGTTTCAGTAAGAAGACACAGATCAGATTTTGAACTTAATATTATATCATTTACCAAAACAGCTTTAGTGCCAAGAGAGCGAATGTTCAATATGCTCAAGAACCCTTAACAGAAAAGGCAAGTGAATGAGAGGCCAAAAATTGTTGAGATTGTCTGCATCAAGGCCAGATTTTTTTTTTAACATTGGGGTTACAGAAGCGATTTTAAAAGTGGTTGGTGCAAAGTCGTGTTAAGGGATATATTTATTATTGTTGTGACAGTCGGGATTATGGAATGAAGGCAGGATTTAACAAGTGTGGTGGGGGTGGGATAAGTAGTTGGCCTCATCTTAGAAAGCATCTCTGGTGAAAATTTAGAAAAGGAGCTGGATGGAGTGGGAAGACAGGAAAATATATAAACATGATGGATAGTTGAATTATTTGGATTTTTAATTTTATTAGTGAACCAAGTGGAGGATTTTTTCATAAACCTCAGTAGGAGGGGTAATTCGGTCAAATGCAGGTGAAGTAGTTTAAGTACAGAGAACACAACCCTCAGGTTGTCACAGCCACTTTCTGTTATTCTGCCATAATGCAAGTCCTTGGCTGCAGTTAATGCATCTGTGTAAGCCTTTTGATGGTAAAAGAAAGCCTTGATGTGCACAGTGAGGCCTGTCTTAGTTGACATTCTCTCAAGGTGTTGGGACAGCTGCTTTCATAGACCAAAATTCTGAAATCTTGGGGATATCACAGTGCTGCAGTGGTTAGTGTTGCTGTGTCAGAGCTACAAGTCTCGGCCAACTCACAATGAGCATATCACACATTGTCTTCATATGTGCTTAGGGTTGACACTCCTACTTGCAAAAAACAAAAAATGTGTGTATGACATTGATGGACAATTTTAAGTTCCCTGCAAATGAATGAGTTTGGGATGGTTTAGTGTCTGGTAAGAAACCTTGTTCTTTTAAGTGTGTTGCTGCCCCAGGTAGTATTAAGGCCCCAAACACAACCTAGTAAAGGAAGAGGATTGATTAGAACATTTATATTTCATAGTCATTAATTAATGGTTGTCTTTGTCTCTGTTGGGATTATACAGATTGAAACCAGCTGCAATTACATCAAATAATCCATGGCATCTATTATGGTGCAACTGCTCATATGCCGTGTTTCAAATAACTATGCACATGCTGTTTTTCTTAGTTTTGCCTAAACACTCAATACAATTAAGATTTTTTTTTTATCCTTGACAATTATAATGTGGATTTTATTACAAACAAAACTTCCAATGATGACATCTGCTTTTTTATATTTTCAAAACTAAATGCAATGTTCCAAATTGTTATGCACAATAGACTTTTAAAACATTCAATAGGTTGTAAAGAATTTGAAACAGAAACATGTATTTGTTGCATGAGGAGATTATTTTTCAAACAATAAATGCAATTTAAATCAATAAACATATATACAGATCAAGTTACATATTAATATTTGAGCCCTTCTTTGACATCACTTTAACAACTCTCTCGTCCATGTATAGCTTCTGCCAGTATGTCATTTGAGGATGCCAGTATTGCCTTCTTTAGCTGCTGAGGTATACTCCCTCCCACTCTCATAGATCCTCCTTTTAAGGATGCTTCACAAGTTCTCAATGTAGGTTGAGGTCAGGGGATGATGGTTGCCACAGCATGATTTTTTTTCTCCCTTTATTCCCATAGCAGCCAAGGAGTCGATTGTGTTTTTTGCAGCATGGGATGGTGCGTTGTCATATATGAAAATAATTTTATTCCGCAAAGCATGGTTCTTCTTTTTATACCATGGCAGGAAGTGGTCAGTTTGGAACTCCACATATTTTGCAGAGGTCATTTTGACACCCTCATGGACCCTAAAGGGACCTACCATCTCACTTTCCAATATTCCAGCCAAAAACATCACACTGCCACCTCCTTGCTGATGTTGCAGTCTTGTTGGAACAGGGTGGCCATTTATCAGCCATCCAGAACTCCACCCACCTGGACCATCCAGTGTAGCCCGGCATTCATCAGTGAATAAAACTGTTTGAAAATTAGTCTTATTTCTGAGACCTCTGCAAATGTTTCTCTGTGTGAGCATTGGTTAGTCTTGGCTGAAATACAGTCTGTGTGGAGATGGTGACCCCTGAGCAGAAAGAGTTTTGTATTCTCCATTTCACTGGATTGGCAGTAAAGGAGCCCACAATTTGGCACTCCACTTCTGGCCCCCAAGATCACTAGATCTCGTGCCGTGTGACTTTTTATTTGTTGGAGATACGTTAAGCATTCAGTTTGCACCATTCCAAACAACACTGAATGATCTCTGAAATCGCATCGAAAGAGCCGTGAGTACAGTGACACCCGACATGCTCAATCGAGTATGGGATGAATTTGATTATCACGTCGTTGTCGTCCGTACAGCTGTAGGAGATCATATTGAGCACTTGTAAAATTACATCATAAACTTCTTTATGCTCACCTAAACCATTTACAATTTACTGCATTGTTCTGTAATGATCCATTCGTTATCCAACCCGCTATATCCCAACTACAGGGTCATGGGGGGGGTCTGCTGGAGCCAATCCCAGTCAACACAGCGTGCAAGGCAGGAATCAAACCCCAGGCAGGGCGCCAGCCTGTCACAGTCTATAATGATTTACAAGTGAAATGAATCATTTTGAAATTGGATGAATCTTTTTGAATCATCCTGTACATTTCATACATTTATTTAGTCGATGCTTATCCAAAGCAGCTGGCAATGTTTGAGATGCAATTGGTTACATTTCTTCTTTTGGTTTCTCCAATTGGGGCCCTGGCAGGTGCAGTGACTTGCTCGGGGGTCTCACAGTGTCAGTGGCAGGATCTGCACCCACAATCTCATGGTTTGAAGTCCAAAGCCTTAACCGCTGTGCCACACTGCCTGCCTAGCAATTCTTTTCATGTCCTTTGCAAGACATTTCACTATTTCACTTTTTTCATCTTCTGAAACAACCACCTTAAGTAGGTTTCCTCTTAATTAAGATAACCTGGCAAACTGAATTTTTGCTCCTGACCTTCTCACGGCTCAAAGATCTGGATGTGGCAAATTATTTAGATTGGCATTAACTTGTAGATTTATTTTTGCTCTGCACTTATTTTTATGCAAGTAATTTATGGGGTATAAACCACTGCTGACAAATTGTGTGTTTCTTCTTGATTTACTTTGCCTTTCCTGAGCAGTCTTTAACCAAAGAATTTAAACAGATTTAACTGTCAAGCGTCAGTTAAATAGAAAGTAAAGCATTGACATGAATCCACCACTTCATACAGAAGGAGTTGGTTTATGTGTTTTGTTTTCTTTTCTTGATGCAGTTCAACAAGTATGTTGGTTTTTATTCCTCATGTTCTTCTGTTAAAACTACACATGGAAATGAAATACAACCCACAGTACAATACTGAGCATTTGGGGTGTCTTCAGACGGGATGCAGTTTTTGTGTTGTTAGCTGTGTGTGGCACCTTCTGACTAGCTGAAGGAGTTCACATTAGCTGATCGTACAACTCAGGTTTCCTTTGCTTCACTTTGCCTACAGTATATGATGACTGTACTAGCAGAAGTTGTGCAGGGTGTGGGCTTGCATGATTCAAAAAGGCCTCTGCACTTCACAGTTCACAGAAACACCCAACCTTGCTGCTCGCACTATTGCTCTTCTGATAAGGTTCAAGCAGACGATTTAGTACGTGCAGTGCAGTTTCCGATCACAAGGTTCCTATTATTTATTTATTTTACAAAGCATTAAGTGTTTTCTGATGATGGTCCTCCAATTCTTCTTGCACCACTGTTTATTCTACAGCCACCTGGCTTACATGACTACAAAGGCTGCAGGGCTGCATGCTCACTGAAAGTGTGGTAAGAGCACCAGGCAAAGCAAAATATGAGCAAACAACAAGAGGAAATCGGGCACTATTTAGTTTATGTTTCTATTTTTTCCATTACAGTTTAGCTCCTACAAATATTTAAATAGTAAAAAAAAAAATTGTAAAGTCATGAATTACAAAGATAAAGAATTGCATGAATGGAGATGCAAGGATATTGAAAATAAAAAGTATCTTGGAAAGTAGTAAGTTAGAAAGAAACAATTATTTAAATACCAGACGGCAAAACACTGGTAATTGGCTAACATAAATTAGGAAGTGGCTTACGTATTGTAGCATAATTAGGAAAACTGAACAGTCCAACTGAGCATAAACTGTCATGTTGTGAAGAATGCTGTCTTTTAAGTTAGTCGAAGTGCATTGGTTAGCACAGATCCTCACAGCTCCAAAGTCCTGGGTTTAAATCGTTACCTGCTTCTGTGAGGTTTACTTGTTCTCCCGTAATCTGCATGTCGTTTTTCCTGGGATTCTGGTTTTCCTTAACCACATTCCAAACTTGTGCAAGTTAGTTTAAATGGTAAATGTAGACTGACTGTTTGTGGATGTGTGTGAGTATTGGCTCCATGATGGCCTAGCATCCAGTCAGGGCAAGTGCCACATTTAAGGCGAATTAGGCATTTGCCCAGGCACAGATCATGGCCAAGCTGCATGGGTTAGCTACCGAACATTAGGTTGGAGCACCAATAAGCTTTGGCCTAGGGTGCAAAATAATCTTAGCACTGGTACTGCATCCAGTGCAGTGTTAGTTTACCCAGTTCTATAAGAATAAACAATGAAGTCCGTCAGTCATTATCCAACCTGCTATATCCTAACACAGGGTCATGGGGGTCTGCTGGAGCCAATCCCAGCCAGCACAGGGCACAAGGCAGGAACAAATCCCCAGGCACACACCAAGCACACACGAGGGACAATTTAGGATCGACAATGCACCTAACCTGCATGTCTTTGGACTGTGGGAGAAAACCGGAGCAAACCCATGCAGACACGGGGAGAACATGAAAACTCCACACAGGGAAGACAAGGGAAGCGAACCTGGGTCTCCTTACTGCGAGGCAGCAGCGCTACCGCTAACCGTGCTGCCCCAGAATAAACAATGGCTACCTGAAATCCATCTTAATAAAAGGATAAGCACATGTGTGAATGTCTGTGTGTTTGTCCGATTGCTATGACCCTGTCATTCCAAAAGATGGTGCATCACAAACATTTTTAGGAGTAAAATGCAATGCATGTGTCATTCCATCACTGGCGCACCGCAAACATTAAGAGAGACATTTGTATTGTATTGGTGCATTGCAAATATTAATGCTGAGGTCTACATTGATTGCTCAAATTTCAACCTGTCTGAGACATGCAGCACAGCTAGTTGGGCAATAAATGAGTTAGAAAAGGGGTGTCAACCTCAGATGCCCAGTTACTACTGATGATGAAGCAGACTTAATTTTAATTGACTTGCTTTTTAAGATTCTGAACTTTTTTTACTTAATCGGCAATCTGGCGAAAATGATATGCAAAGTGAGCCAAAACAACAAGTTAACCTGATCTGATCTGCACCTGCATGTCCATCAGGTGAAAGTCTGAGAAATGTCGATCCGGTTTGGTCCACAAAACATTTTAAAAGGGCCCACAGAAAAAAGAAACACTTTTGAATGTTTGTAGGTTTCCTTTGCATCTCAGTTTTGTTTAGTTGCTAGTGTATAAAAACCAATGAAAAGGTTTGCATTTTAATAGTGAAGTCAATTATGATGAACCTGTAAAACATGCAGCTACTGCAGCCCTGCAGGATCTGAGTTTGATAACCCAGGGTTACAATATATGTGGATACTGTGTGTTATCTATATATCCAATAATGGAACAAACATATAGTGGTGCTGAGATGGCTTGTTTGAAGGTACAACTGGCATCTACTGGGCAATGTGAGCTAAGCAGAACTTCATCTTCTTCTTTCAGATGCTCCCATTAGGGGTTGCCACAGTGGATTATCTGTCCGCATATGGATTTAGTAAAATTTTACACCGGATGCCCTTTCTGACGTAACCCTTCCAATTTATCTGGGCTTGGGACCGGCACAAAGAAACACACTGGTTTGTGCATCCTCTGTGGCTGGGTTATAAGCTAAGCAGAACAAACCATTAAAAACACTGATGGCCTATATACTTATTTAATATTCTAAAGCTGCAGTTGTTTTTAATATATGGTATTTATATAGAAATATTACTAACTAGCCAACCCGCGGCGTACCATACGCCGCATAATCAGGCCGATTTTTTAATGATTTTTAAGCACAGGGAGAAAATTAACATTTGAAAAATCGGTAATGTAATAAATCAGCAAGAAAAGCAACATTGTAACAATGCATGGAACGAACCAACACACAATCCTCCGTGACTGAAAACTGGCAGACCCTCATCGCGCCTTCTTCTGCCAGACGGAGGGATGCGAGTGCACTGCACTCAGGCGCGGAATGTGGAACGGCAGGAGAGGAGAACGACGTCCACTCAGCTCCCTCCGTCATGCAAGTCTGTTGATTTCTCGTTCAGTATGCACTGCCCGCTCATGTGCCCACCTCCAACTTGTCGCTGGAGTTACTGTCGTCTTTACACAGTCCAGATGCACCTGTGACTCGCATAGACGTTTCATTGCTCTGTGCGGTTTTGGCTGCTTTTCTATATATAATCCAACAAGACACCCGATCACGGTAGTCGCGAGGTGGGAGGGGGGTGTGCACAAAGGGTAGGGACACAACCAGTGGGAGCGTATGAGTCGCACTTAGTGGGAATTCCATGGTTTGCAGCCCGAATGGGGTTCAACGGTTTACCCACGCCTCTCTGCGCCTGGTAGAGGATCCCATGGGATACCCCCTCGCAAACCGTTTTACACGCTGCATATGGCGATTCACCTCCGCAAGAAACTTGCCTCTATGAACAGTCAACGTGCTCTGAGGTGCCAGGAGTTGGTGGGCGTGGCTCCTTCCTGCGTGCGCCATAGGTGTCTTACTTGTCGGCGGCTCAGTGAATCCACGCCCCTTCCGGCGTGCTTTCCATGGTTGTCTTGCCTTAGTGAATTATATACTGTATATAGATAATTAATTTGGTTTATCACAAGATGTTAAAACCCAGCTATGGGGGATGCACAAACTGGTGTGTTTCTTTGTGCCAATCCCACAGCCGGATAAATGGAGTGGGATACACCAGGAAGGGTGTTCATTGTAAAATTTTGCCAGATCATATGCAGACAACAATACAGATTTCCATAAAGCATCAGTCAAGGCCCGGGTTTACAATGGCCACCACCAATACTGTTAGCCAACAGGGTGCTGGGGAAAGCTGGACTATTGTCCAAAGGAGAAGAAGAGGAGGAAGGCCTGTCCAGAGGCCGGAGTAGAGGAGGAATGATAGGAGAGTGAAATTTAGGTGGGAACTTTGAATGTTGGCAGTATGACTGGTAAAGAGACAGAGTTAGCTGATATGGTAGAGAGAAGAAAGGTTGATATATTGTGTGTGCAAGAGACCAGATGGAAGGGGAATAAGGCCAGGTGAATCGGAAGTGGATTCAAATTGTTCTACCATGGTGTGGATGGGAGGAGAAATTGGGTAGGAGTAATTCTGAAGGAACAGTATGTCAAGAGTGTTTTGGAGGTGAACATAGTGTTGGACAGAGTGATAATTATGAAGCTAGAAACTGAAAGTTTTGAATGTTGTTAGTGCATATGCCCCGCAAGTTGTGTGTGCAATGGACGAGAAAGAAGATTTCTGGAGTGAGTTGGATGCAGTGGTGTAGAGTGTACTTAAGGGAGAGAGAGTGGTGATTGAAGCAAATTTCAATGGACATGTTGGTGAAGGGAAAGGAGGTGATGGATAGGTATGGTGTCAAGGAGAGGAATGAAGAAGGTCAGATGATAATGGATTATACAAAAAGGATAGACATGGCTGTGGTGAGTACATATTTTAAGAAGAGGGAGGAAGATGCACACAGGTGAATTATATTCTGTTCAGGAGGGTCAGTCCGAAAGAGATTGGAGACTGTAAAGTGGTGGCAGGGGTAAGTGCAGTTAGGCAGCATAGGATGGTGGCTGTAGGATGACAGGGATCAAGAAGAGGAGAGAGAGGGCAGAGCAAAGGATCAAATGGTGGAAGATGAAAAAGGAGCACTGTAAGGTGAAGTTCAGGGAGGAGGTAAGACAGGAACTGGGTGGCGGTGAAGAGTTACCAAATAGCTGGACAACTAGAGAGATGAAGAAAGTAGACGGGTGTACAAGGAGATAAGGCTTAAGGTGAAGAGAGAGGTGTCAAAGGCTAAAGATAAGATGCATGATGAGCTGGACACTGTGAAGGGAGAAGAGGACCTGTACCAATACCGATTGCAAACCCGGATCTCCTAACTGCAAGGCAGCAACGCTACCCACTGTGCCACCATGCTGCCCTAAAAGCAAAATCTAGCTGCTAAAAATAAATAAATAAATAAATAAATAAAAACTGGTTGGAAGGAAAACCTTAAGCTACCAGTGGCTTCTCTGTTCCAGGATTAGCTACCCAGGGTAAAGTGAATAAAACAGCAGCTATTATAGTGTGAACACAGACATGTTAAACCAGCTCTGTCCACAAGGTGGCAGTGAAACACTTCTTTACAAAGTTCAATAAAGCTTTCTAAATTGTGGATGACATGATATTCCATAATTGCATGCCTCCATTTAAAGCAGTGATCTCAAACTCCAGTCCTGGAGGACCTCAGTGGCTGCAGGTTTTCATTCTAACACTTTTCTTAATTGGTGATCAGTTTTTGCTGCTAATTAATTCCTTGTCCTTTCATTTTAATGAAATTGTTTTTAAAGATTTGTTCCTCTGAGTTGCTTCATTTCTTTCCTTAAATGGCACCCAAACAGAAATGAAATGTGAAGTGAGTCAACTAACAGAAGGCCAACGAAGTCAGGGCCTCAGACTCCAACCAATTTCACTTCGACCGGTTACTTATTTAGGGGCTGTTTCTTGTTGTTAATTAAATCCGTTCTTTAATTCCAAAGCTTGTTGCCACTCTCGTTGTGCAATAGAATACTTTTCCCATAATTGTTCATTTTCTGTCTTCTAAGACTGCTGTTAAAATGTTTTGAGGACCTTATCAGATCAACATTCCTGAGACCTTCATCTTTCTTTATTTTCAGATACCGTATGATGGACACAGTTTGCTGGTCCTTTTGGCTCATTTTGTGTCTCATTATTGTTTGGCTGCTAATTAAGTAAAAAGAAACAATTAATGGGTCTCCTTCAAATAAAATGAATTCAAAAGAAGTTAATTAGCAGCAAAAAGAGGTCTCTAATTAAGAAAAGGGTTAGAATGAAAACCTACAGCCACTGCAGCCTTCCAGGACTGCATTTTAAGACCACTGATTTAAAGTGATGACTTTATATAGTTTTAAAAAATAACTACACACACTGGTATATACTGTATATTCTTCCAAATTCAAATCCATCCATCCATTATCCTACCCGCTATATCCTAACTACATGGTCACGGGGGTCTGCTGGAGCCAATCCCAGCCAACACAGGGTGCAAGGCAGGAAACAAACCCCAGGCAGGGCGCCAGCCCACCGCAGGCCAGATTCAAATCAATCTTGTAAAATGGTTGCTTCAATCAGATTTAAATGTGATGCTTTGATCTGTAATCTTGTACCGTTATAAAGTTTTGGAGGGTTAAAGCACAGTACACAGACTGAAACAGACCAAGGATACCATAAGGACACCAGTTCACCTCAGAGAGAGCGGGGAAGTGAAAATTGAAACCAGTAAGAACTGAAATAAACCCAAAATAAACTTAGATGATGAAAAATGATGGAAACTGAAATAAAAAAATCTGAGTAAAGCACAACTCCTAAGCTTGCAATGAGCGCTACATACTGTACATATCATACAGCGGCACCAGGCAAACTCAACTAAATTCAGCTTCAGATGCGGGTTTTTACCTTCTTCACTCAAGAATCTGTTTTTAAGTTTCCAGTTGTATGTTCACAGGGGAATTGGAATATTATAGTATATTATAGTATTACTATTGTTTTTTTATTTATTTTATTATGCCAGGCAATAAAGTTCTAGCACTGAATCATGTTTTAACATGAACTTATTACAAACAGTAGGGATGTTTACAGGCAGGCTGCACATTTAAGTGGCCAGTGCCATGACGTGAACATTTTAATAATAATAATAATTCTTTGCATTGAAATAGCACTTTTCTCACTAGTGAAAGCGCTCAGCAATTGCAGATTAAGGGCATTGTATAGAAAAGAACAGGTGAAAAGAAATGATATTGTGAACTCCGTACATCATGAACCGCAAAAAAACATTAACAGAGGAGAGGTGTGGTGAGGTGCAGGGGGTTTGTTGGTTGGAAAAAAAATGCAGCAGAGCTCCCCTTTAAAGTGATATTCAGTGATGTTAAAAAGGTGATTTAAAGTTGATTCATTCAAAGCTAAAAGCTGCCGAAAATCTTGATTCTCCATTAGCAATAATACCAAAAATGAGTACGGCCTCCGTATACAGTGAATTTAAATAAAAGTCTGCCAAAAAAACATCAATAAAAGTTAGTGATTACTTTGACACGCTCAAAAGCGCCTTCCTGTTCTCTTATCACCACTCCATCAGCTACAGAAAAAATGGTGCTTCATTCTGTTCAATCGTGACTTGGCTCTATCGGTTAATTTGTACTTTGTTTTATTCTTTTTTCTTTCCTCTCTGTTTGTTTTTTTATTATTGATTGCAAATTTAATGACAATATGTAGGTGCACAACAGTTCTTGCTTTTTTAATAATATAATGCATTGATAAAATAAAAGGTAGTGTAATCAGTTCATTTCAGATTTATTGCCACGTTTGGTGAACACGATAAAATAAAGTGTGCGCTTGGCCAAGGGTATCACGCCACCACCGCTTCGCTTCATAGATTATATCAAATATAATATCAGGTTTCACGTGTGATTTTACAATAGCGAAACCTACTAAAAACAGGGTCTGGGGGGGTTTTAAATGTTTTTTGTTTTGGGGGGTTGTGTAAAAAAAAAAATGGGTGGCACAGTGGCGCAGTGGGTTTGCTTCCCGGGTCCTCCCTGTGTGGAGTTTGCATGTTCTCCCCGTGTCTGCGATGGTTTCCTCCCACAGTCCAAAGACATGCAGGTTGGGTGCACTGGCGATTCTAAATTGTCCCTAGTGTGTGTGTGTGTGTGTGTGTGTGTGCGTCCTGTGGTGGACTGGTGCCCTGCCCGGGGTTTGCTTCCTGTCTTGCGCCCTGTGTTGGCTGGGATTGGCTCCAGCAGACCCCCGTGACCCTATAGTTAGGATATAGCAGGTTGGATAATGGATAGATGGATGTATAAAAAAAAGTAGCTTGCTCTCTAAGGATGTGTCAATCCTGCTCAAACTACAGTAGCACTTGAACTGATGGGAGGAAGCCACATCCTGATGTATTTCTGTCTGCCACCCCGCCACTCTTTACTTACTAACATCATTGCTTCTGTGACTGTCATCATCTGCATACACCAAGAAGCCACGTTTCTCTACATGTTCACAAAGGTGAGCAGAAAAAAATTACAGCATCATTATCAGCAAATATCAACAAATAAAAAAAACACGAGTCGGCAAATTTTCCTTTTTCTATAAAGTCACCAGATTTCAACCAAATCAGTCAAAGCACTTTTGACATTGTGGGGTATTTAATTTTTCTGTTGGTTTACCCCTAAATATTAATACAGTGAAATGTCCTTTCTTAGAAGATACCTACTGACCTAGATGTGCTATACTGACATATTTCAGCATTTTAACTGACTGGTAAATCGTGTTTGTGTTGATGAGTGAGTGAGTCAGTCAACTTTACATTATATAGATTGTGGCAGATGGCTGGGACGCCTCCACGCTGGGAGCACCGGGGGAGCAAGTGTGGCCAGTGCATTACCTTCCCCCGGAACATTAGAGGGCAGCCACCCTGGGTTGCAGCGGTGCCTCGGACTCCCGCAGAGCTTCATGGGAGTTGGAGTTTGGTACAGCCCTGTTGGGATTCGCGGGCGTTGCCAGGGAGATGCTACAATTACAGCCAAGCCCTGGAGAGCAGCACACCCAGAAAGACATCATCAGCACTTCCAGGTGCCCTGTATAAGGGCCCAGCAGACACAACTCCGGGAGCCAGAGTCGGGAGAAGAAGGACAAAGCTTGCTGAGGAGGAGTGGAGGAGAACAAAGGAATAAGTGATAATGAAAGAAAAGAGAGTGAGAGACAAAGAAGATAAAGAGTAAAGAAAGTGTGTGTTTGGGCTGTTGGGGACACTGTAAATTAAAATCACGTGTGCTTTGGTACTGGTGTCATTAGTGCCTGTCTGTGATCACAAGATATAGATACAGAACTGACATATTAGGTGGAATGTTAGACAACTTTTCCTCCCAAGTTTGTAAAATTCTTAATTCATGTTACAAGCCCAGACGCTTCTGGTCTGATCTAACCCGCTCACTTGTGAAGGAAGGTTTAGTGTCTGTCCATTCACTACCAAGTGGTTTACTGTCATGAAGTTGCCTTTATAACATTGGTGTTAAAATATACTTTTCTCTCATTCTACTTCCCTTACCCATTTTACGTTTCAAGATGGGCATCTAGCGGTCTAAAACATAACTTTGACCGAAAGAGTTTAAGAACTCTGAACCTTTGTCACAAATGATTTGCTCATATAAGAATTTACTTGGTTTTTTTTTTTAAGAAGCGTTTTTTGTGAGACACGGGCTCAGCACTTTTTGCAAAACACTTTGACTATAAAAAAAAATGAGGCTTGCTTACTGAGTCTAGTCTGGTATCGGATGACCCCCACTGCCGACTCTCCATCGTGGCTATTGCTGGTTAGCGTACCTCAAGTTCTCTTCCCACCCACTTCTTTTATCTGGTGTTGAATTTAGGGTTTGACCTTCAAGGAATGGTCCTCTAATCACCAATATGCTTGACGTATAGTAAAAGGTGAAGAGGCATCTTGGCCCTTGTCCATTCTGGTACACATCCTCTCCTGTTTTTCACAACTCGGCCCAGCACATTGGAGGTGGTCCCATTGCTTTCTAGCCCTAATACTGTGTATTTAATGAATCAAGTGTTTGAACATTCCAGACTTTAAAGTTTCTTTTCTCTGTCGTCTCCTTTTCCTTTCACTTATTACAGAAATTTGTTTTTAAAGCTTGTGAGGTCTAAATCTCCTCTGCCTTGGCTTCCCACCCTCTGTATAAAGTCTCACTTACATAAATTCTTACATTTTGGTCAGATATATCTGATGATCTTACTTCCATTCTCTCTATTAGACATTTCTTTGCTTCTCTAACTTTTTCTACCACTGGATCTTTCTTCACTTTATTTATGTGTTATCCAACAGAGATTTGCAGAAAAAGCTGTCCTGGCCTCTCGCTGTACATCCCTAACCATCTGAAAATCTGATTTTAATTTGACCCTTTTGGTAGTGAGGATTAGTGGGGCATCTGACTCCTACACTGGTAAATTGTCCGACATGATACCGCCAGCTTGGGATATGGATGTTCTATCCCGGTCCTGGACACAGTCCTAAGCCTCAGCTGTTCTTCTTCTTAGTGAAGTCAAAGCTGTACTTTTCCCTCGCTCACCGGTTTACATCTCCATTGCTTTCTTTACTGCTGTCTTCACTTTTGAATCTAGATGGTTGGGGAGTTGAGTTGTGTCAAAGGGTTGGCGCCAGGGAAAGTGGTATTATTTTAATACTACTGTAGTGAAAATGGCTTAAAGTATGTTTGTCTTTAAAATGTTCGTTCATGTATTTCAATAAAATGTTGATTGAAAAAATCATGCAGCAGTAATGACCTGAAGAAACATTCAACACAGTAAGGTCCAGTACCATTAAAATGGATAATTCAGATCTGCTGCCATGACTGAAGGTCTTCTTTAGTGATTAGAACATTAGAGGAATCTAGACAAGAACAGGCCCAACAAAGCTCGCCAGTCCTATCCACTTAATTCTTCTAAAAAAACATCAAGTCAAGTTTTGAAATTCCCTAAAGTCTTACTGCCTACCAGACTACTTGGTTGCTTATTCCAAGTGTCTGTGGTTCTCTGTGTGAAGAAAATTTTCTAATGTTTGTGTGAAATTTATCCTTAACAAGTTTCCAACTGTGTCCCCGTGTTCTTGATGAGCTCATTTTAAAATAACAGTCTCCATCCACTGTGCTAATTCCCTTCATAATTTTAAACACTTCAATCATGTCACCTCTTAATCTTCTTTGGCTTAAACTGTATTGGCTCAGCTCTTTTAATCTTTCCTCATAATTCAACCCCTGTAGACCTGGAATCAGCCTAGTCGCTCTTCTCTGGACCATTTCTAGCGCTGCTATGTCATTTTTATAGCTTGGAGACCAAAACTGCACACAGTACTCAAGATGAGGCCTCACCAGTGCATTATAAAGGTTGAGCATAACCTCCTTGGACTTGTACTCCACAGATCGTGCTATATAACCTAACATTCTGTTAGCCTTCTTAATGGCTTTTGAACACTGTCAGGAAGTTGATAGCTTGGAGTCCACTATGACTCCTAAATCCTTCTCATAAGGTGTACTCTCGATTTTCCGACCGCCCATTGTGTATTCAAACCTAATATTTTTACTTCCTATGTGTAATACTTTACATTTACTGACATTAAATTCCATTTGCCACAAATCTGCCCAAGCCTGTATGCTATCCAAGTCCTTCTGTAATGATATAACGGATTCCAAATTATCTGCTAATCCACCTATCTTGGTATCATCTGCAAACTTAACCAGCTTGTTACTTATATTCCTATCTAAATCATTTATATATATTAAAAATAGCAGTGGCCCTAGCACTGACCCCTGTGGAACACCACTCTTAACATCGGCCAGTTCTGATGAGGTTCCTCGCACCATCACCCTCTGCTTCCTGTGTCTGAGCCAATTCTGCACCCATCTAAAAACATCACCCTGAACTCCCACTTCTTTTAGTTTGATAACCAACCTCTCATGTGGCACCTTATCAAATGTTTTCTGAAAGTCAAGATAAATATCATAAGCACCACTTTGATCAAACCCTTTTGTTGCTTCCTCATAGAATTCCAGCATGTTAGTAAAACACAACCTCCCTCTTCTGATCCCATGCTGACTGTTCAGTAAAAGTTCTTGCCATGTGCTACTCAATCGTTTCCTTAATACCGTATATACTCAAGTATAAGTCGGGCCTTGAAACCCGAAAAATCGATCATAAAATCAGACCCAGACTTATACACCCGTTCAAAAATGCGACACTTAAATTTTATTTTTTCTTTTCCTCCAATCTTGCATCAGTTTCTCAGACGCATCGAATTTTGTTGCAGCAGTGCAGTTAAATTTCTTTTACCACTTCAACGACGTTTAATTTAAAACCAGCTTCACATTTTCTTCTGATTGAATGCTCCATCATAGATAAGGGATGCTCTTATGATAAAGGTGTATAAGGGTGTGAGATACAAAAAACACAAATCAGTGCAAACATCGCTTCAGAATAGTTCAGGTATTAGTGTGTGGTCATGTAGGCACAATACATATAAAAAAAGGCAGTGTGCTCCATGGTTACTCTGTCAGGTGAGCGTTAGCATATCATAAACTCTTCAACCAATAGCGTGAGTTTTCCACATTGACCAACATTATAAAATACCAGAAAGTATATGGTAAAATCAAGTCCCGACTTATCCATGGGAGAACTTATCTGCGAGTATATACGGTAATTCCTTCCATTAATTTTCCTGTGATGCTTGTAGAGGAAAGCCAAGCAAAATGACACCTTTTATTGGCTAGCTAAAAAGATTACAATACGCAAGCTTTCGAGGCAACTCAGGCCCGTTCTTCAGGCAAGATGTAATAATGTTAGGCTTACTGGCCTATACTTGCCTACATCTGCCAGGTCACCCTTTTTATATAACAGGATAATATTTGCCATTTTCCAGTCCTTCAGAATCTCCCCAGTGCGCAGTGATTTCCTAAACATATGCATCAAGGGTTTTTATATGTACTTGCTAGCCGCTACAGAATTTAAGGGTAAATATTATCTGCTCTTGGTGTTTTGATTGATATCAGCCTATTTAATCTGAGCAGTACTTCTCCTTCTGCACTTTCTAAATCACACAGTACCTCCTTAGTAGTCCTTTTCACCAGGTTATCCAATTCCTCACACGTGAAGACTTCAGAAAAATGCAAATTTAGAGCATCCGCTATTTCACTGTCTGTATCTTTTAATTTCCCTTCACTGTAAATACTCCACCTTTGTGATTGGCTTTCAAAAATCAAAAGCATAATAAGACAAAATGACACAAAGCTCAGAGCTGTTCAGCTCTTGGTATTTTCATACCACAATCGGTGAAGTGAGATTTTCAAAAGAAATGCATTAAAGACACGTCTGGACTTTTTTTCTTTCTTCATTCACATTACATGCTTATGTAAACTCATAATAACTGTTTTCTAGTGCATTATATGCATTGGTTTGTTATTAAAGATTTTAAACACAATTCACTGCTATCTTTACATGTAATACGCTACCGTGGCTGTTCGTTTGTCTGTCCAGGATTTTAAATCACCTGTAGCTCACAAACCGTTTGACCGATTAACCTAAAATATGGTACACATACACTACGTGACCTCTACTAACTGCTTTCAGGGTGATATCTGACCTCCAAGGTTATTCCTCTTTTTATTTTTATTTTATTGTAGAATCAACTCTCAGCAGTGTCCAGCAGGGCGGCGGTGCGGAGAAAGTGTACGGGCGCCGTTCTCATCCCTACCACCTTCGTCGTCACTTCCCCTTAAATCATTCTTGAGGCAGATTGAAGACTTAAGCGCCAGCTTTAGTGAAGAACTAAGAAAAACGTACTAAGTAATTGCAACACAAAAACCGACTTAATCAGTTTTAATGCAAAAAGATGCCGACGAAAGAAGAGAAGAAGTGGGCAGCTAGGGTGGAGAAAAGGAGATCTGCTCAGGAAGCAGCAAGCGCATCAACCTCTGAGCAAATGAATGCTAAACGTACAGAGAAAGACGATGAAAACTAGGAATGCTCAAGTCAAGTGTATTCACTGCACGTGCCGTTACTGGTTCTTTGATAAAAAGCTACAAAAAAGTATGAAACTCTTTCTTCCTTAAATTTTTGTAATTACTATAAAATAATGATTACTTCACATTGCATATCATTGACTTTTCAAAGGTGAAAATTAACTTATTAGTTAGTTCTTACCCATAAGGTACTTTGGATGTTCACAGATGACAGGGTGGCACAGTTATTACAGTCTGGATACTGTCTATGAGGAAGCTGCAGGTTCTCACTGTGTTTACCTCCCACAGTTAAGTGACCCTTATTGACTCTGACATTGTTAGTAAGAGTGGCCGTGTTTTAGACAGCAGTCCCACTAATCATTAGCTCCTGCTTTGCTCACAGTGCTGTCAGTTTATGCTGTCTCACCACAGGTTTCGTAGGCTGGATGGCTGTTAGAGGGCCCACATCTGTTAGCATAGTGAAGACAAGCATGAACAATATTGCAGCATCACCATAATTCTGCTCGTGTCTTGGCCCCTCAGTCCGGTGAGGTGTGCTGTGAACTGCCCTTAAGCCACACCACCCGTTTGAAAGCTGCTCTCGGGATTCTCCCCTTTCCTCCTGTCTTTACAGGTACAGTGTGTGCTGCATTCATAAACAGCCACCACTCAGCAGTCCTATGGATCATAAGTGAATAATTGATTTTTTTTTTCTTTATGAAGATGTTATTGTAAAAGAAGAAATCCATAAGCCAGATCAATGGGCTTTGAGGTCCAATACGCTACAGAGATTAGATTTTCAAACGCCATGCTGTATAATCAAGTTCCGTCATCTTCGCTGCTTTTCAAGGTGTTGGCTCTCTCTTAAAGGTTATGCTTTTCTTCAAGAGACAGCTTGGCTCTTTTCTTTTTTCTTCTCTTATTATATTCTCTGAATGGCCTGATACTATCAGGACTGAGCCTGGGGGAAACGTGTCATACTGTAACATTATCCAACATTTCCACTCTTTGCAGTGTATTTATGATCCTGGCTCTCTGTGTCACTTGCTCTCTTCACCCTTTTTAACGTCACCGTTGACACTTCATTTAAGTTCAGTTTGATATGTGAGGTGCCATATTGCTGCTTTTACCACTGCATTTTTTAAAATAAATTATGATCTGTATACAGCACATGAGGTTCAGTGCTCTCTGTTTTTGTGATCATTTTTTTTATGACCAGCAAAAAGGATAACAACAGGAAATATTAAAAGATAAAAGCTTTGCAAGTAAAAAAAAAATGAATAAAGCACCCACCTTACTACAACCTGAGCAAAAAAGAAAAGAACCACAACTGAACCAGACTAGCAAAATGAAAAAGGGTATCAGTAAAAGATGGGGGCAACAACAAACCAGCATTAGGCTCTGTGCTGTCTCATCAATCCAGCTACAAATGAGCAGCACCCACCAGAGATGTTCTTCAAACGTTTTGGTGCTTTTCTTCAGCTGCCATACAATTTACTTCTTCCCTCTTTTTCTTTCCTTTGGGCAAAAATCAATGGAAAGCTTATTAGACTGTATAATCTAAATAGAGGAAAAAGAACTCAGACTTTAAGTGGAGTTTAGTGTGACCAAGCAGGCCTCCTCATCATGAAGGGATGACTGTGCTGAGGCTTAATAAGGAAAAAAATGAAATCTTACTGGCTGTCAAAAATGGAAATAGTGAAAGTCTTAGAAATAAACGAGGTGGAGATAAAGAATTTGGGTGTAAATCATAGACTCTGACTTAAACTTTAATTCGTACGTTAACCAGATTACTAGGGCTGCATTACAAAAGTTAGTCCTCTTATAACATTGTAAGATACTGAGAAGTGAATTCATGCCTTTGTGTTCAGTCAGTTAATTTACTGTAACACACTCGTAACTGGACTACCTAAGAAAGTCATCAATCTGTTGCAGTTAGTCCACAAAGCAGCAGCAAGAATCTTGGCCAGAAAAAGAAAATCTGAGCACATCCCACCAGTTTTAGTGTTGCTACATTGATTCCCTGACTTTAAAACACTACTAATGGTGTATATAGCCCTAAATAATCTTCCTCCTTCCTGTATTTTGGAGTTCCTGTCCCCCCACATTGCAAGTTGTAACTTTAGATTTTCTAATGTTGTTCCGCTTATTATTCCAAGAGCTAAGCATAAAAGAAATGGTGAGGCGGCATTCTGCTGTTAGGCACCAAAAATCTGAAATACTTTACCTATTGAGATACGCCAGGCTAACACTATGGAACTTTTTAAAAAACCTTCGAAAAACCCACTTTTTAAATTTGTTCTTTTCAATTGCTATTACTACCACTACTACATAGCTACTTTAGTTCTCCTCATAATAGATGATTGATGAATAGAATTATCATATTATTCATGCAATTGCAAGCTCTCCTTTTCTGTGTTTTCTTCTCGGGATTTTCTGATGGAGGCACTGTGCAGTCACCTGTGATGCTCGAAGGAAGGTGGACACCACAACTATCCACTGAACCCACTGCACTGAACCCTCTGCAACAATGCCGAGAAATTGTAACGAATGACTTAAAGACTTTTTTGTTAGGCGGAATGCCCCCTTGGAGGTTGGGTGGTCTTTTAGCAATGGAACCCATGCAATTTTTTTTTTCCAGGTTATCTGGAGTTATTTTTCCTTTTTCTTCTGTCCTCCTGGCCATCTGACCTTATCACCTTTGTATTGATCATATATCTATGATTATTTAAGTCTGTATTGAACTCATGATTATTATTCTTACCCGATTTTAATATGTTTTTCTTTTCTTATAATCTTTCCTTCGAACATCCTGTAAAGACTTTTGAGCTACATCCAGTGTATGAAAAAGTGCTATAGAAATAAATGTTATTCTTATAGGTTTATAGTGTCAGTACTGTCACAAATACAGAGCACAGTTACATTCTTACCCGCACATGCCTCCCCAGTGCCATGACTTGTAAGCAGAATTACCTTACTTCGAAACTTCTGCCTTTGTGACATTGTGTAAATGGGAATGTGATGGCATGTTTAAAAGAAAATTCAGATGTTTATGTGTGTATTCTCTCTGTTACTTTAATTAACTTCTGCAGGGTCTATAAAAACTATTTACCCCATTGGAAGTTTTCTGAGGAGCCCGAGTGTCTGAGCTTGCAAGTGTCCTGGACAAAACCCACGATCCAGGCCTTTAATGACCTCTTAACACAGCCATCAGCATTGTGTCTGTCTGCGGAGAGTGTCAACCTTTTCAAGAGGCTTACTTCCCTTAGCAGTGACATTCATGTCTCTGGTGACTCTTCTTATGAAGTCAGTAGACGGATTGGGAGAGCATGTGGGGTTATGAGGTCTCTGGAAAGGGGTGTGTGGCACTCCCGATATCTAGGCAAAAGGATGAAGATTCAAACCTTTAAAGTCCTGGTGCTTCCTGTCTTGCTATATGGTTGCGAGACATGGATGCTATCCAGTGACCTGAGATGAAGACTGCACTCCTTTGGTACTGTGTCTCTTTGGAGAATCCTTGGGTACCGGCGGTTTACTTTGTGTCGAATAAGCGGTTGCTCATGGAGTCCCGAATGAGGCACATTACCTGCATTGTGAGGGAATGTCAGTTACAGCACTACGGCCATGTGGCGCGATTCCCTGAGGGTGATCTGGCTCACAGGATTCTCAGTGTTGAGGGCCCAAGTGGCTGGACCAGGCCAAGGGGTCGCCCACGTAACACCTGGCTGCGGCAGATAGATGGTCATTTCTAGAGGGTGGGACTGGACCGCATGTCTGCCTGGGGGGTTGCCAACCACGATCCTGAGCTGTGTCGTTGTGGGATGGGTGCGGCAATGCGCTGTACCAGTGCATGCTCCCCAACCTGACCTTACCTGACCTGAAATTTTCACAGTTTACTGTTATATAATATAGGGTTAAAGTGAATTTAATTTGGCCTTTTTGGCTCCAATCAACAGTAAAAAGTCTCTAAATGTCAAAGTGAAAACAGATGTCTGCAAAGTGGTCTAAATTAATTACAAATGTAAAGTGAAAAATAGTTGTATGTTTAAGTATTCACCCCCTTTAATATGACATCTCTAAATCCTCAGTGTTGCAGCTCACTGGTTTTAGAAGTCACTAAATTAGTTCAATGAAAATCACCAGCCTGGGGTTTCAATTGCATGTGGGAAGGCCCAACTTATGATGAGACAGTATGGTGGTCTAACACAGACTATGAAGACAGAAAGAACACAGCAAGCGATTCTGTGAAAATGTGATTGAAAAGCACAAGTCAGAGGATGGAGACCAGGAAAGTCACTAAATATCCCTTGAAGTCCAGTTATTATGAAATGGAAAGAGTATGACACAGCTGAAAATCTGCGCAGACCTGGCTATCCACAATAATGGAGTGATTGTACAAGGAGAAGACTAGTGAAGGAGATCAAGAGACCAATGATAAACCTGAAGGGGTTACAAGCTACGCTGGTTCTGGTGGAAGAGATGACAACTATTGTTTGGGTATTTCTCCAGTCGCAGCTTTACAGGAAAGTAGCAAAGTGAAAGCCACTGTCAAAAACTATGCACAACATCTCGGCTAGATTGCTAGAAGAATACTCAGTGGTCTAATGAAGATTGAGTGTTCTTTCATCATCAGACTAAACAGCCTGTTTGAATACTGCACATTATCAAAACACTCCATTCCGATCGTGAAGCATGGTGGCGGCAGCACTATGCTGTGGGGATTCGTCTCTTCAGCAGGCTTTGGAAGGCTTGTAAGGGGACAAGGAAAAATAAATACAGCAAAATATTGGGAAATTATGGAGGTAAAGCTAATGCAGTCTTCAAGAAACCTGTGACTCAAGAGATTTGTTTTCCAGAAAGACACTGACATCAAGCATAAAGATAAAGTTACACAGGAATGGCTTAAAAACAGTGTTAATATCCTCAAGTAGCTGAGTCAGAGTCCAGATCACAATCCCTCTGTTTTTGTCCTCAAAGACATGCAGGTTAATTTAATAAGCAGTACCAAACTGGCCCTGTGTGTGCGTGTGTGTCTATGTGTGTGTGTGTGAATGGTCCCTGCAGTGGTCTGGTGCTCTGTCCAAGGCTGTATCCTGCCTTATATTTAAAGCCAGTGGGGTAGGTGCTGCTCCTCACAACTCTGGCTTGGACTAAGTGGGTTTGAAGACCAAGCAAATAGATGTGAAATTCAACAAAATGATATATTAACATTGAAAAATTATTATCTTAAAATGTACTGTTTAGCCAAAAAGCAGATTGTGTACCAGAGAAATATCATTGAAGTCAGACAAAAAACAGAATAGCAATGTTCAACAGAAGAGCATGAAAGTCACTTTGTATTATATAATACTAGCTACGTCACCCGGCTTCGCCTGGAACAACAGGCCTCAGTTATAGTGTTGTCGGTTAATTGGATGTATCAGAATTACTACATAAGTAACTGGGAACTTTTTTGTATACAATATTTATTTTTTTACATTTTTTTTTTACCAAAGGTTAATATAAATGAGTTCACTTGAGCTCCTTACTCTTGAATATGCTACATACAACTGTACAATTTCCCTGTTTCTGCTTAGCAAGTTGAGTATAGTGGCACATCATGATATGACCTCCAAGGGGACACCCCAGTTCTCCACAATACTGCATGTATTTTACCAATGAGCCAATAACCTTCAATTCCCCGTTCTTTGCAGTTAAAGTATATAATAGATGTTCAGTACGGCTTGAATTTGAAAATAATTTATTCCACAATGTGAGGAGTAAGAAAAAGTCGACAGAATACCCTATTCTCTGTACGTTAATTCTCTACTTCCCTCTCCTTCCATTTTTGTGCTTCACATAAGGCAACAGCTACACTCACAGCTACACTCACAGCCACAACACCTGGCATGTATTCAAGCTTTATGGTGCTTTGCTAACCAAGGTCTTCTTTGAGCTTTGCTGAACTTTCATCCTTCCACTTCACTTCTGCTGGCTAACTTAATTTGCATAAATGAGCCAAAAAAAAAAAGAACTTGGCGCCTTACCGTAGCCTACTGACTACAATATTATTATCGACAAATATTGACAAATAATATAACACAATGTGGCTAATTTTCTTTTTCCAGTGTCACATAAATTTCAATTAAATCTGTCAACACTTTTTTTGAAATTTTGGGGTATTTAGTTTTTTTTGTTGTAGGGGTTGTTTTTACCCCAAATGTTAATATATTGAAATGGCCTTTCTTCACGGATACTTGCTGCCCTAGATGTACAATTCTGTCAAATTTCAGCTTTATAAGTTAACTGGAAATGGTGTTTTTGTGGATAAAAGAGTTAGTCAGTTAGTCAACTTTGCATTTTATATATTTATGTAGATATCATATTATATTATATTGTGCTAAGCATCAAAATGACTTTCGATTTTGTTTTGTTATTCTTTTTTTCCATCTTCCATTTTCCCAAATTTAAAGTGAAGCTGCAAACAACTGCAGTGGTGCAGACAAAGTGTACTTGAACCATCATGACACTTTTTTTCCACCTTGTTTTTTTTTTAAAAAGTTGCGTTGACTGATTCTTGATTTTTTTTTCTTTTTCATTTTCTTACAGTAGATCAAAGACAGGCAGATTTGAATGAAAAGATGGTGCTGTAAATCCAGGGGTCTGAAAGGTAAATACGTAAAAAAAGAGACTGAAGCAACAGTATAAATTGTATAAAGTTTGACAAAATTCCTGCTGTCTAATTTCACAATGCCATAAAGTGCCGTTAAACTTTTCCTCTGTAGACATGCCAGGGGAGGCCAGGGTGTGGATCACAGCCAAGATTCTTTGAAATGGGCTTGTTGCTTTGCTTTTGTGTCCACACTCAAAGGGAATGGTCCAGAAATATGTGTACACTGTACAAGTACTGAACTTATTACATATACCAGAACACAAGATTTGACTTGAATTCAAAGTAACTTTCTCACATTACCTCCATCCAAATTAGGGTCTCAAGGAGCCACATTCATAAAAATACTGCTTCTACAATTTCACTTTACTGGGTTGTGTGGTTCCTTGTAGACCATTGCTTGACAAAGAACGGTTTATTCTTTGAAGTTTTTTTGCATATGTTTGGTTCTTTGGACTTTGAAAAGGTTCCTAATATGCAGTCAAAACAGAAAATTTTAATGTATAGTAGGCTACCTAGAAGAATACTAACAGATCAAGAAAACCTGACCTTAGCCTGTCTGGGCAGCAGAGGTCCTTTGAAAATCAGGGGCTCTTTGGTATTTCACAAACCTGTGATCATCTATCCATGTCTATTTCCTGATCTAAATAAAGGTTCTTTATGGAGCCTCAATGTGGATGGTTCTTTTGGGAACAAAAAATGATTCCCATATGGCATTGCTCTTGTGAAAGAAAAAATAACTGCTTGCAAGCTACTAAGGGATAAAAGCTGACAAAGCTGTTTTGCTGTAACAGCAGGTTATTCATACAGGCGCCTGTCATAAGACAGGATGCAGTAAGCTGACTTAGGACAACTTCCTCTTTAGGGGCGCGTCTGTTAGACACAGGAAAGATGACCTTTGTTTCTTTAGGGCCCCATCTGACACGTACACAAAACAGAAACAGTTGGCCGATTTGCGCAATATAAGATTAAATGCTCAGGTAAACGATATTATGCTTTTTGAGAAGTAAGGGGAAGTGGGAGAGAGGAAAAAAATATAAGCTGACTGAAATGGGGAATCTGCACTCTTCTGCCTTGCAATGCATGAATGAATCCATGTACTCACCGGTGCCTGAATAAAACCTGATTGATTGAACTATTCCTGTTTTCCTCAGAGGTTATTTCCACACTCTGAAGAACCACTCTGACACCTTTATTTTTAAGAGGGCAGGGTCTGCTCCAGAAGCATTGAGAACCACTCCATCATAGGTCGTCACACTCACAAAGGGCCAGTCTGGAACCAACTTAATATGTCTGTGGAACTTGAGAGGAAAATTGGACCACTCAGAATAAAACTTACACAAACATGTGGAGAATGGAACCATGCGGTTGCTCGTATGTAATCATCTCATCTTTAATTTTAACACCAATAAAATTCATATTGTGCCTCATCGATTTTTTAATATTAACATTACTCTTTAAACATCACATTAGTGAAATCCACACTGCCCCTATCTCAGTGATGTAGGTCAATTCTCAGACTAGATTCGTCTACTTTGCTGAAGCTGCCATCCTCCACCTGCTTTTTGTCCTTTATCAGCTCTTCAAGGCTTTCACTTGTGTAACTTGAGAAGGTAACACTTTAGTTTAGGTACTGCAAAAATGCATCTATTACTCATTTACTTGTACGTTACAAGCCCTTAACAAAGGCTTGTTCTGGTCTTCATAACACTTCTAAAACATTAGTAGAGCTGTTATTCATTTCTGTGCAGTGTGGTATATTGACATGATGGTAAAATTATTATTAATATGAAGGATTCTCAGATCTCACACTAAATATGTAATATCAAGAGAATTGTGTCTCAGTTAAGCCACCTCAGACCAATCCAAAGTAACTTTTTGTTAGTAAGTCACATTACGGAGATGAATAAACTCTTTACTGATGTTTTGTAAGTGTCATGAAAACAGAAAGAAGCCTTTGTTAAGGTCTTGTTACATAACAGTAATAGATGCATTTTTGCAGTACCCAAACTAACACTCTACCCTCGCCATTACTGCTCAATTCAATATTTTCTTTCTCATGGCAGCTTAGGATTTTGCCCAAAGAGGATACTTTTTACTTCAAAGCTCTACAAAGTTCACAGTTTCTAACTTCATCTTCTTAAAAACTCTGACTCATGTATGCCTGTTTACGTTTTTCTAAGTGATAGATGCATTAATGTTATGACCTTTGAATCTGATTGTGAACTACTTATGTGTATTGTTGGAAGCAATGCAATTTTAAAACATTTTTTTTTTCTAGACTTTACAGTTAGCTATCAACAAAAATAAAGACTTTATTAGCCCATGAATAAAGTGGCACATGCTGTGAAATCATGGCAGTTTATACGATAAGGTATTTCTTTTGAAAACACCCCAAATTCCTTCCATCTTACAATGTCATAATGTATAATTGTAAGCTTCTGACTTTCATAAAACAGACTGCTCCTGATTGAATAACGTGTCTTCTTCAGGAGTCTTTGACCCTGCCTGGGTTCTGACACTTGCTAAATGTGCATATTAATGTTGGTCTCTCCTGATTAATCCTGTCCTAAGATGATTATAGCAGCTGCTCCTGGTGTAGAGTGACCTTCACTTGCTCCCCTGTCATCGTACAACACTCGTTTGTGGGGAGATTTTCAGGTTCACGGTTATGAAGTGTTGATTTGTATTTATCCACAATAAAGTCACGTTTCCATTTTCTATCTTGTATATAATCTGCACATTCTCAATGCTGACAGGATCAGCAGGAGATTTTGAGCTGCAATATTTAATCAACATTTTTTTTTAAACATTTGTTAATATTAATGTCCAGCACTAATTATACTCACAGGTTACGGTGTTTTTATGGAAGACAGACACACACACTTACCTTGATCAGCATAATATCACTAAGAAGTTCCCTAGCTGTGTCTTAATGGCTCGGAAACATCAGTCTTGACATTAAAGGGCAATGCTTTCTTTCCAAGCTATTCAGGTTTTCCTTCTAATGAAAGAACTACTAGCCCTAAGAAAGTAAAATGAAAAACAAAACAAAGCTCACAAATCAACCTTATTTGAGTTATGCTAATCTGCAGCGCTCTGATTTTGTAAAGGCCGGGCCTTGTTTTTTGTGACGTTGAATGTATGCCAACAACATGCTAATCTGCTCTCTGCACATGCTAAGTATATTTAATTTAAAGCAGCCTTGGCCAATGTTTGTATTTACAAATACTCAGGTTCAACAGCAACTATTGAAATGTACGTTCTAACAACTTTCGATTAGTCAAATTTCACAATAAAAAGCGAAAAGCAGGTTTAGACAATGTCAATGCAATGTTAACTCATTCTAACTTGAAACAAGTATAGTCCATTGACATAAGTCAGCATTATACAGAACTGTTTATACAATGCCAGAATGCAACAATAATCCATCCAAAATGTTTAAAATGCTTTCTTATTAATCTGCAGACCACAACATTTTGACATTATTTTTCAGAAATGACAGTATTTCAAGTCAAATTAAAAAATAACCAAGCAACAAAAGGCACAATTCCTTAGAACAAGCATTCATTGTCATACAATAAGTCAAAGTGCCACACAAAAATAATAAAAGTACATTTAATTTTTGCCATAATGCACAATAACAAAAAGTAGATGAAAATCTAGAAAAAATCAGCTGTGTTCAGCAGCAAATAAAAATACCAGAAGCCTTTAAGCAAAATAATTATAATACTTGATTCAGTTAAAACATATTTTTTGTTGCCAATGCTAAGCAGTCTTTCATGAAATGTAAATACATGTATGTGGCAAATTGCGTGGAAGGGGAGAAGCACCTTGAAGTTGTCGGACAAGAGTAAAAGGCTGGTTAAATAATTTGGTAAAAGCATTTAACAAAATTCACTGCTCACACAGACGTCTTCCACAACGGTAGGCCAGTTATCCTATTTTTAAATCAAAATGCCAATGGAAGAGACGGGTGTTTTCAGTGATCCACAAATAAGTTCAATTGTATGTTAGTATAGAGAGCTAAATGCAACAACTTGGTAGATATGAACAACTTTAAAGTTCTATCCAGTCTGTCCTATCTACTCCACACTCCTCCCACCACATCCAGGAAATCAGATGAGAGATGTTCTAAATAATTTATACTGTACGTGAGGCAGTCTAGTGGATGGCCCCTTCCTGGACATGGTCATTCTCTAGCTGTGGTTATTTTTTTCCTCTGTAATGTGCTGCCACCACCAGATAGTTGTCAGGTCCAAGGTCCTTGATGCTAGGCGATTTCATTGAAACTGGCGAGATTTTCCCCTCCACCCGAGATATCTGAAGCATTCGGCAAGGATCATGCTTCAATAGGTAGCCCTCAAATGTCTCCCAGCCGCCTCCGACTCGCACCATCACGTGTTTGTTGTGTAGCATCTGCAAGAAAATGAACATTAATATTACTGGAGAGATACGGTAGCTGGTTAGTGTCCAATATAGACAGGTATACAGCAGATATGAAAAATCATAAGGAAAACATCACCTGCACTTCCTGTCTGGATTAATACCAAATTACATTCAAAATTATGAGAAAAAAAACATTTTAAAATAATTCAAGATCAGCGGTATTGTATATCAGATAATTATGTAAATATTAAAATCCTGTTTCTATAAAATATGATTTCAGTGCAGCACGAGACTCTCAATTCATGATCTTTAAACAGTAATATTTCTAGAAATTCAAAAATGCCCTATATTGTGTTTTTGAGATGAAACTCTTTTGTGTTAATTATCAACAACTGCAAGTGCAACAATTTGTTTGACCTCGTCTTGTGGCTATGTTCATAAAAAATCAGAAATTGGACAAGAGACAAAACTGACCCATAGTGGCAACTCACACTGACACTGAATGGACTCTACAGTAGGCATGTGACATATAGTGATCAAGTACCACAGGCCTTCATACATTTAAAGTACCGTCAGTATGTAATCATAGTAATGATAATCTGTTTCCAATTTAACAAAGCACATACACAGAACAAAGGCAAACTTCCATGAAACCAGAAACAAAAATGAAAGAACTGTTCCACTGTTCCATAAACAGAACACAATCTGTTCCTCGTCTTGGAATGTGGATGTTGAGGGTCTAACTGCAGTCCCTGCCCACCAACATCACTCATGACATGACCATTGTCGTCACTATGGCCATCTCTGGTTAAAACCAAGTCATTAACAACGTAAATGAATGCTGTGAACTTCCTGTTTCAACTGAATTTCTTTAATTGGGAAGATGCTTGTTAAACTTGCATGGTTAATAATAAAAGACAAGATTTATATCAATGAAGCATTAGGATCCATACTTCTTTGACTTCATAAAAATATATTTTATTTATGTAGCACCTCTCCCATTCTCCCACTTCCCAAATATTCAAAGGGGTACAAAAGGAATAAAAGCACAGAAAAAAATCAAATGAATATCACTACATACAAATTAATATCAAATGCAAAATGAAAGATTACATGACAATTGGTTACTAACTCTTAAATAATCTTTGTTGGCAGTATCAGACTGAAGCCTACACATGCTGATTGGATGGAAAATGGCAAGCTTTTGTTTTATAATTTCAGTAAGAGAAGTTTAATTAAACTGAGAAATTTCCCCTTTCTGTTGAACTTTCCTCACTTTCAGCAGTTCACAACCTGGTGGGTGTGCTTTATTATGGTGCATTTTAGTCACTCCAATGATCTTAGCCAGACAAATGGACCCAACTCTAGTCAATACTTTTAGCACTGCCTCCTCCAAGGAAAGAGAATATCTACTAGGTTTATGGATTCTACAAAGTGCTGAAGTTACCTCTTGAGGATAAACATAATTGAGATAAGGGCTTCCTCAAATGTTGCTGAGAACTAGGTGGGGTGACATACCATCTACCTTCCTATCTGATAGAAGTTAAAAGTACAGATCATTAAAAGGCAGATAAATGCAAATAGAAATTGAATCTGAAAGAGCAAAAAAAGCTATCTAGAATTGCTTTTTTTCCCTAACTATACTACAAAACAAATTTACTTTATCACGTGAACAAATCCAATATACAGATAAAGTTCTTGTTGTGCCATGACTTTAAATATGAATTGAATGATGCAGTCACATGTTACCACAAAGTCTGGTCACAAAATGAACTATCATACAAAACTCAAAAAAAAAAAAAACAACAAAAATGCACGCTAACAAAGGTTACACCATAGTGACCGCATTGTCATATCAATAAAATGGTAAATCTTTAGGTCCTGCAAAACATCTGAAACTCACATTATGCAACAAGACCTTAACATGGGCTTCTTTTGGTCTTCCTAACATTTCTAAAACATCAGTAGATCAGGTAGTCATCTCTGTGCAACGTGGCATATTGACAGGATGGTAAAATTGCTTGTTAATATGAAAGATTTATAGATCTTATACTAAATATGTAATATCAAGAGAAATGTGTCTCAGTTAAGCCACCTACGACCACTCCAAAGTGAAGTTTTGTTAGTAGGTCACACTGCAGAGATGAATAAACACTTCACTGATGCTTTGTAACTGTTATGAAGACCCTAGAAAATGTTTGTTAAGGTTATGTTACATAATAGTAAATGAGTAATACTGTAGATGCATTTCTGCAGTACCTCAAATAAAGTGTTACAAATAAAATATACAGAAGAGTGCATGGCCATAATATAAATTTATTAAAATGGCATACAAGAGAAACAGGGATCACAAAACTCAGATTCCAACAAAATTCAGCTCAATGCTGTATATCCATGTCTTCCTAAAATGATATGGTATAAAATGATAGCTTGTTTTGAGGAAAATCTTACTCTTAAGTGGTCAACCTAATTTTATAACATCATAAGCAAGTGTGGAAAGTACAAAATGAACTACAGGAAAGCATACTCTGGCCTGGCCTTCTTTTAAAATGTCACAATCTCAAAAAACATTTTTTTTTAACAACAATGACATGGATATGTTGTCTTTCAATATGTGTGCAATATCAAGTTGCAGAGCAATACTACTCATTATTGGCATGAAAATGGATGTACTTAGTATGTTATATGATGTTATTTCGATGTTTGCGCCTTGCAGATCCCATTTTAAACCACAAGAATAAGCACAGTATTTTTTTTATTTATAAAAATGCTTTACAGAACACAGTTTCCAAAGGCAAATTAAAGAATATTATAACAGTGAAAGAGTAACTTAAATTTAAACATGCACCAAACATATAATTTAAGGACAGTAAAGAACTCTATCTGGAATATAATGCAGCTTGAAAAAGATGATCACAGATGTGACCTGGATGCCACTTAAGATAAAACATAAGATCCCTTTCATTTAGGGTGGAGACTTGGCCTCAGCAGTTTATAAAGGCTAGGCTTTTACGTGTATAATGGGTGATTTACTAGCATTTAAGGGAATTCAGTCTTCTACACAATACACCTCCTCTGTACAATATTATTAAAGGACAGAACACAGTTAAGTTCAGACATTTCAGGTCAGCTTTTTTGCATATTGATACGAACCTCCTCTGTGAGACGTGCAGCATGAAGTGGTCTTAATAATAATAATAATTTACTATATAATAAAACACTAAGGTCTGTGTGTGTGTCCTGTCCCTGTGAGCAATCTGATTGGTCAGTTTAGGCTTTGGTGTCATTGGTCAGTTTGGTGTAGATGCAATAGAAAGAGGTAAAGCAAGTGTGAGACACACAAGGATGAATAAAGGTGTGGAAGTTACATTCAAAGATAAGAAGTATAAAAGAGGACAGGAGGTGAGCAAGACACCATTAAATGATAAGAGTCTAGAAAGTGGGTTTATGGGAAAGTCGAAGCACCGGTCAACATAAGTTCAGAGTATTGAGAGGAAAGGCACTGAAGGTACACACAGGGCAAGAGATAGCAAATATTTTCAAATGTATGCCATGGCTAGTAATATAATCATTAAGGACTGCTATTTGTCATCTTGCATTATGTACTGTATTATAATTTACAACTTTTTTGGTATTTCATTTATTTTTTCATTCATATACAGTATTCATGTATTTCTAATTTATTACTTTTCATTTTAGTTGATTGTTTTTCTTTAACAACTTGTAAAGCACTTTGAGCTACATGTTTTGTATCAAAATATGCTGCAGAAATAAGTGTTATTGTTAATGTAGGGCATCACCAGGAATGGTCAAGCAAAATTAAACCAAAATCTGAAATTATTTGACCTGGTAGAACACTGTACTTCTTGATTATAAATTCAATTCACAAAGCTGTTGCCTATGCAAGGGTAGCAGTCATCTATCTATCTATCCATTCATCCACCCATTTGTTTTTCAACTCACTCATTGAGTTCAAGGTCACATGAAGCTTGTGCCTATTCCAGGAACACCAGGCAACAAGTGAGAACCAACACACACAGTTATACACATATCCACAGCTACTCTTATTTCTCCAATTTACAGTTGCCAAATAACTTAAAGGAATACTTCACCGAAAAATTAATTTTTTTGTATGTTATGTACTCCAGATAGGTTGTGGTGGTGGTCAAGAAAAATTTTTAATCTCATGTTTTCATGCAGAATGGAGAGAGAAAGGTCTATGATATACAATAAAAGCAACAGCAAATGATGTGAAAAATGCCCATGGAAGAAAGAAGAAAAATCTTACATTACTCATGTTGCATAACCCACATGTCAGTTATCCTCTCATATATTCGAAAATATGTAAAACGCATGCTGCTTTGCCCTAATTATGCTAAATATATATATTATAAACAAGAAACTAAAGCCTCATGGGAATTACTTTTTGCACTGAAGACCCACCTCTCCCCTTCATTCACTGGTCAAGAGTCCTGTCTTCAGCTCAGAAAGTAACTCCCATGAGGCTTTAGTTTCCTGTTTATGATTCGTGTACTGATTAATCTGGGAGTAACTTTGTAACATTATTTTAGCAAAAAAGCATGCATTTTGTACGTTTTGAGCATACAACTGGATAACTGATATGAGGATAATGCAACACAAGTAATGTGAGTTTTTATATTATTTTGTTTCTATGAACGTTTTTACTATTGTTTGTCATTGTGAATTTCCCCTTGGGATTAATAAAGTATCTATCTATCTATCTATTGTACATAATTACTCACTATTGGCTATTATAAATATTTTTCCCTCCATTCTGCATGAAAGCATGAGAGTAAAACTTTTTCTCAGCCACCACTACACTGTACATTCGGTAAGCAGTATATTAAAAAAATATATTACTTTTGGATGGAGTATCCCTTTAAAATCCATGTCTTTAGATGCAAGAGGGAAACTTAAACTTGAAAAGTACTGAGGTAAAAATCCATTCAGACATTGGGAGGACGTGCAAACTTCAGCCAGCATTTGAACATTGGAATCTAAAGTTGTGAGGGAGTAGTGTTAATGTGGACATATGGCAAAGACAATTCTGTTAACACATACTGTAATTAGAGACATGAGTGCGTTGAGACATGAATTGCTGATCTTAAACTCTTTCAGGGCTGATGTCGACTTTTGTCAAAAGGAGGAGTTGACGATGGTTATCAACTGTAAACTGTGCCAGAATAAACCGTTATGTTTTAGTTGGACTCTCGTTGCTAGAAGGAAAGTTAGCTTCATCGGTCTGACTGAGATTTTCTGTGCTTGTGTGAGTAGTAAGGTGCAAACAAGAGCAAAAATGGCACTGACATAATGGCGAGAGATCAAAGCGAATGCATAAAGCAAAATACGTCATGGAGAAAGTTTTACTTATTATCTCTGAACTGGACTATGACTTGCCGGACTCTGATTTTGATAAAAGTGATCGAAAACTAATGTGAGGTTCCAGCTTGAGCTAACTGGTCCCCAGCTAATTGTGTAGCTGACACACCTATGGCAATATTCGCCAGGAGGACTGCCACTTAACAATGGTAAGAGGTAGAAACCAGATTGCAATGCGACCTTGACCACTGCTGCAGCTGCGCGAAGACAGCCTGGCAGCAAGTCTGACGCACATTCTTGGCAAACTGGCAGCTGCAGCATCAGACATTTTATGTTGATTTCTGTGTGAAACCATTGCTTTTCAGAAACTGTTTTTTGGAAAAAGTATTCAGCCCTCAAAGAGTAATAATGAAAAGATATCTAAATTATGTGTCTATGGCATTCATAAAACAATAACAAAAATAGAGTATAGAAGTGATATAAAAATGTGATTAAACAATGCATTACATATTAAGTAACTGCCAGACAGATATTATGAATCCTTGTTTGAAATTAATGTTAAAAAAAAAATGACAGACTCAAGAGAATATACTCCTCGTTCAAAAACTGCTCTTTAATAATTAAACTTTGATAGAGTTAATACAAAATTCAAAAGCTGAAACTCCTACTTTATAATGCTACAAAATCACTACAGTAGGTTTATATGCCATAAAGCAACCGTTTATTTTTCTGCCCCACTGCTTCTCTTCTTTGTGTACAGCCTTCATAAACGCAAAGGAAGAGTTAAAATCGCAGAGGCTACAGCAGGCTGATTAAATATTAACACCCTCCCTTAGTTTCTCATCTACATTTTACTTACCTTTGAGTAATGGGCTCCTAGGAAGAGAGGACGTGTTTAAAAAAAATCTCGTTATGCAAAATGAATTAATGCTCCGCAAGGCAGGAAGGCAGCTGGACAATGGATGAGTCCTCACAGGATTGGCGTCAAACAGAGTAATGACCTGACCTCAAACCCCCCCTCATCCCCATTGGCATCAAGAGAAAAAGATCCACTCAATATAATGCTGCCAATATAAACAAAACCATTAGTCTAATTCTTTGATAATATTCTTAAATACTAATGTAATCATGAGAAATGCATATATCACTTTTCCATTTAAAAAGAAATCTAAACCAAAAATAAGCAATCTGATCGTTAGTATTATATTTAAAAAAAGTAGCATGAATGTAGCCTCAGAATTTTTATACATCTAGTTTGGCTTTTAAAAATATGGTACTATGAAGGGAAAAAGGTGTCATTTTTAAACAGTTTACATATTGCATTTACATTTCTTGTAGGCTTCTTTCATAATATAAAAAAAAATAAATAAATGACATTTTTCCCTGTTTAATAATGACATCAGTACCAGAAACATCCTGGAAATATGCTACTTAACAGCTTTTCCAAACTGGGATCTAACAAAAGTGACATTTTATGTATTTTTTTGAATAATACACTTTATAATAAGACTAACACAATTTACCACTGTAAATTACTTTTAAGAATCCACACTGATTTACAGTTGGTATGATAAACATAATTTCTGTTCACATTGTTCCGAGGATTTCTTTAAAAAGAATGACTGCGATTATGAGTATGTTTATTTTTTATATACCACGGTTTAGGGTGTATTTATGTGTACAGTGCAGTTTGCTGGCACCCAAGATATGCGTTTACCTCTTGTGCAATTCTTACTCTAAATTAAAAATAGTAAGACATTTGGGAGAACTTTCCCAGTCATGATGAGTCTCTGTAGGGTTGACAGGCTCATTGTTCACACTTGGAGCAGAGGAATAATGAAACAAATTTCCACAGAGATGCAGGTGTAAAAGATATGTGGATGTATTTAGAGTAAACAGCATTGTTGTTTTCAGAAAACAATGAAGAACTGAGTTCAGCAGCTACTGACTTAGCTATTCTTAAAAACCTTCTTTGAAAGTAATTACTTTTTTATTATTACCCCTTCTGATATATTTATCTATATGTTCTTGGAATTATATTTTCCTACTGGAAAGAAAAACCATTTAACTGTTAGTATCTAAACCATATAAACCTCACTTGTAAACCACAATCTTTGTTACAACTAAGAGAAAAAAAAAAATCAGCAATATTACTAAATGCTAATATCAACGCTTCTAGCTGTTTTGCAACAGAGTTATACAATAAAAGTTTAAAATATGTCTTAAAATTAAACTTAACACCTCAAAAGTGTATAATATGATCAAACGAGAGATAAATCTATTGATAATACTGTATAAATATTTTGGTGTTTTTAATTTGCAGGTAGAGATTAGACTCACAGTATACCCTCTAGGCAATTAGACGTGTTAGGCTGGAGGTCTCTTACCCTGCTCAGTGCTCCAGTAGAGACACTGCCTTTATGAAACTCATAACTCCCAATTAAAATACCAAATCATTTCTTGCAGTAAGTGTGCTCCATAGATCTATTAAATGTGCTTGGCTGATGTTATTAGCAATATTGACTTTCTCCTCATCAGCTACAAAGAAATAAAAAACATTCTTTACTGAATACATCTCCTATTCAGTTGCATGCGATACACACCTAAGCCTTGTTGCTATAACAACAGCTGCAGAAAGAGACTTCAATGTCTCATTTCTAAGTTGGCAGACACTGACAAATTCCCATGAGGACTTGCAAACCTGGCCATTCCTGCCAGCTCTGCAGCCTGCCCTTTTTTTCTTGTCATTGCTAACTCATTTATTAAGGGGCTATTAAGCTTCTGGTGAAACAAGCAGATTTACAATCCATTCTGTAGAAATAATTCCCTTAATGTGACACAAAGCTGCTCTGTAACTCCTAAGAGCTACAAAAATAAAATGAAAAGGTTTGCGTTTTTTCCTTATCTGCTGCTAATTCAAATGAAATAAACAACTACCTTATCAAACATTGATGCTTTTAGACTTTACACTGCAATTCAGGGAACTTTATTACTCTTTTTCTATTATTACAATATTTTTCAAAAAAGAAAAGTACCAGTTTAGAAACCAAAGCTTAAACTATACGCCATGCAGTAAAATTCAGAAATATACATTTTTTTTTTATTGTGTAATACATATAATTGGCAACTGCATTGCACGGAGTCTCCATGCAAGTAAAGAAAATTGATTGCCCACATATTAATGGCCAGTGACCCACTGTGAGCATTATAATCTAAAGTCGCCAAGTTTGGAAACAGCTTATATAAGGATAGCTTAGCAAGCATGAATCATTTACAACAGTTTGCACTTTTAGAAATAAACCCAGACACATCTTAAAAATCTATGTCAAATGTATTTTAGTATTTCTCATTAATGATAGCAATTTCTAGAGTCTTGGGTCTGAATTACTTTTCTCGGGTTACTTCACTACTCCCCTCCCACCTCTAACATCCCAAAGGCATGTGCATTATGTTAACGATAAGTGACTGGATGGATAGATGAATTCTATATATTATGGAGTATATATTGGTACACCATGGTCAGAAACAATTCTCTCATATGTTATATTATAAAAATATTCATCTGAATTCAGGGAACATTATGCTCAAATATGGAAATATGCTTTTGTGAGACTGCATCAAGACTACAATGTGCAATTATTTAGTCCAAAAAAAGATGTAGTGGCACTAGAAGCTGTGAAAGGAAAATAGCAATCAAGTGCATCTGTTGACTAAAGGGCAGGTAGTACTTTGACAGGCTAATGGTGTTTAATATATCTCTTTAGTTTTGAGTATAAAAGGAACCTACTCCAGATTTTACTGACATTTATTGATAAAGTGGTTATTTTAGCTAAACAGTGAATAATGTTGCGTACTTGAGGAAAAGGGTGGAAGTTACAAGTAAGAAAGTCTTTGTTCCCATAAAGAGTTGTGCATATCTAGAACAAATTACCGAGTCATGTACAACACCTGTCATCATCATGCCTACCACCTGTGGTACTGGCATTTTCTGTGCTCATCCAGGTTAGCTGGTTGTTCCACACTCTCTCAAGTCCTTGGCATCCTTAATCAAAAACCCATTCTTTTTCTATCATCTGATAAACCTATAATCACATCTTTTCCTGCCTACCTTTGGGACTCATTGGCTCCACCTTCATCATGGTGCACCTATTCACCCAATAATCATCTGTGTTATACTGCACATGCCCAAACCACCTTAATCTGTTGCTCCATAGCACATCTACTGCCTCCACACCAAGTCCTTCTTTGTTCAACATTTATCTTCCTTTCACTCTGTGACACTCCACAAATCTTCCTGATCATTCTCCTCTATTTGCTTTGTAGGCTTAAATGTAAGCGATATGTGAGTTTTTGTGAACTATTGCAGGATGCTTGGCTTCCTTTGGCATTGCTGATTTGCCGAGTCTTCCTCCGACTCTTAATATTCCTTCTTGCAGGACTGGATCCAGTTTAATGATTTTACTGCTTTTCTTTATAGGCCGATTTTTACTTAGTGCTTTAACTTCTTCTGTGTAAGCTTGTACTTGACTTAGGCGAATAAGCTCATTTTCTGCTTTAGACAAGTCATCTAGAGACAGAGGCTTTAGTCTCATTATTGATTTGTATTCCCTCATATGTTTCGCGATCAGCGTCTTTTGTCTTTCAGGGCTATGTCCAGATTGGCTAACTGTATATTGAATTGCCTTTCTCTCTTCTTTCAAACGCATTAGCACTTCTTTAAACTTAAGGAACCAAGCTACTGTTTTCTTTAATTTGTACCATTCTGAGTAGTACTCTATAAGTCGTTTTACCGGTTCAGTTTTTTCTTCTACACATGCAAAATTTGCTACACACCTTTTGATTTCCGGATCGTCGCTAGTAGACAAGTCCACCTCATCCGGTCTCTTAGGCCATTTGTGCTCTGGCTGTAGTAGGAAATTCGGGCTTTGTATCCAAGTCTTACTTTTGATGAAGCTTTCTATTGTCAAACCTCTTGATGCTTGATCCGCAGGTTTCTTGGTATAGTGACAGATTTTAGTGGTGCCACTCTTGATTTCCCCATTAGAAATGAACAATGTCTCTCATTTTCTTTGTTAGTCAAAAGGAGGTAGGAAACAGTGCCATACCCGTTTTCTGAAGCATCTCCAAAATGATGCATTTGTGCGGTCATTATTTGACCAAATCCAGGCGGTTTAAAGCACCTGTCTACATTGTAATCCACAAGTAGCTGCAAATCGTCCATCCATTTTTTCCATTGCCGAACGTACTTAGCTTCCACTTCTTGATCCCAAGCATATTTCTCTTTACACAGTTCTCTTAGAATAAGCTTGGCAGGCAATATGACTGGCGCTAAAAATCCAAGTGGGTCATATATTGAACTGACCAAGAGAAGAATCTTTTGAAAGACGTCCTGAGAGAAAGCAGCTTTGTTACAAACTTTTCTGTAGCGGACGAAAAAATGGATACAGACACCTCAGTCAAATCGGCGAAGACAGCTGGACGTATAAGCGGTAAGCACTGTCTTTTTTGCAATGAAAATCACGATCTTAACGAATGCAGTGCAATTCAAAATCTAACTTATGAAAGTAAAATTGACTTTTTGAAATCTAAAGACTTATGCTTTAAGTGCCTTAAACAAGGACATTTTAGTAAAGTCTGTGAAGAAAAGATTAAATGCCAAATATGCTCTCAGTTACATCCAGTAATTCTGCATATGAATAAGGAAAAAGGCACCAACTATAAAGCCACACCTCCTAAAGAGGAAAACGTTATGTTGGAAGAGAAAAACATTTCTTTTGCCCATATTTCTGTTGAACCGATAGAGACTTGTTCTGATACCGGGGTCGGTAAAGAGTGTTTCTTAGCTGTGACTCCAGTTCAAGTTAAGTCTGAAACGAATGAAAAATGTGTAGAAATATATGGTCTAAAAGTCTCTGACAGCTCAGCTACATTTGAATTGTAGCTTCATGTTCCACTTGTATCAGTCACAGCTCACTCCCACACAGCATACTATAACCTCAAATATCTTTTATAAACTTTACTCCTCAATGCCAGAGAGGATCCGTTAGAAGTCAGGATACTGTCAGCTTCCAGTACTTCTTTCATACACCTCTAATCCTGGTTTATCACTGCTGTGCCCATGCCTCCTTCTGTATTCATCGTGATATCAGAACTTCCCTACTATCTTCATAAATACTCCATTACTGATGATCTATTTGTACACATAAAACATGAGCATTCTGCATCCATCAACACACTTTCTACAAAAAAATGTCACATTCACTGCCTGCAGACTCCATGTCCTATAGTTTACTTAAAAAAAAAAAATGAAGTTGAAACATTTCATACCATTTTCCTGTTAGAGAGAAGTGGCATGGTTTGGAGGTGGTGGAGTGGGGGGTTGAGTGTATTCTGTAGTGAACTGGCAATCAAAACAGAAATATCGAGACTCTTGAATGGGGTTTGCCAGCTAATGCCTTGTGAATGGGCTCAGTCCAAAAAAAGCCATGTATAGCTACTATGTAGTACCATACTACTCTTGAGAGTGGAATCTAACTCCTTCTTCGATAAGGAAACAGGAAACACATAAGAGACTGAAAGCTAACAATCAGATGGACTTAGACTGCTAAAATTCAAGGATGATTGCTCTCTTACTCTGATGTTATCCTAAAGAAGATGGCATGAGTGCATGTGGGAATACACATCCATCTGGCTAGATGCAAGATAGGAGAAGTTTTTCCAGTGGTTGACTGTATGATCTCAATAGGACAAAGAAGAACATTCCAGTACTGTTTATGTGCATGCAAACTATTCAAAGCATCCTACCTTTTTAAAGATATTGGATTTGGCACTTGAAAGGGTAAATTCTACTGACTCTGTAGTCTGGGAGATTTCAATGCTCATGTTGACAATGACAAAGATACCTGGAGGGGCATGATTGAGGGGAACAGACTGCCTAATCTGAATCGGAGTGATGAATTGTTACTAGACTTTTGCGCAAGTCATGAATTGACTGTAATGAAAACCATGTTAGAAAAGATGGATTTTAATAAGCGTACCTGGTGCAAGAGTACTGTCGACCAAAGGTCTGTGATTAACTATGTAGCTGTATCATCTAATTCGAGCTTGCTCTAAACATTCAGGCAAATAGATGTGCTAAGCTGTCAAATGATAATCATTTCGTCTGAGGTGGCTTGCATCAGTGGAGAATCTGCTGGGGAGACCTGAAAGACCCAAATGAGAACTGAGAATATCCTGGTATTAAATACCAGATGGCTCTGTTTGGCAGAAGTTCAACTCTCACTTCCGGAAGAGTTCTCCTTCATCCTGTGATAGGTCAGAAACACAGAGTCTAAAATGGACTCTGTTCGAGACATTAGTAGTCAAGGCAATTGCAGAAGGTTCAACTCAAATTATTCTGACAGTTGTGACCAGAAGGCTGTTGTTATCTGCCATTGTGTCACCTCTGGGACCCAAAGGTGGATACCAGCAATACGACGAGTTATCATTGTGATGAACATGCAATGATAGCAGAAAGGTATTCTAAATTTGACTAAGAGGTTCTGGCAGCCCAAAAAGGCAGTTACTATAACACCTTAAAGAAATTCTGGCAAACACAGGCCGCCCTTAATAAAAATGAAAAAATGTTGACCTTAGCTATGGACGTTGAAAGGTTGAAGCAACATATTGAGGAACTCCTTAACCCTTTGGCTATGTGGTGTACAGTAGCTCTACAGTAGCCTACATCCACCTTGTAAAAACATTGCCAGAACCATTTCTTTAGGGTTGGGTTATATGTTGGTCATTGGATTGAATAGTTTAGGTGTTTTTTGGCTAACATGCCTTCTCAGTGTTGCATGGAGTGTGTACACGGTGCCTCGAGATTAACAGACAGAAATGGGTGTTCCATATTCTTGAAAAGGGTGACAAGAGTTTGTATTCCCATTACCAAAGGATTACACACCTTAGCCTATGCCAGAGTACTAAATCAGAGACTTTGTCCAACAGAGGAATGTGAATTCAGCCCATATCATGGACCAACTCCTTTCACAGATATTTCTGGCAGATACTTTACAAATGAGGTGGCACGGTGGTGCAGTGGTAGCGCTGCTATCTCGTAGTAAGGAGACCTGGGTTTGCTTCCCAGATTCTCCCCGTGTCTGCATTGTTTTTTTTTCCGGGTGCTCTGGTTTCCTCCCACGGTCCAAAGACATGCAGGTTAGATTGCATGTTGGTGATCCTAAATTGTCCCTAGTGTGTGCTTGATGTGTGTGTGTGTGTGTGTGTGCCCTGCGGGATTTGTTCCTGCCTTGCGCCCTGTGTTGGCTGGGTTTGGCTCCAGCAGACCCCCGTGACTCTGTGTTAGGATCTAGCGGGTTGGACAATGACTGACTGACTGACTGATACTTCACAAATGTGGAATTCTGTTTGACATCTTGTCTTTGTACTTCAGTTTGTCTTTTTTTTTAACATTTACAGTCGATATTAGTTTGTTCGATGTGGATGTTGGACTTTACAAAGGGTGCATATGTCTCCTCATTTGGTCATGATTTTCATGGGAAACACATCAAGACACAGGTAAGGCTTAAAAATATATAGTTTGGGAATCTAAGAGTCACATCTTTGTTGTTTGCAGATGATATTGGTCGCTTGGCTTCATAAAAATGAGACTACTGGCATGTACGGGAAAGGACATGCTGTATAGGACGCAGCTAAAGAATTACCACTTACAAATCTGAGATTATGAAGCTCTAATTATAAAGAATGGCTAGTTCTCCATAGCTAAATGTTGAACTGTTGCCCCTAGGAGAAGAATTTAAGTACTTTGATAATTTATTGAAGAGGTGGGTTTGAGGTAATTGTGAGATAACTTCCACACTGGTGGAAACTCAGCAGTTTTGTGGACATTATACTGGACCATGATAGTGAAGTGGAAGCCATCTATAAAGGTAGAACTTTGGATTTACTTGTCAGATAAATCATCCCTTATCCACAGTAATGGTCACAAGCTCTGGGATGTGACAGAAAGAATGGCATTGTGAGTACCAGCAACTGAAAGTTTCTGTGTAGGGCAGCTGGGTTGACTCTCCAAGACAGGCTGAGAAGCACAGCAACACAACAGAATGTTGGGCTTACTGGCTGAGATGATCAACTTAAGGCTGTAACAGCAAGTATTTAGGATTGTCTAGGTGCCTCTCTTGAGATGCCTACAAATGGAGACTGGGTGAAGACCCAGGCCATACTAGAGGGATTAAGTGTTTTGACTAACCTTAGAGTTACCCTGGAGAGTTTCAGTTTGAAAGAAGTTGTTTAAGTCAGGATGGTATGGTCAATCTACCTCTGTGTATTCACAGTAGTCAGATAAGCAGAGTGAAAATGAATGAATGATAAAACCCTGTATATCCTGGAACATCATGACAATTATAACTCAAAAATCAACCCTTATCCAAGACTCTGAGGGTCATCTTCCAACCAGTACTACAAAATATATTTATTTTGCCCATTGATTCACAATTTGTATACGTCCGTGTCTTACACAGTTCACTAAAGCAATGCCAGTACCTCTCTGTAAAATCAAACATTTTAGAAAATATAACTCTCTTCCTCTCATTCTCAGTGAGAAAGAGATTAAAAATCTGCAACGTAAAAGAGAAATGTACAGCAATAGCAATGTTCCCAGAGAGACAGATGTGACAGGACAAGGTAATCCTGAAAAAAGTACAATGTGCACATTGGCCCACTTTCTACTTATTCGATAATAATTACTGCTCATGGAGAATGTGTTTGTGAAGTGTAAGTGAATGCAAAGCAGACCTCTACTTTGTTCACTGTAATCATTAGGAGAAAATTCTTTCTTAGCCAAAAAAAAAAAAAAAATCAATGGGTTTTCAGCCCAGTGCCATTTGGAATTCCAAGATGTCAAAAAGCAATTTATTTTCATATTACTAATAAAAAATGATCCAATATAGTTGACAAGACATATGTTATGTCAGCTTTATTTGTACACATTTATCTTATGGCATAAACCTGCACCTTATGAATTGGGCATGTAGGTGCAGCATTAACAACCAAATGTATATTCATATAGCAATGCACCCTGCTTCTCATTACTGTCACGATGGGTAATTAACAGCTTGCACTTTTTCATGTTTCAATTCAAACGGGTCTTGACGCAGCAGTGAGCCACTAAGCCACTATACTGGTATATTCTTTAAAAAGAATCACACATGTGTATTCACACAGAAAACCAGGTGAAAGTATGACAGTGAGCAAGCACCTAAATCTACAGCAGCAAAATGTTTCTTCACAGAGTACAAGGCAAATTAGTCTTTGAAAAAGTCCTGATTGTCTGCAAACATTTTAAAGAGTATTCAACGTTAGTTAAAAATAAAAAACTGCCCTAGTCACTTCTTGAGCTATTACCAGCTCTCCACTGGTTATAGGCACTTTTTAACTAAAAATGCAAAATGTTTTGTCATTGTAAATTACATTTAATTAACACTACTGGAGGCAAACATGTTTTCATAGTCCATGAGGAAATATTATTGTATATAGTGTATACAGCCATTCATCCCGGCCAATACCCCCAGACCGCCAGGTGGAGCTCTCCCTGCAGCATGGAGGTGCCCCGAATGCCAGCAGGGAATTATGGACAATGGAGTTTTTATCCACAGCCTTGCTGGATATCATGGGGGCCGCTAGAAGGCGCTGCAGGGAGAAGCAACGAGTGTTTTGCCTACAACCTGAAAGTGCGTCCTAGTCAAATGGACAAAGGGAATGACATGTTTCTTGGCTGAAGAAGAGGAGCTTCATCCGACCCGGAAGTGCTAGGAAGTCACATGGACTGCGGGTTCAGAAGCACTTCCAGGTCACGGACTCTAAGAGGACTGTGGGAGATCCCAGACGTTGAGCTGAGCTGGGTGGCAACTCCCATGTTTGGGAGTGGAGGATTATTGATTATTGTGTATTTATTAGTGTTTATGAGAATTGTGGAGAGGAGGGTGTTTTGTGCACTGTTTTGTACAAATAAAGTCAATTATTGGACTTTTACCTGGTGTCTGGTGTCTAGTCTGAGGGTTCAAGGTGACAACAGCGCCCCCTATCTGTCACAATAGTAAATTACAAGCACTATGTACATCAATGTACAGCATTGATAGATGTTTGACTCCAGCCTCACACTCAACATCAACTCTTTTTTTTTTGTTTTTAAACTAAACATTCTTAAACCTGCTTAATGACATTTGGGGTCACAGGGAGGTGAAGAATACTGCAGCAGCACTGGGTACATGCAGGAAAAAGTACTTGACAAGGGCACCATTACATAACTAGTCTCACTCATGCTGATCTGAGCTAATTTGGACTCACCAATGCACCTAACACTTACATCTTTGGGATATTGGAGGAAAACAGAAGTTCTTGAAGAATTAAAGCAGATGATATTTTGCAGATTCCATACTACAGTGACCCAGAATGCTGGATCTGTGAAAGAGCAGTCCTAACCACTGTGCCACTGTATTCTATATCACAGTAAAATAACTGAAATAAAAATAAGATCAGTATAGAGGTATCCAGGGATCTCTTTTCGTGTTGTGCTGCCTTTGTTGGCACACTCTTGTCCTTCCCTCTGCCCTTTTCCAAACAATATGCTTTGTATAAAATAAGTAAATAAAATATTAAGCCACTGTAGAAATTCAGCAGTGGAACAAATCAGGTTAAGAAATCTATTCAGAACAGAAAGGCAATCGACTGCAAACAAAGCAGAAAAATTGAGACATTGTTCCATAATAGTGGAGTAATATAATAAAACATTTATTAGCTGCTGAAAAAGATCAGGCAGTGAGATCATGAACAGGTCACCATTAGAAAACAGAACAAGATTTCTTCAGCTCCTTTCTGGTAAAATAATTGCATTATAGCTGGCACCAGCTTTCAATCATGTTTGCTACATCATAAAACCCAGAGCTCTTTAAATTTAACCTGAAGCTATTTCCAGTAACAAGTAAAGGTGGCACCTCTCCTCAGGCATCCTATTATTTTTTACTTACTTATTTTTCTTGATAAACCTATAAGGGCACACTGACTACCCATCACAAGGTTATTTGTGTAAACATTACAAAACTGAAGGTCCTTCATTTTTCCAAGACTATTTGAAGTCCAGCAGATGCTCACAGTACACCTTCAAGAGTGGACAAGGAGACTAGAGCTGAACGAACAAAAGTACTACATAAACAAATTAACTTCTATCACTATATTACTTTCCTACAAACTCTAATATAATATAACTATGCAACACCTTTGGTAAAGACATCTGATTGGAAAACTCATGTTGTTTCTATAATCCTTCAAGAGGCCCATGTGTTCAGAGCGGGTAATAAATCAGTTATTCAAATTTTACTAAAATCAGATTAGCCTTCTACAGCAAACTATACAGTTGAAACAGGAAATCACAAGAGAGTTTTTAACATTTTTAAACATTCTTTACTCCAGTAACTTCCATCCATCCATTATCCAACCCGCTATATCCTAACTACAGGGTCACGGGGGTCTGCTGGAGCCAATCCCAGCCAACACAGGGCGCAAGGCAGGAAACAAACCTGCAGTGTCTGAAACACATTACATTGCTGTGCATGCAGACAAACACCAAGCCCAGAGCTATTAAAACATGAATTGCCAGTTTTACTTGCCCGATCAATTATTTTTCACCAATTAGTTCACCTAACTTTATATTTCAAACTAAGCTGGCATTTACAAGGCCTGATGGAAATCTAATTACTTGACAAGTCCTGCATTTCTCACAGCATACCGATTTTTTCTCCCATGAATTATTTATAAAGGGCTCATCAAGAAAAATACAGAAGGCAACCGGCCAGCACTAAAGTGTAAAATTTCACACTGCTAAGAGCCTGAAGGGCCAGAAGGAGGCACAATTTCACAACATATTGCTGGTTGATTGCTGGACTGAGACAGAAAGTAATGTTCATACTTCTGGAAGATGTAAAGGTATACAGATTTCCAAGATAAATTCTTCCCAGACTAGAGACTGCCCTAAAGGTGCAAGATACACACTTTTTTCCACTATTTACACCTCATACTTTTTGTTTCACATTTTCAGCATTTTTCAACATAGAACCTCATCCCCTCTCATTTAACAACCCTTTCTCAATCTGTTAAATGTTTCCTGTGAAATGCTGTGCATTTCTGATACACAAAAAGCTAATAAGCGTCAGTGCTGGAAACTAAAACTCAGCTACTTTGCCAGTGACGGCTGTGCTTGGATAACAGTTTTCCATTTCTAGCAAAACAGAAATCCATTTAGTACAATTTCCAGGTCACTGTATATTAAAGCTGGCTTTTTCCACTATTACCCTAAACATCACAGATCACACCCCACTATAAAGTTAATGGACTTCATTACATGTTTATTAGTCCTTGGTTCGATTCTATCTTCAGAGGTCTTCCTACATGAAACTTTAAATGACTAGGACTAAATCCAGTGCTAGATGTCTTGACTCAGACCAAATGCATTGGCAACATTACCCTTCTGATGCCTTGAATACTTTCTTAACTGTTATATTTTTGTGGGCCCACAGTGTGGAACTCACTTACAAAACTTGTGCAACAAGTTGTGTCACCCTAAAACACTAAATATGAAGCTCTTTGCTTGTCTTTACAAATGCACTTCAACATTTGGTGTATTATTTTAATTTTTAATCTTCTCAAATATGTCTTTAAAAGATATACTTCACCATGAAAGACAGAAATACATTCTAGAACAAAAACAAATTGTTTTGTAAGGTGTTATAATACTGTAAAGTATTAAACATGAAACATTACTCATTTTACACCTGTATTCAGAGAAATATCCAAATAGGATAAACAACCCTGTGTAATGTAAAGTCTGTTGTAATATTGTAGGCTATACTGCTTGCTCATCCCTCATCCATTTTAATTTGGAAAATTGTAATCCCTAAAATGTAATACAATTGAAAAAGTATGTCCTATTCTATTTAAAATGGGAGAAGCTAAATTTTACATTTGAGAAGCTGTCCAATATTTCTTTTGAGTTTGGCATGAATGTATTTCTGATGTTCTTAATAAATCATATTGGGCCTCTGTCCACTTTTCAGATGCCTCAATACCTTTGAGTGACTACCATATATTTGGTTATTAAATTTCATAGCTCTCCAGATGGGCTGGAGATGGCACTAAAATTGAGTATGGTATGAAACATGGCTTTACTTGTTGTACGCTTACTTTAATGTAATTTTATAAAACAAAAATGATGAAGATTAGATGATTTTATTGAAACAATAATAGCTTGATACTGAGCCTGCAAATGCAAGAATTCCAAGTATCTGTTGTATGAGCTTGGGACAAAATTCTGGTGGACTTGGTAGTTGGTAAGCATTGTGAAGTAGAGGGTGAGAGGGCAATAAAAAGTGACTGATGTCGTTAATAATACTGTGTGCCTTTCCAAGGCTGCATATGTTATGTACTATCTGGAAACTGTGCTCCAGAAATAATCTCAGACAACGTCACCACCATTTGTAGTGCTTTGTGGCCCTGAGCTGAGAAGTTGGCATACTTAGATTTTATGAAGTCAATGAGTGTGCAATTCCTGTTGGAGAACATAGACTGAGACACCTGAAATTTACATAGACATCAAACGAAGTAAAAGCATTGGAGAGCCAAGATATGTTGCTCCCTCTTCAGATCTGTGATGGAATTAACCTGCTGTCACACCACAGTATCCCAGCCAATGAAGATGGTAAACATGTTTGTTTCCTTTTTCTTAAAGTTTATTTGGCTTAAAGAAGAGATTGTTATTCTAGCATCCGTCTCTATAAACCATATCGTCATTGTTGGTGATCAGGCCTATGTCATCAGTGAATGTCATGATGGAGTGAGAGCTGAGTCAGAGGTGAACAAAGGCAACAGAGAGGCTTAGCCTGTGTTAAGTGTGGAGAACAGGTTGCCAAAAAACTACAGATAATGCTGTTTGTCAGTTGGGAAGTCCAAAATCCTGTTATAAAATTTGACACTCTGGGAACTTGGTGATCAACTTTGATGGGAGAACAATGATTAATGCTGACCTGTATTGAATAAGCAGTAGTTTGGCACTGCAGATTTTATTATTCAGTTGTGCCATGATGGAATGATGTGCAATGCAGATCTGGCTTCTTTGGGTACCGGTTGTGGAAATAAGCTTGAGGCAGCTGAATCTATAAGGAATATTACAGTTAACATGTCCCAGCACCATCAGCAGCATTATGATAAAATAATAAATGTGACTTCTGAGCAAGTTTAAAAAATTGTAACTTTAAGTAAAGTTTCTAAGATTTTTTTAATCCTGCAGTAAACAAAAAGGTGCTCCTTAATCTGCATGGCTTTCCTTCAAAGTAATGTTAAAATCAGAAATGCTTTTATGATAGAATATAAGTCCTGCAATAGACTGACTGAATGAGCTGGCTCATACCTTGTGGATGCAGTTGGTATAAGGGATAAACTCCAGCTCCTTAAATTGAATTAGATTAAGAGAGTTTGAGAGTGGTATAGTGTGGTAATAAGGAGACAATTTTTGAAGAAAGATAAATAAATGGTGGTGTCTGGAGTTACCATGAAAAAACGGCATATATAGTGACCCTTAAATGAACAGCAATAGTAACTTCATAAAGATTTATATCACCTAAACAGTCTAGTGACTGTTCCAGACTTGTGAAGCAGTAAGAGAAAGTGCATCTTGGACCGATTTATTCCACAGTCACAACTGCCTTACAAAAATCTAACTTAAGTATAAGCTACACAGCAAAAACAATAAATATGGTTACATACATACATGCACCAAATGAACATCATTCTGGACCAAAATGTTTAATTACCTTTCAGACAGCCTTGGTGTCACAATCCCTCCTAAAATGGAAGAATCCTAACTCTCCTCTTTTAAGTCAGTGGGAAACCGATGTTTTATAGTATTTGAAATTAGAAAAAAATCAAATACTCAAAGGATCTGTACAGATTTTTTTCAAAACATGGCAGGATCTAATCAGTAATATTTTAGAATAAGCTCTTAAAGCACAGAGGAAGCAATTATTTCTGCATTTCTTTTTCTTTTTCATTCATCTCTATTGGCTTATCATACTCATCAATTTAGGTATGTTTACAAGCCTTAAGTTTTACCCCATTGGCCATGCTCTTTCTCTCAGGGGTCGACTTGTTCTCAGTCCTACTCTCACTAAACCATATGCACATTGACAACAAAGTGAAACTTAGTTGTTATACATGCAACAAAATCAGTCCAAATGTAACCCTTATGCTTAGGTATGTCCTTTTTGAAAGATGTACTGGTTTGCTACAATGAAGAGAGAAGTAAAAGCAAATTGTCCCCTGCGAAGTATACCGAGAAAGAATATCAGGGTTTAAAGAAATTAATTGTAACAGTACCAGAGAATCCAGACACAGATATACTCTTAGTTGTGACCTCCGTAAAGCTATTCATGTGTGTGAATGACTGGCTTCTTCAATTTGAATTCTTTCATTCAGGAAAAGCCAGCACATATGTATCTATGCTAAACAGGGACATCACAGAACATAAGAATCTTTGTCTCTGCAATTTTTCTGTATGGTGGTACACTTGTGTGCACAATGAAACTGCATTTGAATCCCAGGCCCAGTCATGGTGAAGGTTGAATATTTCCCTTTAAAAATGTGTGTCTATCTTTTTTTTGGTATTATTTTCCACATCCTAAAACATGCTAAACATGTTAGATTAAGTGGTGACTCTGTATTACCCTTATAAAACAGTGTGTGTAGCTATATGCATGTGGGTTATCTGCAATGAACTGGTACCCCAAACAGGTTTGACTACTGCCTTCCATCCAGTGCTGCCAGAATAGGTTTCAACTCCTGAACTGGACAAAATAATTAATGAAAAAGGATGGATGTAACTTTTTCTATCACTGCAGAAAAAGTCACAGAGAAATAACTCAGAACAGGTGCCCCTTCTATTCTTGGTCTATTTAAAAATAGCAACTTGCATGTGACGCATTAACAACAAAATGCTTTTTTCAGACTTTCAGATTTACTTGATAAAAAAAGTGTTTGTTGCCAGCTTCATTACAGAATCACAGAGTTGAACTGCATCCTGGGAATCTATTTTTATGGGATATATCTCATGTGATGAATCAGCTTCACCAACAATGTCCCCAGCCAGACATTAAGTACAATATAGTTAACTTTTACTGTCATTTATGTGAGAACTTACTTCACACATGGAAGACAGAGGAACAACAACTACTGATGCTGCACTTTAACATGGATCTTGACTATTATGAGACTAGAAACTCAAAAAAAAAAAAAATCATATATATTTGACTTATATAGACATCTTTAATCTACATTTTCTAGTAGCTACAAGTAGCTTAAAGGTGTCACTGAAATAAATATAGTAAAAACTTAATAATAAGCATCTTCTCTTGACTATGAAAACGCTGTGTTTAAAGGTATAACCTTTGTCTGCCTACTTATTCCATAAACAGCTCTGTCTACACTCCAAAATAGTTCTCTCTATGTTATAATAATAGGCACAAATAAAAGGACACTCTTAGAGCACATTATTTGATAGGTGTTATGAACTAACAAGTTCCTAAGCTCAAAAATGGCAAAAATAACCAATACAGGGGAAATACCATCAAATCCCGGATGGTAACAAAGAGGGCAATGAAGAATATTTGTATATAAAAATAATGTATGTATATATATATATATATATATACACACACACACACACACACACACACAAGTCAATGTAGGTATGTGTGCGTATGTATGTATGTATGTTCCAGTATCACTTCCGAACGGCTGGAGTGGTTTTCATGAAACTTGGCACACATGATTCTCATTAGGTAGGGTCGGGGGTGATCTTGTCATCTTGTATGCATGTTATCATCCATTTGACACTCAGAACGACCACCAGAGGGCGAACTAGAGGTGACTGCCAGCATTCTCTATGTTTGAGCACCACCAAATTAAATAAAGTTGACTGGATCCGAGCGTCAACTGGATGATAACATACATACAAGACTGCAAGACAAGTACATTAGTGAGTCTTCATTGTTTGTTTTTTATAATTTTATTTTTAAATTTTTTTTTTTCAAAGTGTATTTATACAAAATGATCTGTGGCACAAAAATAACAAAGGTCACAGAAGGTAATGCCTCCAAAATAGGCAGTAAAAGGTTGCTAAAATCCAATAAATCAAAAAAAAAATCAAAACAGCAAAACCACAAGAGAACTCAACAGCACACTAGTGCATTCACAGTGAACCGTGAGATTTCCTCAGCCTTTATAGGGCTGAAGGTAGTCCCTTGATGGTGACAGACAGATGGCCCGACCTCCTGGAGAAACCATCCACAAAACACAAACTAAAACAGGCATAATATTAAACATGATAACATAAGCAATTAACAAAATAAACAAAAATGTGACATTTGAACCCCAGCCTGGGGAGAAGCTCTGGTTGAAACAAAATAATCGGAGCATTTTTTGAGAGTATTTCTGAAATGCTCAGGAGTCCATTATATAATCCAAACAATAAAGAACATTCTCAATTCTGGTAACAGGAACATTAATAAAAGTTCTCTTATTGGTTAATGGATAGGCCATTGCATTTTGACAAAACCGTTATTCACCTAATGTATCCATAAACAGACCCTACTGAGAACTGCAGTATCTGAGACGCCTTGCACAAAGTGACATCTCATTGTGTGCCTAACAGTAAAGAGACTTAACTTGTTGTTGCATTTCTGAGATTATCAAAGGCTGTTTTTGTAACATTACAGCTTCAAAGATGAGTTCAGGGTCTAAGAACGCACATAGTTACTTAGGCTTATGTTTTGTGCCAAGGCTTTTATATTAAACTTACTTGCTCACTATTTCTCTCACTTTCAACCAGCCTATCTTTTCAATTTCTGTGCAACTGCGAAAAATTCTAAGCTGTTTTCAAGTTAATATGTTTAATGCACACTGACTTGCCATAACAGGGTAAAACAAGGATGTATAGTAGGTCTATGGATCATCAGTTTTCATACAAAAATTAATCTTGCACTCCATTTGTGAGGGGATATAAAGAATGACCAATATTGGAAATTAGAGGATGTAATATGTGAAAGTAATTTTAAAGAAGAAGAATTTGTAAAGAAAAAAAATATTATCTACTGAAGAGACAGGTCTAAAAACCAATATGTAACTAATACAAATTAAATAAATACAGCAGTCTATAAAGCATAAGATACAGCAAGTCACAAACAGAGGAAGCTGAAACATAAGTGAGAACAAATGGTTAGGCCAAATAAAATAAAAATGACAAAGAACAGAGTGTAAACTATAAAAGAGATTGCTTCACCTAGCGTTTCAAAGGGTAAAAGCTTGTTTTAATTATGCTATAATCAAAGAATTGCTGCTAGGCAATAATAAATGTAGTTAGTTAAAGGTAGGAGTGTGTACGGTGTACTGGTTATTGAGCATTGTCCACAATTACAAACAGAACATAGAGCTTTGCTGTATAAACAGATAATAATATGGTAAACAGAATAAGCTTTGGCACTAGAACATGGGCTTTTCCTGTTTTTTTTAATTTTTTTTGGTTTTCTTTTGCAGCAACGTCTTCCTCAAAATTTTTTTAATCAACAACCCATATGCCGTCTGTTGTAAGCACAGTTTTTTCTTACTTGAACCTAAATATGCAGGGCTAAATAGTAAGCAGTTAATCAAATAACATTGAAGGTATTTCAATTTTTAACAAATGAAACATATTTTGGTGAATCTCTAATTATCTATTCATTTTCCAACCCGCTGAATCTGAACACTGGGTCACGGGGGTCTGCTGGAGCCAATCCCAGCCAACACAGAGCACAAGGCAGGAATCAATCCTGGGCAGGGTGCCAACCCACCACAGGACACACACAAACACACCAAGCACACACTAGGGCCAATTTAGAATCGCCAATCCACCTAACCTGCATGTCTTTGGACTGTGGGAGGAAACCGGAGCGCCCGGAGGAAACCCACGCAGACACGGGGAGAACATGCAAACTCCACGCAGGGAGGACCCGGGAAGCGAACCCAGGTCTCCTAACTGCGAGGCAGCAGCACTACCACTGCGCCACCGTGCCGTCCATCTCTAATTATGAGGTGAATTATTCTAATACTAATACAAGCTACTTTTGAATAATTTGTTGTATATAAATGCACATAGTGTGTCAGACAGGAAATCTGCAGCATTGTTCATAATGGCCATCAGATTGGTCTTTATTCTCTTCTTTCCTACTACCTTTAGTGGGTCGAGAGTGCATCCCATTAACATGTTTATTATATTGGGGAATAATTAACACCGTTTGGTTAGGGAGTATTTTGACAGCCAAGTGAACTGAAGTTATTAGGAGTACAGGCTCAATAAGTATATTTTTTTCAAAACGTGCATCATATTGGAGGAAAGTAGGTTAACTGGTGACTTTGATTTGATACCATGTAAGTCAGTATGGTTAGGTGCATGATTGTGGCCTGGGAAATAACTGGAATCTTGCTCAGGGCTAGTTTTTGCTTGGTGCCCCTTGGCTATGGAAACATTTAAGATACAATATTGAACATGGTATGAAAACCAGGCTACTCCTGTCAAAATAAAGCATGTATAATCTGTTAAATATAAATTGTGCTTTTACCTGAATGGTTGATCTTGAGATAAAAGAATGAAAGACGCTACCATAGAGAAAACCTGAAAGTCTGCCAACGGATGAAGAATTAAAGGCTTTTTCCTGACATGATAAAGAATAACGCTTTATAAAATACACTGCACTACTGTTTTTTTTGTGGGGTTCATTTAGCTATTCTTTTTGAACCATATCAAACATAGAAAATGTTTACTTTCTTGCAAAAATGCTATATAACTTTAAAATAAAAGCAAATGAACATTGATACCATTAAAGTAACAAGAACCAAAAAATGACTGATGTTTTGTGAGATGGCCAGAACAACTCAGGTTTGTTTCCTAAACCTTTCTTTAAGACACCCTAGCCATTCGGTACTTGTTAAATTCCACCAGCAGCACACCTGATTGGGTTGTGTTTACTTGATCAACATGTGCAGTAGGGTAGTTTAACAAATTAATTGATTCACTGGATGGTAACCACAAATACAAATATGCCTAATGGGAGATTTGGAAAGGACTACCATATTTTGATAGTCATAAATCATTGTTTAGGATTAGCAAGGATAGAGTCAGTGAAAGGTAGCACAGCAGACCAGATTTTCAAGATGCGGTGTTCAAATTGTCTATTTGAAGAAAGTGGGAAAGCTAAAGACAGAACATTCAATGAACGATCCAAAAAGTGTACTTCCTCTGATGAACTGTACTTACAGCAAAGTTCACTTCCTTTATGGACAGAAGGAAATTCAGTGAAGAATTTGCTCAGCATCTGGCACCAACGAATATGCTTTAGCGGAGTTAAGAAGTCAGATGTTAAATGGTCTTGTATGATGAGTGACGGATAAAAAAATTATTGTAGGAAGGCAATAAGAAAAGTACAATACATAAAAGACCATAAGGCATACAGTGAGAACCAGTTTAATAAGGAAGTGAATCCAAGTTTGAGATTTTTGGTCCACAAGGATAATATCATGTTCTAAGAAGTGTTGGTGAAAAGTGCACTGATTGTTGTTCACAGCCTTCTGTGAGCAATGGTGGTAGCTCTGTCAAAGTCTGGTGGTATATCGCAACAGTGTAGAGTAAAAATGATGGCTGCTGAGTAATATAAACACCATTCTGTATTTTCAGGAAAATTACTTATTGGAAAAACCTCATCAATTAAAGCAAACCTGTAGTGGCAATCTGGAGATGGAACAGTAATTGACCGCCGCTGAGCCCCAACCTCATTGCAACTGAAGTTGCGTGACATCACTTAGGCAGGGAAAAGAACAAAAAGGAGCAAAAGTCAAAAGAAGAGTAATTGCAGATCTTGCAAGAAACCTGAAAGAATTTACCAAGAGATTACTAGAAAAAGTAGTGAACTGCTTCATTTTCATTGTAAGGAAGGCCACACAAAACATGGACTTGTTTTAACAGCGCATTCTTCTTACTTTTTAATTTGTTTCGCATATAATATAAAAAGCACCTATTGTAAATTGTCATGTCTGTCTGTCTGTCCCTCTACATGAAACAACTAGGCTTTAAGTGGTTTAATTTTGTTGAAATTCTTTAGGAAATTTGCCATGAAAGTACAACCTCTCTATCGTAAAACAGAGAAACAGTCTGTATGACTTCAATTATGGCTTAGTTTACTGTTTTTAATTTACCTCAGGAAAGGTCACTTTACCTTGTACTGTACATTTTGTAATTTTTTTTATTTTACTCACCTGAATCCTCTCCTGATGGCAAAATGGATTCACAATACAAGTAAGTGAAATGCCAGGAGAGGCACTCATGAACAAGTCAATTGTATACCACCTCACTTCTCCTATTACCTGAGGTAAGTTAACTTATCTAAAAATGAATGTAAGAGGAAAAACTCCACAACTGAGACTTAACAGATTTTAATCTTTTTGGGTACGTCTTTCAAGCTACAGCTAGTCATAGGTCTTCCACAACCTCCAACTAACAATAGGACATCAACTGAAGCCATTTTTACATCACTTACATTTGAATCTGCTCTTTGTGAAAACAATTGTCTAACCACAAGCCTATCTGGGATATGTTTTTAATTATATGATTTTGTAAAGTAGAGGCACTCCCCGGGTTACGTATGAGATAGGGACTGTAGGTTTGTACTTAAGTTGAATTTGTATGTAAGTCGGAAAAGGTACATTATTTTAATAAATGCTATTGTTGACCGACTGTAACCAAGTTCTCTGCCAATGAATGATGGAGTTTCACCGCTTTCTGACATTTTTATTATTTCTACTTTATTTTCCAGGGTGATGGTTTTTCTCTTCTTAACTATACCACCAGCACTTGCATCAGATTTGTGTTTCAGATACATTCTTGAAGGGTGAAGACAAAAGGTTAAGATGAGCTCTTCTGCACAGCACTGTACATGTTATCACATCAGGAAGGCACCAGATGTCAGCACGTCTGATGTATAGGGTGGTCCAGATCTAATTATACAATTTTCATTACGCTATAACTTATTCAGTTTATTACAAAGAAAATCGCCCAAAAAATCCCGGACCATCGAGAAGTGTGCAAACTAACAACATGAAGAATTGTCTTTGCGCCGAACTGGAATCGTCCCTGCATAAATCAGTAATCCAGACGATCTGGATCTTCATAATTAGATCTTCATCACCCTGTACTGACAAGAGACAACTTCCTGCTATGTGTGTAACAGTAAAAGCAGGCTTGCTATTGAGAATGAATGGTGTCAGTGAGGGGCGGTTCATCACCAGCCCACCTCACAGTCACCTCCACTATAGTATGCTGCCTGCAGTGTCCACCGCAGCACCGCCCCCATTCAACATGCAGCCATCCAAGGCACTCTACAAACCAACCCTCCACCGCCCCGTTCACTCTCAATGGCCTCCGTTCAGCCACAACCGGGTCACCGCTTGCAGCATTACCAGCCGCCCACCGAGAATGAACAGGCAGCCGTGTGTGGTGGGCGGGAAATGAAACCGCTTGCCGGCGGGAGCCGCCCAAGGGATACTACACTGGGAAAGCAGCGAAATCGCCCCTCTCCAGCCACCGCTTGCAGTGTCCCCAGGCCGAAGATGATGGACCGGCAGTTTCTGGGGTCAGATCTCCGGAACCTGGGGGCTACCTGTACTGCTAAAAAGTATGCATTTAATGTAGTTTACCAACACATGTAACAGCATTCTGTTATCACTATAATTTATCACTATTATCACTCATTCCTTTCTTCACTGACATCTTCAAACAGCCTCTTGCACAATGTATTGCTCTAGATTGCTTTAAATCTTTTATTATTGTTTCAATCCCCAAAAATGATCAAATAAGCTTCCCCAGTGATTACAGGACTATTACACTTACATCTGTTCCACTAAAAATATTTACATGGCCTGTTTTATCCATCTTAAGTCTGACCCTAATCAGTGTACATATAGAGCAAATAGAATGATGGAATATGCCATTAACATGGGCCTTCACTTTGTGCTAAAGAATCTGGACTGTAAAAAAACTTATGTCTGAATATTGTTTGTAGACTTCAGTTCAGCATTTAACATCATTATTCCTGAACTGTTGCTAACTAAAATTCTACAAAGTGAAGCAAATGTTTCCAGCTGTAAATACATTTACAGTTTTCTGACAAACTGGAAACAGAGTATTTGGATTAGCTTCCATCTATTAGACTGGATCTATATTAGTACAGGTGCCTCTCAAGGCTGTGTACTTCCTCCTTACTCAATTCACTTTATACTAATGATTGTAGGTCCTCTGACCCTTCAGTAAGAACCACTAAGTTTCTTGATGACACCACAATTATAGGACTTGTTACTAAAGGTAATGAATCAGCTTACAAAATGGAGGTGACTTGTCTTGTGTCTTGATGTGCTAGCAATAACCTGGTGCTCAATACAACCAAGACAAAAGAAATGATAATTGACCTTTGTAAACAGCAGTTACAACTTCTTCTACTAGAAATTAATGATTCTGCCGTCAATGTAGTGGAGTCCTTCAAATTTCTGGGCACAACTATCACACACACTCTCTGATGAGACATTAACACAACTTCCATCACTAAGAAGGCGCAGCAGCAGGCTGTATGTTTTACACCAATTAAAGAAATTAAATATATCCCAGCCATTCCCTGTACAATTTTACAAAGCATTAATTGAAAGTGTGATCACATTCTCCATTGTGATCTGGTGTGGTTTAGCAACAGTCCACTCCAAAAATAAATTACAGCGTGTTGTGAGGTCAGCTGAGAAAACAATTGGGTGTCATCCTGTCTGTTGCATACCTGTAATGCAGCTAGTGTCACTAACCATGTCACAAAGATCAACACTGAATCATCTCACCCAGGTCATCACTTGTTCCAAAATCTTCCCTCTGGTAAATAACTTAGGTCAATTAAAACTAAAACTAACAGACACCTAAATAGTTTCTCTACCAGAGCTATAGCCCTCACAAACCAGTAATTTAGCCTGTCCTCCTTGTTACCAATGTGTTCTCTCATATACTGTTTGAGAGTGTGTATATGTACAGTATATGTGCATGTATGTATACAATCTATACACTCATGCCTTCACTTGCCCATCATCATTTGCACATCTCCTTTATAATTGCACTATTCTGCTTTTTGCATATTATAATGTACATTATTTAACTTATGTTGTTTGTTTGAGATGCTGTGTTATAAGTAGTTGCATTAGGTATTGCCACATAAAAGTGATTGTGATTCTGTATATAACTTACTGTTTACAAAAATAAACAAAATGTGACAACTAACTCCTTGAAGAAACAAAAAAATAAGTAAAGTCTTCCAACTTTCAAATCAATTAACTAAATCCCTGAATGCACCTAAATATTATGTCACACGTACATTTTCTAACTTGTTAATGTATTAAAACTCTGCTGGCAAGTTGCATCACCTGGGGAATAAAGTCATCACTGAGTCAGCAGCAGTATGAGCTGGCATTCCATACTGAAATGAGCAGCTTCGGTGCCAGGTACAGGGATGCCTATAAATGTTAATTTGCATGACTAAAAATTGCTGAGCTTTCAACTTTCCAGCACAGTTTTACATTTCCAAAGAATTATGTGCTCACCCCTTTTTCTGAGAAGCAAAAATATTCTGGTTGATGGAGCTGATGTTGTACAAAAGGCTAACAGGCACTGTTAGTACAACCACAATATTGGACCCCAGAATTCCCATTCTATCATAGTACATAAAATACAAGACATGAGATAGACAAGCCTCTCTTCTGATTTTTAAGGTTCAAAACACCTAAATTCTTTATTCCTCAATGCAACATTAAATACATTTTACTTTAGGGTGAGCACTCATTGGTTGTCAGCTCTCATACACATACAGCTCACCCTTAAGACTTAAAGCAAAAGCACACATGTTTGACTTTGTCATGACAAGATGTGGACTAGCTTAATTGAGTCACTGGGTATGACAGGTTATGCATCTGGAAGGTATGTGAATGCACTGTGACTGTCTCAGACTCACTAAGATTCAACTGAAAGCTGTTGAAAAAGTCATCTAATGTGACACAGCCTTAAGTAAGCTGTTCTTCTAAAGCCAGTAAGCTATCTAAAATAGTACAACAATGAGAATGAATTCATTGGGCTGGTTGCAGCATCGATACAATCAAGAAGATAGCCAAGAGACTGGCATTTCTGTGATTCCATCACTTCAAAAACACTCTTCCATCTGATAAGGTCCATTGGCTTCAGTGGAAGCCACCAACAGAGCTTCAGAAATGATGCTTGGATCACCTCATGAAACTGGTGAAAGTGTGGCATGTTTCCACTGACTCCACGTGAGCACCATGAAGCATAGCCAGTTGTGAGACAAAGGACAACACAGATTACAGTAGATTTACAGTTCAGGAGGGAAGAGTCTTGAAATGGAGACTTGTGACTTGAAATACTGGTTGCAACATTAGTTTAGGAATGAAGACAGCCAAGGGATTGATACAGTACATCTGCACCTCCATACAAGGAAAATTGTCTGCCCAAATATAATAGATAGATCACCTCACAGAAGTGCAAAAATGTTTATTTGTGTTTTACGTAGAGTTTTCCCAGTCAAATAAAAACTAACTCTAAGCTAGCTTTTAAAATAGTTTATACAAATAAGAGATTTGCACATTGTTAAGAAAATAGACCACAATGACCCACTAGCGAAATCTTGGCCTAAAAATCAAATTGGGCCAGAAATGCACTGGATAGATTTAGATAATAAATTATGAAAAATGTGAATGAAATTTATAAAATGGAGATCGTCTTGAAAATAGAGTGGAAGGTCTGAATCCATGTCCATTACTGAACTGGTGTAAGAATACTATTTTTATAATTAGTTATACTGTATTTTGTATTTAATCTTTTATCTCTGTATTTACATTTTTTGTACCTTAATAAATATGCCATTTTTAGTATTAATTTGGTCTAGATTCTTACATTTTCTGGTCTCAGATGTACAGGTGTGCGGGTTGTCACCTTTGGAGTTTCACTAAACAGCTAAACAGGGTTAGGGATGATGAATACAGGTCTATAGGACAATGGCCTGAAACAGGCAACCAACCTGATTAAAGTCTCAACTCCTGGTGTAAGTACTCGAGATCTGCAACTACAGGGTGAACTTTACGTGATTTAAGGTCACTGTGCCTCAATATCTCTCAACCTTTAGCCTGGGAAAGAGAGACAAATGGCCCGGATCTAGACAAAAGTACAGTATCTATATATATAATTCACTAAGGCAAGACAACCATGAAAAGCACGCCGGAAGGGGCGTGGATTCACTAAGCCGCCGACAAGTAAAACGCCTATGGCGAATGCAGGAAGGAGCCACGCCCACCTACTCTAAGACCATTGGATACAACGACAACTCGCAGAACCACGCCCACCAACTCGGATGCGACAACACAGGAAACGGCTGTTCGTCTGTCATAGAGTCCACATGCAGCTCTGAGCCACGTTGACTGTTCATGTTTCTTGCGGAAGTGAATCGCTATATGCATCGTGTAAAACCCATGGGATCCTTAAAACAATCCTTTAAAACTGAGGTTAAAACACAATGAAGAAAGCAGTCTTTAAAAACCAATAAGCCCTGTGCCTCTGTTTCATTACCGTCTCACCTGCTTCACCAATGCAGGCCCTGCAACAGTCGAGACGCTCTCTCAGCAGCTGACCTTCTCTGTGCCTGACCGGTTCACATAGAGGCACCACACGACGCGGCAGGACTATCTAAGAGGAGGCATGTTTGTCACGGATGTAAATCGCTGTATGCGGCGTGTAAAACAGTGTGTTTGTCGCGGATGTGAATCGTTCTATGCAGCGTGTAAAATAGTTTCCGAGGGGTTTCCCATGGTCTTAGACTCGGTGGCTGGGTCTCTGTCAGTTGCTCTTGCGACCGGGCATATGACCAGGCAGTGTGTATGCTTCGAGTGCGAGGGTGGATGCGACAGGACCATCTAAGAAAAATCATGTCGCAGATGTGAATCACTGTATGCAGCGTGTAGAGCAGTTTGCGAGGGGTATCCCATGGTCTTACAGTTGGTGGGCGAGTCTCTGTTAGTTGCTCTTGCGAGCGGGCACATGACCAGGCAGTGTGTGTGCTTCGAGAGCGTCGGTGGACACGACAGCACCATCTAAGTAGATTCATATTTGTCGCGGATGTAAATCGCTGTATGCAGCATGTAAAACATTTGTCGCGAATGTGAATCGCTGCATACAGTGTGTAAAATACTGTATTTTAGTTGCCCTCTCCAGAGTTACATCTTTTCATTCACCTACAGTCGTATACACAATGAAGTAACCAGTCTTTAAAAACCGAGTTTTCGGTTACGACGCACGACCGTGTGCACCATAGCAAACTGTTTTACACGCTACATACAGCAAATCGCATCCGCGACAAACATGCGTCTTCTTAGATGCTCCTGCACTCTGTACACACCGCCCTACCACCTCGCTACTACCGTGGTCGGGTGTCTTGGTTGATTATATATAGAAAGGCAGCCAAAACCGCACAAAGCAATGAAAAGTCTACGTGAGTCACAGCTGCATCTGGACTGTGCACAGACGACAACGACTCGAGTGACGAGTTGGAGGTGGGCACATGAGCAGGCAGTGCATACTGGACGAGAAATCAGCAGACTAGCATGACGGAGGCAGCGGAGTGGATGTCCTTCTCCTCTCCTCCCGTTCCACCCATCCACGCCTGAGCGCCGCACGGACAATTGTGTGTTGGTTCGTTCCGTGCATTGTTACAATGTTGCTTTTCTTGCTGATTTATTTCATTTCCGATTTTTCAAATATTAGTTTTCTCCCTGTGCTTAAAAATCATTAAAAAACCAGCCTGATTATGCGGCGTATGGTACGCCGCGGGTTGGCTAGTATAACATATAAAAATATATAATCGATTCTTTCATTAAATTTATAAATGTATAATGTATACTTCCATTTGTAACAGATACATTAGGACAATTTTTATGTGGTATTATGGTTAGGGTTCAAGACACTATACCAAAAGGTCGTGGTGCTTCTTTCCCACCACCACCAGAATGCTGGTTATTGATGATAGTTTTGAACAGCACCTCCTATTATGTAGGTTACATGACATCATATTGCATTGTGGGGCATGAACACCATCTTTAGAGGATTGTATTGGTTTCCTTACAATCTTGAACAATGATTTCACGAAAACAAAAACATAACTGTCCTAGCATTTCATTAACTTGTATTGGGGATCCCTTTTGCCATTAAGAAGGCCATTAAATTATTAAAAGAGGAAAATAAACAAAACATACAAGTTGAAGTGACCTTGCTTGAGGTACATCTCAAACAGTGAACTAATCTGTAACTGAAGGTGCACAGAATGTTTCTCCATTTTATGACAGAGGAGTTCATCAGTAACATTCAATGGAAAATTCTGAAAGTCTAAACATCAAAAGATAAAGAAAGGAAGAAGTATAAGGGATCAGACTGGGACAAACTGAATTCTGATGCAAAGTACTGCTGTTTTAACAAGGTAAGCTTAACATGCTTTGCGAATATGAATGACTTGCCAGCCAAGAAATGGAGCAGACACCTCAATTAAGTTAACTCTGCTCATATCATTATCGCACTATGTCCTCTTTGAAACAATAAACTTCAGTAAGAAAAAGGTTTTTCTTCAAACTTGCAGTTTTAAAATACAGTTTCATTGAAATGCATAAATCAAAAATGAAATTCATTAATTAAGACATGTTGCAATGGCACAGATACAAATATGTAAAAAATATTTGAAAATAGGTATTTAACATTAGACATTTGACTCAGTGCTTTCTGAAGTTTGGATTTAGTTTTGGCAAAGAATTTTCATTTTGGTGCATGTCTTAATTTTATTCTTACAGTTTGCTCAGCTTGTTTAGGTGAAATATGTATGAAACATGGAGGGAAGGAATGAAAACAGGGTGAAGCAACCAGAAGTGTGGGAGACAGGACATACCTGAGAAAGCTGGATTAACAACAGAAGTTAAGCTCTACCAAAAGGACGATGAAAAGGAGGTGTATGTGTGTGTGTTTGGGGGTTGGCCATAAAAGACAGTGAGTTAAGGTTAATAGCATTTTGTATTCACAATAAAAAAAACTCCACCTGGGAGGCTGCTCCAGACATTGTAGAAGGAAACATAAACTGTCTAGTAAGCAAAAGAAAATACTCTCTACACTGAAATCTAGGGAATGAAAGAAATGTACTAGTATGGCTTACTTGGCAATAACTCCCTAAGAGATACTGTATCCCTTTCTATGGTATACACCAAACACTCTCAAAGGTTTATGTTTTATCACAGGGCACATCATGTACACACACACCCATAGTCACTCATACAGGGCCAGTTTAGAGCAAACGTCACTCACAGACACAGCTTGAATTCAAATCCAGGTCTCCGGACCCAAGAGGCCATTGTAATGCCAAAAAGTCATACTTTATATTAATTTTCAGTTTTAGAGTTTGTGTTCTTGTTTTACTGTTTAATATTAAGTGAATACTTTATGCTCTCACTGGCTCTGTGAGCTGTATAATCAGGGCATAGGTAGAGCCAACAGAGAGAATATCAAAATATGTCCTTTAAATCACTTGTTTAATACTGAAAGGAATATTTCACTGTGCCCATTACCATAAGCCTTGTGACTTCATAGAATATATAAATTGCAGTATTTCAACAATAAAATTACATAATTAATAAATTATTAATAATTAATAAATACATAATTAAAGAGCAATGGATATACAGAAATGTATTAATTCTGTAACTACAGGAACAACTGGAACAGACGAAAGCAAAAAAAAAAAAGAACTATGTATAAATACTGATAAAGTTGTGGACCTTCAGCTTGAACATGGAGACTAAAGCATCCTAATAGACAGTTGGCTTTTAAAAAGAGTGAGCCACAGAGATGAATTCATGTTTGCATCTTCATAACACCTCATTAAAATTTGGAACCATAAGGTCAGTCTCAGCTAGTGTGAGATTTTTAATTGGAAACTGCAGTAGGTTTTCATGCCAAAGCACAGACTAAAACATTACATTAAACACACAAAATATACTGACACAGACACCTGCATAAAATAGGAACATCACTAGCTTTGAAAAGAGGGAGAGAAACATAGCTTAATAGGTTTTTAATGAGTGATCCAATTCATCACAGAACTTCTCTCAGTAATTTCAGTCAATAGCAAGCACATCATTACAAAACATTATAATCAGAAATTCACAAGTGGTTGGAGGCCCATTACGGCAGCAGTAGACTTGCTTCCAAGAAAAAGCTTGTCCTAACTTGTGCCAGAGCACTATTGAACTGGCCGCAGCATCCTTGTAATTAAGGATGCACTTCAAAATGATGAAAACCGACACTGCAATGATTTCTTTTGATCAGCTGTACATTCAGACATTTTTTTTCTATGGAGAGGATTTTAATAATAAGGTACATTTCCATAAGAGAATATTTCAACTGTCATTCTTTTACCTAATATGCACCTAGTACATTGAATTAACTGTAAGGAAGAGAGTTTAAAAAGAATTTAAAAAGATCAAAATAAACAATGATACTGGTAAGCAACCAAGTATCATTTTAACAATATAGAATAATTAATCTACACTAAGTGCAAATAAGGATGAGCAAAAGAAGCAAGTAAAGTGGACACACAACTAGATGCAAGGAACAAGCAGAGTGTACAGTGCAGAGTTAAGTAAAAGCCAAAAGCCTAAATGCAATTAGCTCACAGTCAACCAACAGTACTCTCTTGTAAGATGTGGCATTAGTGAACTCCACTTGCAACATGGCAGACACTTGAAATGGACTCAGAGCTAAACTAAATTCTACTTATTCTCTGCCTGTTGAGGGTTTAGCTTATCTTGGTGTTGGTGGGGGAAAATCACTTTGGAGGACTGTACTGGGAATCTGATAGCCTTAAAAAAAATAAAAAATGGAGTTACTCTGTATGTTAGGATACCTTAGGTATTTCTGATTCAGCTTCTCTCTGCATCCACCCCCCACTATAGTCAGTGCATAGCCACACTCAGCAACACAAATTCAACCACAGGGTGATTAGGTAACAGTGAGATGGGGATCAGAATTTTGTCCCTTGGAACTCAGGTCATCAATTAGGATCCAGAACTGACTATCCAAAAGGACTGAAAATGAAAACATTCCGGCTGTTAAATGAAAGTGTCGAAAACTGTAGCGCAGATGGAGAACAACAAAGCTACATGTCTTTCAAATTACATGGACAGAGAGTGTTAAAAAATATAAAAAAGCTCTCTTTAAAGCTCGCTCAGAATACTATTCTACAATAATAGATAGCAATAATAAAAATCCTCAGGTACTGTTTAGAACAGTGGATAAATTAACAAATGGGAATTCAGATCTACAAAACACCAACAGATATTAGCAGTACAGACTTTATGTACTTCTTCAATGAGAAAATTAAAAATATAAGATCCCAGATCTCAGCATTATAGTACAAACCGCATACTAGCTTAGAAGACCCTGTCTCACATTCCACTAAGCACTTTAGTAATTTTAATCCTGTAACTGAGCAGGAAGTCTTAACTTTAATTTCTAAAATGAAACCACTACTTTACCTTAGATCCAGTGCCAACAAAACTAGTAAAAAGTGCAATGGATATTCTTGCAGTGCCTATTCTAAACATTATCAATAATTAATTATTGCATTGCAGAGTACCTGATGCACTAAAAGTGTCAGTCATTAAACCATTACTTTAAAAGTCAGACCTAGACCCACACATACTTAATAATTATAGACCTACCTGTAGTTCAAATTTACCCTTTCTCTCTAAAATACTAGAAAAAGTAGTCACCAACCAGCTTCAGTCACACCTCATGTATTACAATTTTTTTGAGAAATTCCAGCCTGGTTTCCGCACTGGTCATAGTACAGAAACGGCACTAACGCGGGTTGTAAATGACATTCTTATATCCTCTGATGAAGGAAACTCTACTGTTATTATGTTGTTAGACTTAAGCACAGCATTTGACACCATTGAACATTCTACTGTATTTTACTGCACAGGCTAGAAAATGATGTTGGACTTACAGGCACTGTGCGCGCTTGGTTTAGTTCTTATTTATCAAATCGATTCCAATATGTACAGAAATGTGCTGACAGTACTCCATCATTATACACAGAAGTGAGATATGGTGTCACACAGGGCTCAGTACTGGGACCTTTACTGTTTTCACTTTACATGCTTCCACTTGGATCTTTCATTAGGAAACATAATGTTAATTTTCACTCGTATGCAGATGACACCCAGTTATACCTTTCATTTAGATCAAATGAAGTTTCTGTGATGTTGTCTTTAATTAGTTGTGTTAGTGAATTAAAGGAGTGGATGTATGAGAATGACCTATTTTTAAACTTCAATAAAACAGAAATGTTAATTGTTGGAGGGAATGATGCTGATCACAACAATATTTTGACATCATTTAGCTCAGTTGGAATCATCATTAATTTTACTGAATCAGCCCGCAATCTAGGAGCTATTTTTGACTCTAGCATGTAATTTAAAGCACACATTACAAAGTTGTCCAAATCATGTTTCTTCCATCTTAAAAATGTTGGGAAATATTTTTTTTAAATAAGGAGGATTGTGAGAAATAAATGTATGCATTTATTTCTGGTAGGACTGACTACTGCAATGCTGTGTTCACTGGATGATGAAAATATTCTTTATACATCCTCCAGTTAATCCAAAATGCTGCTGCAATCTAATTACAAGAACAAGAAAATACGAACACATCACTTCCGTTCTTAAATCCTTACACTAGCTCCTGGTTAAATTTTGGGCAGATTTCAAAATCTTCCTTTTAACATATAAAGCATTAAATGGCCAAGGTCCGGCTTACTTGTCCGAACTTATCATGACTTACAAACCAGAGCGCACATTAAGATCTCAAGATGCTGGTCTGCTTATGATTCCAAGAATTAATAAAATAACAGTGGGAGGTTGAGCTTTTAGTTACAGGGCCCCTAAAATGAGGAATGGTCTGCCTGCCACTATAAGAGATGCCCCTTCAGTCTCAGCTTTTAAATCTCAGCTGAAGACACACTATTTCAGTTTAGCATATCCTGACTAGAGCTGCTGATTAACTGTACAGACTGCATCTCTGTTGTTAGTCATTAGCACTAAAACATAAGTAACAAGATAGTTAGAATTTGTTACTAACCCTCACCTATTCTATTTCTCTTCTCAGTACTCAAATGTGGCCCACCTGTCAAGTTGTTTTGCCTGCCTAAGGTAAAGTCATCCCTGATGGAGTATCGTGGGGTAGATGAGTCCTTTCATCAGATTGGCTGGCCCAGCACTGACTCAACTGTGGAATGGCCAAATGGGGGAGGCATTTTGATGGCTGAGGTCTTCAGGACTTTAAACAAATCCAAATCATATTATAGGATATCATCTACTGTTAAAAAATTTACAAGTATGGAGCAGAATTTATTTTTTATACTGTATTGAGGATTTGTTCTGTTCTGTGTATTGTATTGACCCCCTTCTTTTTGACACCCACTGCACGCCCAACCTACCTGGAAAGGGGTCTCTTTTTGAACTGCCTTTCCCAAGGTTTCTTCCATTTTTTCCCTACAAGGGTTTTTGTTGGAGTTTTTCCTTGTCTTCATAGAGATTTAAGGCCTAGAGGCTGTCAAAAGGCAGGGCCTGTCAAAGCCCATTGCGGCACTTCTTGTGTGATTTTGGGCAATACAAAAATAAATTGAATTGAATTGACTGATGCTTCCATTGTTTTGAAAGTTAGATTTCCAAACTAAGTAAATCCATGAGTACCCACTAAATGTAATTAACTCTGACCACTACTTAATTATGTTAAACTTGCTTCTATAATCACCTATACAATCATAATTTAATTCACAAACAGTGTTACATCTACATTGTAGCTCTTTTTTGAAATTTGTGGATATGATGAGGAATTCAAACTTAATTCTGGAGAACAATATAGATTAGTTAACATCTATATACTAAAGCATCAAGAGATCTAATTTCAACCAAGAGTTTGCCTACTTACACTCGGATTTCAGTTACTCAGAGTTCAATAATAATTGATACTGCGTAAACGTATCAGAATTTAAATTGTATTGATATTACTATGTTTACTAATAAAATAAATACACACTGCAAACAGAGCTTTTTTGACATCAAAGCATCATCTACCAGGTGCTTTGAAAATTACAATACATAATGTAAGAAGTTGATTTGAGAGGAAGAAACAATATATTGATGTTAATTGATTAATTAATTAATTAATGTTAATTGATGTTAGTTTGGCTTTGGTAATGTCAGTAATTAATTAAATAATTCATTACACTTCCCACCTTATTTTTCTAACTTTTCTTTGTAGATGGGGTTTTTAGCTGTAGACTTATATCAAATGTAACTGAACCATACTTGTTTAATGAAATGGACAAATACATTTTCAAGCTAAACATTAAGATTTAGAAGTAGAACTGCTTATATATCAATATAGAAGACATGAAGGAACATAGAAAAACACATAGCACAGACGAGACTGGCTGTTCCTAGTTTGTTTACAGGTTTTTTTTTTATTAGATTTTTTTGACAAGCTTTTCAATTTAGCATTTTGCTTTTGAAACGTAAGCATGATGTTACAGAACGCAAGCCTTTGCTCTAATCTGTAGCACTGAAAGAAAGAGAGCTAAACAATTATGTTGCAGTTCAAGGGTTTTCTTTCTAATGCAGTGAAAAGTTTCTAAACACTAGAGGTTTACCTGACTGAGTTATGAGCATGTTAGACAGTAGCAATCAAACAGGAGAAGAAAGGTCTTGAACTGACTGCTTACTGGCTACATGGAGTTCTAATTTGTTTTCAAAGAAGTATCAGGCGTGCTAATTGATAATGTTCTTGACATAGTAAATTCGTCACTAGATACTGGGGTCTTCCCAGACTGTCTTAAGACTGCTGTAGTTAAACCCCTACTTAAGAAACATAATCTTGACCCCTCGGCTCTTGAAAATTTTAGACCCATCTCTAACCTGCCCTTCTTAAGAAAAGTTCTAGAGAAGGCAGTCATTATGCAGTTAAATGACCACCTAAATAAACATACTATTCTTGATAAATTTCAGTCAGGTTTTAGAACAAATCACAGCACAGAAACTGCACTCGTTAAAGTAGTAAATGACTTGCGGGTCAATGCAGACAGAGGCCATTTATCTGTTCTCATCCTCTTAGATCTGAGTGCTGCATTTGACACCATTGATCACAACATTCTTAGAAATCGCCTTAGTCAATGGGTGGGCCTCTCTGGCAGTGTCTTAAATTGGTTTGAATCCTACCTGACAGGGAGAAAATATTTTGTTAGTTGTGGGAATTACAACTCGAAGACACATGATATCCAATATGGTGTTCCACAAGGCTCTATCCTGGGTCCGCTGTTATTCTCAATCTACATGCTTCCGTTAGGTCAGATTATCTCCGGGCACAACGTGAGCTAACACAGCTATGCTGATGACACGCAGCTGTACTTATCAATAGCACCTGATGACCCCGATTCTATTGATTCACTAACACAATGTCTGACTAGTATCTCAGAATGGATGAATAGTAATTTTCTCAAGTTAAATAAAGAGAAAACTGAAATTTTAGTGATCAGCAATAATGGATACAATGAGGCTATTAGAAATAAACTGGATACATTAGGATTAAAAGTCAAGACGGAGGTAAAAAGCTTAGGGGTGATTGTTGACTGTAATCTGAATTTTAAATCACATATTAATCAGATCATTAGGACAGCATTTTTCACTTAAGAAACATAAGTAAAGTTAGACCTCTTATATCACTGAAAGATGCTGAGAAATTAGTTCACGCGTTTGTTTTCAGTCGACTAGATTACTGTAACGCACTCCTCTCAGGACTACCCAAAAAAGATATAAATCGTTTGCAACTAGTGCAGAATGCAGCTGCTAGAATCCTAACTAGGAAAAGAAAATCAGAACACATCACACCAGTCTTAGCGTCACTACACTGGTTACCTGTGTCATTCAGAATTGACTTTAAAATTCTGCTTATGGTTTATAAAGCCTTAAATAATCTCGCCCCATCTTATATATCGGAATGTCTGACACCTTATATTCCAAATCGTAACCTCAGATCCTCAAATGAGTGTCTCCTTAGAATTCCAAGAACAAAACTTAAAAGAAGTGGTGAGGCGGCCTTCTGCTGTTATGCACCTAAAATCTGGAATAGCCTGCCAATAGGAATTCGCCAGGCTGATACAGTAGAGCACTTTAAAACACTGCTGAAAACACATTACTTTAACATGGCCTTTTTATAACTTCATTTTAATCGTAATTTAACTTAATCCTGATACTCTGTATGTTCAATTCATCATAACAACTATTCATGGTGGCTCTAAAATCGGTACTGACCCCTACTCTCTTTTCTGTTTCTTTTTCCGGTTTCTTTGTGGTGGTGGCCTGCGCCACCTCCACCTACTCAAAGCTTCATGATGCTCCAACAATGATGGACGGATTAAAAGGAAGAAGTCTACGTGACCATCATCATCATCAAGCCCTTCCGTGAGAATCCTAAATCCAAAGAGGACTGTTTCATTTATGTTAGGTAGAATGCCCAGAGGGGACTGGGCGGTATCATGGTCTGGAATCCCTACAGATTTTATTTTTTCTCCAGCCGTCTGGAGTTTTTTTGTTTTTTCTGTCCCCCCTGGCCATTGAACCTTACTCTTATTCGATGTTAATGTTGATTTATTTTTTATAATTATGTCTTTCATTTTTCTATTCTTTAATATGTAAAGCACTTTGAGCTACTGCTTGTATGAAAATGTGCTATATAAATAAATGTTGTTGTTGTTGTTGTTGTTGTTGCCACACAACAATGTGTTTTATGAAACCAATCCTTTAAGTATGGTGCCTGATATTGAGTTGAGATGTGTGTCATTCTATTAGATACAAGTCAGAAATGCTGCTAATGTTAGAGTACTCTCTTTGTTACTTTAATGTACACTCGCCAGTGACTTTATTAGGTACAACTTGCTAGTACTGGGTTGGACCCCCTTTTGCCTTCAGAACTGCCATAATTTTTCAAGGCGTAGATTCAACAAGGTGCTGGAAACATTGCTCATGGATTTTGGTCCACACTGACATGATAGCATCACATAGTTTGAAGTTAAAGGTATACAGATGGACATTTTGCCATGTTTTCATAATATTCTGAATTAATTTAGCATAACAAGGAAAAGAATAGATATTAAAATTAATGTATTATTAAATTATGTGATGCAATATTTAGTTCTTCATAAACGTACTTTCCATTATTGTATTTGATGCTTTTTCAAAAGTGAAAAATGTTGAACATATTGATATGTGCCTTTCACTACTCATGTTTCACACAGGCAAACTCATGCAAGAAAATGATCAGCAGAAGAAGAAAAAATACGCTGTGTATACTGTACCGTATATAAGTCTACATGGAATAAAATAGTTTTTGCTTTTCATTTGATTTTTAAAAATTTGTTGTGAGATCATTTCTAATTTAATTCCTGTATTGGATAACTTTCACAATAAGTACCAAATAACTTCTGGCTTTGCATTTTGAGTTGCCTTCGCTGGCTATATTTTTTGACTTTGTGAAACTTGACCATGGGTATTGTGATACTGAAAAGATGGTTGTGGCAAGAAATTATTGCCTGGTTCACACTAGTATAATTATAATAAATCTCTGAAACAGGCTAGGACAATGCCGGTACCACAATCCGGATAATGTTCTTTGACGTTTCCAGTGCTTTAAACACCATTTTGTCTCATTGACCGGGGTAAAAACTCAAGGCTTTGAATCTTGAAGCTCTCAAATTCTCCTGGATCATGAACTACCTGATCAACAGATAGCAGTTTGTGAAGCTTATGGACTGCTTGTCAGAAATGGTGGTGTGTAACACTGGAGCACCTCAGGGAACTGTCCTGTCTCTCTTCCTGTTTACCCTCTACACAACAGACTTCCAGGACAATGCCTTTTGCAATCTCCAGAAATTTACAGATGACTCTTCCTTCATAGGCTGCATTAATGATGGAGATGAGTCAGAGTACATGAAAATCATGGAGGAAAAATGAATTTGTAATAGAAATATGATGTGCCAAGAAGCCTCTGAGACCAGTCACCATTCAGAGGGAGGACAGGAAAGTGGTACAGAAGCTACAAGAACCTAGGTGTTCACAAAAAAATAAACTGGACTGGTCTGACAACACAGTGGCGCTATATAAGAAGGGCCAGAGAAGACTGTATTTGCTAAGGAGACTCGGTATTTTGTTGTGTGCAGCAAGATCCTAAAAATGTTCTACCAATCCATAGTGGCCAGTGTGTTGTTCTATGCTGCAGTCTACTGGGAATGCAACCTGGGCACAAAAGAAGCACAATGCTTAAACAAACTTCACAGGGAAGCCTGCTCCATAACAGGGTGAACCCTGGACACACTGGAAGCTGTTGCAGAAAAGAGGATGATGGCAAAATTGGATGCCATCATGAAAAATCCCTTCCATCTCCTCCAGGAGGTGCTCTCTTGGACACTTTTAGCCACAGATTTATTCCACTGCAGTGTAGTAAGAAGCACCTCTGGGTGTCTTTTCTTCCCACCTCTATCAGACAAATCAATGCTTTTATCCAATGTATATGTTAAGTTTATTTATTTATCAATTGACTGATTGATTGATTGGCTGGATTATCTGTCCTGTGAGTCTGTATTTTTGTTTTTTATATTTCTGCTACAGTATGCATTTAAATTTCCCATGGAATTAAAAAAGTGTTATCCAATCTAATCTAAAAAAGCTGCTCAACTGAGAACCAAAAGTAATTACATAATAAAGAAATTCTATTTTGTTTAGTGAAAGCACTCCCACTCTATCATTAGAATACTTTAAACTAGAGCATGGATGGGCCACAATAAAGTAACAGGTATTTTAAACTGTGTGGAAAAATACAATTAAAAGATATAGGCAAGTTCTTTTTATGTCTCACTCCAAATATTTTTCTAAACTATAGATAACATGGGAGTTAAAACTTGTATACTGTTCAGAACAGTTAATAATTTGATTAATGTGAATTCCATACAAAATCCTCATTACCAGCAGTTTGATGTAAAATCGAATATTATTAAACCATCTCACAAGCTTCTTATTGTGTTGTGTTAATATTCACATCATTAATCATTACTAGAACTAGGAAGTATGGTCACATACTTCACATAATTCCTGTCCTTATGTTTTTACATTGGTTTCCAGTTACATTTAAGGCTGACTTCAAAATTCTTCCCACATACAGCTTTAAATTGCTTCTTCTTAAGATGTTGGTCTACTGAAGATTCCAAAGATCAACTTTAAGCTATGGAATGCTCTATCTGCTTGTATAACAGATGCCCCCTGAGTGTCAGCATTTAAATCCAGGCTGAAAACTAATTATTTTAGTCTAGTATATCGTCATTAGAACTGCTAATTAGCCATGTGTAATGTAATTCTGTTTGTCTGACTCTAATATTTAGAAACTGAAAACAAACCACAACAAATAGAAGCATGTCATCAAGTGAATCAGGACAGTAGCAGAGTGATTCTAAAATCCTCCTTCAGCACACTAGTTGTTTAATTTAGGTTGTAACCCACTGATGACAGTTTTCATATTACATTGTGAAAAGAAATACTACCCAACATAATAGCATTAGGAGCATAATGGATGTAATCCAGCAAATTATAGGTCTGAAAATAAGTCATTCTGAAAAACATTTTTAATGCTGTTGTTTTAATCGCATGCATTTGTGCACAACACAAAATCTTAATCATCAGATAAAATGTTTTCCAGAAGAAAGACTAAAACATATTCTCGACCCAAAGATATACACAGGTCTAACAGTGTCCACACATCATCTGGAATGTTAAACAAACTAATATTTCTATTTAAGTTATTTAATGTATTAAAAAGGAGCAATGTCCCCAACATTGAAAACTGATAGACTCCCACTTGTAATCTCAAATAACACAGAATTCACCAAACTGCTTAAACTAATTCAAGATCATTGTGGGTGGAACCCATTAAAATAGCATGGGTATAAGTGAGGAAAAGCTCTGGACAGGGCACCAGTTAACTGCAATGCACACTGTCACATACACCCACACTCATACACACACCAGTATGGAATCAACAACTAATCTAAACCACATGTATTTGACATTATGGCATGAAAACTCATGTGGACATGGAGAGAATGTGTAAGCTCCATATGGGTAATGTCAGAACACAGGATTCAAATGCAAGACACTGCACCCAAGAAGCTGTAGCTCTACCCTTTATACCACCCTGACCTTAACAATTTCATGAAAAGTTCATTAAACAACAAAAATATTCATTTTTGGACTCACTTGCACCAGATTTATAGAAAGTCAAGTCTTAAATAAAGACACAATGTAAAAATACATTATAATAATAAAATGTATGCCTTGTATGCTGTCAGTCTTGAAAGTGGAGCTGTCAGAACTGGATTTAATTTTAAAAAGTTGCTGCTCAAAGAGCTGGCATTTTTATTTCTGCTTGATAGCTTTACATGATCGATAGGTACGTTATATACAAGAGATGGCTAGTGTGCAGGCACCCTTGTCTTCTTCAACTTTTCTTGTCAATCCAAATGGGTCAGGCTGCTATGTAAATAAGCACTTTAATCATTTTCCAAGATTGTCTGCATACCCTTAATAAAGCATATATGTGATGTTGGACATAGCTTTCTGTTCTAGAAATATGTTGACACAGCATTGCTTAGCAAACGTTTTCATAAAATGTGCAGTGTTCTGCATCAGTTAACACTTGCATTTAGCTTTGGTTTTGGGCCACAGGGCATGGACAAAAAAGGAAGACTGAATTCCACCCGATCTAACAAAAAACTTGTCAATATCAAGTGAAAACAAGGTCACTGATTGTGGTGCAGTTGAGCCCCAGGGCTGAGCCCTGTTCTTTACCAAAGTATTACTACTTCTATAATATATTAATATAACTACACATATGAAAAAGAGATGCACTGGGATGTTGGATTGTGGATTACTTTGCCTATGAAATAAAATAAATACATACCAAAATGTAATATTTGCTCATGTAGCTTTTATCTATTATTAAGATGTGAAATTTTGATCTGGCACTATTGCAGCACAATGGTTAGCACTGTGCCTTATGGTCAGTGTGTGTGAACTTGGCATGTTCTCTGTTCCTCCTTTTGCCTGCATGCTTTTTTTCCTTCGGGTATTTCAGGTTTTTGTGATCTCCCAAAGATGAGTAAATATTGTTAACTCCATATAAACAAATGTGAATGTGTGTATGTGTCACTATGTCCTGTGATGGTTCCAGCCAGTCAAAACTGCTAAGACAGACCCTGGCTTCTTATATCCCTCAATTTGATATGCAAGTGACAAAAAAAAATGGATGGAATTTTCATAAAATCATTTAGTGTTTTAAAATATTTTTTGTATTCCAGAACTGTGTAGAGCCATACTTTAAACCCAGCTCAAGGCAGCCTAAATGAGATGACAGTTCATCACATGACATTCTCACTCATGGATCAAATCAGAATTAACAATTACACTCAAATTAAGCTCTTTGAACTGTTGGAATTATCCCAGATGAAAATGAGGAAAACATTCAGCTCAATGCTGAGTGACCACACACAGGAAATTCCTCTTGACTCAGACAATCCAAAACTGTCAAATTTTATTGAACTATATCTGGAGTAATCTAAAAAAATACTGACTTGACATAGCATGTAAAGTTCTAATATAAATTGATTTTTGTTTTAAACCAAGCTGCAAAATGCTTTACCAAAAGTAGCTGCTCCTTTACAAAAACAAAATAAAAACTTTATTTTTACTTACTTTAATGTACTAGGAAATGAATGTTGACTGCACTTTGATTAATTTCTGCTAGGCCTATACTGTAGTTTCCCCTTAATTAGAACACCCTGGCCTATTCTCACACTATACTGTACATCATTTGGCCTAAAAATAATTCAGAGGGTCTGTGAATCACATAATGTCAGCAGGGGAGCCAATTAAAATTATTTTGTTCTTTCCTACCCCTGTTACTGTTAAATAAATCAAACAAACTGCAAAGCCTACTGTGTAACTGTTTCTTGGCTTTATATTGTTTTTGCACAATTTATTAATGAAACATGTGGTGACAGAATTTAAATGAAGAAAGGTTTAGAGTACTTATATGAAGGCCATTATATTAAATCAATGTTATATTTTATTATTACTTATGGTTCCTTTGCCATGAACTTATCAGTGGAAAACAATATGCCAGTAATTAATGTCTGATTTAAACTGTATTTCTAATCACTTGATTTAACAGCAATTGAACGTTTTTAATGATTTTCTTTTAATGTCGGACAAATCTAAAAAAGGTAAGTAAGACATACATTTTGAGGTAAGGTAGTTATACTCATTAATCATGCACCTGGAATAGGACTATGTGTTGCGCGTTAATTTGTCTCATGCAAGTAAGAATTTATCTGTACTCTATACACGTGATAACAATGACCCTATACACCTATAAGCTTGATGTTGCCATGAATTGTATCTTTACCTTACAAGAAACAAGTCTACTTTTGAAATGTACACAAACACATGTCATGTATAGTTGATAATGTTCTTTTTGGCAAAGAAAACAGAAGTTATTGGGTAAGTTTGTTATATTCACTAATCATGGTGCTGGAAACATGTTGATTAGCACATGCTAGTAAGAATTTAAATCCACTCTGTAAATGTCACAATAATGATGAGAGGCTGGGCATCAAACTAAAAGAAGTGGGAGTTCAGAGTGATGTTTTTAGATGGGTGCAGAATTGGCTCAGACACAGAAAGCAGAGGGTGATGGTGCAAAGAACCTCATCAGAATGGCTGATGTTAAGAGTGGTGTTCCACAGGGGTCAGCGCTAGGGCCACTGCTATTTTCAATACATATAAATGATTTACATAGGAATATAAGTAACAAGCTGGTTAAGTTTGCAGATGAAATCAAGATAGGTTGATTAGCAGATAATTTGGTATCTGTAATATAATTACTGAAGGACTTGGATAGCATACAGACTTGGCCAGATTTGGGGCAGATGGAATTTAATGTTAGTAAATGTAAAGTATTACACATAGGAAGTAAAAATGTTAGGTTTGAATACACAATGGGCAGTCGGAAAATCGAGAGTACACCTTATGAGAAAGATATAGGAGTCATAGTGGACTCTAAGCTATCAACTTCCCAACAGTGTTCAGAAACCATTAAGAAGGCAAACAGAATGTTAGGTTATAGAGCACGATGTGTGGAGTACAAGTCCAAGGAGGTTATGTGCAAGCTTTATAATGTACTGGTGAGGCCTCATCTGGAGTACTGTGTGCAGGACATTGCAGCACTAGAAAATTTCCAGAGAAGAGTGACTAGGCTGATTCCAGTGCTACAGTGGTTGAATTATGAGGAAAGATTAAAAGAGCTGAAATTTACAGTTTAAGCAAAAGAAGATTAAGAGGTGACATGACTGAAGTGTTTAAAATTATGAAGGGAATTAGTACAGTGGATCGAGACTTTTATTTTAAAATGAGTTCATCAAGAGATTCAAGAGTATTTATTGTCATTTCATCCATATACAGTAGTACAGCATACAGTGAAACGAAACAACGTTCTTCCAGGACCATGGTGCTACATAGAACACAGGACAATGAAGAATCCACGATACATAACATAAAGGCACATAATATATAACAAGGTGCATGTGAGTTAAATGTGTAAACATGTGCAACATTGCAGAGCAGAACACATATATCAGATATTAGACTGGTCCACGAGTGTTCAGGAATCTGACTGCTTGGGGGAAAAAACTGTTACACATTTCTGGTGGTAAGGGCCCAAATGCTTTGGTACCTTTTTCCCAATAGCAGGAGTGTAAACAGTGAAATTTTTACCAGTCTCAGGCCTAGGGGAACATGGGCCAGGTACAAGCCACTGTTGCTACAGGGTGTAGCCACAGCGATATGGTGAAAGAGAATAAGAAAAGCAGGCAGCAGTCACAAGTTCCAGACTATACTTCTCTGTTCTTATTTATTCCCCTTTACCCAGAAATATATAAATGCTTCGATTTCTGCATAGATCAACATGGCAATCAGTGAAACAATGGTGCAAGCCAATTTCTTCTGCATAACAAATATTGTAAACACATTTACTTAGAGTACCTGATTAGAAACCAATGTCCCCTGAACTCGTTAATTTTCAAAGGAAGCAGACAGTTCTGTATCCCCGCATTGTGTGTAGTTAACATACTAAATCAAAGCAGTCTGACTATTCAAAGCAGGAGACACTTTAGCAAGACAGGTAAATATTTATGTCCTGTAGATAGCCATCAACAATAACCTGTAGCAGAATTTTCCAGAAATTCTGCCTTTTCTTTTAAACACTGGTTTATAGCCCATTACACTAAGCAACACACAGAAATGTCATTTTTTTTTTTAGAACACTGAATTCGACACAGTTGGAAACTTTTTAAGGGTAAATTCTGCACAAACATTAGGAAGTATTTCTTTACACAAAGAACAATAGACACTTGGAATAAGCTACCAACTAGTGGGATAGACAGTAAGACTTTAGGGACTTTCAAAACTCCACTTGAAGTTTTTTTGAAAGAAATAAGTGGATAGGACTGGAGTGCTTTATTGGGCTGAATGGCCTGTTCTTATCCAGATTTTTTTAATGTTCTAATGATCCTATATTAAAAAAAACATTTTTTTTTGTCTACAGCTGAATCAGGCTTGCACTTTCGTGAGTTGTAACTTACTTTTTGTGAAGCTAAATCCTTTTTTAATTTAGTATGACTTGTTTTCTATGTGAATTGACTTACATAAGTGATGTGACAGTAATTGGCATTAAATTTAACTACCCAAAATTATCCAGAAGGTTTAACTTGTGCATACAGTGAATAAAGCTTGATGCTTGTTTAATATTTATTAACACGAAAAACAATCTCTGGCAGTATGTGGTGGTGAACACTTATTGAAAAGACTTCCAACCACAATCAGAAGGGGTTCCTTTTAAAATCTATTTATTTGATATAGCACAAATTCACCTTGGTTGTTATAGGTATCTTGCACTTCTGTTCTCCTTTCTCTCTAATGAAGACAATGAAAAATATTTTAATTTACTTGGATTAGTACATTTGATAAAAGCAAGACATAAGAAAAATTGGAGTGGTAATGTGAAAGCAAGTTAAAGAGAGAGAATTACATTTTAATGAACTAGTTAAGAGCGAGGTGTTCCTGTACACTTACTGGAACTGTGATTAGGTACAGATCATAGGTCACACAATGCAACATATGACTTACTTGCAAATAATAAATATGTCACTTATTTTCTGAAATACTAGGGGAAGAGTGCTTGCTTTGCTCGCCAACCCCCTGCCCAGCCACTTCACGGCTCTGCCGGTCGTGTATGGGTCAGCGGATGTACAATTTAAACTGTTTGTTATTTTCAAGAGAACTGTTACATATGCATAATAGAACTATTTTACATTACAGCGAGTAATTAACCATAATAAAAAATAGTCAAACATCATAATTTGAAAGAAAACGTATATGCTTTGAACTTTTTCAAGTTCAAAATAAGCCAATTATTATTTTTTTTTTTTCTACCTTTAATGCTTGTGCTTCTTCGCCTTCTTTAATTGGAATCATATTCAAACCTGGTAAATTAATTGGTAATAATTTAACAGAAAGAGTTCGACCGTGCATTGGCAATTCCATTAAATGCCACCCACTTTCCATTGCACTGACATACCGAATATATAAATATGCTTGAACTTTGTCCTGAGACTGTTTTTTGGATACATTCACGCATACTCTATTGTGCCCTTCATGAATGTACTTGTAGATGTACTTAATATTAATAACCGATGCACAATACTTGACATTAATATTACCATCGAATAGTTTGAGCAAATACAGGCTATACAGTACAATCATTGAATTATCAATCATCACAATTTTAACAACTTTCTTTCCATGATAGGTGTGTTGTTGGTGACGATTATCTCTGTGTTGATAATCAGGAAAGCCAGCCTTTGTCATATATGTTGAATTAACGAAAGTTTTAATTTCTTTAAACACTTTTTTTTTTGGAGTCCCAATATACTGAATCTGTTAAATGAGGTCGATAAGACATGTGTTTAATGACTTTGTACCATAATTCAGGATAGGTTTCTCTGCTTGGAATTTCAGCACAGACAAAATGATCTACATCATCAGGAGTTAATAATTTGTTTTGCAAAGTAACCAATGCACGTCAGGGTTTTGCAGATAAATTTTGTGTAAAGTGCAATACTTTTGGACGTATGGATTTGTATGCATTATCGACTGTAGAATTTCTAATATGTCTGATCGTTTAACTGTTTCAATTCTATTTTGCATCACTTCTCCATGATCATAACATTAAAATTTATAAGAGCTGAGAGAGCAGAAAATGTGTCTGTCAAAAGCATTCACACAAATGAGGTGAGAGTACCATGTGAGGTTGTATATGGTTGAGAAGAGGGCATGACTTGAAAAAATCTCAAGGCCAAGGTGTCAACTCGCAGGACTTGAAAAAATCTTCCAAAAAGTCTTGACTCGTTGCAGTTTTTTTTTTTTATTATAATAGAGAGATATTAGTTCAAAAATAAGCTTCACACCAATAGCCTGAAAGAAACTGTTTCTATTTGTGACATTTCTAAACTAATAAAACCCACCAAGAGTAAATGGATCAACAGACATTTTTTAAATGTAAAAAATATTTCAGTGATAAGTCCTTTAGTTCCAAATAGTCTAAAATGTTGCTCTTATACACTTTGCACAATGCTTTAAAGTAAGTAAGGAAATACAAATACAAACACAGAGAAAACCTCCATTATCGAAATAACATCATATCAGATATTTGTTTTAAAACATAGATTTCCTTGCACCAAAACAGCAACATGAAGGTACAGTAAATCAATGTGGCCTAGTAGCTATGGAACTGGACTACAAAAAATAAGCATGTTGACTTGTGGGAAAGAAGTGGTGAGATGGCCTTTATCTGTTATGCACCTAAAATCTCAAATACTTTATCTATAGAAAATTGGCAGACTAATACTGTGGAACATTTTAAAAAACTGATAAAAAGCCATTATTTTAATATGGCTTTTTTATATGGTTTAATATGGTTTCTACATTTCAGTTGTATTCCTAATCGACTGTATGGGTATATAGAATTATCATATTCTTCAGGGATCCACAATCTGTACTAATCCCCACTATACTCTGCTGTCTTTTCCGGTTCTTCTGTGGTGGCGATCTATGCCACCACTATGTGATCAAAGCAACATGCAAATCCCTGAGATAATGGAATGAAGGTGGATGTCTTATCTGTCCATGAGACCAACATCATGAAATACTGGCATGTGAAGCTTGAAAGCTATAAAGTTTAATTTAGGAACATTTATGTTAGGTAGAATGCCCAGTGGGACCTGTGTGGTCTATTGGCCTTGGAACCCCTGCAGATTTCGTTATTTTTCTCTAGCCTAACTGGAGTTTTTTTTTTTTCTGTCCACTCTGCCATTTGATATTACCTTGTTTTGTTGTTACTTATTTTTTAATATTATTGCCTAATCTTAATTGTTTTTCTTTTTTGTAACACTTTCTGTCATCTTGTAAAGCACTTTGAGTTACATTGTTGCATGTGCCATGTAAATAAATGTTTTTGATAGATAGATAGATAGATAGATAGATAGATAGATAGATAGATAGATAGATAGATAGATAGATAGATAGATAGATTCCCAAAGGGAATTAATAAATTATTAATTAGTAAATAATTTGTTGACTTTCAATCCAAACTACTAATTCTCCACTCAAGTGTTCCAAGTTCATAATTATTAAAAGAACATTTGGACTATTCACTTGTTATAAGCAAGTATTATTTTGGGAAAAATGCCAGCAAAATTAAAATTGTAAAATGTAGTCAAGAGCTGATGTGCACTGATGTCATACTGTGTTTATGGTGCTGTGTTTTATTGTATATGTTGTGCGAGGAAAATGCTATGATTGTTGCACTGGAAGATTCATACCAGACCTGTAATCTAAAAATAGATACAAAGAGCATTTAGTGAGCTTGGTACAAGCAAAATATTGTTTTATTGTTTTAAATGAATGGTGTGATGTTTTCAAAGTAAAATATTTAAAATGTATCACTTTAAATACTATTTACTGTGATAAACCAAATTATATGTTTTAACTCAAGGCTCAAGGAAAGGCTGGAATATAAAAGAAGTTTTATTATTGCCTTCCATTTTCCAACTTGCTGTAAGGAAACCAATAAATCAGACATGACAGAAGAAAATGAATTTTTTATTTTTTTTATTTGAAAATACCTGTATTTCCTTTCTAAATGGAGCAATTATTTTCACCCTTGCTTACTACCACACTCTCTTTCTGTCCCTGGGGTATATAAGGTTAAATATATAGAAATGAGAACCAGCACTGGCAGGAAATTTTTAATTAAAGCAAAGAAGGTGCACACAAGACTAGAGGGGCACAGCTGTAGGGCTACTTTAACCCAGTGAAATTACCTGGCCCCCATGTCACCCAAACAAAAAACAAATAATATGAGCGGTTTCAGAGTCTCCTTAGATTCAATTTATTAACAATGCTAACAATGAGAGCTTGTTGTGCCTTACAGAGTGTGCTTTAAGCTTCCCAGAATTCAGCTCTCTGTCCTTGGTTGCTAAGTGACATTGAGATCTACAGAATGCCAGGCCTCATGCTTTGCTTGCATCAACACAAAGGACTAAGAAAACAACTCCAAACATCAACATCATACAGTATTCACTATTGTGAACAGTTTGTGGATTGCATGTCAGCAATGTTCAAAGGAAGCAGAAAAAGAGGAAAATTCTTTATATAGTACATGGTGAATTTTGTTCTCTAGTATGCCTTTCAAACTTATGTCCAAATCACAGAGTCTGAAAATTTGATTTCAGACGTTTCTGTTGTTTTGCATTGTGCTATTAATTTTGAACATGTCCAATGCAGAAACCTGGTAAATGCAGTGGTATAAATGTGCTATAGGATGCTGGCCAGGCCTGAAGTCCTTAATAACTATCAACAATCTTTTCCTCTTTCCCTTTAACTCACTGGCACAATACCTGACCGTCCTCCCCGATGGCTATAACCTGTGCTCTTGCTGGAAAAATCAATTGGGTATCCTCACTGGATAGTCAAATAACCTTAAGTAGCCCATTCCATTTATGGGCACTACAAGCTGGACCTGCTCTATCCAAATATTAATGACTTTGAATATAAACATACTGTATGTTACAGTCGTGCTGATACTTACAAGCCTGTTACTGACAGCAGCATCTCCCTGTTATCCAAGCCATAAGTTTTTAAGTGCATTAGGAGGGGTTGTTGTCTGTTTTTATTTAATTTATGGAGCTTCTATAAATTTTAATTTTCCCCTTGGGGACTGATAAAGTATCGATCTATCTATCTATCTATCTATCTATCTGTCTAGTCCATCATTAGGCAATTTTACTCCTATACCCTCCAGGACCGTTAAGTTCCTCATCCTACTACAGACTGTTATCTCTGCAAACATGTAGATACAAATTTGGTTTCTTTTATTCATTATCTCATTCTTTTTAAAGGTAAGGACCATTGGTGATTATGGTGCTTTATATGAGTACTTCATTCTGCTTCACCACCACAGTTTTGTCAAACACTTGCAACACTGCAGCCACTAAGATATGAAGATTTCACAAGGTTATTGTTACATAGGATTTAAAGTGCACAATCATCTGAACAAAGGAAAGATTCAACTCTCCAGTCCAAAAACAAGATGTATTGTTAAAATTGCAACTCACCTTGGCACCTTTTTCATGAAAACAGGACTTACAAGATCCTGTACATCATGCCCATTTAAAATGGTTTGAACTTCTTGCTTACAATGCAAACACAGCCTGTTTTCTGCTAATAAAGGAACATAATGGTATACAATAGCATCACTATTTTCCTATATTTTAACATAGACACACATCTTGGGCTTCATTGTCAAACCCATTTTTTGAATGTCTTAAATGCATATCAATATGGTTATTAAACCCCCATGACCACAAAAATATCAGTTTAATAAAAAATAAAAAAATAAAAAAAACTGGCAAGAAAGGGTAGCACAAAGCAAGGTAGAGCAACGCCCTACAAAAGGAAGGAAAGAATGCACAAGGATTGGCATAATATTTTCTTCAAGAAATGTATTTTAGTCTTTTAAAACAAGTAAAGGCAGATCTCGATGATTAAATATTTAGAATAATTGGTACAATATCATATCCTTTTTTAGAATTTACCCTGCACTTAACATTTTACATTTTTAACATTATTTGCAGATCTTTTGGTTCTGTGTCAGGTTCCGATGGTGTCTCAGTACTATTCCACCCTATTTCTGTCTTTTTTTGAGAATATTGATTCTATTTATTGTGTTTGAGATGTGGGTGGGGTTGGTCTGTCACGTTGTTCTTGACTATACATACAGTTAGGTCCATAAATATTTGGACAGAGACAACTTTTTTCTAATTTTGGTTCTGTACATTACCACAATGAATTTTAAATGAAACAACTCAGATGCAGTTGAAGTGCAGACTTTCAGCTTTAATTCAGTGGGTTGAACAAAACGATTGCATAAAAATGTGAGTCAACTAAAGCATTTTTTTAACACAATCCCTTTATTTCAGGGGCTCAAAAGTAATTGGACAAATTAAATAACTGAAAATAAAATGTTCATTTCTAATACATGGTTGGTTACCACAAGAGCCAACTAAAAGCACTGGATGACAAGTGTACAAGCTGCTCAAGATCAAAAATGCTGCCTTCAGATCTGGAGACAAGGCCTCCCTCAGGGTGACCAGAGCCAACCTGTCTCACACTATAAGGAGAGCTAAGTGGGCGTACGCGCAGAAGATCAACAAACAATTCAGCAGCACCAGAGACACACGTCGTACGTGGCAGAGCATTCAGACAATTACAAACTACAAGCCCAACCCACACAGCAGCGATGGTGATGCCTCCCTTCTGAATGAGCTGAACAACTTCTTTGCATGGTTTGAGGCGCAGAACAAAGAACCTGCGAGAAAAGCAACACCTCCCTCCACTGACCAAGGACTCTGTCTCTCCATAACAGATGTGAGGAGGACTATATCCAGAGTCAATCCACATAAGGCTGCAGGACCTGACAACATACCTGGTCGTGTGTTCAAAGAATGTGCCAGTCAACTGGCTGGTGTCCTCACAGACATCTTCAACACATCTCTGAGCCAGTCATCAGTCCCAGCATGCTTCAAGTCGACCACCATCATAGCAGTGCCGAAGAAGTCATCAGTGACATGCCTGAATGACTACCGACCACTTGCACTCAAACCAATCATAATGAAGTGCTTCGTAAGGTTAGTCATGTCACACATAAAGACTAATCTCCCTGCCTCCCTTGACCCTCTTCAGTGTGCATACCGCTCAAACAGGTCAACTGAGGATGCCATATGCTCTGTCCTTCACCTCTCCCTGACACATCTGGATAAAAAAGACACATATGTCAGGATGCTATTCATAGACTTTAGCTCTGCCTTCAACACAATCATCCCTCTAAAGCTGGTTGTAAAACTGAGCAGGTTGGGCCTGAACACCACTCTCTGCAATTGGATCCTGGACTTCTTGACAGAGAGGTCCCAGTCAGTTCAGATGGGCTATAACACTTCCAGCATCATCACACTGAGCACTGGAGCACCGCAGGGCTGTGTGCTTAGTCCACTGCTGTCCACTGACTCACGACTGCACCGCCATGCACAACACCAATCACATCATCAGGTTTGCGGATGATACGACAGTGCTGGGACTGATAAGCAGGAATGATGAAAGAATACACAGACATGAGGTGGAACGACTGGCTACATGGTGTGAAGACAACAATCTATCTTTCAATGTCGACAAGACAAAAGAGATAATTGTGGACTTCAGATAATCACGTCCTGCCCACATCCCAGTTAGCATCAACGGTTTAGATGTGGAGATTGTTAGGAGTACCAAGTTCCTTGGTGTGCACATAACTGAGGAATTTACGTGGACACATAACACCTCATCACTAATCAAGAAAGCCCAGCAGAGACTACACTTCCTGAGGTGGCTAAAGCTAGCATGTCTTTCCCCTTCCATCCTCACCATGTTCTACAGAGGCACCATTGAGAGTGTTCTGACCAGCTGCATCACTGTCTGGTATGGCAACTGCAACATATCCAACCGCAAGCGCCTGCAAAGGGTAGTGAAGACAGCAGAGAACATTATTGGGGTGCCTCTCCCTTCGCTACAGGACATATTTTACAAATGCAGTGTCCGCAAGGCCTGCAGCATTGTGCAGGACCCCTTACACCCCTCACATGGACTTTTCACACTTCTGCCACCCAAGAGAAGATATTGCAGCATCAAAGCCAAATCTGCCAGGCTGCAGGAGAGTTTTTACCCCCAAGCTGTTAGACTCCTTAACACCAGGATGCCCCCGGGACCTTACACACAGCCTCAACCACCTCTAAAAACAGAACTTTTATACATGAAAACCATTGTCCTGCAAAGATGAGTGTGCATGTAGAAAAGAACTGAAAATCTCATACTGACCTTTAAGGTTTTTTGTCATTCTTTATCCTTCTGCTGTGAAACATTCTGACCTGTCATTGTTTACACACGTCTTAAACAACTATTATCATACACTGATAATTTCTGTATTATCTATATCTATTATTTATTATTTATTTATTATATTACATAGCTTACACATCAATATTGCTGCTACTTCTTTGTCCTATCTTTGCATAATGTCTTGTCTTGTTTGTGTTTTAATCTTTAATTTTTAAATTTTTAAATTTTAATTCTATTTTTAATTTATTATTTGCACGTTTTGTTGTTACGTTGTGGACCCTGAGCTTTGCAATTTTGTCTATCTGTATACTTGTATATGGTTGAGATGACAATAAAGTTCACTTTGACTGAATTTGAAAACCCTTTGCTGGCAATGACAGCCTGAAGTCTTGAACTCATGGACATCACCAGATGCTGGGTTTCCTCCTTTTTAATGCTCTGCCAGGCCTTTACTGCAGCGGTTTTCAATTGCTGTTTGTTTGTGGGCCTTTCTGTCCAAAGTTTAGTCTTCAACAAGTGAAATGCATGCTCAATTGGGTTAAGATCAGGTGACGGACTTGGCCATTCAATAATTTTCCACTTCTTTGCTTTAATAAACTCCTGGGTTGCTTTGGCTGTATGTTTTGGGTCATTGTCCATCTGTATCATGAAACGCCACCCAATCAATTTGACAGCATTTAGCTGGATTTGAGGAGACAGTATGTCTCTGAACACCTCAGAATTCATTTGACTGCTTCTGTCCTGTGTCACTTCATCAATAAACACTAGTGTCCCAGTGCCACTGGCAGCCATGCACGCCCAAGCCATCACACTGCCTCCACCGTGTTTTACAGATGATGTGGTATGCTTTGGATAATGAACTGTTCCATGCCTTCTCCATACTTTCTTTTTGCCATCATTCTGTTAGAGGTTGATCTTGGTTTCATCTGTTCATGTTTTTCCAGAACTGTGCTGGCTTTTTTAGATGTTCTTTAGCAAAGTCCAATCTAGCCTTTCTATTCTTGAGGCTTATGAGTGGCTTACACCTTGCAGTGCACTCTCTGTATTTACTTTCATGCAGTCTTCTCTTTATGGTAGACTTGGATATCGATATGCCTACCCCCTGGAGAGTGTTGTTCACTTGATTGGCTATTGTGAAGGGATTTCTCTTCACCATGGAAATGATTCTGCAATCATCCACCACTGTTGTCTTCCGTGGACGTCCAGGTCTTTTTGCGTTGCTGAGTTCACCAGTGCTTGCTTTCTTTCTCAGGATGTACCAAACTGTAGATTTTGCCACTCGTAATATTGTAGCAATTTCTCTGATGGGTTTTTTCTGTTTTCGCAGCTTAAGGATGGCTTCTTTCACCTGCATGGAGAGCTCCTTTGACCGCATGTTGTCTGTTCACAGCAATATCTTCCACATGCAAGCACCACACCTCAAATCAACTCCAGGCCTTTTATCTGCTTAACACTAGAATTACCAGAGTCTACGAAAAAAACTCGTAGATCCGTCCCACCTTAAATCGCTTCTTAAAACCGTTCTCACCTCTCCGCCAGCCTCCTTTGTCATGTAAATATGCCGATAAAACCAAACTGCAAGCAGCCGGCTATTCCATCCCCCCACCGACTTAGAAGTGCACGAACTTCTCCCAGCTCATGCCTCGATTATCTGGGAGTGAAGTGGAGTTTTAGAGTGGAAATAATAAGATTGTTATTTGGAAGACACGCATTTCATGTGTGTTCCGTTTCTACAGTAATCTGTGTAAACACAATGTTAAAACAGAAACTTTTTCATATTTTAGTAATAAATATTACAAAATGTAGGCATAAACTATAAAATGTGTGAGTTGAGAAATGAGAAAAAAGTTGTCTCTGTCCAAATATTTATGGACCTAACTGTACATACATATGTGCTGATGCATGAGGTCAGAGTGGTTTTTATGTATTTAAGCATGTCTTATTTGTCAGACCTTTTTTGCTCAAGGTAAATTGAACTTTTGGTGATTTGAGAAAATCTTCATGAAGAGTCCATGATTATTATGTCCTGTCACTTAAATAAAAAGTTGTAATATAATACTTGAATTTCCTGATTTGATCTGTTGAAGTTAGTGGTTTCAAAATTTTTTTAAACTATGGTGTAATATGAGTTTCTTTCTAAACTAGGGGTCCACTTCGCGTCTCTGCCGCTCGTGTATGTGGTTTCACTTTCACCAAATAACAAATCTTTTAATTCTCCCGGATACTCCTCTTCATTGGGAAGAAACACTACTTTTCCCAGATGGCAACACAAATTACAAATCTACAAATCTCTAACTTAAAGTTTAAATCCAAACAATATATTCAGTCTCTTTTCACAGTTCCGTTTTTTCACCGAGTAATAATTTCCGTTTGTTTGCGCTAATGCGATCTTTACCATCATTTTTTTGAGACTTTCGAATTTTAGTACTTTTATTATCTCTAACCTGTACTCATCTCCATATGGTTTGACCTACATCTAACAATAACTGTCATTGAAATTTTTAAATTTAAATACCCAGGTCCTCCCTGCGTGGAGTTTGCATGTTCTCCCTGTGTCTGCGTGGGTTTCCTCCAGGTACTCCGGTTTCGTCCCACAGTCCAGAGACATGCAGGTTAGCTGCATTGGCAATTCTAAATTGTCCCTAGTGTGTGCTTGGTGTATGTGTGTGTGCCCTGCGGTGCCCGGGGTTTGTTTCCTGCCTTGCGCCCTGTGTTGGCTGGGATTGGCTCCAGCAGACTCCCGTGACCCTGTAGTTAGGATATAGCGGGCTGAATAATGGATGGATGAATGGATTTTCTTCTGAAAATGTTCTTTGTTTCTTTCTTTACACTTTATAAATTGCTATCTTTTTCTTCCAGCATTCAGTTGAATGCATTATGCATAACTTCCCTATAAATCCTATTTTCATTGTTGGGGACAATTACTGCATTTTGCTGTGTTTTTAAACTTATTTTTGAAGTATTTATCATTAATGCTATGTTTGTTTTCCAGGAACTAAGATATGCACAAGGCTTGGCTACATGCATCAGTGCAATATGTCACAGTTTCAATTATTTCCTATTAGAAGAGATCCACGGCCATGGAGATTATCAGCTTTTCAAATTTTTCATTAGAAAGTCAGACTTTGCCCACATTTATTGTCTTTTTGTTTTTGTGGCATTTGCCTCTTTTTATTTGAGTTTTTGGACAAAGTGCTTTTTGGGGTTGGATGCATTTTGAAAACATTTTCTCTTTGATTGTTTAATTCTTTTGTTATGTAGCAGTGTTCCTGTTTTGCTTATTAAGAACCGGGTTGTGTAGGCAAGTACTCACAATAATCAAACAGAATCACATTAAAGATGTAAAGCCCTTTATGTCTACTCAAATAACTCAATCTTTCAGGCAAACTTTAGGACCTGTCAAAAACTTTGTACATTATGTACTATATTGTGTGCATCTCTCGAGTAGCAATAAAAAATAGGTGACTTGGTGGCAAGGTTAAACTGTCTAATAAATTGTATTGTTTTTCTTTTATGATTCATGTGTATGTGTCGTGATGCAAGGAAGTTTCTCTTTGCATTCATCATGAGCTGATACATTCTTCATTAAATTCTCCAGTTGCCTCTGTGTGCACTACAAATGAGCAACTTACATTTCAGTATTGTTTGCCAAAGTAGTCATTTATTTCACATATTAGAAGTGTCATGGCCAGTTAAAAAAAGTGTTGTTGGAAATGTCCCATTCAATGTCAGAATCAAAAAGTGTTTACACATGATGAACCTCAATAAGGAGAAACACATGTCGTGTACTCTTTATGTTATCTGGTAGATACTGTATCACATATCTATGATTGCTTCTCACAACATACAGAATATGGCACATGTTTACCGACTGGACGACCAACCAGAAGTGTTACCTGGTAAGTAACCACGCAAATAATCAGATTGCAACTCAGACCTAAGAATGTTATACACACAGTGGTGCCTCTTACTTTGAACGATTCTAACTTTGAACATTCCAGAGTTCGAATTGTGCGTGCAGTGAAAAAATGCAGCAACACATGGCGCTTATGCAGTGAGTGTAACCATAATCTGTTGTGTACAGTCTTAGTGTTAGTACACCAGCTGTTGTTCATATAGGCATAACCCCTCTCCGCTGGATGGAATCAGCTAATTGTAAATCTTAATACAAAACTTAAACTTTCCAGCTTGGAGATAAATGTGTTTTTAAATAAGTCTTTTAGTGAGTTATTTAGAAGTTTATTTCAAGAAGCAAAATGGTTTGACTGTTTTTGTCAAGTGGGCTATTCAAGTATAAGCAAATGACTGTTAACTGTTAGTCTTGTTATATATCTGCACAAACTTCAAAATTTTGCACAATACCTTCAAAACACACAACAGAATATGTTATCTAACTAGCTAATGCCCTGCAAGCCTGTCATGAAAAAAATATTTTTTACCTCCTCTTTGCTCAATCAGCTGCTGGCTTGCTGCTGCTGCCGTGCCGCGTGATCTGCATTGCGTGCGGTGCTTCGAACGTTTAAAAGTCTGTACAGCAGCTGTCCTTTTGTCTCACTGACTTGTCTCTCTTCTCCTCCAAACATCTTTAAACACTATTCGATCTCTTTTCATTGTTCCGTTATTTCATCAAATAATATTTTCCATTTGTTTGCATTAATCCAATCTTTTTTGTGACTTTTGAATTTTCCTGCTTCCATTATCTCTAACCTGCTCTGAGTGTGTATCACAGGACTTGCTTCCAAATGTTGTAAGTATAACGTGACTCGATTGTCTCGTGGGACGTGAAAGTGTCTCTCTGTTTCTCTTCAAAAGATCTCTCTTCAGAAGATCACATCTTGTCACAGGAAAAGAGCCTTGTTTTGTCGCAATATTTTTTTTATAATAGAGAGATATAAGTGTGCATTATTTATTCTTTGTATGGTATTTATTCATGATTATTCTAATCTCATTTTAATTTGTCTTTCTTTGCTTGTATTTCTGACATCTGCTAAAGAAGTATGAGCTGCAACATATGTATGAAAATATATTCTAAAGAAATAAATGTTCTTGTTCATTTAACCTAGTAAGACAATTTCTTAGACTTGAGTTGAATGTTATGGAATGGCTAGTGCTACATGCGTGTGCTTCTGGGACAAAGGACCCAGCTCACCACAACATGGACCTGGCAATCCGATTCAAACAGAAGTTACCTCTTCCCATCTACTATTTCATGTGGAGGGAGGTCAGACGTGCCAACTCTAACTGCTCACGTCTCAATCAGCTCATGGACTACAGCTGGGTACAAGGAGGGGGCAATTGTGCCCTTTCCAAACCCCTATAACTAACCTATTTGGATGTGGTTGTGGTGAATGATTCTAAAGTGGCAGCAGTTATTGATTTTGGCAGTTACGATTTCTATTTTTGCTTACTGTTACGTGCTTCTGTATCCTACTACACAGCACCTAAGTCTGATCTTGGACTACAATCTGCAAAGGCATATTGCTTGCTTACTGACTTTTTTGTTTCTCTCCTGAAAATATACGGGGATCACAAAAGTGATCCAACCCTTTCTGACTTGCCCTTGAATGATACTTACACTAGGCAAAGACTGATGTTTTTGCTGAAATTACCTTGCATTTTGTACTCAAAAATCTTATTTATAAAGTCAAAGTTAAGAATAAGATTACCAAAAAGGAGAGACAGATAGGAATGACCAGGAAGTGAAGTACAAAAGACAAGCCCGATCTGAAGACAGGCTAAGATCAAAAGGACAGAAAAAGAAAACTATTAACTATTTCAAACACAAAACAAAAATTATAATTAGCAAAAAGTACTTCAAAATAATAAAATCCTAACACTTACTTGGGCTTGTTTTCCTATAAGTAACCTGAGGCCTCATGTATAAACGGTGCATACACACAGAAATGTTGTGTATGAACGTTTCAACGTTCAAATCGCGATGTATAACACCTAAACTTGGCGTAAAGCCATGCACTTTTCCACTGTACCTAATACTCGGTCGTATGCAAGTTCTCCACTCGGTTTTGCAGACTGGTAGCACCCAGCGTCAAAGCAGTGCTACTGTTCCTGTGTAGTTTATCTTTCTTTTTCAGATCCACATTACTGATGCGGCTTTATAAATACACTGAAATTAACTGCATAATGTTTATTAGTTTAATGCATCCTAATATAATTAACCCGTAACAATATAATGGTCCACAGAATGGTCAAACTATTCCAAATACCATAGCTGCTTTAGTGTTGTTACTCTCACTGCACCTTCTTTTTCTTCTTACAGCTGCTCCCGTTAGGGGTTGCCACAGCGGATCATCTTTTTCCATAATACTCTCACTGCACCATTCGGAGAAGCTGATCGGAAAGAGAATTATCAGTATAGAGCATCAGGCACATGCTGCCTCAGACATGTTTCATATTTGAACTGCTTCTCACACGTCTAACACTTCAAAACCTTTCCAGTATGGACCTCGTGATTCAGAAACAGTTTCATCCCAAGAGCTCTAAATGCACTCTATCAATCGATCAACTGCTCCTAGTAGAACTGTTTGTACTTATAAGTACAATTACCTCACTGTAAACTTGTGATACAGTTATAATGTTGCACAACCTAAGCCACTTTATAAAGCGTGTATTTACATATCATGATGATATGATTTTTAAGATGAAATGCAGCAAAATATGTTTATTATATTATACAGATAAAACTTTAACTTAATTTAAATAATCTATATTGTTAATAATTAAAGTACACGGTGTCGCTACTCTAGCAAGGATCTGGCGCTCCGTTCACAGATTGTTTCTGCTTCGCACTGTATGCTTCACTGGGACTGGCATGAAGGATAGAATAATTAAACATGTACTACGAAGATATTTCAAGGTTCCTTAAAAGTTTTGTAGAATCGCCGTTATAAGCTTACAGATGGCTTAATGTCTATTACAGTGCTGATTGTGTGGCAATTGGGTATTTGGAGAAAGAAAAGGAAGGACAGGAATTGGAGGTTAGTACATACTGCTACAATAAATTATTTCATCGAAGGTTGCGCACAATCACTGTGCCACCGTGTTCCCATGTTTAATAACATGCTTTAGCTCCTATCATCATGAAAATGATATCACGTACACATACCAGTATTTTAGTTCTTCAGAGAGCTGTAATATCATGAATGTAATGGATTCTGTGTCCTGTCGGAGGAAGAGAAAGCCAGTTTAAGAAGTACGTAGTGATTCACACACACAGAGCACATAGAAGATCAAATACATAACAAAGCATTTAACGTGCTACTTTAGTTACAATGGGATTTGAGAAACTTATAAATTAAACAATTTAAAGATGAAGTTTATGATGATCTACTTTAATGACAAAATAAACTACGTGATTAAAGTGGAAATTTCGAAATTAAAGTTTACATTTTGTACTTTTTTCCCCACTGTGTGCCTTTTTTTCTCTGTATCCTAATAAGCTTTCATATGACACTCAGAGGGTGGGCTATGACTCGCCTTTTCACGGCGACTTTGATATCTGACAACTTCTTTTTTATTTTGGGCACTGTGCGACTTTGTAAAATTCCGCTTTCGAGTTTCTCTGACACTTTGTCACTCGATCAACTTCCTTTTGTTGTTTATACCACTGTTTAAACCAACAAATAGTACGTTCTTCCTTGCCTCCCTCCACTTGGTATTTGCTGAAATCCTTATATTTTCCCCCGTGCTTTTCTCATTGTCTTTTCACAGAATGCTGAGCTTAAGGGCTATTTATATTGATTTGCATATTCAAAGAGGTGTAATTCTGGGAGGAGTTGGGCCGGGACAGAAGGGTGTGCACGCGCATTACTTTTCACACTGACCGAGATTTATGTAGCGGAAGAACGTGTAAGTTGGCGAACGCATATATTCCTGCATCTGGAATTTTTTGCGCATAAGCACATTTCAGCTTTTGTGCTTACGTCATGTTATAGTGCGAATTCTATGCACGCCATTATGCATGAGGCCCCTGGTAAATACCTGGGTAAAATAAGCTGAGTGCCATCATTTTATATAGGCTGGAAGTGGAGACTCAATATGTCATACAGACATTTCTAATTTAAACAACATGGCCACAATCATACAGAAACAAAACATCAGCAACCATCCAAAAATCTAAACATAAAAAGGCATTACCAGGATTTTTAATAAGTTCGAAACAAATAATACATACAAAAAAAATTCCAATTATTACAAGAAAAAGTATACAAAATTATAATTTAAAACAATTAGCTTAATAAAAGATGTTGTTTCTGTTATTTTTTGTATTTAGAGCAATAGAAGAAAAGAACAATAAAAAAAATCACAACTCTGTTTTATTATATTAGAAAAATTAGTGACAAGTACAGCAATGATAAATCTATTATGTTAGAAATATATGCAAAATTAAATAATATTAAAAGTAATTACAGCTAAATAATTACATTTGTTTAAGCTAGAAAAAAAAAACAGTAATTGTCTGTCATGTTATAGGCATGTAGGCAACGGCAAAGTTGCCTCTGGCCACTGCCAACCATAATGAGGTCCCCAGCTACTGAGACTCATTCCCAGTTTCTATCATCTTTAGTTTAAAGAGGGACTGGCTGTAATGAAACTGTGATATTTTTAAATGTGTTAAACACTCAGTTCCTATAAAGCATTTGTGAAACACATGCTTAAATATTTGTAGGTAAGTTTAATCAGTTCTCATCGTCTTCTCTTAAAAGTCACATTTTAGCTTTGATATGCTTTCACCTGATCATGGCTAACTTCTACATAGTTAAGGATGTTGATTCTTAAATTATTTCTTTGTACTTTATTAAGTAACAGGAAACTGAATGATCAGGTAAGTAAGAATTGAAGAATATTATATTTAGGAAAACAAAATTTGTGGCAATCATGTATTGCAGATGTTCAATAATTGTCTACAATTTTAATTTATTGCCTATAATTTTAATTATGAACAAATCCATTCATATGAGTATTTGTTTTTGCGCATTCAAATATACACACTCCCTTTCTGTACGTGATTTTCAAGGTAAGGAAATAAAAGTAAAGGGGAAACAAACAGCCCTGTTTCGAAACTGTGGCGATGTATCTTTTAGTTTAGCTACTAATTAAATGTTGAAAACACAGTCTGCAGTCTGAATTTCCCTGCTTAGTGTTCCTGTGTTACAAGTCATGGAATACTGGCTGGGAAGAAGCAATGCCTCATGGGAAACTTCAGATTTTGTTAACTGGATCAGAATTCTTTTTAATACATACAAGGTGTGAATCAGATTTGTCAGCTGTTAAAAACATTTTGCCACTAATTACCTTTATAAGTGAGGGCAATTGGATTCAGCTCTAATCCATATGGCTTGAAAAGAATATTTCTAGCAGGTTGTTTAAAGAAGCTGACCAGGTTCATAGTCATTTGATTTGGTATAAAACTAAACTAAATCTTAAACAGATACTGTAGTTTCATGTTTATTCCAGTTGCAAGATACATTTTCAGTTTCAAAACCTTACAACTAGGCAATGTACTGCCACAGGATTGAACATGGCAGGCAGAGATGAGCAAAATGGACAAGGAAATAGATTTAAGTCAAGAAAACAAACTGGGTGGTGACACCAGAAATACAAAATGATGGAGGCACTAAAGACAAAGCAGGAAAGTGCACTAATCAAAAAGGTCAATAACTGTCAATTCTAAACAGAACACAAATGAAGGTTTTTAGGCAAAATAACTAAAAGCGTTGACAACTAAGGATACCAGATACCAGTTTACAGTAATTGCCATTGTACCTAAGGGCACACTTTTTGGTACTGCACCCATTAGCAGCAATTCCTCACATAATGGCAATCAACTCTCAAAGTGGCAGCACCCATTAAAATCTTAGGTGATCTTCAAAAGCTTAATAAAAAAATAAAATACCATGTCAAAATCAAGGTGAAAAATGAAAGCAAACCCCAATTTATTTTTATTCAAAACCCCAATAACAAATAACTTGTTCTTAGGTTAGAAGGTTAGAGAAAACCTTCTAAAGGACAGGAAAATTAATGAACAGACCAATGAATAATAACAAGTGTCCATATTTACAGTTGAGAAGACAATTGTTTATTGCACATTACATACTTAGTTCTTATAGGAAATGTTTTTGTAGCTACTATACATTGAACTGGTTCACTAAACAATGCATTTCCAGCACAGCATAAAAATAAAATGAGCTAAAAGAGCTGCAGGATTGACTTCTGGTCAGAAGAGGGTGCAAGTGACACATGATGTTAGCAGTCAGCCTAGAGTTCCCTTCAGTTGATCTAATCCTTTGCTTTAGCCATAATACTGGACACAACATGTTTAATTCTTGGGTTTATTAATCATTTAAAAAAAAAATTCTAGCAGAAAAATCTGAATCATTTGAGACTTAAGTGGAATGTCAGACACCACTATAGCTAAAAGCAACTGCAGGTATTAGGTTTGTACAAAAGCAAAAATTAAAAGAAATAAATACAAATAAAATACTATCTATCTATCTATCTACACTGAAAATGCTAAAGCAATGTACTGCATTGTACTTTTGCCTGTAGAGAATCATTTTGCCACAAAATAATAGTTGTATACAAATTTTAATCTTCTTGTTATACAATAGTATTCCTTCATTTATGATTGCTTTGCACCAGGTTGCTACAAGAATGATGGATTTATGTATGTTATCTTTAAAAATATATGCCTTATTTGTTTCAATATGTTTATATCAAGAGAAACAGCTTTAATAAAACTTTGTTATATTGATTCAACCTTATATGAATCCAAAATGGTCTTACAGCTGGAAGAACTCATCCTGACAACTGTAGTTTAAACACTGCTGGTTAAAGCTCACTGGTAACTGGAAGTGAGGGAAGACTGAGAGACAGAAAAAGTAGGATAGATAGGGAGATTTCAGGGTTACAAAGGGTTGAAATCTATCCTGGGAGCACTGAGCACAAGACAGTAATAAGCTGCAGATGCGTGCGCCAGAGAGAGAAAAACAGAGTAGTCTATTAAACTGTATATTTGAAAGTGGGTGGATCACTCTACTACACAGCCTGAGTATACTGTCTGAGGTCAATTCCCTTATCACCCAATTCCTCTGAAATTACTCTGAAAGGTCAATACCCTTCATCTTATCTGGTGTGGGATTGTTCATCTCTCAATCCCAACATCCTGGGTACCCACTGGATCTAGTTTGGACACCCTCTGCTCCCTCTCTTTTCTTCCCTTTACCACCTTCAAGCAGTAGTCACAGTTTCTTAGCTTTGGCCCTTTTATTTATGTCATTGGGATGTACAGGTGTTTTTTGTCTGAGCTGACACTTCCATTTCTATTCCAGGTACCAGCACAGTTGGATATTTTTTTAATAATTCTGTGCTTGGAATATTTCAATAGCTGTAGTCTATTCCACTCTCTTTTTTATTAACTTGAGGTCATTCCTGAAGAGGTGGAGTTCTGCTATCCTCTCCACATTCCTTTCACTGTCTTTTTGATTTCTCTTGCTCCCTGTCTCTCCACAAAAAAGACAGTCACTGCTTTGTATGCTAACCTGCACTAACCTGCAAACAGGCCTTTTCTTGGTCTATACTTCAGCTTATTAGTTTGGGGACCAGCACCTAAGTGCCCCCCACCCTGATCCCGCTTTTGTGGCTGGCCTGGGATCCTTGCTTCCCAATTTTGTTTTGCTGGAGTCAGTGAATAGGGGCAAAAACGGAGAATTACTCTATTATCTATTGCACCTACAGAACATAAGAAGTTTCACAAATGAAAGGAGCCCATTCAGTCCATCAGGCTTCATTGCAAGTGTGTTCACTCAGACAATAACAAAATGTGGGATTTAAACTCTAGACAGTAGACACTGGATCTGTCTGACACCAGGCCAACCCCTGTGCTAACATACTACCCAAATTTCAATGTAATTGCTCAACGGCTATATTTGCTTAAATCACAAAAATACTAGGTGGTCAAAAGATTTTGCAATCAATTCTGTTTCCTACTCTTTTTAGCTCAACATCAATGATATTGGCTAAAGCGGACGCAGATACAGCTAAAAGAAAATTATATTAATGAATTTAATGCACTGGATCTGTGAGACACAAGGATAATCACTATGCTATAAATGTCTCCAATTTACCTGTTATTGTTCAATGCCTATATTTATTTAACTCACAATGCCAAAATGATTTTGCCAGCAATAATGCAGATGCAGCTAATGAAAAAGTGATACTAATCTAATGCCTACTCTACTGCAGTATGGCATCAGGATGTCTCAAGAATACATTCAATAGATGACTACTTAACAGCTTTATCTGCAGTGTACATTTATCTTTTATGTTCACAGTCTATTGGCCTTTCTTCTTTACTTTAAATCACATTTTCATTCTTTTGCCCTCATAACTTAACTAATTTAATTGCTTCTTTCTCTTCTAATACTTTCATTTCCCACCTTGTCATCATTTCCCCTATAGGTTTTTGTTATGTTAATGGCTCAGTCAGCCTTGCTTTGCATCAATGGCCAAATATTTTTGCATTTAGATGATACTTTGTCAGATTACCGCAATCTGAGAGCATCAACCTGTGCTGGGGCTTTACATCTTGTTCTTCTGTTGATCATTTGGGATTTAAAAGCACAGAAAACATATTCTACTATACAGAAACAAAAGTCACTAGTGGTGTTAAAAGTCTTATTTCAATAAATAAGATGCAAGGCATGAGGACAAGAAAATACCATCAGGTAGTAAAAAGGGTGTTGACAATTATATACTGAAGTCAAACTGTAAAACACAAAACAGGTAACCATCAAGAACAAAATGGCAGATGAAAAGTATACAAAATGCTTAAAACAAAGGTAATAAATACAAAATTTAACGAAGAAAGCAAGGCAAGCGAATATTAAAGTATAACTCAAAAGTAGAACTACTGTGCAAATAGATCCAGCTTAACGACACATTTTGATTGAAACCTAAGAGTAACTAACAGTGTCATGCAATAAGAAGCAGGAGGTCCAAGGACACTCATTAGTTTTTTTTATTTATTTACAAAATATGTCAAGTGCAACACCACTGTAAAAATATATATGCTAATTTAAATAAAGCATAATTAAAAATACCTGTCAAGAGAGGGAAAACATGCTAAATTAATCAATAAGGCTAACAGAGACCAAAGCCCTGGGTTTTAATCTTAACTTGGACAAAGTAATTCTACTTTGTAACATTCTACTTTCCGTCCATATCCAAAGATACTGTATGCAGATTATTATCGAAATTAACCTTGTGTGAATGTCTTACTATGGACTAATGTGCTGTGCAAATTTGTTTTTTAACTGACTCCTGATACTTATACAATATATTCTGGGACCTCATGACCCAATGCTGAAATCATAAATTTATAAATTGGAAGGATGGGATGCTAAGTGACAGCTACATATACTGTGTGTAGAGAAAATCAATTCCATTCATCACCTAATAGCAACTCAGTTCCTTGAAAGGCATGATTTAGAGGCTATGCCTGCAACAAAATAAAATGGCTTAGCGCAGAATAGACAAAAAAGTTGTGAAAATAACATTTGTTTGAGAAAAGCAGGTTGCAAAGAGATGCAGGCTGTCCTGCAGTGATGATGTTAAATATATAGCAAAGGCGCCATAGTTTACCATTTATGTGTTTTTTTTATGTGGTTGATTTAAGTCAAATCTAAGCTAAGATCACACATGCTTTTCTTTTTCCTCTTGTATAGTTCCTCTTCTGTGAGTACACCTGCACTTAAAGCAGGGCCAGAGTAGACACTGAAACTAAGGATGTCCTTAGGGATTCTGGCCAGTTACCAAGACAACAGCCACACAGTCTGATTGGCAGAAAGCTACAGCTTATTCCACGGGAATCCCCACTAGATTCATTTTATAAATAATTAAAAAGAAAAGCCTCATATCTGAGCACAAAGCTAGAAATGAAAACCATCATGAGACTTAAGGTGGAATTATTTGCATTTACCAAGCACTATGCAAATAATTATTTTATTGAAATAGACATGCTATATATTGTGGTTGTTTGTATTCTATATCTTTATTAAATCCATTCATCACCACATGTTAATATTTATATCACACCGAGTAGTCTAATGAACAGATATTATGCAATTTTCTCTTGTGTTTAGGCACTCACTGCAAGTTGGGTAGCTCAGAGTAAATTGTAGGTTTTAAAAACTGCAGTTTCCCCACTCTGCTACCCTTATTTTTTATTGTGAAGACATCACCTTTCCAGAAGACTGGAGTCAGGTGAACTATTCAAAGAGACAGGTTAAAAAAACCTTGATTTGCATAACTGGACCATATCTAAACTCACTGGATATGGTCTTAACACTACATAAAAGTAGTCACTAAATATAACATTAAGGTCAAAAATCATCAATGAGTTTTTATATGCTTACATCATTTAACAAGATATTTGTATGAATCATATGCTACACTTACAACCAATATACTGTAAAACCCCCAGGGGAATATTGAGGGGCTAGTATGTCTAGGTCAGCTAGAGTTTGATATTTCATAGGTATTGTTTGTGCTGGTAGACTTATTTTCTCCAGAAACTATGAGATTCCTCCACTACCAAATAACCTTAACATTGTTTAGTCCTTGAAACAATAGTAGCCTTGCAACTTCAATCTCCTCTTCAACATTATATTTAAAAAGTTTGCCTTCTTTCTTAGATACAGTTTAAACTCATGCTGTGAATGGCACTCTAACATCTTCCAATAAAGGAAATTCTACAGTTATTACACCATTATGTTTTTGACACTATTGCTTACACCATGCTTTTGCATATGTTTGTGAATAATGCTGAGCTAGAAGGTAATATCGCTATATGTTTGTGAGTTCATACTTTTCTTGTAACATCTAGCAATTATTGGAATCTGATAATTGTACTGTCTTTACGTTCTATAGTTGGACTTGATGTTTTATAGTGCTCATAGGGCTTAGTACTGGTTTTGCTTTCTGCCCAATACATCTCTTTGAAGAGATACCTTGAATTTATAACATGAATTTTTAATGATGTGTGAAGGATACTTAGCTGAATTTCCATCCATCCATCCATTTTCCAACCCGCTGAATCCGAACACAGGGTCACGGGGGTCTGCTGGAGCCAATCCCAGCCAACACAGGGCACAAGGCAGGAACCAATCCTGGGCAGGCTGCCAACCCACCGCAGGACCTTAGCTGAATTTACCAAACAAAACTATGAATGTTTTTTTCAACTGTTTATTTGCTTTAATGAGTGAAATAAATGGCTCAATGATATCTGCTTGTCTCGAAATATATATAGAAATTCAACCAGTTGGTAAAATCCTGTAATTAGTTCAAATCACCTTTGAACTTTTAACATAGGAGGTGAACATTAGTTTTGTCAACACCCATGTGTTATCTTTTGTAATAATCAGTCAATTAGTATGTGCTTATATTACTGCTTTGTCCAAAAACTGTTTAATGAAGGTAAAATTATGGGACAAAGAAGGTTTCTTCTCATTTTGCAGAAAAAACAAAACTTAATTCATACATTTATTTTATTTAGATTTGACTACTGCGACTGTTTAAATCATTTTATTTGTGGCCTGTAAAGATTACTGCTTGAATTAGGAGGTATGACCATGTAACTCATGTTGTTAGGAGTTAACATCAGATTTTAAAATCATCTTTCTAACATGTAAAACTTTAAATGACTTCAGCACAATTTACTAAACATACCTTATTAATAAGCATATTCCTGAACACATACTGAGATCAAAAGATACTGGTCTTTTAAAAATGACAAGGATCAATAAAACCTTAGAGGCTTTAACAGCAGAGAACTCAAAAGTTGTTTTTTTAACTAGCCATACCTTGTATTAACTGGATCTCCTATTAGAAAAATGTATGTTACATTTTGAAGAAAAGTTTATGGATCTATTTTTGTTTATTTAGTCTGAAATATATTACAAAGAATTTAATTTATGTGCCTTTATTTGGCAGTATCTTATTTGTAAACCAGTCCTAAATGAAGAGCGCCATACGAGTAAACTAAACTGAATTAAGTAACTTTATATAAACATACATTACCACTGCTGGTAACAGTGTGAGTCAGGTGGTGGCCGAAGGTGGAGACCTTGGCGGTCCGATCCTCGGCTACAGAAGCTGGCTCTTGGGACATGGTATGTCACCTCTCTGAAGGGGATGGAACCTGAGCTAGTGCACAAGGTCAAGAGGTTCCGGCTAGATATAGTCGGGCTCACCTTGACGCACAGCATGGACTCTAGAACCAATCTCCTTGAGAAGGGCTGGACTCTCTACCACTCTGGAGTTGCCCCTGGTGAGAGGCGTCGAGCGGGTGTGGGCATACTTCTTGCCCCTGACTTGGAACCTGTTCATTGGGATTTACCCCAATAGACGAGAGGGTAGCTTCCCTCCACCTTTAGGTGGGGGGACGGGTCCTAACTGTTGTATGCGAGTATGCACCGAACAGCAGTCTGGAGTGCCTAGAGAGGGTGCTAGAGGACAGACCTGCTGAGGACTCTCTCGCTCTGCTGGGAGACTTCAGCGCTCACGTGGGCAATAACAGTGAGACCTGGAATGGTGTGATTAGGAGGAATGGCCCCCCTGATCTGAAACCGAGAGGTGTTTTGTTATTGGACTTCTGTGCTTGTCACGGATTGTCCATAAAGAACACCATGTTTAGGCATAGGGGTGTCAATATGTGCACCTGGCACCAGGACACAATAGGCCTCAGTTTGATGATTGATTTCGTGGTTGTGCTGTCGGACTTATGGCCACATGTCTTGGACACTCGGGCGAAGAGAGGGGCGGAGCTGTCAACTGATCACCACCTGGTGGTGAGTTGACTTCGATGGTGGGGGAGGATGCTGGTCAGGCCTGGTAGACCCAAACGTATTGTGAAGGTCTGCTGGGAACATCTGGCAGAGTACCCTGTCATAGGTAGCTTCAACTCCCTCCGGTAGTACTTTGACAACGTACCAAGGGAGATGGGGGACATTGAGTACGAATGGGTCATTTTCCATGCCTCTACTGTTGAGGCGGCTAACAGGACCTGTGGCCGTAAGGTGGTCGGTGCCTGTTGTGGCGGCAATCCTTGAACCCGTTGGTGGACACCAGTGGTGAGGGATGCCGTCAAGCTGAAGAAAGAGTCCTACGGGACCTTTTTGTCCTGAGGGACTCCGGAGGCAGCTAATAGGTACCGGCAGGCCAAGAAGATGTGGCTTTGGTGGTTGCTGAGGAAAGGGAAGAGTTTGGGGAAGCCATGGAGAACAACTTCCGGATGGCTTTGAGGAGATTCTGGTCCACCATCCGGCATCTCAGGTGACAACTCTGTATGGTGGGGATGGTGCGCTGCTGACCTCGACTCGGGATGTTGTGGGTCAGTGGAGGGAGTACTTCGAAGACCTCCTCAATCCCACTAACATGCCTTCCAATGAGGAAACAGAGCCTGGGGACTCAGAGGTCTGCTCTCCCATCTCTGGGTTCTGAGGTCACCGAGGTGATCAAAAAACTCTTTGGTGGCAGGGCACCAGGGGTGGATGAGATACACCCGGAGATCCTCAAGGCTCTTGATGTTATAGGACTGTCTTGGTTGACATGCCTCTAAAACATCGCATGGACATTCGGGGACAGTGCCTCTGGATTGGCAGACTGGGGTGGTGGTACCCCTCTTTAAGAAAGGGGACCGGATGGTGTGTTCCAACTACAAAGGGATCACACTTCTCAGCATCCCTGGAAAAGTTTATCTGGAGGTCCTGGAGAGGAGGGTCTGTCAGATAGTCAAAACTCGGATTCAGGAGGAACAGTGCGGTTTTCGTCCTAGTCGCAGAACAGTGGACCAGCTCTACACCCTTGGCAGCGTCCTGGAGGGTGCATGGGAGTTTGCCCAACCAGTCTACATGTGTTTTGTGGACTTGGAAAAGGCGTTCGACTGTGTCCCTTGGAGAATCCTGTGGGGGGTGCTCCGGGAGTATGGTGTACCGGAACCCCCTGATAAAGGCTGTTCGGTCCTTGTACAATCGGTGTCAGAGCTTGGTCCGCATTGCTGATAGGAAGTTGAACCCATTTCCAGTGAGAGCTGGACTCCACCAGGGCTGCCCTTTGTCTCTGATTCTGTTTAAAACTTTTATGGACAGAATTTCTTGGTGCAGCCAGGGCATTGAGTGGGTCAGGTTTGGTGGGATCAGGACTGGGTCACTGTTTTTTGCATATGATGTTGTTCTGTTTGCTTCATCAGGCCATGATCTTCAGCTCTCCCTGGATCAGTTCACAGCTGAGTGTGAAGGGGCTGGGATGGGAATCAGCAACTCTAAATCCAAGACCATGGTCCTCAGACCGGAAAAGGTTGGAGTGCCCTCTTAGGGTTGGGGGTGAGATCCTGCCCCAAGTGGAGGAGTTCAAGTATCTTGGGTCTTGTTCACGAGTGAGGGAAGAATGGAGTAGGAGATCAACAGGCGGATCGGTGCAGCGTCAGCAGTGATGTGGGTTCTGCATCGGTCTGTCTTGATAAAAAAGGAGCTGAGCCGAAAGGCAAAGCTCTCGATTTACCAGTCAATCTATGTTCCTACCCTCATCTATGGTCATGAGCTGTGGGTAGTGCCTGAAAGAACGAGATCGCGAATACAAGTGGCCAAAATGAGTTTCCTCCGCAGGGTGTCTGGGTTTTCCCTTAAAGATAGGGTGAGAAGCTCGGTCATCCGGGAGGAGCTCAGAGGAGCTCTCCTCTGCATCGAGAGAAGTTAGATGAGGTGGCTCGGGCATCTGATCAGGATTCCTCCTGGACACCTCCCTGGTGAGGTGTTCCGGGCACATCTAACCGGGAGGAGGCCCCGGGGAAGACCCAGGACACGCTGGAGGGACTATGTCTCTCGGCTGGCCTGGGAACGCCTCAGGATTCCGCCAGAAGAGCTAGTAGAAGTGGCTGGGGAGAGGGAAGTCTGGTCATCTCTGCTCAAGCTGCTGCCTCCGCAACCTGATCTCAAATAAGCGGAAGAGGATGGATGGATGGACCACTGCTGGATTTTTAAGAACCTCAATGGCTGAAAGAATTACAAAAAGCACACGCATATACAGTTGTATGAATATATTGATTACAATATTGTATTTAGACTTTGTTGTATGTATTTCAGTTTTTTATTTATAATAAATTTGAAAAAAACCTGTAAAATCCTGTTTTCCCTTCTTCATTTTGGGGTATTTAGTGTTGCTTTATTTAGGGAAAAACAATAATTTAAATGATTTTTAGCACAAGGCTGCAAATAGCAAAATGTGAAAAACTGTGGAGGGGTCTTACGCTTTCAGAAACCACTATATTATATATATATAAAAACACAGACACACACAGTGTGTTCTAAATAAATTATATCAATAAGTTCAATTCACCTGGTAGGACACACATACTCTTACAGGGGTTATTCATTAAAGCAATTTCTATAACAGAAAGCAGTAATGTCCACCTTATTGTCCTTTTGTAGCATGAGTCTGATATCACCACTTAATCAAATAGAGGTAAATGGTTCTACAGCTAAAGACAAAGCACAAATCAAAAACACATCAGCATAAAAATTTAAGTAAACAAAACCACCTGAAAAACACTACAAAAAACAAATTTTCTTATGTAAGAAAAATTAATTGCAAAAAACTACAGAGAACACACATCTTCCAGTTAACTAAGATGGCTGGCCAAACCCCATGGCCACACACCTGTTATGCTACATGCACACATGTAGAACAAGTTCTATAGCTATGTGTGGCATCACTTCAAGTACACAATGGTGATGACATAATAATACAGACAAAAAAGATATTTTTCTCTTACATTCTGACATCTGTGTTTATATTTAAGGGCTATATATACTATATTAATAGGATTTTCACATCTTCGGAGTACTTAAGAACCGATTTATTAGATGCAGAAAACACTATTAGTGTAAAAACAAGCATTCCCCAAAGAGGTTGTAACTTTATGGCAAAGTGTCTCCTTCTGCACAATAATACAAACTGAATATCCCATTTTGGAGGAGATCACATTGCACTATGGTTTGAAAACCTCAGTGAGTCTTTTTATTTAGTAAATGTACTCACTAACACAAGGCATGTTTAAAATAACCAGTATAGAAAAAATGGATATTACACTATTTTGTTAGGATTTCAGAAACACACAAGATCTTATCTGTGATATCACAGCTCTGCCAACACTTGGTCAACTTGTTTCCTGAGTTTCATCTAATAATCAAGGATGAGCTGACATGTCTGCAGAAAGTTCGTCAGGAAAAAAATGGACCTTAAACTACAATTCATTTCTAAACTTGTCTTTCAGAAAGAAGATGCTTCTACTTACTATTACAATATAACTCACCTATAAGTAGGCACTGAAGTTTTACCTGGACATGAACCTTTATCGAAACACCTCAAAATCACTAAAGTGAAGCAGAAGTGTTACTTTAGCAATAAGTGCTTTTTATTAAGCAACTGGGTTGGAGCAAAAACCTGCAGCCACTGAGGCTCTCCAGGACCGTGATTGAGGACCCCTGGTCTATTTGGAACAGGTAGTGGACACATTCTCTTGGGAGCATATAGCCATGGAGATGGACATTTAAACTAGTTCTAAGATCCATTCCTAAATGCTGTGGAGTTATGTATTATTTTATGTGTCTTGTAAATTATATGTTTACTTGTAAAAATAACTAGAAGGCATGACAGTAATGTTAAGAAAGAAACAATAGAAGCATTGAATTATGGTATAGTTTTCATTTTTAGAGTTCTTAAGAGTTTCTACTTTCTGTCCACCTACAATGTCAGTTTGTAATTGTTTTCCGAACATATTTAACAGACAGGACTTTTTTTCTGTTTAAGATTAGAATATACTCCTTATCATCTATACAGCTTTGCACCCTTTGATCTTTCTTTTTCAATTACTAATACTTTGTGAAAACTACTTACATTGATGTACACATTTGGCTTTTGATGCTTTCCACATGTGTTTTACATGTGTTTTCCTTTGCCTAATAAACGGTGTATTAATTTGCTAATCATCTCATGCTTATTCTGCAACAAAGCATAAGCTCATAGGAAGACTGAGAAGAAGTGCAGATTCAGACAGAGAACTTTAGCACCTAAACAGAAATAGTCAAATTTTTCTCTATTAAGCGTCCAGAGGGTTTTCAATCCAAGTATTTGCTATGTAGTGTTGCCAGCTAAGTGTCAATCACCAGTTGTGAACCACTGTTTTACAGCTTACATAGTAGCTCTCTCATAATGAAAAGCAGTAAGACAACTTCCTTCTCCCAGTGAATGGGGACAGCATGCAAGCAACATGCTTCTGTGAGTGTGACATTAGGATGAGCCCTCTTAGTCCTCAACTCCTATGCAAACTTAGACTATTACAAGAGGACCCAGCAATGAACAAAGGGCGACTTGGCAAAGACAAAGAGGTACTTGACCGCTGGTGAAGTTCTTTACTTGAATATGAAGCAGTAGGGTAATGACTTGCAACTATGCACAGCATTAGACATCACTATTAAAGGCTTTGTATCATAACACTGATCATCTGTGGCAAGATTAATGAAAATTCTAAGCAGCTAGTGAACAGCCAGCTAAGGACCTGCTTTCTCACTTTTCAATTTTATTGTGTATCAAGCTCTTGACTGTGTCAGGTAAACATTCACTATTTACAAACTTTTAAGCAATTGGGGGAGAAAAAAAAAAACAGAGTCACCACTTACTGTTTCAGCCTTCTCCCACTGAAGGCTGTACCCTGGAAGAAGGACAAGTTAACTATGGCATTAAACTACCAGGATGTTTTATCTGTCTCTTCTGTCCTATCTTTCATGCCTATACATAAGCAGTTATTATATTTATATATTTCTTGTGCTTATCAATAAATTGTATTATTGTTTTTCTTAAAACAAGCATTGTTCATTTACCTAAATGTCTGTCCAATGGGTTTAATTTTATCTACAGAGAAAGGTAAGGAAAGTAAAGTAAAAACTTTACCAAAATCTCTCATTAATTATTGGCATCACCAAATTCAAAAGATGATAATTAATTAATTGATTCACATCAATCAATGTATTTCTTCTCCTACAGATTCTTCTACACCATGAACAATGCTAAACTAAGGAAGAAGGTAGATGTACTTTATGTATTCAGATTACTTCATAGTATGTACAGTACTTGTTTATTTTGCTCGTCTGCCAAGTGTTATCTACCATACTAAAGTCTCTGTACTTCCTCCAACAGAATAAAATAAGGCCATGTCATCATACTAGTAAGAAAGAGAGATTTATCACAAAAGATTCTCACAGTCACAGAATTGTTTATCACATTAAAATATACAGAAAAATGTAATTACCCTGATGAAGAGAATCTTTTCTCCAACTTTGTATCTGCCCTGAGACTGCCTTTCGACACAGAACTTGTTGGGACATTTGCATGGTGGATCCTCCGCAATATGTTTTACCTGTAAAAAGGAAAAGCTATTTTACTTGAGAAAATTAGACGTCTTTAGAAACAGAAAATTATAAAACACACTTCAAATGTAGAAGGAGTAGGGTCATCAGTAAGCCCATAAAGAAATATAACATCCTATGCACTCATTAACTGCCTTTTCATTACAAGTCCAAGACAACCGATGCTACTGTCCCAATCATAAAAAGATGCTCTGTCGAGAGATTCAGGAACACCAAGGATGGCATACCATCCAATGTCAGAGTTATTATGTCTGTAATGATGCACAATTCCTGTGCAGCACACATCAAGTTCAGGGTTTTAGCTAGCCTTTTGATTGCATTACCAAAATGTGGTCCTATCTGGTGTGAAGACATATAACTGCAAACATGCACAAAAGATGCCAAAATGAAATACCATCTTATGCTGAATTAGTTATTTAAAAGCATTGTGTAGATTTGAAACCTTTCAAAAAAACCTAAAACATGTATTCAATTGCAGTGAGTACTGGCAGGTTAACAGATTGTATGTCTTACATTCAATTTAAAAATGTGATTATTTACAGTATTCCAAATATAATGTACAAATTGGATTGAGATCTGGATTCTGATTCAGACACTCCAGGACATTCACATTGTTGTTTTTAAGCCAATCCTCTGAAGATTTGGTATTTTGCCTAGGGTTGTTGTCTTGCTGAAAACCAAATCCTCTCCCATGGTGCTGGTTTCTTGCAGACTACATCAGGTTTTCCTGTTATTTTGCAGTATTCATTTATGCTCTTCGTTCATGAGCCTCTTAGGGCCTCCTATGCACAGCTCTGCCACCACCTTCTTTTTTCTGTTGATCAGTGTCAAAAAAGTCAACTTAAATCCACTACCTACATGTACTATTTAAGAAGATTAAATCATACTTTTCTTGAGTGATTCAGTGAACAAACCTTTAATACTGAAAGAGAAACAGTGCACATTTTCCTTTTTCAATTGTCCTGTTCCCTACTGTAATTTTCTACTCAATGTCCAAACATACTGCTCCTAAATGTAAATGACCGCCAACATACAAGCAGTAGCTCAAGGGTGGCCTAAATATATAATCGTATAGTCAGTCATCTGTACCATTTCTTGTTTAATTAATCTTTGTATATTGAAGAGTGTATCTTATAGCTTCTTGATATAGCCTGGCTTGGTGTGCATGAGTAGAATGACTGATCCAACCCTCCCCAACTATGGGTTTGATTGGTTGGAAAATAAAACAGAAAACAAACATGCATACATTAAATGAGTGCCTGTATTTAACCCAACCTTCAGAAATGCAATGGACATCCTGTTTCATGCAGATTTGTGGGCTGTTGTCTAAGCATTTTGCCCAGCATGTTAAGCTATGGCAAATTTTTACCTATTTCCTTCAAATTTTAATAGCGTCCCATGTTGCATTCATTTTATTTATATTTTTTTTTGACTGATGCAGACATAGGCCCAGGTAAATTGACGTAACTGTCTTAAGTACTCACAGCATCATCAAGAATCTTCCCGGTACTCTTTCTACTTGGAGACTTTACAGATGACGGAGAGACTGGGGAAGGAGGAGGAAGTGGAATCTTCTCTTCCTGTTCAATCTCCTTCTCCAACTTGATAAGCCCAGGGGGCTCCACTCCATACCTATGCATATTGTGTAAAATGAAGAACAGTGTTACTATTTAAAAGGGAAAAGAAAAACTATCTATGGCATCTTTCAGTGCTGCATTTTTAAAATTTATATTTGTAGTGAACATTTTATTATAGTGTACAGATGGGTTTTTACATTTGATACTGTATTTTAGTCAGGTTTATTTTTGATAGCACTTCTGAATTATTCCAGCCACTGTTTTAATATTTATACTTTGTGTACAGGTAAAGCTGGATTAAAGTACATTTTTATAATTAATCTGAAATATTAATGCAATCATACTTCCCATACATTCCACCTTGAATCCAGTAGCAAGACTGCTCTAAACTGTAAACTTTTCAAAACTATTTTAAGTTTGAATTGTTTTGCTGTTCCATTGCACAGGTATTACAGATTTTTTCAATTAAAAAGTCTAGCCAGCTGTTCACAATGGATTTTGAATCCTGTTAAAACTGTCTGTCAGATCACTGGGCTATGCATGGCTCTCAAATTAGTGTTACTGAATATATATATATCGCTTAGGCAAACTCAAAGAAGAAAACTCCAGCCAGTCTTCCGGATTGTCTGGACACCGGCTGCAAGCTATAAATCTTAAGTTGAGGTATTCTTTGCTCCTTCGCTCCAGAGTTTTCTCAGGCTTTTTTCACTCTGTTTGTAGGTTGTCTAAAGCTATAAAGTACAAAAGTATAATAAGATAAAATTGCAACTGATCAGAATAATTGTATTTTAAAATTATGATGGATTGTCCTACGGGCAACTAGTTGACAAGAAGAAAGGGTAGCAATGGAAAGAGGTAGCAGGTAGCAAAAGTCCCCTGCGTGAAGGAGGAAAAGGCACACTGGGATTGGCAACACACATTGCCCTAAGAGTACAGAACACTGATCTCTGACTTGATGTATATTTATTAGGAGGGGATACTAGAAGTACTATAAATACCTTGTTGCCACAGAAGTGAAATAGTTCTATGAAGATAAAAACTAAACATACAGTATCCTCAACAGAAAAAGGAATTCAGGATATATATTTCCTCCACAAAGACTACCACCAACAAATATCAATGTCACCAAACTGTTGAATTTGATAATATTGTAAAGCAACCTGAGCCACTATCTGCAGATCATCTCAGAGAGGTATTTGTTTCAATAGAGCAGCTTATCATGCCAAAGCTAACAAACTTGAGGGAAGACAGTTCAGAAGAGGGAAATGACTTAATTATGAAGGATATGTTGATGCACAAACACAGCAAGGAATGCATAGTAGTGGGTGTGTACACACTTACAGCTATAGGTTATAAAACACTTGTTCTTAAACTCCGTACTGTAGGGACCTAGAAGCTTCATGTTTAACTCCAGATAATTTCATAATTTAGCAAAACAGTTTTGCTTTAAACTGAACTACTTGTTAAACTAAATGAACATTTTCTGCTCTAATCTTGTAGCATACTTTTGAAACTTAGAAACGTTTTTATTTTTTTAAACACTTTCATAAATAGGACACTTTTTTCATGTTAGTTTTTTAAATTTGACTTTTTTATGCAGTTAGCTCTCTAAATTGTATGCAAATAGAGTAAACAGGGCTACAAACAACAATGACTGTTAAAAAGGAGCAGTTACTTCAGCGCTATTGCCAAATATATAATCAAAATCAACCACATACTGTACATACTACATCAGGCTCCTAATACAAAGCATTAGAAAAACATATTCACCCCATGTCAAAAGAGAAACACATGCACACACATTTCTTAAACATCAATTAAAACGTGGTATTTCTGCACTGACAAAATAAAAGCAGAGTATGGGAAATAACAGTATGTTTAATTAAGTCAGGGGCCCATTTCAAAGCATGTGCAGTTACAATTTCAGAACAATTTATACAGGGGATGTGCTTACCTTTGTTTCGTATGCTTTATATGTTATGATTTAAATAGAAATTTAATATAAAATGATACCCTCAAATGTAAGGAGCATAAAGTACATACAAATCCATAAAAAGACATTTGAAAACAAATCTGATGCATAAATTACTGTAAATTATTTTTAAAACATTTTGAAAAAACAGAACACAATGAAGTGTATTAAGTTTGATAAATGATAAAATTCATAGAAAGCATATACTAAAATTCTACACTCCTTTAGCATTTTTAATTCAACAGTACTACGTTTAGTTTACTAGGACTATTTTTATTTCAAACATTTGCATGATGTATTAGAAGTGCTGACTATAAGAGTTTAACAGTAGCTTCCCAAAAAAACCTGGAGAATAAGTGGTTTAATGTCAAAAGCTAAAAATATGGCGACATCTGCAGTAAAATTGCTAACCAACAAGATTCTGCTTAAATAAGTGCTTGCTATGCAGCACACACACAAACAAGACACTTGACTGCTACTGTACTTCATCATTTGCCTCCTACAAGCAGGCAAAATCATTTAATGATTTAAAAATAAGATTCCTTGTCAGAAAAAAGGATGCTGCTTCTGAAGTCAAGTAGCTCAGTGTAGTGGTGCAAAATGTCCCCAGACCTCTTTGGCAAATGCAGCTGAAGTATGACAATAAACTTCTAGCAGGTGTCCACAAATGCTAGAGAAGTGCAAACTTCAGAAAAGTTTAAAAAATATATAGAGACATGAACATGGACAACAGTTTCCTTATCTGTGTAAATATCTAGGCAAGAAGGAAACCTAAAGTAAAATGAGAGAGAGACAGATAAAGAGACAGAGAGAGATTACAGTGCAATAAGGAATACAATACATTCTGATGGATAACAATAAAATGTCCAGCCAGTTTAACAACCATTATATGGGTCTACACATTTTGACTAGCTTTTCGAATTTACTTTGTCAATTGTCTATAGTCTTGAGCATACAAATACATTCCCTTCATGTTTATTTACTCCCAATGCTATTTTTTCATCTCATTTAATAAAGTCTCGTGTAACTAGTCAACAGGATGATTTCTTTCAGTTAATTTGTATTTTCAGAAGTGAGTTTGCTGGAAATATTGTTGAGGTACTAATCAAATTCCATTTCTTTAGAATTGCTGGCAGATTAGCCTTTATGGTACCCTGCTACGGGATACCTAACTAGAGCGGACTGCTAAATGATGGAACTTGCACTGAAGGTAAACATCTAGATGCAAGGATTTATCATAGAATTTATCTAAACAAATCTTGCTACCAAGATATGATAGTATAGTTTTGGACTAACCCCTGCAAGTGACCAAGTTGTTTACTGCACAGGGGAAAGTCAATGTATCACACAACTCTTAGACAAAGATGATATAGCTCTTAGGAGGCAAATGGAGATGTATAACTGAAGAGGAGGAATACATGTCTGAAAGAAAATTTCATTTTGGATAAAGGGAGACATGTATGATATGTTTTAAGTTAGTTGACCTGATGAATTGTCACTTATGACAAAGACAACCACTGTTTAGTTCACATTTCACAAAAAACAAAATATTTTTATACTGTGTGTTATTTATGTAATACATTGACATGTTCTGAGGATTGCCTGGGTGAGCTTTCAATCTTCTTAAATATTATACATTTAGGTCTTTAAATATTATTACCAATTATTAAGATTAGTTTGTTTATTTTTTCACCATCCTCCTTTCTCAAAACAATGTGTCAGAATTTAGTTTCTTTGTTTCAAATAGCCCTCAGCAAAGATAACATCGAACATTAAAAGCAATTTGCTCTTAATGACAGGACAAGATTGAAATAGTAAGATCTTTCTAATATTTCTAGTACTACACTTTCTAGTTTTATTCCAGGGTAGGTGAGGTCTTCTTCTCTCCATTGTTTTTACAAATTAGATCAAATGAGGAAAAAATAAATCTGACATCCTTCATGTTAACATGCATATGTATACATAAGGATGAAGTTCTTTGATATGTAGGAGAATGTTAAAACTATCTGATAAACATTTGGTTATCACATTATCATCTCTCTGTCTTTCATTAATGCATAGGGACATCAAGTTTTACAAAACATGTTTCTCTTTTTTCATAATCCAACCAGCATATACCTATCGTTCACCACAAATAGGCCACATTGCTTTTCCTCTGAGGAATTTTGTGTGTATCACAGAAAATTAAATATTTTCAGTTCACTTCAAATTAGTGAAAGATTTGGTTTGGTATGAGAAGCATGTTTAAAAAAAAGACCGGAGAACCTCTGTGCCAGGCAGCAGTATATATTTATAACAGGACAACACCACTAGTTTTAGTTTGAATACTATCAAAACTAACAATCACTTCTTGGGCTTCTGCCATACTGAAATTCTTTTAAGGGGAGGTTGATAGCTCATTGTCCACCTAGTCAAACCCCAGTACTCGGTTTCTTCAACCATGGTAGCTGCATGTAACGGTAGAGTGAAAGAACATAAACTAAATAGATTATTATTTGAACAACTGCACACAAGATGTGCCTTTGCCCGCCTGAAACATTTATTTATTTTGGAAGATGGGACTATTGCTAACATTCCTAAACAAGCAGGGTTGTGCTTTTAAAATATTAACATCGCTTTCCTACGTTACTAGCATCTGAATATTTTACATTCAGTTGAGATGAAAAGCCATGATGGAAAGAGCTTGGTCAATAAAGCACAGCAGTCATACATGCCATCTGTTGCACCACATGTCTGCTCAGTTTGCAATTTTATTGTATTTATTTTAAAAACATTTAAAAGGCTATCTTTGCTGTAGAAGAAAAAAAAATGTCAGCTTCCTTACGCAAAAGGGACTATTAAGACAGAAGAACTTAAGCAAACGTGCAGGATTATACATACTGTAAACTACATATTTATTTGTATTGCTATTTTTATTTGTTTTTGTAATTGTAATTTTTCTTTTACTATATTGAAAGCATGTTGAGGTATAATTTTGTGTGAAAACATGTCATATACATTCATAAAGGTAAGGGTTATTCCCATACTAAAAAAACAGAAAAGAAGGCTAGATACATACAGTAATGTTTTGCCTGTATAACTGTCATCATGTGTGTTTTAATAATAGAGACACATTTAATAAACTCTACACAGTCAAAACTTTGTAACTTCTTTTCCTTTTGCACATGCATGTATACTTTACAAATTCATAAATTATGTACACACACATAGTACATACAAAAATATTATTATATATATTATTACTTTTTTTTTTTTTTACCTGGATGCTATTCTTCCTAATTCCAGTAAGCAGAGACACACTTCTCTGGGCTGCTTATGAAGGACTGTGAAACAAAAAAAAGCTAAACAATTAATAACTGTTGAAACAGACTTTATACAAAGAAAAAATCAATGGATTGTTTAAAGCCAATAATATAAACATACTGTACATCAATAACACAACCAACCAGTGAAGTATATATTATTTAACGTGAAACTATAAACAAAAGATAAAAAAAAAACTTTCAGAACAAATCTGAAAAGAAAAGCAATGGTTTGTGTATTGAATAATGAGTTTATCAATATGGGTTACCCTTTCTGAAGATTATCCTGAGCATTCTGTTACATTTTACACAGAAAACAAGTGTTTGGAAAATTCTGCCCATACATGTATTAGATAGTCCATATTACAGAGGGTTTGGAATTTCATTTGAATCTGAATTTTAAGAATTGTCACTGAATGTTCAGAAAGAAATATCCTATGAGACTACATGGTGAGGAAGACCTTGCTCAACACAAGGTAGTTATTTCAGATACTAAAGACAGATTTTTCATGGTATAATCACTCTGTACATGTGACAATAATGATCCAATAATAATTTTCAAGAATTTCTATATAATACAGTATGTGAAAAGCCAGTTCAAATTTGAAATTGTATGTCTGTATCTTGCTTGTGAATTTTAAAATACTTACAAAATATAATGAATCTCCTAAATGAACGATGCAGCCCAAAAGAGACTCTGTTAGAAAAGTTTAAGTGATATAACAAACCTCTTCACTGATGTATACTATTAAAGAGCTTCCAGTGAAAAAAAAATGTTTTTTTAGCTTAGCAAGATAAGTTACACACTTTTGTATGTACTCTGCACAAGAGCTGGGAATTTTGAACTTGCAGATTTGAACCCCTAATAGGATTAAACTGTAGCAGGAATACGCTAAACACATTACATGACATAAATATTACAAATCTGGCCTAAATTAAATCAGACTAATAATAGTATCACGGGACTGACTGCATATGAAAAACTGAACCTTAATGTTATCCTTTGATTAATTTGTAACTACTGCGGTGGGCTGGTGCTCTGCCCAGGATTTGTTCCTGCCTTGCACCCTGTGTTGGCTGGGATTGGCTCCGGCAGACACGATGACCCGGTGTTAGGATACAGCGGGCTGGAAAATGACTGACTGACTGACTGATTAATTTGTAACTAATTTGACAATGTAAACACAACATCTGTACACTCATGGACAAATCACTGAATTCAAAGACTACTTTGAAAATAAATAACATACAATATATCTGAAACAAGTTAAGAAGTGATAAAACAACTAAAAATTCAAAGAAGAATATTAATATGAAAACTGTGTCATTCATACAATCTGGATACTGTTTTATTTCATGAGGTTTTTTTGTAATTATGCATTACACTTTAATTTATTTACAGTATGTGTTACCCCATTTCTGCCAGCTCTGATCAATTATTCTAGCACTCTTCCTTTATTTTGCAAACTTTATCTTGCTTTACTATAGCTTCTTCAAGCAAAATTTATAAAATCATTCAGCACCCTATATTGCTCTGTCTTGGGTAATTGATCCAAAACTTTATGAAAGTTACGATAACTAGTTCTATATGCTTAAATTTAATCAAATGTTTCAAATGCTTCCTTGTAAAACTCAGAAACAAATGGCCAAATATCACACTAACCAGGTTTCCATCCAAGGAGTTTTTGCAAAAAAATATTTAGCGCTTCAAATTGTTTTACAAATATAGCTGATGGAAATGCTAATTATCGATAAAATGTTGTACATGTCGACATAATATTTTTCCGTTTAACTTTAGCGCATAAATTCCATATTGATACTTCAGATGTCGCAAAAACTACATTGGAAACACTTTTTGTCGGAAAAAAAGGCTTTAATGCAAATAAATGTATCACATGATACATTTTCATCACGTGCAATCAAAACGAGAATGGCGGAGCGGTTCGCATGGTCTGATGAAGAGACTCGTTATTTCTCGTGATGAGCCAATGCAGTAGCGGATAGGCTGGGTCTCCTGCTACTAAAAGGGGTACCTGAACTCCCTCCACATCAACTGTAGCCTGGGGGTGTCTCTCAGGATGTCTAAATAATACAAAACCCGCAAAGGTAATTTACTGTGCCAGTCAAAATATTTAATAAACCGTATGTTTCATTATCTAAATATTTTTTTCTTATTATTAAATGGCAGATGTTTTAGCATATATGAGAAATTCTTTCATTAATATTAACTTTAGTTTTTTTTTATTAAACGTCGTTATTTTGTATTAATTCAAATTTCAGCTTTAATTAAAAACCTTAAGGGTAGCAGGTTACAGTACTAATTCAGTTGTTATCGCACTGAGAAGGGATGTTGAAAGGTAGGCTCACCTGTACAGATCCGATGCTGCAAACACAGCTGCATCATGGGCACTTCCAGGAGTGCCAACGCAAATGTCTCGTATCATGCACCTGTCATCAACAAGGGCCTGGAGAACAATAGATGGCCACCCTTTGCGATTAATGTAATTGCGGTAGCCTTCCGTCGGGGGAAGAATAGGCACATGCGTAAGTCTGATATAACGGCGCATTAATTTTTATTTAATAGTGGTGTACACAGCATATACACATCGATGGACGGTAGTTTTACTAACCCCGAAAGTTTCTCCAACTACTCTATACTTGGCGAAGGTTGCCAGCTTGTAAAGGGCCATGGCAATCTGCTTTTGGGTTGGAACCGGTGGTCGGTGGCAACCTGTGATGGGTGCAACATCAGGACTGATGAATCCACACAACATCTCAAACGTCGGCCGTGTCATTCTAGAATGGTGCAGCCAGAGATTTTCTGTGAAGTGTCTCTCCACCACCTCCTCCCAGAAGGTCTTATTCCGTCGTCTCTCCCATACCCGTGGGTTTCGTCGCACTGGGGTACTTTCTTCGAGCTCTAGGGCTATCAGACAAGCAACTGCTTCATTCTGCTGTCGTCTTCGGATATTATGTACAATTCCAATTATTTGTGAAACTGAAATAACAGTAAGCTGGCAAATTTCAAAAAAGTGTCTGAATAATCTCTCCATTTCTTTTTTTATTTGTTTAGTGGAAGGGGTGGAACATGGAAAACAAAAGGTAGATCATTTGTGACATACACAAAATTATGTATGGAAACGACTCAAGGGCAGGTTTTTTTTCGCGATACAACAAAACTTATGCGACAGTTCGTTTTGGGGGGGATGACGTCATCACACACACCATTTTATCGATAAAAAGTCAGTTGGATGGAAACAGGCTGGAGACAACAAATTTCGCACATTTTTTTTTACATATATTCTGTTTGTCGATAACAAAACGTTGCAAAAAACTGGCTGGAAACTTGGCTACTGAGAGAGATCTGTAAAACCTTTACCAGGCTGGCACTAGATGAAAAGCAAAAGATGTTTTGGTGTAAAAGAGTCATAAATTAAACAGCTTAGGTGACCTGCACAAAGTACTGTAACATTAAGACATCTTTGTCAAAAAAACTGTATGAATCAATGCAAAAAATCTGAATTTCAGTGTTAAATGTACTGATGAAGAAATTTTTAGAATCAGTGGAATTAGGAATAAAATGTGGTATTGCACTGTGACATATGAAATGATGTATACTTTAGGAAAATCTTAGTGCAACACATATTCTATAAGCCAATCAATTTAAAACAAAAAAACAAACAAATGCAAATAAGAAAAATCTGCAATAGCTTTCATATACTAAGAAAAATCTGCAATAAATGCTGACTACAAAAAAAAAAGTTAAATGTATCTTTGCAAAAAGGGTCTTCCAAAACCTTCCACCAAACCACTACCCACCCTGAACTGTTTAGTAAGTTTCATCCTATCATCACTCAACTGTAGTTTCCACAAGTTAAAGGTACACATTTTCATTAAAATTTGCTTATGCATAAATGAAAGGGAAGGATGAGTACATAGAGTAACAGGGTTTGTCTAAACACCCAAAACAAAGTATCCCAAGAGATTTTCAACTGGAATTGAGCAGAAGCAAACATTTTTCCTGAAAATGAACATATCCTTTGGTGAAGGACAAATTCTGATAAATGTCAACAGAGATGACTAGTGGCATATTTCAGAATTATTTCTTTAAAAAGTATCATATTTCCAGTAGTTCTCAGACATGAATCCCTTAACAATACCACCATATAAATATGACAGTATTCAGTCATCAGAGGCTCTGTCCAGCTTAAATGTCCACAGTAAATGACTAATATTTTACTAACAAAGCAGCAATTAAAATGTATAAATATAATATGATTGTGGTTCACTTTCATTATATTACTGATATTTCCCTTAATGACAGCCAACATGTAGGCCCTCAGGACTTCTCTGGCAAACACTGCACTGGCTTTCATTGAAACATCTCATATATGCAATCTGAAACAGGACATTAGGTGACATGTGGTATCAAAACGTGGGCTTTCTATGGTTTACAACATATATTTCTCATGCTTCTTCTGGCTGCTCCCATTAGGGGTTGTCACAGCAGATCATCTTCTTCCATATCTTTCTGTTCTCTACATCTAGTTCTGTTACACCTGTAGCGGTCAGATGCCGCCAAGATTTACACCGTCAAGCTGACAGTGATTTCTTTATTTTTTATAGAGGATCCCAGGGATGCCCCCAGCCTTGGCCCGCCCGCACACATCACAGAGACAAAATAAAGTGTGCTGGGAAATAAGGACAATTAAGAATATAATGAAATTAAATAATATAAATGAAAACAATAATACCACCCCTATGGCGATATTACATTAAACATATGAACACAAACACCACACAGCAAAGTCCATGGAATACTAAACCGGATGTAATGAGAGATGACGAGAGTAACTCCAAAAATCTGTATGTTGAAAGGGAAGGAAAAAACAGTCCTACCAGTAGACACTGTAAGGGTGAAGACGGATGGACAGTTGAGGAGCGCTCCTTTTCTTGCGGGGAAGCCAGTAAATCCAAAATCAGTCCTCAGCACACAGGTAGACAGACGATCCAGACCCCAACAACAAATACAATCCAGGACACAGCGATTAAATATGACTTAATTAACAGAAGAAAGTCCGACAGGTAAACGCCACCTTTTAAACTCCTTTGACCACCTTTGACCCCAACAGCCCCTGCAGGGACTGCAGGGAGATGCAGTTCTCACTAACAGTAGCACTGCTACAAACCAGTCACCTGCATGTCCTCTCTCACAACATCCATAAACCTTTTCTTAGGCCTTCCTCTTTTCCTCTTCCCTGGAAGCTATATCCTTAGCATCCTTCTCCCAATATACCCAGCATCTCTCCGCTGCACATGTCCAAACCAACGCAATCTTGCCTCTCTGACGTTGTCTCCCAACCGTACAACTTGAGTTGACCCTCTGATGTACTTATTTCTAATCCTGTCCATCCTTGTCACACCCAATGCAAATCTTAGAATCTTTAACTCTGCCACCTCCAGCTTTGTCTCCTGCTTTCTGGACAGTGCCACCATCTCCAACCCATATAACATAGCCGTCTCACTACCGTCCTGTAGACCTTCCCTTTCACTCTTGCTGATACCCATCTGTCACAAATTACTCCTGACACTCTTCTCCACCAATTCCACCCTGCCTGCACTCTCTTTTTCACCTCTCTTCCACAATCCCCATTACTCTGTACTGTTGATCCCAACTATTTAAACTCATCCACCTTCGCCAACTCTACTCCCTGCATCCCCACCATTCCATTGACCTCCCTCTCATTAACACACATGTATTCTGTCTTGTTCCTACTGACCTTCATTCCTCTCCTCTCCAGGGCATATCTCCACCTCTCCAGGGTATCCTCAACCTGCTCACTACTATCACTACAGATCACAATGTCATCAGCAAATATCATAGTCCATGGGGACTCATGTCTAATCTCGTCTGTCAACCTCTCCATCACCATTGCAAATAAGAAAGGGCTCAGAGTCGATCCTTGATGTTTTCCCACCTCCAACTTGAATGCATCTGTCACTCCTACTGTAGACCTCACCACTGTCACACTTCCATCGTACATATCCTGTACAACTCTTACGTACTCTTATGTATTTCTCATGCTATTATGCAAAATAGTACGAAGGAAAAAACAAATCAAGTCCAAATGGCAAAAAACAGCAAAAAAATTTGGCAGGACTCTACAAAACTCTGATAAAATTACCCTAACAGTAACTGCTCTTTCTTCCCTGAAAAAGCCTATAACAAATTGGGAAGGAAGGTTTGTTCATCAAACTTACAATTAAATGCATTGGAGGACAACATTTTATTCTGCTTAGGTGTTACACTTACAGTGCACATGTTTTTTATGATTATAAAAAAAACAAATTGTGCCATAGAATAGGCTTACCAGCAGTTCATCATGGTTCTGAAAGCTGAAAATCATATACAACTATCAATAAAATCACATATTGGCTCTCTGTGAGGGAATGTTAGGCTAAGTGAACTTTATCCACTAGTAAATACATGTAATTCAAACAGACAATTCATCACGTACAAGTATAAATCAAAAAGTAAAGGGAATATGAAAATTACACAGTAACCACAACAGATAGAAGTTGACACTATGCAACACATTTGTGATGGCTTATGGTAGTTCGAACATGCACAGCGCAGAACTTTGCCATTAGTGTAGTTGAAGCCAAGGTCAAATTAGCAAGGATGTTCCACTCTGGAATTGCACCATTGTTGAACGATGTGCCATGGTAGTGAGATTTCCTTGAGCAGAGGGAGTGAAATCAACTGAAATTCAGTGAAAAACATTGCCTTGTGCAAATCAGTAAACTGTTTAGGCACCCATCATGGACAAACCCTATGATACCCCAAGTCATCATGCACTATGGCATGAGCAGACCCATACAGTAAGTGATATTCAAATGTGCAACAATAATGGATAACATAAACTGATGGTCTTCTCTGATGAAGGCATTTGCCTACATGTGGAATTGTGTGTGCAATGTTGATGTTTGACCAGATCAAGCTTTTTTGGTTACACTTGTTCTTCTTGCTTTAAACCTTTCTACCCATTCATAAGCTTTTGCTGTTTTCATTCTCATACTGAGCTACCATCCTTTGGTGAAATTCAGCACATTTCACTCCCTCTGCCTTATGAAATTTCACTACAATGTGTTGTTGAACAATGTTGTAATACTGGAGGTAAGCATCCATACTCATTTGACTTTGGCTTTGACTAGACTAAAGGAAGAATGCTGTGCTGCATGTGTTTAAAATACTCATAAGCCATCACAAATATGTTGTACTATGTCAGCTTCTATCTGTTGCAATTACCATGCACATAATTTTCAAATTACCTTTACTCTTTGATTTACTCTTGTACTTCATGCATTACACAAATTGGTTGAGTATACCCAACTAGTGTTAACATGAAGACTATCCAAACAATCTCTTTAAGACTTTGTTTGAACAGTTTGAGATATAAAAATATGAATGAACAAGGTAATAAGAAGAGCAATTACACACAACATCTCTTTTAAAAAAAGTTTTGTATCATTCAAAACACCATCTCCTCCTACTAAATACTTTAAAGACCATTGTGCCAAGCCGAGTGTAATGCATTGGATAAAGATTTTGGAACAAAGAGAATCCCCATTTATTATGACACACAATATACCTACAGATAAATCAGAACCTTCCATGAGATTCACAGTTGCCTTCACATATGTCAATGGCTTTGCAACCAGTGCAATTAATAAAAAGAAACAATGAAGGAACAGAAATAAACCTGAAACTTTAAGTAAAACTCTGTCATATGGTTGAACAGTAACATGTTCTGGATTTAACTTGTTTGTTTCAGCAGGTACTTTGCATCCTCTAAACATAATAGAATTGATGGTTACATCACAAAACCACACCCATGTATACAAATGAATTTAGGTATAAATTTTAGCTTCCACCAGAATGTGACATAATGGAAAAAACAAACAAGCCAGAAGAAGTGATATGACAACACATTTTAGACAAGTGATGTTTAGACACACATGGTCATGCACACACAATAACCAATCCACCTTAGCTGCTCTGTGGACAGGGCCCTTCTCCAGTGGTTATAAGGCTTCCATCAGCTCCTATCATGCTACTGGAGGGATACAGGGAGAATGAAAAAAGAACAATCTCATTTTAATTGGTGTTTCACGGATTCTCCTGTTTCAAAAATACAAAGTTTGAATATGAAATACTTTAAAAAATACCAACAATTTAAGTTGTCAAGCATTGGAATGTAAATGAAATGGACCAAAAGATTGTTACAGATTTCAAATTCAATGTTTTCATTATATGGAAATAAGTTTTTATATGTACTACATATGTATCTTTTTTCCATTACAACATGAGGATTCCTGAACTCCTTTAAAGTTCAGTATTTTCAGGTCTAAGTTATTTCTTCACAATCATGGTATACCATATATTAATTTACCAGAAAAAATTATGTTTGAAGCATTTTTTTATAAATTTTAAAAAATACCTAGCCTGCTCATTTCTCAAAAGTGTTATCAAGTATTGATGGGTGTCTTAAGATTGCACACATACTGTAAAACAATGGCATTTTAAGAAGGAAAAAAGCAAAACATGAAAAACATTTTTGTGAGACTAATCCATTTTAAAATGAAGCACAGTTTCTTCCAACATTCACTTTTCACCTAGAAAAATCATTGCCAGCAATAGTTATTGACATTATTAAATGTTCGTTTATTCAGATGTGAATTACTGTCTGTTACGCTTTCATTTATAACAAGCTATATAAAAGAAAAAGGGGATGGATATAATTTACTGCACATCCCATCAAAGGACTAAAGTTATTAGTAACTGACAAGTAGTACTGAATTTTTCTCGGTATTCATTGTAACAACTGATAAACTTACAAAGGTAAGCATACTCAATCTGTAAATAAATGGGGAGAATCTTCAAAACCTCACACTGTGAGACAGGAATGGAAGCTCTGTGCTTCCACTCTGCTTACATTAAAGCATCTGAACTAAACTTACGAAATATTAACTTGATTAAAACAATGGATGCCTATAACATCTTTTTAGTTCTTGTCACTTGTTTGCATGCTCATCTTCTCTCACTAGCTGTCCCTAGACTAGTGAAGCACATACCGTATATACTCACATATAAGTCGGGTCTTAAATCCCGAAAAATCGATCATAAAATTAGCCCCAACTTATATGCCCATTCAAAAATGCGATACTTACATATTTTTTTTTTTACATCTTCTTACCTCCTCCAATCTCGCATCAGTTTCTCAGATGCATTAAATTTTGTTGCAGGTGTGCAGTTACCAATATCTTTTGCTATTTCAATGACGTTTAATTGAAAACCAACTTTATATTTTCTTCTGATCAAACACTCCATTGTAGATAAGGGATGCTCTTACGATAAAGGTGTATGAGGGTGTGAGACACACAAAACAGTGCAAACATTGCTTTGGAATAGTTTAGGTATTACTGTGTAGTCACGTAGGCACAGTACAAAGAAAAAGAAAAAAAAAAAAAGGCAGTGTGCTCCGTGGTTACTTTCTCAGGTGGGCATTAGCATATCATAATCTCTCAGGCCAATAGCATGAGTTTTCCGCATTTGACTTTTATGACCGACATTATAAAATACCAGAAATTATACTGTACAATCAAGTCCAGACTTATCTGTGGGAGAACTTATACAGCAGGATTTAATATCTTTGCAAAATATTGCAACATTGTTTTTTTGAATGGTGGCTGCCATATGTGTGCCAGAAGTAGGGCTGTGTCCATGGAAAATGCTAAAACTCCACCCACCATGGGCACTGCGAGCAGACAAGTGAATAGTAAATGTATCCTTACCTGAAGAAAAAAGTACCACGAATCTATGATAAAATGTATTCCTACCATTTAACTTTTGTTGTCACAACCATACCTCAGAAATGCATAAGGCATGTTTTCTTAAATTGAAACCTTTGTTGCTTCAAAGTGAATGTATTCAGTAAGTTCTGTTTTTCATTTTCACCCAGCACCCCTCACTTCCATTTTAATGTGCAAGAGCAAGCTTGGAATTTTTTATAATATATATAAAATGCTTCACTTTAGAACAATATTTCATGTTGCAAATTAATGCATACCATAATTGTGAAGAAAATGCTAAACTTATCCATTGATTGTAGTGTGCCAATTAATTAAATAGAATACTTAAGTATCATGAGCCTTTTGAACCCTTAATAAGATATTTAAAAAATAATTTTCATATAATCTGCACAAGTGTTTTTTTATAGTCTATGGTCTCTGGATTGATTTCCATCTTTGCATTATCATTTAATGCTAACCTGGATAGTCTCATTAAATCTGAAACTTTCAAATGGCCATATTTAAATAGAAACATTTCAACTTGGAGTCATTTGTCCATTTTCCTTCTTGTACGAGATAACCTTGATCCACTTCTGCCTTTTCAAAATATTTATTCTTCCATAACATTTAATAGTATTGGAGCACAAATAGCAAAGTAAGTTTGTAAAATGATTTGCAAATTTAGTTACCGTAGAAGGAAATGTAAACATCAAGAATTTCAAATATGTATTGTACATCTGCTGTTTTCTTTAAAAATGTGTATGCAAACACTGATTTTGTGATTAGCGAATGTAATATCAAAGGCTGTTCTCAAGTCATGCCAAAACCCATAATAAGTTTTGTTCTTTAAACAAGTAGTCCTGGAAGCCATCTACCAGTCACTTCACTTGGTCAAGAACAGCATTCCCTTTCTAACTTGATTTTGCCCTTAGCAGTATCCAAAGGAAACACTTACAAACAGCAAAAATAGGACATGTCATATGAAACTAGAAAATCCCATTCAGCTGTACAGTATAAAGAACAACTTTCTCTTTCCAACCATAGAAGTGAACCAGTTGTGTGGGAGATAAGTGTTCTGTTGAACTGTCAAAAGGCTATTGGAGGATTTTATACAGAGCTGGGAGTTTATTCCATCGGAGTGCTGACAACTCACTCAGAAAATAAAGGAAACCTTTCATCTCTGTTGCAGGATTCTATTGTGTCAACAGCCTGTGCCTTTACAAAATATCAGCTCTGACAGAAAAGAGGGCATCATTTATGGACACATTAAGACTTTGATCGCTTGCTTTGTCTTGTATAAATCTGTTTACTCAGTCCACTGTGTCACATTTCTGATCTTTTCTATTTGTATTTATACCTTTAAACCTATGAAATGCTGGCCAATCTTCTTGAATACTTATCACAAAACAGTACATCCTGATTCGAATGAACAGGGTGAAGGAAGAAGGCAGTTTAAAAACTTGTGGTCTGTCTGAAGTCAACCACTTTTAATGTTATCTTTTATGACTCAAGGATAAATTTGGATGTCAGAGTATAGTTTTCAAAATAAATACTGGTTGGTGGGGAGCACTGGTTGCTGTACCCACCACACAACGAACTACTTGGATTGGGACCCAAGTGCAGCTGGAATCAACATATAATTCCTGTTTATAATTGAAGAATTTGTTACTACAAAAGTACAGTAAATGCCTAGTTTCCATTCCGTGACATTGCTGGAACAGAGGCCTAGCTGCATTATTGCTTTTTGCTCCACTTTAAAACTGACAGCTAGAGTAGAGTAATTTTATCCAAACCATTTTGCCTGCTTTAAGAAGATGGCCACATCAAAAAAATTTTTTTACTGCAGGAGTAATGCTGCATCTTCTTATTGTTTAAGTACTGTAAATCGTCTAGAGCTGTATTCCTAAAAAAAACAATAAGGCATACTTCAGATTAACCAAATGGTAGATGGCCAAGTTTAATGGGATATGCATACAGGTTTTAAATTGAGACCAATATAGTAGAACAGGTAACTTTATTTCATAATGTGCAATGATTGGCTGGAAGCACCATCCTAGCAATATTTACATGAAGTATCAACTAATTTTCAACTCGCAGGCTTTCCTGCTTGGAGTCGCATGAAACCGGAGGCTATACACCGAGTATACTGCTAACTTAATCTATAGTTTGATATTTTTCACTGAATGCATCGTTTACAAAGTAATGGTCATTTACTGTATAGCTTTATGTTAAGAAGTTATATAACACAGCATTGTTATGGCTTACTTTCTAATATAAAGTGAACCATTAATCACAGCTTATTATAAGTTTTTTTTTCTATAGTCAATACTACTTATTCATGCCATAAATACTTAGGGTGATCTCAAGCATGGCACACTTCATGATCTATTACAAACTGCTCATTATTTTTGCTTTAGAATTTTACTTTTGCTTCAAATTTTCCTACAATATATTTTACATTTGAATAACTTGTGACCAACTGCATCACACTTGGCTTTAATTAAATGTCTTTTTATTATATATATTATTATGTCTAATCAGGGAAGGAGTCTGCTCTGATTGTACTTCCACACATCCAATGAAAAATACCACAACTACAGTAAATCTTAGGAATATTTATATACAGTAAGCAGTACCGTGTTTAAGGTCCACAATAACTCTTTGGAGTTTTAAAGAGATACAAGTTGACAGCTCTGTATGTCTTTGAAGTGTGAGAGAAATGTTGAATCATTACAAAATACATAAAGAATGAATATTGCTCATATATCCATCCATCCATTATCCAACCTTGAAATACATGCACTATATGGGAGCCACAGCATAAAAAGACCCTTACTACATTACTAGAAGGTAAAGTCTTGCCATGTATTTTCTTGGTTCAAACCTTCAGTTACACAACCGCAAAATGAAAGCACATAAAATTCAGCACTCACCCAAACCATCTGACTCAAACAGGCAAGTGTCCCCAACCCCGACTTCTCGGCACCAAGCCAGAAAGTTGGCAGTGTTGTCACGGGCAAAAAAAGACCCAGAGGGGGCACTGGTCTTGCAGGGTATTCTTTTAACAAGTGCATCCTGAAAAGGTAGAAAGCAGAAGCAAGCAAAATGTCACCTGTAAAGTTGCTGTGCTGAAATCACTAGCTTTCATAATGTTCATAAATATCCTAGCAGTGCACCATTTCCCCTAGAATTGTTCAAGTGATCCATCGTTATTATTAATTTATTGTTTTTAAGAAGCAGAATCCTTTGAAACCACCATCTATATACTAATGAGAGTTATGTCCAAATATCAGAGTTTATACTAACAGTAAAGGGTACAGACTGAGATCAAGTCTCATACATGACATGTGATAATTAGCAAAAAGGAAAATTAGTTTTGATAGTTAAATTCTTAAGTTTTGCATATAGTCAATATTAGAAAACACTGTACTTTTTCCATAAAGCTCATTTAAAACTGGGGTCATGAAAGCTAGAAAGTGCTGTAAAATAATGTTTTATACACTCCATTTTGTATAAAAGAGATTTACAATGATTTTATTTTGCCCAAGCTACTTCTATAAAAACTATTTACAATTTTGGCAGAACAGATTTAACAAACAAGAATTTCAGTAATGTATAGTGATGCAATTAAAACCTCCCTGCATTTACAGGTTCTATTGTGAAATTAATAACGAAGATTTTTAAAAATGTGCTGTAGCACCCCTGTATCTATAACCACCTAGCAGCCAATGGTTTGATTGTTCTTGGACACAAAAAGACTTCTTACAACTTCCTTAATCTTTTTAATACCAAATAGTCATTAAAATAACTAACAGTATGCCTTGCTCACCCAGTCACAAAAATAAATTATTCCATCACATTTTCTATAGAAAATCACCAAGGTACAGTGCAAAAGCTAAATGTTATAAGAAGACATATGTAGGTAAGGTTTTAGTACAGATTCAAGTTCTTTTTTTTTCTTTTCACTTTTTTATTGGCACAATACTGACTTCAACCTAAATTGCCAAAATGTGGGCCCTCCACGATGTAATGCATTCATTCACTGTGTGTTGTCAGAAATTTCTGGCCTCCATGCAAATTTCATCACATCCACTGCCACTGCATTCATCAGATCTGTCACAGCGCAATGCTTTTCTTTTCATGAAGTTTAGGAATTGCCTAAAAGGATGCCATTTTTTAAATGTAGCAAAACATCTAAAAAGTCACAGAGTAATGCTGAATAACAATTCCAGGGATGGATGGACTGATGAAGACAGTGTGTTGTTTCAAAAGGAATCTGTCTTGAAGAAGACAGGGGTAATGTGTATTATAATTTTTACAACAAAAGACTACTTAACAACCATTTTATTGATTTCTTGACAGACCTTGTATTTATACATATGTTTTTTCTGTATGTTTTATACCAAATAAATTAACATGTTGTACACTGCACATATCTCATTGATAATATTAAAGAACATACATTTATAGGATCCTATCAGATCATTCAGTTTCAGTTTGCTATGTTTTACTGTATGTTTTACCTAATCTTTATCTTTATGTGTGTTCATCATGTAATTAGTAAAGTTTGTAATTGTACTTACCCTGTGAACATTTTATAGCACTCTGATCATGTACTCAGTGAAGAGTGCTAAACAAAAACAAAAATAATATGATTTTGTTCGATTTATGTCTCAGCGTTATGTTTTGCGTTCATAAATTAATTACTTTTTTCTTTTTAATTGTATTGCACACTGGGATATTAAGAAGAACCTGAATTGAATTGCTGACATTAAATAATAAAAAATATTTATATGAAAAATATACATGGATACAATGATTTTTGTGTGTATTATTTGTCTTTGCATAACTTTTTGTACATAATTCTTGTTCTGTCCATTATAATCATTTGTGTAACTTTAAACTGCACAGCACCCAATGAAAACTGTTTTCATATTTCTTCTTTTAAAATGTATGCATTTGGACACCGTTTTTTAAAAGGTTTTTTTTTATCTCCTTAATACTGCAATAATGTCTGTGCTGCAAAGAGAACTGGCAAATTACTGGATTTTTTGACATTGTGAAAAACTAAGCCTAGACGTAAGTGCATGTAAAGCATATCGGTTTTGTGCTCATTTTTGCAATGATTCACAAAATTAATCATAATGCTTTTCAATCCATAGAAACTATATATTGGGGTGAATGTTTTAAAAATGTGTATACTACAGGAGCAACTAAATATGAGAGAGTACATATTTGTGAACATGGCTACTGTACAGAAACTTTTGCGAACATTAGAGTTTTTGAGGAATTATTATTACTTGTAGCACTGTGTAAAGGTAGTTTTCTTAGTGCGTAACACCTCACCTATAAAAATGCTTCCTAAATATGATTTCTCAATATTGGACTTCCAGTAATTGAAAACATTATTCTAAGTACTTCAACAGCACCACTATTACTACTAATATGAGGTTTACAAACACAAAGGCATATAAATTATTTTTTGTGCTTGGAGACTATACAATGTACATTTATTCTAAAAGTAATATTTATATGGGTAGAAGACATTTCAAGTCTATATATATGTACAAATTGTGTGACACTGCTACAAATTTTTACTCCTAAACATAACTCAGGCCTAAAGTAGGGCTCAACGTTGGCCACAGTTATTATTTTCTCTTTGGTTTACAACCTTGCACAACTATTTAATGACTTATGCGAGACCTACCCACTAATAGTTGGTTTTAACATAAGCGGTGAGTTTAGATGTAGCTTTGAAAAAGGAGTGATGAATTAAGTAGACAGAGTATCCATCTGAGTATTTCACACTTTGTCAGCATGCTGTATAAAATCTGGCCTGTCTGACTTGTATTTTCACTATACTTCTCTGCACTTTTATTATTAAAGTACTCCATGTCATGAAGAAATTAAGAGGCAGCACGATGGCACAGTAGTAGCACTGCTGCCTTGTTGTAAGGACACCACAGTTCACCTCCTGGGTCCTCCCTGCATGGAGTTTGCACGTCCTCTGCTTGGGTTTCATCCAGGTTCTCTGCTTTCCTGCCATAGTCCAAAAACATGCAGCTTAGGTGAATTGGCTACAATAAATTGGCCCTAGTATGTGTTTGGTGTGTGTGTGTGTGTGTGTGTGTGTGTGTGTGTTTGCCTTGTGATGGACTGGCGCCCTTGTGCAGGGCCTGTTCCTTTCTTGCACCCTATGCTACCTGGGATAGTCTCCAGCACCCTCTGTGACCCTGGTCTGGATTAAGTGGGTTAGTTAATGATCTGACATTAAGAAATTAACATTTCAAAAAGACATTATATTTGCTCTTGAAAAAAAATGTTTGAAGGTGGATAGGCTGTTGTCAGTTTCTGCTGTACCCAAGCTCCCCTCATTTATGCAGATCTTCTGCACTGAAGCGAACTGCTGACCTTTATCTAAAACAATATACTTAGGTAGGCCTTTGGCACATGCAGATATTATTTTTAAAGGTGGAACACATTTGTAATATTTTGATACTTGTTATTTTTAATAATTCACAATGACATTTTCCACAACAAACATCAGGTTTGTCTTCTTGGATTTCCTTGAAGGAATAGGTCCAACTAAACTGAGGGACCCTGAATTCTCCCTATTTTGTAATGTAGTGTTGTGAAAAGGAGTGGAGGCAGACAATAAGATTAATTTCATAATTAAAGACATAAAGACAATTAAAGACAATAAAATAAAAACATAATTAAAGACAATACTCATCCTCAACACACGCTTTTCATAAAGCATAATGCGTTACAGGAGTGTGAAATCACGCACCACAAGACTGACACATAGCTTTTTTCCACAATCAATCAGACTCTTCAACAATGCTAAAAATTAAAGTCAATCCAAACCACAACTCATAGCCCCATAAATGGTAGTGACTGCTGCAGAATGTAATCAGGCAGTGTGCACCTTATTTTGTAATCTTATACAATCGATTCCTGTCAATCGGACCACATCGGGGACCCAATCATTTTGGTTCTAATATCCGGCTGGTCTGATTACACGAACATGCCCTATACATGTGCAACCAAGACGGGACATGCTATAAGTAACATATTAAAATGTCATTATGACTTTTATTGTCTGCATACGCGTATGGTGAACGTACAAACAAGAACTACGTACATGTACATGTACGGTTGCTAACTTTGTTTATTGAAAAAGAAATCTACAAATTCTTCGAAATGATCTACACGACACTCAGCATGCGAAGCACAATAAAAAAGTTTACATTACCAAATTCCAGTCGTTTCAAGAACTTGCCTAGTGTGATCTGACGCATTCTGTTTACACACTGCACTTGCACTTGTTTACGCTCAACTTCATGTCGCCAGCTACTGGGCGGTCCGTTTTAGGAAAGAAAGGGCAGGCATGTTCACCCCCAATGGTTTGCACTTGGTACAAATTTTCCGACTTCCTGACCTTTGATAAAAGCATAAATTCTCCTGGGGAGCCCAGGGATCCTCCCGGATGTTGCTGACCCGCTTTACATCCGCTTTCTGCGGGCGACTTGTGGCTTCTTTTTCTTATTCTCTGTCACGTTTTTTGGTCCTATTAAACGGAATTTTGGTCCAAATAAGCGAACAATATTAGGCTTATGTAATATGATCTGTTTCGGTTCTTTAGGACTCAGTCCAAATAAGCGACTGGTTCGATTAACCGGTGGTACAATTAACCGGAATAGACTGTAATTGTAATTGCTATTTGTTTTTATAATTCTTTTGTCTTTCTTTCTTTGTATATGAAGGTGAGCAAGCAAAGTAAGAATTTCATTACATTGTATTAACATGTGTTTTTACTGTACATATGACAATAACCTTCTTATTTCTTGTAACAAGAAGGATGCTGCAATCAAGGATAATCACTCTCCGAGAATTTGAAAGATCCTCGAGAATGGTCTTCCTAAATTTGCTAACTAGATTTGCCTAGATTAGTCTTTCCAGAATGAGATGCTGCTACATGCTGGAATATTGAAAACGCAGGCAAACAACTTTTCAGTGGCTTCTACTTTCTTTATAACTACATTCCCTGTTAGAACATGAGACACAGAAAAACAGATAGGCATTCGAAATATATTTTGTACAGTTAGCTTCATAAATATTTGGACAGAGACAACTTTTTTCTCATTTTGGTTCTGTACATTACCATAATGAATTTTAAATGAAACAACTCAGATGCAGTTGAAGCACAGACTTTCAGCTTTAATTCAGTGGGTTGAACAAAAAGATTGCATACAAATGTGAGGCAACTAAAGCATTTTTAACACAATCCTTTTATATCAGGGGCTCAAAAGTAATTGGACAAATTAAATAACTAGAAATAAAATGTTCATTTCTAATACTTGGTTGAAAACCCTTTGCTGGCAATGACAGACAGCCTGAAGTCTTGAACTCATGGGCATCACCAAATGCTGGGTTTCCTCCTTTTTAATGCTCTGCCAGGCCTTTACTGCAGCGGCTTTCAGTTGCTGTTTGTATGCTTTGGCTGAATGTTTTGGGTCATTGTCCATCTGTATCTTGAAACGCCGCCCAATCAATTTGACTGCATTTAGCTGGATTTGAGCAGACAGTATGTCTCTGAACACCTCAGAATACATTCGACTGCTCCTTTCCTGTGTCACATCATCAATAAACAGTTCCACTGGCAGCTATGCACGCCCAAGCCATCACACTGCCTCCACTGTGCTTTACAGATGATGTGATATGCTTTGGATAATGAGCTGTTCCACGCCTTCTCCATACTTTTTTCTTGCCATCATTCTGGTAGAGGTTGATCTTGGTTTCATCTGTCCAAAGAATGTTTTTCCAGAACTGTGCTGGCTTTTTTAGATGTTCTTCAGCAAAGTCCAATCTAGCCTTTCTATTCTTGAGGCTTATGAGTGGCTTGCACCTTGCAGTGCACCCTCTGTATTTACTTTCATGCAGTCTTCTCTTTATGGTAGACTTGGATATCGATACGCCTACCCCCGGAGAGTGTTGTTGACTTGGTTGGCTATTGTGAAGGGGTTTCTCTTCACCATTGAAATGATTCTGCGATCATCCACCACTGTTGTCTTCCGTGGACGTCCAGGTCTTTTTGCGTTGCTGAGTTCACCAGTGCTTGCTTTCTTTCTCAGGATGTACCAAACTGTAGATTTTGCCACTTGTAATATTGTAGCAATTTCTCGGATGGGTTTTTTCTGTTTTCGCAGCTTAAAGATGGCTTCTTTCACCTGCATGAAGAGCTCCTTTGACCGCATGTTGTCTGTTCATAACTAAATTTTTCCACATGCAATCACCACACCTTAAATCAACTCCAGGCCTTCTATCTGCTTAATTGATAATGACATAACGACGGACTTGCCCACACCTGCCCATGAAATAGCCTTTGAGTCAATTGTCCAATTAGTTTTGAGCCCCTGAAATGAAGGGATTGTGTTAAAAAATGCTTTAGTTGCCTCACATTTTTATGCAATCTTTTTGTTCAATCCACTGAATTAAAGCTGAAAGTCTGCACTTCAAATGCATCTGAGTTGTTTCATTTAAAATTCATTGTGGTAATGTACAGAACCAAAATGAGAAAAAAGTTGTCTCTGTCCAAATATATATGGACCTAACTGTATATCAGTATAATTGCACAACACATGGGATGGTGGAAACCTGTATGTAATAACTGTTGTTTCTTAAAATGTGTGATGGTGAGTGCAGTTGGGTCAAGGCATTTTTTCCGCTCCTTTTTGGATTATTTGGGAACATGCTAATTCTTAAAAAGTCATTTTCTAGTTGTAGCTAGAAATTACTCTGGTTTCAGAATTAAGTCTGAATTATTTTTTCCACATAAACCAAAAGCAAAAAGGTACTATCTGGTCCTTTGCCTTCCCTCTCAGATGCCTAAGCTGTTCTGTAAATATAACACTAATAAACACATGGGAAAGCAGAGGAGGTAGGGTGTTCTGAAAGCAAACGTCACTTTACTAAATTTGAACAGAAAAGGCTATGACTTCATCCATTAAACAGAAATATGCTACATGGCAGCAAATAGTACACCCAAGCAAATCAGATGAAGGCTCAAGAAAGTTCCATTTAAAGTCTGTCTGAAGTGCAGATTGACAGGTAGCATTAGCAGTTTACATCATTGCTGGCTAATTCAAAGATAGATATTACCCACTTAACTGAAAGGCGCTATTACTTAGCCAGCAATAGTAGGTAACCTATTTTCAATTGATACCCAAGAAAATAATACTGCTACAATATTTTTCATGACACTGTATTGAATAAGAGCAAGTTCACAACTGGTTCAGTCCAACTAAATGTGAACTTGTATAAAAGGTGTATTATGTCATACCAGTAACGGCGTACTGCACAGTAACGTGCAGTGAATACACTTGACTTGAGCATTCATAGTTTTCAGACTCTTTCTCTGTCTCTGTTTATCATTCGTTTGTTCAGATGTTGATGCGCTTGCTACTTCCTGAGTAGCTCTTCTTATCTCCACCCTAGCAGCCCTCTTCTTCTCTTGTTTCATCGGTATCTTTTTGCATTAAAACTGATTGTTAGTTTTTGTGTTGCAATTACTTAGTACGTTATCTTTAATTTCTCACTTATGCTGGCACTTAAGTCTTCAATCTGCCTCAAGAATGATTAGCGATGGTGGTAGGGAATGAGAGTGGTGCCCATACGCATGCGCCGCATGGCCGCCCTGCTGCGCACTGCCAAGAGTTGATTCTACAATAAAATAAAATAAAAGAGTAATAAAAATCTTTGGATAGTAGACGTCACGTAGTATATGTGTACCAAATTTCAAGTCAATAGGTGAAATGGTTTGCGAGCTACAGGTGATTTAAAATCCTGGACAGAAAAATGAACAGCTACAGTAGTATATTATATAAGAAGATAAAGTGATTGACAGAATCTAAATAAAATGCAAAATGAATATCATCAAGGATGAAATATAAAGCATCTTCAATGTCAGTGATATATATCGAGTTTGGAGTTCGTAGTAGTGTGGCAAGTACTTTGGGGAGAGAAACAAATGAATATAAAATGTTACTGGAAGAGTTTTATGATGCTTGGGTTGTTGGCAGACAGGACAGGTAATAAGAAAACATATGAGGAGCATGTACCACCAATGCCACATGCAAACCATAGTAAGTGTGTCTTAAATAATGTTGCAAATAATGATACCATGTTCAAGAAACTACGTGTTACATGATAATACTATAGTCAATGCATTGTCAATCAAAATCTCCACTATCAAATATATGTAGATGATTTAATAATTTTACTGAATAGTTTATGTTTTGGGTCCATCCCATTTTTGTCGATTTAGAGTACACTCCCTTTTCCACTAATGGTCACTTGCTCTAGGTAGTGACTGAAATAATAAAGTCATTACTTGAAGAGGCTATAATGTGATGCCATTGCAGTGTTGCTGGGCTCACTTTTTGTGACAGTGTAAATAGCTCAGCAATATGGGAGTAATGCTGCTTAGAATGGAGCCTTTGAAGGTGGTGTGTGCATGTAGATAGGATGTCCAGTGTGTGCACGAGGCACAATCCACTGGGAGAAGACCTACTGGCAGACCCAAGGAACACTGGAAGCATTATAAAGTAACTCTCTAATCTTCTGGGTGTGTCTGGGTATTGGGTTGGAGGAAGTTGCTGGGACAGAAATGCCCAAGACCGCACAACTGAACATATTGTTGCCAAAACCGCTATCAGAAAAAAGGGGAATGAAGATGATTATATTGAGATTACCTACTTAAACAAAAGCCACCGCAGGTAAATTCAAGTCAACCATTAACAAAAGAAGTCAAGGCTTCACTCATTAGTAAGTCCTGACTCCTATATAAAACAGTACTATTCTTTGAAACTAACTGAGTAGCTATGCAGGAATAGCACATAAATGACACAATGAAAATGTACAGTTCAGTGACAAAACACTGGAATTTTTCCTAAAATGTCCAAAAGGGACTGTTAAAAATTAAACATACATTTATTGAGTACAACATTATCAAACATCTCGGCCCAAAACAGAAACTACACATTTCAACTTTAGATTACTTAAAGTTTGAGCAGAAACGTGCATACAACTAATAAAACTTTAAAACCTTCCTAATGTCTCAGGTATTTTAATCTGAGAAGGGCTTGAAAAAAATTGTTTAACAAGTCATTTCAACATACATTGTAAAAGTTCCCTGTTCGTAACTAACGAATAAGAAGACCTAAATAATATGTTTTCCATATGGAAAGAAAAAAAATGTTAACTCTGGCATGCATATCTATAATATCTGCAGGATACTTAAATAGGAACCCCAGGAAAAAAAAAAAATCAAAGCTACAGCTGAGATTAAATAACGAGCCAATGATTCTCTAGCCTGTATTCCCTGCTAAATTTATGTGAATTGGTTTTAATACAGGATGTGAGAGTCTGAAGAATAAGTGATAGTGATGTAATAATGTAAAAATGCAGCTACACGGTAAGGCTGCCTTTTACCTAAAGTAAAGTATTTTTTGTAAAATAAGAACTACAAGTACAAATAAACTAAAGAAAATGGACTGTAGTTCCTTAGGCCACGCTTAACATTTTGATTTATTAGCTGAAATGGGGTTCATTTAGAGATGATCTCTAAACAAAAAAAAGAAAAAACTCTCTTTTAAAACAATTAGTCCCTCAATATCCCAAAACTCATCGAGTTTCCCTTGGCTTACTGTGTTCTTAAATCTAAGGCAGTTCTCAGTATGCCAGTATACCTCTCTACATCTTTCTTAATAAAGTAGTATGTAGTTTATATTTACCTGGTCTCTACCTTCATTAGCCTGTTTTGTCAATTACATTCTTCACAATTCCTTTGTTGAAAATATTCATCACCTTCACTACTTAAGTATAAATATTCTGCATGACTTTTTGTTCTACACCTATCCTGTGAGACTCGCTACAGAAAGGAGATACAACACCTAGCACTATGGTGCTCAGCCAACAACTTCATCTTGAACACCAACAAGACCAAAGAGGCCATTATAGACTATAGGAGGTCCAGAAGAACAGAACATGCTCCTATATTCATACATGAGGAGGCTGTAATGTGTGTGGACATTATCAAGTTCTTGGGTATCCACATCACATCGGATCTGACCTGGTCTTTGAACATACCTCACCTGGTAAAGAAGGTGACAATGACTCTTCTTCCTTAAGGAAGATGAGATGTGCCGGATTCTCCTCTCAGCTGCTCACAAACTTCTACAGATCCGCTATAGAAAGCATTCTCTGTCACAGTATGACAGTGTGGTACGGCAGCTGCACAACACAGGACAGGAAGGACTTGGCATGGGTGGTGAGAACAGCATAGGGGATCGTGGGAAGTCCTCTCCTAGACCTGGACTCTGTATATGCTGAAAGGGTGCAGAAGAGGGCCAAATGTATAGCTGCAGATCTCACCCATCCGGCAAATGGACTGTTTGTACCATTTCCTTTGGGAAAGCGGTACAGAAACATAAAAACACATACCATCAAACTGAAAGACAGCTTTTTCCCCAGAGCTGTGAAGTCCATCGGCCCCTGCTGATACACACACATACATCTACATCTACCCCTAACCTGCCCCCCTGCAGACATGCACACGCACTTTCCCTCATAATCAAACACACACACTCGGATTCCTCCCCTGCAGAACCATGCACCACAGATCACTGGTCTCTTCAGGCGTTCTACCTCAGGAAAAGTCTGGATTTGATGTTATATTGCTGCTGTCTTTTATACTTATTATGTTTATTTTATTATTTATAGTGTATTTTGTATTTTAAGTATTCTGCCTTGAAGCCAAGTCCTACCAACAAAAATTTTGTTATGTGTATGCATAATGACAATAAGGAATTCTATCTATCTATCCATCTTGTCTTCACCGTGGCTTCCTCACAGCCTACTAGGTTGTAGTTAACAAAAATTAATATATTCATTCGGTAACCTTAGTACTTTATATTTTAAAAAAGATACTCAAATATAAATAAATTCCTTGTGCCCTAAAGCTTATGTTTTTGATTCTTTTAGTCTGTAAATAGTTTTTTTTTTAAACACATGAACATTTATAGCCTCTAAATGTTTAACTACTCTTAATTAAAAGCCAGATTATTATGAACATGGATTTAACTTATCTAAAATGTGCCTTTTTCATAAAAGAATAAATTTAATCAATTTACAGTTACTCAAGAATACAAAAATAGTAGCTCTTTCTGTGACAGCTGAAGGATGCCAGAATATTTTTTTTTTTTGCTATTCAGTGTCAATTTATTAATTTCCAATATCAGCACACACCCTGCTTTCTGAGATGTGGCTGCATGTAGCAGCAGTCATTTGCTTATGTTTGATTCACAGCCATCAACTGGGAGCAAGTCAGCACTTCACTATATTGTTAAGTCAGCCATTGTCTTTACTTATCCAGCAGCAAGGCCACTTGGTCACAATTAGCTTTAATGTAAAGAACATAATTCTAACAGAAAAATGCGATGAGCTAAGCATTGTAAATTATTCACTGTTCTCAATATCAACACAGTATGACATCTATTCATTATGAATTATAATTTAACCTCTTAAGTATATGGTTTTTAAAGTTTTCAAAGTATTCTGCCTTTATCTTTATCAGCTATTCATAATCACTACTAAAATAATAATTCATCCTTAGTCTTTTTAACTTGAGAAATGCACTTTGAATATTCTTAATGGAGTACTATGGTTTGAACAAGCATGCTATGAACAGAATAGTGAAATATCCATATAACATATTCAAAACCCAATTTCCTAAGCAGAATAAACCCTCTCAAAACAGTGTTACTCTTCATTTGGAAGCTACTTCCATGTGTACATCAAAACACAAAATAACATAACTTGTACAGACTTCATTTCGTACAACACCTTGACATTTATTAATATAAGCACTCATAATAATAATAAAAAAAATCCACATTACCACACTGAAATACAGTGTGGTAATACAGAAATACTGCTTGGGATGGATTTAAATTTAAAATTTTTGTTCAATTTCTATTCATTTTCCATATTTAAAAGAATGTATCTTCTTACACAACTGCAGGAATTGTTCATTTTGGATTGTGATGTAATTACAGGTACTTTACAGCAGATCAGATCAAGAAAGGGATGAAAAATAGTGGGTCTACACACACCATTTATCTCAACCAAGAAAGTCTGTTTGTGAAATTTTAATCTTTGCCATTGGTAACAGATTATATAGCCTGCTACATGGAGGGATGTGATTTACAGCAGTGCTACATACAGCTGCTAACTGACATCTGGAGTTATAAAAGGTTTCCTATGTTTAAGACAGAGGGATAAATAAAGCAAAGCGCATATTACATTCATATTGTGAAAGGCTCTGAATAAAAAACGGCTACTATATTTCAAAACTGTATTTTCATTTCCTTTTATTGAATGAATAGTAACTCACACACTTTCATTTACCTACAGGAATAAAATTTGCTAATGAATTTATTTCAAGCTCAAATTATTATCATGTGTATATAGCACGTTTAAATTTACCTTGCATGTCATATTAAGTTAACAGTAATGTTGTGATTAGTATGACTTTTTTGCCCCCTATAATCATGTCTATCTGTTAAGAAAAAGAAAAATCATATAAATCGTCATATCAAGATGTCATCTTATTTACAAGGTATTTATGTGATCAATAAGAATGTCAATACATGCATGTACTGTATTTGCTGGGGGAACATTTGAGAAGTAGAGTTAAATACCCTAAATCAAGTGTGTCAGACTCAAGGCCTGAGGGCCAGATCAGGGCTGTGAACCTTTTAAAGTGTCCCTTTTCATCAAAATTCAAAACTACTTATGGCTTGTGATGACCGTTAATTTTCTCAAAGAACCCTCTGACATGGACTTCATACATAAAATGCACCCATGATAATTTAGGATTACATTTACCCCTGCCATTAAAATGTGCTGCCAATGTCTTCTCACATTTATCTGCACAGCATCGCATACCACAGATGCTAATCCATAGTTAGAATAGAATGGAATCAGAAAAAGTGAACAGAATCAGAGCTATAAAGAATTGAGTGTTTTAGCATGATACCAAAGATGTGAGTGTCTCATGAAGGAGATGGCAGTTTGACTTCACACATGCTGCTGCTTAATTTTTAAACCTCTACACGTATCAGGGCTGTCCGTCCTTCTGTGGTTTACCTGACTGCTGCTATCACTATCCTTTCGTCTTCTCATTGACTTGGTTGTTGTGTGTCAACAGAAAAGGCATTTGTATTTCCACTTACAGTATGTTACTATCTATTTCCATCCAACTCCGAATGTGGTCTGGGTGATCCATCATCAGTGTAGTTACACATTTAACATGGTCAAGGGCTATCTAATTATACTATAGGTTAATGCAAGTATAAACACTTGTACTCTGCTTAATCTACAAATTCTTTCCTGTGTCTGGGCTCCCACTCTTAATCGACTTTATTAACTGTAAGCAGTATATTTGTGGTTACTGGTAGCTTTCCAAACCTGCTGCAATGTATAAGAAAAGAAAATGCATACAGATGAAAGACAGTTTAAAATGAGATCCCACCAAGGCAGAATATAATATTTTGATGAGCAGAGAACAACCTGTGTGTCTTGCTGTAAAGAAAATGTGGCAGTAGTTGTTTGTTGATGGATTCCAGCTCACATTTGGTTGTGTAAAGTTTTACTTTTAGCCCCAATAGAAATGAGTTTGACACCCCTGCTTTAAACTATAAATCAGAGTCTCTAATAGACATGGCAAATGAATCTTTCAGATTTTCTTTGCTAGAATAAAATGAAAATAATGGATACTGAGACAAAAACCAAGAAGAAGAAAGAATGAACCAAATGGAGTCTAACTTTTTGAAATACACCCAACTTTTCATTATTTTTAATTTATATTCTGAAGAGAAGCATCCACAAACAATAATCATCACCATTATTTTTATCTTTGGTTTAACAGTAATTTTCTTGGTTGATCCCCTTTTGTCCTCCCTTAAATAATTCTACTATGTCATGAACTGATGCACATACACCAACAGCCTAGTAACAGGAGAGCACTTCTAGTAATGATTTTGGCACTAACACTGGGTGGAATATCAATGTTAAAAAGAATGTAAAGTATAAATTACAAAATAATAAATAAATTGAAGAAAACAAAACATGGAAAACATATCCAAAACATCCCAAAATCACTTTAAATAGGTAGAGATTCTGACACTTGTCAGTTGTCCCATAAAATCACAATTCCAATAGAATTAAAAAGAAGATATAATTCAAGTATCAATAAAACTCAAGTGCTTTGAGATCAATAAGAACATATCTGGAGATTTATAAAATATTGAAAGTTAAGAAAATTAGCAGCACTGCCTTACATTTTTTAACACTGGCTTTGAAGGTGGTAAAATTTGGCATTCCATTCACAGCAGTCTAGTATGGAACCTACTCAAAATCATCAAAGCTGATTCCATTAGAAAATACTGAAAAACTTAAAAATAATAAGTATAAAATCTGAAACACACCACCAGAAATGTTGAAGTCTACATTGAGAGATAAATTTATATAAATTCTTATTAGACAGCTGCATATTTCATAGGGAATGAAAAACAAAGGTTTTTCTGCAGTAAATTAGCGTGACAACAAAACAAAATGTTATAAAAAAAGCATTTGACATTAACAAAAAATAGATGTACACCATTTACAAAAACTAAAATAAAAACATTTTATAAAGATGTGGTATTTATACTTTCATTGTAAATCAGTTGTTGTCTTTGTCAGAAAGTATTCTCAAATATTTTACAAAAATACGGACAGCAAAACTGATTCAAACACCAGCAGTCATATTTGTTCTCATTTTCTTTTCTTACCTTGTTGGGGCTCATTTGTTCACTACTGTTTTCCCTGAATTTCTCCTGTAGGGTCTCTGCCAACTGACACAATAAGACTCCATTATCTAATTCCTCCATGAATCTCTCTGCTGTTATTTCCTTACCTATATTTGATTGGGAAATATAAAAAAAAACATACACACACACATTTAAATCAAGACTAATAATCACTCTCAAAAATATATGTCCAAAAATGAAATATGGTTAATTGTTTTCTGAAGGAAATCTGAAAAAGACTCATTCATTCATTTTCAGAATCCACTTATTCATAAATATATACGAGGGATGTTCAAAAAGTCTATTTATTAAGAATTTCAAAAAGAAATTACATCACTTGCCTACATAGTCACCTTTGTTTGCCATGCAATTTTCTCAGCGTCGTACTAACTTTTTAATGGCCAATTACTACTCCTGCCTATATATATATATATATATATATATATATATATATATATATATATATACACTAGCAAATCATACTTGCAAAAATTTTGTAAGAATAAAAGCGTTAATGAAATGATGATGAGGGAGAGAAGAACATCACACGCTACAGTAAGAAAGCAGATTATTTTAATAAATGACTTATGAAAGGACTCAATATTACAATGGTCACATGATATGTATGGGACGTTATTATAGTCAGTTACAACAGAATGAATATTTACAGTACAAAGTGTAACATGAACACGTTAACAGAACATATTGGAAAAGAAGGGAAATGCAGGGCAAATGTAAGTCAGTATGTGTGAAGTGTGACCGTCAGGTAATGTACTATACCAACGTCTATAATTTGTTGCATAAACGTTGTTGACAGCGAAAACATTTCCCTGTGTGTAAACCGCAAGTACCGGTTCACTTAACCCGGGTTTTGATGTACAGTAACTCTAAAAAATGTAGTGTATAACTGGCCGTGGGTAAAAACAAATAAACTCTGACGTTATTAAACATTTGTCCTTGTGACTTGGTGATAGTCATACAATATGCTAAATGAATGGGGAATTGCCTACACCGTAAAATAAAGGGAATATGTTGTTTTGATTTGTGAGTGTTATAGAATCCCTGTAGTTTTGTTGTCGTGATGTTTGTTGTTATCAGGCAGTTTGCTGCTGCTTTTCAGAAAGGTTGTGTGTGTAATTTGTTTTTTGTTCATTAAGTGCAAGAATTTCTGCAGCTGATCTTCGGATAACGTCGCTCTGTAGTTTGCCATACGTTGTCTTTCTTGTTCTAAAGCATCTTGCCTGTACTGGTTGGTCTGGCGTGAAGTAGATGCTTCTGTGCATTGGTCTGAGTATGTTGGCCAGCGAGCCTGTTTCTGTTGGTCATAGATAGGCTGTATGGGCCTTTTATTTTATCGGGAGGTTTACCTTGAAGTGAAGGAAAGAGGAGGTGTAAAATGGTAGTGTCATAATGCAGTTTCAGTCAGTACAAAGTATGCACAAAATAAACAGTCAAATACCACAGTCGATAATTGGTCAAATTGAAGACTTGAAGATAAGCCAAAACTCTGGCAGGAGCATGGATTCCTCGCTGTTATTTTGGAGGGATATAGTAGTTGTGGAAACCATTGTTTATATCGAGTATGGACGGACACAAGCGAAATAATATAAGGATATATATATATTTTAAGGTGTAAAAATTAAGTGTTGGAATTTTCAACACAGGGGTTGAGAGTTGAGATATACACATGACATGACAGGCAAGAAAGTTTGTTTCATTTACAGCATTTTTACTGGTGAAAATTCTGTACATGTGATGCTTACTATTCAATATATTCATCACAGGTTTAATGTTGGTCACTAGTATGCAAGATTAAAATGCAGTGTCTCTACAGTCGCTGAATAGCACTCTACTGTGCTTTTCCAGATAACAGTAAATCAAAATTGTATTGCACAACATTACAGTTGTTAACAAGAAAATGTTGTCACTGTGCAGCTGTGATAGTAGATTTTCTACTGCCAGGAAGCATCTTGCAGTGCCTTTCAACTGTCTGTAGAATGTATTGTTTCTGCTCCTCATCAGATGTTATCACAGAGTTGTAATCCTGAATAAGTACAATGCCTCTTTTGGCAAAGTCATTTTCAACTCACAGTTCTCTGACACGACACACAGCTGCTTCATAGTCTGGGCAATCATTCCGTTCATGTAGACCAACTGAAAGATAGTTGGTAGCATCAAACGTTCGATCAATTGCTCCATAGACTGTGTAACAAAGTTGTTTCTCCATTGGATGGCAGCTTATGACCACTTATATAAGCAATTGGCTCACCAACCAGGCACAATGTACTCTGGTTACGTGTCAAAGGTGCAGACAAACTTGCTGCCATGTAATTACTGAAAAGCAAACAAAACAAATGGTGTAAACAAAATTTCAAAACGCAAGCAAATTGCCAAGCTGACATAGAAAAAGTTAATTATAATTGTGCAGTAAGTTTACGTAATAAGTATAGAGGGGATAAAATAAGAAAAAAATGACCATAAAATAATGTAAACGCTAGTAGTTAAGAAAGAACTGTTCACAAATGAAAAGCTCACCCAATCAAATTCAACAAGCAATGTAGCATAAAGACACTAAATTACTGTAATTGTTACAAAGAGTAAACAACAAAATTACAGGCTATAGTGACAAAGAAGTAAATTTGAAAGGATATTTTAAAAAATTAGGAATATCATAATTTACTACAGATAGTACAGTAGTGGAACCAACATCTAAAGTTGTAACAATACTGAAAGCTGGCAAACAGTTACTAGTTCAAGCTGAATGTGGTTCCTCTACATTTTTTTTTAACTCATAAAATTTTATAGAAACAGACATATATAAACACATACATATATATATACTAGCAAAATACCCGCGCTTCGCAGCGGAGAAGTAGTGTGTTAAAGAAGCAATGAAAAAGAAAAGGAAACATTTTGAAAATAACGTAACATGATTGTCAATGTAATTGTTTTGTCACTGTTGTGAGTGATGAGTGTTGCTGTCATATATATATATATATATATATATAAATATATATTTACACACACACATAAACATATATATACATATCTATACATATATATATACACACACACATATATACATACATATATATCTACATATATACACATACATATACATACACACATATATACACACAAATACATACTGTATATATATATATATATACATACACACACACATATATAAACATATATATACATATACATACATATCTACATATATACACACACAGCTATTTCGTATCAGTGCAATACGCTGCTTGTTAAAACGGATAACTCCCGCTCTTACGTGCAAGTCTGCGTGGATATTATGAACCATCGTATTTGTTAAAGTTCTATTTAAATTTTAAATAGTAGGAATTTTTATTTAGTCGACAGAAATATCTTTGGTAGGAATGGTAAAAACAGACATGAATATTATTCCTGAATAAATCAACTCAAACCTTAAACAACATAATATTTTGCTCTCCATAAAAATATATCCTGTCTAAATTATACAAGTTAGAAATAAAGTAAACGTCAAAAGAACAAACATTCAAATTTCTTTACTCATGTAATTTTATATAAAAAATAAACTTAAATTTTAAATATCCCAAAAGACTTTGCTCTCCATAAAAATATATCCTGTCAAAATTATACAAATTCAAATATGAACATGCTGCATAACAAAACCTGGAAATATAAATAAAATGTGTTCCTTTCAGCAACAACAAATCAAATCATTCAGTTGTCTTTGCTCATATGTCATTTTAGAGCTGGACGCCTGTCATCTTTTTGGCAACAAGTTCGTTTATGTTTGGTGTGAGGTTCTGTGTTGTGGAGATTCTCAGGATGGATTGCAGGTGCTCATCAGTGAGGCGACTCCTGTGTGCTGTTTTGTTAGTCTTTATCACTGAGAAGAGCTTCTCACACAGATATGTGCTACCAAACATGCACAAGGTTCGAGCCGCATGTAGACGGACTTTTTTTATTCTTCAAAGTCACCAAAGCGCCGTGCAAACTCAGTGCGCTCAGTTTATCAGCAAAGTGCGTATTTTGGGAACACCGTAGTGACGACTTGGTTCAACATTACTTGGCAACAGGGAAAGTGGGGCAAGGTGTACTGGTGCATTTGTGTCTCCCATAAAAGCAGCTTCACTTGAAATCACTTTGTGATTGTGCACGGGTAAAAACGTCTGCTGAAGTGTCAGATTCTTATTTAATTCTTCTGCTTTCTGTATGTTCTGCATTGCATTCAGGTCTTTCAGGTTACCCTGATGTTTTGTCTCATAGTGCCGTCTTAGATTAAATTCTGTAATTACAGCCACATTAGCTCCACAAATGAGACACACGGGTTCAGTAAACATATACTCAGCCTCCCATCGGTTTTTAAAGGCTCTATTTTCAGAATCAACTTTTCTCTTCAGCATCGTGTGAGCTAGCTTCGCAATGACTTGCAGCATCATAAGCTAGAGTTGATTAACGCGGTAAGTGTTCGGCAAGGCAGCTGAAGCGCTGCATTATGAGATCTGTAGTTTATTGTGTTACCAGCGCTTCATATACCCGAGCCATTAATAACAATAATACAGTATATAAAATGATCTCGCGGGCCGGATGTGGCCCGCGGCCCTTGAGTTTGACACATATGGACTAAATAGAACTTGAAAAGATATATTTTTTCAAATGTGATCGCGCAATTCAGATAGAGCTGACGCACACTACAGCCTGCATGCCTCAATAAGTCATGCTCCCCTCGCTCTTACTTTTTTACCGTTCATCTAATGAATACACTGAGTATGGCTTTACCAAAACAATCATTGATGGCGAATAAAGTATCCATTATTCAAGTATGTAGATCGGGGTATATATATACATATATATATACCCGCATATCGCAGCGGAGACGTAGTGTGTTAAAGAAACTATGAAAAAGAAAAGGGAACATTTTAAAAATAACGTAAAATGACTGTCAATATACAGTAATTGTTTTGTGAGTGTTACTGAGTGTTGCTGTCATCAAGGATTTGATTATCATTATTTCTTTCAATCAGGTTCGTATTTGTAGGATGTGTTGTTCAAGTTACATTCCGTGTTTGTCAATCGTTGTAAAGATGACAGGTTTCATTTATCGATTCGTTTCTTACTGCATCGATAAACAGCTCGTCTTCTTCTTTATCTGAGACCCGACACACTGCATGCACGGGTTTTTTTTTTTTACACTGTCTTCCTTTAGCGGGACATTGACTTTTCCACCGTGTGCTTTGTTTCCTCAGTAGCTGCATTTATGAATATGCTTGTATGTATCAGGCGCTTCATATTTTTTTGCTGCCTTTTCAATTGTGTAATTCGTTTTTTGTTCAGCGATCTTTGGAACTGTTCCTTTTTGTCTGTGCTCTGCGTCAGTTCACGTGAGCCGCTCGGTGTACATGCATCGAAGTTTCCCAGCTGTGCTGGTGCCATGTCGTGCTATGTCCATGGCTGTATTTAATGTTACCTTAGTACTGGCACTTAAAACTTTCTCTCGCAGTTTCGCTGAGTTTGTGCCAAACACCACCCTGACCATCTCATCTTCCTCTGCATAAGCACAGTCCTTCACCCGTGAATATTTACCCGTGGCAGTTTGCTATTGGATTGCCGCTGATGGACGGCCTTATATGGGCAGGCACTAAATTACAAACGCCAGCGGCAGCCTGTCTATGAACTTAATTTAAAGTTTAGGTTTACATCGTGCTTTGTTTCCGAAGTAGCAGAACTCATGAATATGTTTGTATATGTCACTCGCTCACTTCTTATTGTTTCGCTGCCTTCTCAATTATATAATGCATGTTTTCTTCAGCGCTTTTTGGAGCTCTTCCTGGTTTTCTACGTACTGCGCGATTACGTGGAAGGCGTGATGATGTCACATGAAACTCCGCCCCCCATGGCTTTCGAGCTTAACTCCATTACAGTAAATGGAGAAAAATAGCTTCCAGTTATGACCATTACGCGTAGAATTTCGAAATGAAGCCTGCCCAACTTTTGTAAGGAAGCTGTAAGGAATGAACCTGCCAAATTTCAGCCTTCTACCTATGCGGGAAGTTGGAGAATTAGTGATGAGTCAGTGAGTCAGTCAGTGAGTGAGTGAGTGAGTCAGTGAGGGCTTTGCCTTTTATTAGTATAAATATACAGTGAAACCTCGAGATACAAGTTTAATCCGTTCCAGCACTGAGCTTGTATAGCGAATTTCTTGTATCTAGAACAAACTTCCCCATTGAAAATAATGGAAATCCAGTTAATCCGTTTCGCACCCCCAAAAATATCAACATAAAAATCAATTTACCTAACAAATAACACTGATAAATAATATATACAAGTGGAACCTCGGTTTGCGAGTAACATTGTTTACGAGTGTTTTGCAAGACGAGCTAAATTTTTTAATTAATGTTGACTTGATAAAACGTGCAATGTCTTTCAATATGAGTAGTATGGATACACTTTGTCTGCTGAGCGTCATGTGATCATAACTGAGCTGATGGTTCTTCTCTCTCTCTCCTTATTTCTCTCGCTCATGCACGCGTCTCTCTCTCCTTATCTCTCTTGCTCATGCACGCGTCTCTCTCTCTCTCTCTCTCTCCTTATCTCTCTCTCGCGCCTCTCCCTCTCCCTCCCCCTCTCTCTCTCTCCTATTCTCCGTCTGCATGTCCACGATATTTTTGGATACGCTTATACGGCGAACTGCTACAGCGAAAGAATGAAATAACAAGCGCACAAACGCATAGATCCTCATGCTACGGGAGAACAAGGAACACTGATTGAGCTGACGGGCTGGCAGCGTCAGCTTGGGTGAATCCCCGAGTCGAGGCGGATCGGGAAACACGTCACGCATACCCACAGCCTGGCTCGTATTTACAATGCTCGTATTTAGATCCAAATTTTTCGCTCATATTTTTCTCGTATCTTGAATTTCTTGTATACAGAGCTGTTCGTATCTTGAGGTTCCACTGTATATAAACACAATCAGATCAGGACTGAAATGCTATGAATATTATATATATATGCATGTGTGTGTGTGTGCGTGTGCTTGTGCGTGTGTGTGAGAGAGAAACTTATATGCTGTAATTCTTTTCACAAAAGCATTCAGCTTATAAGCAAAATCTCTTTCAGGGACATTCCAATATTCCATATACAGTACTTGGTACACAATATGCAGTTTATTGCTATAGCAATAGATATCACATAATTTTTTTTTCCAATTAATGCTGCTTTTATTTTTATCAAAATATATTCATTTTTTTCTGGCCTGATACATTTGTGTGCTTGTAATGGTATAGAAAAAAAACTGAAACACTAATGAGACACCAATGAGTAGTTAGAGAACCTATTCAACCAGATTCTTTAGAGTTTCATTTTAAATACACACCATTGCCAACATGCAAAATCATCTGAGTTAACAGAAACACCAAAACAAAAAACATGTACCTGCACCGCACCGAAGGATTCATTATCCTACTGTAAGATTCATGTATACTATATGAACACTACCTCTATTAAATTAGGCAATAACAGAAATACACAGCAAAGGATAAACAGGATATGAAATATAAACAAATTTTTCTTCACATTATCTACTCCAGTAGGTAATCATCCAAAGTAAAACTACAATTTGGACAACATATAGAGTCATATTAATATACAGCAGGGGTGCCCAATGAGTCCATCGCGATTGACCGGTAGATCGGAAAGGGAGTGCAGGTAGATTGCGTTGCATTAAAAAAAAATTTTTTTTAAATGTTAGTCTATCATATATCCCCCCTATGGCATTTGCCACTTGATTGACATACAGGGTGGCCAGTCTGAGATCTCTTTTCTTCTAACATACTGGTCATGCCGCACGCACGATCAAACACGCAAGCTAGTAGAATTGGAAGAGGAATTTTTTCTCTCACAATGTCACAATTGAAGTGCGTTTGTCTGATCTGTCAATCTATCATTGCTATTCCAAAGAAGGAAAATGAGGAAATGCACTTTTGAACTGTTCATAAAATCTACGAAACTGACTCCCTTCTGAAAAGCAATCTGAGAAAGAGAAAGGAGAGGGAACTAAAATCGCAGTTAATCGGACAGCTGTCATTTTTCACTTGGCTGAATTCAAAAGCAAAGGCAGACACACCGAAGCATCATTCCGGGTGAGTCACTCGATCAATTAAGCATAAGAAGTCCTTCCAAGATGGAGAGTTGATAAAAGATGCCTTCATTGAGGCAGATGGCTAGGGAGAAATTCCTGCTGGCCGGAGAAGGAAAAGGAATTTCTTCTTGTCATTAAACATGCAGAATACAAGCAACTTAATAACAATCAATGGCTGCTAGACGGCATTTTTTTTCCAATCTGACCAACATGTTGAATGAGCTTAATTAACAGGTGCAAGGAAAAGAGAAAACCATGGACAATATGATTAGCTCAGTTAATGCTTTCAAACGAAAAATGCAACATCTTTCCGCAAAGCTGCAGCGCCTTGATTTGGGGAACATCCAAAACCTCGCGTCAGAGCTGGAGACATAATGGAAGGCGTGCTCGCAACTTGACAGCATACGCTACAGAGCAGATTGAAAACTGTCTGTCAGACTTTATCTAATGGAAAAAAAGGAACGATTTGAGTGTTGCCCAATGTAGCGGAGTAATAGTAGTGTTTGTTCTTCACAAATGTACTCAAGTAAAACTAAAAAGTATGGTGCAAGAAAATTACTCTTAGAAGTAAAATTTTTTTTAAATTTATTTAAGTAAATGTAACGGAGTAAATGTAACTCGTTACTACCCACCTCTGATACTCAGTATATATATTTATATATACAGTATATATATATATATACCCGTAGCTTGCAAGCAGAAAAAGTGTGGGCACCCATGATATACAGTTTAAAGAATTCAGTAAACGCATACCATATATGACTTAAGCTGAATATGAAATAAGGTTAATTGTTTAGCATTACCAATTACACAAATTAGGTATTATTTTGTGTAATGAACTGGTGTTGCTACTGTGTCCAGTTTTGGAAAATGGGCAGATCTATACTAATAAAAGGCAAAGCCCTCACTGACTCACTCACTCACTGACTCACTCACTCACACACTCACTCACTCATCACTAATTCTCCAACTTCCCGTGTAGGTAGTAGGGTGAAATTTGCAAGGCTTATTCCTTAGAGCTTACTTACAAATGTTAAGCAGGTTTAATTTCGAAATTCTACACGTAACGGTCATAACGGTCGACAACGTCCGCCATGTTGAACTTTCTTATTTATGGCCCCATCTTCACGAAATTTAGTAGGCGGCTTCACTGTGCTAACTGAAACCAACGTACGTACTTATTTCGGTGGTATGACGCCACTCTCAGCCGCAATATTGAACTTTCCAACACCACTAATTCTCCAACTTCCCGTGTAGGTAGAAGGCTGAAATTTGGTACTTATTTCGGTGGTATGATGCCACTGTCGGCCGCCATATTGAACTTTTCAACGATCTTTGTTACTTATGGGCCCATCTTCAAGAAATTTGGTACGCGGGTTCCCAGCGCTAACTGAATCCTACTTACGTACATATATACGTCCATAGCCTGCAGCTTGGTCACCGTGTGAGGCGGCGTTGGGTCCCGCATCCCAATGCCTCCCACGTTGTTGGCTGCCTGCCTATATAAGGCAGTCCATCGCTCAAGTCTCTATATTCCCTTCCTTGCTTCGCCACGGGATTCACGTCTCCCTGCTGATAACTACAGCCTTTTTATTTAATCCACGGGTTCTCCGCTGTTTTATTGTTCATTTATTATGATTATAGTTATTGTTTAGGTATTTTAGACTTACTTTACATTGTTCAGGTACCCATTTCCTTTATCATTCCAACCGTACCCCCATTAACATGTCTATCGAGGTGATCACCATCGATCAAAGAACTGTCACTTACCGAGCGGTTTCCATGCCCAGAGATGGCACCTGTCTTTTTCATTCTCTTTGTTACATATTGCAGTGCCATATCAGGCTCACTCTTGATATCCGGAGGAACATTGTGTCTTATGTATTGAATGACTGGGACAGGTTCAAGGTGTGGACTGTACAGGAGATAATTATACTACACAGGAGCACTATAAGAGTGAAATGCTTAAGCCCTTCACCTATGCATCTGCATGTGAGTTGATGGCTGCCGCTGAATTGTTCGGTTTTCGCTTTCAAGTGTACCGAAATGGCCAAATATTTTACACCTTTCGACAACCGCCAATGCCTCTTAAACATATTAGATTGACAGGTGACGATTTCAGTAGTGGACACTTTGATGTTTATGAATGTTTAAACTCTCAAAAGCTGGATGTGAAGTTATCGATGAAACCGGTTGTATACTTACAACGCTTGACAGATGCCGAATGTCTCTTCAACACAAGTCCTACAAATACTGTCGTAATTGAAAAAAACAATGAAACTGAAACCGATTATGACAGCAGCAATCCAAGCTGTGAGATTTGAAACAAGATTACTGTTCACATGGTCAACTGTACGTTGCATGCTCAAGAGTAAGCTCAGCGCATAGCTTGGTCATATTACAACCGGAGGGCCGAACTCACAATGTGGTATACAAAGAGATCCTTAACAAATAATTATTTTGGTATATTTTCCCTCAGTTTAAAAAGGTTTAATTTTCTTCTTAATAAAAATTTTAAGGCAGTACTTTGCTGCTGCGAAGCGCGGGTATTTTTCTAGTTTTTTATATTTTTAATATAAAACGTTTTTCTAAATTCAGTCAGTTGCCTCGGACGAAATGCAAAAATCAAGAAATCAAATTGCCAGAGTTAAAAATGTGTATTAAATTTGTGGCCAATAACAAATACCCAACTAATTCTTTCTGATTATCAAACAAAAGGACCCAGAAACAATTAAGTAAATCAATAAAACTTAGTTACTAAAACAATCTAATAAATGAAAATAAAAGGATGCAAAGACAATTAGAAGAGCATAAACAAAAAGCAGAAATATTAAAATATTAAACTTAAAGGACATTACATACATTAAAAACTAAATCTCAAAAAACACTACAATTTATTTATTAAAGCACTTCAAATCCAAGAATATAAATTCAAAGGTGTAATCAAAAAAACCTACAAAGAAAGCAAAAAAAAAATCCAAAAACTACAGAGGCAAACCACACACACACACACACACACTAGATACATCCAGAAGTTTTTGTATTTTTGATAAAAATTGATATCTTGTTTTATCAATAGTCAATTATATTGATTTAAACATATAGCCAAGATATTACTAGTGTTTCTAATGGCAATTACTATTTGAAATGACTTTTACTTTATTACTAGCTGTGTTACATTATTCCTTTGATTGTCTAGATTGTCTAACTTCTTGTTAGTCGGTCAACATATCAGGGACATGTAGCTTTAAATAGGGCTCGGGTACAGAACCATCGGTTAATCGGATATATCAGAAGTACTATGTATCTGAGCATTTTTTTGTGCACGATATTTGCTTTTGTTTTTTTTGAGTCAGGGGCTAATATTTTTAGTTCACTGGAGCTCCTTACTGCAGAATATGCAAGATACAGGTGACATTTAGTAAAGCATTCCTACTGCTGATCAGCTCCTGCTTTATTTAGTGACTGACTTTGTCTTTTGTTGATGGTCACAGCAAAACACATTACAGGAAACAATTTTTGTGAATTGAAATGGGTAATCAGTGGGAATCATGGGAAGTTGGGGTATAAATAGAAATTCACCCTGTAGTACATTTCGTAAAAATCAGATTTGAATAGAACGCTTTGATCTGTAATCCTGTTCTGTTACAAAGTTTTGGAGGGTTTAGTTCAAAAGCAGTATACTGTACACTGAACTGAAGTTTTCTTGAATTTATTAAAAACACCATTAACATTTATAGGATGTATATTTATGTGGCTCATTCAATGAACTGAATGTTTTAATAGGGGTGCACAATTATGACAAAATGAATAACATGATTATTGCCTTTGATATGATAATTGAGATTCTTAATGTCAATTAACAGTACAACGAAAAATACACACCTTGTCTAACCAGCTGTATGTTCTACATTCTGTTTACACACAGTACAGTACAACAATAATTGGGCAAGGAAGCACTTAAAAATTAATATGAAATTGTTAAAAATTGGATTAGTTGATAGATTAAAAACGTAGTGTTTAATGATCCTTCATTTTAATTTGCTACAATAAGGATACAGCACACTTACAAAGTTTTTGTCACTACTTTGAATAAATTAAGTGAATTACTGATATACAAATATTTATTTATGAAAATGTAAGTATAACACAAACATTCCTACTTTTGTTTTCAAAATTAATGTTCCTTCTGAAAAATCAGCCATCACCACAACTTATCATTCAAAAATGTAAAACGTGGGAAAATGTTAAATATGGGGACGTTAAACGGGTTCTGCTGTACTAAGAAAACAAATATTACAAGTATATGTAAAATTTAAAGTACATGATAAAACCGTAAATGACAGTAACGTAAGATCAAGAGTTAATATAAACACAACCTGATAGGTCTGGTGTACTGGCATATTAAAGTATTATATGTAACAATATAAATATATAGAAAGGTCAAGAAGTAGTCTGATAGTAACTCACTGTTAAAAGGTTGCTACCAGACTTGGTCCTTGACCAGTGGCATCCCAGTTCTTGAGAAAACTATTGTAATGAAAGGAACACTCATTTAAAGAAGCAGTATTGCAAGCATCTGGTTTCAGTATATATTTCTCATCAATATAACAAACTGTTATGCTCGGGTGTGCTCCCATAGTTCTACTCAACCACAGATTGCCTGTGGTTGCATAAAGTGCCACTTGTTTAAGATCAATTTTGATTTTTGTTTAAAATTTGTAATAAAGTGAATGCAACGTTGTGACTTAGAAATAATAACAATTACAGGAGAGGGTGACTTCTCTTAACCTGACTGTTGATCATTTTATAAGCCTTCATTGGACACAGTTTTAACCAAAGCCATGTCTTCTGATGAATAAAACATGATGACTACTGTTAAAAGATTTTGCTTTTGATAGACTGCTGTATACAGACATGTGTTAAGGTAATTGTTTTTTATCTATATAACGGACCTAACATTACTGAAACTCAGTGCTGCTTGAATAGCTTTCATGCACTCGTGCACTATGTGGTTGAATTTTAAACAGCTGTGTAAGTGTTTGTTCGCAATGGTTTACTAGCTTGCACGGTATACTTTTGAAAACAGCAAATTTACAAATTAAAGACATTTCCCTTAATTTTGGTACTTAAACATCTAAAGAGTGTCAGATGATGTCCGTTAAACATTATTAATCCTTCTTCTTTTTTTTTTTTTTTAATTTTTATTTATTAATTTTATTACAATCAATACATAGCAATCAAGTTTTTACAAAAAAAAAATTATGCTAAGAACAGATCGATCCCCACCCTGAGAGAGAGAGCAAGCCAAGCGTGTAAAATTTAAGGCTTGTAAAAATACCTAAATCAACAAATTCTCTGTGCTTTATAAACTTATTTCAAAATATTACTGATTAGATCCTGCCATGTTTTGAAAAAGTCTGTACAGATCCTCTAACTGAGTATTTGATTTTTCCAATTTTAAATAATATAACACATCAGTTTCCCACTGACTTAAAAGAGGAGAGTTTGGGTTCTTCCAGTTTATCAGAATAAGTCTGCGTGCCAACAGTGTAGTGAATGCAATCACAATTTGTTTGTCTTTCTCCACTTTAAGACCCTCTGGAAGAACCCCAAACACAGCTGTTAATGGGTTAGGAGGGATTGTGAGTCCAAGACTGTCTGAGAGGTAATTAAAATTTTTGTCCAGAATAATGTTAATTTGGTGCAGGCCCAGAACATGTGACCCAGTGAGGCTGGGGCTTGGTTGCAACGTTCGCAGGTTGGATCATGCCCTGGAAACATTTTGGAGAGTTTTAGTGAGACAGATGTGCTCGATATATAATTTTGAGTTGTATAATTGTATGCTTTGCGCATATGGAGCTCGAGTGAATTCTCTGCATTGCTACTTTCCACTCCTTTTCTGATATATTAATTGAGAGGTCATTTTCCCAGTGTCCTCTTGGATCTTTGAAAGGAAGGGATTGTAAAAGGATTTTATATATTGTAGAGATGGAGTCTAACTCCTTGAAATTGAGCAATATTTTTCCAGCGTGGATGAGGGTGCAAGATGAGGAAAATCTGGAAGGTTCTGTTTAACAAAGTTCCTGATTTGAAGATAGTGAAAGAAATTTGTAGCTGGAATGTTAAATTTGGAATGTAATTGTTCATAGGATGCAAAGGCGTTGTCTATATAAAGATCTCTAAGCAAGTTAATTCCAAATTTTTCCAGATATTAAAACTGCATATGTTTGTGAGGTTGAAAGAGGTGGTTCTTTTGCAGGGTGCCACAGAAAGAAGCTGCTCCGTCTTAAAATGCTTTCTACATTGGTTCCAGATTCTAAGTGAGTGGAGCACAATTGGGTTATTAGTGTATTGCCGATAGCGTGTGTTTATTGGAGCACAGCAAGGAATACAAAGAAGTACTGCAGGATTTTACTTCTATTGCGGTCCATGCCTGTGTATGTTCTTCTATTTGTGTCCAGGTTCTTATCGACTGTATATTTGCCCAGTAATAAAACTGGAAGTTAGGTAGAGCCATGCCGCCTTCTGCCTTTTGTCTTTGTAGGGTCGCTCTTTTGATGCGTGGATGTTTAGAATTCCAAATAAATGAGGTTATTGTTGAATCTAATTGCTTAAGAACGATTTATTAATGTATATTGGTATGTTTTGAAATAAAAAGGAGCTTAGGAAGAATATTCATCTTAACAGTGTTAATTCTTCCAGCTAGTGTGAGATGAAGGGTTGACCATCTATGCAAGTCTTGTTTAATTTTTTCCATGCAGGCGAGAAATTTTGTTGATAAAGAGCTTTATGTTTACTTGTGATGTTTACCCAGGTATTTAAACTGTTCTGCAATGATAAAAGGAAGGGTGTCTAATCTAATATTATATGCTTGAGAATTCAACGGAAAGAGTACACTTTTATTCAGATTAATTCTGAGACCAGAGAGCTTTTGAAATTCTGTGAGTGCTGCTAAGACTGCAGGCACAGAATTTTCTGGGTCCGATATATACAGTACCATGTCATCTGCATATAATGAGATTTTCTGTTCCAGTCCTTCTCTGCTAATCCCCTTTATCTGATCAGTATTTCGACAATGTATTGCCAGTGGTTCAATGGCAATTGCAAACAGCAGTGGTGACAAAGGGCATCCTTGTCTTGTGCCACGTTCTAGTTTAAAGTAGTCTGAGCAAATGTTATTGATGCAAACTGAAGCTTCTGGGTTAGTATACAGTAATTTAATCCATGCACAAATGTTGGGCCAAACCCAAACTTCTCCAAAATAGTAAAAGGTATTTCCATTCAATCATGTCGAATGCTTTTCTGCATCCAATGATAATAATATTTCTGGGGTGTTTGATTTAGTTGGTGAGTATATTACATTAAACAGGCGTCGAAGATTTGAAGATAAGTGTCGGCCCCTAATAAATCCAGTTTGGTCTTGTGATATTACTGAGGGAGCACTTTCTCCATCCTTCTAGCTATGATTTTAGAGAGTATTTTAACGTCGTTATTCAGAAGTGAAATTGGTCTGTATGATGCACATTGTAATAAGTCCTTATTTTGTTTTGGAAAGACAGTGATTAGTGCTTGGCGAAAGGTTTGTGGAAGAGATTGGTTATCTCTGGCTTCTGTAAATGTTGCTAATAGGAGGGAGCTAGCTGAGCAGAGAATTTCTTGTAAAACTCTGCAGGGTAGCCGTCAGGGCCTGCTGCTTTTCCACCTTGGGTGACTTTATAGCATCCAGTAATTCTGATAATGACAGAGGTTTATCGAGTTCCTCCACACTAAAAGCGTCAATTTGTGGTATCTGTAATTTATCCAGAAATGCATTAGATTGTATATTGTCTTCTTTAAACTCAGTAGTATATAGGGATTTATAGTAGTCTCTAAAAGTGTACATTATATTTTTGTGTTCGATGATTTTATCTCCGTTAGTGTTAGTAATTACGAGATTGCGTTGCGTACATCTTGCTTGTGAATTTGTTGCGCTAAAAGCTTATTAGCTTTCTCTCCATGTTCATAATAATGATGTCTGGATTTGTAAATTAGTTGTTCAGTTTCTTTAGTTGTCAAGAGGTTTAATTCTGAATGTAGAGCCTGCCTCCTCTTATGTAGAGTCTCGCTTGGTAGTCTGGCATGTTCTTCATCTATTTTAGTAATTTCGCTTTTTATCTCTGCTACTTTCTTTCGGATTTATTTCTGTGGGAAAGATATGAGATAATCTGTCCTCTTAAGAAGGCCTTAAGAGTTTCCCAGAGTATTCCTGCAGAGATCTCAGGGGATGTATTTGTCTCTAGAAAGAATTCAATTTGTTTGGATATAAATTCAGTACAATTCTCGTCAGCTAATAGAAGCGGATTGAGCGCCATCTGCTGGGGTGAGTGTATGGGGCTTAGTAATTTCAGCTCCAAGATCATCGGAGCATGGTCTGAAATAACAATAGCATCGTATTTACAAGATTTAATCTTAGGCAAGAAGTTATTATCTATAAAGAAGTAATCAATCCTTGAGTAGCAATGATGTACTGGTGAGTAGAAAGAATATGTTCTTGAATTTGGGTTTAAAAACCTCCAGGGATCTGATAAGTTGTGATCAGTTATAAACTTTGTAATTATCTTTGCGGTGTTAGTTGCCGTTCCCCTGTGGAGGAAGTCTTATCTAAAAGTGGATTTAGAACACAATTAAAGTCCCCAGCCATTATAAGTTTATGAGTGTTCAGATTGGGAATGGATGCAAATAAATTTTGTATAAATTCCTTATCATCAACATTAGGTGCATAAACATTTATCAAAATCATTTTACAGTTAGATAAGTCTCCCATGACCATCACATATCTCCCTTCAGGATCCAATACTACATCTGATGCTACAAATGGTACTGTTCTATGTATGAGAATTCCCACCCCTCTAGTTTTCTTTGTAAAACTAGAATGGAACATTTGACCAGTCCAGTCTTTTTGCAGCCGGAACTGATCCTTACTTAGTAAGTGGGTTTCCTGTAAAAATACTATTTTAGCATTTAGACCTGTTAGGTGAGAAAGTACTTTCTTTCTCTTTAATTCGTGATTCAGGCCTTTAACATTCCAGCTTACGAAGTTAACTGTCCCATCATGGAGACACTGATTCTGAGTTTTTGATGTCATTTTATAGTCTTAACTGGAAGTGAAATAGTTTAGGTCAATCCTTCTTCTGAAAGCTTTTACATACACTAAACATATTCAAAGTTTTTAAAAGATATTGTCTGGAAACAAACTCCTAAAATTTGGTTGCCATTTAGCACGCAGTTAGCCGTATGATGAGAGTGCCTCTGTAAAGTATATACAAAGGAGTGCTTGAAGTGGATATTCATAAGTGCAGGTATCGAGGAGTATGAGGCAGTAAATTTGATCACCCCAACATAATTTCTGTGGCTTCTTTGTTGGAAATTCAAATGCTAATATCTATGACATCACTCCTTTTGAGTTTGCAGTACAGCACTCGGTGAGAGGCTGGGTGGTGGTGGTGGGGTATTTAGTTTTTCCATGGAGGGGTTGACAGGGTATGAGTTACTCCTAAATATTGAAATACCATCCTGCCAAATTTCAGCTTTTTCCTAAATAGCAGGGAATAGCATTTTTCTTGATGAGTGAGTCAGCTTTGCACTATACATACAGTAGATTCACAAATGACTATGAAGCCGCATTTTCAGTAGCCCTTCCTTTAGTGTTCTAATGGTCAACTCCCTTAGCTTACCCTTAGTTAGTCATGTATAAATGCTAATTGGTTATTAGAGTAGCAATTTTAATTGGATTAGCATTGCTGTTTTTTTCTGTTCACTTGGGCTGCAAGGTGTTGGCATTGCTAAAGTTCAGCTCTGGGGTCAATAATGGCCAAAATGACTCAGTTTTCTCAAGAAACGCATCAGTGTATTTTTTTTTTTTGCAGAATGAAGGTTGTTTCATGTGAATGGTTTTCAATAAAACTGGACATTTCACTCAAAGGTGTCTATTACTGTCTTGTGAAGAGTGTCTAACTAGGGTTGAAAGAGAAGGGGGGCACAGATGCAAAACTGCATAAGGAAGATCACCATTGTAAGTTTTTCCAGTCATCTTTACGTTCAATATCTGTCCTTTGCCATTTTAATAATTTTCTTTTTATTTGATATTTTCAGATATGGCTTTTTCATTGAGACTCTGCCTCTTTAACCAGCATCATGGAGTCATCTTTGCACAGTTGCAGATGACACTGGTTTTTGGTGTGTATTTAAGGAAGAGGCCCACTGAGGACCTGTAAGGCATTTGTTTCTGAAACTACAGACTCTGATGTACATATTCTCATATACAGCTGTGTATCTTGGGATTCCCCACCCTTTTACTGTCGTGGTTAGATTCAGTTTGCACTCTTTTCTTAAGGCAGTGTCAAGGCTTTGACTGGTAGCGTATATATTAGAACTCCATCCATTATCAAACCCACTTACTCCTCCATCCTATCAGTATCAGGTACAAAGCAGGACCCAACCCTGGGCGGATCACCAGCCTATTAGAAGTTCAAAAATAAAATAAGAAGCCTAAAAAAGTTGTCATAGCTAAATGATAAAGCTTGGCCAAGCTATTGCTGGAAATAGTTACTGCCTTACATCACCACTTTCTTATTAAAAAGCATGAAAGACTCTAAAACAAAAAAAAAAGTTTTTGCTTTTTCTTCTTTGACTCTTTTTAGAAAATGAGTTCCAAATGTGGTAATTGATTCTTTTACATCTGCTAAAGAAATCTTCAGAAGACTACACAATCAGTCTAAATCTCTCATACAGGAGGTCATATTTTTATACACTGGGTGCTCAGAGAATTCTTTCTGGTACAGCAGGCAGCGAAAATAAACTGCTGAAACTGAAGTCATAAATCCAGAACCACTGGCCCATTTAAACTGTCATGAGAATCACATAGTGCGAGGAGCCAGTTCTTAATTAAGTGACTTTTCCTCACACTTGCAGCTCAGGTTAAGTGCCTTTAATGCTTAAACAATGTGTGTACTGCCATTTCTGTGAAAAATATGCTTGTTATTTTGTTAAGCTTTCTCTTCAAAAACTATGGAATGTTTTAACTAGCAGCAGCCTAATAAAAGTATAACGGGAAAATATTTAACATCCATTTAAATTATGAATGTTAAATTATGATCTATGGATAAATAGACAGCCATTATGTCATACAGGTAAACAGACATATACAATCCTGGAATGGAAAACATTTATAGTTAGAGGACAACAAAGTATCTTTTAAACTATGGGGTTCTTCATTGTTTTCAGTGACAGGGCAGCTTTCACAAAAATGTACTTATTACAACACATATTACAATGGCAATGTCTACAAACATGCCTTAGATGGGCTTTAAGAATGAAGCATCTTTTACACTTAGATCTTTTTTCTTTCATATGTTGCAATTTTAAGTAATGGAGGAATGTGACATGTTCACACACCAATCACATACCTAACAACTAGCATCATCACCAAGAACAACATGGCAACATTCAAAAAAACTAAATTGGTGATAATCACTGGTAAAATTCACTACAAAAGGTTACCAGTATGAAGTCATAAAAAATAACAATGTGTAATATTTATAAAACCACGCAAATGTATGTAGCAAACATAAGAAAATGTTTATGCAAAATCCCAAAATGATTATGACAAAGTAGCATTGATCTCTGATCACAATATATAGTTATAGACCTTTAATCAGGAATGATAAAACATTGATATACATATGAAGGGTATTCTTGCCCTATAACTCATGGCAGGAAGTTCAAGTAGCTACTGTTTGGAATGACTCTGTAACTACCAATGTTTTCATTGGTTCTTTTTAATAAGGCATAAGGCTGCGTTAGGCATCATATGAAATACATCATTTACACCATATGTGGATATCCCATGACATTAAAGACAAGTTAGCAGCACTGCTGTGCACATTGCATGCCTTTGTCTGCTGCTGATAGATGACCTACTATACAATTACAGTGTGATAGTGTAAGAACATTCATCTACAGAGCCTGAAGTACAACATCCTTGTAGCTAAGTAACTAATTTATGAAGTAGTAAGTCTTAAAAGAACACCACAAGGATGGAGAGAAATGTCTGATATTCATGCCAAAGGGTCTTCTCAATAGGTTGGCTCTTTTTCATTTTCTACTACCATGGTGCATGAGCCTTACCTTTTCAGCACACTATCTCTGCAAAGATTGTGTCTCTTTACTGTTGCACTGGGAAGTCATGTTCAAAATGGAGGTGCCATTAAACTTGGATCCTCTATCAGACTGAGGGCCTTGTGGTGCTGCCTGAACCCTGATGGCTAGCTTGAAGTCAATAATGCATTCATAGATACGACCCCATGATTGACCAGCAGGTTCTGGCTTGCTTCAATTTGCATATGACAGTGTGACAGGTGAGGCAGTGTGACTACTGTCTCTTGGTATAGTAGATATTGCTTGGTGTGACAACGCTACAGCATTCAAATGGTTGTGTTCCTCCCAGTGAATAACTGTACACTCAAATACAATTAGTTTCACTGTCCAGTGCACGTCACCCAGTGGTATCATTATCAGGAGAAATATTATTTAAACAAGAGAAGTATGTGAATTTTGACAAAAAACTGTTTTTAGTGATAGAAGTAAAACCTTCTAACTGTCCAAATAACTGCATCGAGTTTTCTGTCATATGCTGACCATTTTATTTCAGCTTTTGTGAGGATATAACTAATGTAAGTCACCACAGTTTCAAAACAGCCTCATTTTGAGCACGGGACCAATAACAATGCAAGAAGTACTTGTGAAAAAGACAAAATTGAAGTGTAAATTCTGAGAAAATAACCACAAGCAGGTGAGTTTAGGCATGCTTCAGACAAAAGAAAGCATCTTAGACTCAAAAGTCCACCAATTGATTTGAGAAACTGCATGAAGTATCATAATGTGCAAAATAATTTGATGAATTTCCAGCAATAGAAATGTATTGATGTAAGTCACAAGAATGTGCTCACTTTTGTTGGTGTACAAGAGGTTGGCCAGAATTGCACACACAGTACATTCCATTGTACATCACCTTAATAAATCAGATTTTCCATGGAAGGCCACAAAGCACCACCACCATTAATTTTTGGCAAGTTGCTGGTGCTTTGGCAAGTCCTATGGTCATAAACTTAAAGTGATAAAGCCTATCGCATGCACTACTGTGAATGCAATGTTTTCCTAATTCTGTTATTCCACCTTCATTTAACCAATATTTATGCTGAAGGCCTATTGTAGAAAACAAAATGCAGAACCACACAAAGCATTCAATAAAGCATCAGGATAAGGGACCACATCTCTGATATATTTTCTCTAATTTAAACTAAAAAACTGATGTAGAGCAGAATGTATTTTGATGAGGTTGGTGGCTTAGCACTGTTATCATTTATTTTTGTTATGGTGTGACACAGCAAGCTTGCTCGTCAACTGGAATACCGTTACCTGTCTGAATACAATATTTATTTTTGTCTGTTATACTGTATCTCTGTCCTCTGAATGCTAAGTAATAACTGCTGCGTACTTTCTGACTGGAGATTTCAATGCTGGAAATTGTATAATAGACAGTTTTTTCTCCTAAAAGTAAACCCCCCAAAAGAGTACTGGTATTGTTCATTGATGGAACGTCCGAGCATAAAGCATGTTCTAAGCAATGGCAACTTTTTAAAGATGGATGATAATTTTTAAAATCTTATCCTGTGATGCAAATAGCTGAAATAGTGTTAATGTACAGCTGATATCTCAAGTCAGAAAATTAGCTGAAGCATGTAAGTAGGTGGAAAATAATGTGTATCCTATGTTGATTGCCAAGTGTAAACATAGGGCCCCCAAAAACAGCTACCAGACATTTTCCTGTTGAATTGATCTTGTTTCTGTATGTCCATTAGAAGACCAGAAGTGAACACTCCACCTGTTGTAAGTACAGGTTTTTCTAATAATAATAATAATAAAATGAATAATAACAATACATTTTATTTATGTAGCACCTTTCCCATGCTCAAAGTGCTTATTTAAACAGCAGTGAATATGTAACATTGAGTACAAATATTTCTGCATAGAACACTAAACAAATGAATACAGGAGATATAAAGCATTAAAAAGAATACAAGACAATAAACCAGAGTAAAATACTAAATTCAATACTAAAAGAAAAACCTGAACAATTATCATCATTTGTGATATAACCCGCACACACAAATTATCCTGAGCATCTGGACAGAAAGAAATGTTAGTTTAAGTTGAAAGCCTTCCTGAACAGATCACTTTTAAGTTGTTTTTTAAAGGAATGAATGGAGTCAACTGATCTCATTAATTTAGGGAGGTCATTCCAGAATCTGGGTGCTATACAGCTGAAGACCTGCCTCCCATAGAGTGCAGGTTGGCATGGGGCACAACAAGTTTTCCAGAATCAGAGGACCTTAGTGAGCAAACAGGAGCAAAGTGATGGAGAAGGTCACAGATGTTATCTGATACAAGGCCATTTAAAGCTTTGCAGGTTAATGACAGAATTTTATATTCAATTCTGTAAGACACAGGAAGCCAATGAAGGCAAAGCAGAATGGGTGCTATGTGCTCAATGTTGCTCTGTCATTTAAGGACTCTTGTGGCAGAGTTTTGAATAAGCTGCAGCTGTGATATACTGTAAGATTAAAAGCAGAACCTACTAGTAGGGAGCTGTAATAATCAATGTGGGATGTGATAAAAGAATTAGAAAAGGAGAGGAATAAGCAAAAACTGGATATGTTATGGATGTGAAAGTAAGAAAGTTTCGTAACATGGTTTATGTGGGTGGAAAAAGAAAAGGAGGAATTAAAGATGACACCAAAATGACTTGCATTAGAAGAAGGTCTCATGAGATCACCATTAAGAGTGACTGAAAAATAGCTCATTTTCTTAAGTTGTGCTTTAGTGCCAATTTGCAGGAGTTCAGTTTTATTGCAGTTTAATTTTAAAGAGTTACAGTATGCTTCATCCAGGTTTTAATTTCACTCAGGCAAGTTGTGAGCTGAGAAAGCTCTAATGAAGTTTCACTTTTAACAATGAAATACAGTGGAGTATCATCTGTATAAAAATGATAACCCAGTGAAAAGCTGTAAATAATATGACTAAGGGGAAGCACACAGATACAGAAGAGCAGAGGGCCGAGGTCAGAGTCCTGAGGAACCCCTTGTGTGACTGGCGCTGAGCTGGATCTGCTGTTGCCAACACTAACAAACTTTTGCCTATCAGTCAGATAGGACTTAAACCACTGGAGCACAGTACCAGAGTACTGGAGAGTAGAATATCATATCTAACAGTTTCAAATGCTGCACTAAGATCTAACAAAAAGAATATGCTGGTTTGTCCAGAGTCTAGTTCTATAGATTCCTGAAGCACAGCAGTTTTACAGCTGTGCTTTGCCCTGAAACCAGACTGAAAGGGTTCCATCAATTATTAGAGGTTAAATAATTGGTGAGTTGGGAGGCTACAACACACTTAAGAACTTCTAACAGAAAAGGTAGGAAAAAATAGACCAAAACTTGTTAAGATTGTCAGCATCAAAACCAGCCTTTTTTTAACAGTGGGGTTACAGAAGTGATTTTAAAAGTAGCTGGCAAAAAGCCAGTTTTAAGGGATGTGTTTATTATTGTTGTAACCATTGGGATTATAGTGTGGTGGGGATGGGGTCCAGTACAGTAGTCGGCCTCATCTTACAAAGCAGGTCATTAACAAATGTGACTCGTAAGACTTTAGAAAAGGAGCTGGATGGAGTGGGAAGGCAAGGAAAAATATAAAGAGATGATGGATTTATGTCCGTTTAATTATTTAGATCTTTAATTGTATTACAGAAAATGTGGAGGAATTTTTCACAGACTTCAGTGGGGGAGGTCATTGTGCCAAATGCAGGTTGAATTAGTTAACTACAGAGAATAAATCCCTCGGGTTATCATAGCCTCTTTCTATTATTCTCCCATAATGTATGTTGTTGGCTGCAGTTAGTGCATCTCTGTAATCACTTTCGTGGTCAGAGAAAACCTAGATGTGAACAGTGAGGCCACTCTTAGTTGACATTCTCGCAAGGCATCGGCAGGCTGCTTTCATAGACCATAAATCTGAATTGTACTATGGAGATGAACACTTAAAGGAAACCTCCTTATGGTTTAAAAGAGTTGTTTTATCTATTGCTGAATGAAGAGCTTATAATAGTCAAAAGACTATCTAGTGTTAATGGAATATGGGAATACAGAAAAAGATCAGAAATGGATCTAGCAAGGATAGATGGACAGATATTTTCAAAGTTTTTTAAAGAATTTTGCCATTTACAGGTATGAGGAGGAACAGGTAATGAGTCAGAGAGGAGAACTGCTGTATAATCAGAGAGTCCCAAACCACTGTTATAAATGTTGCCAACAGATAAGCCAGATGTACAGATTAAGTCCAATATATGACCACCAGAGAGTAGGAAAACCAACATGTTGCACCAAGTCAAAACAGATCATTAAGGACAGGAATTCATTCCTCAGTTTACACGTAGGAGAGTCAATATGGATGTTGAAGTCACCAAGAAGAATGACTCAGATCAGTTAAGAAAGACCCATTGTATTTTAGGGGACGATAGACAACAATAACTAAGACAGGACAAACTTTCATAATTAGTTTAAGAGCCAGACACTCGAAAGACAATGGGTAGTCAATTGGGATTCTTTTGATGTTTAACTCCGATCTAACAATTACTGCGACTCCTCCTCCTTGTTTTGAGTTATGAGCAACTGTAAAGTAATCATATACGGGTGGTGTTGCTTCTGTGAGAGATGCAAATTTGTTTGGGTTTTGCCAGGTTTCTGTTAAGGATATTACATCAAGGGGGGTATTCTGTACGTCGCTTAAATCATCTGGGATCAGATGCCTCATCTTGGATGAGTTAATGCCAGTGAAACTCATCCGGGATAAGTCAGTTTTTCAAACACAGCTGTGTAATACATTAGTCTAGCTGGATCTAATCATCCAAGATGATTGCGCGCGCCCGCGCTGATTAAAAAGCCCATATATATTTAGTCTAGAAAACATGATCAGCAAGTCTTTGATAGGCTGCAACAAAATGACGAAAGAACGGGCGCATTTTTTTACACAAGCAGAGCAGGACCTTTAACTCGAAGGATATGAAGAATTTCAAGATTTAATATGCACAAGGTGTAACACTGCAAAAGCAGCCCAAACCAGAAAAGACGGATAGCAAAAAGTGGCCGACAAATTAAACACGTAAGTAGTGTGCATTGTACTTACTGAATGCAGTGTTTCATTTCCTGTGTGTCAGATTAATTATTATTTAATATGTCATAATTCCAGATCAAACGTGAGCACAAGGAGAACATGGGAACAGGTTAAAGTGAAACACAAAAATATACTTTAAACTGGTAAATATTGGTATATAACTATTTAAAGAATTGTTGACATAAAATCATATATAATATAAAAAACACAAATTTTAAAGCCTACTGTATAAGAAGGCAGACAAGCAAAAAACAGGTGGAAGTCCATGTGGTCCAGACCTAACCCCTGCAGAAGAGTTGGCTCTCCAGCAAAATGCCCCTCGCCCTGTTTCTGAGGGCTTTCCAGGGGGAAGCTCCTCCTCAGAACCAGTTGCAGGATGCAGTGGTCACTTCATTTCAGGTACCGTAGATCCCGTTATATAAGCCGAGAATTTCGTCCTAGATTTTTGGCTTGGAGTTTGGGGGTCGGTTTATACAACGAGTATCGTTTCAGATTCAAGATTTCCAGCGCAATGCCAGTTTTGCCGATGAATACGGAAGTAAATAATGACGAAACCACAGAGCCATCTTTCAGATGAAGAAGTAACTTTGCATGCCGGTACTTTAAATTAAATAAAGAATTTATTCAAAAAAGTGTTTTAGTTGTTGATTTTATTAATAAAATTTATAATAAATTATTAGGAAGTTTAAAATGAAATTTTTTGTTTTGATTTACGATCAACATCTTGCGTTACGAAACGGATGCGGTCACGTGTATCCGCTTGCGTGATTGTAAACAAACAACCGAGAGTGTTAGTAGCGTCAGTCAAAGCCCAGATACATGTGTTTGTGGATGTAATTTCCGTCATTGCAGTGATTTACCTATATATATATATAATTCATTAAGACCATGCAAGCAAGACACATAATTGCTAAGGAAGGAAAAGAAGGTAAAAGTAAGCGATCGCAATCGAAACGAAGATGGACATTGTGTGGAAATATCTCCTCCCTTACTGCAGCCCAAAGATGTCAAATTAAATGGTGAGTTCAGTATGAAATTGTTTCTAGAATAGAATGCCTTTTATTGTCACTATACACATCTACAATGAGATTAAAAGCAGCTCCTTCAGTGCAGAAAAAGGTTCTGTATAGGGCTTGTATGGTTGTTTTTTAGCTTTAGCATAACGCCGGATCTGCGGCCCCGCTTCTGCTTTCTTTCCCTCCTCCGTCTGTGTTGTCTCCTAGACCTGACAACAATCCACGGAGAGCCCGCTGGTCTCGCTATGTTGTCTGGGATGTTGTGCGTGTGATGAAAAACACTCGAAACAGATGTCTGGGTCTGGACACCGATGTCTATAAGGTTCTTAATGGTGTAGCGGATGTTCGCCAAACCGATCGTGCACAAAGGACAAAAAAAAAAGTACAAAAACAACAAAAAAAGTGCACTGAAAAGGAGAGCCCTGAGCCGCTGCCACCATGCTCCTAGCTTAATCGAAGTAGGCTTGGTACTTTTTATAATTTTTTGGTTAGTGCATTAGAAAAATGATTGGTGTTTTGGTAAATTATGCACATTATATTATACAGTATATCAAAAATGCCTGCAGTCTCAAATTCTCGCCGATAAACATTATAAATATACCCGAAGAGACACTTTTAAGGAAATTTAGAAAATTTTGCTTGGAGAAGGGGGTCGGCTTAAATACCGGTCATCAGCAAATACATGTAATTTAGTAGGTAGAGAAGGGGTTTGGCTAATATACCGGGTCGGCCTGTATTCCGGGATCTACGGTAAAGGATGGTCATTTCATATATTTGTTCTCCATGTGTGCCATAGGTATATCCCATACAACCCTCTTTTTTTTTGTTGTGTCAGTTGTAGGGAATGTCATATCCCTAGAACCTGTGTCTGACCAACGAGATATTGACGAAGGTCAAATATTTGATGAAGACATGGTGTCTGATTATTCATCAGGAGGAGAGGTACATTTTCCAAATGTTTGATCAAACTCCACTCTGATCAGTCCCATGTGCCCCAATCACATTTGGAAATCCTGGGTAATGAGAATGTTAGGCTGATTGTGAGATTCTTTATGGAACTGTGAGTGTTTTTGCCTGTGTATTACCTACCTGCAATGGCATGAAATGCCTCTTTTATTGTCTGCACACGCAAGTATCCAGGAAACACTACGAAAACCCGAAGGAAATATTTCAGAGCCAAACATACTTTACGAATTGCCCGGCAAACTGCGCTTTTAGATAGATTTTCTGCATCACCTACAGTATATAAAAAAAGTGCCGCTTGCAAAAAACCTCAAAGCAATGCATACTGTTTGTGTGGTTGTGAAAGCCCGACTTCACCTAGTTTGACTTCGAATATAAGGTGCTAATAAATCTTTGAGGTACAATATTCCCCCCCGGCTAAAGCGGTATCTTTCGAAAAGAATTTCCTCCGGGAGCAATAAAGGATCTTGCCAATCGCGCAAAACCCTCTCTATATGAAATTCTCGTAATATAATTTGCGCACCAATATGAATTGGTCACTCATTCATGAATGGTGAAGCCATGACTTAATGAATTCCATGCACGAACACTGATTAAGTGTGTGAGCTGATCCTTGTTTACATAAAACAAACCTGCTCGGAGCAGGTTTGAGGAATTGGATGTACTGCTATGACAACACATTCAGCAAGAATTTAGAAAGACCGACAGATCCAGGATCATGTCAAATCGTCAACAATTACATCCGGCTAAACGAGTAATCCACATACGAAAAATACCCCCAAGGTTGGAATCTGTAATGAATTCTGATATCACTAATGCTTTACCATTAAGAGATCTTGAGTTAAACAATGCAATAATGGGGAATGAGGGTTCGTTGTGCACAGATAGTCAGAGGTTACTTTTGGACCCAAACCCCAGATGTAGGTCTTGTAACAGAGCCTCTTTCTATGCCCAAAATGTAATATTTGTAGCCCACTGAGATTAATACTGAGATTAACCTGCATGCAAAGGAGATTGAAACAATTAGTCTACCTCCTCTGTCTCCCAGTCACAGTTCTTATAATAGTTAGAAAAGGAAAGATTTTTCTGGTGTTGGAGTCTAGGGTCAAAGCTGTGGAAATAGTCGGCCGAAAAGTAAGTCTCTGGAGAGAGGTGACTGGATCGGAAAGGGCTATGTACGCCTCTAGGTAGTGCAGTAAACTAACCCACATGTTCTCTCAAACGAGGAATCCAAGTGTTCTATGACATAAGCATTTTCCTCTTGCAGTTGGTAAAGTTGGTCATGGTGTTAATTCCTTCAGTACCTGACAATGTTTGTCATGTGTGTGAGATCTGAGCTTATTTGTAAAGTACTGTAGCATGTAGCTTCAAAGATGTTAGAAATAAGAATTGCTTCATAAGAATTGCTTCATAAATTTTAACTGCAACTACTAGACCTGATTAATTGTGGACTGCAAAGCTGGTTCCACACCAGCCACAAACCATGAAAATTTCTCTCCCTCCTGTGCCAGTGAAGGTTTTCAATACAAGGCATGCTATTTCTGTATTGCAAATGTTCAAGGTTTTACCTGGGTTTCAAACTAAAATAAGCAGAGAATGTTTGGGACTCCAAAGCATTTATTTCTTTCAAAATTTCAACTAACCATGTCTTAATTCTGTTGAACTGAAACAGAAAGACTATCCAAGTACATGAATGCTAACTCCAACTGATGTGTAGGCAAGGCTATAATAAGCATATTTAACAAGTCTATTTGTTTCCAGAACTGCCATTTTAAAGCAACAAGGCCAACTGACTAATAATTCCATGTCATCAACTTTAAAAACATGAAGAAGATTAATGTTTAAGCTTCCAGAAAGGAAGAATTGTTGCCAGGCTCCCAAAATTACAGATGAGGTTGCGGTGTCACTTTTATCAGCAGACATTTTTGTTTATTTTTTATAAAGGGAGTTCTGATGTGAAGACTTCAGTGCAATCCTGTCATATGGTGGTTAATACTAAATGTTTTCTTTGTTGAAGGATATTTCAAATTTAGTCAGGAAAGCCTTCTGTGTTGCACTCTTTTTAGCTATTAAATAAACTGGCTGGTCTTAGAAAGCCCATCCTTGTGTCCAAGCCTGCTCTTCCTACCAGTAAGCTTCTGCATGCTTGGCATACCACATGTGGTAAGCACTCAAGGGAGATGCACAATATGTGCCCAAAACACCTCTACTAACAATCACTAGTCCAGAGAAAACTTATTCTACTTGAAGCTCTTCCAACACTGTGGAACTTTTTCACTCTAACACTGAGGATGAACCAGGCACAGGAACCTCATTTTGTCTACTGTTGTGCAACATTTTATATTTACACAGACAAAATAATTTTAATCAGGTTTTTCATATTTATTTTACTTAATCTTTATTGTGTCCAAGAAGAATAACTTTCTTTGTGGAATATCCTTCCTTTCTCTTCTTAGACCTAGTAAAGGCTCCATTCTCAACAGAGCCTAATGTGAGTTCTTTTAAGCTCTAGAAGAGAAGTCCCCAGTTCCATAAAGTATCTAGATCAGGTCAACTTTATGGGAGTAGGCTCACTTCTGGGTGACACATCATGCAGCATACTTTTATTCAGAAACTCCCTCTTTTCTTTTCTTTTTTTTTTTTATAACTTTTTGAAATTTTTTTTTAAACCAATTAAAGTTATTAATTAATAATGTTAAAATTTGACCTCTGTCTTTTTACTAAGTGTTACTATACTGTAATTTTTTAACAAAACAAAGATTAACTTATTTTTACAAAGACAGTTAACATCAAAGCATGTTGTTTTCCTGAATTGCTTCACTTTAAAACATCTGTTTTCGACAACTTTGCTTCAGGCTGCCTTAATGATCTTATCAGTTGAAAACTGAACTTTGACAGCCAGACAATCAAAGCCCAAATCACGAGGCTGTACACAAAGCCAAAATCATGATGCTGTATCACGAAATCAATGTCCACAAGAAGCCCCATTTCACATGTCACAATGACATAGAATCTTAATATAAATATAATTTGTCCGACAGAGAGAGAGAGAAGAGAACAGAAGAAGGACAGAGACAGAGACAACAGTGGTTAGGGTCAGTGTGTAAGCGTATATCTGTATGTATGTGTGTTAATCTTAAGGTGCAAGAGAAGACCAACCCGGTAATGAACCAGGTAAGTTTATATATCCTTGGAGAAAGTAAGCAAGATGAAGAAGATGAGAACACCACAATAATACATTTACATTCACAGCCTGTAAGAATATGCAGTAACAGACTCCGAGGAACACAAACTGGAATATTCCCATACTCAGTTGGTAGTTCGGACATCACTACTACCAACAGAGCTTTCCCACACCTTTTCGGAGAAACAGCTCGTTCAAGGATGGCAAGGGTAAAGAGCTGGAGTAAGGATAGAAGTAAGGTGGAATGGATTCAAAACTGGACAGCCTTGATTACTTTTTAAGTTGAAAGAACTATAACATATCATGCTGAGTTATGGCAAGTTCCGGTATTGTGGCATTTTGGGTATTGCAGAGAACCGGTTTAAAACTCTTATTTTAGATGCGATTTAATGTTGGATGGGTTAAATCTCATACAATCAGACATAGTGGAAAAATCAGGATGGGGTCTAGAGACTTACATAATTATGATATACAGTACTAAAATGCAAGCATATTACAATGAAAGCTGAAATATGTGATCCAGACTTCGAAATGCAGTCTGAATCCATCCATGTTATTGACTAATAGGGAGCTGCATCATTATGTTTAAACTCAGCAACAGAAATGATTCACTCTGTTTTGAACACTGTAAACAAGAGTCATTCTAACTCTGGTATCTTCACCTAGGCAATCTGCATTTCCTGTATTCAAATGTTAATATCTTTAAATGTAATCCTGTAGTATGTCTCAACAGGTCTGACCAACTTATTGCCATCTCCAAGCTTGTTTTTAACAGCGGCACCTGTTCATTATCCAAGCCAAAAGTTTGGTGGTGGTGGTGGTAGGAGGTGGAGGGTTGTGATTTGTTTATTGTAATATATATATATATATATATATATATATATATATATATATATATATATATATATATATATATATATATATATATATATATATTCTTCTTAAACTTCTGTAAAGTTTTAAATTCCCCTTGGGGATAAAAAAAAGTATTTTTATCTACTTTTAAAAGAGCTACATCAATAAAACACAGATGAGAGTCAAGAGTATTGACATATTCATCTGCGAAAGACTGAATACTGACCTGTATTTCATAATGTTCAAGCTGCATGCATTTAAAAATGAATTTGAACCTTTTTAATGAATGTACAGATATAATGGACAAATTACATTTATTTTGATCAGAAATATTCAAAATATGCCCAATTACAAGTGCAGCCTTAAAATAATAGGATTACTCTTAGAGAAACTGCATACTGAACAACAAATTCTCTTTTCCTTCCATCCATTAACCCGCTATATCCCACCTCAGGGCACACACACACACACCAAGCACACACTAGGGACAATTTAGGGTCGCCAATGCACCTAAACTGCATGTCTTTGGACTGTGGGAGGAAATCGGAGCACCCAGAGGAAACCCACACAGACACAGGGGGAATATGCAAGCTCCACGCAGGGAGGACCCAGGAAGGGAACCCAGGTCTCCTTACTGCGAGGCAGCAGCACTACCACTGCACCACCGTGCCGCCCCTCTCTTTTCCCTGAATCCATAAATGTAAAATGTTTTCATTTTTTCAACAATGGATCTAATACAATGGAAACAAATTGATATATGAAAGCTGGTGAAGCACTTAAATTAGTAACTTTACCACAATGACAGCAACAGGTGCAGATATTAATGATAGACAATTTGTTTAGTATTATATAATATTTTGCTTTTGTATATTAATAGAATGTGACTTAATTTAGATCCATTTTGGAACTACTTATTCAATAAATAAATAACATTTTTTATTTATTTAAAAATACATCTACCTTCTGACAATTATATTGTCTGTTGAAGATCATCCAGATGTTATTTCCATCACTTCATCTGCAAGTACCTCCACTCTATGCAGCACAGATGTGCTTGAAAGTATTACTTTTTTAACATAACACTGTTCTTTTCACATCTGAAATTAGCTCATCCATAATTTCTAGAACACAATCTTTTATACTTTCTAAACTCTGTAAATGACCTCTTCGTTTTGGCCAAAATCCATGTTACTCTTAGAGGTGCCAATGTAGCTCTATCCTGTTATATGCAAAAGTGACTGAGACTCATTCAGGTCTGCTGAAATTATGCTAATAGAACTAGTAATTTCAGCTGTTGTTCAGTTGATTCCTTAGGGTAGTCTGCTGAAAGCAAGTCATGTTGCCTGGTAGTGTCTCTTGATGTTTTATACTTTCATGACAAAGTAATGGCACAGTACACACCTGACTACTGTCCTTTGCCAAAGTAAAGAAATACTTCTCTGTCCATTGACTTAGGAATCAGAGACTTTCCTTGTTTATTTGTGTTTTTTTCCATTTGGATAGGGCTATAATCTCATACATGTTAAGTAATTGTAACCCCAGTATGGAGAACAATATATAATGTAAATATCAGCAAATGGCATGGGTGAGTTTACATGTAATGATATTTTTTGCAGTAACACTAGTTTCAGCAGGGCTGTTCAACAACTTGCTATCAACCAATAATGGCCTTTTGAAATTCAGTCAATTGTAGCTCATGAATTTAATATTATTATTTTTTATTATTAAACAATTTTATTGTAATTTTTATTATTAAATTTATTAAATTGCATTTAATTCAAAATCAATATATAATATCCTGAACAGTTTCCTATGCTACTTTATTAACTAGAAACATAATATTGTATTTTCACCCAACATTTTCTCAGTGCACAGTGGGCCTCTAGTTGAATAGGCTATAAATAAAAACAAAAACAAAATCACAAAACATCTACCAAAAAATCAGAACAGTAACAAATGCAATACATCTGAGCACATGGCAAAATTTAAATTAAGTAGGACATTCAAAACAACTATTGGAGAAAAAAATAATATTATAGTCAAATCTAAAGGTCTTTCAGCGTTTTAGAAGTAATAAAACAATCAAGCAGTCAATCAGCATGGGGATATAAAATAACCTGATAAAAAGTTGAAAATACACTTTATAAACTGTATTAAAAAAAAAACTTTAAAATGTATTTTTTGAAAGTCCCAACAAAATGGGTAAATTCTAATAATGCACAGATTTATTGGTAACAGATTGGAGCCAGCTGTTTTTTGCTGTGAATACCTGTGCAAATTTATCAAATGCAAGTTACTGATACCTAGTTGGTTTTATGATTTGGTATGGACTGAAACAGTAATCTGCATGAACATTCATTGCACTTCCAGGTCTCTGCTTTTGCCAGTAAAACAAATTAAATAATGTCTCCAGTGTGGAAGTACAAAAAATGTGCTCAAAGTTCTAAAGCGAGTGAGCCTTCTGATAAAACAAATGTAATTTCTGAATACTGTATAACAAAAGCAGAACACTCTTTTACTTCTGTGGACCATAAATATGGCACAAACAAGTCTAATTTTTGCTGTATTACTAAGAAACTAAAACAAATTCACAAAACATCTTCTGTTGATGCACCAAAAGCTGCAAAGATGGTGTCTTAAGTGTCTGATCAGATGGCATTTAAGCACATTATAAAACATTCAAAGAATCGAACCATCTGAAATAATCAAAACTCAGACACAATGTGAATGTGTGAAACCCGCACACTGACCCAGCCGGCAATGTTGAAATGCTGAAATATTAATCACTGCACAACAGTCTAGATAACAGTGTGAACGCTGGCCCCGGCACAGACAGACGGACAACATTTTTTCACCACACAACATTTATTAAGCAATACTATTTACAGTTTGTGCTCACGTGCACCCCCAGTGCCTTCTTGCACTGATTTCCCCAATGTCCAGGCCCACAGTCTCTTGTGCCTTCCTGGCCCCTTTTATGGGAACCCGGATGGGCTCCAGCTGCTCCCCGGCAATTAGCACTAGCCACACCCCTGTGTGGCAGAAGTACCGGCTGCGCATCCTGGTGTGGTGGAAGTGCTGGGCTCCCGGGATAATTAGGCACTGGGGCGCCGCCTGGCGGTGGCCACGGGTCCCTACAGGGCTGGGCTTCTAAGCCCCCACCGAGGCCCCTGCATAACCAGGACGGACGTCCCCTCTCGGTCTGGAGGAGGTACACGCCCTCCTCTGGTCCTCTAAGGCGTCCCGCCAGGTTCCAGCCCCGGCCGAGGACCACACGGGATAAACCGGCATCGGGCGCCGCCTGGCGGTGACCCCGGGCCCCTACAGGGTAGGGCTTCTATGCCCCCGACCCGTGGTCCCCCACAGAACCAGGACGGACGCCCCCTCGCGGTCTGGAGGAGGCACAAGCCCTCCTCTCTGTCCACAACAGAAAATACTTTGATTTCTAATAAGATGTTTTATTAATTACGCATATGAGTTTTTTATTTATTTATTAAGAAATACTTTTAATAACTATGCTTTTAAGGTTATATTAACTAAAACTTAGATAGAGTTATATGTGCGAGTGGTGCTGGTGGTGGCTGCTGAGGTGTTGTTTATAGGAAGTTGTCCGATAAATGTGAATTTCACATTTTTGTGTGAGGTCACCGAACCAATCCCTGTGAAAAGCCAGTGATGACTTTATTATGTTATTGTGTAGAAAATATTTTTTTAATTATTTTTATAAATTTCTTTCTTAATGTTAAAGTGATCTACAAACATATAAACTGTACTGGTGAAAATTAATTTTGCACAGCTGTGCTTGCTATGTACTGCACTATGGAAGATACTTCCTAAAACTGTTCGAAATAGGAAAACAACCTACACTCTGCAACATGGACTAAACCGTACACAGCCAGGGCACCCCCAATGACTATTATTTAAGTTGGTCGGTTGAGAAAACATCACCAATCCACTCTTTCATGGTGATTTGCACAAAAATTACTGCATCATTTCACAACACAAACTTTACTCTTTCATGCAAGAGCTTTGTATGTTTCTCTATATAAGATTGTGATTGTTCCCTCTTAAAGAGTGTTCGCATCTGTCAAAGTCAATATTTTTTCAATAAAGTGTATTTTCATTGCCCCAGTACTCTGAGTAATATATAAACAGACCACTTGATAGCAGTAATAAGTTTACAAAAGAATTTGAATTTTGAACAAAAATAAATGGTAATCAAATCAACCCAGGCGAAACCCAATCGGTAAAACTAAACTATTTTTAAACAGGAAGCAACTATCCTTTATTGCAAACCTTTATGTTACTGAGTAGTTCCATGTAGGATACTGTGCAGAGGCCTTTATACAAAGAATTAAAAAGAATTAAGAAGGCTATCATGTTTCAAACACTTTCATAATTATGAAATGTCAAAGGTATGGTATGGAAGGGGATTGCCAAAAGGCTGTGGTTTTTTAAATTTACAAAAATTAATTACAAAGAAAAGTATTAAAAACTATGTTACATTTAAAATTAACACTAAATTAAGTGTATTTGGAGATCCTCTCAAGTCAGTAAATTCCTATAGATTTACATATATAAAATTTAGAGCCAAAATATTTCCATGTAAATAAATATAACAATTTACATACAGCCATATGAAAAAGTTTGGGAACCCCTCTTAATTCTTTGGATTTTTGTTGATCATTGGCTGAGCTTTCAAAGTAGTAACTCCTTTTAATATATGACATGCCTTATAGAAACAGTAGTTTTTCAGCAGTGACATTAACTTTATTGGATTAACATAATAAATGCAATATGTATCATAACAAAATTAGACAGGTGCATAAATTTGGGCACCCCAACAGAGATATTACATCAATACTTAGTTGAGCCTCCTTTTGCAAATATAACAGCCTCTAAACGCCTCCTATAGCCTTTGACGAGTCTCTGGATTCTGGATGGAGGGATTTTTGACCATTCTTCCATACAAAATCTCTCTAGTTCAGTTAAATTTGACGGCTGCCGAGCACGGACAGCAAGCTTCAAATCATCCCATAGATTTTCGATGATATTCAAGTCAGGGAACTGTGATGGTCATTCCAGAACATTGTACTTCTCCCTCTGCATGAATGCCTTTGCAGATTTCGAACTGTGTTTTGGGTCATTGCCTTGTTAGAATATCCAACCCCTGCGTAACTTCAACTTTGTGACTGATGCTTGAACATTATCCTGAAGAATTTGTTGACATTGGGTTGAATTCATCCGTCCCTCAACTTTAACAAGGGCCCCAGTCCCTGAAAAAAGTCATACAGCCCCACAGCATGATGGAACCTCCACCAAATTTCATAGTAGGTAGCAGGTGTTTTTTTTTTTGGAATGTGGTGTTCTTCTTCCAGCATGCAAGGCGCTTTTTGTTATGACCAAATAACTCAATTTTTGTCTCTTCACTCCAAAGTACTTTGTTTCAAAATGAATCGGGCTTGTCTAAATGAGTATTTGCTTACAACAAGCGACTTTGTTTGTGCCGTGAGTGCAGAAAGGGCTTCTTTCTCATCACCCTGCCATACAGATGTTCTTTGTGCAAATTGTGCTGAACTGTAGAACAATGTACAGATACACCATCTGCAGCAAGATGTTTTTGCAGGTCTTTGGAGGTGATCTGTGGGTTGTCTGTAACCGTTCTCACAATCCTGCGCATATGCCGCCCCTGTATTTTTCTTGGCCTGCCAGACCTGGGTTTAACAGCAACTGTGTCCTTCCATTTCCTGATTGCGTTCCTTACAGTTGAAACTGACAGTTTAAACTTCTGAGACTGTATTTTGTAGCCTTCCCCTAAACCATGATACTGAACATGGTTCAAAGGGAAGCACAACTTGCAACTGACCACCTTAAATACCTTTTCTCATGATTGGACACATCTGTCTACGAAGTTCAAGGCTTAACGAGCTATTTCAACCAATTTGGTGTTGCAAGTAATCAGTATTGAGCAGTTACATGCATTCAAATCAGCAAAATTACAAGGGTGCCCAAATTTTTGCACAGCCATTTTTTCACATTTGATTTCATTTCATACAACTAGATTCTACTTCACTAAAAATCTTTGTTTGAAAAACAACTCAATACTCAGATGTTCCTAGGAAGTAAAAGACATTACCACTGTTATCTTTTTAGTTGAAAGTACAGTAAATTATTATGCAGGCTGAGAGGGGTTCCCAAACTTTTCATATGACTGTATAAATAGAATTAAATTGACTCATAATGCAAAACACTGTGATGCTAGGAGTTGCAAATAAATGAGTTGTAAATAACCAATGCAAATAATTGACTCTTTATACTAAAGTGGTGGGGAATAACAGCACAATCAAGAGTGCAAGCCAAAAGTTATAATGCTTATGGTATATATTATCATATAAAGGAACATATGGAGTCCAGTGTGCTGTTTTGATCTGTCAATTATAAATACGATAAAAATAGTTCTAGACTTCTGAACTTATACCAGAATTGTGTGATACGAGCTATAGAAGAATTGAAGGGAATGCCTTGAAAGATCTGTAGGTACTCTTGAGCTGTCTCCCAGTCCCAAATACCAACACAGGAATACAGCATAATAAAAAAAGGTCACAAAAGTAGGAATAAACAACAAAGTGGAATAACATAGTACAACCAAAGATAAAAAAAATAACAGACACCTCTGCCCTGACTACTTAGTTGCTTATTTTCTCCTTACTCACCTTCCAGCTCTGGCCCTCCTTCCACTCTCTGTCCAACTGAGCCATAGTGGGAATAAGGATATTAGCTCTGATTAATTATAGGAGGGGTATCACAGTGACTTTGTAGTTACAGCAGTTTCCTCACAACATCAATGATCTGGGTTTATTTTGCTTGTCTGCTTTCTCTTTAGTCATGTTTATCTTTCTTTCTTTCCCCCACATTGTAAAAAATGCACATTAGGTTAACAGGCATCTGCAAATAAAAAAGAGTGTGTGTGCGCATGTGCGGAGCCTGTGACTAGCACACCTCTCAGTGCTTTCTTTCTGGTCACAAATGCTCCCAACATCACTATAATACATGTTCAGAAAAAGAATAGGTGTGTATTATGCTCCAAGTCACACCGGATCTCTAGGTTATTCACATTACATCAAGTGTTTATACCCGAGTTTAAGTACTACTGACATCACTATTCCTAAAGAGATGTGTATTACTACACATTTGACTTCCCATATTTCCTGTGGTAGTAAACCATTCAGAGTAAAAAAGGTGGCTGTACTATAATAATAATATAATTCTTTATATTTATACAGAGCTTTTCTGATTACTCAAAGCGCTCTCCACCCAGGGAAGACTCAAGAAGTGAACCCACAACCTCCTTACTGCAAAGCACTAGATTTCCCATATGTGCCACTCTTGCAGTTAACAAAAAAAAAAGATTACCAGATCATGTAGCATGTTAAACAACACAATAGCTAGAAAAAAATCAAATTCTACTATTTAAGGACACTAAAACAATTAAGTATGTTCAATAATTTTAAAAGGATAATACACGACCCAACACTTAAATTCTCATGAGGATTTCACCCGCTTTTTTCCTGGTTTTTGAGGGTTTAGTGCTATTTGGTTCCTTTAACAATTATTGTACTGCAAAGTCACCACTGGCTACCAGAACAGAAAACAGGAAAGGATATTCTTTTCTTAAATTGAACCGGAAGATTTGGTGGTTGCAGCAGCAGCAGAAATTGTGAAGAGCTGGAAACAAAAGTAAGAAATGGTGCAAACTACAAATGCAAGTGTAATGTTAAATAAAAACACACAAAAGTAATTAGTCTAAATAAGTACATTATAAGGGGTGGGGATCGATCTGTTCTTAACTCAATTTTTCTTTTTGTAAAAACTTGATTGCTTTGTATGGATTGTAATAAAATTAATAAATAAATAAATAAATAAATAAGTACATTATAATCATTGTTACACTTTCTTCTTGATATTATGCAGACTCGGGATGGTTCAACGGTATTCTCTTTTATTTTCAGGGTATTTTATTAAAGGAGAAGAGTGAGGCATAAAACTGTACTCTCTGAAACAGTATAAATTTTTGGTACTACTGGATGTTTAATTTAAAGTCAGACCTTTACAATATAGTGAGTTCGGCAACCAGAAATACATAAAGTATGCAAGAATAGAAAAGAGTGTCATCTGTTGTTAACAACAAAACTATTGCAAGGATAAGACACAGAGAGAACAGAAAATACTTTACATGCAATCAGGCAGAAAACAAATATTGTGTATTCAAATATTACAACAAAATGTCAAGTGTTATTATTCTGTTAATTACTATCAGATTAATATTTATAGTATGTATAAGTACTGTAACCAGTAGAAGAATTAGGTATTAAAACAACATAACACCTGATTTAACCAATTCAATATCATGGATGGCTTAGGTCTATACAGTAGTATCAAGCGCCAGTCCACTTGAGGACCCACTAATGCACACCACCTACACTTACACAGGGACAGTTTAAAAATATTGATTACCCTAACATGCTTGTCTTTATAACTAACATCCATCGAATCCATTAATTTTCTGAAATCGTTTCTGTTTCAGGACAGCGAAAAGCTGGAGCTTATCCTAAAAGCTACCAGCCATAGATAGAATATCAGTCCATCACAGGGGAATTCAGGCACACATCCATACCTGTTAATTCTGAAACAACTAATAAAGAAGACTGTCAAATAAAATGCCTCTTCCTATAGCCATATGGGGAATGGTTACATTCAAAGCCATTAAAATTAATGACCATGACAGCCATCTGTACATAAAGAAAAAAAGCATGGAATTTAATGGAAACTGCCTTCCAAAAGCATTCAACTTAAAACAGATATTTAATGCAATCAACACACTTTTTCACAAAAAGTAAAAGTATCCTTATCGTTTATTTAGAATGTGCATGAAAAGGAAAAAAACTGTGATACTTATTTCAAAGTCATCACTCAACTACGGTAGTAAGTCAAGATGTAAGTCAAAAGCAACCTGTAATGCAACAGAAATGGCAGGAAAGGGGCAACAGAATAATTTTTTTTCACCTTTGTATTTCTATTTTCCTTTGTTTTCTCTATGTTGATTTTGAAGCAAATGATTGTTGCTATAATTAGTATTTGTTATGTTATTATTACTTGTTTGATTCAGTAGAATGCCATTGTAATGTCTACATGTTAAAAAATGAAACACAAAAATGAAAATAAGTCATTGGTGAAGAACACACTATTTTTCTATTTGAAGTGTGACAGCGCCTATGCCTTATTTTAAGAGTGCAAAATAGATTTACATAGGTACACTGCTGCTTTGTAATCTTTCTACATTGTTATTTCTTAAATAATCCAGTTCTTAAAGTATACTAATGTGTAGTACTAGTACAATAATGGGGATAGTGTTATTTTTATAACTGTATAGCAGAACCACCAATTAAAATGTTCAGCCAACTGATTACTTAATAGGAATGAAAATGTTTACTGTGCCACCAGAAATTATGGGCTGCAATAATATATGTGAGCTCATAATGAGAATCATTTTCTTCTCTGTTTTAAGTCTATTTTCTCAGTAGCATTTACTGTGCAGAACCAGAAAATGTGATTAGAACGTGTATAGTAAATGCTTAAATACATTGTGTTTATGTTTAAGTACTTGTTAGTGCTGCTCTGTAGGAAAAATATATTTTATTGTTCTTAGTTATATAATTTGAAAGCAGACTACCAGAAATGCAGTAAAAGATAAACAAACAAAATTCTTTTAGTACACATTTCAAAATGACTTAGTGGAATCAAAAAATCTATTTTTGTAACAACTAATAGAGAAGGCAAAAGCAAATTTGTTTACTAGCTTGTTTCAGTATGGTCACACTAAGCCTTATAAATAATATAGGTTTCGTCAAGTTCAACTAGATGGTCACAAAACTAAAATTTTGGTTGCAATTTAGACATTTACAGATTTACTTGCTCCCAGCATGAATTACACTAGAATTTACCCTTTGGGTATCAATATCAGTCATCTTTTGAAAACTACACACAAAGGTTGTACCTGTACCTGTGTCAGGAGTGCTGCTAACTTTTATTTTGTCTAAATGTTAATCCTAGTGCCACTGATGCACCCAAAGTCCCTACACATTATAAATTATACTAACAAAAGCAATATTTTAATATTTAAAACTGTTATCTTCAGTTCATTATTTATGTCAATGTGCATGGATCACCACTTGCATTTATTTATATAGAACATTTTCATACAAAGATTAGCTCAAAGTGCTTTACAAGATGTCAAGGAGAAATTTACAAGAAAAGAAAAAAACCAAATAAGAACATTAATGAATAAGTAAAGAAAAATAAATAAATCTATGTGAAAATATAAAATATAAATATATAACTAGTACAAGAGTAGTGTCCTTATATATAATTTCATAATTTAAATCTATAACAGTATACAGTATATACATAGAGTTACCTCTGTTTAAACAGTTACCTTAACACTACCACTTGGATGTGACCCGATTCCTATTTTTTCACATATCTGACACTGATTAAATTTTGCCAAAACCCACATGGTGTCCTATTTTTTGAAACAAAATACAGTCCACTTGCATGCCCAATACTCCATTCATTTCCATTCAAATCACCCATAACCAGTCTGAATTTAAACTGTCAAATCAGAATTTTACACAAGGAAATGCCTTCTTTACTTGTTTTAATGCATCATGTGAAATACTAAAATGTGTGGCTCGGTGGCGTAGTGGTAGCACTATGACGTCATAGTAAGGAGAGCTATGTTTGCATCCCAGGTCCTCCTTTACGTGTAGTTCTGCATGTTTTCCCCATGTCCGCATTGGTTTCCTCCCACAGTCCAAAGACATGCAGGTTAGATGCACTGGCTATACTAAATTGGCACTAGTGTGAAGTTGGTTTGTGTGTGTGTTCACCCTGCAATTCCCTGGCACCCTGTCCAGGGAATTGTTCCTGCCTTGCGTCCAAGGCTAGCTGGGATAGGCTCCAGCATTCCCCATGACCCTATTCAGGGATTAGCAGGTTAAAAAATGATAACAAGGAAACAACATTTTTACTGCTGAGACATTTGAATGTTATTAATATACATATTACATATACGTATATTCCACACAAGCTGAATGTGTATGTACCACTCAGGCTATATCTAGATCATGTAATGTAAATACCACAGACATCAGATCAGATTTCTTTGCCAAATTTGATTTAGGCATCGAGACCTGGTAATGTAAACATAGCCTTACTTGCCACTCAGAAACCAAGAAGGTTCAGGTTTCCCTAATCTATTTCATATTTTCCTCTCGCGTATTGAATTTTCAGTTGAATATGTTGCAAGCTATTGCATCTCTGGGCTAGTTTTTGACAAAAATATGCCTAAATTCCTGCACAAACACAACAGAAGTAACTTTAGGAAGAATCCTGAGTGTGTCATGTGATTAAACCCTTAACTAAACATTTCTAAATGAGTGAAGTAAACAACTAATCCACAACTGAAGCAATATTACATTTTTATGTCTGTAATTTAATGAAACATCACTACCATGAAAAGAATACGGAGTAGACAAATAATGAGGACAAGCCACAGTTTAGTTTAAAAAAATCTAACATTGGGAGCTTAACCTACAAATGTACCATAAAATGTTTTACTCAGTGCCCGTAAATACTGTTTTGCTAAGATATAAAGAATATGTCACCATATTCTGCTCCGTATTATTGAAAATTCTAGGAAAAAGCAGCTAAATTACCATCCACCTTTCTACAATTATTTTATACTAGCTGTGAGAGCCCATGCTGTAAAAAACCCAGGCTCCTAGAAACTATTGAAATCGTCAGAAAAAAAATTTGAAATGCAGAGTCGGCAGTTTTGTTTTATGGACATGCTCGCCCCCATTGTCCATCAGCTGGTAAGCAAGTTTCTTTCTTCTCTGAGGTATCGTTTTGCCGATATGCTAACCTTGTTTGCATATTAGCAGCTAAGTGCGTTTGTCTCTGACTTGTTAACTTGTGGCTGCCTTGCCAGCTCTTAAAGCTTCATGCTGTAGCCTCACACTTACACGCGTAGACGTTTATATATAAGAAGATTTCTCTCATTGTCCAAACAAATCACTAAGAATTAGGGACTTAAAACTGGGCTGCTTATACATTACAGTCGCTTAGTCAGCTTTACAGTACATTTCATAATAAAAACTATTTCAAACATATACACATCTATTATGATATAACATAACTATACAAAATAAGTATGGGGCGTATTTTGAGGGTGGAATTTAATCTGAGGCCAAATGGTTTTAAATTCAATCCTTAGCTATCAGATTACACTTTGACTGGCAGAGATGCTAAAAGGTGAGACCATACAATATTACTCTGTAAATAACATTTCCCAGAAAGGCATGCAGATCTTCATATACTGCAGGAGGTCAGAAATAATCAATACAATATATGGGAATGTGACAGCAGACAGAAGTCTCTCTTCATTTCATTTCAGATAGAGTATATATGTACAGTCTGTTTCTTTTTTTGTAAGAACCATTGTGATAATTGAGAAGGGTTCAGATATTATTTTTATAAATGTAATTTAAATTTGTATCTATCCACATTTTAACCTGCTTAATCCAATGTTAAGTTTCACAGGGAAGGAACCTTACATTACTTATTTATGACATTAAAATAAAAGAGTATGATGTATAATAAATAATTAGCTGATAAACGTATTATAACCAAGTGTACAACAAATTCCCAAATGCCTCATTACTTTGACTAGATGGCAAGCCCAATTCTATATACTGAACATCCAAAGGGTTATCACAATGCCATTTGTCTACAATTTAACATTGCAGAATGTTGGAAAGAACTTCATGACTCATATTGGCATTCTTGGACCAAGCAGGAAAATGGAATTTATGTTACTTAAGACAGATGTTCTTAAAAAAATGGTTGATGACCTCTTTCTGTTTGCCGAAAACCAGTACTTATTTCAGTGTGTTGGAAGACTCATCATTATGGCACAAACATTTTTCTACTTTATATATTAAGTAGCCTTCTGTTCAGTGCATTATGTTTTAGTCATTCATAAAATTCTAGGCACATTTTATGACTGCTGACCTCCACAGAAGCCTCCAATAACAAAAAAAAACAACTCTTCTGTCCCTCTTCCTATACAGGATGGTCAGCATCTATTACATGAGTGCATCAGTAAATGTACATTCCATAATTTGGCTATGTATCTTTTGCTTTTAATACTTAATGTTATATTGGTTTATGAGGGCTACAGTAACATATCAGTGGCTGTTATTTAATCACAGGCTATATTTTTATAAACCAAGGCCAAACTTTTAAAATGGATGGCAATAGAGCGTTTAATTTACAATGATATATAATTCAGTATTTGAATATTATGTACAAAACCCTGCAACCTGTGTGAAGAATGGATGCTTAGACAGTAAAATGGAAATAAAATGGAATTTCAATTTAATTGCACCATATAATATTTATTACACATAAATTACAGTTGGCTGGAGTTGACTTTTTCTTGCACTGTTCTTTGGTGACAATTAAGGAACAAAACCAAAATAATGACTATAAGCATATCCTTTTCTGTTAACTAGTAATCTTACTTATCAATCTTCATGAACTGCAGAAATAATTCACACACTCTTGTGCAAACCTGACAAAATGAAATTAAGAGTAAAAGAATTTCAACTAGCCACAAGTTATTTTGGAAGCAAGTTTTAAAACATTAGGGTTGATCGCATTGTGATAGACTGACACCCTGTCCAGAGGACTGTTCCTGGCTTGTGCCCTTTGCTTGCTGAGATATGTTTCAGCTCCCATGACCCTACTCAGGATTAAGTGAGTTTAGGTATGGTATGGTATTGTATAGTTTGGGTTGATTGCAAAATATGGGTGGGTTTACTTTCATTATCCAGATATACTATCATAGAATTTCAAGCTATAACAAGTGCAGCACTATGACTTCTACAGATAACACCAGAAAACAAAAACAACTTATCTGATTTCTTATATTGTTATATTAAATATTTGTAAAACTATTAGCAAGTCAAAATAACTTGATGGACTGACATTTTTTCTTGGTTGAACTGTCAGATGACTACTTATTCTTTACATTTTTTCTCTAATCCACTTCATTTCTTCTTCAAAGTTTGGAGTTCTTAACAGATTTTCTTATTAAAAAACAATGATAAATAATGCAGTGTAAATTATAATTTAAAAAACATTAGTACCACTTGCATCTGTGTTTATCATAATTAAGCTATTTCTTTAAAGCTTTTTAAATGTGGAAAAAAAGTCTAGTTATTCTTTTTAGTATTTTGTATTAAACTTTTAAAAAGATATACTGTAATTTGATTATTATTTATAGCTCTATAACAATTCCAAAAATGTTCTTCTATCTTCTTAATATAATACACCACATCCTGAAGATGGTTTGTGTAGCTGCAGTGATTATCTCTAGCAGATGTTTGCCAAAATAACTGTCTTGATGTCATCAGCATAGACTTTGTAGTTAACATATTCTCAAAACAAATTTAAGATAGTATAAAAGTTGAACATCTTTAAAGCAATGCTACTGGTTCATTTAATTTAATCTACAAATATTAAAAATCTGTCATTCAAACCCACAATGCATACAAATTTAGGTACTTAATGCCATACATTCAAAAATGTTAATGTGCAGCATACCAACTTCCAATTTAGAATATGCACAATATTTGAGTTTCAAAGGTATGACCGCTTGACTGTTTGTTAAGTGCCCCAACTGTGTTTTTTTTGTGCTCTCTCTGTTGATTTCTGTTTTTTTACCATGCCTTCCTTCTTTCCAGACAATAAAATAATTTAAAATAAATGCATTATTGTGTTATTATGGACATAATATGAAATGTTAATTATAGGAACTGTGCTATATTTTTCAAAAATAATAAATCTTTAAAATAATAACATTAAAATGGTTATGGGATGCATGTTGTATGTTGGTGCAATGATAGCACAACTGCCTCCCAACATGCAGACCAGGGTTCACATCCCAGGTACTCCGATGGAGTTTATATGTTCTCCCTGTGTCCACATGGGTTTCCTTCGGGTGCTCTGGTTTTCTTCCACAGTTGAAAGACATGCAGGTGTGTGTGTGCATGTGTGTACATGCTTCCCCATGACCTAGTTCTGGATAAGTGGGTTTAGAAAATGGATGGATGATGAGTTCATTGCTCTTTTTATCAATAAAAGGCATTAATAAGGCATAAGTTTATTTAATACATCATTTTAATACAATCCTGTTGGAAATAAATGTAATCAATGTTGACTGCCTGGGATAAAGGAATAAATAATTAGTTTTTGATTTTTAATATTATTTACCTAGTGTTGTTGATTATTTTTCTGCACATAATCATCATTAATTAATCCCAAAAACCTACTGCAAAAAACTGAAATTTGTGAATATCAAATGCTGCCCCCCTTAAACACATGAAAGGCGCACCATACAATTAAACCAATAGGTACTGTGCACTGCAGTGTAGTAGTTAGCATAAAACAAAATAATAAAGGTCTTAAATAAAATATAAGGCACACTAATAAAAGTATACATTTTAAAAAAATCTTCTGTAATCTGGACTTTTGCACAATGATTAGCATTATCATTTACCATTACAGTTCAAATACAGGGCCATGTAATAGTGTAGAACTGGCATGTTCTAATTATGCCTGTGTGGGTTTCCTCTGCAATATCTAGCTTCCAGGAAACAAGCAAGCTTTGACCCATAATACTGCTCTCATATACTCAGGATTTCTACCATCTGTCTGTTCACCTTATGCATGATCTCTGATGTTTTCTGGTTTAAATTTTAGAATTAACCAGATTCAGATAACTCAGTGATGTACTCCAATACTGGCTGTGTGTTTAATCCACTTATTTATTATTATTGGATAGAGTAATGACCCCAAATTCACACCAGCTGGCAAACTGGAAGAACAACCTATGCAAGTGGCCACCTGTAATATATGTGGACATTTTTAAATATTTGGTTTAATCCCTCATCATAAATACTAAGACTATAAAAAATTATACAGGGCACCTAAGCATACCAGTACCTTCATGGTGATAAAGTGGGCTCACTTCTTCTCCACCCAGTTAATGGCATGATTTTTTTTATTTTTGAAAGCAGAGGTACAGCCCAGTGACTTTGTGCGAATTTAAATGAGCATAGTATTTATTGCATACTGAGTACACCCTTGAGCTGGATATATTCTTCAACACTTATCTGACAAGAGATGTGTCAGTAGCAACACACCAATTTTTTTTTTTTATTTTTTTTTTTTCCCCCACAGGTGGGATTTCTGCCAGGCAATGCAACACTGTAGGTATTCTCTGAAAAACTGAACAACTGATACTGAATCCTAGTGTCAAAACCTTTTGGTGCCTGGTCTGCTCATTTTGTATTTAATTCAGAATTAATTTCTACTATCATCAACTGGAAAAACACAACATCAAATGATGTGTAAATTGTAAGCCACTTAGCCAGCCTTTGACATAAAGAACACATCAGCTATGAACTACCTAAATTGATACAGAACAGTATTCAAATTAGAATCGCATAGTTTTCATTTGTAAAATGGACAACCCACAATAACATGGAATGAATCTCCAAATAACTCACATGATTCAAACATAGCACTCTAATGCAGTCTAGGACTGGAGCAAAATATTGTGCACAATTTTGCTAGCGAGCCCAAAGCTGACAAAATATTAAAACAATGTTTCTCTACATACCCTTTTCTGCACTAGTATTCTCAAGTTCTTCAAAATGGGGGCATCAAACACAACTCACTATTCTATTCTACGTATGTGTGAAAGCCCGTTGGCTTGTTTTTTTTGAAGTACACCTTCTTAAGCGACATTTTCAAATTAAGACTATTCATCCACATTCTAATCAGCATAGTTTTTTGCACAAAGCATTCCTCTTTAATGTTTTGGGCTTAGTGGTGCCCCCTAAAGGCCACAATGTTTATATGTACACACACATACACCCACCCATACAGAAATACATGTATACATACATATGCTGTACCTGTATATAGTCTGCTTTATATGTGGGACTAAACAAAATTTGGTAGAAGAATAATTTTTACCCCGCTTTACCAAAATGAAAATTACGATTTTTTTTTTTTTAAATTAGAAGCAATAATATTTCCATTATTTGACAGAAAATAGTTCACATTATGGTAAGTAAAATTTTATATCAATTCTACATGAAGAAGGAAAAGAACACATAAAAAATGACTAATATTTTTAAATATAATTGACATGCCAGACTTTCCAATGATTAAAATTACAAAAATTACCCATGGCCTGGTTTCAGGTATTGGTGCAAGTAATTTAAGAATATGTGAAATTATGTCTACAAGAAATCGAACAAATTTGGATTTAAACAATGAAATGATGCTTTTCTTTTTCATTTCAGTCTCTTCTGACAATTTAAGAAAATGCAATTATTTTGATTTGAAAGGAAGAGGGATTCTAAATTAAACGTGATGAAGATACATAAATATGTTTGAGGGTGCTCTACAATGTACTGACATTTTCTCCACAGGTTATTTCTCAGTTCATTTTGGCTTTGTCACATACTGCTGCAACTCTGAACAGAATAATCAAATATTGAAAATCGATGAATGAACAGAATTAAGAAATTCAATTTCATTTAGCTTAGATGGAAGAATTTTCCCTAATTAAATGATAGTAAAAAATAAATCCTACCTAAAGTCTTAGCAGCAAAGACCATTTTCACTAAAAAATAAATAAAATAAAAAAGTGAACCATTTGTTTGACAGAATATCTTTCAGAGAACAGAGTTTTGCCACATTACAAGGCATGTTGCAAAATAAACAGAGGAATGAAATGCTACTTATTTGTGTCTGTTACTGCACTATTGAGCAACCAAACTCTCACTCTTTCCGGGTCTCACTGAAAAACATACCCAAAAAGCTGGTAAGCCACAAAGCTAGGTCCTCCTTCATGGGCAGAAGACTGGCTTCATGTCGGCTAGCCAACCATTGGCTGTACTGGTTAACATCTGCAAGACTGGGCCCTCTGAACTCTTTGGAGCTTAAGGCATTAGACATGGTGAACCTACAAACAGATCTGCAGTAAAAAAAAAAAAAAACAAAGCACAGAAAGACTGAGGTAAGCAATCTTGTATCACTTCAGGTTGCATGGAAACATCTCTAAGGATCTAGTAATATACAGTACTTCAAGAAATAACAAAACTTGAAATTCTGGATGTTTAATCAATATTCAGGCTCTGTGGAGGAAGCTTAGCAGATCCTGGAGTGAAGTGTTAGTCACATGTTATACTACATTAATACTGAGTAACAATTTCCTAGTATAAAGACTGCTATTTTAAAACTAGCATTTTCGCCTAGTGGTGTTAAATAATTGTAAACAACTGTAAACAAACCATCCATCCATCCATTACCCAACCCGCTATATCCTAACTACAGGGTCAATGAAAAAAATTAAAAAGTAAGAAAAACCTCTAACTTGGCAGTCATAGTCACAGTAAGGCATTATGCAGGAGTATTGCTGTTGGTATAAAGATGCCCCAGCAGTGTTACATGACACACTTTAGAATAATTTCATGGTGAAAGTCCTCAGTGTTAGTGTGTCACAGAGAGGATGTGCTGCTTTGTTCATAATGGCACTCAGTTTTTTTTCCATTTTCTCCTTTGCTTCTTCCTCTAGGAAATCCAGACTGCATGCCATAACTGATCCTTCTCTTTATGATTAGCTTTTTGATTTGGTGGTCTCTCTTGAAGTAATGCTACCAGCCCAGCACACCACAGTGAACACAATCGCACTGACCATTGCATAGTTGTCGATGTGAAGGATGTCACTACTCACATTAGAGGAACACAGACTCCTAAAAAAAATGGCTCTGCCCTTTCTTATATACAATAGTTCTTCTGTGTTACAAGACCAGTCCAACCTGTCATTGATTTGGACCCCTAAGTACTTATAGAAGTGCATCACTTCTACATCCATTCTCTGAATATTGACTGGACATAGAGGCACAGCGAAAGTAAAATACCAGTACCTTGGTTTTGCTGATGTTTTGTTGCACCAAGAAATGATGTTCACCACTTCACTCCTATACTTTGTCTTTTCCCCCTTATCAATACACCCCATAAGGGCAATATCATCTGAGAATTTCTGCAAATGTCATGACTTGGTGTTATAATTATAGTTGGAGGTATACAGAGTGAAGAGGAAAGTTTTATGTGTCTCATCTTTTTAAGGTGCTTCCCATGAAAAATTCTGTTAAAATAGTGTATTGCAGCTATAAAACACTTAATATTGCACTGTAAGATGCTATATAAAATGGACTATGATTTGTAGCCACTTTTACTGGGGATGAGCTATAATTGAAAAGTGCTCTACACATCAATTATGCCAGTGTTTTTAAACACAATTAATGATGAAATGTATTATTTAAATATAATAATATTGTGTGATCATTTTTCCTAGAATGTCTTCAGATTAAATATTATTCCATAATAAGATGCAAAGTATTCACCCAGTATGACAGCACAATACTTTTCAATTAGAAATAGTGAGTTATAAATGTTACGATAATAAAAATATTATCACAACATATGAGCTACAGGATTCAGGAAAAAGCAGAAGCAACTTTGCTTTTAATTGGTGCCGAGTATTAAATTTCATTTTAAATACTTATACTTAAAAGCACTCAACACTCTCAGCCTTAATGCATACATTCTTCAGTAACCCTAACAAGATACCCTTCAATACCAGCAGCATGTCAATGTTTTCTGAGTTGCCGTAAAAATGTATAAAGACATTAGTAGAAACAAAATCAAACATTCAGTCACCATCAGGTGTAATACATTGCACAAAGCTAGTTCACCCAGCAAAGATAAAGCATAAGAAGTTTCATGTACCTCAGTCTTGGCTGCCAGATGGACAGTAGAGTATTATGTCTTAGGTCCTGGGTAAAGGCTGAAGAGGAGGACAAGAGCTGTTTTTCTTAAATGCCTGCTGTGCACAGCCTGTACTCACAGCTTCTGTGTCAATGTATTAAGAGTTGAGAGAGGAATCTCCAATTCTAAGCCGCATTGTCCACCTCATGGGCTCTGCCCAGGATAGTTTACAGTACACCTAATGACATGTAACTTTTTCAATAACCCTGTCAGTTAAATTCCTCCCTCCTTTCTGAAGAGAGAACAGGGAGCTTTTCATACCATCTGCTACAATACAGTAGAGCATTTATCTTTTTAAAAGCACGGTACCGATTAGAATTTCACCTCAGTCTGCTGTGAAACACAAACTTTTTTTTTTTTTTTTAAATATCCAAGGTTATTTAACTAGGCAGTTACTTGCTGCAAACAGTAGTTAGGGTAAGCTTATCTGTTATTTAATGAAGGGACAAAAATTATTAAAGCCACAAAACAAAACATGTACACTAAGTATACTGTAATTTGACTGTTCAGGTAAGTAACTAATAATGGAGGCAGTTATTTTAGGAAATAAGCTAAAATAATCAAAGTAACTGGGAGATATCATAAAATGAAAGTAATGTTTTCAGTGATGTTTCAGTCATTGACATTTATTACTAGATAAATGCACTTTCTCAAGTATAATGTAAAGTGTGTTTCATAACAGAAAACAACAGCACTTTTCTGTATACAAGCACACAAAAATGGAAGTTGTGCAAAATAAGTAAAACAGAAGAAAATCACAACCATATAAGGTTAATTAAATACAACAGCATGGCACACTGGGATTAAGTTCATCCAAGTATAGGAGCTGTTTGTGTCATCTTTCATTTTTGCTGCTTATCACCCCAAATGTCCAATAAGACCCTCTGATACTTTACACATATGTTTATGCTCCAGTAAAGTTTCCACCAAACAGAATCTTCACAAACTATTTAGTCCAAACAGGATAAATAATAACAATACTGTGTGCAGCCTGTATATTCTTCCAGTATATATATATAATATATATAGTGGTATCTGGCCGGGACGCCCAGGATGACCGGAGGAGGGCTTGTACCTCCTCCAGACCGCGAGGGGGCGTCCGCCCTGGTTATGTTGGGGGCCACGGGTAAAGGGCTTGGAAGTGCCTGAACAACCCTGGAGCCCAGCACTTCCGCCACACCAGGAAGTGCTGGGGGGAAGACGACCGGGGACACCCTGGCGGCTTCCGGGTGCGCAGCCGGCACTTCCGCCACACTGGGGCGGGTCTATGGAGGAGTGCTGGGAAGCAGCTGGAGCCCATACGTGTTCCTATTTAAGGGGCCGCCTTCCTTCAGTCGATGGCGGAAGTCGGGTGGAGGTGGACAGAGCTGGAGAGAGGACTGGAGGCGGCCAAGAAAGAGAGGCACGAAGGACTGTGTGGCCTGGACTTTGGGGGATTGGTGCTGGAGGCACTGGGGGTGCACATGAGGTCAACTTGTAAATATTTGTAAAATAAACGTGGGTTGGCTGAAATTAAGATGTCCGCCTGTCTGTGTCCGGGTTCAAGTCCACAATATATATGTTTTCTCTGGATATTCTTGTATTGTAGTGGATGTTAGAGTAAATGAAGGCTCTAATTTGATCAGGTATGAGAGAATTTGGGGGCTGGATGACCCATGATGGAATACCATTTTGTCTGGGATTTGTTTCCAACTTGCACCCAGCACTGCACAAGCTGTCCATGACCCATTACTGGGTTCAACATGTTAGAATATGGATAGAAGGAAGGACAACAGGAATAAATGCACAAAAAAGAACCTCAGTAAACAGCACTGGCTAGAAGATAGTAATAACAATTTTAAAGACCAGATAACAAGACACATAAATGATACACAAAACTCTGGGTTTGCATAAGGAAACAATAAACAGGAATAAAAATAACTTGTCATTTGAGATGGATTATTCTTATTCCTGGGCCAGATGCCCCTTTAGCCATTGTATACTATAGAATCCCTTGCTCTCCTCCAGTGTTTCCTTATTTTGGATACTCTTCTTCTCATGCAAGAGCTATATTGCTCCATTCCATCCTCTCTTGCAATTATTAAAATGTCTGTAGAGAACATCAAGGACTTTGTATTAGATGACATATACATTTTTAGTGCCATTTTGAGGACCAACATTTTGAGAAAAAACTTCATTCAATTTAGCAAATTCTCTTTAAAACCATCCACATTTTATTAATTCTGACATTTAATTTTGTTAGGTTAAATATCTAGAGGTATCTTAAAATTGATCTGGAACCTTCTCAGAGGAAGAGAAGTGATAGCACTGAACTGGATTAATTGGCATGTACAATTGTATGGTTTGTTATTACACTGAATGAATTGCATTCATTGTTTTAGGTCACAGCAGGGGGTGAGGGTAAAGACTTTGTGCAGTAAATAAAAAATGAGGGAATGTGTGTAACACACAGTGGCACTTACTGTAAGTACTGATCACAGGAATTTTTCTAAATATAAATCTCTCTTCAATATACTTTAGTTATATTGTACTGCTTATTCAATGTTTTCCATAAATAAACCAGTTGTATTAATTTTATCATGAACAGTTCTAAGTGTAACACTATAGTAAACCAAAAAATGGCTACTAGCTTAAGCATATTCTATATTTTCAATTATGTTCCAAAAACATCACATTTTTAATGTTAATAATTTCACTCTAGCATTAAACATCCATCCATCCATTATCCAACCCACTATATTGTAACTACAGGGTCACAGGGGTCTGCTGGAGCCAATCCCGGCCAACACAGACACATGCACACACCAGGGACAATTTAGGCTCGCCAATGCACCTAACCTGCATGTCTTTGGACTGTGAGAGGAAACCAGAGCACCCGGAGGAAACCCACGCAGACACTGGGAGAACATGCAAACTCCACGCAGGGAGGACCCGGGAAGTGAACCTGGGTTTCCTAACTGCGAGGCAGCAGCGCTACCCACTGCACCACCGATTAAATATGATAGATGAAATCTTTTACTTACATTTAATTAACAACAAAATGACTGATGAGAGATGAAAAATGTCTCAAAGGTGTAAAGATGCAAACATGATATTAAACATGAAAAGAAATCTGTATGAGCAAAAAAATAACTAAAAGAAAGTTTAGAAATTCCTTTTGAAACAAGGAAAGCAGATTAACTACAAAGGAAGACAAAAATTATGGTACAAAGTTATCTTATGTGTTTTTCACTAATTCACAAAAGAAGAAAACATTTCAGACAGCTACATAATGATGGGATTACACTGCTGTCTCACAGTTCAAAAGCCGTGGAAGCCAGTCTGCTCAAGGCTAGACACTGCTCCACCAGGCTACACTTGAAAAGGTCAAGGACTATCTTATCGCAAAGCTGGTAGACGGAGCCGCTCTGGCACCATCTGACAGAATGGCAGCTGAGATCCAGCATATACCGACAGTCACAAACTTTTCTCAAAATCCACGATCAAACATGCCAAGCTAAGATAACCACTGAAAACAAGAAAAGTGGAAAAACAATGAATGGTCTGAAATGTTTTCAGGGAGACTGCTAGTCTGAATTCTTCCCTGGGTAATGCTTTTAAGACTTGAGTTGAGTTTTTCAAGTGTGGGTGCAGAGTTGCTGCAGCAGGAAAGCTGCTGACAGAAGTGTCCAGGACACTGAAGCTTAGATCAATACTGCGTCAAAGAAGCCTGGCCTGAACAGCAGGACTCTGTAGTGGTTTAACATCTTGTGAGCTGCAAGAAGCCAGATGTTGCTTTTATTCAAACTCAATGTGTCTCACTCTACATTTAGTAAGGTCTGTCTGCCCCTCAGTCTTGATAGCTTTAACAATAAAAGTAAAGTATTCCTATGGACAGCTAAACATTTATATAAAAAAGTGGATTCTAACGGATTTCTTGTAAGATCTGATTTACCATCTGCTCAACATATTAGGAAAGGTTTTGGTTACTAAATCTAAACATTTAAATAAAAAAAAATGATAAAGCTACACATTTTCCAGGAACTATTAAGAAGAATAAAAATATGCAAAATTAACTTTTAGACCAGTAAAGTAAATTAGGTTTTAACAGGAGAGAAAGTCACAGGACTTCACAATTCAGAAATATTATCCATCTTAATAAAAGGACAAATGTGTATGCTTGTGTCTGTGTAACTGTGTGTCCATCCAGTTGCTACAGTAAGATAGAAAAATTTTAAGATAGGCAAAACATGTAGAAAGGGGGTCCAACAAAATCAAAAATGATAATAAAATTACCAAATAAGGGTCTAAAAATAAGGAAATTGATCTTATCTGCCTATTCTGTTGTCCAATGTTATACGCATGTATCAGCAGCGTGGTAGTGACTTTCCTGCACTCATTTGGGCCACATGAATGAAAGAGGTTTATACAGTAGCTATAGTGGGAATGACTGATAGCTTCATATAGTTGGCAATAGATGAGTAAAAATAATGAAAAAAATCAACATGCGCATCAGGAAACCAAAGCAACTATAGCCTAGTCATATTGGAGCTAAACCAGGTCAATGTGGTAGTGACCACCACTACATTTTCCTAGACAAACACTTTGACTATATTACTGGTAGTTTGACAAGTAATGCCAGGAAGAAGTCGTGAAGCAGGCGGCGCAATCCAAGAAGCAAAAAGTTCAGTGAGGGAAGGAAACAGATCAGGTGGGTATTTTTATACCAGACCAAATGGACAACCCATGTATCAAATAAGAAAAAGATGAGGGATAGATAGATAGATAGATAGATAGATAGATAGATAGATAGATAGATAGATAGATAGATAGATAGATAGATAGATAGATAGATAGATAGATAGATAACTTTATTAATCCCAAGGGGAAATGACTGAGGTTACTGAGATTTCAACCTGTCTTAGATAGGTAGTACAGCTATTACTGAAATATGAGCACTTTTAGCATGAAAAAGTTACTCTATAAATAAAAGGTACTATTATTACTATTAGGATTGTTGAAGCTTAAGAAAAATGAGCAGATAGATTTTGCAGAGACACTCATGACACAAATTGGAGATGCTTGAAATTTTCTGATTTGGTATGGCATTATTTTTTTTCTAGACATTGCCTACATATTGTTGTCATAAGCACACAATTTACAAATATAACATAATTATTACAAGTACTCCATCATAATCTGGTTCCTGCCTCTAGTTCATTCTGCTGCTCTATGGCTTGAAAGTGGATAAAAAGATATGTATTATAGGTATAATATTTAGAGAACAAAAGTAAATAATGGAGGCTTAACAGAGATCCATTACATAATCTTAAAAGACATTTTTTTATTATAGATGTACTAATGAATTTTATCACAATGACACTTTGGATAATCTCTGAACCCTAAACTTGACTGAGTAGGTTCAATAATAGTCAGATGGATTAATGTGTCTATAAATGGATGTGTTTAAAATGTATTATGGACTGTGCGGAAACTCTTCAGTTGTTCTCAAATTACAATACACCAACAGTGGAATTCACGTTAACAAAAAAAATTTTTTATTAACAAAAGAAGAAATAAGTAACTTGCAGGAAAGACAAAGTGCAGCAAAAGAGAAAAATAACAGACACCTCTGTCCTCAGGACCTAGCTAAACAGTAATAATTCTGACTATTCCGTTACTTGTGCTCTCCCTACTCAACTTCCAACGCTCTTCACTCTGACCAGCTAAGCCTTTGTTATAAGCTGCCTCTCAACTCAAAGATTCCTGGACCAAAAGGGATGGAAGGTCCTTTCACAATGTGCTCTATACTTCCTCCCATGACCCCGCCATAAGCACTCCTGGGATCCCAGACAACATCATCAATCCCTAGTGACATATGGGAAGAACTACCCCTAGTGTTATCAGTTGTTCCTGTGTGTTTCTCTTACTGCTAAGGTGTACTGGAGAGAACCAGATTAGCTGTCCTCCCCTGTATCTTCTAGAGCAAGGGTGGACAAACTCATTCCTGGAGGGCCGCATTGGCTGCAGGTTTTTGTTCCAACAAAACTGCTTACTAAGAAGCACTTATTGCTCAAGTAACACTTCATTTTAGTTGTCTAGCTCGTTAAGATTTTGAACACTTATGGCTTATTTTAGTCTTAAACAGCTGTATTCTCGGTTTTAATTGCTTTTTATATAATCAATATTTAACTGGCCCAATCAATTTATTCATGCACCAAAAACACAAAGAAAAAGCCAAAGGAATCCTGGTCTTGACTTCCATGATTGGGTGCTGAATCTACTCCAGTTTTTCTTATTTTTGAGGCTTTGAGAAACACAGTATAAGCAGGACTCTATTCACAAGCGAACAAAAAACTTCATAAGACCAATTAATGAATTCTCCAGAGATATGTACACATTGAGCACACTACATGTTTAATACAAAATATAAATTAGGTTGAAATAATTTATAATCAAGGCAGATAATGACAATATATACAACAAATATTTGCTGTACATGGCAAATGCGAGACTGTGATTTCAAAATGAACATACTGTATATTGCATAAAAATTTTTCTCATACTGTATCTGTTACTGAGATAGGGCACAATGATATGTACATTCTGTTATTCTTTGGGTACTGTTTCAATCTTATTTCACTCTCACTAGAGAAGTGGGATTTGGTTTCACTGTGGTTTAAATGCTACTTGATAGAATGCCATGCAATTATATTTATATCAGATTGAAAACACATCACAGTTCAGTAAAATAAGTTCATTAATGGTATAACAAATTCTTTAAAAAAAAAAAATAGGTGAAAAAGGACTATGAAAAGAGGACATCAGCAATTCACGTAATGTAAGACATTCAGTAAAAGGCAGAAACCCAACCTCTAACTTTATATCTCACTACAATGAAAACTTAGCATTCTGGACCCCAGGAACACCAACAGCTGTGAAGTCGTTTTGTCTCTATAGCAAAACAAAATTGTATTACATTCACTATATAGCTGGTAGTTTTTATTATTGCCATTGGTGCTTTGTAGATATTATTAGCACCAAAATATTTGTTAAGGTCTTGTTTGTAAACATCAGTTAGTAGATGCATCTGGATGGCCCCTTATTGTAAAGTATTGTGTTATACAGATGCATGGCCAAACCATGAGTTTGCCTTAGGCTTTAAGAATTTTGAACTTGTATCCCGAGGACTACACAAATAAAGATGATAAAGGCTGTGTTTGTCATTTAAAACCAACATCACATGGTAATTCTGCCCCTTTATCAAATCCTATCTGCTCACATTTTAGGAGACAGTATATCATACTTTTAGCATGAGCTGACATGCAAAAACATATTTTTATAAACATCTGCACTACTGATAAACATATTTTTTAATCAGAATATGAGTACTTCTAGTGTATCAATTCGTAATTTTGTAATGTTTAAAAATCACTGCTTAGCACCTTTCACATGGTGCAGCAATTCCTTTAAAAGATATCCAAAAACTGAACTCGAATATATTACTAGCACATATACATAATACAAATCATCTATATAAATTGCATTACTATGTTCCCGAATTTAACTTGGTTATAATTAAGTACACAGACATATAATTCGGCGAAGTAGACCATTCCAGCAAAAGGTGCACTCATTCCACTGACTAGCGTCTATGTGCGGCTTGCGCTTTTTGATGTAAAACCGAGTCTTCAAAATTCTGCGCAACCCGACTGCCGGTGGAGCAATGCGAAACACACCACACCCAGCAAAAACAGACCTTCAAGTTGCAAATCACAACACGAGAAAACACTTACGCTATCTGTATTCCTCACCACGATGTATCGACTGTTCTGCTCCGCACATCTGTACCTTGCCAGTTCTTTTTCTGCACGGCTCCGCTTTCCCACGGAGATCGTTCAACCCCCTTTACCGTAGGCTGGTCTCCCGGCAGCTCAGTTGGTTTTTGAGGGGGAAGTGTGGAGAAGAGAGTAGAGAAGGTTTAACTCCTGCTTGTTCATTCGTGGATCAAAAACGTAATAAAAATTTCAGACGTGTGGGATCGACTTTTGAAACGATCCTTGTCACGCGTGGCCGAGGGCCTATTTGTAACCCGTGCCAGTTACTCACATTTCCATCTTCCTCGCCGCAAATGAAGAAAAAAAGTTAGAGGCAGAAAAATGATACATGCACTCAAAGAATCGTTCCGTGTGTACAGATGGTAATCACATTGATGCGCTTGCAAAAGCAACGTGCAGTTGTTAAATATCACCGTGTTGTCGCTGAATGTATCAGGGTTTTGAATTTTTATATGAAAACAGGTAGATTAGTTTGTTACTTATGTATAATTAATAAAACAAAATTTGCGGACTTACGCAATGTAAAATATTACTATTGATGCGATAACGGAGAGATTCAAAACTGTATATAATGAAAATGTTCCTTCAGACATCATTTAGTAGCTGTGTGGCTCAGCCGTACTGTCGCTTCTCAGTTTACAGGATATCGGTTCAGTCTATGGTTTTACTCCAACATCCCGAGAACGAACATATTAGGCATACCTGGGACTCCAGACTGGCCAAGAGTCAAACCAGATTGCAAGTTTCTTTTGTTAGAAACTGGCGTCCCATCCAGGAATAGTTCCTGCCGGATCGCGTTTTGATTACAGGCACTTAACATGCGTCTTTTCAACCCAACAGTGAAGTATCTTAACTATTATCTGTTTTTATTTAGTTTATAATACAATACTTTTTAGTTTTAAAATTGGGTTATTTTGTCATATTAAAAAGTGGTGATGAATAAAATACGGCTATAGCCTAATATAAAAGTACATAGCTATGTATTATTATTATTATTGATATAGTGAAGTATCCGAATTATCCAAGGCTATTCAAATTCATATAAAAACAGCATATAAAGTAAATGTGACTTTGCAATGGCATTTTATAAGAGTTTTGTGAGGTAACTACATAGGCAGATGGCACTGGTGGCCCAACAAAGCTCGCCAGTCCTATCCACTTATTTCTTCCAAGAAAACATCAAGTCGAGTTTTGAAAGTCCCTAACGTCTTACTGTCTACCACACTACTTGGTAGTTTATTCCAAGTGTCTATCATTCTTTGTGTAAAGAAAAGCTTCCTAATGTTTGTGCGAAATTTACCCTTAACAAGTTTCCAACTGTGTCCCCGTGTTCTTGATGAACTCATTTTAAAATAACAGTCTCCATCCACTGTGCTAATTCCCTTCATAATTTTAAACACTTCAATCATGTCACCTCTTAATCTTCTTTTACTTAAACTGTATTGGATCAGCACTTTTAATCTTTCCTCATAATTCAACCCCTGTAGCCCTGAAATCAGCCTAGACACTCTTCTCTGGACCTTTTCTAGTGCTGCTATGTCCTTTTTGTAACCTGGAGAACAAAACTGCACACGAAAAAAGTATAACATTGATGTTGTTCATTCAACGTAAATTTTCTCTTTCAAGCAACTTAAGATTAGTCATTTAGTGTTGTAGCTTGAAATATTTGGTTTCAGATCTCAATCAAAGTAAAAAAAATTGTTTGTACCAAAGTAAGTTATGGTGGAGGGAATAAACGTAAAAATCCTGTTTCAGTTAACCTAATATTTTGGGTTGTTTGTGTGCTGTGTTTGATGGGCCGTTTGTATATTCTTCCGGTCGAACATTCCAGCTTGATGGCTTTCCAACTGCCAAAAAAGAACAACTTAAAAAATAGATTTACTACAGTATAAAACAAGTGAATTGCACCCAATCACTCTAAAATGATTTGTCTCAACTTAAAAGTTTTGGGATCAATAAGCTAAAAAGAATTATATTGGTTCACATTGAAAATATTAAGTGTGAATCATTACCTTACTTTTTTCAGTGCAGTACTCAAGATGAGGCCTTACCAGTGCATTATAAAGGTTGAGTTATAACCTCCTTGGACTTGTACTCCACACATCATGCTATATAACCTAACATTCTGTTAGCCTTCTTAATGGCTTTTGAACACTGTCAGGAAGTTAATAGTGTAGAGTCCACTATGACTCCTAAATCCTTCTCATAAGGTGTACTCTCGATTTTCTGACTGCCCATTGTGTATTCAAACCTAACATTTTTACTTCCTATGTGTAATACTTTACATTTACTGACATTAAATTTCATCTGCCACAAATCTGCCCAAGCCTGTATGCTATCCAAGTCCTTCTGTAATGATATAACGGATTCCAAATTCTCTGCCAATCCACCTATCTTGGTATCATCTGCAAACTTAACCAGCTTGTTACTTATATTCCTATGTAAATCATTTATATATACTAAAAATAGCAGTGGCCCTAGCACTGACCCTGTGGAACACCACTCTTAACATCAGCCAGTTCTGATGAGGTTCCTTGCACCGTCACCCTCTGCTTCCTGTGTCTGAGCCAATTCTGCACCCATCTAAAAACATCACCCTGAACTCCCACTTCTTTTAACTTGATGCCCAACCTCTCATGTGGCACCTTATCAAATGCTTTCTGAAAGTCCAGATAAATAATATCATAAGCTCCACTTTGATCGTATCCTTTTGTTGCCTCCTCATAGAATTCCAACATGTTAGTAAAACACGACCTCCCTCTGAACCCATGCTGACTGTTCAGAATAACTCCTGTCCTTGCCATGTGTTGCTCAATCTTATCCTTAATAATTCCTTCCATTAATTTTCCTGTGATGCTTGTTAAGCTTACTGGCCTATAGTTGCTTGGATCTGCCCTGTCACCCTTTTTATATAATGGGATGATATTTGCCATTTTCCAGTCCTTTGGAATCTCTCCAGTGCACAGTGACTTCCTAAAAATATGTGTCAAGGGTTTATATATGTACTCACTAGCCTCCTTAAGAACACGAGGATAAATATTATCTGGGCCTGGTGATTTGTTTGATTTCATCTTATTTAATCTGAGCAGCACTTCTCGCTCTACAATTTCCAAATCCCTCAGTACCTCCTTAGTAGCCGTGTTTACCTCTGGGATGTTATCCACTTGCTCACTTGTAAACACCTCAGAAAAATGTAAGTTTAGGGCATCTGCTATTTCATTGTCTGTATCTTTTAATTCCCCTTTACTATTCCTGATGAACTTGACCTCCTCCTTAACTGTTCTTTTACTACTAAAATACTGAAAGAATCTCTTGGGGTCTTCTTTCGCCTTATCTGCTATATTCCTCTCCAACTGTCTTTTAGCCTCTCTGATATCCTTCTTAATGGTTGCCCTCATGTTCTCATACGCTCTATGATTCTCTTTGCAGTCATTAGTCTTATATGCCTTATACAGCAGTTTTTTCCTTTGCAACTTCTTTTTTAAATCTTTATTAATCCATCATGGAGTTTTTTAGTTTCCTATTACTTCCAAATTTAGGTATGTATCTGTCCTGCATTACATGTAAAACATTTTTAAACCTGTTCCACTGCTCCTGACTGTCTCCACATTTAAAAGCTTATCCCAGTCTATCCTACTTAGACTTTGTCGCATCTGCTCAAAATTAGCCCTACTAAAGTTCAACTTAACAATTTTAGTCTTTGCATCTGTACTCTTACAAAATACTGAGAATTGTATTACATTATGGTCACTTGACCCTAGTGGTTCAATCACCTCTACACCCTCAATTCTATCCTGATTATTACAGAATACTAAATCCAGACAGGCTTCACCCCTTGTTGGTGCTTTAACATGCTGTGTTAAAAAACAGTCACTGATTACTTCTAAAACTCCTGCTCTTGTGCTCCTCCATCTGTAAGGTTATCCCAGTTAATATTTGGATAATTAAAGTCCCCATGACTATAATATCCCCTGTAAACCTTTTGATATTACTAAAAGATGTGTGTTGAAATTACTGTCTGAATTGGGTGGTCTATAACACACTCCTAAAATAAGACCTGTTTCCCTAATATTTTCCAGGCGAAGCCACATGTCCTCACTAAGATGGGGCTCATCATCCAACTGAAGATGACTTACATTTAAACCCTGTTTGGCATAAACAGCAACCCCACCTCCTTTTCTGTTCTGTCTATCCTTCCTAAAAAATGTGTATCCCTCTATGTTACACTCATCCCCATCTTTGTTATTTAGCCAGGTTTCCGTTATTGCTATAATATCATAATTATGCTCTGCTACATACAACTCCAACTCACTTACCTTATTTTTGATACTTCTAGCATTAAGGCAAGCTATTTTTAATGTGTTAATCCTTCATTTTATGTTTGCTTAAAATTTACATTACTATGCATTTTTATTTCTACACCATTGTTTGTTCTTCCATGTATAGATCTAAACCTGGCCTGTCCTAAACTCCCTGCCCCCATTCCCTAGTTTAAACAATCCTCGACTAGCCTACACATACGCCTCCCCAATACATTGGTGCCCCTCCAGTTCAGATGTAACCCGTCACGGCGGAACAGGTCCCATCTGTTCCAAAAGGAGTCCCAATGCCCCATAAACCTATACCCTTCTACCCTGCACCAAGATTTGAGCCACACGTTAAGCCTTCTAATCTCCTCAATCTTACCTGGACTGGGCATGGCACAGGCAGAACTTCGGAGAAGACTACCTTGTCAGTTCTGCTCCTCAGCTTGGCACCTAACTCTTTGAATTTGGATCGCAGAACTGACAGACTGACTACCCTTATGTATGTCATTTGTTCCAACATGGACAATGACAACTGGATCCACCCCTGCTCTGGCCAAGAGCCTATCCAACCTTCCAGGGAGGTCTCCCACCTGTGCTCCTGGAAGGCAACACACCGTGCAAGACTGTCTCTCTCTCTCTGGAGCACACCTGCATTTCAATCCCCCAACTATCACTACCTCTGTCTTTTTGGGAAACTGGTTTTGAGGTGGCCCATTGGGGCTCCTCATCCGTGCCTACCACCTCAGGATTATCAGAGACATCATCCAGCTCCGCAAGGACATGATAACGGTTTGATGCTTCTAATTCTGGGGTTGATGCACCCAGACAGTGTGCACCCTTTACCTTATGCCTTGTGATTGATAATGGTGAGTTGGAGGGGTACTTCATCCACCCAAGAATTTCTGAATTGGCTTACTCTTTTTAATTTTTCTTTGATTTCAAATTATCAGTGCCAAGTGCCATTTTTAGTTAGCATGCATGTAGGATTCACATATTGGATATACTCAAACTTTCTTTCCACAGTTGTAAATATTTAAGTATTAGGTTAGCTGATGGTTTAAAACTGGGTATCTTGCAAATGCCATACAATGGAATGGCAACCTATCCAGGGTTGGTTTCTGCTTTGCGCCCAGTGTGGCTGGAACAGGCTTCAGCCTCCCATGATCCAGAACTTGACTAAGAGCTCTGAAAATAGAAGAATATGTTTTTTCAAAGGTGTAAAACAAAGGTGTACATATATTTATGGAACTACAAACAGGAGAAAAATAAACTCATAAAGATGAAACAAAAATAAACACAAAAAAGATATTTACTATTAAAAAGCAATAGAGAGTCAGAGATTATCTGCGCAGTTTCAGATGCAAATCAAGATCCAGCTGTGGAAAAGACCATCTCAGGATACACTCTCTCACTCACTCACTTTCAGCTTGCTTAGAGTTGGCAGTTAATACACCACACATGTCTTACAACAAAGGGAGGAAGCCAGAGTACCCTAAAAAATTTTCTGCTGACATGAGGACAATGTTCCAACTCTAACTAGGAAAGACAGGAATTGCATGTGTCCCCCAAGAGCTGTAAGTTTTTTTGCGTTCATTCTTTGCTTAACTATTAAGTTTTGCAAATATCTATCTGTTTTTTCATGTTTAAGTATGTATTTATAATATTTCAGTGATACTGTAGGTTAATTACACATTGGGAAGGCTTTTGAGTAATAAAGGACTGTTTAAACTAGGCAGTGAGACAGGTAGTTTAAGACAGGACCTTTTTAAAATTTATGTTAGATAATAGAAAGTAGTATTTAAAAAATCTACAATTTATTTCTTAAAGTACTAACACTGAGAATAAGAGAACATACAGTCAGCTGTAGATTAAAATTACTAACCTCAATGCTACAAATATTAGCAATAATACTAAAGAAGTAGCTACACAAGGTCCAATCAAATAGTTGTATTTCTTTGTTTACTACAGGTGTGACTATAGCAGAAGTTCGATGTGTTGAGGTGAGTAAAAAGGAGAATAAATAGAATATCAAAAAATATTAAATTTCAATTAAGGAGGAACAAAACACCACCATCAGATTTTTGTGAAAAATTATAGAAATTGATCAAAAGTCCTCTAGATGTCAAGACTTACCAGTTTTGATTATTGTTTGAATATTATTTTTAAAGGATGGTCAATAATTAGTCAAAGATAACTTACAGTACATTAAGGTTGAACTCCAAATTCAATCATCTATGAAGTGTTGACTAAGGTGAAAGAGAATTTTAGAATTTTGATAGTTCTACTTCCAAATAATAGCCTATAAACTATAAATCTCCTTAGAATACTGTAAATTGATTTTTGGTCAAAACTTCTGCATGCATCAAATATCTGCAAAATCTGTTCCAAAAGTTAACCTTGATTATGAGTTTTACTGTCAAGAAGTGTGTGATAAAGTCAAAAAAAGGCTGGAAATTAACTTTACTTCCATCATTTGTTCATAAATATTAAAATGAAACTGAAAAGAAGGATATTTGAAGACAGCCCAGAAATCAAGAATAACATAACACAATTTAGTTATACCATATTTGGACAAGTCTTGCATTGCTTCAGAAAGTGGGATTAACGTTTGGAACAAATTAAGAACAGAGACTGCTTTGAAGGCAAACGTTCCTAGTAATAGTCAATGTAAATGATAACTCTTAGAATATTTTGGTCACTCCTCTTGTATGAGTAGTAGTGCCAAATAAATATGGTATTATAGCAGTAACAGAAACCTTGTTGAGTCTGAGAAAATGGTAATGAGCATAATATAAATGGGTACATTTTATTTAAGAAAACTCAAGCAAGATCAAAGTGAGAGGGGTAGCCACTTGCTCGGGAAAGGGTTTAATATGAGACAGCTTCAAATGAAGGCCAGATCTTAGTGAAATATTTGAGCTTGAATAGAGAGCTGCAAGGAGAGAATCACAACTCTGGAGTGTAATATAATGCCGCCCACTTTGATAATAGTGTCACGATGTAATTTTTTAATATAAAAGAACAGGTTTAGAGGGGGGGTGTCATAATAATGGGGCACATTTATAGCCCCAATATTAAGTGGGAAACCCCAACAAATAGGAAAGCGCAGGTTCTAGATGAAATTAGTGATCATTTTTTTTAATCGTAAGTGAAGTAATAAATAAGACAGAATGCAGGATGTAAAGGTAATAAGATCCCTAGGATGGAGTAGCCATTACTTAATAGGTTTAGTAATATTTTAGAAGAGTCCCTCAAAGGTCAGTGCTGATCCCAGTGCTCTTTTAAATCTATATAAATCACCCAAATAAAATGGTAACTAATCGGCTGGTCAAATTAAACTAGGAAGACTGGCAGATACCCGTGAATTGCCATTATAAATAGTCCTGAAAGGAATTCAGACTTGGGTAGATTTTGTGGCAAAAGAAGTCTAATGTAAATACATGTAAGGTTTTATATGTAGGGCGTATAAAGTTAATGTATAATTTCAAATTAGAAAATATGAAATTTAAAATCTTAAATTTTTTTAGTGAATACAATATAGAATACAAGTCTAGGAAGGTTATTTTAAAGATGTATATATATATATATATATATATATATATATATATATATATATATATATATATATATATAGACTCTATATTACAAAAATTACACATCTGATCTAGTTAAAATACATAGAAGATATACTAGATAGATTGCAGTCTACAGAAACTGGGATTAAGAAGTGATATATAATACAAGTGTTTCAAATTATTTAAGGAGTTAATGGGGTGGATGCCAGCCATCAGTTTAAAATTAATTATTGAACTAGAAAATGACAGGATGATGGAAACTGTTTAGAAGTAAATTTCTCACACTTTGGATAATGGATATACAAAAATGCTGTCAAGTAGTGTAACATATACTAGTACTTTAAACATTTTCAGATTTTACTTGATTTTTTAAAAGAGTTAACTGAATTGGAATTTAAAAGCTATGTTTGGCTAAATGGTCTGTTCCGACCAAACGTTTTTCTGTTTTATGGCAAACATAATCTTCCATCAATGTAAAAATGAATTACATTCATAGATTTTGCACATATAAGAAAGAAATTTCCACAAACACTTATCATCTACAGTATGAGAAGTACACCAAGAGAATTTCTCCATATTCTTTGCACAGCTTCTTTGACAAAATGTCCTCAATAACTTTTTCACAATACCAAAACAGAGGTGAACTGTTTTAAAATGTGTGACATAAAGCTGAGGCAGGACACACCATACTGCAATAATGTATTACAAGAAACAAAAAATAATGCCATGATGTAAAATCTGCCTTATGCCAAAACACCTGTTTTATCCTAAATAACATGTGTCACTTTCCACATTTCCATTTTGAAATGGAAAAGTCTCCAAAAGATGAATAGCTTCACATGAGACAGGTATGTGATTATGTTTAACATGTCAGTTTGTTAAAATCCTCAACAGCTCTTTTAAGCATTTTCCAAGGACAGAATATGTATTATACACCATTAAAATTACAGCTGGGTATTCCCTCTGCTAAATATGCCATCATAAGGGGCAGCTCTTTCTTTCACAGATGTCAAATGGCCTTCATTGAGTAATGGATATAAAAATAATGAAGACAGACAAAAGTAATATACTGCATTTAGAAGGAGTCGTTAAACAAGGCAACCTCAAATATTAGGACTTTATTTTTCTTACAATTGGAGTAGAGACAAGTTCATTGAATTGCTTGGAGTCACAAAGTGGGGGTGAGATGTGAATTAAACCAGCAACCTGTAAACATTATACAGTAGTACATAAGATACTGTCTAAAAAACTAAGACCACAGCGTCCTGTAATTAATTTAACTTAAAGAAGATTTCCTGTTAAGATACAGCATTTAATTCAACCTTGAATCTGGGATTTTGAAAAATTGTGTAAAATAGCATGTACTGATCAAATGCTGCAATATCATTCAATCCTGGTTATTGCTGAGACTGACTTCAATTCAATGCAGCTTTAAAATGGAAAAGCAAGAGGATGTGTGCATGAATGCACCCTGGGATGGACTGGCACCCACTACAAGATTTGATCATGCCTTATGCCAAATGCTGCCTCCTGCACCCATGACCCTAACTTGACAAGTGGGTTATAAAATGATTAGGCAGATGAATAAAGAAATATAATTTATGATACTCACACAGCCAGAAAAAAATGGGTGTTTTTTTTTTTTATTTTTTGTCTTTATACGGATACCAATCACACCTAGACAGATGACTTTGTACGCTTCATCCTTATGTTCCTCTGAATTTCCTCCAGGGAATTCACTTTACTATTACTGCCCAAAGAAATAAACTCAGGTTAACTAAACTGACCTTTTGATTGTGTATGTATGCAAATGAGTCATTTAATGTACTACAATACAATCTTGAAGTGGTTCTTCCAAAGTAGAACACATGCTGACAGGTAAAATGAATAGGCAGATATTTTTATACTAAATTATTTAATAAGAAAAATAAATATATAGACATAAGGAAACTGCTTTGCCAGTTTACCCTAGTTTCATTTGAGATTTTAGCAAGTCATCAGAAACTTTGGGGACTGTCTACATTTTTAAAGTAATAAAAGCATAGTCAACACTTATTAGCAGCTCCCTGCGATATTCTAGCTTCACATTTATGAACATTGACTAGGACCTGGCAGAATGACCTCTAAATGCCAACAAAAAAGTGTGACATACTTAGATCCAGCTTCACTGTCACAACAATAGGGGTCCTTGTCTGCCTAAATCAGTTGCTCAGACTTCCTACATGCAGGTCAAAGAAGATCTTCAGTTACAAACAAAAATAGCTGACATTCTGATGTAGAAAATGCTTTTACTGTATTGGAGGATAACCACATCACAATTCAGTTATGACTTGGCACTTTCAATACTCATTCTGTTTTATTAACTTTAGGACAGATAGATTTAGAGGATAAAAACTGATTTTGCATGCTAAGTCAGAACATGGCTAATAAATTATCCCCCTTTCTGTAGCCTGGAAGCTCACAAACATTGCCCCACTTTAGGAAAATGCGACTGGTTTAATCCTAGCACTTATATTTAAGTTATCTTAATGATTATCACAAATACATTAATGCAACCAATTACTAAACACAAAAATGAATAACACTTATTAAGCAGAGGTGCATTAGTAAAACAGTCAAAACAGGGTTAAATGGAGATCATGTTTTAGAAATATTTTTGAATTTTATTAGGAAAGAACACAGGGCTTCAACTCACCAGGGTTTCCAATAATTTTACTTATCTTTATTTTTATTAACATTTGATAAGATACCACAAGTTAAGAAAGAAATAAATGAAGGGATTAACCTGTTTGTTTGGCCTGAATGAGTTGCTCTCATCAAACCTTATGCTCTTTAAAATATCCACATGCACAGCTATTTTGAATTGAAAAAACACAAATAAATCTATTACAAAAAAAGCAAAACCTGTGCAGACAATAACAACATTTGCACCCAAAACTAAAAAGGCAATTAGTGGCTTTGAAATCACAAGATTTGAACCAAGTTCAACTAAGACTACACAGTACCTAAGGACATATTAAATTGAAATGCCTCTCCTATACACACATACCTGTTTTCTTCATAGTTTCTAAGTACTTCTTCATCTTATTATTTTCTGTTTGCAGCAAACCCTGTCTCTTAATGATTGGCTGCAACTCCTGTACAGATAAAATTCCAAATGTTGCTAATAAATTCCTAGGATTAAGAAAATATTTTCTCAATAACATACTATTATGCTCTTCATGGTCACCAATTAAAACTGAGGTTCTTCCTTTCATCACACTAATTATAAAATATTCAATATATATCTTTCTATCTAGAATTCTTTGTGACTTAAAAATATTATGATAGGCTTTGTTCATGAGGACTGTTGACCAGGACATGAATGTAAATGTGAAGGTGATCCTTTGATAAGGTTGTGCATCACAACATTGTAAGATTGTAGAAGATCTTTGATACCGAGGCATTAAGAAGTATAAGAGGATGCATGTGCCAAGGTTGAAAGTCCAGAAGTTGAAACAGCAGAGTAGAAAAGTAGTTGTGAAAAGCCAAGAAACAGGATTTTGCAAGTGAATGAGAGACTGAAGGGGAAGGAGACAGAATTCTGAAGCAGATCGTGAAGTATGTGGCAAAAGAAAGGCAGAATGTAGTAGGTGTAAATTGCATGAAAAATCCTGAAGGGAGCACCTTGATTCATAGCGGTGACATTAAGGATACCTAGAAGATGTACATGGAGAAGTTGCTGAATGAAGAGAAAATATGGGATCATTACATCTGTTGTGACAAAAACAAAACAACATAGCTGTAAGTTTTCCAAAGAGAAGGTCGCTAAAATACTGAAAAAAAATGACAAATTGTTAAAGGCAGCAGAAGGGCTTGAAGCTGAATGGTTGACAGACATGTGAAACATTATTGTATGTGAAAGGAGAATTAGTGAAGATTAGAATAGAAATGATGTGCTCATTCCAACATACAGTTTAAAAAGTTGCTCATTTGGGGTATATGTCATGTCAGCCAATCAAGCTCAATGTAGATGTAAGAGAGATAGAATAGAACCTGCTACTTGTACCTCCCAGCATCTTAGATACACCTCACACCCATTAAGCAATAAGTGAGTAGTGGGTTTTTGTGCAATTGTTATGCCTTTTCCAACTCTTAGATACTTCTAGATAGATACTGTATCATTATCAAAATCTTTAGGATGTTTAAGTATTAGGCTGATTGTTTGTGTTTTATGATTTAAAGTACAGTAATATTGCTTCACTATTATTTTATTCATAAGTTTGAAACATTGTTTCTATAAGGTAAGTATTAAAACATTATGACATTTTGCCAATACTTTCATAAACTGACATTTTCAGTGGAAATTCTAACTTGCATAAACAATTGGGTTTACAAAAAAACGACAGGAATAAAACTCATTTACAACCCTAGGAGCACTTCATATTGTTTTTTAGTTGAAAAATAAATTATTTACAATGATTTAGAATTTTTTAAGAAGGCAGTTGAGAACACATCCTGATAACCTGCATGTGGGAACACCACCTAACTCTGATTTTTTCATAGAGTTAAAGTTTCCCATATGCTCTTATGAGAGTTATTCAAAATAAGTTCTCAGTTTACTCAGCTTGACTTTGACCAAAACACAGTGACAAACTAAACTCTAGGACTCATTATTTTTACAATTCTTGCTCATTTACGTCAGTGCTGCTCATGCACTAGTATTTTTGGCCACTTATTTCTAACACTGCTAGTTCATCTCATATTCCTTCTTTTAGTTGTACACACAGCCACTAATGAATCTTCCTAGATATATATTTAGAAATTATATTTTTAGGACCCTTCTGCTGATCAAATGAGAGTGTGCAGGTACCATTTATAGAAAAAAAATGTATGTCTCTGTTTCACCTGGTATTATTCATAGAAACAATTTATTGGAGCATTTCTTCTATTAACATGTGGATTGTGCAAGTTAGACTTGGAGCCCAGATTCCAATGAAGCAGATACCCTTAAGCTATACAGAGATGTGAGACATAGTTTGTGCTGAGCTTAAAAATCAAACTTTACACTTCCTATATCTATGAGAGTGAGAACACCAACTAAAGTCCATATAGATGTATGTGACACACAATCAGGGAACAGAAAATATTTATCTTTAACTAGAATTTATTGCCTAATTTACATGAATTACTGGGTATTTTGATGACATTGTACTGCACATTTTTATATAGTTGCTTTAATTTACATTTTTGTGATCTTCTAAAGTTAAATACTGTATTATACTATGTGAAAGAAGCTATGAAAAGCAAAGACAAATTCATTGGGAGAATAACTTATTTCTCTCCAGTTTGTATCTGCAGATACAGATGACAGTAGAAGTACCCCCTCAGTCTATTCAGGATAAGGTCAAAATACATTTTCCTAATTTAATAATCTGTGTAAATATCTGGTCTATAATAAGGTCAGTAAATTCATTAGATCCATTTTAAATATGTTTTATTACAACTCAAATAAAAAATAAGCAGATACTGCTTTGAAATCCTTTTTAATCACCACTTTGTACATTCTGCTGTAAATTATACTTTAATAACAGTATTTCTATGACTTATTGTTTAAAATGTTACTGCCTTGCACCTGATCCTACTAATATGGGCCCCAGCCCCATTTGCAACACTGAATTAGATCTTGTGAGGTTGAGAATATTATATTATGGCTAAATGAAAAATGTATAAAGCCTATGAGCAAAGAGATACAATTGAATGTTAAAATTTTATCAGCTTAACTGATTCTGTCAACAAATAAAAACCACATTCATTTTATATAATGCTGCTTTTTCATCACCAGTAGGAGCCAAGCCTTGTTCCTGTTATGTCTTCATTACCTTTTTTCGAAGGTTGAAAAAATCATGTATTTCCTTTTGTGGCATAGTTGTGCACCCAATGCTACCCGAGTAATCATTCTGCATGCTGATGTGAGAACACAGAAAGTTATGACAGACACAGATTGGTATCAGCCAATATTATCACGCAGATCACTAGATGAGCCATTTTTTAACACTTATCATATTTGGTCATTTATTTCATATAACATTTACAAATTGGGGAGGTAACCGCAGAGCACAGGTGATGTGCAAGCACTTGCTTGGACTGTTCAATGAGACTTTAAATTTTTACATTACATAATTATCAGATAACCTTAAAGAAGTATGTACTAGAAAATAAACATTCACCTTAATAAAAGGACACGTGTTTCTGTTTCTGTCAGGTTTCTATATCTCTGTTACATGAAAAAACACCTGTCAGCCTTGCTCTGGCTCCAGAAAAACAGCATAATTGTACACCAGATTAGAGCAGGTGTTATTACTTGTGTCAATGATCGAAATGTTAGATTTATAATTTTGCATTATATGAAATCTGAAATACATTTTCCTGTCTTTATCTGCATGTACTCCTGGTACCTGTCTTAGCTTTGACAGGTGAAACAGACAGTTTTAAATACAAGCCATATTCCATGCTTTGTTCTGAAAAATACTATGGACAAAATTAAATAAATAAATTATCAACAAAACATATTCTGTGATACATTATTTATGCTCAGATTTCATGCTGTTTTATTTATTGTCACATTTCACAGTACTTTTATTTGAGTATTCATTTATTTATTTTTGTCTGAAATATTCCTCTGTAGGTACATGCGGGCACAATGATTAGTTCTTCCGTCTCCAGAGTGCTGGGCTGTGATCTCAGACTGGCAATTACTATGTGGAGTTTGGGAGTTCTCTCAGTACTTTTCTTCCCAATGTATAAAAACCTGCATTAATTGCCAAGTGTAACTTATCCATGGATGAATATAATTAACACTGGGCTGCTGCCACATAAAAAATACAGTAAGGATAAACAGTGCACACAATAAAGTGCCTAATTTTCTATTTTCTGTGTAATTTAATTGATTCTTGCATCAATCCACCCATTACTTTAACCCGCTTATCCAGAGTAGGGTCGCAGGGCTGCAGCAGCCTATCCCAGCAAGCACAGGGTACAATGCAGGAACAAACCTTGGAATGGGTACCAGTCCTTTGTAGTGCAAACACGCACAGGCAAATTTAACAACGTAAATTCACCTAACTTGCATGTCAAACATATGGAAACCTTGTTACAAGCAAGCAGCGCGACCACTGCACCACCGTGCTGCACAGGTTTCTTACATTTTTATCTAAAAATAAAACTCATAAATACAAGCAGCTGTAAGTTATCACTGTAAATAAAGACACTGTATTTGCATTTAATTTATGCATCGTGAATAAGTCTAAAGAAAAAAAAGTTTAAAAAATAGACATTACTTCCTTGTCATTCGCAGCCTCGTTTTCATGTAAACATGGTTGCATTTGCAGGCACTCTATTAAACACACATTTTGCAGTTTCCTGGTTCAGATAGGAACGGAAGTGTTTTTCTCTCTCTACTTCCTTCACTATTTGATTTGCTTGGCGCCAAGGGTAAACCGAACACAAAGATTGTTACAATACCCGGGCAATTTAAACACGTGCCTTAAACCTCTGCGCACTACAGTATAGAGCACTTACCGGTCCGGCCCTTCTCGGACTTTTTTTTTGCCAGGATAAAGTGGACATCTGCTTCGCTGCTGCTTGTTTGATTGCTTGTTTACTTGTTTAAGCGATAGCCATGGCGACGGCGGAGACTCTCTTCGAGGACGTAGTTCACATGGCACGGGTGTTCGTTATTGTCCAGAGTCCACACTTGTCAAGCTGGGAGCCACCACACGTTCGCAGTGCCTTTCGCTGGGCAGCCTTTTTCGAACAGGTACACCGCCAGGCTGACTCCAACCCACGTGTGCGAAGAATTGTGGAGGACGCTTTGGGGACAGCCCACTCCGAAATTCGCCGGATTTTCCTCCGGGGTTACCGACAGTTAACTTTCGGGGACCTCGAACACTGTCAGGGCGTGCTATTGACCCAGCTACTCTGCAACCCTTCGCTACCTCATGCAGTTTCGTCCGAGCTGTTTAGTTTGATCAATCCGTGGGACGCCCCTGGAAAGCAAAATGTGGACTATTTAGCAGACGTTATGAGGCAGCAGGCTGCAGCGTCTGTGCTATCCGTGGCTGCGCACCCGCACATTAATGGCCTGTCTCTAGGGACTAACGATATAGAGACAGCTGGGAAGATGCTTATGAGGTGGCTGCGGGACAGTCTCGGTTATTTAGGCACAGTGGATAAAGTGTTGGACCTCATGGACTCTCTCTTACTGTCATCCCTGGCAGAGGACGCGAATCAAAGCGCATACTTTTGTCCATTAATGGCATCGTCTTTGTTAATATCCGAGGATGAGTTCGGATCTGCACCTTTTAAGCTCTTGCTTGAGTGGTTGACGAGGAACAATTGCTTAATGCGTAGGCTGTGTGAAAAGTTGCACTTAACTCCTGCAGGTTTCCTGGCCCAAAGATACCCATCATTCAGGGCTGCCTACGTCGGCTTCCTGACGGATCAAGGGCGGTCCATGCAGTACGACGTGGTTCTAAGAGAGTGGATTCACACATCAGATGGACTGGACTGGAACAATTTGCTGGCGCGTTTTCGCATCTTGCTGGAAGGACCAGAGGAAGTTAAAAAAGAAACGGAAAGTGCGTTGTTCTCCCTGAAGGCTGCGGACGGTGATTTTGACGTATGGGGCATTAGTGTTTGGACTGATTTGCTTATCGCTTTAAAGAAAATGTGAAGGTATCTCTTGTGCCTACGTGGAAGTGTGGATAGTTGAAAACTGGTTGAATTCTCTGAGAAATAATTTATTTTTTTACTTTCTCTCCGATTATTTAAAATTGCAGTCTTTTATGAAGGTACAAATGAAAACTTTGAGCCAAGTAAAGTTTTTTTAGCTTATTATTTTTTAAAGACTTACACCTCTCTTTAAATGTTTATCTAGAGAAAAAAAGTCACATTAAGTTTATTGTGAGCAATACATAGATATGGTTATTGCTAGCATTATCTAAATTATTTGGTGTATTGCTAATACATAGACTTGGACAGAATGAAAAAATATCTACAGTGTGCCACAGTGTTTGGCAACTGGGTAAGTGGTTACTCATCCATCATCCTGTGACCATTGTTATTTTTCAAACATGGATCCTCTTTAAAATGTGACAGTGGAATCTGGTGTTAGAATATTTTTATGTGTAATTGTTAAAACTTTATCTTTGCTGCAAAAACATGTAAAGCAAGGCATATCACACTTGATCCTAAAATAAAACTTTGGCACTTGTTTTTTTGTTTCAACCCACTTTAGGAAGTGTTTCTGTTAAATGAGAACAGGAATGTCTAATTATGTTGAATCAATAACTAACCATTGATATTTTTTTAAATTTAGAAAAAAGACAAATACATTTTTAAATGCATTGCCTCAATTTTCAGTACACATGACTGCCTTAACTTATTGAGTACTTTTATTTTGTTATAAGGAGACCTTTGCACTGTAGTTGCCTTTTAAAAATAACAATTTTCATCTGGCACCAGTAAAAATATATTAATAGTACTAGTAGAAGTATCCTATAAGCATGAATTTCATCAACAACAAACTTTTTATGTTACACCTTTCAAAAGTAACACTACCCCACGGTGATTTACAAGTAGAATATAGAATAGTTAACTGATGCAATGTCATTAAATATGACGTGCTCACAGTGACATAGAAAGTTAATGGTTACGGTAAAACTAGCAGCCTTGTCATTTACAGTCTTAACACTAGGCGGTTCTTCTTTAAGACATGTCCGATGCTTCAGATTTACCATTGTTAGTTTGCACTTGTATCCTTATTCACAAGTAAGAGTTTTATTAATAAAAGTAAAAGTAGGTGAACATTTTTTGTTTCTTTGCTGTGAGATAAAATTAGAGGCATTCTATTTGTCACACCACAAAAATACTAAATATTTGCCTTAAAAAGCCACAAAAACTTACATGTCTTTGTTAGATTAATTGGAAATGTAAACATAGAATGGGTATTTTTGTTTAATGATGTTAGATGTTTAAGGATTTAACATATATTTAGTTACTGTAGCAGTCTAGAAACAGTGAAACATCAACCATTTTTAATAAAATTGATTGGAAAAGGAATCTACTGTCATACAGATGATTAAGGAATAGTTGTCTTTATTAAAGTACATCTATCCATTTTCAATGATCTTAATACTTTTACCATATACTGGTATCCTTCCAAGACTAGGAAAATCCATCCATCCATACTTGATCAATCCGGCTTAATTCAGTTCATATTTGAAAGGAGCTGACACATAATCGTAGTATTCGGTGCTAGGTTGGAGGGTTGCCAGTATGTGCCTTAATGTGTATCTTAATTAAATCTTGAATTCTTGGCAGTCTTTAAGTGAAAGAAGTCTTAATTATCATAAGCCACTGTAATTCGAGATGATCATAAGAAATATGACTTATGTCATGATGTAGAAGTACATAACAAACAAAAATATTTGTGTCATATATTTGAAATATTAAAATGTGTGCTTCAATTTAAATGTTTTAAAGTCTAAATATTCCCAGTTTTATTGGAAATTTGTCATATTTCTCCCTCTGACAGAGGTCCATAGAGAGCTACATCCCTAGTAAAGAATCAAAAATAAAGAATATTCTTAATCACTGACCATGAAATAGTCTAAAATGATCCTCCGCATACTTATGTTTGAAATTCTGAGAGTGGCATAATCTCAAAAATATTAGTGATTAGTAACCTCGATACAGAGTAAAACGACACTCTATATGCCAATATTAATGATCCTCATTTTATCGAAGTTTTGTGAAGCACAGTAACTTCGACCTCTCGTTTCCCCTTATGGGGTGAACCACTGGGGTTGCTTGATGTGGCATGCACAACTTTAAGTCCTTCTGATCATTTTTGATGAAGAGACCAATTGATTTACTGTTTAAAGTAAAGGTGTAATTTTCTGCACAAACTATGGTTATAAATGTCCTAAAAAGGAGGGGTTGTCTGAATGTCTGGTCTTGATGGCTAAAAATATGGGGGAACCACAAAGAGTTTGATGTCTTGTATAACTAGACATGAATATGAGTCAAACAGTATATTATATGTGGGGATATTTTTGTACTGGTGCATCATGGACAAAAAAAAAATGATTTCAAACTGTTCATAGGTAATTCTTATGAACCCAGTTATACTTTTTTTTTATTTTTTTATTATTAATTATCAAAATGAAGTGCCACCAATTCAGTCAGTAATTGTTTAACACTAAATTCTTCTGGTACTAGCCAAATGTTGTCCCTGCCTTGCGCCCGATGATTGCTGGGATAGGCTCCAGCTCCCTTGCAACCCTGACCTGGATATGCTGGTTTCAAAATGCATGAATGTTTCTCTTAAACATCTTTTTTCTCAGTCTTCTGTGTCCATTTCTAAAGGTCTTTTGAAGTTACTCTTGGGATCAAATTGGAGGCATTGCATTTGTCACATGGCTTCAAATGCCTCAAGATTAGAAGTTGTTAATTAATGTGGAATTTATCACTTTTCATATACCTCAGTATTTCTCTGATAGGAGTGTCAAAATATGTCCAGTATAACAGCACTTCAATTTTAATGTACGTATATAAAAAAGCATTACAATTGCTAAGTATTTGTGAAATGAGTATTAAAGCTTCAGATAATATGGAATTCAGTTATTTGCCTTTTTTCTGAAAGCAAGATGAGCCTCATTGAATTGTGCAGTACTTTTAATTCTTTCTGTTTTTCAAAAATAAAGGGTATGAACAACAAGGTGTTCCTGGCAGAAGTGGGTATCTTCTAAAGTTTATAGCTGTGTAAGAAAATATAAGCATATGCAATTCATATTTTTATTATCATACCATAAAGTAAAATATTTGACTTGTCAGTTTTCATCTGGGCTTTTTGCCTTTTCTATATTGTAAATAGATTATTTATATTTGATTACTTACAGTGATTGTTTAGTCACACCATCACTTGCTTTGTGACCTAAACAGGTCAGGTAAAATTCTTGTGCTCCAGTAGTGGAAACACAGAACTAGATGTACTTGTACTTTGTTTTGTGCTGTAAGTAGCTATGAATTTGTTTTGGTTAAGTAAACAAATAACTTTAATTTATACATCTGTTTGGAATTAAACCCATCAGAAGACTTGAATTGATAGTAAAATCTCTTTTGTGTTCAGTGTGGCCTTTTTTGTCTTTATTAACATAACATTTACCTCAAACCTACTTAATCCTTGAGGAAAATTACCTTTAACTGTTTAGAGTAATAAGGAAATGCCTAATGGAAGACCATTGCTAATAGAAATGGCTCCTCCCAGCTGATAACTAAGGAATTTTTAATTAAAACACAAGATTAAAAACCATTCCTTGAGAATTAAGTGTTGTATTGTAGTTAATATTCCATGACTGCTGCTTAACTAACAAAGTCATTTTATTACTATGTCTGACTTCACTAGAAATTTTGCATGTTTCTATTTCCTTATATACCATATTTACTGAACTAATTAAGCCCAGTTTTAGAGTAATGGAGAGATGAAACTCATCCCGGCAACACTAGACACTTTATCAGCTATTGTTATTAAAATGAATCATAAAGTAGCAATGAACTCAGAAGAAAAGTAACACAACTGTGTGGAACAATTTATTGAAATATTAATACATTGTTTTGGTAAACTATAACTCACAGATTAAGTAGAGAAGGCGAAAAACAAAAATCGCACTGGCAGTGAACTTAATTTATAGCTAAAAATTACCTGCTTCTATAAAGACTGATTACAATGAACTCCGGCAGTCACCTTGCCATCCTTGAACAGAGGTGAGTAGCCCCATTTTAGAGAACATTTTTCCTTTCCAATTCTGAAAAGTTTTCATTAAACACTAATAATAAAATACTGGGGAAAAAAAACAATTGTATTTTTTTTTTATACCTGAGTTTTTATTTAAAACAGTTGTACATTGGAATCAAACCAAGAAGTTAAAAATCTGGATTTTAAAATAAAGTATCTGAAACTCCAGACATTTTTGTGGTTTTGTAGCATTTTAGTGTAATTTGAGTGCTTAGTAAAAAATACATATGTGTTATTTTCAGGGAATTACTCAGCAAAAGTGGCACAGCTCCATTGGAGCAAAGAACTACCATTAAAGGCAGAACTGACACTTTTTCTTTAGTGAGATCAGCTGTGCTTTCCTGCCACACTCACATTGTATAATTTCCTCTGTAACTTCCATATGTTACTTTAACTAAAAATATTGTATTTAAAGCTAATTTGTTTTGTAAAATGTACTGTATATACTTTTTAAGTTAGGAATGAATGCCATTAGGTAGGGGGATTGGAGTCATGTAAACCTTTCCCAGAAGACTGATTTACATTAAAAGTCCAGATGGGCTGCAGCAATTGTCAGAGCTTTGGTTACAAAAGAATGGCTTCATAACATCTTACTGAAGGTTTAAAGGAGGACTTCTGATTAAACTAAATGTAGATGGGTGGTATTGTCTGTCAAATACACAAAAGTTAAGGAAAACTATTTTGTCTATTTTAAAAAAATCACATGCTCAAAATATTAGTTTTATGTTAGGTTGTGATTTTACTCCTTAAACCAGCTGGTTTAAATGGTCATATGCCCAGCATACTACCTTCCTTACCCCTGATGAAGAGCTAATGATGATCATAAATAAATTTTATAAAAATCAAACATTTATATAGCACCTTTCACAGACATTTGATAAAGCAAGCAAAAGGCATTTCAAATAACACAGTAAGATTCAGTACAATCTTAACACCTTGTAAAACAAAGACAAATAAACACTAACCAGAGTACAAAGAGAAATCTGAACTGATGCTACATAGAAACAGCCTAATAGTATTCTTTACAGTGAGATTAGCATTCCTATAGTAGATTTATAAACATTAATTGGAGAGTACAACAAAGACATGTTATTAATCTAAAAAAACAAGTTACAAAGGATAGGCTTTCAACGTGATTTGATTGCTGTAACTGAGTAAGTCTCACACACTGACCTAGTTTAGAAGCTGTGAAGTTAAATGAGCATTTACTGTACACTTAGTAACTGACCTAGAGTTTGATGATGATATCAGATATGTGGTAAGTTATTATGTGACCATGAAATAGGATGAACAATTAAGGAGTCGCCATTTACAGCTTTGTAAATTAGTAGCGTTTTTTTTTAAGATGATTTTGAATTGGATTGAAGGGCAGTGCCATCAATTCAGTTGACGTGTGATGTATTCATTGTGTTTGCTACCAGTCAAGATTCTGATCGTAGTATTTTAGGCCTCTTGACATTTACAAATATCTCAAGCAGTCAAGTTGATGAAGATGAAGCAAAGCATTCTTTGTATCATCCATCCACCTTCTAAACCCACTTATCCAGAGGAGGGTCATGGAGTAGCCGAAGCCTTTCCCAGCAAGCATCAGGTTTAAGGCAGGAACAATACCTGTAGATAATGGGTGATATTCAAAACATCACAGAACTGTCAAGAAACAAATCCAAGGCTCGGAACCAATGGAAATAAACTAATTTTGCAGGAGGTGAGATTCAGTAGCAAGGAATGAAATTTGTTGATTTGAGTCAGACTATAAAGAGTAGTTTAATTTTGTTGATCTTCACTTGTTAGAGGATATTCACAACCTTGTGTTAGATTCTCATGAAATTTAAAAGACAGTAGATCATCTTAGGCCATTTCAAAGCTGAGATTTTCTTTCTTTCTAGTACCTGAACAAATTCCAGTAGTTTTTCATCCCAGAATACAGAAACCTTTAATAAACTGCAATAAAACAACAGCTAGTACAGAAATTGTCAGAAAATAATCTGTTCAGGTGTACCCAGCCCTAGACTCAAATTCATTTCCAGTTCTTTTAAGAGAAATTATGTTACACTTTTGAGCCTAGTAGATTTCCATGCAGTTTATAGCCCTATTTTCCACTCCCCTTGTAATATAGCATGCTTCTCCAGTTATCGGGGCAAGAGTCTCTCTTAAAGTAATTATGTGTCATCTTTGATGGTGTTCCCTCTTCATGAGTGTATGGAAATGAACTGAGCTCACTATGTGGCTCCTTTTTATATAATGGATCCTGGTGACATGTTACAAGGAGGGGTGTGGATGCATTGTTTACTTTCGACTCCCTCTGGTGGTCTCAACTCTCAGGTTCTTCCTGTTCCTTTGCCAGTTGTATGCTTTTTATATGGCTTCCAGGAATAAGAGTGAGCTGTGACATTGTGTAAATATCAGAGAGAGAGCAAGAGACATCTGGCTTATATGTTTCAAAGGTCATATTTTATCCATCTTAGCTTAGTTAATAAAGACTTCAGCATTCATCTTTCTTGTACTTAATGTCTAAATGCTAATATCAAATATATCTATTTTTCCTAGGAAATCTACCCAAAGACCAGAGTTATTCAGCAAAGACACAGTCAGAAAAGGGCCACACAAGCATACCAAAATATCCTGTATATCCCTCTCTGCTACTCATCCTTTGTATACTTGGTGAAATACAGCATTGAAAAGCAGTATTGAAAAGAAGAAAGAAGTTCACCCTGTGTAAATCACCAATCCATCACAGGGTACCCAAGAAGAAACATTCACCAACTCTCATACAGAAAAGTTTTAAATGACAGTTCATCTTGAACACCAATTCTCAGATAGTGTAAGAAATCGCAGTATCAGGAGAAAACATTAACATGGGGTAGAAAGTGCAAATGCCATACAGACTGTAACCATGCTGAACAATATGCTATATCTAGCTATCTATCCATCTGTACTTGAGATTAAATCATAATAAAAAATTTAGGCAAATAGATATGTCTAGTTAGGTGGCTTGGAAGCATCATTGTTCACTGGCAGTTCAGGACCCATTACAGCCACTGATGTAACACTTGCACCTAATGAGTATTTACTGATACCTGAACCTTAAAAAGAAAGTCAGGAAAGAGACCTGTAATCTGACCTGGGTACCAGAGGGCATTGTAGCTTTGGGAACTTTAATTGGTTACCTGTTTTTTTGAGAGTCATCTACCATCTCACATATTTGTGTGAATGATTGGTCTTCATGCCAGTAAACCTTTGGCCCAGCTTTACATCTTGAAATTAAACCACAGGTGGGGAGTCACCCTTTAGAACTCCACCTTGTGGTATCTTCTAGGCCATCCATCAAAGATTCCATGGCATAGTTCCTTCTGGCAAGTCCTGCACAAACTATGTTGACTGAGCTCTTTTATTTAAATGGCCTGGTATACATAAAACTTTTCAGTGCTTCATGACCTCTGCTGAGCACACCTGTGTCCTGTTGGGTTTACGTTATTCAATATAATAATGTTATTTTGGATGTCATCTGCACAGAGTTCCTTTCTAAGGCACCTTAAACATTCACAGGGTCTAACGATTCACTGGGGCTCCTGTTTAGTGACAATGACATATACTGTACAGTATTTATTAATCAGTGAGGGCCTGCCTTTGAAAGTTGTTTCTGGATTCTTCACCATTCAGATGCCATCTTAAAGACCCATCTGACCTGTGAAAACTTTGCCAGCTGACCACAGTACTACAATGTGTAGCTCACTGTAATGTTAATTTTATATTCTGCACTAGTAACCCAAGCTCAAAGATGGCAAAATAACATTAGTGGTAACATTTATGGAGGGAAAATTGTGAGTGCTGTTGTAAAATCATTCTCAAAGCTATTCTTTTTCATAAATGCTATTCAAAATTATCTAAAAAGCACACATGTGCATTACAACTTGAAAACAGTAAGATTTTTTTCCTTGCCTTTTGTGCAACAGAATACATGTTGAGGTAATGGCGCCACTCCAAGGCTGTTAAAGGATCTGCCTCTGTTGTTTATAGGAGACCTCTTTGAACAAAATATTCAGACTTGATTTTGATTGTTTTTATTCAGAATGGGTAAACATTAGTCAATTTTATAATTTAAGGGAGTCATGCAAAATAGATTTGTAATTGCTTAAGACAGTACATTGGTTTAACCAGAAGCATTCTATGTGATTAAATACTTATATTAAATTAATTTATGCTTTTATCCTTTTTCTGAAACTGCTTTTCTAAATGAAAATTCACAGGAAGCCAGGGACCACACTAGAATCGTCACTCAGAGGACGGGAAACACCCAGAAAATACCAATTGTTCATAAAAGTGTACACAGGCATGCACACTCTCACACTACAGTCTATCCTCATAGCTAATCATTCAGAGCCAGTTTAGAGGTGCTAGTTAAAGGACACATTGCCTGGTAAAATAAAAATTCTGTAACGATACATGGAGGGTTGACAGTGACTGGGGCTGTAAAAGTACTTGGGTCCCAGAAATTAGAGACATCGAATTATATTCTTTGTACAATGTTAAGTCAATTATTATTCTGTTTTGAGATAATTTTGTTTGGGTTAGCTGTACTGCTTTCCCTGCCCACATGTGAGAACATGGTGCATTTGTGATCCCAGTGGTAACATTTTGACCTTGATCAGTTAGTTGCTCTTGTTGTTTTCTGCAAGCAAACATGGCTGCTCCACTGTCAATTTGCACTAAAGAAGAGTAATGAGCAGTGATCCACTTTTTTTGGGCTGAATGTGTACCAAGGGATGAATTCATTTTGATTTGTTAGAATCATCGTATGGACTTGCTCAACATTGTTGTCGGTAGTATACATTGACGGGCCTCCCGCTCTTTTTTCATGTTTAACACTTATCCGACACTTTTGGACCTTCTCAGTACATTTGTAAATACTCTGTTGTAATAAAAGACTGCCTCAATATTGTGTAGAAAGCCTCCTTAGGATTTCAGCCCCTGGTACACCTTCAGCTCACAGAAAGCAGATCACTGTTCAATGCTCTTCTATGGTGCAAACAGAGAGTGGAGTGGCCATGTTTACTCCAAGAAAACAACAAGAGAAACTGGTGAATCAAGTCTGGAAATGTACCACTGTGATACAGACACACCATGTTTCCAAATGTGGTTAGGTAAAGATGTATAGCCAACGCAAACAAAATTATCACAAAATTGCAGATAATTATTGACTTACCCTTGTATCTCCATCCTGCTGTCAATTTACCTGTTGTTTAAATCCAGCCAGGTTTTATTCAGTGTCGCAGCATTAAAGGCAGGACACAAAACATCTCTAGCTGAAGGAGAGCAGTCTACCACTGAGCACAGTATTACACATAATTAAATTCACAATTTCCAGGACAGTTTTGATTTGCTAATAGTTTTTAAAATGTGTGAGGGAAATCCACACAGACACTAAGAGAACATACAAATTCCCCACTGTCACTGAATAGTCAGAGATTCAAATAAGTGTTGCCTCACACAGCATTAATCAGTGTGCCACTCTGCAGTATATAGTTATATAATGTTTTCTAAATAATGCATAAATGATACTACACAATTAAAATGTGTGAATGAGATTCACAGTTTTGGATAATGTCTAAAGTAATGTACTTTAGACCACAATGTTACTAGTTCAATGTTTGCCCTCTGCCTTATGGTGTGACCCTGAGTATGACATTGAATCCTACTGCGTCCCAATTGAAACAATTAAAAGTATAAATCAGTGAACCATTGTAGTATAGGTGTGTATTTTCAATCTTCTTGTTATAGCTTTGACTATGTGCAGTACTTCTATGTTAAATACTAGGGGGCTCTGCCCCCTACTCGCCCACCCCCAGGTTTGTTTTCCCAGATATACAATTTAAAGAGATTGTTATTTTCATGACCATTGTTACATATGCATTATTTTCACTTTTGCTTTAAAACTTCAGTTAAAACAATATTTAGAATTAAGTTTTCTTCAAGATCGTATTGAATTTTGATTCTGTGTTTGGACTTACATTGTGTCAACGCAATGTAGAACTGCCTGTGAGTGAATATCATTTCTTTCTCTCTAATAAATAAAACAACTTTTTCGAATGTTTGTCCATGCTCTTTCTTCTTCGCTTTGTCATTGACATGTCATCTATAATGTTTAAAATTATTGTCCTGATAAAATGTATAAGAGCTTAGTGCGCAGGAAGTGTGTGTGACAAAAGCATTCACACGACTGAGGTTAGATGACTGTGGTATTGTTTGAAAACATTTGTAAGTAGGGTGTGACTTGAAAGAATCTTGCGTTAAAAGTCTCCGTCTCACAGGACTTCATACCGCACCAATGTTTTTGGAATCTTTTAATTCTCATTGGCAACGCAAATTAGACGATCTACAAGTCTCCGACTTAAAGTTTAAATCCAAACAATATATTCAAGCTTTTTTCGCTGTTCTGTTATAATTCTGTAATAATTTCCGTTTGTTTGCACTAATGCGATCTTTACTATCATTTTTTTGCGACTTTTTAATGTTCGTACTTCCATTATCTACAACCTGCTGTGTATGTATACTGTGCCAACATTTTTTAATTCTTTATGACGTTCTACTTAGTCATCTACTCTTATAACACTGCTCGTGTTGTAAAGGGTGGGCTGAACGCACGATATGGAGATGCAGTTGGATCAGCTGCTGGCAAGCTGTGTGTTCTGCTTTTCGCGTTGCGCGTCAATCATTTAAAAGCCTGCGCAGCAGCTGTCCTTTTGTCTCACTGCCTTGTCTTGCGGGACATCAAAGTGTTTTCCAAGAAGATCACGTCTCGTCTTCCTCGTCTCCCTTCCAAGATATTTTTATAATAGAGAGATAAGTCTATGCAAGTATAATCTTCATCTAACAAAAATTAAAACTTAGATGCATAAAATTATGCCAAAGCATAATGCATGTTGCAGAGGGTAGAGGTGGTAAGTAAGGACCAGGAAAACTAAATAAAATTTGGGGTGCCAAACAAGCCACCCCATTTAATGCAAACAAAAAAACAAGCAAAAATGAGCAGGTGGTGGCATAACTGACAAGGTGCAGTGGTAGCACTACTGCTTTGCTGTATATAGACCAGAGTTCATGTCCCAGATCCTCCCCTTGTAGAGTTTGCATGTTCTCCCCGTGTCTCTGTGGGTTCCCCCTAGATGTTCTGGTTTTCAGTTCAAAGACTTGCAAGTTAGGCGGATTGGCTCTAGTGAGTGTGTGGTGTTTGTGTGTGCTCCCCTGTGATGGACTGGAGCCCATTCCAAGGAATTGTCCCTGCCTTGCACCCAGTACTTGCTAGGATAGGTCGCAGTCCCCTGTGACCCTGCTCAGGATAAAGCAGGGTTAGAAAATGGTATGGTATCTTTAAATAATTTTTGTGTTTACAGTATGTCATAAAAACAGGTGTAGCTTACTCCCTTATACATTTCCTGTTTTAATGAAAACCTATTCTTCCAGTTTACATTTAGCTAATATTAACATAGAAGGAGCTACCTTTCAATTGATACTTGTAACATTCTGCATTATGGACATGACAGCTTTTCTAATAATTATTTTGTTATTGCAAATCAACCCTTATCCTTATCAAAAATAACAACCTCCGTAATCAATGTCATCTGGTACCACATTTGGTCTTGCACTGCTGCATCCCTAAACATACGCCCCATGCACTCACTGAATTTTATTAATATTTTGCTTATTTGGGTCCATGTAAATGAGGGAGGCAGGAACAATTGATTTCTGCCAGAGGCCTGAAGGATGCTATCAATCACAGAGCCACTGAGGTGGCAGCAAGGTCATCCATCACAGTGGGGTTTAATGTCACAGCTGCAGCTTTTGTGAGTTGGGAATACCTTGGAAATACAGGCTTTGAAAGTTATTACAGGCATCCCATGGGCCACCAGGGCTAATCCCCCCTCCCCTTATCTTAACTATTTAGTCTCCGAGTGTTGCATTCTTTTTAATGTATGGAAGTGTTTAGTTGGAACTTCATGATTTGTCACTTATGCTAAGGTTCCATAAACTAATCACTGCTTAAAAGGGGCATGTGCCATTGTTAAAGGGAGGAAGGTAATGAAGAAAACTGCATGAAAAGTAATAATAAATGCAGTGAGAAACTGAAATGAGGTAAATGGAACAAAACGAAAATAACAAAAATGTTAAAGATGTGAAAGGTAAAATGTAAACATTACGGCTTAAATTAAATCAAGATGAGGAGTAAAGCAAATGCAAAAAAAAACAAACATTGCAACAGCAAATTAAACTTGAAAGGTAAAGTACACCAGGCACAGCAGAAGATTGCAATATACACATTTGTGTTGATGCCCTTCTGATGCCCCCTACCAGGTGCTGATATCTAAAGAATTTCTGTGGCATCCTGGAGTGTATGAAACAGCATGAAATCAACACAAAGATGAAAAAAATTAAACAAGTGATTTCTTATTTTTAAACATGGCAAAAAAACTATACAATAAAACTCAACTGTACGAAATAAAGAGCTCACTTCTTCCGTGCAAAGAATCTTTCTTAAAAAAATATATATATATCCCAATGAGACAGATGGGGGCATCAGGGATTTCCATAGCAATAGCACATCCAGCCACTCATTGAGATTCTGTGTCCCCAAATTAGTCTCCAGAGGCAGAAGGGAGGGGTTTCATCAGCGCCAGATACCCCTGACAGTATTCCTCTAATTAGAGCTCCGTGTGCACTTGCTCATCGGGACCTCAGGGCTGAGGCACCACTAAGATTAAAAATCTGTGGCTGAAGTAACCCTCTCCTCACCAGATGCTTTTTTTTTATTTGGCCTTATTTATATATGGATAGGCCATAGAATATAATCTTTGCAAAAGTTTACCTGTAAGCCAGTATTCTCATTGATCTTCCCATGTCAAGAAATTCAATGATACTAAGTGTTACACTGCAAGGATTAATACCAGGTTATCATTTGATTTCATTTATTGCATATATTAAAATGAGCCCTCACTCATCTGTCAACTCATGACTTTACACAAAAACACCTCATTTGTTTATGTCCTCCAGAAGAAGCAATGCATGGTCTTTGCAGGCATGTTTTCCTTTCACCTGCAGTCTTATTTGTTATTCAAGTGAGATCACTTCACCTCACTGTGTATTTAAAGAATGGTAGCTATTTTGTGGAGATGCTCTATGAAAACTGAAAGAAGTGTAATTGTTGGGCCAATAACTTTTTAATCGTTTAAATCTTTTAATTTACAGACAGCAAAATAAGTAAAACATATGTTGTAATTAATTCTACGCTCCAGATTGATCTGTCTTAAATTAATTGCTAAAAGGTAAGAAAACTCTATTTACCATTATTAAAACAAAATTAATTTCACTTTCACATCATTTATTTAGTGAGGGTCGTAATGGCAGCTTGCCCAGCTTGACAGATGAGACCATCCTGTTCTCAGCAACTTCTTCCAACCTTTCATGGGGATTTACCACATGCTCCCAGTTTTTTATAATTTGTACATTTCCCATCGAAAGTCCATGGAATCTACATTATATTCCATAACCATTTCAAATAGCTCCTCTCAATCCAGGGAAACAGTGGTTCTACTCCAAGGTTCTCTTGTATTGCCTAGTTCATCACCTGTCATGGAGGATACTGTAAACCCAGCAATTCTACATAGGAACCACATTTTGGTTGCTTGTTCTTACAATCACATATCTTTGGTCATTATCCAGAGAATATTACCATATATGACAGTGGAAATGTAGATGGCAAATCAAAAGCTTAGTTCAGAAAATTACTTCCCTCTTAACTGCCATCTGCAAAACTGCTGCCACTGCACCGATTTATTGGTTAGTCTCACAATCACTTATATCCTGCTGAAGAAGAGTAGACCAAGGTACCTCAACTCTTACATAATAGATAGCTAATCAAATTTTATATTAAATGAACAAGATCTCTTTTATCCAAGGCAAGGCACTTATGATGTGGAGAAGCTAATTCTCATCCCAACTTCATCACTCTTACCTGCAGACCATTTAAGTGCATGTCAGAAATCATTGTTGGATAAGGCAAAGAGGACAACATCATAACCATTAGGTTCCCAAGCTGCATATCTCTCTGGCCATGGTTGCACTTTGATAACCTGTTCATGAATGTCATGAAAAGGAGAAGGAAAAGTTAGGTCAAACACTGTGACAGAGGTCTCTGTAGTAATTAAAGATATGTGTAGTGACAAGGCTGCATGGGGGGACTAAAATGATCTGGATGTAGTGGAGGAGTTTTGGATAGTATGCCACTTTACTGTTTCATGGATGGTGGGAACAGTGCCTTGAGACAGATAGGAATGGTAGCCCTCCTTTTTTAAAAAGGGGTATAGGTGGGTGTGTTCTTGAAGTCATTGAAGGATTCCACACCTCAGAATTCCTATGAAGGCCCCATTGTCTTGTATTAGAGAATTTGTTCAATAGCTGAACCTCAGATCCATAAGGAATGATGCAGACTCAGTTCTCAATATGTAACAATACATGAACTGTATGTCTGGACAGATATTTGAGAAGTCATGGGAGTCTTTTCAGACCAAATAACATTTCTTCTGTTATGTCCTTAAATAACTGTATCAGCTTAGTTTAGATAAAAACTAAGGAGAAGGAGAGGACAATGCTTGCCAGAGGAGGAGTGGAGGTGAACAAAAGAAAGAGAAAGACAGAGAAAGAAAGCACTGTGTTGATTAGTACTGTATTGTACTGGGCTGCTTGTGTTGAAAGTGAACCATCAACCCAGTCTGAGGTTGTGTGTACTCTGGAGCAGGTTTTCTTCAAGGACCTCTCTGTATTAGGTTTTAAGCCTTTCCCACTAAATAAATGTGTGTTGTGCTTGGAACTTGTGCCTGGTGTCTGTCTGTGTCGGGTTTGGGTGGCTGGTGCACTCAATGCAGGCTATAATATATAAGTGTGAAACTGAAAGATCACAAGCAAGAAGATATTTTTTGTATTATCAATGTTTTTCTTAATTTTTACGTGAACTATTCTAACTTTGAATTTCACTAAAATGTGCAAAAAGTTAATATACTTAGATTCTGGAATTTCTTGCGTATACAGAAAACTCTGTGACTCAAGATTCTGCTCCAGATTCCTATTATCCTTCTTGCAAAGAATACTTCTTGACATATTTTGAATACTTACACTTAATTTTCATTATTTTTTTCTGGTATGAGATTCACTATTCAACCTAAACAATTCTGTTAAACCTATAGTTCAGAAAATATTTGGACTCCTACACTTTCTGCCTATTATATTCTGTTGTAGATTACATTTTATATGGATAAATGTGCACTTTTGTTCATCAATCTACACTCACAAACCCATAATGATGAACTGAAAACCTATTTATTGAAAATCAAAAACTGTATTCAGTATTCAGACCCCTCATTTAGTACTTTGTAGAAGCCTCTTTGGCAGTAATTACAGCTTTGACTCTTCTTGGGTAAATCTCTTCAAGCTCTGCACACCTGGATTTAGGCAGTTAATGCCATTCAACATGGCAGATCCACTCAAGCTCCATTAGACTGGATGGGAAGTGTCTATAAACTTTCACGTTCATATCTCTCCTCAGATGTCCTATGGAGTTTAAGTCTGGGCTTTGGCTGGGTCAAGAACTCTCAGACGTGTCCTGAAACCACTGGCTTTGGTGCATGCTTTGATTCCTTGTTGTGTTGAAAGTGAACCATCACCCCAGTCTAAAGTTGTGTGTACTCTGGAGCAGGTTTTCTTCAAGAACCTCTCTGTATTTGGTTTCATTAATCCTTCCCACAATTCTGACAAGTCATCCTGTCCTACCTGCTGACAAGCACACCCATAGCATGATTCAACCGTGCCTCACCATAGGGATGGTATTAGGTAGGTGATGAGTATTGCCTGGTCTTTGCTAGACATAGTTTTAAGAGTTTAAAAGAGTTCAATTTTTGTCTCATCACATCATAGAATATGCACTCTCATGCTCTCAGAGTCCCTTAAATGCATTTTGGCAATCTCCAAGCAGGCTGTCATATGGCCCAATTGATGGTGTGCTCCTGAGATGGTCGTCCTTAAAATAGGTTTTACCATCTCAGTAAAGAACTTCTGAAGCTCCGTTACTGTGATCATTGGGTTATTAGTTACTCAGTTTGGCCAGACTGCCAACTCTAGGAAAGTCCTGGTGATTCAAAAATTCTTCCATTTTATAATTATTGAGGCCACTATGCTCTAGAAGACACTCAAAGCTTTGGAAATACTTTTATACACTTGCCCTAATCTCTGTTTCCACACAGTTTTATCATGGCGGTCAGAAGAAAGTCCCTTGGTGGGGTTGGATTTGAACTTGGTTTTGTCAAGTTGGACTTGCTTGTGTGGAATGTTACTTGCTTTTAATAAAGTCAATTAAATGTTTAAAAAAAAGAAGAAGAAGAAAGTTCCTTAGTCTTTATGGCTTGGTTTTTGTCTTGACATGCAGTGTGAAATGTGGGATCTTATACGTACAGGTATGTGCCTTTCTGAACAATGTCCAGTCAATTCAGTTTGCCACAGGTGGATTCCAATCAAGTCCTAGGCACATATCAAGGATGTCTTTAATGGAGAAAAGAGAGGTTCCAATGATCATTTCTGCACTTTATGTTGTAGGATCTTGCCTTCAGAGACACTGCAGTTACCAAACCAGACAGCGATGCAGCTGGTCAGAACACTCCTGATGGTGCCCCTGTAGAGTGTAGTGCTGCTGCACCTTCTTGGCTATGGAGGTGGTGTTAGTTGACCAAGTAAGGTTAGCTGTCAGGTGTACAACATAGAAATTTCATGTTCTTGACCAATTTTACCACAATGCCATTGATGTACAGTGGGGTGGGGTGTGGGCAAAAGGGGCATTCCTGAAGTCAACAGGCATCACTTTTGCCTTGTCTGCATTAAGAGACAGATTGTTGCACTAGCACCAGTCCACCAATTATATCTCCATTCTGTAAGCTGACTAAGTCCGGCGCTGATGGGACCCACCACTGTTGTGTCATCTACAAACCAAATAATGGTGTTAGATCTCTATGCAGCTGTACAATCCATACAATTGTGAGTCACCAGAGTGAACAGAAGTGGGTCATTTACACAGCGTGACAGAACTGAAGATTGTGTTTTCAATGAGGACTGTCCGGGGTTTCTCTGTTCTGAAGTCCAGGATCCATTTGCCTAGAGAAGTGTTGTAGCTTAGCCAACCTATTGTAATTCCCCTATGCATTTCTGAGGGATGATGTTGTTGAAAGCTGAACTGAAATCAATGAAAAGAATTGGGGCACAATAATCAGGAGTCCAGGGGCCTCATATATAAACGGTGTGTATGCACAAAAATTTTGCATAAGCCCATTTCCACGCTCACATCACAATGTATAAAACCTAAACTTCGCATAAAGCCACGCGTATGCAAGTTCTCCACTCGGTTTTGCAAACTTGCAGCACCCAGCATCAAAGCAGTGCATTTGTTCCAGTATGGTTTCCCTTTCTTTTTTAGATCCACACCCCTGACGCGGCTTTATCATATACACTGAAATTAACCGCATATTGTTTATTAGTTTAAGGCATCTGATTGTAATTAACCTGTAACAATGTAATGGTCCACGGAATGGCCAAACTATTCCAAATGCCATAGCTGCTTTAGCGTTGTTCCTCTAAATGCACCACTCAGAGTATTTATCCCACTGTATCTGAGTGTGGAATCACAGCTCTACAGCAGCTGATCGGAAAGAGAATTATTGGTATACAGCATTAAGCACACGCTGCCTCAGCCATGCGCACAGTCAAACGGCAAATGCTTCAGAGCCTTTCCTGTACAGACCAGTTTCATCCCAAGAACTCTAAACGCACTCAATCAGTCCATCAAGTGCTATATAATTACAATCACTTCACTATAAACTTGCAATACAGTTATAATATTACACAACCTGAGCCACTTTATAAAGACCTTATTTACATATGATGATGATATCATTTTTAAGATGAAATGCAGCAAAATATGTTTACAGATAAAATGTTACATTATTTAAATAATTTACATTGTTAATAATTAAAACATGTGAGGACACGTGGCGCATCGCTAGCAACAATCTGGTGCCCTGTTCAGAGATTGTTTCTGCCTCGTGCTGTATGCTTGCTGGGACTGGCATGACCCTTGATGAAATAATTAAACATGTATTATGAAGATATTTCAATGTTCCTTAAAAATTTTGAAGAATCTGCGTTCTTAGCTTACAGATGGCTTAACATCTGTTACAGAGCAGATTGTGTGGCGATTGGTTACTTGGAGAAAGAAAAGGAAGGACTGGAATTGGAGGTTAGAATGTTTAAAAGAGACAGTACTGCTACAATAAATTATTTCATCGAAGGCACAGCAAGCATCTTGCGGGAGGCATGAAAAATCTCTGGATGAGGTGCCAGCTCGTTACCATCACTGCGCCACCGTGTTCCCATGTTTAATAACATGCTTTAACTCCTATCATCATGAAAATGATATCAAGTATACATCTCAGTATTTGAATTATTCACAGAGCTGTAATATCACGAATGTAATGGATTCTGTGTCCTGTCAGAGGAAGAGAAAGCCCATTTTAAAAAGCACGTAGTGATTCACACACATAGAGCACAAAGAAGAACACATACAAAACAAAGCATTTAACGTGCTACTTTAGTTACGACGGAACCTATTTTTTTTTTCTTTTCTCTGTACCCTAATAAGCTTTCTTATGACACTAAGATGGTGGGCTACGATTCACCTTTTCACGGCGACTTTGATATCTGATAACTTCTTTTTTATTTCAGGCACTGTGCGACTTTATGAACTTGAGCTGTCAAGTTTCTCTGACACTCTAAGTCACTTGATCAACTTCCTTTTGTTGTTTATACCACTGTTTAAACCAACAAATAGTATGTTTTTCCTTGCCTCCACTTGGTATTCGCTGAAATTCTTCTATTTTTCCCCCATACTTTTGCCATTGCCTTTTCACAGAACGCTGAGTTTAAGGGCTATTTATATTGATTTGCATATTCAAAGTATTGTAATTCTGGGAGGTGTTTGGGAGTGGCAGCAGGCGCGTGCACATGCATTACTTTTCACGCTGACCGTGACTTATGGAGCAGAAGAACGTGGAAGTTTGTGAATGCACAGATTTATGCATATGGATTTTTTTGTGCGTACGCACATTTCTGCTTTTGTCCGTACGCCATGTTTTAGAGTGAATTCTACACACGCCATTATGCATGAGGCCCCAGGTCTCAATCTAACTGACCATTTCTGACTGGACTTGTTAAAGGCTGTTCACTCACAATCTCCATGAAACCTGATAGAGCTTGAACAGTTTTGCAAAGAAGAATGGGGAAAAATGGAAGTGCCCAGCTGTGCAAAGCTGGTAGAGACCTGTGCACACAGACTCAGGGCTATTATGGGTGCCGAAGGTGCATCCACTAAATACTGACATTAACAATTATGCAATCATAATTTCAAAACAGAGTTTGTAACCCAGAGGTAAAATGATTTCAAACCAGGGGACTTCCAGGTGAAGTATCAGTTAATCTATAGGCAAAGGTTAAGTACCTGTTGACTCAGATGTTTCAAATTGAAGTATAGCACCACCACTGACACCTAAAACTGAAACTGCAAATCCATTGTAATTCATCCACTGATGATAATGTAGGGATAGTGGTATTATGTTGTCTTTTAACCAGTTATATCCTTGTCTGATTTGGTACATCTGTATTCAATTGTATACCATACTGTATACTGTAAAATCTGCATCCGCTAAGAAATCCAAGAGTTGCATGGCTTCTGAAGTATGTACTTGGAGCCTAAAGAAAGAATACTTGACAGACTGTGCTGTGGCTGGAGGTTTAAGCATTTAAGCTTTAAAATCTTTATCTACTCGGGAGAAAGACCAGCCTCTATAAATCACTTGGAACTAGTTTAAAGATATATTTGCTCAGTCAGGCAGGTACAGAAACCCTTCCTTAAGGGAGAAGGACTATACTTATGTAGGTCTATTTTATATAATACCTTTTGGAATAATTTCAGTCTTAAAAGTCATCAGTTAGAATATTATTGGTAACTGCACACTTGAAAAAAACAAAGTCAGACAAGCTATCTTGGATAGAAATGAAGAATATTTTATTGTAGATAAAGAACAGATGTTAATATCTGCATTTTTCTCAGAATAAATTCTTAAAGTCATATGTTCTTGTTCTTCAAAGCTAGTTTTATTACAGGGGTCAGACAAGGCATGAGTGTGCTGTTTGGTGACTAAACACTGAGCACTGAGAATACAGGGAACTGGGCAGAGTAGATGTCTGCTTTTCTTGGTACCATATCAGAGTCCTTAGAATGATAGGATACAGAAGAACGATTGTGAATATCAGTTTTAAGGGAGTGTATAACAATGAATCAAAAAGTAAATGACAAAGAATATAACCTGCTGCTACTATTCTTGTCTCTCATTCGAATTTGCTAACTGGATCCTTTCCCCTAAGTGAAGTCTTACTTTCCTAATGTTTCTTTCTTCATTATATGCATTGATAATCTGTTTTTGAATTCAGACTCAGTTAGAACTTAATAAAAGTTCTGATGTCAGTACGCCATTTGGCCATATTAGCTAGTCAATTTACATTCCACTAACTCTTAAAAAGCATCAGATGAGAACTGAAGGTATCCATGTACTACTTTCTGCTATACGGTTTGGCAGCTTATTCCATGTACATACTGATTGTTGACTGTTTGAAGGGTAGTTATTATATATACTGTGAGCCAAATATTTCAGTTAATGTTAATTGTAAAATTACACTTAATTTGAATTGGTTTCACGTAGATAATGGAAGATGCTATTTTACCTCATATAAGCTAAGAAGTTAATGGAATGACCTTAATGCTATGCTATATTTTTGAACTGAATTGAACCGAAATCCTTTATTGTCATTGCATAATAATTACAATGAAGTTATGTGTGCCTCTCCAACTGAGTACAAAAAGCAAAAATGACACTACTTTCATGAAGCAGAACCAATGCTATAACACATAACACAAGGAAGAAAAAAATAATAATATTATATGTAAAAATGCTGTCTAAAAGAAATGAGATAAAATAATAATGGAACCAGTAGTAATACAGTAAAATAATATCATTCCACTTGGGAGTAGCTGCACACAAGAGCAAAAAAAAAAGACATTTAAACTGTCTTAATTTGTTTATTTTTGTTTGATGTATTTATAGCCATTGGAAAGAAACTGCTTCTGAATCTGTCAGTCCATACTTTCAGAGATCTATAACGCTGACCAGAGTTCAAACAAGTAATGACCAGGGTGTGAACAATCCTTTATGATGTTTGTGGCTCTGGTGAGATAACGAGAGTGGGCAATATCTTCCAGAGAGGGCAGACAACAACCTGTGATTTTTACTATTTTTTGTGCAGTGTTTATGACTCTCTGGAGAACCTTCTTGGCTGTTGCCATGCATCCGGTGTACTGTGCTGTGATACAGTACGCTAGGATGTTCTCGATGGTTGAACAATAAAAAGCCACCAATAGTTTTTGCTCCAAGTTGTTTTTTCCTGAGCGCTCTCAGAAAGTGCAGTCTCTGTTCCACTTTTTTGACCATTACTGTGCTGTTCTCTGACTAGGAAAGGTTTTCTGAAATGTGGGTTGTAAAGGTCTGCACACTTTACAATTAAACTCTGTTGAAGTAAAGAAGAGCTGGTTTTGTGCTTTACTTTATGAAGTCCAGAATAAGTTCCTTGATTTTTATGGTGTTCAGTGTTTTTTCACTGAACACCTTTTTTTTAGTCTCTGCAAGCCAACTCATCTCCTTCTAATATGAGCCTTATTACTGTGGTGTCATCTGCAAACTTGTGGAATGGATTGAGGTGCAGTCACATGTATACATTAGGTAAACTAGTGGGCTCAACACACAGCCTTGTGGAGATCCTATGCTGAGCAAAAGGGAAGAAGAAAGATGAGGGTCAAGTTTAACCATTTGTGGGTGGAAATTGCTTTATCCAGGTGCAAGCAGAGGTGGAAAGGCCAACTCTGAATGTCCTCACATTGTAGTTAGGCCAGAAAGTAACATGAACTGTTAGACATTGTGTGTATTATCATCTTTCTTACTTATTTTTTGTGTGAACTGTTTGCTTTGAATTTCACAATTTTTTTTTAAATAAAGACACTTGGACTGAAGAGATTTTTTGTACACAGGTTATACTAACTTTCTGGAAAACTTGTCTGGTAGCTGCATTTTGAACCATTATGAACTATTTTGAGATATTTGGAAATCCTTGACAAGTACAGGTACAACATCTATCTGCTGTTCTTTCTATAAAAAAAGACTTTTATAACATTAGTGCAAAATGTAGTCTTAACCATGAGTGCCCCTATGTGCTAGCTGAAGAACATATTTTAAAGTGACAGAGTGTCTGCTCTGCTAATTTCCTTTGTAATTTTAAACGACTCATTCATGTCACCTCTTAATTACTTTTTGATTAGCTTGTAAAACAATTCAGATCCTGGAGTCTTTCACCATAGCTCAGACTTAACTGCCCTAGACCAAGACTAGTCACTCCTCTCTGGACTTTCTCTTGAGCGGAAATATCTTTTTTTGTAATATGGGGAACAAAAATTCACACATTGCTATAGACAAGAGCTAATAAGTGCATTGTACAGCTTAAACATATCCTGTCTTAACTTGTTCTCACCTTAGTATAATATGTAACCTAATACCCTAATACCCTGAATAGTGATAAGTTCAGATGACAATGCTTGACTGCAGCTTGTTTTTGTTTACATGCTTACTTGGCGTTACTTTTTTGATTAGTATGGTCTCACATGCACATGCTTGTACACTAAGGGCAGTTCTACATTAAAACATTCTTCTCTACATGTCAATTATAGAAATCACAGTGGTTAGATAGCAAAGACTTTAATCTTTTAACTCTTTTGCTTAAAAGAACATTGTTTACCACAGAAACTTTCTATTTTAATATATTATGAGGTTTTAGTTGAAGTCACTATTTCCATCAATAAAATCAGACATTGAATAAGTTGAAACTTCCTTTGACTACAAGCAAATAATCCTTTGAAACCCCTAGTACAATGTCTTGAATATTGCATTCTATCAAATGATCCCATCATTCTACAACAGCAAGCACATGTGACTGAATTTTGACCTAAACCTCTTGTTCAGCATAAAACTGAAGGTGTGTAGCCCATAATAGACAAGGGTCCCAGTGATCCTGTAACAGAGTAAATAGGTTTGGAAAAGGAATGAATGAACCTCTTAGTTGTAGTCAAGAGTTTATCACCTCATATATTAACATCATCACAATTAATCTATCTAAACTGATGCATTTTTTTCTTGGTTTTACCACATTTCTTCAAGATAACTATATCTCCAAATTCAGTAGTCTTCATCAGTAAATACGGTATCAATAGAGTATAACTTAAAATTAGAGCTGCTAAAGTCCTGATTTAGGTCAAACCCTGCATTTACTTTAGACGTCAGTTGAATTGACTGCATTGGCAGTCTATCAAAAACCTAATCCTTTATCACAATCTGCAATTAATTTACAAAATGGCCAACACTAACTACCCAGAATACCCATCAATGCTGCTCTCCATGTTTCAGCTCATCAGGCACCTGATAGAAATTATTCTGTTACAGGCAATTGTACATTTAACCACACTCTTGGGTTCATTCTTGTTTTTGGGGGTCATGACCTGATTACTATGACCCAATGGATATAAAAGGTCTTCTGGTGCAATCTTTTCATATCCCAGCTTCATGCTTCATTTGTTTGCATATCAACCTTTCCCATACATTCTTGACTTTGTTTCTTTCTCTTTGTTTTGGCCTTGATGTCCGTTTTTCTTTGAACTCCCAGTCTGAACTGTTTTGATTTCATGTCCTTCTCATGGTAGCTCCAGATCTCATCTGTTCTGCAGGCATAACAACAAAAATTCTTCTGACTCTGGTCTTTACACAGAGGTCTTCACAATCCTACAATGTGCTTAAGAATGGAAACATTTTAGAAAGCAATTGATCTGTTGGAATATATACACCTTAGAAGTGGGAAGATTAATTGATCATGGGCTTCAAAAGCTGGTATAATTGGTGAAGGATTTTTTTTTCTCTGTCTTGCATCAAGCAGCGGACTATTTCACAAATATGATGTTAGATTATAAATTAGAGCACCCCATCTCTTTGTGTTTGCTGTGTTCCTATTTGTATAGTTTCTTTACTTGCTTTATTCCAAATCCAGGTATCCAGTTATCCTGTTACAGTGTAAGCAAGAATGAGTGAAATGCAAAACCTAGTCTGGAATGTACAGTAAGTCTTCTCCATTGTAGGGCTTCTTTAATGTGTAAGTGATGTTGGGTCATTTATTTGTAATAACACATTTTTTGTACATTTTCCCAAACCCTGAATTTTATTTTTAGGCTTTAATGTGGTTTAGTTACTGTTACTCGGTATAATTCACAGCAGAGTCTATATGCAGGTAATCTGATGTTTTTAGTTAATATGAGCATGATAAAGCAGATTGTAAATGTTATACTTCTTAGTGTTAGCATTCACCTTTGCTCTGTCTTTTTCAGGAGCCTTGACTCATGACTATTTCTTTATTAAGCTTTTTACCATTTTAAGTGGCTTGTGCCAATAATCCCAAACTCCTCACTGAGATTGGATTTCAAGAAGCACTAGCACAAGTCTCAGTAATCTGAAAGATTTTTTTTTTAAATTCCTCACACTGGCTCTGTGTTAATACAATATAGCTCTGTGATGAAATGAAAGTGAGATCTTTTCTCGCTAATAAAGCTCCATCTGACAGAAATGGCTGCTTCTTAATTAAGTTGCAAGCAGAATGAACTGCATAAAGACACATTAAATTCAGACGAACCTCTTGGATGAATGTGAAATGAATGGTTCCATCACTACAAAATACCTGACAGCAGCAGGGAGAAATTAGTGACATGGCGGGTGCATGAGGTCACGTGCCCTGGGGGAAATATTGCCTTATTAACAGCTTTGCATCATTTGTCACGGCAAGAATTTCCCAGACAGCAATGCTTTCTTTTTGCAGTGGAGCAGAGTTCACCAATGATTGAAAGAATCCTTTTAAAATATGTTCTCTTAATGGAATCTGTTAATATGAAATGCCTTTTCAAGCTTTAATAGGAATCTGAATCATTTGTGAGTATGTATCTTTCTGAATTTTAAACTACTGAAACTATGTCAGTCAGATTTTATTTTCTAAAACCTTCACCATGATTTATACTTTAAGAAATCACAGAGCAAAACACAAAGTGAAAATTAAAAATAGTGCTGCACCTCTCCCTTAAAATCAATCAATCAAATCAATCAAAATTGTTTTGTCATTTTAGTAATGAGACATTGTACAATGTAATTTAGGTGCAATTTTCCAATGCAAAAATAAAATAAAAATACAATCACTCAAGTTAAAACTAAAATAAAAAAGGAAATAAAATAAGTACCAAAATAGTCCATAACAGCCGATCACTGTTTTCCATTCATACACACAGCATATTGCACTTGTCCCTTATCCAATGTTGACTTTGAGTTGTATTGTAAACATGAGAGTATATTGTATTGTAAACATGAAGGTGCACTAGGTCAGATTGACCACTTAGCAGAATTCAGCATGGTGATGGCTGAATTATAGAAACTGTTTCTCAGTCTATTTGTCTTAGTCTTTATGAATCTGAAACGTCTGCCGGAAGGCAGGCATTCAAACAATGCATGTCCTGGGTGTGATGGGTCCTGAAGAATTTTCTTTACGTTCCTGAGACAACAGGAACTATGTAGTTCTTCTAGTGAGGGGAGAGGACAGCCGACTATCCGCTGGGTGACCCTAATGACCCTGTGGAGCTCTTTCTGCTGTGCTACTGTGCAGCTGGAGAACCACACACAGAGACAGTAGACCAGGATCCTCTGTACTGTGAAGCAGTAAAAGGACACCAGCAGTTTCTCATGGATGTTGTTCTTCCTGAGAACCCTCAGGAAGTAGAGTCTCTTTTGAGCCTGCTTCACTACCTCAGCAGTGTGTGTTCCCCAGGTCAAGTCCTCCCTAATGGTGACTCCCAAGAAGTGGAAGTCTGAGACCCTCTCCACACAGTCCCTGTTGATGATGAGTGGCTGTATGTTGTCTGCCTTCTTCCTGAAATCCACAAAGAGCTCCTTGGTCTTGGCTGTATTTAGGAGCAAGTTCCTACACCACGTTGTCAGCTGCTCCACCTCCTCCCTGTAGGCAGACTCATCCCCCCATGTTATGAGCCCTACTATAGTGGTTTTGTCAGTGAACTTAACAATGGTGCTACTGTGGTGGGCAGGAATGCAATCGTGGGTGTAGAGGATATAGAGCACGGGGCTCAGCACACAGCACTGTGGGGAGTCAGTGCTGAGACTGATTGGTGTAGGGGCCCACTCTAACCCTCTGAGTGTGATCACTCAGGAAGTCTTTGATCCAAAGGCAGGTGGAGTGTGGAAGTCCTATGTCTGACAATTTGGTCACCAGTCTGTGGGGTAAGATGGTATTAAAGGCAGAGCTGAAGTCTATGAAGAGCAGCCATGCGTAGCTCCGCAGCTGCTCCAGAAGGGACAGAACAACATGGAGAACAGTCGCCACAATGTCCTACGTAGACCTGTTTGCTCTGTAGGCAAACTGGTGCGGATCAAGCATGGGAGGAATGAATGACATGATGTGGTTCCTGATGAACCACTGATGAACCACACTTCTTGATAAGTGCAACTGTGTACACAACGGTGTAGCCTTGTAGCCCTGTTTAATGTTTCTGTAGACTTTATCCAGTGTGTGAGCTCCTCTGGTGGCACACTTGATGTGCTGATGGAATTTAGGCAGTACAGGTTTTAAATCCACATGGTTAAAGTCCCCAGAAATGATATACACAGCATCAGGGTGCTTGGTCAGCTGACTGCTAATACTGTGTTGTAAAAGTTCGATAGCCGAGTTTGTATTAGCGTCTGGTGCTATGTAAACAGCGGTAATCATAACCACAGTAAACTCTCTAGGGAGATATATGGGTCTGACATCTAACAGTCACATACTCCAGGCTCGGGGAGCAGTGACTGTCTACAGTCACTGTATTTGTACACCAGTTGTTATTTACGTACACACACAGCCCCCCTCCTCTGCTCTTACCGGAGTCACTAGTCATATCATGGCTCTGTGCAGTGTAGCCTGTTAGCTGGATAGCAGAGTCTGGGATCAATGAGGGAAGCCAGGATTCCGTGATCAACAGAACGCAACTGTTCTTTACGATGTTATTTGTTACAACCTGTAGCCTCAGTTCATCAATTTTGTTGACGAGAGGTCTGGCATTTATGAGAAAAACACTGGTAAGCAGTAGTTTAACAGGCTACCTACGTAACCTCGCTTTTGTTTTCTCTCTCTACACTGCCTCTGTCGCCTGCCCGTTGGGATGATAATCCATGGAGATGTGGGACTCCTCGATATGCATGCCGGAATGTTGTGGGAGCGGAGAAACTCTGGTGAAACACTCCCCTTGCTGCACACTCTGATCTTGAGAAGTTCCTGTCGGCTGTAGATGATGTCGGTTTGACAAGATGTAGGTAAAACAGGTAGTAATACCAGCACACACATGTACACTAAACACTGAAACGAAGAGCACCGAGCTGCTGCGTTTGTGCACACCGCTATTCCGATGGTCCACATTTCACTGTATTTTATTTTGGCTTCAACATATGGATACTGAACTGGTCTCCAGAGAATTTCTTTGTTTTTTTTGGAACTGGGTTTTAATAAAGACTCACTAGTGGAAGTCAGGGCCGAAAATACTGATTAAGAAACCATATCCACAACACCAAAAAAACACACACTGATATAATGAAGTCTGAAATGGCTTTTCATTTTCTTTGTGGAGTGATTTACACCCTCGCTGGTGCCCTCCTTATAAACCTTCACAATAATTCTTACTTAATGCTTGATCAAATAATAATTCTCACTTGATGCTTGATCAAATTGGAAAAGTCTGATTAGTATCTTTGAGGTTAGTCTCATGAGAAAAATCAGGTTTCTCTTTGAAGTGGTATTGGTAGAAGCCTATGACTCATAGATGGATATTTTTCTAGGTTTAATATGTCTCAAAAAAGTCACTGTTTTCTTTAACTATTTCTATTTCTAGGATCCATTCTTGACCATGAATTACAGCAATTAACTGAAATCATTGAAGATTTAAGGCCACAGAATATTGTGAACTGAAAAAGTTTATCCATGTCTGATCTGGCCAAAGTAATTTTTTAATTAGTCAGTTCCTGCTTATTTTTTAAAGTTCTGTGGAGGTATTGAAACATTCATATGTGCTCAGTATGGAGTGAATTTAGTTAATGTCACAGTAGCATCACAGAAGGGTAAGAAGAAATTAAAAGTCTTCATTGCTAGCACAAACTACACCATTACATAAAAAACACAAGAAATCTGTGGTGCCTTATTTAAACATCAATTTAATAGATCCTGGTTTTTTTTGGGTTTCTCTAGATGTTCAGGTACCCCCATGGATAAATATTGTGTTGTAGATTAACAGGTAATGCTAAATTGGTTTGGTATAGATATTACTATATTCTCCAGGCAGTACACTACAGTACAGTAGTGGGGAGCAGTACATCAAAACATTAGAAAAACTTTTGATGAGTACAGTATCCACCTAATTCCTCCAAAACAACATCAAATTGAATTTTGAATTTCCCTGGAATCTTACTGTCTACCACACTACTTGAAAACTTATTCCATGTGTCTCTAGTTCTCTGTGTGAAGAAAATCTTCCTAATATACAGTATGGGTGATTAACAACTTACCAAATTTCCAACTGTACCCCCTGTGTTCTTGTTAAACTCATTTAAAAGTAACAGTCTTGATCCAATGTACAGTACTAATTACTTTCACAATTTTAAACAGGTCAATCATGTCACCTCCTAATGCTCCATTTCCTTAAACTGAAAAGGTTCAGCTCACTCAATCTTTCCTCATATCTCTTGGTGCTGGAATCAGTTCTTCTCTGGGCTTTTTCTGGTGGTGCTATGTCTGTTTTCTATCTATCTATCTATCTATCTATCTATCTATCTATCTATCTATCTATCTATCTATCTATCTATCTATCTATCTATCTATCTATCTATCTATCTATCTATCTATCTATCTATCTATCTATCTATCCATCCTTGAGCATAACCTCCTTGGACTTGAACTCTAGACATCGTACTATATAAGCTAACATTTTGCCTGGAGGTTTATAGTGATGAGTCTAATATTTCTCCTGGGTCCATCATATAATACCTTCAAGTTTCAGACCTTCCATTGTGTATTCAAACCTAACATTTTTACTTCCTACTTGTAATACCTTATATTTACTTGCTTTAAACATCATTTGCCACAAATCTGCCTAAACATTTATGCTGTCCAAGTCCCCATGTTGTTTTCTAGTCCTTAGGAATTCATGTTCTAAAAAATGTGTCAGTGTTTTATGTATGTACTAATTTACCTCCCTAAGCACTTAAAGATAAATCTTATCTGGTTTGGTGATTTATGAGGTTTTGATCTATTTAATCCATGCAGTACTTCTTTACAATTTCTAAGCCACTAAACACCTCCTTAGTAGTCCCTGTTACTGATGGGAGGTTATCCATTTCTTGTGAAAACTTCAGAAGAATGCAACTTTAGAGTTTTTGTCCTTATATATTTTAACTTCTCTAATTCTGGTAGCCTTCATTCTTACATATGCCCTATAGTTTGTTTTAGAGTTATTAGTCGTATGTGCCTTATAGAGTTGCTCAGTACAGTCAATTATAGTCATTGTTATGTATAATTACATTTTTTAAGTTACATTTGCTTTAATGCCAGTACCATAATGCACCTTTATTTGTTTCGCCCATATTACAACTGCTTGCACATACCATATCTCCACAGAACTGGAAGGAGGCCCTGCATAGCCAGCTCATATTAAACTGTCTAAAATGGGGTCCTCAGCTGGGTTCACGGAGAGCCGCACTGGCATTAAGCTTTTGCTCCAACTTAGTGTCTAAATTAGAAGTCAATTATTGCTGCCCTTCAGGACCAAATCTGAGAATTGATGGGCTTTTAGTGCACTGTAGACAACAGGAGGCAACCCTTCTCACTGTCTTCAAATTATAACCCAGTACTTCTTTTAAATTGTGACATGATGGCAAAGTGGATAGTGCTGCTATCTCATAATTCACGAGTCTTAGACTCAAGGCATGGCTTGGCCAATGCTTGTGCAGAGTTTTTATGTTTTACCCTTTCCAATGTGTTCCTTTCTGGTTTCTTTGCTTTTTCCCCCCATATTCCAGAGGTATGGATGTTAGGTTGATTGCTGACTGTGGGTATAAGTGTACGTGAACCATGGGATTGAAATATGCTCCATCTAGGATAGGTTCCTGCCTTTTGCCTGTTGCTGCTGTGCTAGGATACAGCCACACTTGCCCCTGACTGAGTCAGACAGATTAAAAAATGAGCAGAGGGATCATTTACAAATTTTTAAATCATTTATACATACTGATGCTGTCTAAAAGAGTTTACAAACCATTTAACCAAATAAATATCCAGTTGATCATTGTGGAAATAAATTTACCACAATTCAAATTTCTGTTTGCTGCTCTTTTTCCCATGCTGAATCTTCATCTTTCTTTACATTGACCTGTTTTAATACCATTTTTGGGGGAAGAAGGAGAACTTTCATATATTAGTAAGTTACTTAGTTAGTAAGTAATGCCTAGCAGAGACTGTAACATCACACATTTTCTTTTGTTTTGTAATTTGTTCTTTTCAGTCAAAAGAACTGAAACTTATGCCCAAAGGATCCTGGATCTGGTGAGGCATTAACACTTGTATTTGTGGGGAGCCACTTTAATTATGTGAATTCTCTCCTTTTGCTTTACTTTGATTTTTGTACCTTTTTTTTTGCTTTGTTCATCCCATTTTGTTTCAATATATAGCCAGAAATGAATATTTAATTTCAATAAAATGTTCTTGTAACATTACAGCCAGACTATTCATCTTGTACTCCCATACTTAATAGATTTGTCCCTTCTCAGGTAGAGCTACTGTATGTATTCTTTAGTCACAACAGAGTTATCCATTTTTAACCTGCTTGATCAAATTGAGATGTAGAGCCAGTTGAGGAGGAATTGAGCCCAATTCAGAATCAACCTAAACCAACTGCTTTGGGATGTGACTAGTGTTGATTTGCAAAACTTGCCGAAGCACTTTTCACAGCGAATATACTATGTGAACCAGTGACCTTGTTGGATGAATATTTTCTGGGAAATACACCATACAGACATCTTAGATTAACATATTTTTCCAAGTGTAACATAATGCTTTGCGAGGCCAGTGTGACATCACAGAACCGTAGCAGCCAAGGTCAGAACTTTCACACATGCATACTGTAAAATCATTGCAATAACCACCACTTTATCCAGCCAGATTTGCACCCCATTGCATTTAAAGAGACAATACAACAAAAACTTTCAGTATTTTCATTAGCTAACCGTAATGAGAATAGTATGAGTACTGCCACTAGATATATAACACTGATCCTTGTGAGCTGGCAGCGCAGCACTGCAATGCTAATTTTGTATCAAAATTATTCATGTGCCCAGCCACGATCCCCAAAACAAGCCCACCCTCCCCTCACCACAAACACAGGATACACAGTGAAATAATAATAGCAACATTTTTATTACTATTTACAAGGCGTTTTTTCTTCTTAATGGAAAAGAAAATTGCAAAGTATCTGCACAGATACATGGGAAGAAAAAAAAGACATTCTTGCTGTGCCCAAATTCGTAACTTCAAACAATGGAACAAGCCAATATGTGCCTTAAGAGTGAAACTGTTTGAGCACCATGATGCACGTTTTATTTACTTATTTCTAGTTTGAGGAAGTTTGTTGTTTTTTTATTTGTGCATTTGTTCCATCTGAGCGTTTTGTTATTTGAGGCACAGTGGCGTAATGGATTCCACTGCTGCCTCAAAGCTCAAATCACTTATTTGCCCATAATAATCGGTCTACCATAGTTGACAGATGTTTCTTTAGCACTTAGGGATGATCAAAAAACCAATGCGCCATTATAATCCACACAAAAGTAGTTTACTTCTTCCTTCTCTAATGTCTTCAATGCATTTTACAGTGTTTGACGAAGTTTGCAAATATTTCCATGGGGTTTGCCCATCAATAGATGTGAAATATTGCAAATTCCAAGCAGACAGTACCTAGAACCCAATTAGAATGGAGTCTCTCGGTGATGGGGTTAACCTGCAACTCTGTGCTGCACTGTAACCTCCCAAGTTTCTCAAATCAACAAATCAATTTGGTTATGTCTGTGTTTTTCACTGAATGGTGTCCTATCATAGATATTCATTGCTGGGGAGAAAGTTCATGGGTACAGTGTCATCATCTAGTAACACTCAAACCACAGCACCACTCCAGGCTTATAGGCTAAGGTGTAGTCATTAGTTAGTTATTAGCCTCAAAATCGATCCACTCCACTTTGTGATTGTCTTTTTCCAGTTGTGCCCTTAGTTAAAACCAATAATTAGTTGTTGCATTTTTTGTTTTAAGTGTTTGTTCTTCAGGACAATTCCAGCTGTTCAGTGTTCCATTGGATTGAATTATCTACCAGTCCTCTGCCAGTCCAGCAAATTAACATATTATTTTGCTCATGTTCTGCCCCAGGTGAATGGACAAACGTTTCCAATTGCCAGTGAAGCGGATCTGTATTTAAAAATGACTTGTGTGACATTAATCCCAAGATATAAATGAGCGTCATTCCAGCCTCTCAAATGATCCTTCAGGAGGTGAAAATTATCCTTTGTAGGACAGACACAGCAGTAACCTTGGAGAATGCCCATTTTGGCTGGTGCTCTGAAGCAAAAGCCAATCGTGCCAAAGCAGTGACTAGTTTGAATAACAAACTGAAATACCGTAAAAGTTCCCTCGGTTTTAACTGACATTTATGGAAATTCAAAATAAAAAAGTGTCATGCACAGAGACTCATCCTGCAAGAGTGCAGGAGTAAAACAATTAGTTTTCTGATCTATCTTCATTTTCTCCTCAATTATGCAACTGATTCAGCTTTCCATGGATGCATCATAGGAAATATATTTTTATGTAAGTAACTTGTTTGTGAGATTTGGAAGATGCCACTATTTAGGTTTGATTCAATAGTTACGTTGTATGCCAGGTGCCCGAATGAATGAAAATATTTACTATATATAAAGCATAAAGGTTTGGGGCTAATTAAAGCCCAATGTTACTGTAGTTTGTATTTAAGAACATGGAATGAGAAAAGTTCTTCATGCTTATTTGGTTGCCTATTGCCCCCTAAGTTTTTATGAAAGCTGTCTTCCTTTCAGTTGTATTACAGCACATCTTGTGCGTCTTCCCATCTTCTTGCTGCCTGTCAATGAAAACACATTATTAGAATCTTTTTAAAGTTGAGTTAAGAACAGAGCAGGTGTAAAACTTCATGTTAAGTATCAGACAGTAAATAATTCTGGAAAAAATATAAAATTTCCAAACCCACTTATAACTTTAAAATTGCTTTGTAGCTGGGAATAGACAAAGTATTAATAATTTTTTGACCAAACATTGTTTGCTGTGGGAGTATTGAGAGACAAGAGGTTGGGAGCATGCACTTTTACAGCGCATTACCGTACCCATCACACAATGAAGAACCTCAGGATCCCAAATTAGGACCCAAGTGCAGCCAAGCAACAGGTGCCTCCTCTGCACCACACTAGTTTCACTATAGTGGAGCAGTGTGAGATATTTTTAATGATGGCTGGACTGTCAATCCTGCCACCAATTCACCAATTATTCCGGAAATTCTCCCTGAAATTTGGAGGACCTGTTTGCAGGGCTGGAGGCAGGTTAACGTCATACCCAGGATGGAGCAATTGCAGGTTAAGGGCCTTGCTCAAGGGCCCAACAAATCACTTCTGGGATTTGAACCGGCAACCAAAGATCACTGGCCTGGCGACCGAAGAGCCACCACTCCACCATGGATTATTAAAAAAATTTAAAATGTACCAGCACATAAATACAGTGTTACAGTAGTAACAAAAACATGGCTGAATTTTAGATATGTGAATACGTATAATACAAATGCCCAGCACAGAAAGTTGGGGGTTATTTACTGAAATAATTTAAATATAAGTCAGCAAAAGATTGAAAAGCAGCTGCATCTTGATGACTTTTGATTGGAAAGCTTGTATGTGTGCAGTACTAGGGTGTTGTACCATGCTAGCCATTTTGGAAAATGACACCTTTTATTGGCTAACTAAAGAGATTACAATATGAAAGCTTACGAGGCAACTCAGGCCCCTTCTTCAGGCAAGTTGCCTTGAAAGCTTGCATATTATAATCTTATTAAAAAGCTTGAAGGACAAAGACATTGCAATGGGACCAGGATGTAGATGCCATTCTTCAAATCAAGGCAACTTTACAACAACAGGAAAAAATACAGTTTAGTGAAGTGCTGCTAATGAGGTCTTAAAACTTTAATTACCAAAATATAAAAGGGGGTCCCTTTAAATAATAAAGCACTGGAACAGGGGCTCCAGTGCTTTAATGTAATTAATGGTTCTTTATAAATCATTGTATCAAAGGACACACAAGCACTTAGGAGACAACTTCAGGGCTTGTCAAATGCTACTTCCACCACAAGTAGGGAGCTGGTGCTGCTTCTTAAAGCTTCTTCCCTTCCTCCCTCTGCAGAGCTGGAAATTGATGGACAAAGACCTATGATGTCACTTTTGGAATCTGGCCTCCCGAACCCAACTTTTTCACCTGCCTCACCTGATATACTGACTGCCATCTTCCAGTAGTCTAGCTGAAGACTCACATCTGGAAAGACATTTCTATAGTTACTGCATGTTTATTGTTTTTCAAAAATTTTTTGGGGAACACTTCATGGTACACCAAACCTTTATGCTTTACTTTTGACTTTCATTATAACACCATTGACATATTACATCTGTCTTAACTTAATATTCTGTAACAAACAAGAATTCAGACTAGTGATTATAAAATGACAAATTTGAAAGTGTTTTGGAAGAGCATATATATGAAAACTAAAAACAATTAGCATTTTTAGCAAAGTAAAGCTAATGCTAATGTAAATGTAAGAAAATAAAAAATCTATGAAGAACTTTAAGGATGAAGACAGCTGAAAAGAAGAAGAATTAAAAGTATTGATGTCCTCGGTATTACATTAAAAAAGACAATGTTACTACATTCAATAATTCAGTTGACAAGACATATAATACATATTGAATTACTCCCGGAACAGAACTAACTCATTTAACTAACTGTCTTCAGTCTTAGTACAACAGCCTAAAGGAATGCAATTTGACTCACACTTCGAGCATTTCACAACAAAGCTGTCTCATAAAATATATTAAAAAACATATGATTACATTGCAAGATATGTTCAGCACAGAATTTAGAACCTATTAGATATATATAAACGAAAGACCTGTGTGTGTGTATGGAGTACACTGCTCACGTTCAACCTCAGCCACTAGATGGCTCATGCATGCACTTTTAAATTTTTTCGGCTCTTGCATGTACCTCACTTCACACTACGAAAGACCTGTGTGCTGCAAATGCCGCCACTCAACAATGACGTTGTGCTAATGACACAGATGAAGAGATACAACATTGAAAAGAAGCAAATGGCACATGCGGCTCAACAACGTGCAAGTACAATATTTTTGCCTCCTTTGTTTAACTGGTTTCTCTTTATCTACTTTTAGGATTTGAGTGAAAATCTGATGATGTTTTAGGTCATATTCATGCAGAAATATAGAAAATTCTAAAGGGTTCACAAACTTTCAAGCACCACTATATATATATATATATATACTAGCAAAATACCCGCGCTTCGCAGAGGAGAAGTAGTGTGTTAAAGAAGCAATGAAAAAGAAAAGGAAACATTTTGAAAATAACGTTACATGATTGTCAATGTAATTGTTTTGTCACTGTTGTGAGTGATGAGTGCTGCTGTCATATATATACAGTATATATATATATATATATATACACACATATCCACATATACAGTGTATATACATATATATATATCTACATATACACACATACATATACATACACACACATATATACACACAAATACATAAATATAAACATATATATACATACATATCTAAATATATACATATACACACACATATATATATATATATATATATATATATATATATATATACAGTCTTTGGGGTGCGAGCAACTGTTGCTGGGGGTGCCAGAATATTATGAACTATCGTATCTGTTCAAGTTTTATTTAAATTTTAAGTAGAAGGAATTTTTATTTAGTCGACAGAATATTATTCCGGAATAAATCAACTCAAACCTTAAATAACTTATAATATTTTGCTCTCCATAAAAATATATCCTGTCTAAATTATACAAGTTAGAAATAAAGTAAACGTTAAAAGAACAAACATTCAAATTTCTTTACTCTTATGTAAATTTATATAAAAAATAAACTTAAATTTTAAATATCCCAAAAGATTTTGCTCTCCATAAAAATATATCCTGTCAAAATTATACAAATTCAAATATGAACATGGTGCATAACAAAACCTGGAAATATAAAAAAAATGTGTTCCTTTCAGCAATAACAAATCAAATCATTCAGTTGTCTTTGCTCATATGTCATTTTAGAGCTGGACGCCTGGCATCTTTTTTTGGCCACAGGTTCGTTTCTGTTTGCTGTGAGGTTCTGTGTTGTGGAGATTCTCAGGATGGACTGCAGGTGCTCATCAGTGAGGCGACTCCTGTGTGCTGTTTTGTTAGTCTTCATGACTGAGAAGAGCTTCTCACACAGATATGTGCTACCAAACATGCACAAGGTTCGAGCCGCATGTAGACGGAGCTGGAGCATTTGTACGGGAATGGAGTGAATAAACTGTGCGGACCCTGCAGTATCGTACTTTGCCTTCAGTGTGCCATTACACTGCAGCTCAATCACCTCCATCTGAATCTGCACAGGTGCAGTTTCCACATCAACAGCAAAAGGGTTGTGAAACAACTCAAAATTCTTTTTTTGTTTATCAAAGTCACCAAAGCGCCGTGCGAACTCAGTGCGTAGTGCTCAGTTAATCAGCAAAGTGCGTATTTGGGAACACCGTTGTGCCGACTTGGTTCAACATTACTTGGCAACAGGGAAAGTGGGGCAAGTTGCACTGGTGCATTTGTGTCTCCCATAAAAGTAGCTTCACTTGAAATCACTTTTTCATTTTGCATGGGTAAAAACGTCTGCTGAAGTGTCAGATTCTTCTTTAACTCTTCTGCTTTCTGTATCTTGTGCATTGCATTCAGGTCTTTCAGGTTATCTTGATGTTTTGTCTCATAGTGCCGTCTTAGATTAAATTCTGTAATTACAGCCACATTAGCTCCACAAATGAGACACACGGGTTTACCGGCAATGTCAGTAAACATATACTCAGCCTCCCATCGGTTTTTAAAGGCTCTATGTTCAGAATCACCTTTTCTCTTCGGCATCGTGTGGGCTAGCTTCGCAATAACTTGCAGCATCATAAGCTAGACTTGATTAACGCGGTAAGTGTTCGGCAAGGCAGCTTAAGCGCTGCATTATGGGATCTGTAGTTTATCGTGTTACCAGCGCTTCATATCCCCGGGCCATTATTAACAATAATATATAAAATGATCTCGCGCGCAGAAAATGACACGCGCGGATGTGGCTCGCGAGCCTTGAGTTTGACACATATGGACTAGATAGAACTTGAAAAGATATATTTTTTCAAATGTGATCGCGCAATTCAGATAGAGTTGACGTGCACTACAGTACATCGAGCCCGTGCGCTATTGTGGTTTTGCCTGCGTGCCTCAATAAGTTACCCTTCCCTTGCTCTTACTTTTTTACCGTTCATCTAATGAATACACTGAGAATGGCTTTACCAAAACAATCATTGATCGCGAATAAAGTATCCATTATTCATAAAGCTTCAATTGGTGATCTGTGTTTCTACGTTAACCGCATATTTTTTAATATGTCTCAAACCAAGGGGATGCAAGGCTAAAATGAATTGTGAAGCGCACATACATACTCAGTGCATCCCCTCTCAGGAATCGAACCTTGGACGCCGGCGCTAGAGGCGAAGCTTCTATAATTGCGCCACGGCATGTGGTTTATCTATCTAAGCATAGCAGTGTAATTCGTTTTTTGTTCAGCACTCTTTGGAACTTTTGCTTTTTGTCTGCGCACTGCGTCAGTTCACGTGAGCCGCTGAATACGATTTTATATGTCACTCGCTCGCTTCTAATTGTTTCGCTGCCTTCTTAATTATATAATGTATGTTTTCATCAGCGATTTTTGGAGCTCTTCCTGGTTTTCTACGTACTGCGTGATTACGTGAGAGGCGTGATGATGTCACACGAAACTCCGCCCCCACGGCTTTCGAGCTCAACTCCATTACAGTATATGCAGAAAAATACCTTCCAGTTATGACCATTACGCGTAGAATTTCGAAATGAAACCTGTCCAACTTTTGTAAGGAAGCTGTAAGGAATGAGCCTGCCAAATCTCAGCCTTCTACTGTACCTACACGGGAAGTTGGAGAATTAGTGATGAGTCAGTGAGTGAGTGAGTGAGTCAGTGAGGGCTTTGCCTTTTATTAGTATAGATATAGACACATATATACTTATATATTTGATATATAAATTAGTGCTGGGCAGCGATTAAAATTTTTAATTGCAGACAATCCCAACAATCACATTGTTATGTGCAAAATTCAATATTGAACTCAAAAGTAATGTATTGCATGTACTTGGTTTGCAAGCACTTTAAACAAATAAGGTGCTTTTTAACAGCAGTATTCCCTTTACATAGTAACACTTAAAATATTTCTTGTAAATCTCAACTTAAACATTAATGTAATCAAATCAAATATAAAACCAAAGCTATTTGCCACTGCCAGGGCATTAATGTTTTATCTAGTTTGTTCATAGAGAACATAAGAGTCCAGAGCCACGATCACAATATTATAACAGGCATCTTCCGAGCAACAGCAAATTGCTATTTTCTTTTTCATCTGAACAGATACCAGTAGAATCATTTTTTTTTTTATCTGGGAACAGCATAAACAGTCTATGTTCAGTAGCAACTCTTTCAGGGCTAATATAGTTTCCAAAAAACTGTTTTCTGAAAAGCGCACAAAGCAATGGTTTCACACATAAATCAACATAAAACATCTGTTGCTGCCTGTTGCGCCTGCTGTCAGTGCCTGTTTGCAGTTTGTGGCAGCAGCGGCTATGCGGGGGGCAGCTCGATGTCCAGCAAGAACCCATGGTGGGCTGGTTGCCTGGCTGTCTTTGTGAACGTCATTGTAATATCCCCCTGGTTCTTGTTGAGCTCCCCCTGGCGTCACCCAACAGGGCTGCCCTGTGGGAGACCATAAACCATTTCCATCCAGGGGAGCTGCCATCTAGCATCCCGGGGGATGTATTGTCCTGCAAAAGCTGTTTCCTTCATTTGAGGGACGTCCCAGCCAGAGTGAAATGCCGGCCATCCATCGCAGTACTCCTCCCCCAGCCGAACATTATAATGTGAGGCAGCCAACCCCACTAGGGTAGTTCTTCCCCAGGAGGGACTGTCTGCCTTGACCGGACCACGGCTTCTTCCTGTAACAAAAGAACAGGAGAACAACGGGGAGATATGGCATTTCTGTTTTCCTTTAACAACCTCCCCGGTTCTCCCTGGACAGTTTCGCCATAAGTGGCCTGGCCTATGGCATTCATAACATAGCCTCCTCCTATTTAGTAATGTCCTGTGGGACTGGAAGCAGGCCTGCAACTTCTGCGTAGTCCACCCCCAGCTAAACAAAAGGCTATCTCCCCACCCATGAAGAGAGCGTTCCCTCCACACATGCTCTATGTTAGGAGCTCCCTGCCTATCCTGCGGGTTTTCCTTTTCGTTCTGGGGATTGCTGACAGTTTGGGTCTCCCTATGGATAAGAGAGAGACCCTTTACTGTCTGCACCCCTTTTGATTTAAGTGTGGCCGATGTCCTAAGGTTTGGTACCACTCGTAAGCCAGCACTATCTCACTGCTCTGACGGCCCCACCCCTTCTATCAGACACTCAGTCATCACACCTAGATCAACTGTGGGATGTGAGACTACTTGGCAGCCGATACTAGACTAGACAAGTACGGTATTGGATACGCTCACCTGTACCGCTGAATCAGTCATCTGTGGAAGCCTCTGTCCACAGCGGCGTAAATATTCCTCCACATTCCTTAGAGGTGCCTCGGCCATCTCTCCCAATTCCTTGATTATTTTTTTAATTGAGGTGATGATCTGTAAAAAGCTTTGGACAGGTGCTATTAGTTTTTCAAGGTCCCGTACATTAAAGTCTTTTTCCCAATCGGCTGGAGACAAGTTCAGGCTTTCAAAAACCTCACCCTCCAGCTGCAAGCCAACAGGCTTTACCTGCGCCTGTGCCGTTGGGTCTCGCACGGCCTTTTGGGATTTGGAGTTCCTGAGATTGGCTTTGAGCCGACCGCGATCCGCCTGACTCAATTTTACGGTGGATCGATTGATCACTCCCTGAAACTCATTACCTTTAAACATGGTGTTCGACACTTCATCTACCTTCCCCTCCTTTTTCGAAGAAATCGCATCCGTCAAGGGGTCTTGAGGTTGACCTTCTCCTTCTCGTGATGCATTGGGGCTGGTCACGTGTCCTAGGCTGTCTGACCTCATGCGGAAATCTTCCGTGCTTTCATTCCCCTCGGATAATGCACAACCATCTTTGGGAGGACTTGACATTTTAATGACAACCTCTGGGTGCGCACCATCTACGAGGAATGAGCAGGGGACAAAATGGGTTATTTTAAATATGTTTTCAATCCCTCCCCTGGCACATACCTTGTCTTTGTTATTGGCACCCGGAAAAGTGTCTTCCCGTATGACAGTGTGGCTCCGTTGCTCCTTATGGACACAGGGGCTGTCTTGCATCAGATTTCCCTCAGCACTGTTGGTCGGCTTAATCAACTTCTTTTTTCCCATAACAAACTGTTGAAACGAGTTTGGCGGTTTCGTCTGTTGCTGTCTGGGGGTTCTGTCCACATTAATATTAAAGGTTTTCTGACCCAACAAACAGCCAGAATCCTGCCGACTACACCAATTGTGGACGCTAGAGGCGTTGTTGCCCCGTTGAACCCACCAGACAGACGTCCCAGACACGCGTGTAAAAGCACAAGAAGATTCTTTAATAATTTTCTTCAATAATAGTGCACCAAGCACCGCACAATCCACAATTCTCAATCAACATAATAATAATAATAATCAATAATCACACACAATCCTCCACTCGCAGGAGCTCCATCCTCTACCACCCAACTCCAGCTCGATCTGCTGGGTTTCCCATAGTCCTTTTTAAAGTCCCTAACCTGGAAGTATTCCGTCTCCGGGTCAAATGCTTTCTTCAGGTGCCCTGGAAGTGCTGCGAGTTTCCGTCCTCCTGACTCCTAAGTACTTCCAGGTTAACGTCATTGTAATATCCCCCTGGTTCTTGGTGAGCTCCACCTGGTTGTACCCACGGCACCCAACAGGGCTGAAGAACTGGACTCCATGTCCCATGCTGCCCTGCAGGAGTCCGGGGAACCATTTCCATCCAAGGGATCTGCCATGTAGCGTCCCGCGGGATGAATTGTCCTGCAAAGGCTGTTTTCTTCATTTGAGGGATGTCCTGGCTGGACTGAAATGCCGGCAGTCTATCACTATATATATATATATATATATATATATATATATATATATATATATATATATATATATATATATATATATATAGTGAACGATAGGGGGCGCCCTCGCTCCCTTGAACCCCTGTCCACGACTCCAGACACGAGGTAAAAGTCGTCAAATCGACTTTATTTTTCTTCCACAGTGTACAAAGCACACTCTCCTCCACAATACTCATATAAATCACTAATACTAATCACAAATACACAAATAACCAATCCTCCAGCTCCCAGACGCGTTGCCACCCTTCCACCCAGCTCAGCTCATTGTCTGTGAGTTCCCATAGTCCTTTTATACCTCCTGACCCGGAAGTGTTTCTGCCCAATAGTCCACAAGTCCTTATTCCTTCCGGGTCAGGGTAAATAGTCCCTTTCTTCAACCCGAAGTCCGCCGCTCTTCCTGTGACGAACCTCCAGGTCACAGGGCACGAAGAAGCCCTCGGTCCTCCCTGCAGCTCCCTCCTGTGGCCCCCACGGCATCCAGCAGGGCTTTGCATAAAAACTCCAATGTCCATGATGCCCTGCTGGTCTTCTGGGGACCTCCATGCTACAAGGAGGGCTCCACCTGGCAGCTTGGGGGTATTGGCCGGGATAAATGGCCGGCCATCCATCACAATATATATATATATACTGTATATATATATATATATATATACTGTATATATATAATTGAGCCTCAATGTAAAAAATGAATTAATAAGGGTGTTGACTACAGTACGTACAGTAGGATAATATTTACTTTGCATTCCCATGATACCTCTGCCAGTTTACTACAAATGCCAAATCTTGGCCCATCAATTGTTTTCAAGCCCATATGGACACAATGAAACACAAATATACAGATATCATGTGAAGGTGTATTAGTGAACAGTCAACATCAATTTAGTTGGAGATCTGACATCACTTGTAGGGTTTATAAGGAAAGGACAAAACCATTTGATCATAGCACAGACAATGCTATGGAGAGGCTGATGATCAAACTAAAGGGAGTGGGAATTCAAGGCAAAATGTGCAAGCGGGCTGAAATGCTTCAAACACAGAGTTTTTATGAGAGAAACTTTTATTCAAGTTTACATCATTTTAAAGGTCCCTGAAGAATCATTGCACAGCTTTTTGTTCTTTTGAAGTTATATAAACAATCTAAATGAAAAAAAGAAACAATTCAAAATCTGGTTATATTTGATTCTGACACTGAATTAGGAGGCCTGATAGCAGTAAAAGGCTTGGAAAGAATTTTAAGTTGGGTAGATATGCAATAAATGAAATTAAACATTTTAAATGGAAAATTTAAAACATTAAAAGCACAAATATTATATACAAGTGCAAGATAGGCTGTCTGAAACTTGAAAGTACACCATATTAGGAAGACTTGGGCATCATAGTGGAGTATTTATTGTTTATATCCAGACTGTATAATGAAGATTAAGATGATTAATTGAACATTAGGTTGTGTAGTAGATAGGATAAATTTTATACAGCATTAAGAAACATTTCTTCAAATCTTGACAGTTTTTTGCAAAATTTAAGTGAAAAGATATTAATGTAATTCACTGGACTGCATGGCTTGCTTTTGTCAACACTGGTGCCCTTATGTTTGATCAATGTTAATTTCACAGATCAGTCAATCAAAAAAGTGAGCAATTCAAAAATAACAAAATTAAATATTAGAATATTCAATATTTCCAAAATGAAACAGGAAACAGAATTTGAACAACAACAACAGTTAACAATACATAATTTACAGAAGAATTACAATAAGAAATATTGTTACAGATGCAGCAAGAAAAATATGTTTTTAATTGTGAATGTGACCATGCACAGAGCATTATGTACAGACCTAGGGAAATAGTAAAATGCATACAGCAGATAATAAATTTCATTTCCCAATTCAGCCTTTTGTCTGGGGAGACAGAAACTCTGGAAATCTCAAGCCTCATGTGAACCAGTCCAACCACCCGTGCCTCCATTTCCACCTCCCTGATCAAGCTGTTGTGTCGCCAGGCAGCTTACTAATTCTAGTCTGTCACCAGGTATATGACGCACTCATCTTGGCGATAGCTGCCTACTAATAGAAGCTAAGTGAGAAGTGACTTTAGCAGCTGTTCCCTGTTCAACCTGTGTCCTCACTTGGATCTCATTTATCTGTATAACTGAAATGGGCTAATGTTTCTGAACAATGGCCTGCACAAGTTGCTTAGATATCTTACAGTTTGATTCAACTCACGATCCTTCATTTTTCTGCAGTGTGCATTTCTAAAAATATTCAGCAAGCATGCAGTACAGCTGTCTCAGCAGAAGACTTGTTAAGTCATTCACTCCTGAAGGCAACAAGAACAGAGCCTGCCTTTTAATGACAAAATATACATCTATAGATTTTTTTTTAACCCAAACTGCATACCCCATTTGACTGTTTCTAAATTCTGCATTTTCCTAATAAAGGTTGCTAGCATTGTGTGCATGTCATATTCAAAGACATGTGGATAGAAACAATTTGAAGGCATGACAATATTAAAAAGGGGCTTGCAATGGATCTTAAAATGTTATGTGGGCGGAATAAGCCGTACCTCTCACCTTACAAACACCAACACTAGCATCATTTTGTAGCAGCACTGACCACCAGTAGGCTCACAAATGTACCCAACCTGCTGTGCTATCATCAGCTTTTCCAACAATCATGAGCACAGCTACCTCACCATGAAGTTTGTAATTATTTTTTCTGTTTTAAATGTTTAAATTCTGCTCTTCTTGCATGTCCAGAAATGGTTTGTTTTAACATTTTTGCAGCAGAAAACCAACATACCTGTGTGTTATCAGTGTGGTGATGATGAAGAAAAGCAAAGACCACACTTAAGGAAGAATTTGCCATGTGTATGGGTCTTACAGGACACCTCTATTAGATGTTTTTGTTTACACGGCTAAAATGGGACAAGTTGCAGTAAGCTGTTAACTATCCTGCACTTGTTTCGGATGAGGGAGACAACCATCAGTACATGGGGGATACTGTAAATAAGCACAGGAAGAACCTGCAAGCTCTACCCACAGTACAAGCTGGGATTCAAGTGCAAACCATTCAAGCTTTGCTGCTACTGTGCTACCTTTTAAAACAAACCTGTAAGGTAAACTTTTTGCCTCACAATATTCACCCACACCCTGGTAGCACTGGATGGATGCAATGCAGGAGCAAACTCTGGACAGGGCACAGAACTCACTCATGCACACATCAAGTATAGAGTAGAGCTGGAAATCAATACTAAGGGTAATAATTCCATACAAGTGCTTTGACAACTTTATGTAATCCAGTCCAGACCAAAAAGGGCCTTCCATGTTAAAAATTGTAAACTGACAAAGTGAAATAATTCATTGTAACTCACATGAATTTATTTCAAGAAGACTTTTTTACACAGCACTCAAAGTGCTGCTTTAATACGGATTAGTAGTTCAGTGTTTATGTATATGTATTACTTGATCCATTCATCCATCCTTTATCCAACCCACTATATCCTAACTACCGGGTCACAGGGGTCTGCTGGAGCCAATCGCAGCCACCACAGGGCGCAAGGCAGGAAACAAACCCCAGGCAGGGCGCCAGCCCACCGCAGGTATTACTTGATTTTTCTCAAAATGTTCTTATCAGCCAGCATGTGACAGACTTGTATATTGTAGCACTGGACACTGCTGGCCAGCACTGACCTAACTGGTATTTGCTCATTTCATTGCTCTTTTATGTAACTCGCTATCCTTAGCAGGCCCACTCGCTTAAGCCACACTAGAATAGTGATTGTGAAACTGCGGCAGGCTTTGCATTTTTATAGGCTCTCCTGATGCCGGTGCTGAAATTAGTAATTTGAATAATGGATTGCCAGCTTATACTGTTGCAAGAGTAAAGGGCCATTACAATGCATTCTGTGGATTGTTCCATGTTCTGGTCACTGAGATGGGCAATGAGTTGCTTCACTTTGTATGTGATATTTGTGATATTTTTTCATCACATATCTCGTATACCCTGTCCTTGCATCTGGATGGCCAAGTTTGATTGGGGCACCCTGCAAACTGTTAAAAACTGAAAAATGGCTTATTTTTCACCCCAACTCTCTATCTGCTGCCTACCTACTTGAAAAACGGAGTGCTCCATTTCTCTGTGTGAGCTCCATTGACCTGCACTCTGTACACAGCTCTCATTCATATTTTTCAATAATGGACAGCCTGCCTTTCACATACCAGACAAAGAGACTCAAGTACTAGTTGTGTGTAAAACAGCAAGTAGGACTTGATGAAAAGACTAAATTGAAACGTCTGTAAGTGGAGGATGCACTGGAACAAAGGAAATCATAGTTTAGACCCAGATGAGGGTGCAATAAAAGGATGTTAGTACTTTCATAGCAGAAGTGGTGAAACTTCTGAAAAAGATCATTAGTTGAATATCTTAGGTGCTAGAGCACCAGAGTCTTGTGTGTGCTTGAAAAATGACTTGAATCTACCAATTAATCTTTATTTTTTATATTGCTGATATTCATGCTTCCACATCCCCTCCCACAACAGAGGTGTTGTTGAAGGTCTGATACTTAATCTATTGTAGATCTGGAGACGAGAGGTGCATGGTTAATGATTGATTTACAACCATTCATATATTCATCCATTTTTCAAACCCATTTTTCTAATATATACAGCCAATGGTTGTGCAATATTCTATTCCCTAATTCTATTTCCCGTTTCATTCATATATTTTGAATTTGTGGTGAAGCTCCATGTCTCCAAAATGAAAGAAATAAAAAATAATGACAAAGGAGAACTGAAAATCTGAAAATCCATTCCTCTTAATGTCTGTTCTCTTTCTCTCTCTGTCTGTCTTTTACTTCTTGCAGTCTTAACCAGTTCTATTCTGCTGCGTTTGTGTTCACCTTTTTACAGTTTTCATTGCTTTCTCTTGTGCTTGTTGCATTAATTCATCTCCCTCCCTCCAAAAGGCCATTCGTTAACCAATATAAGTCCAGTCATCACTATAGCAGTGATATAGTAGTACTTTGTAAGGTAATAGTGAGTCTCATTGCCTAAACCAAAATGTGTTCTTTGAATACCCTGACTTATTAGTAACAGATTAACATCATTCTGTGCTGGCATTTGGATCTTCCTTTGTGTTTACAGATTCAATTTTCTCCTACTTTTGACTCACTGGTTTATCACGGGTGCATTTCTTTTTTTTTTCTTTATTCCATCATTCATTTCACCATAATAATTGGCCTGGGGGCTACATTCACTTTATCATTGGGGCTTCACAAGGTGATTCTACTATACCTGCCAGCCATCCTTCCCTCATAAAGCTGGCTATCCCTACAACTCCACCACAACATCAGAACCATGTCATTCATCTTTCTTTCTTTCTTTCTTTCTTTCTTTCTTTCTTTCTTTCTTTCTTTCTTTCTTTCTTTCTTTCTTTCTTTTCCTTTGCACTGTTTCTGTTTGCCCTCCCTTCTTTATCACACATATTCTTTTACAGTTTACCCACTTGTTTCTGCTCTTCTGTTGCTTTAAAGGTGTTTGACTTGAATGTCATGCTCACTGTTTAATTAAATTTTACTCCACACAAACACAAGCATATATCAGTGCATTCATCCATCTTTTCCTAATTATGGATGGTGAAAAAGGAATCTATGAGGTCAGGAAAGAGCAGAAGACAAGAATCAACTTGGGATGTCAAGCCAGTTTTCCAGAGAGCACCCTCATGCGCACATACATACACACTCACCTGTTTTAATCTTCGTTGACCTGTTATTTGTCTCGCTCTTTTTTTCTTCCACTCCATTGTCATTTTATTTGAATCCTTCTTCTTTTACTCTTCATCCTCAAGCAAACTTATTTATTTCTGCCACCTTCTGCTCTAATAGTTTCTAATCCTCCTTGCTTCCAGTTCTCCTAATTTCTATTTCAAATAGAGTTTGTGTTTCAGGGTTCCCTTGTGGTGGCTTTCTCTTCCTGTTTTTTGTACCTTTTATACTCTGCTCACACAGCTCTTTATTTTGTGCCTTAGGTGGTAAGATGAGGTATGGTGTTAGGACTCTAAATGGGGTGGAGGGGGGTTGCCTCTCCCTGCTTGTTTAATCATCTCATTCCTGCTCTTTACCTCTGAGGATTTGAAGGGTAAAGGAAATTCAATAAAAAAGATGCATTACTCTTGCTCACAGCTTTCAAGCCCTTCTCTTTCTTTGAACATGCACAGTTCTAAGCTTTCTGCTACGAAAAGACTCTTCTGCTCACATGAACATACGGTTCACTGGTACTGCTTTCCTTACACAATATTTGGCATATACAGGATTAATTCTGTTGTACAGAAGACTGAAATATTTGGGTGAGTGTGTCCTTATGTATTTGTGAGTATGCCGAAATAGTCAATTTTTTTTAAATTGACTTCAGATATTCATGTTTATATTTGCCCCTTTTAAATTCTTAACCTTATCTTTTAGCATCCAACAGTATGTCAAAGTATTTCAACCTTTACAAAGGTGACTCTTTCATACATTTAAAAGCCAATAACACTGGGCAATTTAGGATGACTGTTTAAAGAAATGCTGAATTCTTACTATTTTGACAATCATCATATGTTTTGTCAAAATACTGTTTTTTGCAGGTCTAATTTTTACATTTTTTTAAAATAAGATGAGTGCAATGAGTACTAAAAGTACATTATAGTGTAAATGCAGTGTTAATACATGTAATTTTTGATAAACTAGTGACATTTGTCATATGATTTTTACCAGATAACAAGTAACCACCTTCTGTAAAATTATAATGCGCAGACAGAGATGGAGAGATAATTACTGGTTCTAATTCTCAGTACCATTTAAGAAAGTAGATTACTGTTATTTTCAAATTAATACATTTAATTGCTTTTAAAGTTACATGCTGTTAGAAATAAGGCAAGACAAGTGAGTACTCTTAATGTATGGCAACAGAGGGCAGTAGTTCACCAGTTTTTGAAACACTTAAAAGCTACTTCTTGAAATATTGTTTTTGTGGTTCACACTCTGTTTTAGCAAATCAGTCACGCAGTTTATACTCTGCAGTCTCACTGTTTGACAGATGAAACAGTGCAAACGTCTTCTTTTACAATTTTACAAAAGTTGAGGTTATTCACTAATGGTTCACTCAGTCCTTGTCTATCTGTAAGCACTGGTTAAAGACAGACAGACAGACAGACAGACAGACAGATCTATCTATCTATCTATCTATCTATCTATCTATCTATCTATCTATCTATCTATCTATCTATCTATCTATCTATCTAAATGTGTTGGGTATACAATTCTGCCAATCTATCTTAAGATAAAAATGACAATCTAGGACCACATAAACCATCTAATAAACTGTAGGAGCCTTATGTGCTTTACATTTGTTAAACTGGGCACTTGGTTTCTTTTGGAAAATGACATAATAATTAAATAAATTCAGTATTTTTCAGATTGAGAGGGAAATCATTTTGCAAAAAAAACAAAAAACAATTATGTTTTACAAAATGTAAACAGATGTTAAGATTACGTTAAGGTGCATCTATACTCAGTTTTACAGTGTAGTGCCAGATGTCTTCTTTTTACTTCACTTAGTTCCTCTTCTGTTTATCATATGCATTTCATACCCAACAGACTAAAATTTAATGTATTTGTGAATTGTCATTAAGATGATTTTTGCAGGAGATTCACTGCTTTGGCATTTATTTTTTCAAGCAAAGCAATATGTAGACAGTACTTTATTTACAGAAAATTCAGCTTCACTCTCTTTCTGCTTTTCATGGTGGGTGCCATAATGTTAACAGACAGAGCAGGTCAGAAACGACTTCCCTGTCTCCATTAACAACCTCCTGGTTTTCTTGTGGAATTCCCAGGCATTACCATGCCAGCTGTTCTACCTGCTTGTGTTTTGGACCTGCTGCATGTTTAATGACATTGCTTTGTCTTTACAGAAGTATTATACTTCATTTAATTCCATATTTCCTGGTTTTCAACCTCTTGTCTGTCATAGTTCTCATAACTGACATTGAGCATACATGTATGTGTCCAGATTCTCCCACACCAGAATCTGAACCCGTAGCAACTGCCACACACGTGTGCATGAGATTCAGTTGATGGGCTTAACTAAATGTACCTCTACACTTGACCAGGGATTGGCAATGCACCGTAGCACCTTTTCTGCTTCCTTTGTAAACCCACAGAAGAGAAAATCCTGCCTGACCTCACTTCCAGCTCCAGTTCTGATCTCACTTCCCATTCCGACCCTCAAAGTGCGCCCCTTCCTGGCTACCCTCTATAAATCCGCCATATTACCTCTTATTGTCAGTCCAGTTGTGAATTCAGTCAGTTAAGACTACTGTGATTTTGCTCACATTTAAGCTCATTTGGATACCTCAAACCTCTTTCTTGGTTTTGTTGTCTTTCGTACTCAACACATCATCAATATGGGAAAACCAACCTGTCTCACCACAGCTCATATTCCCTCCTTAAAAAGCAACAATGTTATAAATGTTTGGTTGATGCAAGTCATTTATTCCCCTGTTTTAAAATGTCTGAAGAATCACGTCACTCTGCCTTTGCAATCTGCATTTAAACTGAAAGGAAGAGTTTTGTCCCATAATCAGCTTTATCCTTTGGAGATCAAATTTAATGGTAAACTTATCCCCTCCAGCATCCTGCCCCCAGACCTATTAAGGAAAAATATTACATCTCTTTTATGAACTCTAGTTATTTTGTTAATTTGTTAACCTTGCGGATACACATTTATCCAGAGTTTTTTTAAGGTTTGGAATCCTGCAGATTCTACTCTCATTTTCATTTTGCAGTATTTTTTTCTTTTAAGGTTTATACCATTATTTTAATTTAACATTGCTCTATTGCATTCCAATAGTGATTTTCTATGGGGGCCGCCGATGTGTGTATTTGTTGCTTAGATATAATGATACTTTGTTAAGATCACACTTCTCTGAAGTCACAAGTTACATCATTAGTATGATGCATTTTACCACTGTAGTGCCACAGTAGGCATCAAAGATCATGCACATCAAAACAAATCTTTCATGTGTGTTTTGATAAAAACATTCCAGTATTCCTACTAGGTTTCTGAGACTTTGATTTTTGGTTATGTATTGGGGTTAGTCACACGGTCTGTCACATCCATCCATTGTGGTGCTCGTCGCCAACACTACAGTATAATTTGATGATGTTGTATGGGTTGTTAGACATGAAATTAAAGTGTTCATTTCAAAGGAAGTATTACACCATTATAGAAGGCAAAGCCCAATGAGGGACAGAAATTAGGATGTAAGGGTTACGGAAAAAGTTTGGAGAAGAATTTCTGATATGGGAATTGAAAAACAGAGAGATCTTGAAGAGGAATGTTTGAATCTGTGTTGTCATTGAGAAAATGCAAGAATATTTTTTTCATTTCTTACATTTTGCATTTAATCTTTTTTTTCATACTTTTGTACTTCAATAAATTAGCTAGACTCTTTTAATATTAATTTTGTCCACATTTTTACATTTTCTGGTCACAGACTTTTAAGTGAAAACCAGTCTGCTTAGGGATTTTATTGAAGTGCTAAGCAGAGTTAGGGATGTTAAATACAGGCCTGTAACAGGTAACTAAACTGATTTTTGGCTTTGGAACTGCAGGGTGAACCTTAAGGGTTTGAATGCCACCATATCTCTAACCACTTAGACTGAGAAATAAAGAAAGATAATCTGAGTGTCCCTTCAACCCCAGGTCTAGTCTATCATGTGCTTACTAAAGCTGCAATTTATCAAAGCAATGCCATTTGGAAACAACTTCTACATGAGGCCAACACATACAACCTGGGCCAGGTTTAAGGAGCACAAAAACAGGACCCTAAGCAATGGATAAAATGAATATAATCTGATGAGTCATCTTTCACCTTATTAATTGCATGTTGTATTTTTTGGCGATTGTTAAAAAGGCGAGGGAACTATAATGGTATGGATAGCCATCTTGTGAAAGTCAGTGGGTCAAATGACTGCTCTGCATAGTTGTAAAACCACCAAGCAAATAAAGCAATTTTACATGTGCACCCTAGGGTTCCCTCCTGATGTTCCACCAGTTTCATATTGTCCACATGCATACTGCTATTTCAAGAATGGTTTCTTGAACACCAGGATAAAATCTAATGTTTTCCTTGCCATCTCCAATCACAGAGCTAAACATCATTAAAAGATGTCCTAGATCACAGAGTGCAGAGTAGAAGTAGAATTCCACTTCCTTCATCACTCAAAGAACCAGAAGCTTTTCTTCCTGAAGGTAAAGGATGAACCTACTCCTTATTGTGTTCATGATATGAATATATTATTATGTGTTTTCATTATTTTGTCATCCTTCTGTCTATGGTATTAATTTTTGTCAGAAGATTTGCTCAGTAGTTTATTGCTCAGATACTAGCAATTAGACCCTGACACTGACTCAGATTAAAATTCTCTTCACGTCTACATGGTTTTCTTTCTCCATTCCAAAGTCATACTCGTAGAACTATTATACACTCTAAATTGGCCCAGATTGTGGGATTGTATATGTGTTCCATGGCGGTTGGTTTTTGTCTTTCATTTTAGTAAAATGGTGTTATTCTGGCACCTTAGAATAATGCATTTAACAAATTGATGGACAGATTACTAAAAAGAAAATTAACCTGAGTATTGAACGTCTCATTGAATTACATGGGAGAACTCTGATAAACATCTGTGCAAAATAACATATATATTATCCCAATTAAATGACCATCCTTTCAGCTCTAACATCATAACAAAAAATAGGAGTTAATAGTTTAAGACATGTCTTTGATACAGAAATGTATGGATTGCATTACTTGAAGGGATGGATAGTACTTCTGGCACTTCTTCAGAGCCTACAGGGCGAAGTACGCTACATGATGATCTGTAAAAATCATTGATTTCTTCCTTGTCAGAAAAAATTTGGCTGCAACCCGTTCAGCAACAGCATGAAAGGAAGCCAATATTGTGATTCTTGTCAGTTCTGTTTATTTTCTTGAAAAAAAATCTGTTCGGTGATATCACAAGAGTGTATCACTACAACTCCTTACTCCCACTTGCAAAACCAGAAGATGAATCACTAAGGCACTCTGAGGCATTGGTTCAAGCTAAAGAGGCTTTGTATCTCATTTACAAGGCATGTTTGGCTACTAGACTACTGCTAAACAGAATGAGCCATATATTTATGGATGAAAAAAAAATAAAGATGAGTACCCTTGATGCTGTCCTAATGGCATTTCTCAGAGCACTCAGTCTCAGCACAAACACATCACTCACAGCACAGATGAAGCTCTCTATGACTGAGATGCAAGTCTCATACAGTATGGTATTAGACATTTTAATCTACCAAGACATTCAATAACTCTTAATGCAACATGAGGATATAGAACAGGACATGGTAAGCTTAGTGCTCCTGCTAGGCAACAGTGCCAGTATGAGAAGCACGGTGAGCAAAAAGCCAATATTTTAATCTTTAATGAGGACTGAATGGCTTGGACTCAACCTACTGATACAGACGAAAGCAAAAGGAGAGCTGTAAATACAATGGCCATAAAAAGCTCAATCCTGTAGCATTAGAGATCATTCAGTAACTACTGTTGAAACCAGAGTACATGTCTACTTTAATAAAGCAATGGTAGAAATGAGCCTTTGAACCTTGCACAAGTAGTCCAATAGAAAGCAAAAATCCAAAATTATTTGTTTTGTATTTATGTATTAGGTGGAGATGCCTTTTCCAAAAAGGTTTCAAGAAGCCAAAATCTACTGCACAATCAATGGACACAAATTAGGAACAGACTTTACTATGATTTTTAAAATTAAAAATTTATTCTACAGTAGACATGACAAGAAAATGGTGTGAGTGGGTGTTTGTGTCTGTCTGTGTGTGTGTGTGTGAAAATTGCATTAAGTGGGTTTCAAAATAACAATAAAAAATTCATATTTTAGGAATTTAAATTCTGGTGAGAAAAGTACCTGTGGGAAAGCAAGAGCTATGTTATGAATTTACAAGAAGACTTCAAATAAAAAACTACATGAATAAACAAATTAAGAGTTGTGTTACTTTGGTAGAACATTCTCTAATATAACATTAAATAACATAATTAGTCTAGCTTAATCCAGTTTAGGGTCAAGACTATCCCGGCAGCACTGGGCACAAACTAAAAAGCAGCATTGGACGGTCCACACGTCCACTCTGTTATGTTACAGTTAGGGGCTTTTCCCTGATTTATGGTTATTTCCCTTCTTATTTTTATTTTTAAAGTATTATTTTTTGTGTGTTTTTAATGTAATTTTTGTTACTATTGTTTAATGTAAATACTAGGGGGCTTTGCTCCCTGCTCACTTAGCTTGCCAACTCCTGGGCCTGCGATACGCGCTAGCCTATTTGCAGTTTTGCTGCTCACATATTGGGATGCGGATGTACAATTTAAACAGACTTTTATTTTCGTGGGAATTGTTACATATGCATAATAGAACTAACTATTTTACATTACAGCGAGTAATTCACCATATTAAAAAATAGCAAAACATAATAATTTGAAAGTAAATTATGTGTCATGTTGCGTTAGAGTTATTTGTTGAGTAACACAATTAGTTCTGTTTGGCTTTGAAATTATTTTTATTTAAACTTTTTTTTACTTTTACACTTTTACTGTAAAATTTCAGTAAAAATAATTTTTTGAACAAATTTTTTGTCAATATTGCATTGAATTTTGATTCTGTGTTTGGACTTTCATCGTGACAACGCAACGTATAACTGCTCGTGATTGAATTTCATTTCTTTCTCTCTATTAAATAAAATGACTTTTTTCAAATATTTGGCTCTGAGATTTGTTAATTGTCTTTGCAAAAGCTATTTTATTGGAAAACTGTTAACATTTTAATACGAATGGCATATCAAGATCTCCTTTTTTGTCTAATGTTATCCGCAGAAGATTTACTACGTTACCTTTCTTGGATACTTCCTTCGTTCTACAGTAATTTGTGTGGTGGAAGACCAGACGGTGTTAACGGCTGTAGATATTCTTTGGGATATTGTAAGTTGATGTTTTCATCTTCCTCACGATCACTACCAACTGTTTCAGCATAATCTATTCATACTCATTTAACCAATTTGCTGTGTAACCAATCAACATTTACTCATTTTTTCTGTTGATAACCCTTTGTGATGAAATTCTTCAATAGCAATTGGAAATACTATGTCTTCTTTAATTGGGAAGTTAAAGTGAGGAAAACGTAAAAAATTATAAGAGCTGAGAGAACAGGAACTTTGTCTGACAAAAGCATTCACACAAATGAGAAGTGAGAGTACCGTGTGCGTAGTTGAATATGGTTGAAAGGAGGGTGTGACTTGAAAAATATCTCTTGGCCAAAGTCTCATGGGACTTGAAAAAAATCTCTTCAAAAAAGTCTTGTCAAGTCACAGGATTTTTTTATTTAATAGAGAGATTATTTAATTGCTATGCATTGTCTGCTTGTGCTTCATGGTCATATTCCTTGTGTTTTGTGGGTCGAACCACAAGAGGCAGGGCCATCTTGACCTCACTTTATATTTAGGTTGAGCAGAGCATCCCACCAGAGGTCCATTGACTGTTTTGGAGTACATTTCTTATATAATTACTATTCTTGAATTTCACAATTTATTGTAATTTGTTTTGTCTTTGGTTTCTGATTTTTGGATTACATTTTGGATCTGCTAGACTTTTGCTGCTATTTGTCTTGTTTCGCCATATTTTATTCTTCTTTTGCTTACTGAATACATTTATTGAATTTTAAAGAACTTACTTTGTTTGTGTGCTTCAAGCTAGAAAGTTTCAAGGTTTTCCCCATTTTTGCATTTTTGGAATGTTTTTATTTATTTTTGAACTTTTAAAGGCAGTGCTCCATTGTGAGTTTGGTGTCTGGGTGCCTGAGGTGAAGCTTGTTTTGAAGCTGAATAGTGAAGTCCTACCAACATTTTTATTTCATTTCAGGCTTGTTCACCACTTTTTGCCAATTTATGTTGATGCATCACAACCCACACAATCACACAGTGCCAATGTGGAGTCTCCTAACTAGAATGTCTTTCGAGATGTGTAAGGAAATTACTCAGAACATTAGGAACAGACTGAGAGAGTGTGAAGTAAAAACTATTTTGAGGAGGAATGACCACAAGATGAAAAAAGCTTTAAAAAGGCAAACAGCACTCAGGGTCAGGGATAGGCAGGCATTCAAAAGCCAGTAAGATGAACTAATCAGTGAACAATATTTTTTAGGGGAAAGACAGGATCATAGTCAAATGACACTAACAAGAACATGAGGCCAAACTGATCAAAAACAAGCCATAACCAAAGTAAACATGAAGTAATACACTCATTGATTTGAAAGATTTGTACCCCATGCCTAGGACAAAAAGCATGGTGTATGGTGTTGCGGAAAATACTTGATAGATAAGGAAGAGTTTTGAGCCATTGCTACAAATGAAATTTAAAATGGACATCCTTTATTTACAACAGTGTTGGAGCCTTACTCTTAAGAGAACAGTTTGTTTATCATTTAGGTTCATTTACATGTAATAGCTACAACAACAACAACAACATTTATTTATATAGCACATTTTCATACAAAAAAATGTAGCTCAAAGTGCTCAATTGTACCAATCAACATACATGTAAATGGTACATTCCAGTAACACCTTTCTTCCATTAAGTATCCAAAAGTCCCAAAAAAGTTAATAATTAAAAGTCTTAGGTAAATATATGGTTCATAGACATAAGACTTCTTAAATGTAAACTGTTATGAGAAAACAAAAGTATAAAGTAAAATTTTTATATATGATCTCATCCTCTAATTTAAATGTGCTGGTACAAATAATGTCAGGACGTCCAAGTTAAACAAGTAGGCAATTACAACGGCCAATTTAAATAGTTGAATAGTTGTCGTCACCCATTCCTTTCAAGTGATGACTACAAATTCAGCTACTGGTAAACAATATGGCGGACACCATAAGGAAACATCACAAAATGGATAATTGTCTCGAAATGGCAGGAAGATAGCATCACTGTCATAATGATAAAAATTAGTAATCACAAAGAATTTAGAAAATAACACAAAAGATAAAACAACCAGTAAAAAAGAATAAGATCCTAGACACAGAGGAAGACCTATGCAAAACTTAAGAGTTATTGATGAGTGTTTTAGATGAATAGCAATCAAAACATTCATAAACATTTATCTAAAATGTAAGTGCAATTGTGCTAACAGAAGAACCAGCAAACAGAAAATTAGTCCAGTTGTAAATGGAGGAAAATAAAGGCCAATGAAGTGACTGCTCCATGACTCTTTGGCAAAACAATTCTAAAAAGATAGTTTTGAGACTTGTCTCAGGCATGTGCTAAATTTCAGGATAGTATGAGGTACTCCACCATAAACTGAGTTTAAGTTAGGGTTAGAGTTTCTATTTTTTTTTTTAATTGCATGGACCATCATCAGGTCAATAATGGAGGTGTAAATGTGTAGCATACCATGGCAGCCCTACATAGATCATCTCATTTCACCAAACTGAGCAGTCACACATTGTATTAGAAGCTCTTAAGTCATGCCCATCATGTAATTAGCTTGTCATTCATTATCTTCAGATACCCCCATGTGTTCATACCCTTGACCATACCTACCATAAGCAATCTATCTATTGTCATAGCCTATTCTTGTTATTGCCTGATGACACTGCTGATTGCCACCATTTATAACCATGATCCTCTTTCCTGGGGTCCCTGTCATTAAATGAAGCCCTTTATTCTTGTTTCTGGTGTAGCTTTTGCTGTAGATTTGGGCTTTTGCTTTTTCTCTTGACGTCATTTTGGATTAATTATTTGTTTGTAATTGCCTCATGCTATAGTTGAACTTTCTGCCTGTACTTTTGACTATGTTTCCCTGCTCTGTGGTTCCTGTTTAATGACACATCAACTCCCTGATCTTCTTCTGAATGGTCATGTCTCTGCTTTCTCCTGATTGTCTGTTTTATAATATCATCTTTTCCTTAAATAATCCTGTTTGTAACTCTTCTTTATCTCACGGGCAAAAGTCCTTTATAATTAAGATGGGTGAAAATATACTTCAATCACCAGCATCCTGTTCATGCCATAATGCCAATTTAAATTACAGTGGCAATTCAGCAAACCATTACTAATGATAAAATCTGCAAGAGAAGGTTTATGATTTTTCCAAAAAATGTCAAAACACCTAGTGGGAAGAAGAGACAAAACTGGCACTTATTTGTCTAAATATAGACTGCCTGATTCAGACTTGACATTGTACAAGGCAAAGTCAACCCCTCTATACTGTCATACAGAGTGGGAACAGCTTTATGTTATGGGGCTGATTCTAATCAGCCAAGACTAACAAGCGTGTGGAGAAATGGATGGGTCAAAACATGCTACATTTTTAAATAACAGCCTGTTCCATCCTGATGAAGAACTACCAATGAAATTAAAATTAATTATTTAACAAGACTAAAGCCATAGTATACTGTGAAGGTTGAACAAGAGGAAAGTCAATTTCCTGAAGTGCCAGAGTCAAAGTCTTCATTTACATCATATAGAGAAGTTGTCCGTTAACTAGCCTTAACCAACCTAACAGATGTTAAACTGATTTGCAAAGAAAAAATAGTTAAAATTATGTTCCCTCCTGTTCTGGAGGTGCTTCACTGGGGAAGGCCAAGGCAGTGGTGAGGATACTCACATGTGCCCTAATTCAACTGGAGTTTTTAAAAGTGGTGGGCTACATTAATACAGTTCAATTTCAGGTTACAGGGATGAAAACTGTGGCTGCTGTTTATATACAGACAATGTTGTCATGTTAACAGACAATAAGCTCATTGCTCACCTTCTGGTTGGCTTCAAAAATGATAGGAGAATGATAGAGATACCTTAAATCTTGTGATTGTCAGGAGTGATGAACTGATATTTGATTTCTGTACTAGCCATTGTCTATAACAGACACTATGGCTGAACACCAGGTTGCTCATAATTGTAGCTTTTACCAGGGTCCCTAAGTCAAAATGTCAATAATCGGCTTTGTAGCCATGTCATCTGATATGGGAGCATATATTAGTGACCTGCCAACATTCAATTGTGAGATGACTAAAATTGTGAATATGTCAGCTGGTAGGCCCAATCAGATGGTGAGGACATCATGGCACTGTTCTAGACGATTTTAGCTAAAACCTCCAGAACTGTTACACAGAGGTCAGAGATATGAACTCTAAACCATTCAAGACATAAGCAGAAAGGCAGCTGCAAGGAGCTACTGTATGTTTGACAGGGTCATGGACAGTGGTTTATCATGTAAGATCCTATGGTGGCCCTGTTTTATACCTTTTGTACTCTTTATTGTGTAGAACTTAATAAAATGTCTAAAATTCAATACACTTACCCCTCTGTGATCAGGTACTTTAATACTTCCTCCCCTCTAACCTCAGGAAATTAGACAGAGTACAGGAACAAGCAGGAATTGAGTTACACATTTAATTATGTATTATTGTTAAAAATGTCCAAAAATATTAAGGAAGAAGAATATTATGTGAATATTGGTAAACTATACTCTTATAGCCAGTGAGGCCCGGGATTTTATGATGACTAAACTGGAAGGGATGGGGTCAGTTTCCCTCAGTGGGTGGCATCTTGGTACTGTGGAGAAAGAAGGAGATGGCAAGCTTATCTTCAGTCTAGCTAGCTTTGCTATCACATGGCCTTTGAATGGAATATTGAAACAGGCCACATGCTTGTCTCAATATGGCTGCCATGATTGAGTTGTCTTCATTATGGGCTTCTCTTCATGGCCACATTGTGAGAGAAAGAGGTGAAGGCAAAGTGATCAACTTTATAACATTCTTACCACAAAGCACAAACCAATTGGGCATAGTACAGAATAGCCTCTGATTCAAAGCCAATCCTAATTAGCCATACTTTCGACCAATAGAATGAATTTTCCAGTTCCTTCCTGACTATTTACCAATGAAAGTGCTCAGATACAACGTATCCCCCAGTTGCTTTGTTTAGTCAGTTTATGGCCTTTCTGCGGGGAATGGCTTATAGGCTAAAAGTCCGAATTGCCAAGGTGGTCTGATGCTCCTCCCCCTCACCATAAATACATCATCTTGAGTCAGTCCTAAACACTTGGGGGTTATGTAGGAAAACATTTGCTCTGTCTAGTTTAAAAATAAAGACATACAAAATATTTGCCAACTTATATGTTAGAAATCAGTCCACCACAGACAGGAAGATCAGTCTTTGGCTCCTGCCCCTCACTTGTTACAGAAATATCATTGACGTGTTCCTTACCAGCCAGATGGGTGCATCTGGGGCTCGTACCATAGTCGGGCTCAATCAGGAACTTGTTAGAAATTGTCCTGAGATGTTTTTGCAAATTTTGGAATCAAAATTGTTATGATGTTTTTATTGTCATTGTCACCAAATTAGACAATGTTTGGTTTTGGTTTATTTAATTTCTGGAATTGTTATTATCTGTGGTTTTAACTGTTACTGTCAAGACAGCACCAGACAATACTTTGATTTGTTCCATTTAATTTCTGAAATTACTACTGTTGTTGTTTTTGAAACTATACATTTTTTCCTTATATTCCACTGGTGTTTTTGACAGGCAGCCAGAGGGTCAGTGGCAATGTGATGCATGGTGTTGGCACACTGCTGCTTTAAAACATAGCATTCTGCCTTTTTCTTGCTGCCTTGTTACATTCTCCTGGTATTGGTACAGCTAATGTGCCACACTTCCTATCACATTTTGCTGCTTTCTATTAAATAAAATGATGTTATGTGTTTTTATGCATTCTCGTTTCTTATGGCACTGCAGAGTGGTAATTTGTTGCATGCTCCAAGTAATGATAATGTTACTAATGCTGCTACTACTAAATAAGTCATATGCTGTATATTCAACACATGGATTGTGTGGTGATGCAACAGAGAACTTCCCACTCCATTTCTGTTCCTACTGAGAATGCATCTCTTATGTAGTTTACATTTTCTCCTCATCATTGCAAGACTTTCCCCCAGGAACTTTGATTTTCTTCTGTAATTTAACAGCAATGCTTGACAGGTTGCTTAGTTGTGTTTGAGCACATCTTGCAAGTAATGGTCACCCCTGTCAGAATTAACTTCTACCTTCTTTCCATTTTTGGGTGTAGGTTCAGTTCTGCAGAATGTTGACGAATGTTGACTCTCTCCAAGGGCCTGAGTTGCCTCGAAAGCTTGCATATTGTAATCTTTTTAGTTAGCCAATAAAAGGTGTCATTTTGCTTGGCTCTTCTCTACATCCAGAAAGGTTAATAATCTTCTTCATATTTATAGTGTGCACTTTGGGAAATGTGCACTTGCATTCTTTTCATGTAATTTGCCATTTTTTCCCTTTTTTTTGGTTTATGCGGCCTTTCTGCTGGTGTAATGTCTGCTCCACCCATAATTCACAGTATGTGAAAAGTAGAATTAATTTAAAGCGCTGTTAGAGGGAGCTCCTGGAGCCTTGGCTAGTCATATTTTCTGCTCTTTGACAAGTACATGCTGAAGGTATAAGCATATTTAAGATGGAACACTGGAGCTACTGAGAGAGATGGGGAGAGTGGGGAGGAATGGCGCTTTATGTAATACGTGAGTGAAACATATTCGGTCGATCGAGTAATGAGGGAGAAAAAGCAGTGAAAGCAGTAGAGAGCTATGCTTTTGTCAGACACCATCTAATCCTCCTTACATGGCTGAGGTATCTGCCAAGGTGATTATGCAGGTAGTCAACAAGATAATAACTCAAGACTGTTTTGAAGGAAGAAGCTTTTTTTTCAGGGATCTAATCAAGCATAAAGGATTTTGCTGCAAAAATAAAACAAGCACCTACTGTCATTCAAGTGCAGCAAATTCCTTTACTGTACTGTGCAGTTTTCACTTTGGCTCCAAAAGCCGGATGAAATGTGAGTGAAGAAAAGACAGAAGAGAAAATATTTTTACTAGTTAACTTTAATATATTTAGATGAAATATCACTGAAGGTGGCAGACTAGTTAGATAATTTGGCTGACAGATCACTTTATCACTTATTTGGAAGGTTTCTAAACCCAATTTAAGGTGGTATGATAGTGAACTGGTTAGGAAGGATGTCAGATCCAGAATGCAGTGTTCAAAGCCAATACCTGGTTCTGGTCTATGTAGACTTTTGACATTCCTAATGTGCCTCGTGGGTTTTCCTCCATGTACTCAAATTATAAAATATTAAGTGAACTAGCCAAGTGTTAGTGTGTACTTGAGTGGACTCTGTGTTAGACTGACACTCTACCCAGGGATGATTCCTACCTTGTGCTCATTACTGTCAAGATTGGCTTTATGACTCTGAATTGGATTTAACAGGTTTGAAAATGTTATGTTATGATAGCTCAGTTTTTAACAATGCTGCCTCAGAAATCAATAGTTCTGAGTTCAAATCATAGCCGATTGTGTGCATGTATGGTTTTGGCACGTTTCTCCAGTATTCAATATGGTTTCCTTCCATATCCATATCCCAGTGATATGCAGGTTTAGATTACTGATGTCTCTGAATTAGTGAAGGACTGGCTACTCATACAGGTTTGATTCTAGAATTCACTGTTTCTGCACAGATAGGCTTAGTCCAGTCATGACCTTGTATTGAGTGGATGGAATGAATATAAAAATAAATATATTTGCAAATGTGTACATCCCTCTGAGCTTGAAGTAAATTGAAATTGAAAATGTTGAAAGTGTGTGGACTGTTCCAAATCTCCTGCTATTGTGAGAGGAAACACACATCTCTGAAGCATAAAGAGGCAGATATTGAGTAAGATGGCTGAGACATTTAAATGAGTGTAGGATGCTTAATAGGAAAATGCTTGCATTCAGAGCCATGACTCAAAAGAGTGAATCAAATAGCAAAGCCAAAGTAGGCAAGAGAGGATCACTGTAAGGATACATTGACTTGCAATAAGGAAAAAGGATAAGCTTCTGTGGCAGTGTGAAAATGGGCACTGCTGTAGCAATCTGTTTTCCAAGACAATGCTTGTAAGAAATGAAACCCATAGTTTTCAGTTAAGATTTTTTTTTACATTGTTTTTTACTGCATTGGAGGACAGTCTGAGGCTAAGAAAAACATACAGGGAAGGTGTGCAATGCCTATAAAAAAGTTTTCACCCCGTGTGGACGTTTGCAGATTTTATTATGCATATGCAATAGTGGAACAGATGATTTAATTTGGCTTTTTTGACTTTGATCAACAGAAAAAAAGTCTTTAATGTTAAAGTTAAAACAGATATTTGTAGAATGATATAAATTAATTTCAAATGCAAAGTACAGAACAAATGATCACATAAGTATTCACCACCTTGAAGTCAGTATTTTGTAGGTGCGCCTTTGGCAGCCATTGACAGCCTTGAGTCTGTGTGCACAGGTCTCTATCAGCTTTGTTCATTTGGAAACTTCAATTTTTCTTCCTTCTTCTTTGTAAAACTGCTTAAGCTAAGGATGATGAGTGAACAGCCTTTTTCCAAGTCCAGCTACAAATCCTCAGATGGATTGAAAACTGGATGCCACTTAAGGATGTTAACATTGTTAGTTTTTAAGGCATTCCTGTGTATCTTTGGATTTATGCTTGGCATCGTCCCAAGATGCAATTTTCTTGCAGACTTCATCAGGGTTCCTCTAGAAATTCCTTGCATTTTCCTGTATTCATTTCACCCTCACAAGCCTTCCAGTGCCTGCTGCCAAAAAGTGTCTTTTGCGGTACTTCACAGTGGAGTGGGGATGGCGTGTTTTTGACAATATGCAGTGTTCAATCATGGCATTAATTTGATGGTCAAAAAGCTCAATTTTGGTTTCATCAGAATATAAAACCTTCTTCCAGATAACTTCAAAGTCTCCCATGGGCCTTCTAGGGAACTCTAGCCAAGATGTCACGTGTGGTTTTTTTAATAGTGGCTTTCTCTTTCATAAAGCTGGCAATAGTTATTGTATGCACAGTCGCTCCAGTCTTATCCACTGTAGCTCATACCTCCTTCAGAGTACTCATAGGTCTCTTGATGGTCTCCCTCAGTCTTTTTCTTGCATGATCACTTGATTTTTGTGGACCACCTGGGGCCTCATGTATAAACGGTGCGTACGCACAAAAATGTTGTGTAAGAACTTTTCCATGTTCAAATCGCGATGTATAAAACCTACACTTGGCATAAAGCCACGCACTTTTCCACGGTACCTCATGCCTTGTCGTACGCAAGTTCTCCGCTCGGTTTTGCAGACTGGCGGCACCCAGCGTCAAAGCAATGGTACTGTTCCTATGTGGTTACTCATTATTTTCCTGACGCGGCTTTATAAATACACTGAAACTAACCGCATATTGTTTATTAGTGTAACGCATCTGATTGTAATTAACTTGTAACAATATAATGGTCCAGGGAACAGCCATAGTATTCCAAATACCATAACTGCTTTAGCGTTGTTACTCTCACTTCTCCTTCTACTCCTTCTTCTTCTTCTTTCAGCTCCTCCCGTTAGGAGTTGCCACAGCGGATCATCTTTTTCCATATTACTCTCACTGCACCACTTGGAGTATTTATATCATTGTATCTGAGTGTGAATCACAGCAGCAGCTGATCGGAAAGAGAATTATCGGTATACAGCTTCAAGGACACACTGTCTCAGCCACTGCAAAACGTTTTAAAGCCTTTCCTGTACAGACCTCGTGGTTCAGAAACAGTTTAATCCCAAGAACTTTAAATGCACTCAATCAATTGCTCCTTGTAGAACGGTTTGTACTTATAAGTACAATCACCCCACTGTAAACTTGCACTACAGTTATAATATCGCACAACCTGAGCCACTTTATAAAGCGCGTATTTACATATGATGACGATATCATTTTTAAGGTGAAATGCAGCAAAATATGTTTATTAAATTATACAGATAAAACTTTAACTTCATTTAAATAATCTATATTCTTCACTGAGAGTGTCGTTAAGGATAGAATAATTAAACATGTACTACGAAGATATTTCAATGTTCCTTAAACGTTTTGAAGAATCAGCGCTAAGCTTACAGATGGCTTAACTTCTATTATAGAGCTGATTGTGTGGCAATCGGTTACTTGGGGAAAAAAAAGCACTGACTGCAGTGACGGCTACGCCAATATATATTGAATATAAAACAGAAAGAGAAAATAACAACACAGCTAAAAACGCAGCGACAAATTTCTGCAAAATTTAAATGCTTGTGTCATGAGCACGAGGCGGCTATGCAGTGTCTGCAACGGACGTAGCCATCCACCGTGCATAAGCTACCTTACTGACATTGGCGGGCGAAGGAGCCACCGATTCTTCCTCTGCCCAGTGCCACCACAGGCCTAGAGCCGCCCCTGAGTACTGCTGCAATAAATTATTTCATCGAAGTGAAACACATGTTTAATAACGTGCTTTAACCCCTGTCATCATGAAAATGATATCACGCTGTGTCCAGTTGGAGGAAGAGAGCCGGTTTAAGAAGCAAGTAATGATTCACACACATAGGCACATAGAAGATCAAATACAAAACAAAGCATTTAACGTGCTACTTTAATTACGATGTGATTTGAGAAACTGGTTAATTAAACGATTTTAAGATGAAGTTTATGATGTTCTACGTTAATGACAAAATAAACTACGTGATTAAAGTGGAAATGTCCAGATTGAAGTTGACATTTCGTGCTTTTTCCCCACCGTGTGCCTTTTTTTTCTCTGTACCCTAATAAGCTTTCATATGACACTCACACAGTGGGCTACAACTCGGTTTTTCACGGCAACTTTGATATGTGACTTCTTTTTTATTTCCGGCACTGTGCGATTTTGTGAACGTGAGCTTTCAAGTTTTTCCAACACGCTATGTCACTTGATCAACTTCCTTTTGTTGATTATACCATGGTTTATTTGAACAAATAGTATGTTTTTCCTTTGCCTCCACTTGGTATTCGCTGAAATTCTTATATTTTCCCCCATGCTTTTCCCATTGTCTTTTCACAGAAGGCTGAGCTTAAGGGCGATTTATATTGATTTGCATATTCAAAGAGGCGTAATTCTGGGAGGAGTTGGGGCGTTACATAAAGCACGTGCACGAGCGTTACTTATTACGCTAATCGGGATTTATGTAGCAGAAGAACGTGGAAGTTGGAGTACGCACAGATTCCTGCATCAGGATTTTTCTGTGCGTAAGCACATTTCGGCTTTTGTGCTTACGCCATGTTATAGTGCAAGTTCTATGTACGGCGTTATACATGAGGCCCCTGCTCTTTTCACATTTACAGCTGTGCCATAGGCTTTGTATTTCTTAATGACTGATTTAACTGAACTGCATATAATATTCAATGTCTTACATATTTGCTTGTCTCCATCGCTAAACTTGTGGTTTTCAATCACCTTTTCACAAAGTTGCTTGGCATTGTGGCAGTTGCAGAAATGACAGCACCGTGTGGTAAGAAAATTTGGGGCACCAACCAGGTTGTCCAATTTATTGTCCTAATTCACAAAAAAAAGAATAAGACAAAAGATAACACTCTTCAGTGTGTATTTTTTCCTGTTATGTGTGTTACAGTTAAAGAAAGAAGGTCTGAGGCTGACTAGCGAAGGTCATTGAGGCAGTAGAGCTCTGTCTGATGGGTTGCTCATGTCAATAATGAAGCCTCTTTCTGGGATTTTATGACAGCTGCACTGGAAGAGATGGGTTCAGTTTCCCTCACTGGGTGGCTGTGGGGAAAGAAAGAAATGACAGTATTAGTGATAGCACCCCGTCTTGTCCCAGCGTGTTATTACATAACTCGAGGTACCTGTGATGACATCCTCCAATGTGCATGCATAACACCATGTTCTTTTGTCTTCGTTGTGTAGGTTAGGTCATGATACTGACTAACTACAAGACAGACCTTTCAGATCAGTCAGTCAGTCATGGCTGTCTTTCAATCCGACAATGATGCTGTCCATCTCCGCACTCCCCCTCCTGTGTGTATGCTGGTGGGACAGCAGGACAATTCAGGAAAGGCTAAACCAGGGGCATGATTAGCAAGGGAATTCCTCCCCAGGTGTAGTGTGTTGGTTTTAATGGTGATATTTAGCCATTCTCTTCTCTTTTTGGGGAGTCCGTTGTTGTTCAAAGTGATGGACACCTTCACTTACTGTCCATCTCCAAAGAGCGCAGTGCTCAGCTAGTGTCTCAAGCTGCATGTGTGGAAGGAAGCAGGCCTTGAGAGAACACTTCAAGTAGTCCTTCCAGCATTTCTTCAGTCAACCTTGAAGATGGGATCCTTCAGCGAATTCACCATACAGGACTATCCAAGGAGGCCAAGACTCATCCTTGCGGATAACATACTTGGTTCAGCAGAGTAAGGTCCAGATAAGGCACATTTGTACCACAATAAAATGAAACTGTAGACAGGTAATCTCCATTGAACTAATTATGTGACTTAAACACAACTGGATGCACTGGTGATGATTTAGGTGTGTCATATGAAGGAATTGAATATTTATGTGATCAATTATTTTGTGTTTTATGTTTGTAATTAATTCAGACCACATTGCAGAGATCTGTTTTCACTTTGACATGATAGAGTCTTTCTCTATTCATCAATGTGTTTCAAAAAGCCAAATTAAATCAACTGTGATTCAATGTTATATAACAGTCAATTGTAGAAACTTCCAATGGGGTAAAAACTTTTTACAGGTTTTGTAATAGCTGCAACCTTAAGAGCACTGCAAAGACAGAAAGCAAGTTTATTTATTAGTTAAACAAAATGTACCCAGGTTTTTAAGAGATATGTTCTCTTTAAAAATTCATCACCAGATGTGACATAAAAAGGCAGACTTCAGATGACAATTGACTTCCTCTAACGTGCATGTCTCCCTTCATCATAAAGAACACAGCCCAAATGCATTACTCGTCATGAAGCCCCCAACTAAGGGTTTTATTCAATCATAGGATATTTTAGCCTGACCAAAATTATTTTGCATTTATTTATTATTTAACAAACAAAGGAGAAAGTAGTGAGTGAACATGCTGACTTTCCTCAGAACTGGATTGCTAATAGATTTAATCAAACCCTTTTCCAACCAGTATTGAGGATCTCTCCCATTCAAAGCTACAGGAGCATCTTATTATATGCCCCTACAAACTCAACAATATCAAAAGAAAGTAAACAGCAAAGATAATAAACAATAGTCTATCCCACTTCACTTTTACCAGTTCTCTGAGCCATGTATTCCCCCGAAGGAGGTGGTTACAATGATTGCACAGTAGGAAACTTTCCATATCCTTGGGTTAACAGGCTTCAGCGCATGAAGGAATTACACACATGGATTGCTCATAAAATGCATTGGCTCGTCTAAATGAATATGTTATAAATATAAGGTGTATGAGGAGAACGGGGAAGAAACCATTACCTGGATGAGAGGCCAGCACGACAATGCAGATGGATTGGCCAGCAGAACAAATAAATAACTTTGTACCCGGCAGGTGTAAGTTAATGGAGGGACCAGCCGAAGCCGAGAGTTGGGAGTGGTTCCATACCCCATAAGCCAGGTGGCAATTGTCCTCCTATGGGTGCTTGGAAGATGGAGTCTGGAAGTGCAGCCATGTTGGGAGCTCTGGGGATTGAGAGAGAGTGCTATCGGGGGAGGACTTCCCTACTTTCCTTATGGCCCGGAAGTGCTCCCCGGAAGACATGGCACGGCACTGGAAGCATTCCTGGGTCTGGCATAAAACAGAGCCCGCTGCCTTACATAGTTTAGTCACAGTCAGGAGGCAGCAGGCAACACGCAACTGGAGGAGGTAAGGAGGAAGATTTGTCAGTTTATTTATTGTATAATTGTGTCACATTGCTGGAAGAAAGTAAGTAAAGGTGCATTGTGGAATGAATATCCTATATTTTATTCTAGTATTATGTGTGTGTTTTGCTGGGTCTGTGGTTTCAGGCTCCCTAACGCCCCCTTGTGGTTACAAAGGATCATTTAATGAGCATTAAATCATTAATTAAGTTAAAGTTTTCCAGCCCTTGCTTTTTAATAACAATATACTGTAGATGTTGGGAAATTGTAACTGCAGTACTGGGTGTAACATGGCTATTTCAACAAATGTATAAAATAAAGTCTAATATGTCCAAAACATTAATTCCCTACTAGCAAAATGTTGCAATATTTTATTGAAATGAAAGAATCATAAGTTGTTGAAAAAATATATTTTGGGATATAAATGCCTACAAAACCATTGAATCATTATATCCTGTGAGACATGCTCGGACACCACCAGTTGGAGACCACATCTTTATATAAAAACACACATATATTAAGCACACAAATCAAGTCCCACACAGCACATAGTGCTCCCAGCACCGATCACCCCTCTTCTGGGCTTCTATCAATGTCCATGGCCGCCTTTCCTCTCCTCATGGGAGCTTTGTCGCAAGTTCCTCGATTGTAGGGAGGTGGCCCCTTTTATTTCTACCCAGATGTGCTCCAAGTGCTTGGTGATGTTTTTCTGGCAGCACTTACTGGTGTGGCGGAAGTGCTGCCCTTTGCACCGGAAGCACTCCGGGCGTCCCTGGAAGGATCTTCCTCCATCTTCCCAGGTGTGGCAGAAGTAAATGTTTCCCAGGTTCCATGAGGCTTGAGGCGTCCCCTGGTGGTGGCCACGGGTCCCAATGGGTTGGAACCTCTTTGCTCCTCTCCCGTGGTCCTCACCTGATCTAGGGTAATTGCCCCCTCATGGCCCGGAGGATATAAATGCCACCTCCCAGTCCCTCCAGGTGTCCCGGCTGGGCAAGGACCCCAGCCTTCTGTGACACTCCACAAAGCAAAAAATGCTGAAGTAACTTTGCACAAAATCAATAGACTTCTAGAATTTTGCAGTGCTGATAATGGTGCCAAATTTAATTAAGACTGAGTAATTGTGCCTATGGTTTCAAATCTGGAATCATACAGCGAAAGAGAGACATCACTCAGTATTTGTAATTGTGCTCAGAGAGCTCTAAAATGTCTAAATTAAAAGTTGAAATTATGACACTATCACAACATATTTTTATGTAAATACCTACCATATATGTAGCATTCATTCATTCATTCATTTATTTTCCATGACTTATCCAAAACTGGGTCACAGCAATCTTAGCAGTGACGTCCATACATCCCTTTTCTTAGCCACACTTGCCAACTTGCCAACCCAATGCGTTCCCAGACTGTCTGGCTGATATGTTCATCCTAGTAAGTCTTAGGTATTCCCCGCGGTCTCCTCTCAGCTGGTCATGTCCGTAAAACCTCCACAAGGAGGCGACCAAGAGGCGTCCATATCAGATGCCCAAACCACCTCAATTGGCTTCTCTCAATGTGAAGGGTCAGTGGCTCTGCTTTGTGCCTCTCCTGGATATCTGCACTTTTTCCTTATTTCTAAGGGAGAGCCCAACCACCTGCAAAAAAAGCTCATTGTGTCCACAATCTCATTCATAATGAGCTAGGTGAGGGTACGAATGTAGATTGGCTCATAAAAAAAGAGTTTCACTTTCTGTCTCAGCACCAAAAAATAGTCCCACTTCATAACTGGACCGATCAGCACACTAACAGATCTGATTATCTCATACTTACAAGAGTTGTTACAGTAATATTCATAAAAATCACTTACTGGGTGTGTTTTGCTTTTTTTTTTGCTGTGCCTGTGTGGCTGTCTCTGAGTAGAAACAAATGAAATATTCATGGGATCTGGATTATTTTTAGCCTGTGTGGTCCAACATACTTCATTGACTGCAAAAAAGGGAACAGTCATTAAAATAAGCAAGACTGGCTGAAGCAAAAACAATGTGGGCAGCTCTTCTTTGTTATTGTGAATTATTTAGATCTAAGAAATTGGCACTTTCAGAAACAAGAGAAAGAGGATCTTCTACCTGTTAGACTGGGTCTTTATAGCACAGTGTTCTAGATCAGGTCCTCCTTCTTCATGCCAAGTTTTTGGAAGCTTTGCCTCCTTTGTGTTTTTTAAACACTTCTGATTTTGATGCTAAGAACAGTACAAACTATGGTATAAAGGATAATGAATGTTCCTTGAACAGCCACATGTTTAGCCTATAATAGTACTTTCTGCGCCTGCTTGACAGCTACAGGAGACAGGCCTCGAATTCTTGCTAGGTGCTGTCTTTGTGGTGGCCTCCACAAGTCCAGGTGAGCTTTCCTCTGTTTTTATCTTCTCAAATCCCAAGTGACATGCATATTAGGTTGATGGTGAATCTTAAATTAACCCATCATGTGTGCAAGTGTACCCTTCATGTAACTGGTGTCTCATCTGGTCATGGCTGCTGACATTGAATTTTTGAATTTTATGTTGTATTGCATTCTCCAGTGAGTATTGACTCACAGACTTTGCTGACAAATATAATGCAGTAATAGTGGATTGCTGACCATTACTATAATAATTTAGAAAAGACTATATGTTAAGCATGTGGTAAAACAGAGCCATTTCAATTTAATTAACTAAAGGAAATCATCTACTTTCTATATATAAAATCCTAAGCCTAAAAGAGCAACGATTTTAGGTGACGTTTTTATGTCATATTTTTGTCACGCTTTAAATCTGGCTTATTTTAAAATCTACCTATGTATGTTTGGTATCATTCTTTTCAGAATTTATTGAACTTTAACGTGATATTGTTAGATTTTCAGATTCGTATTCCATTTTTAAATTATAAACTAAAAAATATCAAGAATTCACATCCCGCGAGACAAGACTTTGTGCCAAGAGATTCAATCACGCTCAGGGCCGGAAATAAAAGACAAAGAGTAGGACAGCTGTTGTACAGGCTTTTAAATGTTTGAAGCACCGTACGAGATCCAGATAATGTGGCACTACAGCAGCAGCAAGTCAACAGCTGATCGAGCAAAGAGGAGGTAAAAAAAAAAAAACTGTATTTGTTTCCCATTGTATCACCGTTTAAGAGGAGGTTGCAGAAGAACAACCACGTATTGTTAAGGTGCCTTCAGCCCCCCTCTTCACAACATGAGCAGCAGAGATGCGATGTGGCTGGCGTGTAGCACAGGCTGGGTCTGGCTGGGGGATTGGCAAGTTGAACCGAGCAGGGAGGAACACCCTAGTTATGATATGAATTCATTAGCCATGTTCCTAAAATATGGTTAGCTGACATTGGAAGAGAAGAAAAGAAAAACTACATTTAAATGTATTACCAGAAAACATAAATCTCAAGGGGTCCACACAGTTCTGATGACCTAGACTAAATGATCAACAAAAGTCTTCTTAGCAATTCTACAATGTTATAAGTACATGTTGCAGTGTAAAAGGAAGGTTACACCATTTCATCATTGAACCTAAGGTGCCTGGTATCTCTGTTGTCCTATTTCATGGACAGCAGCACCAGCTTGGCAACATAGCAGTACAACAACAACAACAACAACATTTATTTATATAGCACATTTTCATACAAACAGTAGCTCAAAATGCTTTATATATTAAGGAATAGAAAAATAAAAGACACAATAAGAAAACAAAATAAGTCAACATTAATTAACATAGAACATAGTAGGACTGAGTGCCTCAGAAGGATACCAAGAAAAGAAACAGAACTGAGGAAGTAAGTAACAGAACATTACACTTGAAATGTTGTGCAAGTCACCAACAAACAGAGATGTAGTATGAACAGCAAAATAACAATTCTAATCAGAGTACCGTACCAGAGGGGACTGGGCAGTCTAATGGTCTGGAATCCCTACAAATTTTATTTTCTTCTCCAGCCGTCTGGAGTTTTTTTTTTTTTTGTTTTTTCTGTCCCCTCTGGCCATTGGACCTTACTCTTATTCTATGTTAATTAATGTTGACTTATTTTATTTTCTTACTGTGACTTTTATTTTTCTATTCTTCATTATGTAAAGCACTTTGAGCTACTTTTTGTAAGAAAATGTGCTATATAAATAAATGTTGTTGTTGTTGTTGTATATGCTCACGTATAAGTCGGGTCTTGCTACCCAAAAAATCAATCATAAAATCAGAGCCCAACTTATACACCCATTCAAAAATGCGACACATTTTTTTTTTTTTACATTTTCTTGCCTCTTCTAATCTCATATCAGTTTCTCAGACTCATTGAATTTTGTTGCAGCAGCACAGTTACTAATTTTTTTTGCTACTTCAATGACGTTTAATTTAAAACCAGCTTCATAATTTTCTCCATCGAAGATAAGGGATGCTCATACAATAATGGTGTATGAGGGTGTGAGAAACAAAAAACACAAATCAGTGCAAATGTTGCTTTGGGAATAGTTTGAGTATTACCGTGTGGTCACGTAGGCACAATACATAGAAAAATAACCTCTCTCTGGTGGGTGTTAGCATATCATAATCTCACCAATAGCATGAGTTTTCCGCATTCGACTTATACGACTGACATTATAAAATGCCAGAAATTATACGGTAAAATCTAGTCCCGAGTTATCCATGGGAGACCTTATCCATGAGTATATACAGTATTTGACCAGCAGAGGTGTTGCAGCACCCAAAACCCCATGCACAACCACAACTACACAATTCACAGGTTAAAAAAAAAAGTATATTTTAACAAAGTACCTCCACAGGTTGTCCACCACCACAACGTCTAGTATTCTACCTCTTCTCTCTTTTCTCTTATCTATTTCTCCACTCTTCCCAAGCGAGTGTTGTCCAGCTCTTCTTCCAACTCCAACTTGCCTGGATGAGGCTGAGCAACTTCTTTTGTTATAGACGCAGGAGTACTTCCGATGCTAGGGCAAAGCCTGTTGGAAGCACTTCCAGGTGAAGTTAGAGTCCGTAAAAGCAGATATCACAAATCCCGACACCACCCTGTATCCATGAAACCCGACAAGGCTGCCCCATGAGACTACAGTTCCCAGCATGCCTTGTGGGTGTCCATACTGGGATACTACCACCTAACATGTCAGGGGAGCATGTAGTCCTGACCGGTTGTGACACCCCGTCCTTCCATCACATTGGCCTCCCACTGGATATTGTTCCTTGGTCCAACCCTACTGGGATGCCAGCATGCCAACTACTAAACTGGCGTCTTTTACCAACTTCCTGGGTAAGGCAGGTAACACCCTGCCATTCTTCTTGTGCCTCCAAAATGGCTGGCCTCCAGTCCAGGTAAGGAACCTTGCCCCCTCCCAGCCAGAACGCCCAGCTGTGACATCCTTCCATGCGCACCAGCCTTTACAGTATGCTACACTAAAGTAATGATTCTTGACCCTGCAAATAAAAGTTGATGGAGTATTATTAAACAAGCATGTAAATCATTCCACAGCTGCGGGCATTATGTCTAATGGCTTTATTAATCCTTGGAACCTTTAGATGACTTGCATTTTGAGATAGTGATTCATGCTCTGCTATATCCAAAATGCATTGAAACATTCTGTTAAGTAAATATGGCCCAAAACATTTGAAGCTCTATATGTAAGAAGAAGAAGAACTTTAAAATCAGCCATAAAGTTAACTGGAAATCAGTGTAGAGGCTTAAGAAAACAAATTATTTGGTTGTATTTCAAAGTTCTAACAATGATCACTGACGCAACATTTTGCTGTTCATTTTGCAATTCTGTCAGACTCAATCTGAAAAAGCTGCACAGAGGCTCCATGTGGGTTTACTACTCACAAGGTGAAAAATGATGGCTGGGTGTAATGCCATTTGGTTGACAGACAAAAATAAGCTGTAGCAATGAGTGATATTCATGATATTACTAATTCTGACCTCAAAAACAACATATATCAGAATGGCCTCAAGACATAGAATAAATGAACCAAAATAAGACTACAAAATGGAGAAAATGTTGAAAATTATGAAAGGAACAAAGTGAAACATCACCGGATAGCTGTGGAAGAAAGTGGCTTGGTCGGAGGACTTCCAGCATTCCAAGAAGTAGGGTATAGAAAATATCACAGTCTCTTAATTGAATTTCTTTTTGCTTGTAAATGCATGTAATCGTACTAGCCACTATTTTAAATATTAAAAAAATAAGTCAAGAAAAGTTTCAGGCACCCAGGGAATGCAATGTGTTCCATATTTACTGTTTATCTGCCTCCTCTTTAAGGAACAGATTCTTACTAAAACAACAAGTAAGAGGACCCAGACAAGCACAGCACAGGAAAGTGAAGGAAATGAGCCCATGTGGACAACAACAGGTGCTGAAAGCAAGCTGTCCATTAGCTTAGAGCTTTCAGAATTGCATTAGGCATTAAGCTCCATCTCAGATATCAAAAGACAGCTGCCACGTAATAAATGACTGAGTGGTTTCTGCAAAGAATTTGTATTACCAGATAAGTATATATATGCTTATAGGTTTATAAGTTTTATAGAGTAAAGTGAAATTCTTACTTGTGTTATAAAAAATGAGAACTAAGTTAATAAATAAAATGACTGATGCAAATTTAAGATTTAAATCACTGGTGTTATTCATTGGATTAGCTGCCAAGTAACTAACTAGCTTCTCCTGTGGGCCACCACTCTTAAAGGATAAGTTCTGCATTTTTCAAGTAAAAGTTACTGCTTCATAATCATGGTGCACATTATATACCACATGAATTTCCATTCTAAAGTGAAGTATATTTTATACATTTTTTTTTTAAAGTACAGCCAAGAATCTGCAATAAAATTTATTATTCCCCGTCTACTTTTATTATCGGAAGCAAGCAAGCCTAAGAAATGTGCAAGGCACATTTTCATTTATCACAACCATTGCTGATTCAAAGGGGACGTGTTCTATAAATTTTAAGGCTTTTTTTCACATTAGAACCCTACTATCCATCAACTTCGTTATAAAGCTTAGGAGCAGGCTAATTGTTTATTTTTAGTTTATATAATATGCTTCACTTTAGAGCACAATCTAATGTGGCAAATTAAGATATACCCAGACTTTGAAGAAATAATTTGCACTTGGAAAAAAATTAACATCCTTTAAGCTAATGGGGTTTAATGATCTTAAAGGAATTTTACTCTTTATTTAAACCCAAATACTCAGAGTTAGCAGAAATGGCTTGTGTCTGTCTAATTCATGTTCTTTTGATGCACTTTCAGTTGATGTGAATTTACTAATATAGCTAATACTAATATATGATCAGTAGCTTGCCACTGGACTTGACAGCTACAGCACAACAACAACAACGTTTATATGTTTATTATATATTTATACACAGATTGTAGCTTGAAGTTCTTTACAAGATGTCAAAGTCCCATTGGAAAATTTTACTACTCAAAGGTTGATCTTCAATGGCTCATGAGAGTTGGAAGAGATTTTCATTTATGTTTAATTTAAAAACTTTTCAGAAAAAAGGAGACACGAGATACAACTGAGCTAAAAGGAGTAAACATTTGGTTTGAAAAGCATGTTATAAATTGCTCAAAAAAATTAAAGGAACAGTTCTTAATCAGAGTATAGCATCAAGTCAATGAAACATCTGGGATATTGATCTGGTCAGTTAAGTAACAGAGGGGGTTGTTAATCAGTGCAGGTGCACTAGAGGGGCAACAATGAGATGACCCCCAAAACAGACTATCAGTCAGTCATAGTCCAACCTGCGATATCCTAACACAGGGTCACGGGAGTCTGCTGGAGCCAATCCCAGCCAGCACAGGGTGCAAGGCAGGAACAAATCCCGGGCAGGGCGCCAGCCCCCTGCAGGGCACACAAACACACACCAAGCACACAGTAGGGACAATTTAGGTTCGCCATTGCACCTAACCTGCATGTCTTTGGGCTGTGGGAGGAAACCGGAGCACTCGGAGGAAACCCACGCAGACACAGGGAGAACATGCAAACTCCATGCAGAGAGGACCCTACTATGAGGCAGCAGCACTGCCACTGCGCCACCGTGCCGCCCACCCTCAAAACAGGAATGCTTTAACAGGTGGAGGCCACTGACACTTTTCTGACTGTTTTTTCACTAGTTTTCCATTTGGTTACAGTCAATGTCACTATTGGTCACATGAGGTGATACCTGGACCCTGTGCTCACTGCCTGGCACCGTGGAGCTTGATTGGCATTTGCCATAGAATACCAGAATTGGTAGGTCCACCACTGTGCTTTTCACAGATGAGAGCAGGTTCACCTTGAACACCTGTGACAGACGTGAAAGGGTCTGGAGAAGCTGCAGAGAACATTATGCTGCCTGTAACATCGTTCAGCATGACCAGTTTGGTGGTGGGTCAGTGATGGTCTGGGGAGGCATATCCATGGAGGGATGCACAGACCTCTACAGTATAGACAACAGCACCTTGACTGCCTTTAGCTATCAGGATGAAATCCTTGGACCCACTGTCAGACCCTATGCTGGTGCAGTGGGTCCTGGTTCCTCCTGGTACACGACAATACCCGGCCTTATGTGGCAAGAGTATGCAGGGTGTTCCTAGAGGATGAAGGAATTGTTACCACTGACTGGTCCCCATCCTCACCTGACCTAAATCCAGTAGAACACTTCTGGGACATTATGTTTTGGTCCATCCGACGCCACCAGGTTGCACCTCAGACTGTCCAGGAGCTCAGTGATGCCCTGCTCCAAATCCGAGAGGAGATCCCCAGGACACTATCCATTGTCTCATTAGGAGCATGCCCCGATGTTCTCAGGCATGCATACAAGCACGTGGGGGCTATACAAACTACTGAGTACCATTTTCAGTTGCTGCAATGACATTTCAACAAAATAGACTAGCCTGCTGCATTATTTTTTCACTTTGATTTTCGGGGTGTCTTTGAATTCAGCCCCTATAGGTTGATAATGTTCATTTTCATCAAATGATGTGGCATCATTTCGTTCCTAACACGTTACCCAATCCATTTCAGTATAGATATCCAGCACGATTTTTTTTCCATTGAGATCTGAAGTGTTTTCAAAGTGTTCCTTTTTAATTTTTTGAGTAGTTTAGTTTGTTAGGTCACTTTCTAGTCTCGCTTTAATCTCTTTAAAGACTTCATATTTTTTAGTTATTAATAGACTGATGCCTTTATCTACGGTGACTTGCAGTATTTGAGGTACATTCAATTATATTTCTTTTGTTTTTCCAATTGGAGCCAGGCAGTTGAAGTGACTTTCTCACATGGTGTCAGTAGTGGGATTTGAACCCACAACCTCGGGTTTTGTAGTCCAAAGTCTTGACCACTATGTCCCACTGCCTGCCTTTTCTTCTAGAATGAGTATGATGTAATTAGAGCACAGCAATATAAGTTACAGCAACTAATAGTATTAGTCAGTAGCAAGGACTACAGTTTAGTGTTTTATTATCACAGACAACTGTCCAAATTGGCCAAAATGGATAAAAAGAAATATTATTTAAAAAGTAAAACTGAAAAGATCTACAGAGACATGTAGTTGAAACAAAAACCTTGACAAGCTTTATGAAAAATATGGATGAAATATTGGGACATCTCAGTTATTAGTGAAACAAACAATCTAAATGGACTGAACGGTCTCCCCTCATCCCCTACCTAAAAGGGATAGAAATAAACCTAAAATGAAACTTTAATTGTGCTAAAAAGAAACAATTTAATGGAAAACAGAAAACAATGGTAAACATTTGCTTTAAATATTTAGGTTGCTTTATCCAATTCAGAATCACATGTGGTCTGTCTTTGCCTACATTGGTAGCACTGGGCTCACAGTGAGAACCAAATCTGGATGGGGTGCCATTTTATTGCAGGGCATACTAAATTATGCAATCATTTTTTGTTCAATTTATAATTGGTCAGTTAATCTAAAATGCATATTTACAGGATGTGAGGTGAAAGCCAAAAGGTCCATTGAAAAAACGTTGGAGACCGTAAAAACTCCACATGGACAGTAACATAAATCCAGTTTTGTGAAACCATTAGCTGAAAAACACAAATAATGATCTAAGCAAGGAAATGTAAACTAAGATTTATCCAACCAGCCATGGCTTGATAACTGTACGATTAATGTCACATACACCTAAATTTATTACAAAACAATCCATTGTTACTTTTTGCAAAGCTAAAAATGTAATCATTGTCAGAACATTCAAAATTGATTGTTTTCATATGATACTCTATTTTTCAAAGACCATTTTTTTCCAGACTCTTTGACAATGAGTGGTTATCCAGCCCTTGAGCCTTACATTACACCCCAAGGTAAGATTTTAGAAAGGTCACTTTATCATGGCATGACTTTTTACAGTTCTTCAGTTCTTTAATTGCACACTCTAGACAGGTAAATAATTAATTTTTTGCCTCTTATTCAGATGCACTGTTTTTTACCAAGACATCCTGATTTATCTGTTGTTACTCATCCTACAGAAGTAGCATTGTTTCCATGGTAACGGGATACGAATCCCGGAGTAGCTGGAAACTCTCCGTCAGGCCTCTCCCCGATGCTAACGTGACTTGTTGAGACTAAAGCTCGAAACCATTGTCACAATATTCTCCTTTTTTCATCCTCCTTTATCATCATTCAGTATTCAGCACCTGAAAACTGAATTATGCAGTCACTTTTTCCCCAGTTTCTACCCATATCTGTAGGCTAGTCTTTGTTCCAAACACCATCCTCTCTCTCCTATGATTCCAGCAGGACGACTCCTTGCAAGATGCAGTGGGCTCTATTGTGTCAAATCCATTGGTGCTAAGAGCATTCAAACAACGTAATACATTAAAACGAAGGATGTCTGCTATAACCCCATCACTCTCAGAGACTACATTTAATAAAGACAGAGAGAATCACTAGTCAGCCAGGCCTCTCATGGGACACCAGGGTGTCCATGAATGTTTAATAGCTCTGCTGATGATGGAAAGCAGGAACACACGCAGGTGAAGCCTTGCAAATTGCAATCAGAACCGTAGCTTTGACTGCAGAAACATTTCCTGTCTTTCATCAAAATAAATAGAAGCAAATACGTGACAAATATTAACAAGCCCTATAGGGTGGGGTGGAGGGAGCTTTTTGCAGCTGAAAGAGAAAAAAAATGAAACAGAAAGGGTGGGGGGCAGCAAACAATGCACATCTAAAACTAGCAAAACGTTTCATCATGGCACATGCAAGCTGAAGTATACAGTTTGATGATCTTTTCATTAATAGGCGGGATAGAATTTAAAAAAACAATAAATATGGCTATTTACATGCAAAACCAAGAACATCTACCAGAATGGATTGAATGTGACAAATAAGTAAAGCTGTGCAATGGAAGATTCTCATGGAAGGCAAAGGAACAGTGGGGATAAAATCCACGTGATGTGCACATGCACACAAACACAGCATGTAAGTTGAATGAGACACCAATCAATCTAACAAGAGCCACGCTGAGATATGTGAGAAAACCAGAGTGGCCAGAGAAATCCCATGTACCCATTGGGAGAGTGTTAAAGTACACACAGCCAGCTGAACCCAAGACTCTGCAGTTATAAAGCAGCAACATGAACCACAGCACCATCTTGCTTGCTCTCTGTTCTTTATGTTTTAACTAAATATTAATGCATTCAGCAAATCCAAACATTCATATGAGTTATGGTTTGAGACAGTGAGAGGTAAATGAGAGTGTAGTTTCCTTTGTATCTAACCTCATTAATGACTCCAGTAGGTTTCCTGAGAAGTGTAGACAGTGTGTGAAATACCTCATGGTACTAGTGGCTATTCTGCCAGAGATATTGAAAATTGGCTGACCACAGGAGTGAAAGAAAAATGAAACAGGAGATGGGAAACTTAAACCAAACACCTAGCAGGGGACAATATCAGAAGGACAAAATGATCTTGAAACAATGCCATATATGTAGTTAAACTCGAAGTCTAAATGACCAATGAGACGCTAACCAACAGAAACAAAAGGAATGAATGCACCTGTGAATTTTTTTTTTAATTTACACGGAAGCTGAAACAATATCTGACTTGCAACACCACCTTACTTAATGCTGCATCAATGACATCACACAACATCACATGACTTTCTGGGCGTGTCCTGGTTGACAGGTGACTGCATCCTGGGATGCAGAACACAATGGGAACATAAAATGGTGGTGAATATTAAAAAGCAAGATGTCTTTGTGGTAAGCCAATAATATAGCAATAAAAGCATGAAAACATGATAAACGATGAAAAGACAATGAAACTAAAATCAGCAAAGTCAAAAACCTTAGAAAAAAATCCCCCAAAAATATATTGAAACACTAATCCAATTTAATGTAAATAACAATCTTTTAAATTAAAAATAATAGTAAATTTACTTTAGTTTTGCTTTATTTGAATAGAATGCAGGTTTCACATAAATAATGAAAGATCCTATTTACACCCCTACAAGCTAACAGATTAATGGAATGTTCCTAATGCTCTGCTGTATTTATGTGTTTAGACAATAAAATTGTTAGTTGAAGACAGCTAGAGAGAAACATCAACTGTTAGACAGAAAGGCATTAAGGGTATATAAACTGTTAATAAAAATTAAAGGAGCACTTTTAAAACACATCAGATCTCAATGGGAACAAAATCATGCTAGATATCTATACTGACATGGACTGGGTAATGTGTTAGGAATGAAAAGATGCCACATCGTTTGATGGAAATGAAAATTATCAACCTACAGAGGGCTGAATTCAAAGACACCCCGAAAATCAAAGTGAAAAAATGTGTGTCAGGCTAGTCCATTTTGTCGAAATTTCATTGCATCAACTCAGAATCGTACTCGGTAGTTTGTATGGCCCCCATTTGCTTGTATGCATGTCTGACAACATCAGGGGATGCTCCCAATGAGAAGATGGATGGTGTCCTGGGGGATCTTCTCCCAGATCTGGACCAGGGCATCACTGAGCTCCTGGACAGTCTGAGGTACAACCTGGCGGCGCCGGATGGATAAAAACATAATGTCCTAGTGGTGTTCTATTGGATTTAGGATAGGTGAGCGTGGGGGCCAGCCAATGGTATCAATTCCTTCCTCCTCCAGGAACTGCCTGCATACTCTCACCACATGTGGCCGGGCAATTTCGTGCACCAGGAGGAACTCAGGACCCACTGCACCAGCATAGGGTCTGACAATGTGTTCAAGGATTTCATCCCAATAACTAATGGCAGTCAAGGTGCTGTTTTCTAGCCTGTAGAGGTCTGTGTGTCCCACCATGAATATGCCTCCCCAGACCATCACTGACTCACTACCAAACCGCTCATACTGAATGATGTTACAGGCAGCATAACGTTCTCCACAGCTTCTCCAGACCCTTTCACGTCTGTCACATGTGCTCAGGGTGAGCCTGCTCTCATCTGTGAAAAGCACAGGGCGCCAGTGGTGGACCTGCCAATTCTGGTATTCTGTGGCAAATACCAATTGAACTCCACAGTGCCAGACAGTGAGAACAGGGCCCACTAGAGGATGCTGGGCCCTCAGGCCACCCTCATGAAGTCTGTTCCTGATTGTTTGGTCAGAGACATTTACAGCAGTGGCCTTCTGGAGGTCATTTTGTAGGGCTCTGGCAGTGCTCACCCTGCTCCTCCTTGCCCAAAGGAGCAGATACCGGTCCTGCTGATGGGTTAAGGACCTTCTATGGCCCTGTCCAGCTCTCCTAGAGTAACTGCCTGTCTCCTGGAATCTCTTCTATGCCATTGAGACTATTCTGGGAGACACAGCAAACCTGGCAATGGCACATATTGATGTGCCATCCTGGAGAAGGTGGGCTATCTGTGCAACCTCTGTAGGGTCCAGGTTTCGCCTCATGCTACCAGTAGTGACACTGACCGTAGCCAAATGCAAAACTAGTTAAAAAACAGGAAAGATGAGGAGGGAAAAATGTCAGTGGCCTCCACCTGTTAAACCATTCCTGTTTTGGGGGTCATCTCATTGTTGCCCCTCTAGTGCATCTGTTGTTAATTTCATTAACACCACAGCAGCTGAAACTGATTAACAACCCCCTCTGCTACTTAACTGACCAGATTAATAGCCCAGAAGTTTAATTGACTTTATGCTATACTCTGATTAAAAAGTGTTCCTTTAATTTATACAGTGAGTTATACTAACTGCCTTTCTGGTAGCGGCATTTTGAACTATTTTGAACAATTTGAAAACCTTCAACAAGTACAGCTACAGTTACAATGAGTCATATTAGTATGAGGGCTCATTATGGTGTCGGCAGGATTTCATCCCTGACCCAAATGTCAAATTAGGGTTTTGTTTCTTTTGTTAGTTTTTATGTATTATTTTGTGAAAAATATGTTCTTTTTTATTCGTTTCTGTATAATGCTATTCTTAATGTATCTTTTTTAGTAAGCATTATGTATTTTATATATTTCTGTTAGTTATTGTATTTGTGACATTTATTTTTTTATGTTGATGCTGCAGGCGTGGGACCTCAGAGACATTTGCATTTGCTAATGTTTGTCTAACTGTCTTTGGATTTTGTATTTGAATTTCACATGTGTGAATACTTTTATATTATTTTCTATTTTTTCATCTTGACTCTAGACTTTGGATTATGTTTTTTAGACTGTGAATTTGATATTGTTAATCCTTGTCTTGCCCTAGAAAGCTTAATCTGTACTTTTTGCTCTTGTTCTGCTCTTTTTTAAAAATTTTGTTAATAAATGCTTTAAGTCATAAAGGTGATTTGATTTTGTTTTTTGAGTCAGGGCTTTTATACATATTTCCCTCTCCCTTTGAAATTTTCAGCTTAATCCATTTAGACCTGACAAAGCCATGACGTCTGGTGCCTGAGTTTGTCATCAGTCTGAATATTGACCTAGGCCTCACCAAAGTCTTAAGGCCCTATTATTTGGTAAAGCCTGCCTTTTTAATTTTGTGAGCCAGGCAGATCATAGTTTTGCTGAAGGCAGATGCATAATTTATACATCTGGAGACAACCAAGAGTGAATTTTGCTTAAAACTAGGTGGGAACAATTAGGCGGCTCACTGACTGTAACATTGCTAAACCAATTCAATGCATCATGAAGGCAGCATTCAAAATAAGAATGGTCTTTTTGAACTGCAAAGTCCCGAGGTACTCTTGCTAACCTGGTCGAACATATAGCAAGGTTCTAAATACCTTATAATGAACTGTCTACAGTCAAAAAGCCTACTAGAGAAAACCCAATTAAACATATAAATGTGCAGAGAGCACATTACACGTGTTAAAAATGAACTTAACCTGTTACAAGGGATAAACCTTTCTATAACATCAGATTATACTCTGTCATCTGAAACAATCAATGAACAAGTGGTAAACATGAATGACATGTTGTAGCAGGTGCTATGTGTGCTCTCTATTGTTCAAAGTTATGACGAAAATATGAACTGCAAAATATGCATTGGAAGTGAACAGTGTGCCGCACTCTATCACAACAGCTCCTGTTAAGAAAGCTGACAATGAAGAGCCAAATGAGATGCAGATATCAGCACTCAAAACACCCGAATCAACAAATCTGCCTAACAACACCAGTAAAGTAAGGATGAGGCTGCACTACATCCACTTCTGACTGCGCATTTAAATGAGTAACTAAAAGACGTTAACATTAACTCCTCAGATCCCCCCTACGCTGACCTTGGAGCCCCTGCAGATTTGTTTTTTTCTACAGCTTAACTGAAGTTTGGTTTTTTTTCTGTTCTCCCAGCCATCTGATCTTATCACCAGACTCATCTTTGGAGACCTGCATTATGATATTCTATGAATGGACACTAGCCTTCTACTATTTATATATCTATGTTGTATAAGATTGTTTAGACTTATTTATTTTTTCTTTGTTAATTATTCATTAATATTTTTTCCTAGTCGTACTTGTTTTTTCTTTTCTTTGTAACTTTCTCTTTGACATTTTGTGAATTGTTGTTATTATTACTGTCCAACTGGAAATTGTAACTTTTCCTGTCAGAATATAGCTGCGGCGTTTTAACATGTAGCATATCCATAAACCACAATGCTTATCTAAAGTCTATTTGCTGCTGCCATGATGTGTAATGTTGCAATAGTTAAAATAACAGAAAGATATCAGACAGATAGCAGACAAAACTTACTTCTCAAATGAGCCCAGTAGTTCTGCATGTGTGTGTTTGTGTGCATCTGTCTCTGCTGTCACAGCACTCATTACAATTGTAACCGCAGATCCTCAAATGAGTGTCTCCTTAGAATTCCAAGAACAAAACTTAAAAGAAGTGGTGAGGCAGCCTTCTGCTGCTATGCACCTAAAATCTGGAATAGCCTGCCAATAGGAATTCGCCAGGCTAATACAGTAGAGCAGTTTAAAACACTGTTGAAAACATATTACGTTAAAATGGCCTTTCAATAACTACAATTTAATTTAATTTAACTTAATCCTGATACTCTGTATGTTCAATTTCCTTATAATAACTACTCATGGTGGCTCTAAAATCCGTACTGACCCCTACTCTCTTTTCTGTTTCTTTTTCCGGTTTCTTTGTGGTGGTGGCCTGCGCCACCTCCACCTACTCAAAGCTTCATGATGCTCCAACAACGATGGATGGATTTAAAGGCAGAAGTCTATGTGACCATCATCATCATCATCAAGCCCTTCCGTGAGAACCCTAAATCCAAAGAGGACTGTTTCATTTATGTTAGGTAGAATGCCCAGAGGGGACTGGGCGGTCTCATGGTCTGGAATCCCTACAGATTTTATTTTTCTCCAGCCGTCTGGAGTTTTTTTGTTTTTTCTGTCCCCCCTGGCCATTGAACCTTACTCTTATTCGATGTTAATTAATGTTGATTTATTTTGTTTTCTTATTGTCTTTTATTTTTTTATTCTTTATTATGTAAAGCACTTTGAGCTACTGTTTGTATGAAAATGTGCTATATAAATAAATGTTGTTGTTGTTGTTGTTGTTCATTACAATATGCAGATTAAACATTTAGCTCCAGTTAAATTTTATACTGAGCTCCTGAATGGATAACAGCTATTTTAGCTTTTTACTTTCACTCTGCGTTAAGCCTTTTGTTCAGTTTCTTTTTGCTCTCTCCCTGAAAACCCCAGTTGCGGTTTAAAATGCATGGAATGGAGAAATTGGGAGTGGACTTTTGAAAAGGAGTCCTGTTTGAAGTGACAGATTTCACTGCTCTTCAGTACATACTTTTTAAAAATTTATCCCCAGATGTGTATTTCTCATTTGAGAATAACATCTGGCCCTGTGAGACTAGGCGGATCATACCCAGTACCAGTACCTCAGTTACTGCTCTAGTGTCAGTTAAACACTGAAATCGTACTCTAGTAATATGGAAAATACAATAAATTAGCTATGGAAAATGCTCTCACTTAGGACATGTGCATCTTAGGTAGACAAAAAACACAATCGATAAGACAAAGAGACACCACCTTGTACTTCTGCCAAGCATCACTCAGAACAGCCAGTTTTTGTGACACATGTCCACTTACACATTGTGTATGCAAGGCTAATATGGCTATTTCATGCCTATTAAGGTATTTGCTTGTCATAACTGAATTCACTACCCTGCTACAGAGTAACTCTGCATTGTTTATGTGGAGGTTAATTGGTGATCCTAAACTGGCCACCACATGAGAGGTGTGGGTGTGCAAGGTTGTGTGCCCTGTTAGGACCGGCTTCCTATTCAAGGTGTTTTTTGCCTTGCACCTTGCATTGCTGGAACAGACTCTGCCCCGTACGAATTTGGGTTACATGAGTATGATAATGTACAGTAGGTATATTCTGAGAATGAAATATAAGCTTAGTTGAAAGTCTGTGTGCTCTAGTTATTTCTAGGTTGTACTATGCTGATCCTTTATATCACTGTAACTGCTTTGTTGTGAAAAGAAGACAAGATGTCACCCATTGGACTTGCCTGTTGACCTTTCTATTTATAATTTACTGATGGTAATCCAGCTGCAGGTTCTGCTACGTTGTTTGATCACCCAAATGGGACTAAGGAGGCAAGAAACAGCCAAGGAGCTCAGTAAGTAAACCAGCTAGAGGAGGCAGAGAGTGAAGGTCCAAACAGAGGCTAAGGTGTCCTCAAGAACACCAAACAGAAATAAGAGGATTGAAGGAAAATGTAATAGAGGTATTGACTGTTAACATCTTTTGAAACCTATATCCTGTTTAAAAACAGTACTTACCCTACACGATATCTAAATTTATGTAGTGCCCTCACTGCTATGCTGCACATATACCTTCTTATATATTAAACATAGTACCACAGCAGCCTGTTTTTATCAGATGTGGCCTGATGTATTTTCAATTGATATTTTCAGCAACACTCAATTTCCAAGTTCTTGGAAGCAATCTGCACTTAATTGCAAATGTCAGTCGATAATAATTTAATAATCTCCCAAGTGGACGTACTCTGTACAAATAAGGTAAAGCATCACATAACACGTAGAAGCAAATCTGATGTGAAAGTCGAAGGACAGATAAAGATGGACTGTTAACCCTCCATACCCCCTAACAAGACTGACTCTTATACTGTGAATTTTACTGCTTCTTAATTTATGGGAAATATTGCACAGTTAAGACCATTTAGGACATTGGCAATTTTAAGAACTATTTATTTTATGTAAAGCATAAGCTCCATTGATCATAATCATTAAATCATTAAATAAAAAAGCTAAGCCATCAGAGCACTAGGAGACAATACCAGAAAAGTAACTCCACTTGCGGATGTGCCCCATTTAGAGGGTTGTTTAAAACGTTACAGGGGGCTCCCTCCTCCTGTCTTTGAGGCACAATCTCTTCCTCTCACTTAATTTTCTAATCATATCATATTGTTTTAGTTTTGCTATTCTCTTTAACTTTTTGATTCAGGTTGAATTAGTCTAATAATCCATTTATTTTCTGTGCTGACTGTTTTATTAAGGGCCATCTGAAGCTTAATCCTACAGTATCTTAGTAGTATCAGGTGCAGGGCCTTACCCTAACCAACACTGGAAGGGATGTCATTTCAAAACAGGACACTCTCATGCACGTGGTCTTCCTTTTTGTTTTTAATGATTACTAGGGGGCTCTACCCCCTACTCGCTTCGCTCACCATCCCCCGGTTGGGCCCTACACACTAATCATTTCCCGGATCTGTCGCTTATGACAAATCGCGCGGTGCTTTTGGATAAACATGAATATCAACTCTGTCTTTCAAAACTATTATCACTGACAATTCGTCAAATATTAGTTTATTATATATGCGAGTGTGATCTTTCGGATTCATATAGAAATCCAAGAAAACTTCTTTGTCTGTGTCTTTCAGATAAATTTTGTGTAAAGTGCGATAGTTTTGGACATATGGATTTGTATCCATTATAGGCTAATACATCCAATCGTTTAACTCTTTCGATTCTTTGTTGCATCACTTTTCCCTGATTATAAATACAAAGTATAAACCAGACCGAATTGTTGTTTCTTTGAAATTAAACTTGTAGTAGCTCTGTCGTATCACCTACAGTATGTCCATATATTCAATCTGTTTTCGCTGTTCTGTTATTTCACTGAATAATATTTTCCATTTGTAAGCACTAATGCGATCTTTACTATCAGTTTTTGAAGACTTTCGAATTTTAGTACTTTTATAATCTCTAACCTGCTCTGCATGTGCATCGCGGCAACATTTTTGAACCATTTACGATGTTCTACTTTGTCTTCTAATCATTGTCTTTTCTTCTTCTACTGTTTGTCTTTTATTTCCACCCCTGCTTGGACCTGTTAGGTTTTCAATTCATCTCCTGGAACAAAGTCTTATCTCGCGGGATGTGAAATTATCTCTCTGAAAATGTCTCATCTCGTCTCTCTGAAAAAGTCTTGTCTTGTCTCAATATTTTTTATATAATAGAGAGATATTGACATTGAGTTTTCATTTAAATGTATACATTACAAATTGACTATATATTATTCAGATTGGATTAGACACTCCCTCACATGCCCATTTAGAGAAAGGAAAGAAAAAGATTTAACAAGAATTAATCACTCAGTGATACTAAAATATTTAAAAGGTTCATCCTGCTCAGTGAACTGAGGACAGCATTAATATGTGTCTGCCATTCTCTAAAGGAACTTCTGAATTGATTCATTTTTTTCCTGTTTTAATTAAATCAGAACATCATTTTCTCATTGTGTCATGGCAGATGGGTTATTTCAGGATTCTTTTAGCTGAGAGCAAGATAAGATGGCCGCTCATGGTAGCAGTGCAGTTTAAGTTATCTCAAATGATTATTGACTAAGCAGTAATGTTGTATCTAGTTTTACCTCAAAAAAAGCTTCTTAAGGTTTAGGAATTATTACAAACTGAAGATTGCCTGATAATTAAAACATGATTTTATTTCAGTAAGGTTTGGGCAAAGGATATTCCCAAAACATGTGTAGTAGATGTTATCACTCACAATTGGGGTCTTGGACATTTTGGATAGCCTGTGTTGAGAGGGATGCAAGTGATATACAATTTTAGGATGCATTAGACAACGTTTTGAAGAGATTAAGGAAATGTGTATTTAATTAATGGCTGATGTAATAGAGGATTTATGCATGCAGACACTCCCACCTGACCAATCTGAAGTTATCACTTAATGGACAGATCATTAGGGATGCTGGAAGTAACTGGAGAAATTTCAATCAAACATGAGAAGAATGTGCAGTTGCTGCATGGATTATGACTGAACTGGGAATCGAAAGCCAGGTTCCTGGATTTATGAGACTAACCGTTGTGAAACCCTTACTTTATTTCACCCAGTTATGCATTTTCTAACTGACTTAATTCAATTTTATGATTGCAAGGCAAAATGATTACTAGAAAATGCAAAGATTTAAATATTAACAACTAATAAGGAAAATACTATGATAAACATTTCATACTAAAAATATTCATATTAAAACACAGTTCTTTTTTAATCAGTTACTTTAATGCTGTTAACCTCTCTACTGTATATTTATCCATCTGTTTCTCTCTCATTACATATTTTTATTTCACTGCCTTTTTTTTGGCAAAAAGTCAGGCTGAAGTGGCATGAAAGGCACCGTGCTTGACCAATTTATCTCATGGGTCTGGCATCTTGAATTTAAATCCCATACTGCCATGTTGTCTGTGTGTACTCTGCATGTTTTCCAATTCACTGCAAGGACTGTCCTCCAGATACTTCAGTTTTCATGCCAAAGATGTCGCGTTTATTGATGATTCCAGTGGCCCTGTAGGTCACACTGCTGCCATATGCTGGGTTGGTTTTACTTTTTTTTTACTTATCTTTTTCTGGCTGACACTTTTATCCAAGGCAACTTACACCATACAATTGGTGACATTTCTTTGTCCAGTTGAAGTACAGGAAGGTGAAATGACTTGCTGCTGGTCACACAGTGACAGTAGCATTCTCCAGTACACAGTGGTGAAGACTTTGCCCAGTGAAGACTTTGGACTGTTTGAACCGCTAACCACATTGCCTGCCTCCTGAATTGCATAGGATACAGTGTCATTTGGGAATGATATGTTGTTTTAATTCAGTAAATAAAATATGATACAATACCTTTTTGCATGCTAATAAGGAACTTTAATCTTAATTATATATATCCATCCATTCACTTACTTTGTATCCCACTTAGTGCAATCCATTGTTGCAATAATCTCAAACCAATCCCAGCATGAATCAATCAAACAACTGCTGAATATATGCAGTATAGTTACATTATTAACAGACAGTAGTAGTTGCTGTCATATTGTCACATGTCTTTCTCAAATCACGTTAGCGAGAGCTCTTTTCAAAATCGCAATGCCATGTGCGTATCTTCCAAATATATGCATAGCTGTATGATATGCTAAAAGCATGGCTGCTTGAGACAAGCTTGCGGTTTCAGTTTTCAGTACATTTGTGATGTAAATTGAGGTTACTTTGCCTTAGACAAGCAAAATGCAAGCAGTTTTCAGGAGAAGCTTTCTGAGGTATAACCAACCTTGCTTTCAGCACCCTTTCACACTTGTATACTATTTGCTTTATTTCCTTGTGGCTTGTATCAAAGATTTTTTGCTAATCCTATTGTTTCTTTTCCAATCCCCACTTTCTTGCTCACTGCATCTTTCTCCTTATCATTTGCTTTTAACAGATCTACTTGACTGTTTCTAGTTACAGAGACAGGCTGCTAAGCATCATGGGAGGAGTCCCACCTGGCAAGCCAGACGGCTCTGTGGCAGGGAGTCTGGGGGCCAGGGGAGCAATTAAATGGCAGGCCTTTCCAGGGATCTCCGCCAGTGCATCTGTGCATGATTCCACATGCATTTGCCAAATTAGCATGGTGGCGCAGGGGTAAACACGGCCATGCCTGGTTTAACACTGAATTAGAATCAGGGAATAAAAACTGACGGGGGTCACTGAGCCTGTGGCAGGATTTACACATCTAATTTATTAGCGTTACTTACGAGAACATTTGTATTGTCACAGCAGAGCTATAAAAATCTCAATTTGACAAGATTTTCTTCGTGTTAATTTCTAGTTTGATTTGTAAGGGCTAATTAAACACGCTCAGCCTCCCCTCTTTCTCTCTGACTTATTTTTTGCAGTCATTGGAGTCTTATTAACTGCTTAACAAATATTTGACTCTTTGTTTCTGTATTAAGAAAAAAAACATTATGAAAAAGGAGTGATGCAAGTGAATAAACAGCACTGTGCTGGACAGGGTAGCATGAGTTTAATGCTTTAATGTAATCTCAGTAGCAGAAACAAGAGCTTCAATGGATCTGCTTATGAAAGGCACAGCTTTGGGGTTTGCAGCACCACTGTGATTTGTCAGCATTCTGATTTTTGTTATTATGAATAATTCAGCTGAAATTCTCTTGCAATAATGAAGCATGACTGTATACATTTTAAGTGGCTTTGTATTTTACTCTACACAGATTTGGTCATGTAAAGTCACGCCTGGCACTGATGGCATGGTGATGCAGTGTTTAATGCTTCTACATCAATTCTTGAAGACACTGGGTTCAAATCCACTCTGATCATATCCTCTCCTTGTCTTTGGGGTTTCGTTTGTGGGTAACTTCATTTTCCTCTCACCATCTAAACATGTGTATTTTGACTGATGTTTCTAAACTGGCAGGGTATGAACTGGTCTGGTGGTGTTAACACTGTGATGGAGTGGCACCTCGTCCAGGGATGATTCCTACCTTGCCACTAGAATAGACTACCAGTCCTTACAAGCCAACAATACAAAGATCCTCAAGTTTTGGTCCTCAAAGACCACAGTGGCTGCAAGTTTTTGTTACAACCAAATTGCTCAATTGTATGCCAAGTATTGCTCCAGCAACATTGTTGTGCTTTGTTTTAGCTAACTTTCCATTTAAGACTTATGTACTTAAACAGCTGCCCTCTCTGTTTTACATTGTGTCTTGTTTTCTTACAAAATTTTATTTTTGGAAGCTCAGAAAAAGAAATGATACAGTTTGTCACCTACACTCTAATGATGAATCATTCCAACGCTGAAGTTATAACATGACTTCATCTATGTGACTTTGGATGGAGCAAACTTCCATTAGTATTTGTGACATTCCACTTGAGGAAACAAGAGGCCTGCTCTATTATATGTTAAAAATGTTCCTTTAAATGTAAACTTGCAGCAACTTTGGAGTCTTTTGAGCTGTAGCAGGAGCTGCTATGTCACTTGTGAATATAGCTTCAACGATATCCTCATACCTGGTCCCTCTAGTAAATTCAGAATTAAACAAGGCCTCTTGCCAGTCTAAAAATCTTATTTACTGCATTTCCTGCAAGAAGTGTCCAACCATCTACATACTGTAGGTGAAAGAGGGAGACTGCTAGCAGATCAAAACACCCCCTGATCATAGCTACACTGATCTTTCTGTTTGTATTCTTTCACAAGGCTTCAAAGACACTTTTCAAAGAAAACAGAAGAAGCTAAGCTCAATCTCACCCTGGGATGACATGTTTTTCCAGGTTTTAATGATTGAATAATCTTTTAATTTCTTCCTATATCTTCTCTAATGGCAGGATTTTCACGCCTACTCTCACCTTTCCTCCTTTCATCTGACTTGGCTTGGTTCCATCCCATGTATGTTACTTGCTCTTTTATTCGGATATGATACCTGTCTTGTTCACCCTATTGTTGTAGCTCCCTGTGCGTTTTGTTGCATTTGTCTATAGTTTTTCTTAAACGGTGATGCACCTTAGTTAGAAATAAAGATGTTAAGTAAACTTTGTGCCACTTTCTGCTGCAAGTTTGATGTTAATGAATTGACCAATTGAGAGAAATTCCATTATCGATCACAGCCTCAAGTTTAGACATCAACTCGCCTCTGCTATACTCTCATACGCCGAGACCTTTAGGGATCTCAAATGGTGCACAAAAGCAGACATCACTGATGGATTATTTCAAGCGAGTGTGTCATTCACAATCTCCAGTGCCATCCACCAGCTGTGAAGGACGTAGTGTTGGAGGTGATGTTGAGAACTCACCAGTCTCAATAATTTTTTTTTTAATTGAGATGTTAGTATAAAAGGTAACAGAATTCTTGGGAATGACTAACGTGAAACAATGCTTCTTTACATGGTACCAATTGTATTCTGTCTACTGAATTTTATGGGTTATTTCCTGGTTACTGTGTTGTAAAAATTGCATATTATCCAAAATAGTGTATATTTTTCATTCTTTATCATTATCATGATAAAGAATTCCATGAAGAAATGTGTATTTTGAGCAATAAATTGCAATTCTTAGTGGTTGCCAGAACCTAACCCACTATTTCTCTTAGGTTCAATGTATTAGTCTTTAACCTTTGCATTGCTTCCTGGGAAATGTAACCCCTAACAAAGTTGAAGATTGACTGTATATGCAAATAACTCTTTACAAATTTGGTCTTTGTAAAGTGTTGATAATTTTTTTAAACATTCCTTCTGGAAATTCATTTTATTTTTTTTTTATTTTGAAATGAATCCATTTGCAGAGCTGTAGCACATATGTCAATGCAGGTTTATGCCAGCAGTTCTAGACTAACAGTTTCAGGATGGAAGTGACATCACTGCATGTCTATAATACACACTAACCATTTTAACTTTAACTCTTTTCTTCAAGTATTGCAGCTATTCTCTGCCCCACATTACCATCATGTACTTTTGCACAGTCATTTTCTCCTAAAGGTTTTAGTCATTGAGATTATTTATTGTAAAATGTACTGCCTGCCCTTTATTATTTTTAATCTTTTCTTTAGACATGATTTGATAGTTTGCTTTTAATAATAGGTGGAAAGGTTGCTCTCATTTTTTTGAACGTGAGGAATTCAATTCAAATGTTCTATTCTCTAAAGGTGAAGTTCTAATAATTAAGACTGTCAATGCCAATAATAAAAAAGCAGAAATTCCAAACTAGATAGCTATACTTACAATAAACTCTTTACCAAGTTGATGAACCACTTCTGAGTCTGGTTTCTGACTAAGAACATAAAACCAGAAGTTGGACCAAGCAGCAGTAATGTCAGAGTGGAACTACTTCTTGGGGCTCCACATATAGAGAAAATGAATGTCAGTGCATTACAGATTACAGTATACAATTTGAGGGGCAGCTGGCATTCTTACCTGGCTAGGACACCTTCAGGATAGAAGGACTGGGGAAGAGAATGTGCACAGGACATTATTCCTCCTGGATCACTAGATGGAAGCCCCCATGGGTTGCAGCAGTGACTTGCAGCAGTGCCTTAGACTCTCACAGGGCATCACAGGACATAAAGTTCTTTGGCCCAGCCTGCTTGGGTTCTGAGGGTGCCACCAGGGCAGCCCTACTTCATAGGGCTTCCACCTCTCCCGGAAGTGCTTTTGGACTACATGTATGGTAGACTGGCAGCACTCCCAGGTGGTAGATAAAAAAAAGCTACCTAGCTCACATTGAGGAGCCAGAGTCAGGTGTAAAGTGAATGAAGCTTGTGAGGAGGACTAGAGGAGGCAGTGACAGAGAGAGAGAAAAGGAATAAAAGAGTTTCTTCATTGTGGTTATTGCATATACTTGCAGCTGTGGTGGGAAATGCTTGGTAAAGAAGAGTTTCCCACAAATAAAGACTCTTTTGCCTTTTGTACTTGAGTCTGATTCTACTTATGTTGGGTTTTTGAGGAGATAGAGCACTCTCTGGTGTCCACAACAAATAGCAAATGATAAGCAAAAACATACAAATATAAACAAACAAAAACAACAATAAAACTGAATAAATACAAGCTAGAAAAAAAAAAAATACTGACTTAGGAGACAGTCTTGACTTTGCAATTGGAGTAGATCAGCACCTTGTTTTTACACCAGACCATCTTCAACATCAAAATCCATCATAGTTTCTTTAGCTTATTTGCACCTGTACCTGATACATGGTTGCAACTACTGACAAGAGTCTGTGTGTATTTTTCATTGGTGCTCAGGACAGCGTGTCAGGAATTACAATACATTTATCCAGGTGGAATGGTTTGAAGTCATATTTTTGTAATTTTGTCATTATATGTGGTATCGTCGGGGACAGTTCTACTAAGTTTTCATTTACCATAACAACTGGGATGCTTGTGATTAATCAGTTTCAAAATGAAATGCTGGTAAGCCATAAACGTAGTAGTGCAACTTTTTACAAACGATTCATATACCTAAGCATTCTTTTCTATCTGTACAAATCCACATTCTGCTTCAGTCATTGCTCTGGAGGCACAGGCTACTGTCTTCCAAATGTGACTCTCTGCTTGCAAACTGTGCTTAGCCCATCTTTGATGCAGCAGTGGAAAGCTTGGTTGGTCTGAATGCATAAAAAATTAGTTATGGTTCTGTGGTGAGAATATTTTTATTTCTCTCCTCTCCTTTTCATGTCTTGTAAACCAATTAAACATTATGATAAATGAGAGTTCTTAAACGATTAGTTTTAAATGACAAGCTGGATATGAACTTGGCAAAAAAAATATATCATGTCTAATAAAGACTGCATTTCTCTTTTGTGTTCTGGCTTTGGCATATCAAAAACTGCTTTTACCATAGCATTGTCAAGATGTATGCCTGTTTCTGAAAGTGTGTCACCTAAGAAAGTAACTTCTTTTAAAGCAAACTGCCATTTGTCTCCATTTAAGTTTATATTTTTTATTCGTTGCCGAACTTCACAGAGGCTTGAGGTGACTTTCCCCATATGATTACACCTTATACTGTACATACAGTATACCCTAATTCCATTAAGCCCTTCTATTATACGCTCCACAGCTCGATTAAACATTTCTAAAGCCGACACTATATCAAAAGGTAATCTTATGAAGGAATATCTCCCAAGTAATATATTAAAAGTTCAATATTTTATGATTTCTTTATCCTGCTTTAACTGCCAGAGACTGGGAGATGCATCCAACTGTATAAACACTGCACATCTTTTTGCTAGTTATTTTTTGTCATTAGGTATTTGATAATGCTCTCTCATTACATTTCCATGTAGCTCTTTGGGATCCACACACATTCTCAGCCCACCTTTTTTGTTTGTCTGTTAGAAAAGACCGTAGACTTTACCCCTCCAATAGGTTACTCTACTATTAGATTATAATCATTCTCTCCAGCTCTTTATTTTACTTTTTCACAAAGTGGTACTGGGTATTTGTTTTAAAAAAGTGAACTGCAGGTATAGTATTTACTTTCATCATTATCTTGAAAATGAATGGCAATACATTAAGACCTCTGAAAGCTCTTGAATTTATAGCTCACTAGTGATGAATGAACCATGCAGAACTCAATTTACTTTGAATTTCGGAACTTCACCAAACTCAATGAAATGTATTGAAGAGAGTGGGAAAGGAGAAAATGAACTAGGTTTGAATGGATTATAATGGCGCAATGGTCTTTTAAAATGTCTTGCTTGGGGAGAACTGTGCATAAAATAAAAATACTCAAAAAGAGCTTAAAAAGAAGCAAAAATAGATGCTTACAAGGTCCCAATATGAAACCCAAAAGAATAATCTTAAAATGCAAAGCCAAAAAAAAACAGATCAAAACCAAGGAATATACAATAATTACCAAACCACCAAAATCTACCAGAGAAAGACAAGGGACAGTGTATCCCATCAGTCTTTATACAGCTTGGAACAGTCAAACAGTGGTAAAGCCTCCTGGGAAACAACACAGAAAATGCATGGAACATCTGAGAACAGAAAACACACATAGAAACTACATAACAACTAAACAAAATAAAATGAATGGAAATTACAAACTTAAAGTAAGAAATACATTAACAGAACAATAGTATATAAAAACAATAGAAATAATGAAAAGAAACAAAGAAGACAAAGAAGAAGCACTTTAAACATGAGCCAGAGGAGCAACCCTGACTTGACCATAACTGTAACCTTCAAAGCAAGTGAGCATTCTTTTGATCTCAGTTAAAATTTCTCACAGCCATCACATTAAGGAGGTCAGATTCAGTTTTTAGGGGCTTATTGAACATAGATGTGCAGTAGATCCTGCATACCAGATCATCATTGTATTTTCCTTGACGTAACAATATCTGTGGTTAGACCTAAAGAACGGTACATTTTTAAAAGACATAATTCTGAAGCACCTGCCTTTTAGGCTTGCTGATATTTGTGAGAATCATTTTGAATTTAATGACTATGCTAATACAGCAGTAGTACTTGGTTGTTGTACCATGTTAGCCATTATGAACGTAGAGAAAAGCCAAGCAAAATGACACCTTTTATTGGCTAACTAAAAAGATTACAATATTCAAGCTTTCGAGGCAACTCAGGCCCCTTCTTCAGGCAAGATGTAATACAGAAACTGAAGTTTCATGTGTTTATATCCACACACTAGGACAAATCTAAACTTTAAGGTTGAAAATTTTAACACTAAGGTGAAAGGCATGGCTAACTTAGTAAACTCTGACAGACTAGTTATGAAATCCTCTACTTTTAAAGCACCACAGAAAACTCAAGCAGTCTGTAAACTCAAAAGAGAGGTTGTTAAAGCTGAACAGCAATGGAGGAAAATTAGACCAATATCTACTATGAAATTCAGAGGGCTCACATAACTAAATGCAACACAGTCATTCAGTCAAAACTCTGCTCCTTCAATGTGATGGATACTGAAAGTTTCAGCGCCCTAAAACTGGGGCATTTTCAAAGGATAAAAATATATGAGATGTGATATAATGCAGACCTCAATAATATACCCTTTGGGACCTCTGAATGCGCAATACAGTGAATTAAACTGCTTTACTAAAATAGTAAATCATGAACTTGTAGAACAATTACTCTGCTAAAACTGTCCAGTTGTGTTCTTGATTCTATGCCAACATTCTTTTTTAAATACAGTTTTGGATGTGTTAATCTACAGTGTACTAGAAATAACTAATTTAGATATGGCCATTTTTCAGATATTTAAAGACTTCTGAAAATAGTCTTGAACGTTCTATTAGAATATAGTATTAGAACTGTCTCTAAACATTATTTTTTTCTTAGTTAAATGATTACTCTAGTAACTATAGTCTCTACTGGATATGTCTCGGTTTCAGATTATATTAAGAATAGTAACTGCTTGAGTTAATTTATGACCTATGGCCTAATTCTGACCGAAACAATGTAGCTGTTGTTGTTCTCATAGGTGTGAGTGCAGCATTTGACACTGTAGATCACAGTGTTCTCATTAACTACCTTAAGAAAAGGTGGATTTTTCTTGTAGTCTGTTAAACTGAATTCCTCGTAAATTATGGCAATTGTACATCAGAGATCCACCGTAGAAATCAGTTCTCGGCTTGTTGTTTCAGTCTAAATGGTCTCGTCAGAACAGATTATTTCAAAACATAAGGTGAACTACCACAGCTATGCAGATGACATGCAGCTTTGCTTACTTATAGCTCTAGGTGACTGTGATTCCCTAAGCCCACTGATCCAATCTCTTACTAACATTACAGAACAGATTAGTATACATTTCTTTAAACTAAACAAGGAATACACTGCTATTAGCAACAATTTAAAAAAGTTAGAGTCTCAGAAATAAATCTGATCAAATCGAACCAGAAGTAAAGAATAAGTGTCATTATGGACTCAGACTCAAGATTCAAATCACATATTAACTATATTACTAAGTAACATAGCAAAAGTTAGTTATTATATTTTATAACATTTCAGGATACTAAAATTAACACATGCTTCACTTTTTAACAAATAAGATTTCTGCAATCAAGGTTGGTACCAGAACAAGTATGTGACTTGTGACATTGCTAGGTTAAAATACAGATATTCAAAGACAGATGTTAAACCAATGAACTCACCTTTAGAGGAGCCTAAAACCTAAATCTTTTTAAATGTTCTGTAACCAAAATTTCCAACAAACGTGTGTGACAAATGCATTTGGCAACAAATCTGGCACAATAATGTTTAAATATAATCTCTCAATTACATACACAGTACATATATAAATATTATTTCCATCCATCCATCCATCCTTTTCTGCTTATCCGAGGTCGGGTCGCGGGGGCAACAGCTTAAGCAGAGAGGCCCAGACTTCCCTCTCCCCGGCCACTTCTTCCAGCTCTTCCGGGAGAATCCCAAAGGCGTTCCCAGGCCAGCCGGAGACATAGTCCCCCCAGCGTGTCCTGGGTCTTCCCCGGGGCCTCCTCCCGGTTGGGCGTGCCGGAACACCTCACCAGGGAGGCGTCCAGGAGGCATCCTGATCAGATGCCCGAGCCACCTCATCTGACTCCTCTCGATGCGGAGGAGCAGCGGCTCTACTCTGAGCCCCTCCCGGATGACTGAGCTTCTCACCCTATCTTTAAGGGAAAGCCCAGACACCCTGCGGAGGAAACTCATTTCAGCCGCTTGTATTCGCGATCTCGTTCTTTCGGTCACTACCCATAGCTCATGACCATAGGTGAGGGTAGGAGCGTAGATCGACTGGTAAATTGAGAGCTTTGCCTTACGGCTCAGCTCCTTTTCACCACGACAGACCGATGCAGAGCCGCATCACTGCAGATGCCGCACCGATCCGCCTGTCGATCTCACGCTCCATTCTTCCCTCACTCGTGAACAAGACCCCAAGATACTTGAACTCCTCCACTTGGGGCAGGATCTCTCCCCCAACCCTGAGAGGGCACTCCACCCTTTTCGGCTGAGGACCATGCTCGGATTTGGAGGTGCTGATTCTCATCCCAGCCGCTTCACACTCAGCTGCGAACCGATCCAGAGAGCTGAAGATCACGGCCTGATGAAGCAAACAGGACAACATCATCTGCTAAAAGCAGTGACCCAATCCTGAGTCCACCAAACCGGACCCCTTCAACACCCTGGCTGCGCCTAGAAATTCTGTCCATAAAAGTTATGAACAGAATCGGTGACAAAGGGCAGCCCTGGCGGAGTCCAACTCTCACTGGAAACGGGCTCGACTTACTGCGGCAATGCGGACCAAGCTCTGACACGGTTGTACAGGACCGAACAGCTCTTATCAGGGGTCCGGTACCCCATACTCCCGAGCACCCCACAGGATTCCCGAGGGACACGGTCGAATGCCTTTTCCAAGTCCACAAAACACATGTAGACTGGTCGGGCAAACTCCCATGCACCCTCCAGGACTCTGCTAAGGGTGAAGAGCTGGTCCACTGTTCGCGACCAGGACAAAACCACACTGTTCCTCCTGAATCCGAGGTTGACTATCCACGGACCCTCCTCTCCAGAACCCCCGAATAGACTTTGCCAGGGAGGCTGAGGAGTGTGATCCCTCTATAGTTGGAACACACCCTCCGGTCCCCTTTTAAAGAGGGGACCACCACCCGGTCTGCCAATCCAGAGGCACTGTCCCGATGTCCATGCGATGTTGCAGAGGCGTGTCAACCAAGACAGTCCTACAACATCCAGAGCCTTAAGGAACTCGGCGTATCTCATCCACCCGGGGCCCTGCCACCAAGGAGTTTTTTGACCACCTCGGTGACTTCAGTCCCAGAGATGGGAGAGCCCACCTCAGAGTCCCCAGGCTCTGCTTCCTCGTGGAAGGCATGTTAGTGGGATTGAGGAGGTCTTGAAGTACTCCTCCCACCGACCCTAACGCCCAGTCGAGGTCAGCAGCGCACCATCCCACCATATACGGTGTTGACACTGCACTGCTTCCCCTCCTGAGGGCGGACGGTGGACCAGAATCTCCTCGAAGCCGTCCGAAAGTCATTCTCCATGGCCTCCAAACTCCTCCCATGCCCGAGTTTTGCCTCAGCAACAACCGAAGCAGCGTTCCGCTTGGCCTGCGGTACCTATCAGCTGCCTCCAGAGACCCACAGGACAAAAAGTCCTATAGGACTCCTTCTTCAGCTTGACGGCATCCCTCACCCGGTGTCCACCAACGGGTTGGGGATTGCCGACAGGCACCGACCACCTTGCGGCCACAGCTCCGGTCAGCCGCCTCAACAATAGAGGCACGGAACATGGCCCATTGGACTCAATGTCCCCACCTCCCTCGGGGCGTGGTTGAAGTTCTGCGGAGGTGGGAGTTGAAGCTACTTCTGACAGGGGACTCTGCCAGCCGTTCCCAGCAGACCCTCACAACACGTTTGGGCCTACCAGGTCTGACCGGCATCTTCCCCACCATCGAAGCCAACTCACCACCAGGTGGTGATCAGTTGACAGCTCCCCCCTCTCTTCACCCGAGTGTCCAAGACATATGGCCGCAAGTCCGGCGACACGACCACAAAGTCGATCATCGACCTGAGGCCTAGGGTGTCCTGGTGCCAAGTGCACATATGAACACCCTTATGCTTGAACATGGTGTTCGTTATGGACAATCCGTGACGAGCACAGAAGTCCAATAACAAAACACGCCGGGTTCAGATCGGGGCCATTCCTCCCAATCACGCCCTTCCAGGTCTCACTGTCATTGCCCACGTGAGCATTGAAGTCTCCCAGCAAAACGAGGGAATCCCAGAAGGTATGCCCTCTAGCACCCCTCAGAGACTCCAAAAGGGTGGATACTCCAAACTGCTGTTGGTGCATACGCACAAACAACAGTCAGGACCCTTCCCCACCCGGCGGAGGGAGGCCACCCTCTCGTCCACCGGGGCAAACCCCAATGCACAGGCTCCGAGTTGGGGGCAATAAGTATGCCCACACCTGCTCGGCGCCTCTCACCGGGGGCAACTCCAGAGTGGTAGAGAGTCAAGCCCCTCTCAATGAGATTGGTTCCAGAGTCCAAGCTGTGCGTCGAGGTGAGTCCGACTATATCTAGCCGGAACCTCTCGACCTCGCGCACTAGCTCAGGCTCCTTCCCCTTCAGAGAGGTGACATTCCACGTCCCAAGAGCCAGTTTCTGTAGCCGAGGTTCAGACCGCCAAGGTCCCGCCTCGCCACCACCCAACTCACACTGCACCCAACCTCCTTGGCCCCTCCCATAGGTGGTGAGCCCATGGGGAGGAGGACCCACGTTACCTCTTCGGGCTGTGCCAGACCGAGCCCCATGGGTGCAGGCCCGGCCACCAGGCGCTCACCATCGAGCCCCACCTCCAGGCCTGGCTCCAGAGGGGCCCGGTGACCAGCGTCGGGCAAGGGAAAGCGTCGTCCAAGTTTTATTCTTCATCAGAGGTTTGTTGAACCGCTCTTTGTCTCATCCCTCACCTAGGACCAGTTTGCCTTGGGTGGCCCTACCAGGGGCATAAAGCCCCGGACAACATAGCTCCTAGGATCATTGGGACACGCAAACCCCTCCACCACGATAAGGTGACGGTTCAAGGAGGGGTAAATATTATTTCAGTTATGATATTTAAGATGTGAATTTTTATTTACTCATCTAACTATTTACTGAAATTAATTAGTATGAAATTAGAAAAAAGGCAAAGCAAAATCTAAAATGGGAAGAGAAACACCATATATAAGTGGAGGGAAAGCACTAAATAATGTATATACCAGAGTAAATGTGTACCATGCCATTTATGGCACCACATTAAGTGCAATCTCAAAAAGTCTAACGGTGGCTCTCATCCATAAATCTGTGTTAACTGTTGCAGGCAGTGATTAGGCTGGATATACATATCATGATTTGGACTCAAGACACCAAACTTAATGCCAATCATGTTTTGATGTGTAGGTGAATCTTTCTATTGCTACTGTATGTGCCTACAAAATGAAATACCTGGCCTTTCCCACACATTGACTGTCAAAGATGGAAAAGGCCACCCACTAACTATGCTGCTGGGAAGACAATTTTGCATTTTTGTTTGTATTATGGAAAACATGCATTGTAAATTCTTCTTGTTCATCTTTATCTTCATCTTTTCTCACTTCTCTTTGGTGTCATTGTGTTTGACTAACCTTCTTCATTCAACTCACTCCAGCACCATCTGTCTTGTCGGACCCTTTTCCAAGTCTTTCGTTATAGTCACCTCAGCTTTGGCATCTTTCTCTTCCTTTTCCCCTGTACTGTACTTTCATTCCCATCCCTCTTTTGCCCACATACTCATCATTTCTTTTCATCACATGCCCATAACAATTCAACCTACTTTCCTGTACTTACATAGAGATTTCTCCTCCATTTGTTGCACCTCTGATTGTCTTATTCGTTACTCTTTTACACAATTCCACAAATATATCTCAAAATTTTCATTTCTGACATATCCAATATCTCCTCTGCTCCCTTTACTGCCCGTGTCTCAGCTCCTCAAATCATTGCTGGTCATACTACTATCTTAAAAACCTAACCTTTAATCTTTGCCTTAATTCTTTGATCATGTAATATCCCTGATAACTTTCTACACTAGGTCCATCCACATTGCTCTCTGTGGATTATCTCTGAACCCAATTTTCAACCTTAGGCTCTCACTAATCCTAGATATTTTAACTTATTTACTCCTTTCAATAGCTCTGCCTGCAGGCTAACCTCTGAATCCTGATCCTAATTAAAACTCAAATATTCTGCCTACTTTCTATTTATCTTCAATCTTCTACCTTCCAAAATCCTTCTACAGGCTTCAATTTTGTCTTCATGTTCTCCTTTGTGGTGTTGCACAACACAGTGTTGTCAGCAAAAGGCTTCTCTGAAACACTGTATGCACTACATACCTGCCAGAAAAGGCGAGGTGATACCATGAACATCAGGGCATTTGCCACTGCATTTTGCCCCATGTTCTTTGGTTGAGCCACGTAAAATCAAAATACCTTGTCACATTTTTTGCCAAACATTAATTTTTGTTATAGTGTATTAATCTTTATCATGTAAAACACATGGGTTAAAATACAGTGACATGCAAAAGTATTCAGTCCTCTTGAAAGTCATTATAATTTTCTGCAAGACAAAAGATTTGTATGCATTGTAAGTTAATGGACGCTTGGTGGCGCTATTGCCTCGTGAAACCTAACAGACAGATGCAGACAATGGTTTAAAAGCACCCAGAAGTATTTTAATATTCTTTAATAAAGTGTCCAAAAGCACCTCCACCATCATAAACAATAAATCAATAATTGATAAATCACAAATAACCATTCCTCCACTCCCAGCAGCTGTGTCACACACCCTCCCAACTAAATAGTCTTGACCCGCAAGTGCTCCTGCTCTTCTGTCCATGTGATTCCCTAGCACTTCCGGGTCAGATAAAGACTTGTGTTTTTCTTCAGCCCAGAAGTACTTTTGTTTCTTTGTCCTCGTGACTGGGGCTACCGGGAAAATAGATCCCCCCATGTCTCCCTGCAGCATCCCACGATGGCACCCATGGCACCCAGCAGAGCTGTGAAGCCGAACTCCACCTTCCTTGGTGCCCTGTGGGAATCCGGGGCACCTTCATGCTGCAGGGAAGATGCCATCTAGCGTCTTGGATGTGTCTATCACAGTTCCCCATCCTTCGCTGAGCACAGTGGGGCGCAGCGTCCAGCTCCACAAGGGTTGTCTTCCTCCAGGAGGTGTCATTTGCTGTGGCCGGTCCGTGGCTCCGTCCTGTAAAACAATCACAGGAGAACCGTGGGGAGGCACTGTACAAATGCTGTCTTTTAACCTCCTCCCCAGTTCTCCTCGGACAATTCCTCCACATATGGTCCGGTTGGCGGCATTCATAGCAAAGCCACATCCCCCTTGGATATTCTGGCCCTGTGAGACTTAAAGCAGGCTGGAACTGTCGGCTCTGCCCGTCTGTCAGCAGAGGTTGTATTTTCTTTCTGCCCTCATGGAGAGCATCTTTCAAATACACGTGAGCTCGCAGCTCCACGTTCTGTACTATCGGGGGGTCCTTGCTTTTTTTCCCAGGACCTCCTTTTTAATCTGGGGTTTACTTTACAGTCTTGGTCTCTCTATATATAAGAGATAGACCCTTTGCTGTTTGCACCCCTCTAGTTTAATGGCTGACCGGCACCGATGTCTCAAGGGTCAAAATAACCCTGAAGTCAGCACTAACCAGACGCTCCGATTTATCAAACCCTTCCACCGTCTACTCGGTCATCACCCCTTTCTCATCTCTAGGACACAAAGTTACTTTGCAGCTGATATGAGTCGATCGGAGTGCCACTGTACTCTGTGTCCCCTTATCCTTTATGGTACCGGTAGAACTCACCTGTACCGTTGAATCAATCATCTCTGGACGCTCCTGACCTAATCGCCTCAGGTATTCCTCCACCTCAAAGGCGCTTCAGCTGTTGCTCTTAACTCCTCCACCAGTTTTTTCACGCCGAACAGAACCTGGAAGAAACTTTGTACGGGCTGGATCAGCTTTTCCAGCTTGCATACATTAATGCTATTATTTGAATCGGCCGAAGGATGGCTCGGGCCTTTATCAGCCTCACTTCCCGGCCGTGAGCCAATGAGCATGCCCGCCTCTGGCGCATGCTCCGTTGGCACTCGCTCAGGCTTTTGGGAATTAGAGTTTTTAACAACAGAGGTCCGGGGTGCCGCCATCAGCCGACTGTGATCCGTCTGTTCTAATTTATCGTTGGACTGTTCAGTCATATCTGTCCCCCTTTACCTTCATTTGTGGCTGGCATTGCTTCGCACGCCTCCCCCTCCCTCTTCAGGGAGCTCGGTTCCGTCGGGGAAACGATAACCTCACCTACTGGACGATGCTGACCTTCTCCTTCCCATAATCCTTCCGGAGAGAGCACGTGTCCTGTTTCGGCAAATGGAAGGAAACCATCATGGTCATGTTATTTTTTGTATTCCTTTTGGTTTCCCGAGCCTGCCCCGGGATAGTCCACGTGACTATTCTTGTCGAATAGGCTCCCAAAGTTCAGACTCCTAGATTGGCAAGACACTCTGTCATCACCGCCATCTTTCTTCCATGGGTTGCATATTTCTGACTCATCATTAGTTTCTGGGAGACAGGTTTCTGCAAAATAACTACAATAAGGTCCCGGCAGATCGGATGCTCTTTTGGCACATACCTCAGTTTCCCAGTAAGTAGAAGTTCTCCTTTGCATCCGACATCTGATGGCCATCCCGGTGTCATAAAGCTTGGGTCCTCTCTGCGTCAATCGCCGCCCTGTCTTCCTCGCTTTCCACCAGGTATGTCCATACCGCTACAGCGTCATCTAGAGTCTGCTCCTTTTGAGTGTTCCCATTCTTCACGGACCGAAGTACAGTGAGGCTTTCCTGTGTTGCAGCGCGGCCTGTTGGGTTTGCATCTGGTTTAATTTTAAAGGTTTTCTGACCACAATAGACGGCCAGAATCCTAACGACTAAACCAATGTAAGTTAATGGACACTTGGTGGCGCTATTGCTCTGTGAAACCCAACAGAGAGATGCAGACACTGGTTTAAAAGCACTAAGAAGTATTTTAGTATTCCAAAAGCACCTCCACCACCATAAACAATAAATCAATAATTAATAAATCACAAATAACCAATCCTCCACTCCCAGCAGCTGTCACACTCCCTCCCAACTCCGGCTCAGCCTGCTAGGTTTCAACCAGTCCTTTAAATAGTCCTTGACCCGGAAGTGCTCCTGCTCTTCTGTCCATGTGATTCCCTAGCACTTCCGGGTCAGACGAAGACTTGTGTTTTTCTTCAGGAGTACTTCCGGGCTACCGGGAAAATAGAAACCCCCATGTCTCCCTGCAGCATCCCACGATGGCACCCACGGCACCCAGCAGGGCTGTGAAGCTGAACTCCACCTTCCATGGTGCCCAGCGGGAATCCAGGGCACCTCCATGCTGCAGGAAAGATGCCATCTAGTGTCTTGGATGTGTCAGCCGGGATAAGCTGCTGGCTGTCCATCACAGCATATTTATCCATTCAGTATTTTTAATGTGAACTCTTATGCTGTAACAATACATAAGATAACATAACACAAAGACAAAATAAATTATTTTCTGTAGATATTTAACTGAGGAAATAAAACACAAAAGTTGGTGTTTGCATAAGTATTTAAATTATAGCACATACTTAAAATTTGGAGTAATCACTATCCACTACTTTTCCTGGTTTCCCTGTTTTCTACAGTAGCAGTATAATCAAGCTACTCTGCAGCCGCATTTACTGATGAGAGGGATATGGATGCTATGTCAGATCTTCTAAGATGGTGCATCATCATCATCATCATCATCATAATAATAAATAACTTAATCATATTTATGTATTGCAGAATTCTTAGGTGTGGAACTTGAAATTCCAAGAGGTTAATTTTCTCCAGCATCCTGTTGGCTAAAACTTAGGGTTTTTCTCTTTCTCCTCACCAAATAACCATAGCATGTTTACCAAAATATTACCAATTCAACTATAAGAGATTTAACAAATGTGTACTATAATGACAGTTATGCCTAATTCTATTAGTTTTGTTCCATTTTTATTTTCATTTATTCTTTGTAATATTTATTGTTTTATTTATTGTAAAACGATTTTTCTTAACACTTAAAATGAGAAACTGCTACATGAATAAATGTTTTTGTTGTTAACATTGTAATGAAATACATAGAAGATAAGAAAGGTTTGGGGCACCAGTTGGTGGTGTTCGTATATTGCTGGCAATTAAAAATCAAAGTTTTTGAAAACAGTAAGAAAAGACATCTTTCGAGACATGAATCCATAAATTGCCTGACTCCATGTTAGAAGAGGTGGAGTTTATAAGGTTTCCTTGGTGAAAGAGGCAGGACTTAGGGGTGGCACCAGAAATTACATCATGGATCCTTGACATTCAGAGCTTCCGGTCTGCAGATGAAGAAGAACAGGATGTGAATGACAGTGCCTTTGTCTCGACTCGGGATAGAATAACTAAACACACACAAGCCCTTAGAATGACTCCTATTTGCCTGTGTGTGACAATGTATTTGCTGTAATATTCTGTATATATTGACTACAGAATATTGTGATTTTTATCATTTGTAGTGTTTCAACCTAGTCATTTTTCTGTATCGAAATGTCTAATTTAATGTTAAGGTGAGCTCATGGCTTTTCCCCAACTCCTACTTTTATGTGAGTGCCATATAATGCATGTTGTCTTAAATGTAATATGATGGCCATGGTCAGAAACAGAAAATGCAAGGGAGGGGTTGGGGTTGGACTTCTAAAAATTCCTATTAATTTCTACTGTTGTTGTAAATGTTAGGGCCTAATGAGACCAATCATCTGTTTATCTAGCCATTTTGAACCAGCACTATGTTCAGATTCACAGGAGTGCCTAACTCTGCAATGGTGGAAGAACCTCAGCATATGGCATCCATCCATCCATTATCCAACCCACTATATCCCAACCACAGGGGTCCGCCGGAGCCAATCCCAGCCAACACAGGGAGCAAGGCAGGAAACAAACTCTGGACAGGACGCCAGCGAACCGCAGGGCACGCACACACACACAGCACACAGTAGGGACAATTTAGGATTGCCAATGCACCTAACCTACATGTCTTTGGTCTGTGGAGGAAACCAGAGCGCCTGGAGGAAACCCACGCAGACATGGGGAGAACATGCAAACTCCACGCAGGGAGGACCCGGGAGGCAAACCTGTGTCTCCTAACTATGAGGCAGCAGCACTACCCACTGTGCCACCCTGCCCCCCTCAGCATAAAGCAAATATGCCAAATTCATAACCTAATGCAACATTCTCAAAGCTGCTCATTTTATTTGGTAATTTTGGTGGTGATGGAGGGACTGTTTGTGAAGAGTTGCAGAGGTTATCTCAGGAGTGTAGGACAAAGGCAACGTGGAAGGATGTAAAAATTTTGAAAATTGATTGGACTAAGGCATTATTGTTACAGTAGTGGTGGGTGTGAGAAGTCAGAGCTGAGTAAGAGCTTTGTGTGGATAATAGAAAAGCTACACCTTTGAACAAATAAGCTGGAAGAGTAGCAGCAGGGAGTACTCCTTATTTTATTCTACTCTGTTTAATATTGGGTTAGAAATTTTCACATGATATAATTTGATTATCTTTTCAATACATTCATTTATATTAAAAACATCCTGTTGCACTTAAATGGTCAAATATAACAATCAGTAATTTTTTTTTACTATTTTTCTATGGTTGAGAAACACCATGGGAAAACACAGATGCAATAATGTAGTATTGATGCTTTATAGTGTAATCCTTGCAGGTTTAGTTAATAAAGCTGCAGGTATTATTTATGAATATCAAAAAGAAAGGGCCGTATGATGAGAGTGCAGCACTGGGCATTCACTCCACTCATGCCAAGTGCTCTCTTTAATTCAGATTACATTGTCATGAGCTGTTGGCTCTTTGTGTGTCCTAAAATAAGCAGAATTTTAATTAGCAACTGTGCCATGTCTGTCACACACACACACACACACACACACACACACACACACACACACATTAAAAGCATTAATTTTCACCTAGCCTGAGTGTTAGCAGGATTTTACAAATTTTAATCAGATATGGGGGAGGTGTTGAACTCAGTGGCTTGGTTGCTGTGTGAATCAAAGAAAGCAGCAAGGAAAAAAAAAACTCAGAAACAGAAGCTCTTCAAAAATACCAGTCCCTTGGCTTTTTATCTCACAAGCTAAAAAAGAAAGCACTGAATTATAATTAGCTGAGCTGCCTGCTCAGAATCGAATGCGTTGGGGTGTTAAAAAATATCATTAGTCTGTTTCTTTTCTTTATTTTTACCTCCTCGCCACAGAAAAACAGTTTCAGCACCACACCTGTAGGAGGAAAGTGTGAAGTGCTCATGAAGGTAGTGTGACACGAATGAGGTCAAATGCATTTTCGCTTTATATTTTTAAAGTTGTTGTTCTGTACCTGTTGGACAAACCACCAAATCTAAATCTGGTGCAATTTAAGAACAGTATTGCAAATGGGCAAATAAGAAATTATATATTGTAGGTGCCATGAAGGAAAGACAGGCAACCTGGCCGGGATAAAGGAGGGACTGATACCTGGCCAGGTGGCCATGATGGAAGGATCACGTGAATGGGCACATCAGGAGCAGTTCATTCCCTTTGTACGGCAGGTGGCAGTGTTCCTCAGAGCTAAATCTGATCAGGACACTCACAGGTTGGCATGGGAGAAGGAGTCCGGAGATGCAGCCTTGTCAGGGTCTTTGGGAACCACCACAGGACACTGCCAGAGGAGGACTGCCCTGGTTTCTGCACGACCCGAAAGTGCTCCAGACAACCAAAAGCAGTTCCTAAGTCCATTTTAAAGGAAAGCCCATTTCCTTACTTCTGCTCCTACATATTTACAGCACTCCCTGGTGGCACCCATGGTACCCGTCAGGGCTGAGATAAAGAACTTCAAGTCCCATTGAGCCCTTTGGGAATCCAGGGCACTGCTGCATTCCTGTGGAGCTGCCATCTAACATTCTAGGGGAAGCAATGCCCTAAAAAGGCTATCTTCCCCCTTCCTTCCATTTCTGGGGCATCCCGGCTATATACACTCACCTAAAGAATTATTAGGAACACCTGTTCAATTTCTCATTAATGCAATTATCTAATCAACCAATCACATGGCAGTTGCTTCAATGCATTTAGGGGTGTGGTCCTGGTCAAGACAATCTCCTGAACTCCAAACTGAATGTCAGAATGGGAAAGAAAGGTGATTTAAGCAATTTTGAGTGTGGCATGGTTGTTGGTGCCAGACGGGCCGGTCTGAGAATTTCACAATCTGCTCAATTACTGGGATTTTCACGCACAACCATTTCTAGGGTTTACAAAGAATGGTGTGAAAAGGGAAAAACATCCAGTATGCGGCAGTCCTGTGGGCTGAAAATACCTTGTTGATGCTAGAGGTCAGAGGAGAATGGGCCGACTGATTCAAGCTGATAGAAGAGCAACTTTGACTGAAATAACCACTCATTACAACCGAGGTATGCAGCAAAGCATTTGTGAAGCCTCAACACGCACAACCTTGAGGCGGATGGGCTACAACAGCAGAAGACCCCACCGGGTACCACTCATCTCCACGGGCTACCTGAGCATTGTTTCTGACCATGTCCATCCCTTCATGACCACCATGTACCCATCCTCTGATGGCTACTTCCAGTAGGATAATGCACCATGTCACAAAGCTCGAATCATTTCAAATTGGTTTCTTGAACATGACAATGAGTTCACTGTACTAAAATGGCCACCACAGTCACCAGATCTCAACCCAATAGAGCATCTTTGGGATGTGGTGGAACGGGAGCTTCGTGCCCAGGATGTGCATCCCACAAATCTCCATCAACTGTAAGATACTATCCTATCAATATGGGCCAACATTTATAAAGAATGCTTTCAGCACCTTGTTGAATCAATGCCATGTAGAATTAAGGCAGTTCTGAAGGCGATAGGGGGTCAAACACCATATTAGTATGGTGTTCCTAATGATCCTTTAGGTGAGTGTATATGTATGTATATATATATATACTGTGTATATATATATATATATATATATATATATATTCATAGCATTCGTAGTCTGAAACACGATCTGATTGTATAGGTGGTTACCTAGCAGGTAACGAATTTATATATATATTGTCACGCACGGGCGAATAGGAGACCACGGACGGACCTAAACACACTTCAGAAGACGTTCGCCGGCAAGGAGTGGCGGGGTACTAACCTTTCTTCTTTGCTTTCTTTCAGGAAAAAAGACATTTTTTCTGACGTTATCAGTCCCATCCTCCCTCATGGTTCTTTCCCAGCATTCCTCCACTTCCGGCTCCTCTTATATAAAATGGCCTCCGACGCCATTTTTGGCGTCACGCATAAGAACATTTTCTGTTTATATTTTGACCTTGTTTATTTTTGTTATTGTGGATATTTCTGCAGTATACGGGGCCGGAAACCCCAAACCTTTTTGCTGACTCTTCTTGTCTCTTTTACAATATATATATATATATATATATATATATATATATATATATATATATATATATATATATATATATATATATATATATATATACAGTATATCCAGTATATCCAGCTTAAGAGTTTGAATAATTGCAATCACCCACCGAGCCAGGGGTTGGTGCTGTCCACTAATACTTTCTCTTTTCTTCCTCTGCAGATCAGCAGACTGAACACGATACCTTTGACATCACTTCCGATTCCTGTGCCTCTGGACCTGCCCCATTTTGTCTACTGACCATGTAAACTGCCATCTTGTCAATTGTACTCAGTTCCGTTTTAAACTCCTGTCTGTAAAGACTAAACCTTTTTTCCAAACCAGATTCAAGTATACAGGGTTAGCACAGTGGTTACCTCAACTCTTTATCTGTGTTTATTTTACTAAATATGTATAAGGATTTCTTGCCTGGTTTGGGAAGCTATAATGGATGGACACCTTATAATTCCTGTCCTGGTTGGAATGCTCGAAGGATGAATGGGAGGAAGCAGGTAACAGTTACTGGAGGATAAAATGAGAGAGAAAAGAGATGGTGTGAATGAACAAGTATTTAAATATGTATATTGGCTGTATTCATTGTTAACTTTAAGCTGTGTGGATTAAAAAAATCCTTTATTTGAACCCAGAGTTGTGCTGGGTCTGGGGGTTCATGTGTCTTGGATTTTGGGGTTTGGTAGCATCCCCTACTGGTGACAATTGGCATAGTTGGCAGGATTTCCTGGTCAGACCCAAACCTCTTAAAAAACCCACACACCAGGTGTCATATCACCGGTTTAAAAATGGACAAAAAAATCAGGCAAAAAATCTGGTGTATAGGGAATCTCTGGAGGTTCACTGGATTTTAAATTAGTGAGACAGTGTCTGGATTTTTAGGATGACTGCTGGCCTTTGTAATCTGTGGTTGACTGAAAACTGTACAACAACAGGAGCCATATGTTGAAGATGCATGGAGTGTTCTTTTAAACGAGGCTCACCTTGTAATGGGAGAAAAGAAGGTATGTTCTGTTGAAGTGCCATTAGCATTGAAAAGTGTTAAAGATATCCCTGCAGATCCTCACTGCAGTGGGCTGTCTATCATCTTATTCATCTCCCCAACCTAATTGCAGAGATGTCCGAGAAGATCAGAGCCATGATGACGCCACTACAATTCCCAAAAATGCTGGAGATTTACACCAAAACTCCCTGATGAGAAATCCAGGGGTAAGTGATTCTCTTTTTCCTTCTTATAAAGAGACTTAGACAAAGTGTCTGGATTCCATTGCTAAATTAATTAAAATGGAGCAAACTAGCTCTGTGCAACCACGTCTGGACTCAATGTCCCAGATTCCTGAGGAAAGCCTGACAAAGCATGCGTAAGAACAGCGTTGCCCAAGTGAAACGGAGCAATGGAAATGTCCGAAGTCCCCTCTGATTCTACATGAACCAGTCAGGACCTCAATGTGGACATGGATACACTGGAACCTCTGCATACGCTGCTATGGATCCTGAACCAGCATAAAACAACACTGTCAGGACAAGAAACTACCACTAAAATGCTGGTGGAAGAGTATCTACACTGGCTGGGAGTAACAACGTTATCAAAATATGATTTGGCTGTACAGGTGACTGTTTCCTGTGCAGTAAATAATAAAGCAATGCAAAGAGAAGGGGTCACAGTTCCAACAACTGAGCAAGGTGTAAATGGTTGATTTCCCAGTATGGAGGCCTTTAGTCAATGCAGTTGCCATACAGCCTGAAGCACTCATGACACGTAAAAAAGATGGAGACTGGAATTGAAAGGATTGGTCTCCAACACAACCAAGTGTTATCAAAAAAGAGATTAAGGTACAGACAGTAAGGGTCTCATCTTACACTCACAGAGCATCTGAAACTGTCATGTACCACCAAGTATAAAGGAGAACCTTCTTAAGAAGCAGAATTCTCCTAACAGAAAAGAGAGAAAACCCCTGGGGTCATGTGTCCCTGCTAGTTCCAGTCCTGTGGATCCAGATTTTAATAATCACTCCAACAGCGGAAAGAAAATGTCTGAAAAAACAATTTATTCTCACTTTCCATCCTGCTTTCGAACGTGTAAGGCGAAAAGATGTTTTGAGTGCCAGTGACGAGGACATCTCTGAAAGTGCTATCCCTATAAAACAAGGAAAAGAACACAAGGACAAGACAGGTAGAAAGAAAAAGGTTTTGGTTTTGATTGTGCTGATTCTTTTTCATGCAGGACTGATGGACAAAGTGACCCTTAGTTGGACTGTATCCCTTGTGGGACTGGCCACTATACCACATAAGGCTCAGCCCCATGGCCATGTAAGTGTCCAGGTGGACGGGTGGGCAATCCTGGCCAGGATGGAGGAGGATTTCTTGCCCAGCCAAGAAATCATAATGGAAGGATGGCCAGATTGCGGACACTTTCCAACTGGGACACCTTAAAATTTTTGTCCTGACTGGGAAGCTGGAAGGATGAATGAATTGGCGAAAGCTGCAAACTGAGAGCAGTTCATCCCCCAAACTAATAGGTGACAGATTTCCTTGCAAGTAGTCTCAGTTAGAACACCCATAGTGCTGCATGGGAATTGGAGTTCAGATGTGCAGCTTTGTAGGGGTCGTTTGGTGATGGTAGAGGGTGCTGCCAGAGGAGGACCTCCTTGGTTTCTACTTGACCTTAAAATTCTTCCAACAAGCCATGATGTGGCACCAGAAGTACTCTCTGGTCCAGCTTAAAAGGAGTCCATCTGCTGTTCCTGGGGAGGGCTGTGGTGATAATACAACATGCTAAATCCAAGTCTCATTACTTTTTGCTGCATTATGTGAAAGGAAAAAAGGGGTCATTAGTTTGCTTTTTCATCTTGACACCCTTGGTATGTATTAACTCCAGGTAGAGAGTGTATTCAAACATCACATTTTCCTTTTGTCTTGCTCTATACCTACTAGTGCAACACTAAATACACTTCATTGCTTTAAAATGAGGGTTTTTGTTTTCTTTTCCTTCTTCTTTGGTGGTGTTGGGGTCTAGACAAAAAGAATGTTGTTTTTCTTATAGGCATTAGTTATTTGGAAATTCATTTTTGTTGTTATATTATTTAAATTTGCTTGGCAGGTGGCACTTGCTAATGACACAGCTGGCTTCTCTATACAGCTGCTATGACACAATGCTGTTCCTGGGTGCATATGTCTGAGTAAGCCAGCACGTTACATTATGGTGACCATTTTATTTATAGGCAAACTGCAGACCAAGCTTGTGTGAACTGCATTGAAAAATAAAGGAAAAGCTGCCTTGCCAAAGAAAATATCCTTGAGTTGTTCAAAGCATATAATGTTTTTGTTTTGATCCATTGCCCCATTTAAGTGACTTTAACTCCCGATCAAGGCCACATGTAATTATTTTATACACCTAACAGCCCATCTGTTTTACTTTGTTTATGCCTTTCACCCTGAAAACATGTCTGCCACTTGACAATTACATTACTATTGCGGATCAAATTTATGGAAATATTTGAGTGGTTATGACAGGTGGTAATTTTATTCCATTTATCTTGTAGCAGCATCCACACAGCCAAATAAGGTTTTGCTTTGTAATTCTCAAAGCAGAAATCCTGTTGTGAAATATTTATTTATTTCAATAATTTAACTGTGGCCCATGTTAGCAGAACTTAAAATTTGAAGCATTCTTCTTGATAGGAATGAATGCATTTAAACTGATGCAGTGTGAGTGGGTCAAGCACCACTTCATCTCAGAAGAACTTTGGTGCACACACCTATAAATCTTCCATACTGGGTCAATTTGGTGTCATTAAATAACCCGCAATTTACACTTACAGGACTCTTGTAGCAAACGGGCTGGGGCCTTGTCTGTAGTCCTTCCTCTGGCCTCTGACCTCTCCCATTTATGTCTTATATTTAGCAATGTTTATTATGCAGCAGTCATATGATAGAGGAGCAGAGGTGCCTCGAACATTAGGGGGCCCATCTTTTGGTTTATGATTTTTGTTTTGGTCATTTGTTTGAATTTTTTAGTTTTGTCTAGTGAGTTTTGAATGTCATTGTTTTGGACTCTGGAACTGCTTTGCCTTCGTGGATTTGTTTCCTTTCTCTCTATCTACTAGTTAATGACTGCCAGCCTAACAAATATTCATTTTATTAACTCATCTGCCACGTCAATGGCTTCTCAATATAATACAAGAGAATTGAAGGAACATCTATTTCCAACCTCTAAATTTTGATAAAATGGTATAAATTTAGATGTCGAAGAACCAGAAAAATATGACATGCATGTGAAAATGCTAGAAAAATGCTAGTTATGGTAAATTTGACTTCACTTTGATAACACTGACATTTGTTCTAGGACAGCAGTTCTCAAACTTTCGTATTTTGCGCCCCCCTTTTCTACCTGGAATAATTCTGCGTCCCCTGCATAATATAAGATAGATGAGAATAACCCATGATACAACTAACAAAGGTAAGATACTCGTGCAGTGTCGTGGTATCCGATCATTTTTACTTCCATAAGATTTGCATGTATTCGGCAAACTTCAATGAAATATTTGCAATAAATTTTTTTTAAAGTGCTTTAATAACTGGCAAAATGCCTTGTGTGGTTTTTGGTAGAAATTCTAATCCCAAAAACAAAGAATAAATAATTTATTCTTATTTAATTAGTTTTTTATGTAAAGAAATTATTAAATGTTTTAATTTTTAAAAATCTCGTAAATGAGGACACAGATGAAGTCAATCTGTGCGAGACGAACATATTTTCGTCTGATAAATATTATACCGCTGTTAGTTGTATCATTAAAATAACCCAATACGCAGTAAATTATTTAACTCAATTTGGCAATATTGGCTACGCTGCCAATGTGGTGCAATCACATGATCTACTGTTACCCAAATGTTCGCGACATATACCAATACGTCTCGAACTTTCTGGATTGAAAATACTATAAAGGCAGCAGCAGCGGCACTGCTCATCAGTTAGTCATTAGATCTATGCCTTAGAAATGCTTTATTTTAATTTTAGTTATAATGCATTTGTTGTGATTATATGCTTGCAAATTTTAATTTGAAATAAAAATGTAAAATATTAATTGTTTGTTTATTCAATGCCCCCCTTGTACAGCTTTAGCGATCCCCCAGGGGGGCGCGCCCCACAGTTTAAGAACCGCTGCTCTAGGAAAAGAATTCACTGGATTTTGTTCTGCCCTGAGATATGAGAGCCATCATACAGTGTTTTTCTCAGAAGCAGATTTTAAACTGAACCACACAGTTTTCTAATAGTAAAGAAAAGACTTTCTAGAGTTCTAAGTCAGAAGAACATGAGGAAGGACAACAACAGACAAAAATGTACAAATAAGGAATTGCTTACTTAAGAACACAGTAGAAGGAAGCAGAAAATAGTTTTTACTGTGCCTAAAAATGATAAAGATATGCCGATTGTCTTAGATAACAGCAAGAAAGCAGATCATGAGGTTACAAATGGGAACAAATCAAAATAAGATTCAAGTGTGAAAGAAATGTAATTGGAAATATAGGCAAGAAGAAAATAGGAAAGACTAAGAGAAGGTTTATGGATGAGGTGAGAGAAGACATACAGGTGATGGGTGTAACAGAGCAAAATGTAAAGGACAGGGAGATGATGCAACAAGATGATCCGCTTGGCAAACCCTAATGGAAGCAGCCGAAAGAAGACAATTAAAGAAAGAAATATTGTCCTCAAACTTGGTCCTCTTTGAGTTAGAAACCAGGCAGGAGGAAGCTTGTCCATTGCGTCATAACAGTAGTCTGTTACAGAATAGTCAAAGAAATAAGGACTTAGGTCCATTTTATAAACAACTGAATTTACATAACAGTACAGATTAATACATACATTTACTCTGATTGGTTTGCTGTCTCTCCCCCAAATAACAGCCAAATAAAAGTCTATTCTACTACATTCTTGTTCATGTCATATGTCTTAGGTTCAGCTTTACCCTTGAAATCTCTGTGCATGTGACAACTGTGCAGTCTTGTTGTTTATAGGATATCTGCTGATCTCTTAATCATCTCCTAGTATACTTTGTGTATTACATCACCCATTCTCCTGGTACATTCTTGTATTTTATTTACTTAAACATTTCAGTAGTTCTCTTAATGACAATTCTAAAACAAAGACTTATATATTTCAATGTGCATTGCAAACCAAAATACTTAACTATTGTTGCCTCTGTCACACACGTGCGCATGGGAGGCAGCTAAAGGGCTTGAGTGAAGGCAGTTCAGAGGCATGCCGGGATGTGGCAGAGTGCACTGACTCTTTTTCTCTCTTGCCTATAGACCATTCCCGGGGGATTCCACCTGGCTCTCTTGACATCGATTCCGGGACAGAGCCAATGGATGTAGACCTTACCAGCTCCGGCCCCTCTGATGTCACGTCCGGGTGTGATCCAATGATTGAAGACCACGTGCCCGATCCTTATGACCTCACTTCCTGTCTTCCCCTTTAAAAGCCTGCCCCTTTTCCCTTTTCCCTCAGTCTTGTCTTGGACTCGTTTGTATGCACTTCAGTGCTGTATCTTCATAAAAAGAACGACTTTGCAGCCGGGATACGAGATGATACGGGTGGCTGCCCCAAACCTTTATCTTGAGTATGTCTCATCTTTGTGACACCTCTAAATTATTCTTTCACACAAGTTTGTTGCAGAGGTCTTTACGAGAAGGTCAAAATGATCAAAATATCAAAACCAAAACAAAAAACAATGCATCCAAAATGTCTCAAAAAGCAACAAGTCAAATAAGTCATGAGATAGGAATTTGGGATTTATCCGGATACTCTCATAACAACAGAATAGTGTGTCATGTTTACATAAAATAAACCAAAAATTGCAACACATTTTCACATAAAATACAGAAAAAAAACACAAAGTCATGGAGTTAAATTGGATAGGTTAAATGAACAAGTTGTAAGACTCATCTCAATCAGGACATTGAAACAAGTCAGATATTAGCTAGCTAAACAAGTTGGACTGTGTCATAATCTCAAGTCATTGTTTTTATATTTCATTTGTTTTAGTATTCATTTCTTTTGTTTTGTTTGCACATCAGTGTTTGATGTCACAGGCGACATTTTATTGGAAGCACATAGTAAACGGAGCTTGCTGGAACTTGCCTTTTGTACCTTTTTTAACATTAAAGGTTTAGAAAGAAAGAAAGAAATGTCAAAATGATTCTTTTTTCTTGTTGCTAGAGCCAGTGTTTAAGGAGAAAAAATAATAAATATTTTGAGGTAACAGTTTTGATTACTTTGGCTTTAACAATGGAGCATTGGCTGGCCAGGGAGTCCATTATCAGGATAAGAAAAATGTTCAATGGCAAAAATATTAAAAACTTCAGTATTAAGATAGAAATAGAAAAAAGGAAAAACTCTGGTTGCCTCACGTTATTTGTCAAGAGAAACATCAGGAGCTGAATTATTTAAAAGTGAAAACAATACAAGACAAACTTAGGCTCTAGTGGGAGAAATCACATTAATAAGATGGTGTGGAAAAGAAAGAATATAATGATGCCTCACAGAAAAACATATGTGATAGTATGAAGCACAGGGAATTTAACATATGTAAAGTACACAGAGACTCATGTATGTAATGCTGTATATGATGCTTCTCATCCCCACCGAAATAATTTTGAAATACTCAGGATCCTTCATTTTTCCCTTGTGTCTTTTACATTTAGAGTGGTGCAGTGTCTCAGAAGGAGCATCCAGCCAGTACAAACTTGATTTCTGGCACATCCGTAACGATTGTTAGATGTGGGATACCTACTGTGTATTGTCTGCATACTGGCATTTTTAAGCTTCCATCAGAGAAGGAGAGAAATCAGTTTATTAGTAGAAAAAATGGAAAATCACATAGTGGAGTACAGAATCATGGGGTTTGAAGAGAACTGTTTTAACAGTACACAGGAAGAGAACATATGTGTTATCTTTTTGCCATGTTTAAAGGATTCCGGTTCTATTACCTTTATAATTGTTGAGCTGGCTTTACTGCCTTTTTACTGTGCTGTCTTTTTACCTTTTTTTCATGGACATTTATTGTTGGTTGTAGAGGAGGGTGACTTATTGGTGGCAGGTATCAGAATATCTTGAAGGTTCTGCAAGTGAGTTAATATTCACAAAGGTGGAATCCCAGGAGGTCGTAGGAAAACGTTGAGACATCCAGCCTAAGGGGTTAGACATTGGGGTTACCCAGACACACGAGGCAACATATGATGAGACCTACACTAAAGACAGCCTTAGTGACCTATTAAGGAAGCATGATTAAGACATTGGTACCTATGCCATAATTGCCACCAATTGGTGGTCATAGAAATCTTGGGCTGTCTTCCTAAAGATGAGTCTCACTTAGCTGTGTTTCGTTGTGCCTAGTGGGCTTGGTGTTGAAGTGCCAGCTTGGAATTGGATTTGTAAGTTAACATATTTTTGGATTTTTTGAATTTTTACATATTTGTATAGAGAATCATTAAGTAGCCTTCAGTTATTTACAGAGTCAAATTCTAGCTGGAAATGAGAGTTTTTTTTTTTCTTATGGTATATGGTCTTTTTTAAGTAACCCTGCTAGTCTTGAACTACAGGTAGAGTGAAGTTTGGCATCAATGGTATGCTGTAGGTTTAGAGCCTCACTTTGCAACATGAAAAACAAGGAAACTCAGATGTGTTTAGCTCCATGAAATGCAGGCATGAAAAGCACAGGGAGAAACTCAGCTTTATTAAACACAAGGTTACATGGATGAGTAAATTACCAACCAAATGAAGCATCTGGAGCACAGATACTTCACGTTTTTAAACAAAAAACACAACTACTACTTATATAGAGGACAGAATGATAGTTTTATCTGGTGGTATGGAAGGCAAAATCAGGTAAAAGAAGACATTACAATTTGTTACTGAATTTCTGATCTTGTGCCCATCTTACCTACAGCAGGGTTTTAGAATCTCTTTTTCTCAAAGAGTATGTTTTCCCCAATTTGAGAATTTTTTTTCATACTTGCAATTATGTTTACAGATTTACTGGTTATGGACTTCAGTTTATAATTTGATTAGATATTTGTTTCCAGTTTAGTTACTTAATCTCCACGACTCAAAAAACATATAGTAAGTGTTCATTAAAGAAAAATCATTGTTTCTTCACATCTGGAATGTAACTAATGAACTCAAAAGTTGCCTCTTATTTGTAATATTTTTGGTTAAATGTAAATGAGCATCAACCAGTCCCATAATCAGTTGAACTGAGCCTCTCTGTGTGTGATGACGTTTATTTCCCCCCAATTCAGCTGAAACCTTAGCCGCCTTCATTTTCAGATTTCAACGAAGTGCTTCAGTCTCAATCTGCTGAAGCTTAAAGTGAAAAAGTCACTGTGGCATATTCCTCTGGCAATCTTAGATGCTTAAATTAGACTGCGATTTTTCACATGGTTTTCACATTAGCAAAAACCCACCAATTGTTAATTTATTGGAATCTGAATGTTATTTTTAGTAGAGTGAATGTAAATCTAGCAGTATGTTACAACTTTCAAACTGAATCTCTGTGAAACAGATTTCTAATGACAGATTGTGTTGATTTTGTGACTGCTAGACATTAGCATATTTTTTCCTCTGAAGGTGTTATTATGTTTTTATGTTTTAACTGTACCCTTCCATGTATTTGTATTTCATGTATGAGGGGAGCCAGGTCCTGTAATAGTAACAGTGGGAAAAAACATGTGACAAACCAGGACTTAACATCACTCCATTTTAGACATCACCCACTCACACACCTATAAATGATATGCTATCAGTCTAAGAACATAAAAATAATTACAGTATTTTCCTTTAACCTATAATCTAGGTAAGTGGCTTTTATTTTTTACATCTGATATCAAATAGAGGTTATTTGATGCACTTACATTAGATGTCTATTTTATATCAATCATTTATACTAACACGACAGACTCTGACCTTGGATTGGACATTGCATTACTTTAGAAACATTTGTAATATTTGAGTTTTTTTCCTAATATCATCTATCCTAATTGATTGGGAATGAACATAAAAATGCACTGTGTTTGCATAGATTGTTGTAGACATGGAACACACATGAAACGCATGTATTCCAAATAATGATCTATTATTTACCCTATACAACTCCAGGTAAGTCACACACAGGTAAACAGACTTGAGCTGAGAGAACTTTCTGCCCTTTCTGCATTTCGCGAGGGGAATGGTATACTAGGCTGCTTGCTGCTTTTACTGATCGAGATATTTACAAAACAAATGACACTGATGGAGAGGTGCAAACGGATTTAAGGTGGGCCGGGATTACAAGTTTTTTCATAGGCTTTGGTAAATTTAGTGTTAAATGGACTTGCCATGATATACGGTGTCCTAACCAGGGTTTATTTCAGCATTTCATCCACCACACTGGTAGCCGACTTCACCCTCCCACATCCGGGAATGAAGAAAAACTGTCAAAAATGGATGAATATAATCATTAAAGCAAAGACTGATTCTAACAACTATAAAATGATTTTTGATGCAAAGGTCAACAGGAAAACAGCCTACTGAAAATAACACATATATACAGTAAATACAGTATAACAGGATAAAATTAGGAGAATCTGAACTATTAATTTTGAATTGTATTTGTCATTTATTGCATCGATAGTTTTTGAAATAGCATTCAGCCGTACTCCCTGTGGACTCCGGTCTCTTTCCTGTGTTGTGAAGGCTTATGCATGCATATTTCAAATTTGGAGCATTCGTTTTTGTTTGCTCTTGAAGTTGTATCGCAAAATCGAACACTTACATGAAGCTGGTTTTTGGATGTTATGCTCTTGTTTCTTCACAAGAAAATGAGAAACTGTCATAAACTGTCTTGTGCTTGAAAGTTTGTGAACCCTTTAGAATTTTCTATATTTCTGCATAAATATGACCTAAAACATCATCAGATTTTCACTCAAGCCCTGAAAGTAGATAAAGAGAAGCCAGTTAAACAAATGAGACAAAAAATTATACTTGGTCATTTATTTATTAAGGAAAATGATCGAATATTACATATCACAGTATGTGAACCTCTAGGATTAGCGGTTAGTTTGAAGGTGAAATTCGAGTGAGGTGTTTTCAATCAATGGGATGACAATCAGGTATGAGTGGGCAGCCTGTATTATTTAAAGAACAGGGATCTATCAAAGTCTGCTCTTCACAACACGTTTGTGGAAGTGTATCATGGCACGAACAAAGGAGATTTCTGAGGACCTCAGAAAAAGAGTTGTTGATGCTCATCAGGCTGGAAAATATTACAAAACCATCTGTAAAGAGTTTGGACTCCACCAATCCACAGACAGTCAGATTGTGTACAAATGGAGGAAATCAAGACCATTGTTACCCTCCCCAGGAGTGGTCAACCAACAAAGATCATTCCAAGAGCAAGGCGTGTAATAGTCGGCGAGGTCACAAAGGACCCCAGGGTAACTTCTAAGCAACTGAAGGCCTCTCTCACATTGGCTAATGTTCATGTTCATGAGTCCATCATCAGGAGAACACTGAACAACAATGGTGTGCATGGCAGCCACTGCTCTCCAAAAAAAAACATTGCTGCTCATCTGCAGTTTGCTAAAGATCACGTGGACAAACCAGAAGGCTATTGGAAGAATGTTTTGTGGATGGATGAGACCAAAATAGAACTTTTTGGTTTAAATGAAAAGCGTTATGTTTGGAGAAAGGAAAACACTGCATTCCAGCATAAGAACCTTATCCCATCTGTGAAACATGGTGGTGGTAGTATCATGGTTTGGGCCTGTTTTGCTGCATCTGGGCCAGGATGACTTGCCATTGATAGAGCAATGGATTCTGAATTATATCAGAGAATTCTAAAGGAAAATGTCAGGACATCTGCCCATGAACTGAATCTCAAGAGAAGGTGGGTCATGCAGTAAGACAACGACCCTAAGCACACAAGTCGTTCTACCAAAGAATGGTTAAAGAAGAATAAAGTTAATATTTTGGAATGGCCAAGTCAAAGTCCTGATCTTAATCCAATCGAAATGTTGTGAAAGGACCTGAAGCGAGCAGTTAATGTGAGGAAACCCACCAACATCCCAGAGTTGAAGATGTTCTGTACGGAGGAATGGGCTAAAACTCCTCCAAGCCGGTGTGCAGGAATGATCAAAAGTTACTGGAAACGTTTAGTTGCAGTTATTGCTGCAAAGGGAGGTCACACCAGATACTGAAAGCAAAGGTTCACATACTTTTGCCACTCACAAATATGTAATATTCGATCATTTTCCTTAATAAATAAACGACCAAGTATAATATTTTTGTCTCATTTGTTTAACTGGTTTCTCTTTATCTACTTTTAGGACTTGAGTGAAAATCTGATGATGTTTTAGGTCATATTTATGCAGAAATATAGAAAATTCTAAAGGATTTGCAAACTTTCAAGCACAACTTTATATAAACAAATGTCTTTTTTTTTGCACTCTTTGCACCCTGGGTGCCCCAGTGGTCAGCATAGCTGCCTCATGGGTCCACTTTCCTGCATTTGAATCATCTGCCAAGACATTGTCTCAGTGAAGGCTGCAAATCCTTCATGGATTTGTGAGAGGTTTTCTCCAGGTACTCTGGTTTTAATCATACATCCTAAAGGCATAAGAACACTTTTGATGACATAAGGTCAGTCAGTCGAACAGCAATTATTAATTCCTTTTCACTTACAGTCTGGACAATATGAACAAGTCAACATTTGAAGATCTCAAAATACTACTTTTTCCATCGCACCATTTGATAACTTATTCCAGGCATATGTGGCTCTCTGTGTAAATAAAAATTTTCTGACAGTTGTGTGATAATTACTCTTAACATTCTTCCATTTGTGCCCTCAAGTTCTAGCTTATGAACTCAATGACATACATGTTAGATTGAGTTGAAGATTTTAAAGTGGACCGATGTGTGGATGTGTGTGGATGAGTAGGCCTTGTGACGGACTGGCACCCTGTCCATGGTTGGTTTCTGCCTCATACTCAATGCTACCCTGTGGCCTTATGTTGCAAGCAAATCTGAGAATCGTATTTGTTATTTGTATTTGTATTACACCTAATCCCTCATTGTATAAGTTTCTTTAATGACAGTATCAGAATAATACATTTTCTGTCATGTTCTTCCAGCACGTCAACATAAAAGTTAAAAGTAATAGAAATAAACTTTGGGATTATATTCCATCCATCCATCCATTTTCTAACCCGCTGAATCCGAATACAGGGTCACGGGGGTCTGCTGGAGCCAATCCCAGCCAACACAGGGCACAAGGCAGGAACCAATCCTGGGCAGGGTGCCAACCCACCGCAGGACACACACAAACACACCCACACACCAAGCACACACTAGGGCCAATTTAGAATTGCCAATCCACCTAACCTGCATGTCTTTGGATTGTGGGAGGAAACCGGAGCGCCCGGAGGAAACCCACGCAGACACGGGGAGAACTTGCAAACTCCACGCAGGGAGGACCCGGGTGGGATTATATTCCTAAAGAAAAACAAAAGAAGTGCCAATATGTTTTGTAACTAAAAGACTTTCCATTTGACCAAGTCATGTACACCATGCAAAAATCTGTGTGCCTGGATAAACAATGTGAAAATTGCATTAAAATATTGACATTTTAGAATCTGGGACTCTCATAAAAGTGTGTCATGTTTCAGTCTTTTGGGTATGAAACATTAGATCACTGTGTAATAAGATAGAATACACTGTGTTCACAAAAAGATTTTAAAAGTGTACGCTAAATACATAAAATAAAGCACCTCTATTTAATGATCATTAGAAAACAATCCAGGTCGCTAAAGGTGACCAGCAAATTATAACAAACACCAATTTGTTTTACTTATTTGCTGGCCACCTCTAATTTTCTAAAAAGCAGCAGCCGACACAATTGGAAACAATTAACTAACAATAGAGCACTTCCTACATAAACAGTGCCCTTTAATTTTTCTATCAGCACTCTTCTATTGATTTTCTACAGACAGACATTTAATGCACATTCTTCAAGACCAGTGATAACAGCTGGTAATTTCCTTTAAGTGGACGGTCGCTCACTCGTCAATATTTCTGGCCTTTGGGGGGCCGCACTACAACAAAATGGGTCTCCAGTGAGCAGGAGTTAATAGGCTGCAAGAAGATTGGAAAGAGTTACGAGGGAAATCCTAAATGAAAAATCCCTGTAATATGTAAGCGGCTAAATATCATATCAGTGCTCAGCTATGAATACATAAATAAATGGAGCTTGTGTAACTGGTAAAACATATACAGTATATACTAAAATATTTTTGTCATTCCTAGAGTTTTGCAAGTTTTTTATGTGTTGTTAAATGAAATATTACAAAAACATAATATCCTCAAACGCAGTTAACTGAATTGAGGGTTGCTGGTGCCAGGGTGCAAGGTAGGACACTACAGTAAAGTTCTTAATTTGGATACATTGTTGCAATAATCAGTTTGAAAAAGTTCTGTTGCAAAATGAAATAAAATTTCAAATCTATTTAAATTCTTTTTACATAAAACTAACAATCCATGAAACCACACAAAATGGGCACAGATAACAAATAATGGATAAATATCAAATGTATTTTGTTATACTGTACATTTAAATTGACACTGAGGCGGTCCCGTAATCAGTTGAGCTGAGCCTCTTTGTGTGTACTGAATTTATTTTCCCCAAATCAGCTTTAAATATAACTCTCTTTTAGAAAACGGTTGATTTATACAACTACAAGAGGATGAGCTGAACACCAGTTTTTAGATATTGATTGGTTGATACTGTCCACTGGCGATCATTCAAATCACCGAATATCAGTTCTTCCTGTGAAGATTTTGCTTGGATTAGTGAGTTGGGGGAAAAGAATATTTGTGTAAAAATACTTCATTTGTGGAAGTCAATCTATAATTTGTTAGAGTTACAAATGGCAGGCAGATAATGCTATTCAAAATCTACTAACAGTCTGTTGATGAGTAACACCATATTTCAAAAGAAGCTATGTACTCCAGAATTCACAATTATTATTTGTCATTTAATGTGGACACCATTTGTCAGTTTATCAATAATTAAACACACAAGTATCAGCCATACTAACAAAAACTATATTATCAAGATAAAGGGACACTCCATGAAAATCCAAGGGATTCTGGTCTATTTAGAAACATACAAGTAACATCAAAGGTTTTATTTCGGGGATAAAAAAAAATTTATCTATCTATCTATCTATCTATCTATCTATCTATCTATCTATCTATCTATCTATCTATCTATCTATCTATCTATCTATCTATCTATCTATCTATCTATCTATCTATCTATCTATCTAAAAAGATTGCAATTATGTTCTAAAAAGGTCCTGTCATGCATGTGCACCTAGGGGTCCCCCACCCAGGGCGACAGGGGATGCTATCACTTATGGTATTCTCTCCTTTTTCCACAGCCTAGAGAAAATGCCCATTTTGGGCATGTGCACCCATCTTGAACAAGCTCTGCCCCTTCCAGTCATTTGGCCATAAAAAGTGGCAATCCAGGAAGCTGGCATCTCATAACTGATCAGAAGCCAAGCACAGTGCAATTAATACAGCAACAAAAAGACAAAGAATTGATATCTGACTGAAGTGGCCACAGCATCCTTTTTGAGTTGTGCCTAGCACACACTCTTTTATGTTATTTTGTTTTTTTTAGACATTTACATTTTAATTAAACTGGGTTACCAGGGTGGCATCCCAATATATCTGCTCCTGACTGTGCTTCTGTGCATGATGTGCTTGTAGTGTTTAAACTAAAAGTAAAAGCTACTTGCAAATCACCAAACTCCCATTTCTGGATCATTTTATGCATTTGCTGCTATGTTAATTTTGCTTTGACTAAATTCTATTTTAAATTTTTATCCTTTTTTTTTTTGCTTGAAGTACTATAATGCCTTGTATAGTGGTCTATCATAGCAATCTATACATAATCTTCAGAATCTTGTCCTTTGGCTGTGCAGCGTTACAATCCAGTATAACTTTGTTTTTATGTTATTTGAATTGACTCTCTGTTGAAAAATTCTGTATTTAACCTTCAAAGCACTACACGACAAAACCATTTAAATACAGTAAATTGCTATCAGCATAACAGAGTTTTTCACTCCACCTATGCCCATTTCCTTATCCCAAAATATAAATGTAAAACCTGTGGGGTTTGAGCTTTCAGTTTTTTTTTTTGCTTTGAAATCCTGGAATTCACTCCCAATTAGCAGTAAGCAGCTGCAGTCTTCAGACACGTTTATGCCAAAGCTTAAGACATTTTTTTAGCAGTTTTTCAATTCAGTTAAGAATTTTTATTTATTCATTTCTATATGCAAATTATTCTTCTATGGGCGGCACGGTGGCGCAGTGGTAGCGCTGCTGCCTCGCAGTTAGGAGACCCGGGTTCGCTTCCCGGGTTCTCCCTGCGTGGAGTTTGCATGTTCTCCCCGTGTCTGCGTGGGTTTCCTCCGGGCGCTCCTGTTTCCTCCCACAATCCAAAAGACATGCAGGTTAGGTGGATTGGCGATTCTAGATTGACCCTAGTGTGTGCTTGGTGTGTTTGTGTGTGTCCTGCGGTGGGTTGGCACCCTGCCCGGGATTGGTTCCTGCCTTGTGCCCTGTGTTGGCTGGGATTGGCTCCAGCAGACCCCTGTGACCCTGTATTTGGATTCAGCGGGTTAGAAAATGGATGGATGGATGGAAATTATTCTTCTTAATGTAATTTTAACTATTATTTTCTATTTCATGTGATTTTAAGATGTAAAATGTCCTAAACCTTTGTTATGTACATAGGCCCAGAAATAAAGTCCTTGAAGTCATTGTATACTTCAATTGGTGGTTTTCAGCATCCATGTGAATTTGGCACTGAAATAAGAAACATATACTGTGTGAAAGAAATAGCTGGACACACAACAAAGGTTTGGGTTGCAGCCACCCGTATAGTCTGCAAAAGGCTTAAATTCGCATACAATGTGTACAGGTTGGAGTCCAAAACAGAACTACTAAAGTATGGAGGATGGAGGGTTTTTAAGGTGGTCCAAGGGAAGTGATGTCATCAGGGACGGGAAAGGAAGTGATGTCCTCATGCTGTAATTGGACACAGGCAGAATTTCTCATGTTTGATTTGCGAATAGAAAAGAGAGAGGTTTAATGTTACCTGATCTGGTGGAGAAATTTTAGTCTGATGAGGCCAAAACCAGCATTCTCAGATACAGCATAGTGCCACACATCATCCTGAGAATAGCACTCCTGAGACTTGCTAGCAGTAAGATGTTGCTGGTGGCATAATCCTGAACAGCAGCACACCTTCACATATGGTGTCTTTAGTTGCTTAGCAATGGTATTTTCAATTTAAAAAGCTGGATGTTAATTACTTGTTTTCAATTTATTCACTTTTTCTTCACATCTGGGTTGACTTACCATTCATTTACAGATATTTCAAGTTCTTTTCTGCTTTATGTCTGTAGATCATTTTGCCTCTTTTGTTATTCTAATTGTAATTATTGTGAAAAAAATCATTGTGCCTAATCCACGGCACACACTACCTTCCACCCACATTTGTCTTTCTGATGTACATTCAGATACATCTTAACAAGAGCTTCAGTAATGCATTCACATATACACTGACACTCAATAATCGATCGTTAAATCATGGCTCAAATATCAACTATGTTTTAGGTGGGAAAATCACATACAGACACAGACCTTGTTTTATTGGACTATTGGTATTACACAGCAGAGAAAGAAGTCTTAGGGAATGCAGCAAAATACAGAGGTAAACAAACTGAAGCATGCAAGAGACCTGTGACTCAAAAAGATCCCTTATAAAAGGGATTTTGCAATAAAAGATGTAAAATATACAGAATATGACACCCTGGACTGGATTAGAAACAAAAACTTCAGTGTTCTGGAGTGATTTTAACAAATTCTGGACATCCTGCAAATCAGTTTACCAAGAAGAGTTAATAAATCAAAGGACGCATTTCTAAAACTCCCAAGTCAATGACACAGATGTACTGGACTATGCAGAGTTGGCTCATCTGGAGTTGAATATAGACAGTCTGCTGCATCAATATAGGCCACAAATGAAATCTGCGTAATTTCAAGTAAATGCATGCTAATTGTGTCTCCTAATCTGCATCTCAGATGTTCCTTCAATCCATTGAATCAATTATTAGTCAAAGAACCTTTTGAACCTGTTCTTAAGATAGAACCAAAGAACTTACATATGCTGCTTTCTATTTGAACCAGAAAGTCAGAATGTCTTCTGAGTTATTGTCGGAATTTTCATCTCAAATGACCCCAAAAGTTGAATTTTCTATTTGGAAACTCTGAGCTGGTCTGACAAGTCCAAGTTTGACCAACTTCAAATTTCAACATCAATTCAAAATGGAAACATACACCGCCAACTTTGGTGAAAGCTATAATATTCTCCTGTTGATTAGCACTTCTGTCTATTTGTGTCTCATTAAATCAGTTGTGCACACAATACTGTCCAACTTTTATCTGTGGACATGTTGCTGTGGTGTTTGGATGCACAAAATACTGCATAATGTGTTGTTCAGTAGTTGTCTGTATTCCAAAAGAGCAAGCCCAATAAAGGTTTTTCTGAAAGTGTCCATTTTGTTTTTCTGAATGTTTTACTAGAAAGGGATAAACTTGGTTGTGATGTCAGTCACAACTCGGACATTTGACTTCCGAGGTTAAAATAGAATGCAGCATAAGATTGTTAAAATTCCTAACCTTTCATTTGCTTCTGTTGGTCTTAAACTACTGCATTTGCTGTTTCCTTGATTGTCATATTTTTAATGAGCTGCTAATTAAGAATGGTATCCAAATGACAAAGGAACCTTATCATCTCATGCTGCTTTCGTCATATGCCAGAGTCAGAAAGTCGGAAGACACAATTGTGTCATTTGGAAGCTCTGCATGTTCGTGCTACCCAGGTGGAAAAGTAAAGATGGATGCCCTCATAAAAACTGGTGTTTCAGTAACAAAAGTTAATAGTTCTATAGTCCAGATCGAAGAAGAAACCAATAAAAAAGAAATGCGCAAAAAGTATGTTGTCATGCTCTTGGCCACAATAAACAGTACTGTTTCTGTTTGTAAACTGCAATTAAAAATCTTAGCAAAGCAACCATTAAGTGAAATGTATCAAGAGTGTCAAGCATAACATCAGTTAGTCTGTTAGAACTGTTCATTCCAGTAATGTTAATGCTTATCTTCTAAATATTTAGTATTACGGATTGATAGATAGATAGATAGATAGATAGATAGATAGATAGATAGATAGATAGATAGATAGATAGATACTTTATTAATCCCAAGGGGAAATTCACATAATCCAGCAGCAGTATACTGATACAAAGAAACAATATTAAATTAAATAGTAATAAAAATGAAAAGAATTAAAATAAAATTAATGTTCGCATTTACTCCCCCGGGTGGAATTGAAGAGTCGCATAGTATGGGGAAGGAACAATCTCCTCAGTCTGTCAGTGGAGCAGGACAGTGACAAAAGTCTGTCACTGAAGCTACTCCTCTGTCTGGAGATGACACTGTTAAGTGGATGCAGTGGATTCTTCATGATTGACAGGAGTTTGCTTAGTGCCCGTCGCTCTGCCACAGATGTTAAACTGTCCAACTTTAATCCTACAATGGAGCCTGCCTTCTTAACAAGTTTGTCCAGGCGTGAGGCGTCTTCCATCTTTATGCTGCCACCCCAGCACACCACTGCGTAGAAGAGGGCACTCGCCACAACCGTCTGGTAGAACATCTGCAGCATCTTACTGCAGATGTTGAAGGATGCCAACTTTCTCAGAAAGTATAGTCTGCTCTGAGCTTTCTTACATAGAGCATCAGTATTGGCAGTCCAGTCCAATTTGTCATCCAGCTGCACTCCCAGATATTTATAGGTCTGCACCCTCTGCACACAGTCACCTCTGATGATCACAGGGTCCATGAGGGGCCTGGGCCTCCTAAAATCCACCACCAGCTCCTTGGTCTTGGATTGAGGTGATTCACTAAAAGTAAATTCTTCTAATAAACAAATTAAGCCTATAAAGTGTTAAGGTACTTCTTGTTTGCAGTGTACCATTTTGGATTGACATCATAATCTGAAGTCGGACTCAGTTGGTGAGTAGGAATTTTGAGTTGGGGGGATAGCACCTGTGCATTCATCATGAAGTATCTGTTTAGTAAAATATTTGGAACAAAATATAAAAGAAGAAAGTAAAGGACTGAGAATTTCTTGTTTGCACAAATAAATTTATGTGATATTTTAGAGAAGAAAAAATCTGCAATATAAAAATTAGAATATCGAATAAGCCATGAAAACACATTGTTATCAGCAAGGATTAAGTTTTAATTAAGCAATTGAGTTGGAACAAAAACCTTCAGCCACTGTGGTCCTTGTGAAGCAACCTTGCTTTAGCTTTTGTTTCCTGCCTAAACACTTTTTTCGTGATGTTTTCCTATAGATAGCATGCAGCTACTGATTTCACTTTGATCATTAAATTCTGGATTCCTATTCTTTTCACGTTATTCATCAATTAATGCCAAAATCAGGTATAAAAATTAATCTATGAAATTCCTTTTCAATTTTTCTTTTCAGTAAAGGGTTTCAGACATTTAATTCTGTGACAGGTGTACCCATAACCAGGTTTAGGTAAGCTACGGGAAGCTGTGGAGACCCAATATAGCACTTGCTAAATGCAGGCTTTGTAAAAACTTTGGTTAAAATGCCACTACACAACAGATTAGTCAAGGGGTGAAGGAATGGCTACTCCATTAGAACTTTAAAGAAAGCATAATTTGATATTTTGGGGGATCCCTTCAAATCTTTGTTGCCTAATCTGTAGCTTGTTTAGCCTCAGGCTAAATCCATCCCCGGGAGCTTCTCAAAAGGAGTCATAATTCTGAATAAATACATTAAATATCAGAGCATAACACAATTTAGAGTTGTAAGAATTCCAATGCCTATCCTAACAGCAGTGCATGAAGGTTCATCACAGGCAGGGCTGGTGCCACCATTAAAGTGAAATAGGCATTCGCTTACGGCTCAGATCATAAGAAGGAGGGACATAACCACATGGGTTACCCACTGAACAGTTGGCTGGTGCACTGATAAGCTTAGCCTAGGGCTCAAAATAACCTAGCACCAGTACTAATCACAGGGCACTATATGTAACATAACATAAAACCATTGACTCTACATTGGGATTGCAGGGGACCAGAGCTTTACCTGGCAGCTTTTGGCAAAAAGTAGGAATAAACACCAATCCATCATTCACACTCACAAACACACACTGCTTTAATTCAAATCCTTCAAAAAAGACAGGAGAAGAGAGAGGTTTGGGAGCATGATATTCATTAAAACAAAGGACATACACCCTAGTATAAATTCACAGTAAGATAAGCGACAGTTAACCCCACGTGAAAGCACAATTTAAGGAATGTTTCAGACATCACCTGTAATGCTGCAAATGCAATGTATTAGTACAAGTTGATCTTTCATTGGTGAAGCCTCAATGATGACAAAAGACCCAATCTGCTCTGCTTCCCCAACAAGGAATGCCTTACTGAAATGCTCATTTTTCTTCCTAAATTTTAATTGACTTCCCAGCTTATCTATTGAATGACTAGTATCATTTCATGTTTAAAAACCACTGCATACAGAAAAATATTATTAACTCAGAGATACTGGAGCCATATGTTGAAATAAATTGTACAGCATTGTGGCATAGTGATTAATGTTATTCACCTGGAAACAGGTTGCCCATTTGTGTCAGCTCTGGAAAGATCGGCAGGATGTTTGTGCCATATTGCCAAGCCATTTGGGAAAATCACACAGTCCCAGGTTTAAAGTAAAATGACTTCACTACTCTAGTTAGAAAAATGGGCAGCTAACAAGTTACTTCACAGACTAGGCCTTTTATTGGCTCATGATGGGTCTTGGTTGCATGCTCTTTGTGGATTGCTAGAAACTTCTGCTCCTGTGGCCAACAGGTGGCCAGCTGTATTTAGTGCTTTGACAAAAGTGACCAAGGAAAGAATCTGAAGCCACCTCATGCAGGGATGAGCACAGAGTATTATGTTTCAGTTATGTTTTTTTTTCCTTTACCTAAGTATATTTTCATTTTATTTTTAAATTATTACTAGGGGGCTCCACCCCCTGCTTGCTTTGCTCGCCAACCCCTTTGTTTGGTTAATCGGATATACAATTTTAAAAGCTTTTTCTTCTTCTTTGGAATCTTTGCTGTGGTGCGGGACCACAGATTCTCATAGCGTATGGTCCATTACTGTGTAAATCCACGTTTTGTGCATTGAATGATCCGAAGGCGAAAAGACTTTATTTTCTGCTCTTTGTCTTTTATTTCTGACCTCGATTTGTCCTGCTATTTTTTCAACTACACCTGGTTCTGATGATTAATTACCTTTCGTTTGCGTTAATGCGATCTTTACTATCTTTTTTTTTTATACTGTTGTGACTGACATAATAAATTGTCACAAAAGTTCTACTTGAACAATCGCTGACTTCATAACCCCAATCACAACTTTCTAGCACCCTCTCCAACTCCTCCTCCTACGAGTCTCGCCTCCCCCATACTGTATCAATCAGTACCCCGCTATCAGTCTTCCATGCTGTACTCCGCCCTCCCTCAATTGGACCAAACAGTCACCTAAAACAAAAAAGGCTTCAGCTTGGCTGGGACGCTACAATACTTTCGAATTTTACTGCTTTCATATTTTGTACCTTTCTCTGCATGTGTATCGCACCATCATTTGTTTGAGCCTTTCGAATTCCACTGCTTTCATAATCTCTTATCTGCCTTTTTTTCTCTCCAACACTTTTGGTGTTTTTTTCTCCACACTGCTTCTTTGCTGAGAGAACAGGATCTGTGTGTGCTACGTGCCTTTGCATGACTGAGTGTTTTGCTGGCTGTCCATGCTCTTATTTGATAAGAAGGGCATGTCTTGCAAGAATCTCTTGTTCCACGTCCCCGCGAGATGGCCCTGGGACAATCTCTTGGCACCAAGTGTCCTGTTTACGGTCCCCGCGAGACGCTTTGTGGCCAGTCTTTTTTGCCTCGCAGGTCTTTTAAGTGTCTTCTGAGAACTTTCGAGAAGATCACGTCTTTTCACCCTGCTTTTCCTTTCTAGGATTTTTTTTTTATAATAGAGAGATTTGCTTTGTAGTTTTCTATTTACTTTTTGCTACTATTGCTATTTTTATTTAAGGTTTAGTGTTGATATATTTAAGTTGTCCGAATATGTCCCTTATGTTTTGTGGGTAAAACCAACACTATGACATCACTACTAATGGTTGTGGATATGGATCTGGTAGAGTATTATTGACTATTGAAGAGTATTGTATTGATTCTAGTTTCTAAACTTTTGCTTCTCTTTATGGTTTATAATTTCTGGATTACAGATTGGACTTGTTTGCATTGGATTGCTTTTTTTCCCGTTTTGCTTATTTTTGCGTTTTATTTGTCCCTTTCCCTTATTGATTATTTTTTTTTAATATATGCATTATTTATATTTTTTTCAGAAGAAGTCAGAAGATGTTGTAGTTTCCATTCCCTTGGAGGGCATTTTTCTATATCCAGGACATATAAAAGTATTTTTCAACAGTTAAAAGTTTGTGCCCTATTTTGTGACCTGAGTAGTCCTTGATGTTTGTCTTTTGAGTTTCGGATCAGGCTCTCTGGGGCAAGGCCTGTCCCTAGTTAGCCTGCTGAAGGTCCTAGTTTGTTTTTGCTACTTTTTTTGAGACCTTACCCCTTTTTTGCCATGTTGTGCTGTTGGTGCATTTTGACATGGAGGGGTTATTACAGTGGTCCCTTCTACTTTTCCCTCAGTGATCAGTGGATGCATGGATCTTTTTTGCTGTAAGAAACAGAGAAAAGCAAAAATAGGCAATATGCCTTGTGAAAGCTAGGTAGGCTACTGTTTACTATACCATATGGAAATAAAATGCGATCTAAAATAATTATTCCAATTGACTCCCAAAAAGTGTATAATAAAGTCAAGTCTAATTTTATTTGTCACATACACATTAGACATACAGTACAATATGTAGTGAATCTAAGACTGTGTATTTAAGAAGAATATAAAGAACAATAACAGTAATACATGACTTTATAAAGATAAATAAAAAGCATTATATTCAAAGAATGCAATAGATTGCATTATAATGTAATTTAAAAATCCATCCATTATCCAACCCGCTATATCCTAACTACAGGGTCACGGGGGTCTGCTGGAGCCAATCCCATCCAAGGCAGGAAACAAACCCCGGGCAGGGTGCCAGTCCACTGCAGGACAAACGCACACACACACCAAGCACACACTAGGGACAATTTAGAATCGTCAATGCACCTACAGTGGTGTAAAAAACTATTTGCCCCCTTCCTGATTTCTTATTCTTTTGCATGTTTGTCACACAAAATGTTTCTGATCATCAAACACATTTAACCATTAGTCAAATATAACACAAGTAAACACAAAATGCAGTTTTTAAATGATGGTTTTTATCATTTAGGGAGAAAAAAAATCCAAACCTACATGGCCCTGTGTGAAAAGTAATTGCCCCTTGTTAAAAATCACCTAACTGTGGTGTATCACACCTGAGTTCAATTTCCGTAGCCACCCCAGGCCTGATTACTGCCACACCTGTTTCAATCAAGAAATCACTTAAATAGGAGCTGCCTGACACAGAGAAGTAGACCAAAAGCACCTCAAAAGCTAGACATCATGCCAAGATCCAAAGAAATTCAGGAACAAATGAGAACAGAAGTAATTGAGATCTATCAGTCTGGTAAAGGTTATAAAGCCATTTCTAAAGCTTTGGGACTCCAGCGAACCACAGTGAGAGCCATTATCCACAAATGGCAAAAACATGGAACAGTGGTGAACCTTCCCAGGAGTGGCCGGCCGACCAAAATTACCCCAAGAGCGCAGAGACGACTCATCCGAGAGGTCACAAAAGACCCCAGGACAACGTCTAAAGAACTGCAGGCCTCACTTGCCTCAATTAAGGTCAGTGTTCACGACACCACCATAAGAAAGAGACTGGGCAAAAACGGCCTGCATGGCAGATTTCCAAGACGTAAACCACTGTTAAGCAAAAAGAACATTAGGACTCGTCTCAATTTTGCTAAGAAACATCTCAATGATTTCCAAGACTTTTGGGAAAATACCTTGTGGACTGATGAGACAAAAGTTGAACTTTTGGAAGGCAAATGTCCCGTTACATCTGGCGTAAAAGGAACACAGCATTTCAGAAAAAGAACATCATACCAACAGTAAAATATGGTGGTGGTAGTGTGATGGTCTGGGGTTGTTTTGGTGCTTCAGGACCTGGAAGGCTTGCTGTGATAGATGGAACCATGAATTCTACTGTCTACCAAAAAATCCTGAAGGAGAATGTCCGGCCATCTGTTCGTCAACTCAAGCTGAAGCGATCTTGGGTGCTGCAACAGGACAATGACCCAAAACACACCAGCAAATCCACCTCTGAATGGCTGAAGAAAAACAAAATGAAGACTTTGGAGTGGCCTAGTCAAAGTCCTGACCTGAATCCAATTGAGATGCTATGGCATGACCTTAAAAAGGCGGTTCATGCTAGAAAACCCTCAAATAAAGCTGAATTACAACAATTCTGCAAAGATGAGTGGGCCAAAATTCCTCCAGAACGCTGTAAAAGACTCATTGCAAGTTATCGCAAATGCTTGATTGCAGTTATTGCTGCTAAGGGTGGCCCAACCAGTTATTAGGTTCAGGGGGCAATTACTTTTTCACACAGGGCCATGTAGGTTTGGATTTTTTTTCTCCCTAAATAATAAAAACCATCATTTAAAAACTGCATTTTGCGTTTACTTCTGTTATATTTGACTAATGGTTAAATGTGTTTGATGATCAGAAACATTTTGTGTGACAAACATGCAAAAGAATAAGAAATCAGGAAGGGGGCAAATAGTTTTTCACACCACTGTATGTCTTTGGACTGTGGGAGGAAGCTGGAGCACCCAGAGGAAACCCACGCAAACACGGGAAGAACATGCAAACACCACGCAGGGAGGACCAGGGAAATGAACCTGGGTCTCCTAACTGCGAGGCAGCAGCGCTACCCACTGCACCACCGTGCTGCACATAATTGTAAAATATGTGATAAATATTAAATTGTAACTAAATAGCTTAACAACTTAAATAACTTAATGTACGAGAGTGCTGGTAGTGCACATTAGTGTGTTATGTCACACTCCTTACAACACTAGATTTTCTAGTTGGCTTAGTATGGTTATCGGGTGCTACCCACTTTCTAAATATTTTATAGATTAATAACACAATAAGAATTCTATTAACTTAAGCACATTGCAGCCAAGCAATGCATCATAAAGTGGTGGTCATCTGTTAGAGTATGTCACTGTGTCTGCATTTGTGTCTGCTCGGTCTGAGAGGAAAAGAGAGAGTGGTAGATTTTGACAGTGCCACTCAAGCTCAGTTGGGTCAGGTCTACTGACAGATGATTTCATTATGCATTCACCTGCCCAAAGCAAAGTGCCCATGCAATGCTGGATATGTTCAAAGAGTTTGATGTTTATTTAATGTGTCCTACACTGTTTCATTTATTTGGTGTTAATGGCAGGATGCCTGTATCAACAGTAACTGCAAAGCTAAATTTTTGTAAGCTTGGTTTAGGTAAGTCCAAATTCAGAAATCTATGTAGTCAAGAACACCTCTCAGATCTTCTGTGTATGCCCATACTCATTACAATCTATCAAAACATGGGATCCAAGAGGGTTAGGGTTTTGCTATAAACCTAGAAAACAATAGGATATTATCTTTTGTTTGTTTTTGTTACTGAGAGGCCTTAATATGTACAGTATATACAGAATCATTGTACATTTTAGTACAGGGTTTGGATCAAAATAAATGTATTTTTCTTTTGCTGAAATTCTAATATGCAAAATAGAATGGTGATATATGGTATAAGAATCAGTTCTAAAAGTTTCTTGAATATTTGAGACTATTATGGAGGGAAAAAAAACTTTGATTTAATGTGCTGTGATGGTAAAACCCTTTTGGTATTTCGTGTAACTAGATGGGAATTCTTTCCTTTGCTCTTTTATCTTATTAAGATGTGTTATAGTAGGAAAATTAAGTATATGCACAGCAGAGTGAGTGTAGTGACCTTTCTGATAATCTAACACAAGCACCAATCATGTATAAATACATTCTTCTAAGACTATGAATATTATAATCAGAGATGATTCTTGGGACTCATGTCTAGGCAGGAAACTCCATGGGGCCCTCATATTTACCCTTCGCCCAAGTCCCAATTGTTTTTACGATTATTCTAGCGCCAAGTTTAAATTAATTACTGTGCATGTTGTTGAACAGGTTGCAGAGTTTGGAGCATGCGATTATCTCCATAAATTTGAGCATCAGGTGATTACACCATACAGTGTCAAAAGCTTCTGTAAGGTCCACAAATAACACTCCTGTTTTCAGTTGACACTGATACCCTGATTCAATGTGAGTGGTTAAGGCCATTACTTGTTCTGTGCAACTGCTTTTTTTCCTGAAACCTGCTTGTGTCACAGGTATTGTTGCATCAATTATGGGCTGGATGCGTCAACATATTAATATAGTGTTTTATAGGTAATGCTGAGGAGTGATATGGGTTGGTACTGGGCAGGGTCTGTCCCATCTTTGCCAGGCATTCATATTGTGATAAATTTAATTCATTTAAAAATTTGTGATAGTTTTCAGGGTTTTGTCGAACAGTTTGGTTAACCATAACTTGGTTTTAATCCTAGAATATTTAATAAATTCTGGAAACACTCTGTGAAATCTAATGGCTTTCCCCAAGTAAGGGCTTACAATGTTACCACTTTTAACATGGCCTGAAAGGGTGAAATGATGAGTTTGGAAGAATGAATATATCAGGAGTGTAATTTATGGCAGCAGGCTGGAAGTATGCACCCAGTCAGTCTGGCAAGTGTGATATGTTTGGACATTACATGAACCTATAAGCTATCCCCTGCAGGAAGGCCATAAACTGTCTACCTCATATAAAGATTGTCTGAAGGATTGAAATGTGGCTGTTTTACAATTGGCCATTTTGTTCCACAATACCCACATTGGCCCAGTCATGCCAGGACAGGATTCAATGAACCAAGAGAATTGCCAGCACTCATTGGTTCGGGATTTGTGATAGGAATAGTCACTCTTTTGCTCTCTCTCCCTCTCACTGTCTGGAGCAATGAAGAGAAGACCACTCCTCTCTCTTGCCATTTCTCAATGATGAACACAATTCTGTCTCAGCAGGCATATTGAGACAGGCATGCAGCCTGTTTCAGTACTCCATTCAAAGGCCATATAGTAGCCAAGACCAAGCCAGACTGAAGATAACCTGAGAGCTGCCTATGAATGCATGATGCACTGCTGCTTAAACTGTAATGGTATTTTTGGATTACATTATCCACCACACGCTGAGGATTGACAGTGAGGTTGTTCCATTTTTTCAGGGAAATTCAAACACATCACTTATCTATTGACCAGTTATTCGTATTCAGGACAATTGTATACTCAGACTCAAGTTCACTATCATTGGCATTTTCCATATTCATTCATTGTTACTTGTGTTTTGCATTTGTTATATGTTATTGGGACAAGGAAGGATTTGCTATTGTATGTATGGTGTTGTCACGTTGTTGCTTTGGTGGTGGTTTATACATATCTATATATATACTTATTTTCTATGTGTGAAATTTGCATTTTTGGTTATTGTTTCATTTAATATATTTATTCACTTATTTTTACATATCTGCTTTTGTGTGCTTATGTTTAAACCATCGATTGTGGGGAATATTTTATTTGTTAGCAGTATGGCTTGGTATTTATAGATTAGCCTCAGTAATTTATCCAGGCCAAAGGTCTTGGAAGTGTAGCTGCCGGCTGGGTAAGGGGTCGGCCGTTACAACTTCTCCCAGCTCATGTCTTGTTTGATTATCCGGGAGTGAAGTGCTGGAGTTTTAGAATTGAATAATCTGTGTAAACATTGTTAAAACAGAATTTTTTTCATATTTTAGTAATAAATGTTACAAAATGTAGGCATAAACTATAGAATGTGTGAAGCCTGAAGTCCAAAGATCAAATAAACACTTTCACAAAAAGTTCAAGGATGATACAACAGCTTCCGTGGTGTAGCAGTAAGATTTGCTGACTTGTAATCAAGTGTCCCCGGTTCGATCCTGACTGCCTCCTATATTTGCAATTTTCAGTAGTGAGCTGCTCTTATTGTTAACATTATACAGTACACACATACATTTGGTTTCTGTCTGTAACAGACCGTGTACATTTATAGGACTTGTAAAAGTTATCGTTTTATTTTCACATTTATTCTCTCAGTCATGATCATGATACATACCACCGCCCTAGGGATCTGATTCTGTTAGTTTTTATTTGAAACTGGGAGTAACTGTAGATGTGAGTGGTGTCTTGAGGCATTGGAACTGGACATTCTCAGATCTGGAGGAATAAAAGCTGACACACAAACGCTGCTGAATTTGCCTTCTTCGTATCTCACCGTCACTTTATTTTTTTTTATTCACGCAGAAGTAGTATGCACCTAATGGTTTATGATGTCAAAAAAAAAACCCAAAACAGAGACACAGGTATATATATGATATTTAATTTTATGACCTTTAATTAGGTTATTTCAGCGCTATATGCAATCATCAAATTCAAATGTTAACAGTACACACACACGCAAGGACCATCTTTCCTACATTTACAACATGTGTACCTGTTGCAGTGTACACACTTCTCTTTTGCCCAGAGGGGACTGGGCGGTCTCTTGGTCTGGAATCTGTCTGGAATCCCTACAGATTTTATTTTTTTTCTCCAGCCTCTGAAGTTTTTTTTTTTTGTTTTTTCTGTCCACCCTGGTCATCGGACCTTACTTATTCTATGTTAATTAATGTTGACTTATTTTTATTTTTTATTGTGTCTTCTATTTTTCTGTTCTTCATTTTGTAAAGCACTTTGAGCTACATTTTTTTTGTATGAAAATGTGCTATATAAATAAATGTTGTTGTTGTTCTCTATACAGTACTGTGGTTTCTATTACACACCTGAAAGAAAGAGACAATAAATGTGACATTTTGAAGAAATCATTTTATGACCTGAATAGTACCAATCAGAAAACATCATCGCACTAATGCAATATTATTTGAAAATGAACAGCGTCAAGTCGGGTGTGAATATATGCTGCCACTGTTACTTAGAAATGCATGTGTTCCAAATAACGATCTATTATTTCCACTCTAAAATTCCAGCACTTCACTCCCAGATAATCAAAAAAGGCATGAGCTGGGAGAACTTTGTGAACGTTCTGCAATGGGGGATGGAATAGCAGGCTGCTTGTCTTAATCGGCATTTACATTTACAGGACAAAAGACGCTGACGGACTGGTGCGAATGGATTTAAGGTGGGCCAGATTTACGAGTTTTCTTGTAGATTCTGGTAATTCTAGTGTTAAACAGGAGTGCCTAATGGCAGCCCTTGTGTCATGTGATGAGTAACAGGCATTATGACAGTAATCAAAATGGCTGCAGTATGTTAGAGAGCACAAAAATGTGGCAACCAGCCAACCAGCAAACACAAAATGGCACCAGCATAATAATGATACGCTTTATAGGCAACATTTAAAATGAAACAAACAGAATCTGAAAGGAATAAACACAGATTTATCACATGTTTATTTGGACTCATTTAGAGTATTTTGAACTTTTTTGTCGTGATCTAGGAGTCCCAAAACACGAGTCCCAATATGTTCCACAAGCACTTCCAAAAAATGATCACTAGAGGCAGATATCACCATGAAATCCTACCTATTAATAAGGGCAAGCACCAGATTTTTATAAAGAAAAATTTAATTGTCACTAATTACTCTTTAACAATAGTAAAATTCCATGAAGAACAAGAATCAAAGGATTTACCTAAAAAACACTAAGGTAATCCGATCCAAATCCCAATACAGTAACACAGAAATGTAGTCAAACATATCATAAAAATCAAAATGCAAAAATACACAAAGACACAAGCACAGAAAAAACACAATTAACTAACTGGCTCAAGAACACATTCACAATGAACTCTGTAACTGTGGGAGATTTATAGGGTGGAGGGCTATTCCTTGCGCAGAATGACCGGTGGCCCTGACCCCCTGGGGGGAATCATCCTCAAAACACATGAAACATAACAAAAGTAAAAAACAAAAATAAAGAATGGTGCACATAAACAACATAAAACAAAGAATCAAAAATGAAGAAAAGAGACAAAAACCACAGCCAGAGGTGGAACCCTGGCTAAAAAAAGACGTTTCTAATCATCTGGTTTGTTAGATTTTCTTTTTATGAATTTTCTGGGTGTTCTTTTGGCTGGTCACACTGGTTACTTGAGACACTCTCTTGTACTGAGCACATACGCTAATCAGTTTCATAATGAACACTATTGATGAGCCAGTGATACGTGCAAAATTAAACTTGCGCTTTCAAAAGTTTGTTTTTCTAACCAGAGAAATTTGCACTATTGAGACAGAAAGGAAGGTGTTTGGTTCCTGTGTGGAAGCTTTTTTCCTGCACCAATTCTGCCTGCTGTTTATCTCCAGACTCATTTTCTATAATGTGCAGACATTCTGTTGAGTTGTGAGATGAGTAGTGTGGTGGTTCTGTGACTATGAAACCTGCTTTGCCAGTCATTAGGACAGCCTTGGTGATGTGTCAGAGACAGAAATGATATACAGTGCAAACCTCCAAGGAGTGGGCATATCCTCATCTGGAGGAATGAAGAAACAGGAAGAGGGCGGCTGCTACTTAACAGTGAGTATTTTGCTTTACGCATTTGCTTTGATCTCTTGCCAGATGTCAGGGCCACTTTTGCCATTGTTTACTCCTCACTACTCACACAAGAGCAGGGAATCTCAGTGAAACCAATGAAGAAAAGAGTTCAACTAAAACATAATGGCGGGTTTTGTCACCATTTACAGTTGATTACCACCGCCAAACCCTCCTTTTGACAAAAGTCAACATCTGCCCTGAAAGAGTTCAACTAAAATTGTTTTAGTATTATAAACAAATCAGCACTTAACTAGGAGCTTCACCCTTAATTTGCTAGACATCTCTAGAAACAAAGAACATTCTCATTCTCCTAGTGGAGCTTATTTTAAAGGCTTAATAATGAAAGCAAAAACAGCACTGTATAACACATAAAAGAGAAAAGAAAGCAATGTATCGTCATAATAAAAAATAATAAGTAGAAATATACTATAAGCAATAATTATGGTATAAAATTGCAAAGTGTACTGAACACAGAGACAACAGTTACATTTTTATATTAATTAAACTTTATTGCAGTCTAAAGTGTGAGTAGTTTGAAAAGAATTCAAAATGTTTTTTTTAAAAGGGAGTGAATCCTCTCACCAGAAAGACAAATCCCATTATCTGCACGCACTCAGCAGTGCACATATTGTATTTTTGCTCCATTTATTAATGCTTGTATGTTAAAAGCCTCTCACGTCTCTCCTCTGCATAGAGAGATTCGCATATTGTAACCAAAATTGATTTTGTATTTCTTTTGAGTTCCTTTCATGAGGCTTTGGGCATCTAGTCATGCTAATAATGAATCCTGCATAAATGAAAATAAGCATAACATTAATAAAGACCATAAGAAGGAGTAAAGAAAGGGAAAGGGAAAAAGTGAGTTAGTCATACGATTCCATCCATTTTCTACAATTATTTTTTTTTTATTCTACAAATTCAGAGTTGGTGTCTTTCCTGGCTCCATCAGAGGCAAGAAAAGGACCGACTATTGATGGGACATCAGAACGTGGTCATGCACAAAATCACAGCGGGCCACACAAAGGAGAGCTGTGAGGGTATGGGAGATGTGAGTAGGGGAAAGAGAACAAAATAAATCTGTGAGTGATGGGTAAATGACAAACGCCGGCAAGCAGCAACAATGTTCAAAGGAAAACAAAGACTAAAGTCAGAAAGAAAGACAATTTAACTGTGCAGGAACCAAGATGAAGGGTGAAGCAGGGCAGGGTGGATCAGTAAGAAAATGGCAACTAACACAGATTTCTGACACAGCAGCTCTCCCCTTTATGTTGCAGCCTTTGCTGCATCCATCTGCCGCATTACAAGAAGCTGCGAGTGAAGTGCACTGCTTACTGCTCTTCCCTCATTGTTGATTCAAGCCACAGATTTGCCAAGGAGGTGCAGGTTGAAAGCGGCAGACAAACACTTGCTGTGAAAAGAGATGTGATCGCTGAAAAGAACACTATTCCATTGCCGCAGCTCTGTAATCCTGCACGAATCAGATTAAAGGTTCCCTCCCCACTGGCTGGAGGTCCCTTGGTGCCAAGAGACAATCATATGGTGGTTTTCAAGGATTGTGTCATCAACACAATAGCCTATTGAATCGGAGTCCCCTGACACTGGCGTTATCCAATTAGCACGAGCTGCCAGTCTTTCGGCACTGCGCTGCCGCCCTATGTGGCATTTCCCTGAGGGAAAAATACACTTTTGAAAAACACCTCCCATTCAAATGAATTTAATCTCGCCGCCCAGGATTATTCCATGGCTTCCTAATTTAATTGCTGTGGCATGTGGGATGTGAATTTCATTCATTTTTAATAGAGTCATCATACTACAAAAATATAAGGAACTGAAAATACAGTAAACTCCTAAATGATTACAAGAACTACATATTTTTATTTATCCCAATTGTAAGCAAGTGTAGCTTGATGGCACAGTGGTTAGCACAGCTTACCTCATGAGTCTGTCACTCAGTTAATCACAGACTACACATAATCACATGTCCGGGTTTTTTTAAACAAACAAGTTGATTCTGGACTGTGAATGTTTCCATTTTTAATGTATATGTTACACAGCACCTTAAAGAGTAAACATGTTAAATATGCTTTTTAATAAATATGCTTTTTTCTTGTTGCCCAATCAGGTCTGCTTTTGGCCTTGTGCTTGACTGCTGCCCCACTTCATCGTGAGTTGAATTAAGTGACTTTGATAATAGATGGATGAATGTTTATCCTTGTCAGGGTCATGGTGAGCTGGAGCCTATCCCAGTGGGCACAAGGTAGGAATCAGTCCTGGAGAGCACGCCCGGCAATTGAAGTGCACACGGACTCTCACACTAGACTCGTCAGTCTTCTGTACTGTACATTTTTCAGTTGTGGGAAGAAACTCACACATGTGGTTAAATCTGCAGAACCCATCCAACTGGAACTGTCAAAGTAAAACTACTGCTATGGAAAACCAAACAGTACAACGTTAAGACCGAGTCCAATGCCGGAAAGCAACAAATGAGGAAAGGTGAAGAAAACCGTCCCAGTCATTTCTAAACAGAAGGTCTTCCTTTTTGTACTGATTCATATTTTATTCAGTGTTTTATTTTCCTTTTTTCTTTTCTTACTGATTGAGCATACAATTTAAGTGTTTTATTTGACACTAGCATGTCATTTAAAACACATTACAAAACTATCCAAAACATGTTTTTCCATTTTAAAAATACTGGAAAATGTGGACATTTTCTAAATTTGCAAAATACTGAGAAGTTAATTCATGCATTTATTTATAGTAGGATTGACTACTGCAATGTGTTATTCACTGGCTGTTCAAATCATTCTTTATGCAGCTTTCAATTAATTTCAAATTATGCTGCAAGAACCATTACAAGAACTGGATATATAAACTCCAGCCCTGAAGTGCTTGCATTGGCTTCCATTTAAGCTTAGAGATGATTTTAAATTCCTCCTTTTAATTTATAAAGCCTTAAATGACCAAGGCCCTGCTTGCTTATCTAAACTTATTGTTACTTACAAACCAGAGGCACATCAAGATTTCAAGATGCCAGCCTATTTAAGATTCCAAGAATTAATAAAATAACAGTGGGAGGTTGAGCTTTTAGTTGCAGGGCCCTAAAGCTTTAGATTATCTGCCTGCTATTAAAAGAGATGGCCCTTCAGTCTCAGCTTTTAAATCCAGGCTGAGGACTCACTACTTTAGCCTAGCATACCCTGAGTAGAGCTGCTGATTGTTAGTCATTTGTAAAAAACATAAACAATACAATAGTTATAAACTGTTACTAACCCTCCTCAATTCTGCTTCTCCCTTTGGTATCTGAATGGGGCACTTGGTGCCACTGCTCTGCTAACTGCCATGAACTTGGAGTCCCAATAAGCTTCAAAGCATGTTGTCCCAAACACCTCCAATAATGTCCACGAAAGGGGAATAACACCATCAAATGCTGGCTAGTAATACAGGCAAGCATCAAATGTTTTTAAAATGGAAAAGGTTTATTCCACAAAATTTACTGTCAATACATGCAACTGTACAGCACACAAGACAGAAAGGAGCTTTCAGCAAGGGCAATCCAAAGGCGAGCAGAAAATACAAAATTCCAAGCATAGTCAAAATACAGAGAAAAACAGTCAAAAATCCAATGAATCCTAGTAAACACAGAACTAAACTAAAAAAAACACTCACCAGGCTCCCAAGATAATTCAAAATGTACTGCTAGGAACTGTGGGAGACCCTTTGGATTCATTGGGTTCCTTGCAGTGATTGGCTGGTGGCCCCATCTCTTGGAGAACTAATCACAAAACTATAGTAACATCTGTGACAGATAGGGGGTCGCTGTTGTCCCCTTGAACCCTCAGACCAGACACCAGATAAAAGTCCAGTTATTATTTATTTTATAATAATAATGTGCACCAAGCACCCTCCACTCCACAATACTCATAAATATACAATACTTCAATAATAAATAAATAATGTAGGGAGAACAATTGTTGTTTCTTCCTGCAGCGCCTTCTAGTGGCCCCCGTGGTATCCAGTAGGGCTGTGGATAAAAACTCCATTGTCCATAATTCCCCGCTGGCATTCGGGGCACCTCCATGCTGCAGGGAGGGCTCCACCTGGAGGCCTGGGGGTATTGGCTGGGATGACTGGCCGGCCATATATCACACATCGCACAAGCAGCTTACATGCATAAACAAAACCAAAAACAAAGACTAATGCATACAATCAACAAAAGCAGCATTAGCATAAATAAAATACTCTAAAACAGACATAAAACATCAATTTGAACTTAAACCAGGGGAGGAACCCTGGCTGAGACATGATACTGACAAGCTGTTCTCCTACCCATGGAAAAGTCATCTCAGATAAAGAAGCATTGGAAACATTGGATGGACAGATTCAGGGACTGGCTGTCTATCCAAGGTTTATTCCGTGCTTTGCGCCCTTTGCCAACTGGGATAGACTCCAGCAGATCCCCACAGTCCTGTCCAAGATAAAGTGGGTTACAAATGACTGTCTGACCCAGCACAGACTCTACTATAGAATTATCAGGAGGGGATAAGCTGCCAGTTGACCATGGTCCCCAGGTATCATGGACTTAGGAGTCCCAAATCATGTAAGTTCGAAAAAGCACTTCCAGAAATGTCCAAAATAGGGGAAAACCATCAAACCTGGTTAGTAACAGGGGCAAATATACAGCTTTACAAAATAAAAAGACTTATTTCCACAGAAATGCATGGAAAGAAAAGCAAGCGCCATAGAGCACAAAAGGCAAAATGGAGTTGGCTAGAACAAAAGGCAGTCCAGGCAAACAAAGTCTTAATACAGAAATCTAGATCATGGTCAAAAACTGAGCAAACAGCTTGAAAATCCAGTAATTCACAAAAGCACAAGAAAAAGGCACAAGTAAACTTACCACCCCCGGCACTTTCTAATGAACCACCTGGAACTGTAGAAGACCCTCCAGATTTATAGGGTAGAGGGCAGTTCCTGGCTGTAGTTGACGGGAGGACCCAGTTCTTGGGGGACTACCCACAAAACACAATGAATATAACAAAGTCAGCTTAAATACATCAACAAAACCAAAAATGAAGAATGATACACATGCGTTACAGCACTCTGCACCTGCACTCAGTATATAGGGCTATACAAAAATAAACTAAACTGAATTAAATTGAACTTTTCAAAACAATGTGGCATAATAGCTCAGAGAATTGATTTAAAAATGTGAAGTTTGCCAGTTTAGCTTTCATATCTGATTTACTTTCAGATTTGGAGTGAGTCTTCCAGTTGTCAAAATTGGACTCAATCTCTGTCCTCGTAAAGCATCTTGGGTTGGCAGTCAATTCAGAAAGTGATCATATAAACAAAATGACAATTGCAAGATGATTTCTGGGTGGCTACATGATTGGCTGGTCTTTCAGGGACTATGTATGGTCTAACTTGACATTTCCATTTGGTTAAGGTATAATTACAGGTGGTGGCAGCAGGGTGTGTGGCTTGAAAGATGAATCCAAATGTAAAAATTAATGTAACACAACGATTGGCTGCAGCCTTGCACCCAGCATGCCTGTAATCAGCTCTATCCGTCTGTCTCTTCAGTTACTCAGAATGAATGATGGCCTATTTTATGTCACCTTAGATGGCTAAGAATTCCCCAGTACAAAGACCTTGGGACAACATGGGTAGGAAGTTATGAAAATCAAGGTCCTTCTTCTGACACCATATTTTGTCTCATCATAGAGACAATTGGTCTAAAAATTAACTTCTATTTGATAAATCACACAGCACCAAAGAAGACACTGAATGCATAGGATGTGTCAGCTACAAGTGATGATCAGGCTTTTTGTAAGGAAGTCTGAGAATGTCTGTGAACCACTTGCTATGGCCACCCTGGAGTCTCTGGCCTCAGTTCAGCCTTTAGTGGAGGACTTGTCTGAAGAAATGGGAGTTAGGCAATGTCAGTTACCCACTGCTGTTGTTTCTGCACTGTCATGACTTCAATGCCTATCTCTTTGCTTCTGTGATGATGCTAGAAATTGTGTGACGATCTTCCAGTTCTGGGAGCATTTCTGATAAATTCTTTCATTTGTTTTCTGATGACACAGCTTCATAACCTAATTCTGGATTAAACTACCTGAAAATCAATCTCAGAGTTAATATCATTATTTGGCATTTCATACACTATTGCGAAAGCCAGAAAAACAAACCATATGTCTACTGCAAATAATATCTAGGATACAATTTACTATTGACAAATAACCTAACTTTGGGGTGAAAACCACAGTACCTGGAGGATAAGTCAGATACAAGGAGAACATCGAGCCTCCACACAGACAAAAGCCAGGCATAGGATTCATACCAGGACTGTAGACTTGTGAGGCTGCATCTCTAGCCACTACAGTAATGTGTCACCATGGTGATTTTTACAAAATTTCATCAGGAATGAAAATGGAGGTAATAATAATCAAAAGCTTCTTTAATCCTATTATTGCCCTTTTTTGTGCTTTGCTCCAAGATATACTTGAGTTTTGCAAGAACATGGAGCCTCACTTTCACACTTCTGTCTTCACATTATCACCGACTTGTGAACAAAGTTGATCTTCCCTGAAAGGGCAAGCAAAACTTGTTAAATGAAAAATCAAAGAAAACAGAATTCATCGTCAATGGCAGAACCCTGGGGAGGCATTCTTGGGATCAGGTGCTCAAAGTTTATAAATGTTATATCTGGTTGGGAGCAGATTGCAGACTAGCCTTAGATTTAGCCTGCAAATAATAGCAGTTTCATATCTGGCCCGAGCTCAAGTAAGCTTTAACATTAAATTGTGAAGGTTTATTATTAAAAATTGCAATCTGCTAATTTTCTGAAGACTATTTGTGAATAAAATAATTTAAAGTTAATATATGGATTTAATCAAACAGCATTAGTTTTATTTCCTGCAATGCAAAGCATAGCCCATCAAGGGTTGGTATCTGCCTCAAACCAAACAATGGTGGGATCAGTCCTGGATCCCAAGCCTCTGAACTAGTGCAAAAACAAATGGATGGGTGTTAACCTCAAAACTTGTATTTAAGGATTTAAACATTTGCTGAAGCATTCTCTTCTCTTTTCTCAAACTACAATTCAAGAATGACTCGGTAGGTGTAAGACTGTTTTAATAATAAGTGACAGCAAGTTTTAATGTACAATATACGTGAGTGTTGGTTCATTTAGCTCGAAATGCCATAAGTTTCTTTTGGTAGCTTGATGTCTGTGTCAATCAAAAGTGATTTGGGAATAGCTGGGTTTGGAGTGAATAACAGTGGTCATCCTTGAGCTTTGTAAAGACTGTCCACACCACCAGCCAGGCAGCGCAGTCCATTTTGTCATGACGCGTTTCTGATATTTTGAATTGCACAGCAGTAGATGGCTGCTGCTTTATTGGTCCAGTGTCCAGGGTTTTAATGCTGCTCCAGATTGATACTCATATTCTTTTTCCATGATGGCACTGACTTTGTGTGTTTGCTCTGTTTTTCATTACTGTTTTTCAATGTGACACAAGCTATATTATTATGTATGAACGAACAACATTGCTAAACATTTAGAAATGATGTTTAGGGGGAGCTCCATTAGCAGTGCTGTTATTTTAACCCTTTTTAATGTAACATTTTTTAAGATATCCTGTATTTATTCATCACAAGGGGATTTAATAATGCTACATTCAAGTACAAATAAGCATGAGTAGCAAACAAAGTGCTCAGTAGGAAAAGGATAAGACAGCAAAAGCCCCATCAAAATCTAAACCGGCCTCAAGTTCAGTGTACGGCTTCCCATAGACTGACCTGGAACAGACAGGTGAAGATACATACCTGCCAGGACCTGACACAGTAGCATCAGCTCTAGCCAAGAGCGTTAGTGGGAGCAAAACTGCGAGTGAAGCATGCAAGGAGCATTTGTCGACTCCAGGAGGATCATTGCAGCTGAGCATGGCCTTTTCATCCCCACTGTCAGCTTCAGCTAATTCCCCAACAAGTCTGCAACATCATATCTCCTACTGAACTCACAACTCCACCTACGGAGATCAGGGAAGATCAAAATGCAGTCTTCAAGCTGAAAGTAATTATTAACGCGCTTGGGGGGAACATAAATGATATAAGGTGAGATGCAAAGAAGAACAAGAGAAAAATAAAGAATGAAATAAAGGTCCTAAACGAGAAAAATGTGAAACTGCATTAATATATGAAAGACCTGGAGCAACATTTAAGTACTAAGTTTACTATAACCTTTACAGAAATGCTACAAAATATTAATGAAAAAATACAGAAAAATACAAGTAAGTTTGAGAGTAAAGTTAAAGTACTTGCTGCTCAGCCTGAAGATGTTCAGCAAACGCTTACGACCCGTATTGAAATAGTTGAACAGTTGAACAGAACGGATGAAAAAGCAACAGCTGCAAAATCAGAATGCAAAGTGCTTGTGGAGAAACAACAGGCAAACTGGAAGATAGATACAGAAGGAACAACATCAGAATTTAAGCTCTTATTGAAAAACGGGAGAGTCCACATCCAGTGAAATTTGTAGCTAAATTATTCTCTAATATAGCTGGACTTCAAATTGGACATTGCGATCTCGGCAGCCTACCATATACGTGGATCGAATGCCTCCAAACCAAAAAGACTAATTGTCTATTTTAAGAAACTACAGGCCAAACAAAATCTAATGTCCCTTCTCAGACAGAAAGATGAGATTACTTCTTAAAATACCCACATTCGTATTTTCCCAGATTTCTCACCTGTTACAGCATTCTACAGCATTAAACAGCAAAAGACGCAGAGCTGAAATCAAATAAACACTCTTGTACCCTGCCATACCGAAATTGGTTATTCAAGATCAGCTTTACATTTTTAGTTTTCTGGATGAAGCAGATAACAATCTAAGAAGACTGATCTACACTCTCATTTGAAACACACAATCATGTATCACATCGTGTTCTGGCAAGGCAAAGAAGATTCTACTTGAAGCTTGCATTTTGGACCATTTGTAAATGAAATTTGCCGTAATTATATATCATATTTTTTTTTACTTTATTTTATATTTTACTTTTTTTTTGGGCCATCCCTTTCCTCTTTTTTAAAAAAATTAAACTTCAAATATCATATTTATAATTCTTTCATTAATTATATGCACATTTACACCACGTATGGTTACATCTTGACCGATTGGTTACTAAAAAGTAAACTGTTATTATTTATGCTTCAGTTATTATACTGAAATTTCTTTCATTAATTATTTACACACTATGGCTACCACAAAGTAACTAGCTATTGTCTTTCTATTAAACTTTATTTAAGTAACAATCCTTTTACTACTCTATTATACTTGGACTGTTTAATATTATATCATTAGTCTATTGTATTTGGACTGTATCTTCACAAGATATCTCAGTTTTAACCTTCTCACACCACTGCTGGGGGGTTCATTTTGCTCTAGACGTGCTTCTTCTCTTGGCATGTCAGAGGATTGTACTACCTTAACCTAAAACTACAACATGTCAACAAATGTTCAAAAGAAATATTTCCATGATCAAATAGTGAACTTTGTGAGCTGGAATGTCAAGGGTCCTAATCATGAATTAAAGAGAAAGAAAGTACTCTCACACTTAACAAGTCTAAATGGCAAGTTAGTATTTTTACAGGAGACTCGCTTATTAAGCAAGGAACAGTTTTGGTTGCAAATAGAGTGATCTGGCCCAATTTTTCACTGTAGCTATACAAAGAAAATCAGAGGCGTGGGTCTCTTAATACACAGAACCAACCAATTTGTAGTGTCAGATACAATATCTGATCCTGAAGTGCGATATGTCATGGTGACGGGAAATTTATCTAATTAATTTATGTAGTTAATTTTGATTAATATCTATGCATCTAATGCAGATGATAGTGCTTCTTCCAAAATGTATTTGCATTTATTCCTAATGTGAACACTCACAAAATTATAATGGCCAGAGACTTTCATTGTGTTTTAAATCCAGACCTCAATAGATCCTCAGATACAATGGTGATAACATATAAAACTGCAAAGATAATTACACAGTTTGTAACGGATCATAACTTATATGACCCATGGAGGTTCTTAAATCCTAACCTAAGAGCATACTCCTTCATTCTCACCTGTACATCATTTTTACTCAAGAATTGATTATTTCCTCTTAGACAATAATTTTTTCCCATTATCAAATCTTGTAAATAGAACACTATCAAGTGCATCATGCAGACCAATCTCTCTTCTGAATAATGGTGTTAAGATATTCTCCAAAGTTCTAGCCAGAAGGATTGAAAAAGTGCTTCCTTCTGTAATATCACAAGACCAAACAGGTTATAAAAGGCAGATACTTCTAACCTTTGATGTTTGCTTAATATATTCACACATTATATCTAACACTCCAGAGATCTTATTATCTTTAAATTCAGAAAAAGCATTTGATATGGTTGAATGGGTCTATCTATTCACCACATTGCACAAATTTGGGTTTGGCCCAAACATATGTGCATTAATCAAAATACTTTATACTAGTTCAGAAGCCTCGGTTTTATTAACAGCACTATTTCAGATAACTTCAAACTAGAACCTGGTACTGAACAAGGATGCCCCTTTTCACCTTTGCTCTTTGCAATTACCTTTGAACCATTGGCTGCATACTTTAGAAACACATCAGAGATAAAGGGGATTTTCAGAGAAGCACTTGAACAGAAAATATTATTATATGCAGATGATATGGTACTGTAAATATTGGACCCACAAAGCAGCAGATTTTTTTAAAATATCTGGACTTAAAATCAAATTGAACAAAAACATGCTCTTTTCAGTGAATTCTCAATCATGTAATATCGGTCTAGACACCTTCAGTTTAAATATCTAGGGGTAAATATTACCAGTAAATATAAAGATATTTTTTTACTAGATGGTCTACCCTCCACCTTACGTTAACAGGGAGCATCAACATTTTTAAGATGACAATCTTTCCCAAGTTGTACTTCCTATTTCAAAGAATCCATATATACATCAATAAATAATTTTTTAAGAAATTAGATACAATCATAACTTCATTTATTTGGTATTTAAAACGTCTATGCATTCAAAGGGTGACTCTTCAATGACCTAAAGCAAAAGCAGGCATGGTATTACCCAACTTTCAGTTTCATTACTGGGAGCAAATATAAAAGCTATAAAGACCTGGGGCCTCATGTATAAAGGGTGCTTACGCACAAAAATGTTATGTACGCCTGTTTCAATCGTGATGTATAAAAACTAAACTTGGTGTACACGTCACACAGATTCTCACGCCAGCTCAAACCATTGCGTATGCAAGTTTTCGCCTTAGTTTGACAAAATGATGGCACCCAGAATCAAAGCAGTGCTAGTTCCTGTTTGGTTTCCCTTTATTTTTTAGATTCATATCCCTGATGCGGCTTTATCAAATACACTGAAATTAGCCGCATATCATTTTTTAGTTTAAGGCATCTGATTGTAATCAACCTGTAACCATGTAATGGTGCACAGAATGGCCAAACTATTCCAAATACCAAAGCAGCTTTAGCGTTGTTACTCTCAGTGCACCACTCAGAGTATTTTAACCCATTGTATCTGAGTGTGGAATCACAGTTGTACAGCAGCTGATCGGAAAGCTCTACGGCAGATTGTCTCAATAGAGGAGAGAATTATCGGGATACAGCATCTACCCTGGAGAACATTTATAGCAAACGCTACCCCAGTCATGTGGGTACTGTACCCACCTGCTCGCTTATATGTAATTGTGGTGTATGTTACTTTTAATATTTATTTATTTATTTGTTTGTTTGTCTATATTTTGCTATTCATATTTATTTACTGTATTAATTTATATCAAAAGACAAAGATTTATTTCAAAAGATAAAGTAAGCAGAACCTGTAAGGAGTATATCAGTGGAATGCAAAAGTTTGGGCAACCTTGTTAATAGTCATTATTTTCCTGTATAAATCGTTGGTTGTTACGATAAAAAATGTCAGTTAAATATATCATATAGGAGACACACACAGTGATATTTGAGAAGTGAAATGAAGTTTATTGGATTTACAGAAAGTGTGCAATAATTGTTCAAACAAAATCAGGCAGGTGCATAAATTTGGGCACCGTTTTCATTTTATTGATTCCAAAACTTTTAGAACTAATTATTGGAACTCAAATTGGCTTGGTAAGCTCAGTGACCCCTGACCTACATACACAAGTGAATCCTATAATGAGAAAGAGCATTTAAGGGGGTCAGTTGTAAGTTTCCCTCCTCCTTTAATTTTCTCTGAAGAGTAGCAACATGGGGTCACAAAACAACTCTCAAATGACCTGAAGACAAAGATTGTTCACCATCATTGTTTAGGGGAAGGATACAAAAAGCTGTCCCAGAGATTTAAGCTGTCTGTTTCCACAGTTAGGAACATATTGAGGAAATGGAAGACCACAGACTCAGTTCAAGTTAAGGCTCGAAGTGGCAGACCAAGAAAGATTTCGGATAGACAGAAGCGATGAATGGTGAGAACAGTCAGAGTCAACCCACAGACCAGCACCAAAGACCCACAACATCATCTTGCAGCAGATGGAGTCACTGTGCATCATTCAACCATTCGCCGCACTTTACACAAGGAGATGCTGTATGCGAGAGTGATGCAGAGGAAGCCTTTTCTCCGCCCACAGCACAAACAGAGCCGCTTGAGGTATGCTCAAGCACATTTGGACAAGCCAGCTTCATTTTGGAATAAGGTGCTGTGGACTGATGAAACTAAAATTGAGTTATTTGGGCATAACAAGGGGCGTTATGCATGGAGGAAAAAGAACACAGCATTCCAAGAAAAACACCTGCTACCTACAGTAAAATATGGTGGTGGTTCCATCATGCTGTGGGCTGTGTGGCCAGTGCAAGGACTGGGAATCTTGTCAAAGTTGAGGGATGCATGGATTCCACTCAGTATCAGCAGATTCTGGAGACCAATGTCCAGGAATCAGTGACAAAGCTGAAGCTGCGTCGGGGCTGGATCTTTCAACAAGACAACGATCCGAAACACTGCTCAAAATCCACTAAGGCATTCATGCAGAGGAACAAGTACAGCGTTCTGGAATGGCCATCTCAGTCCCCAGACCTGAATATAATTGAAAATCTGTGGTGTGAGTTAAAGAGAGCTGTCCATGCTCAGAAGCCATCAAACCTGAATTAACTAGAGATGTTTTCTAAAGAGGAATGGTCCAAAATACCTTCAACTACAATCCAGACTCTCATTGGAACCTACAGGAAGCGTTTAGAGGCTATAATTTCTGCAAAAGGTGGATCTACTAAATACTGATTTCATTTCTTTTTTGTGGTGCCCAAATTTATGCACCTGCCTGATTTTGTTTGAACAATTATTGCACACTTTCTGTAAATCCAATAAACTTCATTTCACTTCTCAAATATCACTGTGTGTGTCTCCTATATGATATATTTAACTGACATTTTTTATCGTAACAAACAACAATTTATACAGGAAAATAATGACTATTAACAAGGTTGCCCAAACTTTTGCATCTCACTGTATATGTATTTTAAGTGTATAAGAAGAAAAAAACTTTGGCACAGTATATAATTCAACTCAATATAGCTCTATATACAGTGGACACTTGACTTACGAACTCACTTCGTTTGCGAGGGCTGGTTGTAACTCAAGTTGGTTGTAAGTCAAGACTATTTTTCCCATAAGAAATAATGGAAATACCCATAATGCGCTCCAAACCTCCCACAGCAACACTTACTTAACCTTTTCATAATAAAAAAGGGTTGTATAATGTGCATAATTTACCAAAACACCAATAATTTTTCTAATGTACTAACCAAAAAGTTATAAAAAGTGCCTAGCCTACCAGAAACAGCAATTTCACACTGTACTCACCATTTAATTTGACATCTTTGGGCTGCAAGAAGGGAGGAGGAGGAGAATGAAACGGAAGGTGGTTATTGTTTAGAAGGAGCCACCTTATGCAAGTCTTTTCTTTGTAAAATTGTTGAGATGGTGGATTTCGACATGCTGTACATATTAGCGAGATCGGTCACACGAACACCACTCTCATATTTCCACACAATTTCCTTCTTCGTTTCGATTGTGATCGTTGTTTCTCAAATTAATAATGACAGCAATCGAGCACTCAGTTCAAAGCTGGTTGCGTTGTGAACTGCTGTAATAATACACTCCACAGCAAGCCGGTGCTGACTCAGCCTGATGACATCATCATGTGCCGTGCCAGCCCACTAGCTAACATCCCTTAACAATCGCTTTTATTACCTTCTCTTCCTTCCTTAGCAATTATGCATCTTGCTTGCCATGGTCTTAGTGAATTATATATATAGATAAATCACTGCACTGACCGAAATTACGTCCACAAACACATGTATCTGGGCTCCGACTGATGCTTATGAATGCTCTCGGCCATTTATTTACAATCGCACAAGCGGATACACGTTACTGCATTCGGGTCGTAACGCAAGATGTTGGTTGTAAATCAAAACAAAAATTATGGTCGTAAATCAAGTTGTTCGCATGTCAGGCCGGTCGTATATCAAGGGTCGACTGTATATAAAATCCAACATCTTTCTGTCTTTCTCTCCACATTTCACAAGAGAACTACTTAACAGACTTAGATTGTTTTTTTTTCTATAATTTGTTTGAACTTTCTGGTTGATTTTCCGACCTCTCTCATCACACTACTGTAAGTATCATAGTTTGCTTGCGGTACCGATTTATTTGTGCAAATCTTAGAGACATGCAGCGGGCCAAGGTCTCATCGTGCTAAGAATCATAGTTCGCTTGCAGGAGCGATATATTCGCACTAATCCGAGACAGAGGCTGTGGGCCGAGGGGAGGGGAAGCATGACATCAGGAGTACAGAGCTGGGCAGGGCCCTCCTCACTGTCCTGTATACTTCTGCGTGGGTGAAGCTGTAGGGGATGGCTAGTTTTAAATCAAATAAACGCAGAAATTATAGAATTGAGTAATGCACATAAAACAAAAGTAAACATATGGGAAATTAGAATGTTCCTCCAAAAATAATATAGACCCAAATTTAATATCCAACATGCAATACAACAAAGTATGTACAGACACCAAAATAAAACTCAAAAATAAACGTACTGTGTGCTGCCAAAGGCAAAGAACATGTGGAGAGGTTGGCAAAAGCACAACCCGACACATGATAGTCTCACATAGTCATGAAGGGCTTCCATGAGTTCATGTTGGTTTTCCATGTTTCACTGCACGTCCTTTAAATAGAAGTAGTTTAAAACATCGAATGGCTGATTGATTGGTTTGTTGAGTGAATGATACATTTAAAAAAGAAGAATGCTATTTTGGCATATGAATTCTTACTGGGAAGAGGTATCTGTAATTTCCATGCTATACAAGAACATTTGCACTAATAGAAACTTTGGAGAAAGCAACAGAACAACAGATTTTGGCTAATGCAGGGGACAAATGGACACTTACTTGAGGTTATTAGACATAACTGCTGTGTTCTCTCTTCTGGAAGGTTCACAGGATCTATCAAGTTGTTTTTCTTTATTTTTTTTTGTTTTTATTAAGTAGTTTATAACAGTAAGTCTGCTATACATTATGAATCCATCACCCTCCAGCTCTCCCACCTCTTCTCATATATTAAAAAGCTGACGTAAGTTATGTCTGAATCACATAGGATCACGTCCAGCACTGCATGAATCATACCATTGGCAACCTGATTTGACTGTCCAGCCATGAACAGAACAGCATTAGAGATTTTACAACAATGATTAATTTAAAGCTGAAGCCATTAAATATTTAACAAAGCTTAAGAAAAGTTCTAAGGGGTTGATTCTCAAATTTATTTTATATTATGAGGCCATCAATCTAGTGTCATTAACATGGTGTAGGTCACTGTGTACCTGATCACCAAAAAATAACAACTAAAAGTGCTACACAGCATGATTTTTAAATTCATTTATTTAAATGACAGGGGCGTATGATCTCTGTGGGAGTCATTCATCCTTCCATTGTATGGTGTCACATGACCTCTTGTAATTTCAAGTGCAGTATGGGGCAAGGACAGAAAAAAAAACCAATATGAAAATGTTCATGTTATAGAAAAAAATCCAAGTGATCTTAACAAGTGAAAATGTTTTTGGCATTAGCATGTTATTAATGATTTTGGATAGACAAATCAACAATACTTCCTCCTTTGTCATCTGGTGTTCCAAAGCAGTTATTTATATAGTGAAAAAGGAAGCTTCATAAAAAGACGAAACCATCCATCTTTTAAACCCATGTTATCCTGAGAAGAACTGTCTGAACCTATCCCAGCAAGTATTCAGTGCAGTGTAGGAAGAACCCCTGGACAGGGTGCTAGTCTATCACAGGGCAAACACACACAACACAAACACACACACTAGGGCCAATTTAGTCTTTGGAATGTGGGAAGAAACGAGCACATGGAGGAATCCCACACAGACATGAGGAGAACATGCAAACTTCACACAAGGAGGACTCAGGACGTGAACCACAGCCTCCTTGTAGCAAGGCAGCAATGCTACCAGGATCATCCTATCCTTAAAAAAAAGAAACCAAAAGGTTAATCACAGATCTACTAAAACCAATCCAAAAAGAGCAAAAAAAAAGTGAGGCCACTTCCATTAGGCAGGTTAACTAAATATCATACAACTACCATATGGACCATAGTCTGCCCCCACACCCAACACACTTTTAATGGTAGTAAACAGCATGCGATGGAGACTCAAAGCTCACGAAGTCCTGAATGAATAATTAAATGCCACAGCTGTGTTATTAACACGCTCATTTTTCTCAACGAAATCTCAAAGGGAGTTGTAACAATTGGACTAAGGTCATAGAGGAGTGTTTTATGCTTGGGCACATTCTCTTATTTTTTGTGCCTTGACCTTTTGTATCTCCCAGGAGATTCGTGTCTCCTCTTGATGAGACTACAAATCTTAAGGCACACAACAGAAAGGCAGAGTGAAATCAGAAAGATGAAGCCCAACTTCAACTAATTGGTCAAGAATTATAACAGGGCTGAAAGCAGAAGGAGATGGTCTTTTATTCTTTTTTTTTATTTATTTATCAGATGAAGATTTTTATGAAACTTACTTAAACATCTTAAAAACAGGAAATGGTCAGTTTAGGCAGTTTGCCCTTTTCTTTTTGTCAAGGGAGCAAAACATTAAAAGCATCAGACGTGAAAAGGAAGAATAGGGTTAAAAACATTATCCGGTGACAGAGCTCAGACATCCCAGTGCCTTATGTTAACTGATAGTAAGCCCACACCCAGAAGGAAGTTAGGGAGACCAAAACACAAAATTCAAGCTTTTATTAAATTATAGGGAAAGATGAACAAAGGTGATCACAAACATTCATAATGATTCCTTGACTCACCTGCCATCCAACTATACCTGCGTTTGCATTAAACTTTCTTCTCAAGCTGCCACTAAGCCACAGTGGTGAAGACCATTAAATCACAATGCCCTCTGGCAGCCGCTGTTACACTTATGCTCCTTAGCTTTCAACAGCTTTTGATTGTAGAAGAATTACAAGGCAGCTCATTTAAAGGCTAAGCCCAGTCACTGAGCTCACAGCTTACCACCATGCTATTTACTGTGTACTATCTGACCACAGTGCTCTCATGCAGCTAGTGGTGCCCCTGTCTGCTGCTTAATTTGGGGTGGCCAAAACAGGGACAGAACATAATGTCTCCGCTCCCAGCTCCTGCTACTTTCTACAGATAAGGGTCTTTACTGCTCTTGTCCATCCATTCCTGTCTGCATTCCCATCATCCTTGTTTTAGGGATGTCTAAACTTGCCTCCCTTCAAATTCTGAAAATCTGAAAGAGCAATGGCTTTATTCATGTACAGTACAATGATTTGGAAGAAAACCTCTGTGGGTGTATGATCTCCAAGTGTCACATAGCACAAGACATTGTTTGAGCCACCCAATCTAGTTTGTTATATTGCCATGGATGCCTGGAGTCTTTCCCTGACTGGGATGCCTCTTAGCTGGGACGACCGGGTGAGCAGGCCTGCTTAGGACAGTACCTCCCCCGGAACACTAGATGGCAGCTCCTCTGGGTTGACATGTTGCCTCGGACTCCTGCAGGGCTTCATAGGAGTTGGAGTTGCATACAGCCCTGTTGGGTTCCAGGGGTGCTGCCTGGGGGTGCTGCAGTAGCACCTGAGCCCGTATGGGCTGTTCTTTCACCACACCTGCAAGTGCTACCAGAAGTAGGTCAGCAAGCACCTGGAGCACTTCCTGGTAACGTATAAAAGGAGCCAGCAGACAGTACTTGGAAAGCCAGAGTCGGGAGGAAGGAGACAAAGCTTGCCGTGCAGGAGTGAGAAAAGAAAAAGTATTGTGTTTGTGCTTTGTGACAGTGTTGTGGCTTGTGGGAATGGGGAAGACGTTGCCCACAAGGGAAAAGAAGAATAAAAACACATGTTGTTTTATAAATGTGCCTGCTGCGTCTGTCTGTGTCAGGCTGGGTGGCTGGTACGCCTCTAGAGTTGTCACAGTGTGGAGAGCCAGAAACTCAGCAGGTACAAGGCAAGCATTAACCTGAGATTTGGGCAGCAGTCCATAGCAGGGCCCACTTACATACACATTAACACAAGGACAATTAAAAGTGACCAGTTAATCTGAGATGTGGAAAGAAAACTGGAAAAAAAGGACAAAAAGAGCATGTCAAAAAAGGATTGGGGGTACCTGAGAATCCCCATTTCAGTTGGCATTAAATGGCAAAGATGTAATAAAGAAAGGAATAAAGTGAGATAAACATGTCCGAAGCCCCTTTTTTCAGTAGTCATATGATGACTGACACCATTTTGAGAAGCCAGGAGATCTTATTTGATTGGAAATTGAAGAGCTCAGTCAAAGACAAGGACATTTTCTTTGGGGTCCTTCAGGGACTGATGGATTAAGATGAAATGTTAATCAGTGTAAATAGCCTTCAAACAATGAGAGACCATCTTTAATTTTTAGTCAATCCAAACGAGAGTCCTGGGGCCTGAGCCTCTCTCAGCAGTATTAGGCCAACCAAACCGTTACAGGACTTAGATTATGACCACAATACTATGTTTTCATTTAAAAACAGCATTTTCAAATGAAAACAACCTCCATCCAGACTACCGTTTTCTCATTGTTTACAATAATATCTCCATCCATACTGACATGATCAAAAAGGATAAGACGTAGACATTCACTGACACTGGAAATTGCATGCAAAATTTATTGAAGGGTAGTCAGGGGATTTACTCCAATCTAAAAAAATGGAGAGGCCGGTATATTATTTACCTTTTGCACAAGTATTCAGCATTCAAATTGTACAAAACATGATTTAGATACATACAGGTAAGCAACACAACAAGTGCAAATGTGTGCTATGTCGGATTATGATTTTCTTCCATGAAAGGTGACCAGTCAGGCAATGTGATGTTGTAATGAGCAAGATCCAACCAGGGAATAGCTATGAAAGAAATCAGATCTTGTTTTTAATAGTCTGTGTTTTCACCAGTCAGTATTACAAAATACGGTGCTTTCAGAAGTACTGTATATGGCTCTGGAGAGTATTTTCAAAAGTCTCCATTTTGGGGAGTTTAAAAATAGCTGGATAGAGTGAACGAAAAACAAAAACAGTGACTATTGTCGGAGTTTTTAAAAGAAAATATAGGAGTTTGAACATAGCCTTAATCAGTACAGCAGTTTTCATGTAAAAAAAAGTCATATGGGCCTTTAATAGTGGTGACTATTCCCATTATAATTTAAATTGTAATAAAAAGGAGAAGATGCAATTTGCAAAGCTAAATTTAATGCAGTAAAACATTCTCAGTTCTAATTATGCCATCATAGGGCACAATCACACAAACAACCATAAGCCAACACAATAAATTCCGAATCAATAATTAACCCAAAATGAAACATGGGACAAAACACAGAGACAAATCTCATACATACATGGGGGGAATTTAAAAAGTTCACACGAACAATGCACAGGCTGGGATTGGAATCACAGGTTCAACCACTGCACCACCATAGTAATATACAGTCACGTCCATAAGGATTTCAACAGTGACAGAATTTTCTAAATGTCGTCAAGGGGTTCTTCTTCACCAAGGACAGAATTCTGCAGTTTTCCACCACAATTGTCTTCTGTGGTTTTCCACACCTCCTGGTGTTGCTGAGTTCACCAGTGCCTTCCTTCTTTTTAAGAATGTACCAAATGGTTGATTTCAACAACAACAACAACATTTATTTATATAGCACATTTTCATACAAACAGTAGCTCAAAGTGCTTTACATAATAAAGAATAGAAAAACAAAAGACACAATAAGAAAACAAAATAAATCAACATTAATTAACATCGAATAAGAGTAAAGTTCAATGGCCAGGGGGGACAGAAAAAACAAAAAAAACTCCAGACGGCTGGAAAAAAAATAAAATCTGCAGGGATTCCAGACCATGAGACCGCCCAGTCCCCTCTGGGCATTCTACCTAACATAAATGAAACAGTCGTCTTTGGATTTAGGGTTCTCACGGAAGGACTTGATGATGATGGTCATGTAGAGTTCTGCCTTTTAATCCATCCATCATTGTTGGAGCATCACGAAGCTTTGAGTAGGTGGACCACCACAAAGAAACCGGAAAAAGAAACAGAAAAGAGAGTAGGGGTCAGTACGGATTTTAGAGCCACCATTAATAGTTATTATGAGGAAACTGAACATATAGAGTATCAGGATTAAGTTAAATTGAAGTTATAGAAAGGCCATGTTAAAGTAATATGTTTTCAGCAGTGTTTTAAAGTGCTCTACTGTATTAGCCTGGTGAATTCCTATCGGCAGGCTATTCCAGATTTTAGGCGCATAGCAGCAGAAGGCCGCCTCACCACTTCTTTTAAGCTTTGTTCTTGGAATTCTAAGGAGACACTCATTTGAGGATCTAAGGTTACGATTCGGAATATAAGGTGTCAGACATTCTGATATATACGATGGGGCGAGATTATTTAAGGCTTTATAAACCATAAGCAGAATTTATTTTAAAGTCAATCCTGAAACTGATTTGACCAGTTCTGGTGTTCCTGCAATCTCTCTGAAGGGTTTGCTTTGTTTTCTCAGCCTAATGATGGATGTTTTTACTTTTACTTTGGATCTCATATTGAGAGTTCACAGTGACAGCTTCCAAATGCAAATTGCACATTTGGAATCAAATCCAGACTTCTACCTGCTTAATAATTAATGAAATAATGACTAAACTGCTCCCACCTGACTATGGAACAGCTTGTCAGTCAAAGGTCCAAATACTTTTGAGCCCCTGGAAATTGCCATGGGTTCCTGACTTCAGGCAGTCATCGACTGTAAAGGATTTTCAACCAAATATTGAAAATAATCATTATATTTATGATTATATCAGTTTTTCCAAATACATTTCGGCTCCTGACCATGTATAAAAATGTCTGTCCCACTTGGGTCATACAATATCTTTGGTAAACCCCTTAAATTAAAGTTGATAGAGTGTATTTCTGTCACATAATGATTGCTTTAAATCCATTGTGGTGCCATACTCAGCCAAAATTATGAAAATTGTGTCACTGTCCAAATACTTACTGACCTGATTGTATATGAAGTATTTATTGCATTTGGGCATGACATGATGATGGCTCATGCATTCAGTGACTTGGGTTCAAATACCACTCCTTGTATTTGCACTCTCTCCCCACTTCTGTTCCAGCTGTAGATTGTGGTTGATTGTTGATTCCAAATTAGCCCAAGCATGAGTTGTGGGTGTGTGAACGAGTGCATCTTGTAATGAACTGGTGTTTTCAGGGCTGTTTCCTTATTCACATTCACCCCCACCAGCTTCAAGATTCTCAATTGGATAAAATGAGTTTGACAATCTTAAGGCATTATTACATTAAATATGATCTCATCATGGGTTTGCTTAGCATTTACTACAGTAAAAGGAGTCATATAAAGTAAAAGGCAATTATTAATATTCTTGAGCAGAAGGCTGAAGACACGTTATGTCTGCTGCCATAAAAGCAGACTCCTGTCTTTCACCACACATTCACTTGAGACTGATGTTACATTCATAATAACACACTGAACTAAAAAAAAATCTACCTACGCCCTCATGTAAACATGCCAGCCTTATTAGAAGAGACAAGAATGTTTAAGTAAATAATGTAAGTGAAGGCGTAGGAATTAATCATTATCTCCAAGAACACCAGGCTTATTAGTGTGCATTTTCCCCCACAATTAGGAAGCGTCACAGAAGCTGTGCCTAAGTGCACATGATACCTGGCTGATGCGCTTTTAATGGAAAACAAATGACCAACATATCCTCTGCCGGCTGCAGTAATGTCTCCCTGATGATAAGAGGCTCTGGTCATGTAAATCAGGAGAACTTGACTAGAAAACACTGTGCTCCGATCATGGAGGTTATTCTTTTATCCACTTCATCTGGTGTTCTCAGCTGTGATTTATAGAAGTGAGGTGAACAAAAAGAGCCTGAGTGGAGTTTAAAAGGGGGCGGTGCTAAGGTACGGCCGTCCTGATTGGGCACACCAGCTGCTGCACTAAGCAGTTCACTGGTGGTTCATCCTGAATGTGTTTTTTATTACTTCACATAAAATAAAATGGGGTGGGGAAAGTACCCGCACACTGTCATCCAAAGCAATAAAATCGCAGCCAGTTATTTATTTCACTGCTGCTGGCACACATACTGAAGAAAGCTTTTTAAATTAAATCAGGAAGCTCTTTTCCACGTACATAATTGTCATGTAATAGCATGCAGCCATTAGACATAAACCCAGGCAAGTATTAGCATGTAGTTGCATCAGATGAGCAGCTAAGCATGTCCTTATTTATAATTTGAAAACTGATATGATGAGGTAAAGAGCTAAGCAGTAGATTTTATTGTATTGCTCGCTTGAACTCCTGGACAGTTCCTTTCCATTTATGATCAATTTTTTTGCTGTGCATCCATGTTCTAATTCTCTCTCTATAGCTGACCACAGTCATTAGACTATATAACCATTAAGTCAAGAAGGCAGACCAGTCAACAGTAATGATCAATCTAAGAACCAGGTTGCTGTGAGTTACAGTTTTCTGTGAGAACCACTTCCGATTATGCAATATAATTATCTGTTCATAATAATCTAAAATGTGTATGGATTACAGAGCAGAGGTAAGGTTGTTATACTCACTAATTAAGGTGCAGGAGAGTGGCGACATGTTGCATGTTGATTAACACCTACAAATACTCTGTACACGCGACAATAATAACCTCAGGATTCTATCCTCATTATTTATCCTTGTAATCCTTTTCAGCCTTACCTTTGATTTAGAAAAGTGAGGTGTTGCGTTTTGGAACACGTACTGTGCAATTTGAAAAATGCTTTCAAGCTCACACTCTGTGTTAGCTGCTAACATGCAAGATAAGCCCTTGCAGTCATTTCAATGTCTCCTCCAATTCAGCCACTTCTCCTTTCACTCATTCCAGTGCCTGATACTACAGTCAAGACACGTTCCTCAGGCCCCTAGAGTCACCTATTACAGCTCAATTCATGGCAAACAAAGCAATTCTTGTAAGTAATATGGCATGGAGAAGACTTAAACTGCTATGTCATCTACTATGACTTAACTCACACATGTTTAACACAGAAACATCTATACATTTGTTAATGAGCCAGAGTCAAGGTTGATATATAACATAATATTCTCAGACCCACTCAATCCTATTACGTTATGGGATAGCCTGGGATTTATCCCTGGTTATTTCTTTTCATATAATATTTTTCTTGTCTTCTTAATATTATTTTCTACACTAAATCTGGTTCTGTGTTTCAATACTTTTTTATTACTTTTATAGTATTGTTTTGTTAATTTATGATTAGTATTACATTATTGTAATTAAGTGTTTATAAATTTGATGTTCAATTTTCCCGGCTTGCTTTATGTTGAGCCTAAGGTGCTGGGGTCACCTGATAATGCATACTTCCCAGTACTATTAAAGGGCCCAGCAGACCACAAGATGGCTGCTGTGGCCTTAGTTTTTATTTCTGTCTTCCATTTGGATTATTCATTCTTTGTAAATTTTAGAAGTTGGAGTTTCTGACATGGTGACATGGGGTGTAGGGCATCCAAAAGACCATAAAGCAGACAAAAACCTTCATGGGCCTTCTCAGAAGATCTAGCTAACTCACAACTACAATCAGCAGGCTGTGGCCTAAAGGACCCCAAAATAGGGAATTGGCTTCAGAAGTTCAAAAATATAAAAAACGCTTCAAAATATACCAAAACAAAACAAGGGTGTGAAAAATAGAAAAGAATAACAAAATAAGAGTTAAAAAAAAGCTAAACTATTGGTCTAAAATTCCACCCAAGCAATCCAAAACACAATCCATGCAGTCCAAGGCACACAAGTCCCAATATGCAAATCAGAATTCAACTCCAATAAACAGAGTGGTCAGTCCACAATAAGATAAAAATGAAAATGCCCAGAAGAAACTGGCCAAGGTCAACACTGACTGCTCAGAGAGATCTTTCATCAAAAATCCACAATTAAAAGAAAAAAGCAAGGCATCATAACTAGAAATTCAACAGGTAAGTGGACATTAGGTTTATTATCTCTCAATTTTGAATACCTGAGCATTAAAAAGAATAACCTTTTCACGTAACTCTTTTGATATTGCAAGCACATCCTGGGGAACTGTAAAATGGGTTTCCATGGAAATGGTCAACACAATGTTCTTAGAGTATTGATAGAATGTAATGTCACACACGCGTGAATAGGAGGGAGCTGAAGTGACCATGTGAAGGTAATTCCACGGCAGGCCAGGGGGTGGCAGGGTGCAGTAAACCTAATTCTGTTATCTCTGCAGACCAAACACGGAAAACCCGGTCTGATTCCATATCGATGATGTCACTTCCAGTTCTGGCACCAAGACTTGAGGTCACTTCGGTTCCGGCACTAAGGACCACATCATTTCCAGTTCTGGCACCAAGAATGATGTCACTTCTGGTTCTGGTGCCAAGGATCATGTTACTTCCAGTTCCAACACCAAGATGACATCTCTTCCGGTGTGGACCCTTTAAAGGTGCCATGTTTCCTGCTTAACTTCAGTTCATATTAAGTCTCCATTCAATGCACATGAGTGCCCTTTCAAAACCCATTTGCAGCCAGGGACAATATAGGGGTAGCTGCCCCAAACCTTTTTGTGTATGTCGAGGCTGTTCATTTCACAGTAAACAAATATTCAACTTTGTCAGAAGGCAAAAAACACAAAGGTACACCTCAGATACAGATTCTCTGTACTTCAACATTTCATATTAGACATCTTATATATAAACATTTACGCGTGGAAGTGTGTGTGTCTGTCTGTCCAGCCCTAAAGTGCGAGGCTACAGCAATGAAGCTCAAAGAGCCGGCAAGGCGGCCCCGAATTAATGTGTCGTAAGAAGAAAAAATTATGAGGCTACAGCATGAAGCTGAAAGAAAGCGACTCTGTCGTCAAAGTGAAACCGCGAAGTAAAGACAAACGAGAGAGAAACTCGCTTAGCTGCTGTTAGACAAGGGAGGCAAGCATGTCCGCAAAACTAAACCGCCGACTTTGCATTTCAATTTTTTTTTCTGACGATGTCAATAGTTTCTAGGATCCTGGGCTTTTTACAGCATGGGCTTACATAGCTAGTACTGTATACTGAACAATTGCTAGAACAAGCACAAAAATGTATAAATGTTATCAACATCATAATATAGAGCAAAAGATGATCAAAAACCAGTAAATCCAATATAAAAGCAATATTTGCAATATATGCACCACTCCTGAGATCCTCTTCTGTGACTCTTAAATAGCCAGTGGGCGGTCTCAGGAGTGGTGATGTCAGGCTGGTCCCACCTTTTGGGGTGCCTCCCACAGAACATAAGGAATAGCCTCAAATATAAAGGGTCAGATAAAATAAATACAAAAAAAACAAATAAATATCACAACATGAAAAATAATCGCTCAAAAATGACAATGAAGCAATAAATAAATGCAAGCCAGGAAATAATCCCTGGCTATAACATAACAGTAAGTACTTATTTTAATTTTGTGGTTTTGGATGGCTTTTTTGTTTTACATTTGCCTTTATGTATACCTTTTTGATGTCTTTCTTGTTATTTTGATTTTAGAATCATTTAATTTATTTTAGTTTAAAATAAACTCAAAAACATTGTATTCCTTTTAAAAGATAAAAATGGCAAAAACCAAACAGGAAAAGTATAAAAATCAAAAAGAGAAGAAAGTTGCCAACCCGTCAGTGCCCCTAAAAAAAGCAATCAGTCAACTGGGCTAAAGGAACATTTTAATTGTTCTGAGGCCGTGCAGACCGTTGACAGCACGGGCAGTGGTATCGCCACTTCTCACATGACAGACTTGTGATCATTTCATTCATCATGCTTAAAAAAATAAAACCTCCAGCTACGCACTCTGAGTGACAGGTAGGTAGGTTTTAATCAAATTTAGTAAACAGATTACTAGGCAGGCAACACCATGAGGAGTTTGGGCAAGCTGCCAGTTCTACAGTACCTCATACAGCTACTCACAGCCCTAGTGTTTCTTGTAATGCCATCCATATTGTGAAGTGAGTGCCTGAAGCTTACAATGATTTTGCTACATAAATGTGTATTTGTAGAATTTCTTAAAGACACTCGTGCTTCCAAAACATACCCTAAGGGAAAAAATAAGGGAGGAAGATCTAATTTTTATTTAAGACAAATGTATGAATGGTCTTCCGTATCCCAAGGGGTAGGACAACACAGCTGTTGGTGTTTTAATTTAAAAAGCCTCTTCCTTCAACCCTGAAAACTTTCCCAGGGAAGTTGATCCCCTTTCTGGTGACCTATCCCTTGGATTTAGGCTGAGCTATTCGAATGATTGCTGCAAGTAATGAATAGCCTGTTTCGTCTGGTTCCCCGAACGTATGCCCAAAAAAAAATTGACGTCTGGCTTTATCTGACCATCTCATATTGAGGATGGCGAGGGTCTTTCTGCTAGTGGGCATTTGTAGTCCAAGGCTATGGCCTCTTCTGCTTGTGTGATTTTATGCTCCACTAACTTGAGGAGTGAAAGGGCAGTGTTTTGTACCATGTGGGCTTGAACTTTGTGTCACATTGCTGTTCTTCAGTAGCCGAGATGGACAAACTGTGACAATACGCTCACGTCTGCGGTGTGTCTGGACAGGGAAAGCATCTCCCTGTTTGTGCTGTGTTTTTTCATGTTTTTTCCTGTGTATATTGTAACAGGATTGCCAACTTGAGCACACGTGTATAGTGAAGAGACTGAAATATTTGATAGAGAAACTGAAAGGCTAATGACCAGGACGTGCAAATATTTCATTTATTTTGTCATAAGAATCAAAAGAACAGTCAAGGGGAATACTAAAGTTCAAAATCAGAGAGTACTAAACTAATCAGTAAAACCAAATCATGAGCCAATAATTGAGGTAATAAAACAAAGATAAAGTCCTGGCTAACTAATATCCTTTCCCTAAATAAACATTGCTATTCTAAAGTTTAAGACTTGTGAGTTTTTATAAACAAACTCGGATAGTGACAATAAACTACAAGTAATGCATGACCACAGGGAGAAAACAAGTACTCAATTAGATAAAATTAAAATGTCCCACACTTGGGCTTTATCAATTATCTGTCTGGTTTATGTAGCTTCTCAACATTCACACTTGGGATAACACAACATATTCTCCTTCCCAGTTCCTTCTCCATATCTGGCCTTACTTCACCTCTTTCAGTGATCCTTTACCCAACATCATCTCCCAACTCTAAACTTGGTCTGCTCTGGAAGAGGTCTGTTAATTTTTGTGGCAAGTTTCTTTAATTATTATTATAGTTACAAAAGTAGACAGCGCTGTAAATATTAACAAAAAAGATAAGGACATAAGGATATAAAATGAAAGACTCAGGGGTACCTACTCTTCTTCCATCTGTAAGATGAAAAAAGTACACTGGCTGTCAAAAAAGATAATGGTAAGAACTGAAAAAACTTGATAACAATAATTTTAACAAAAGGCCAATCTTTAAGTTCCATTTTTGTAATAGGGTTCACATTCCAGAGCCATTTACATCACCAGCAGAGGACACATAAGATACCAGAAGCACCTGGCCACAAGTGCCCTCTTGTGGCTCCTGAAACCACTGCACTTCTTCATCTCACTCTTACAGAGAGCCATGCCCTCAGGGTAGCCTCCATGGCTGATCATCTTCCACATATAGCAACAGGGTCTTTTACCGAACATCTCTGGTGCCAGCTGATTGGAGTTGCACTGACCTACTATAGGGTGGTCCAGATCTAATTATGCAATTTTCATTACGCTATGACTTATTAAGTTTATTACATAGAAAATCACCCAAAAAATCCCGGACCATCGAGAAGTGTGCGAACTGACGACATGAAGAATTGTCTTTGCGCCAAACTGGAAACGTCCTCACATAAACCAAAGTCATCCAGATGATCTGGATCTGCATAATTAGATCTGGACTACCCTGTACTAGTGTCCCATGATTTTTTTGTTTATTATTGCTATTCTGCTTGATTTTAACTTACTATTGAATTATTGGACAGTGGAAAAGTAAATCCACCATTTCAAAGGTTTCTGAGAAAAGGGATTATTGCATCATCTATCTGTAATGTTTCCATATGGTTATTTTGAAGCTTGAACAATAACACCCAACTGTTTTATTTTTTATTTTTGTTGTTGTTTGTTTGTTTTTGTTTTTAACCAGGATGTTGTGCGACTTGTGTTCATCTTCCACACTTTAGACACTGCATTAACACCCTGCTTTGCTTGAGTATGCATTTATTAGTCATTTCTGTCATGAAAGCACAAAAAAAATGACTGCTGAAGACATAGCAATAGGGGAATTGAAAAGCTTTAATCGAATCAGCCATCTCATTCCCCATCTGGGTTTCAGGAATAGAAAGGCAGACTTTAATTCTCTGAGCACTGCAGGGAACATGTTCTGTAAGACATGAGGGCCACTCACTACATGCTGTTAAGCCTTTTTTTGATTGAACAGCGGCCTACTTCTCAACATCAGAGCCCCACACTTTTAGAGGTGCTGGGCATCTGTCCATGGTGCTGAATAGGGCAGTCTGCACACCTAATGTTTCAATTCATTTCGACCTTTGGTTGTAAAATAAGCCCCTTTTTTCTTTGTCACGTCTTCTTTTAAATCATGTGTGGTTTGTATAATTATTATGTATGGAGCTGCACATATTTCAGCACTGTGAGAACAAATCTTTAAAAATGATTGTTTTGTTAAACTGAAATTACAAATAAATTGTGTAGTATAATAATGATTTACTGATATCTTTATGATTTTATAAATAAAACTGTAATGATAGGAAGTTACCACGGGCATCTGCTTTAAAACATGGTTATGAATGGATGTGCTTTACATTCAACTCTGTGATTTCTTTTCAGTTAGTCTAAAACCATTGGAATTGCATTGTCACGTGCATACACATAGGGCATAGCTTAAGAGGTCTAGTGATGGTAATTTCCTACCGCTTCAGGGGCTGATGCTGTGTGTTATTGCCTTTTCTCTTTCTCCCTCTGCAGAATGGAAGATTGATGGCTATACCACCACTTACGTCACATGCGGAGTCCGACCATGACCACCTGGACTTGTTTCTTCCGACTGGAATGACTGATTAACAGAAAGATCTGCCATCTTAGTTAAGTCCGCTTTGGAGCTCACATCTGCAGAAGCCTCTTCAACATTGTTGCACAACTTTTTGTTATTTTTCAAACCTTCAATTATATGGAGTCACCTGTGTGGCACCCCAACTCTTTATCTTCATCTCACCTTTTACAGCTTTTATTAGGGTTCAGGTATAAGTAATAATAAACAGGCTAATGTTATTATTGTATATACTGTTAATGTTTATAAATTGTTATTGACCATTCAAACACTCAGATGATTCAGGTAGTGTGGTAAAAATAGTTGAACCCTTTCTGACAAAAGCCCTAAACATGTCAAATCTCCTTTAGGTATTTTTAGATGTGAAGAAGTGAGATGTCACCTTATCATCAAGTTCCTTATGCACTCTGATTCAGTAAAAATTAATCTTTTCAGTTATACCAGTTATGAAAAGCACTACACTGAAGTTCAATATACTGGAATGCATCATCAGTGATGTTACCTGGGGTCACTGGGTGCTTTGTGTCTCACTACATAATACATCCTTTCCTAGGTATCCCAGCCATGGCTGATCAAACCCCAACCAGCCTCGCAGCAGCAACAGTACACAACAGATCTGTCCTCTTAATCCAAAGCCACCTAGTGGCTTTCTCTACAGTTTCCAACACTGATATTTGTCTTTCCTCTTTGAAGACCCTGTAATACCCAGCAGATTGAAAACTCTGCAGTGCGGGTGTCCTGTGAAGTCCTGACATCCCAAATCTATTCACTCACAGCAGGTCTGCCAGCCTTGATTCTCACACAACTCTATCAGTTCCTGGAACTTGATGCATATTCTATTGTTTGTTTCCTCATTGATCTCTTCCCAGGGTATTGTGAGCTCCAGAATGATCAGTTGTTTGGTAGCTTCTCATAAAATGATCATGTCAGGATGTAAAGATGCTAGAATTATACGCTCTGAAAATCTCAGTATTTTGTCCAGGTCCACTTTGAGCTGAGTCAGAAGGTGTACTTAGCAGACCAGTGTGTATTATTGGTTGTAAGTGTGGCTTTTCTCCACCCTTGACAAAAGCAATGGTCTTCTTTGGAGGATGTTAACTGCACTGACAGCAACTGCCTTGAGCACCCAGTCATGGTGCCAATGATATTGGCTTTCCCCAAGGGTTTTCAGGCAATGGCTTAGAATGTGTTTCAGAGATGCTCTTTCAGAGTACTGAGGACACAAAGATGTCTTATTCTTTCCCTAGATATGAAGGTTTGCTGGTCTTGGTAGGGTGTCATAAATGGCTTGGACAAGGAACTGCACACTTTGAAATGTTAGGCCAGGCAATTCTGTACTGTAATGCTCCCACCCAGCTAGTCATGCTACCTGCTGCCTAAACTCCACCATCCTGTTTGTTCATCCTTCCTCCAGGCTTACTCACACTTCTTCCTCAATCGGCTGCTGTCGCTTTTTACCCCTGGGTCTTATCAACCTGGATTTTAGGAAAGTAGACAAAGTCCATTCCACCTATTGACACAGTTCCCACCAGAGCCTTTTGTGTCAGCCCTGACTCTGCCTCCTCCAATGCTTTGTCAGCCCTCCATTTCTTATGCACTCTGATTCAGCATAAATTCATCATTTCAGTTATTTCAATTATGAATAGCACTAAAGTACAGAATTTACAATTATAAAAACTGTGTATAAACAGACAAAAACTCCAAAAATGAAATGAATATATTACATTTTCATTGTAAAAAAGTGCGAACACGCAGAATGAATTAAATTAAACGAAAAACTGATAAAGGTTACTGCAAGTCTGTAACATCTTATTTAACTCTTTATTTGCTTATAATTTGTCCTCTTAAGCCAAAATATATACAGTATATATGGTTAGTGCCAGTGAATGGACTGGCATCCCAACTGGGACTGTGGTTGACATCTTACCTGGCCGTGAGTCTGTAATGGAGTCATGGCCTTAATAGTCCTCAATTTCTGTCTGTGTCAGGATGAGCAGATAATGGAAAGATGAGGAATAAATGGCTGTGTTGTCCCCCAGAAGGAGAGGTGACTATGCTCCACTTGCTAGAGCCCAGTTTGGACATTCACATGATTACCTGGGAATTTATTATGGATGTGCAACCCTTTCAGGCTCTTAGATTGTCACAGGGTTGCACTGTGAGGAACGAACCTCCCAATTTTGAAATGCTCATAGCATGCAATGCCAACACACCAGAAGTGCTCCTGGTCTGCCATAAAAGGATGAATTTTGCCTCAATCGGGGAGTCAGAATCAGGAGGAAGAGGATGATGCTTACTGTGGAGGATTGGAAAGAACTGACAGAAGCATTCTGGTGGTGTCATGCTTTAAAAGCTTGTAAAGGTACTGCTATAAAATAAAACAAGTTTATTTTAAGTTGGAACTGTGTCTGTGACAGGTGAGTCTGGTGTTCAGGGCTTGGTGGTGCCCCATTGTGGTCACTACATATACATATATAAACGTATGTATATGTGTGTATACAGTATATATATATATATATATATATATATATATATATATATATATACAGTATATATATGTAACCACTGACTCATTCATCACTAAATCTCCTGAACCATGAGGACTTAGGACTTGAAATTTATTATGTAGGTTACCCTTGGCCCATAGGTGCTCGCTAAGAAATGGTTTTAAAAATTTTTTGGTCCAAGCATGTTCTGTCTGTATGTCTGTCCGCTTTTCATGAGAGACTTACTTAACGGATTTAGATCTGGTTGTTTTCTATGATTTGCTTGAACTTTCCGGTTGACTTTGCGTTTTCTCTCATCACGCTAAGTACCATAGTTCACATGCGGTACCAAGGTCTTTATGTAAATAGAAGAGTGTGGCTGTGGGCCGAGAGCACGAGGGTGGGGCCTTCCACATTCACTCGCCAGCCTCTGTTCAAGTTGGTCTATGTCTCGCCATGTGTTGGAGTGCACCTTGCCTCCACTTAGCTAGCGATAACTGTTTATTCAACAGACATTATAATCTACAGATTTTTAAGGAGTAACATTTGACTTTTTTGAGAGAGAGATCAGAGCTCCATGTGTTTTAAAGGGTAGCTGGTGATTGCCAGAGATATCACAGCCATGTGCTTTTCTCCCCATGTAGGTAATGCTCTCCTGTCAGAGCTGAACAAATATAGTGCCAATGTCTACTGATTTTTAAAGTTAACCCCTTGCTCACAGTTCGCTCCTCTGGAAACAGTTCATGAACCCGTGCCAGTGAGTCATGTGAGGTGCTGCACGTTGCACCATCTTATTGGAAAAAGCAGTACATTTTTTCTTCTGGTGTTATTTGGTCATAAAATTGTTCAAAGATATCCAGGTAAACCACAGTGTTCATAGTTGATTTGAAGAAAACTGGGCCCACTATTCGTATTTCTGACACCGCGAACCAAACGCCAATTTTCTTTTCGTAAAGTGGCTATGGCCTCTTCCAAAGAGTGTGGTACCAGTATTGGAAGCGGGTTACTTTTCTGTGGCCATCCCTGTATTTGTGAATAATGATTCATACATTTCAGTGTCAGTGAATTTGTTTACATTTTAAGTTTGTTATGCTATCAAGTCTAGAGAAAAGGGAAAGAAGGATTAAAAATAAAGTGCCAAGATCAAGATATATTAAGTATATTCAAAAGAACTCAGGTCAGCATCCTCAGGAAAGACAAGGGAGCAAGGAGGTGCTTCATCTGCATGTTGTTTAATGTGAATGGCCATTTTGTACATCATGGGTTAAATGGCACATGTATCATGTGCACTTCAACCACAAACAATGCTCCTGGCACACTAAACTGGACAAAATGTGTACCAAAAAGGAGGTGTGGATTTGAAATATCCTCTTCAGGTTATACTTTTGTAGCTGTCTCCATCACTCGAACAAACACAGCAGTCCTTTTTGATGTTGGGTTCAGATCATGGCCTAATCACTCTCCACTGTGGACTTTACAAGGTTAGAGGCAGGGTTAGGGTTAGGGTTAGGGTTAGTGCTTGTGTAGGACTTTCCTTGGGTGCTCTGGATTATACACTAAATCCAAAATACTTGCTTGCTGAATCTAAACTGGCCTCTTGTGTGTGTGTGTGTGTGAGTAGACCTGTGATTGACTGAATGTCCTCTGTAGGGTTAGTTCCTGCCCAAAACTCGATGCTGATGTAAATGAATCTAAATCCCAGCAACCATGAATTGGATTAAGTGCACTCAATAAATGAAAATATCTGAATGTCAGCTTTTGAATTAAAATTAAAAAACATAATTAAAATTTATAGTAATACATTTAAGAATAAGACAATTTATTCTCCTTCTACCATTTTGGCACTACTTATATACTGAAATCAAAATATATTCACACTCATATACACACAAATACATACACACCCCATCCAGTTCTAGATACAGTACTTCCACCTGAATATGTGTGGAGGAGAATGGTTTTGAGTAAAGGATCTCAATATTAGCAGAGCAGACTATTTTAAAGGATTTTAAAAAACAATGACTCAATATGAATCCCACAGTCAGAGATCAGCTAAGCAGAGAATTAAGTCTTTAAAGTTACTTGCGCACATTGAGGAGCTGTGTATACAGCACAGAAGGCAGACAACACAGCAGAATGAAAAAGATCAACGCTGGCTCATGTTTGTTTGCGTTATAATGAACACAGAGATGCACTTCTCTTTTTCTGGGTCTCAACTTAAAATATGTATAGCTGTTACTCAACATGGAGCTGTGTACCACTTTTTTATTTTAAGGGAGCTCATACAAGTGCTGTGCTTTTTACTGTTTTGGCAGACTTGAAGTCAAATGAATGTCATTGCCTCCTTTTTTTCCCCACACATGAATCAGATAGCCTGGCCACAGGCAGAAGTGCTTCTCTTGTTTTGTCCCTTTCCATGCCCATCTCTGTGTTTCTCACCTCATATGAATTGCTAAACAATACAGCAAAACAGACATTAAAGGGGCCTTTGAAGAAGCAAACAGGAAGATTCATTTGCATTCAGTCCTGTGCCCACAGATGAAGGTTTACTCAGGTCTGGCAATGCAGATCTCTCAGGTGACTCTGATACTGGCCATTAACCATACTAAGAAGCACATTTCAAAGGAAAGACACATGAAGGAGAGGGGCTGTGCCTGTCCGCTTAACTGGCTACTTCATTGTAGGAATCTAGGACTGTCATTTTCAATTCTGTGTGTGTCCCAGTTTGTGCTGTGCTTCACCAGCAGTGTCTACTTGAGATTCAGCATAGTGTAAATAAGTGGATACAACTCTTGCTTGGTCAAAGTGCTTTAAAAGTACAGATATATAACATAGTATGTATAAATACTGTACACTCCATATGTGTTTATATTCTAAAATACCCCAGGGAGATGTATAAGAGATATGAAGGAAAGAAGAAACTACTCACACACTAGTAATTCAATGTAAAGCTGAACAGACTTTTCTTTGAAAGAGCAATCTATAATGTACTTATTTACATTCCCACTGCTCAGGCCATGAGAGACACTGTGACCCAAGAACATGTCGATATGTTCATTTTGCTTCTGGTGTTTAGTAACTGGGGCATGCCACTCAGGATATGCTCTGGTGTTCTGGCCTTTAAACATGCCAATTGCCAGATAGAGCTCCTTGTGCACCTCACATTTTCCAAGTTTTCTTTCTGGTGTTCACAGCACTCACTGCTCATTGGTTTCTGATTACATCTCCATCTTCCAATATCAAGATCAACTTAAAAAACACTAGCCTGTGATCCAGCAGATCTGATATCATTCATGATGAAGGTTCTGCTTACTCTGCTTTATTGCTGTTGATCTGTGTATCTTACAGAACCCTATCCCAGCAGGCATGCTCCTCCTCCCTGGGCCCTGCTGCCAGAACATCCTGTATACTCAGTTACTGCACATGTATTCCCGAATTAAGCTGCCAAGTCATTGCTAAATAAACGCTACCTGTCAAATGTTTGGGCACACCCAGAAATGATTCTGTTTTTATCAAGATATTATCAAATTGATTTAAACTTCAGCCAAGACTAGCCATTAATAGTGTTGTTAATGGCTATTGCTTCTTGAAATTACTGATTTCTAATTTATTAGTCAAATTGAACAGCCCCATTTTCAGCATCCATTCCTTCATTGTCCTAATGGTCAACTCCCATAGGTTATCCTTAATTAGTCATTTTAAATGCTAATTGGTTATTAAAGAAACCATTGTACTGGCATTTTACCACATTAGAAAGACCAACAGGTGGGGCTTGAGTGCTATGTTGAAACAGCATTTCCCAGAATTCCTTGAGGAAATTGTGACTACTTGGGAATAGCAGAGTTGTTGCCTACTAGTTGCCTACTACCCAGCTGTCTAGCGATTATAAGAATATCCCACCCTGATTACTCCACGCTCTACTCTTCCTGTCCAGGACGAGACAGCTAATAATATAATAATAATAATAATAATAATAATAATAATAATAATAATATAATAATAATAATGTAGAAATGGAAAGCTAATGTCCCAGACTTTCTGGTGTGAACGATAGGGGGCGCTCTCGCTCCCTTGAACCCCTGTCCACGACTCCAGATACCAGGTAAAAGTCCTCAAGTTGACTTTATTTTGTCGCCACAGTGCACAAAGCACACTCACCACCACAATACTCATATAAATCACCAATAAATCAATAATACACAATCAATCAATCCTCCAGCTCCCAGACGCGTTGCCACCCTTCCACCAAGATCAGCTCGCCGTCTGGGAGCTCCCACAGTCCTTTTATAATCCCTGACCCGGAAGTGTTCTCAATCCCCAGTCCATGTGATCCTCAATCACTTCCGGGTCAGGTAAAAGTTCTTTTCTTCAACCCGGAAGTCCATCACTCTTCTTATGACAAACCTCAGAGTCACAGGGCACGAAGAAGCCCTCGGTCCTCCCTGCAGCTCCCTCCTGTGGCCCCCACGGCATCCAGCAGGGCTTTGCATAAAAACTCCATTGTCCATGATGCCCTGCTGGTCTTCTGGGGACCTCCATGCTGCAAGGAGGGCTCCACCTGGTGGCTTGGGGGTATTGGCCGGGATAAATGGCCGGCCATCCTTCACACTGGCAATAAATTCAATTTTTTTTGCAGGCAACCTACAGTATCAATAGCATTGCCCAGGGGATGAGAAAAATATAACTTTGCTGAAAAGTTACTGTAAATTAAAAAAAAAATTACAAGAACCGCAATGATGTTTTACATTAAACAGGGTTGATCTTGGTGTTAACTATGGCAATCTCAGAATAACACAGATGGTGACATTTCTGATGGCAAGTCAGCTGCATCATGGTTAATCTGCCATCTGTATCCTAGGTTTTTATTCTGATGTTATTTTTGTTTTGTATACAAAAATATTTACACAAAAATAATAACACTATGTGATAGCAGAAGTCAAGCATTAACTATTTATTACTATTAAATTCTTTCTTATCATAGACAAGATAATGCCCTATGTTGCTCTATAAATGATATTCATACCCTTCAGTCTTTATTTTGATGTGCTTCTTATATATTAAGATTTGTGTGATAATTTTCTATTGTCTAGAAGGAAAAAAAATCTTATGATCATGTCTGATGTTCCAATTTCTCTGTGCATTACATTATTAATGTTGGTTAAGAAATCAGGACTGGTACCGTCTATCAATCTTGCATTGTTAATTAATAGTTCATATGTCTGACTCGCCCCTTCAAAAGAGAATGGGTATTGTATACGTTTTACTGTTCCTACATATACTATTATGATAAGAAATAAGCCAAGAAGGCCAAAATAAATAAAAAGAAACATTAAGCCAAGAACTATGAACAAGGTATTTTTTATTTTACAAACGAAGCACAGAACTAACACAAAAACAAATTATACCTAAAGACTCGTCACTAGGCCAGACGGGGTTGCTTGTCCGCTTGTTCCCCCCTGTCACTTCTAATTGTATCAGTATACTGCTGCTGGATTATGTGAATTTCCCCTTGGGATTAATAAAGTATCTATCTATCTATCTAATGCCTTTCTCTCTTCATTTTGGCCTCATCTCCTCCTGCCTATTCCATCCTTTCCCCAACAAACCTCGGAACTTCATATTACTTTCTACTAGAGTATAGTTTACATTACCTCCTAACAGAGTACACCTTCAGTATGCTCTGCTATACTGACCCCTCCTCAATATTCTGAACTATAAATTTTGATTTTACCCTGAATGTAAGTATTCAACACTTTATATATGCTCTGTACAAGGAACCCTGAACTGAATCAAGCAGGTTCATTCAAGGTTGAATGGATAGATGAATATGGCAACATACATGTAGTTATGCCCAAACTGTCCCATTCTCTTTTCTGGGTAAGGTAAGGTAAGGTAAGGTTGGGCGCATACGCTAATACCGTGTTGCCGCACCTGGATTGAGATCCAAGTGCAGCTATGCAGCTATGGGTGACATGTCAGCACCACACTGGTACAGTGTGAGGTTTTTTACAGTGGCTGGAGTGCCAATCCTGCCACCAACCCCCGAGTTTTCCCTGCAAGTTGGAGGACCTACTTGCAGGGATGGATGCAGATTGATGTCATACCCAGGATAGAGCATTTGCAGGTTAAGGGGCCCAACAGAGTAGTGTCTTTTCTGGAGTTTATGGAATTTGAACCAGGTGAATAAAAAAAACTAACATGCACTTTTCAGTATTTACAATTTCAAATGTATATGATTTACACATTTCTTCTGAAATATATGTTATTATGAATGTACTTAAATAATGAAGGGGCTCTCACAATGAAAAGCATCAAAGAGGAAACCAGGAGAAGGAATTTTTCAGGAAATCCTCACAAAAGGAAAGTAACTGAATCAACAGTGTGGTAAGGCAAATAAATGAGCAAGGTCATCGCTAATGCTGGGGAAAGAGTGATGGCGAGGAAGGAGATTAAAGAGACTACTGGAAAGATCGATGGTCGGTGACCCAGGTGACACCAGGAGTGACTGTACCTTTACTTAGTAAAAGAAGGAAGCCATGTAGGTAAAGCGTGAGACCACAAGAACTTCATGTCAGCTTGTGGGAGCACAAGGGTCCTATCTGGGAAAGCTCAGAACTAGGTTGTACATTCAAGAATATGGTCCAGGACAAAAGGCACCAGGTCGATTCTTTTCTGCCCAGACTCTAGAGGGCAATAGAATGTTCCCTAAAGTATAAGAGCAGGATTGAGCTGCCCGTCTACAGTAAGTAAAAGGAAGCTAGTGAATTGCTATCAGGTCTCTGCCTTTGTGGTCTAGACATGATTGGGAGCTACAAGGGACACCAGCAACCACAGTAAGGGTGTCCAGCTTGGGCGTTCATTTAGAAATAAAGACCCATCCCAACCATTAAAAGCTCATTGAATCTGAATAAGGCACTGACTGGTGGGTTAGCTTTTTGTGAAATGATTAGGTATAGGGTGAGTTTTATAAAAAGGGGCAGATTGTCATGTTTAGATTACTGTTCTATTCAAATGCAATGAATAATTTAATTATCGGAAGTATCATTTGGAGCTCAAAGTTAATCCAATGAGTAAGTAGTAAAACTGGGACTATTTTAATAGGTATCTCATAAATTGTGAGACTTCTGTGTCTCACATGACTGCTAGCCTAAATTCTGGGCTGAGTTTTCACAAAGATGCTTTTGTTTTTGTAGACAGTGGAGTCTTAAACTCAGCTTTTCAAAGGATTAGGTGAGGTATTAACTAAACAGTGTTAAAGTGTGATAGAGAAAAGGATAGCATAGCAGCCCCTGTGTCCCCAAGCGGAGTGCATGTGATGCTCATTTGCATATGGCACGCTTCTGTGCCCTGGTTATTAAAAAGCAGTTCGATTGCCATGCCAGATTCAAAGCACGCACTTCCTCAACTCCCTGAGGACTTGTTTATTTGATCAGCCATCTTTGCCACCTGCCTCCCAGACCCGAGCTCATTGATTAACTAGGAAAGCTCCCTCTCCTCCTCTAAACCAGATGAAGACCCCCTGGATTCACCTTACCAGCTTCTGTACTGACCAGGTGTGGCTCACTTACAGCCTGTACATTAATCAGTACAAAAATAATAATAAAAAAACAAAAATGAACAAACAGGGCAATAAAAGAAGCAACTTAAGAGAAACTGGCATGGAGGTCATTTGCGCACTACAGTTTTGGCATTCATGCTGGAATGAATCTTGCCTAATTTACATATTCAGAGAGTATTAAGGCCTCATAAATTAATCACATTGCTTCTTTTAAAACAGATTAAAACATTAATGAGAAAGAAATCCACACTCAGGAGACCTTGAAAAAGTATACATCATATTGTATATCATGCTTTATCAGTTCCTGGTATTTAGGCTTTGAAATGAATGACTTTTCAATTTCCAATTTCAAAGAACAGTGTCACGACCGCTCTCATCTTTTGGCAGTCCTACTGATGAGTCAAAGTTTATTCATACAATTCAATTCATTTTTTTCTTTGTATACTACTCTTCACTCAGGCTCAGGGAATTTGCACATATTTACAGCTATAATGCAGTCACAGTAAATTGGTAAACCTCAAATTAACATACATAAAGAATGAAATATATAGCAAGAAAAATGGCTTATGATATGAAACACATGGCACACTGAATCAAGGAACCACATTAAGCACACAGTAAAATTAGGACAATTTCAATGATGTACATATACAAATCAAACAGTTTAAAATCCATTATAATTGATACATCGTCATTGGACAATGGAGGAGAAAACTGCACTTGGAGAAAATACACATTTGGGGGTCTGTGGTCAGTTTCAGCAAACAAAGATACAATTAAACTACAACAAGGTTCTGGTCATCATTCATCATTCATGCCACCCATGGCTCACTTATGCTGTATTATAATCACCCACTTTTCTGTCTATAAGTTTACAATTTAATAATAGCGCCTTTCACGCCTCCAGCACTGTCATCAGCAATAGCAGAATTCATTTTTCAGCACCTTTTTATTAAGGTATTAATCGTTCTCTCCAGTTTTCACATGTGTAACATTTTCAGCAGCAACATGCCTTCCTCACTGCTCTCATTGATGGATGATACTTTGCCTTCAACTCACTTTCATGACTACTACTAACATTAGCGACTTAGTATGAGATATCAAGCAGTCATTGAAATATCTAAAACACGCATGTAGTACAGAATTCTGCATTCTTGCTCATGGCATCATATGATGATTGTCCCATTTGACTTTTCTCAGTCGAATGACTGAATACATTAATGAGTAAATGAATGTTATATTGCATTGTTTCTGTTATATTGTCATGTCTTGTTATTGTATTTATTGTGAAAGGGTTTATATAGATAGATAGATAGATAGATAGATAGATAGATAGATAGATAGATAGATAGATAGATAGATAGATACTTTATTAATCCCAAGGGGAAATTCACATAATCCAGCAGCAGTATACTGATACAAAGAAACAATATTAAATTAAATAGTAATAAAAATTAAAAAATTAAAAAAATATATAAAATATAAAGAATGTATTAGGTGATACATCACACACTAAGAAAAATTCTTAGGAACGCTACACTAATACTGGCTAGGGCCTCCTGTTGCTCTCAAAAGAGCCTCCATTTCTGTTGCCTGGACCCCACAAGATATTGGAAGCATTCCTTTGAGAGGTTGGTCCATGCTGACATCACTGCATTACGCGGTGCCTGTAGATTTATCAGCTGTACATTCATGCTTTTAAATCTCCTGTTCTACCACATCCTAACGATTTTTTAATTGGATCCAGACTGGGAAGGCCATTGAAGAACATTGAGGTCATTGCCACGCTCACAAAACCAGTTTGACATGACTTTTGCTTTGTGACCTGGTGCATTATCAGGCTAGAAGTAGCCATTAGAAATGGAAATAGTCAGCCACAACACTCAAATAGGCCATGACATTCAAACAATGTTTGATTGGTGTTAATGGGCCCAAAGTGTGCCAAGAAAACATTCTTCATGCCTTTACCTAAGAGAGTAACCTAACCCTAACCCTAATCGTTTGCAATTAATGCAGAATGCAGCAGCCAGAATCTTAACTAGACAAAGAAAATTTGAACACATCTCACCAGTTTTAGCGTTGTTACCTTGGCTGCAGGTGTCATTCAGAATTGATTTTAAAATACTACTATAAAGCGTAGTCTTCTGCTGTTGTCGCCCATCGGCCTTGGCCTCAAAATTCAACATTCTTAGATTTTTTTTGTTGCTTACTACAGTTGGAGAGACTGGTTCAAGCTGAGTTACCACAGCCTTTCTATCAGTTTGAACCAGTCACTCGATTCTCCTCTGACTGCAGACATCAACAAGGTGTTTCTGTTTCCAGAACTGACACTCACTGGTTGTTTTCATATTTCCACAACTCTAGAGGCCGTTGTATGTGAAAATCCCAGGAGATCAGCAGTTACACAAATACTCAAACCAGTCCGCCTGGCACCAACAATCCTGCTGCGGTCAAAATCACTGAGGTCACATTTTGTCCTATTTTGGATGTTTTATTTGAACATTAACTGAATCTTGGATAGGGCGGCAGGGTGGCACAGTGGGTAGTGCTGCTGCCTCACAGTTAGGAGACCCGGGTTCACTTCCCGGGTCCTCCCTGCGTGGAGTTTGCATGTTCTGTGTGGGTTTCCTCCGGGTGGTCCTGTTTCTCCCCACAGTCCAAAGACATGCAGGTTAGGTGCATTGGCGATCCTAAATTATGTGTGTGGGCTGACGCCCTGCCTGAGGTTTGTGCCCTGTGTTGGCTGGGATTGGCCCCAGCAGACCCCCTGACTTTGTGGTTAGGATATAGTGGGTTGGATAATGGATGGATAGATGAATCTTAGATATCTGCATGGATAAGCAGATGTACAGGTAGTCCTAATAATTTGCTCAGTGAGTATTTATGCACATTTCATAGCGAAACTTTTTTTCTTTTGAATCAAGCAACACAAACAATAATTTGTCTCTATTTTCTAGAAAGCAACACAAAATGAAAACATATGTCAGGTGAATTTATTTTCCTTAGATCCAATTTCAGTGCCAGTCAGTGCAACTTTTTTTCTAATGAGTTGAGATGTTGGTCTCTGTGGGGCAGCATGCCTTAGGTATGATATTTGAGTTTTTATCAGTTTGACTTATTGGTAGAATAAACAACTTTAATTCCGCCATTCATTATATAAATAAGCATTGAGGACGACTTTTTAAACTTGTTGACTGGGTGCCCATTCATCTGTTCATTTTTAAATCTAAATCATTCCAGTTTAAAGATATAAAGCCTATCTACATTTCATGGCAGGAACCAACATCAGAAGGGGAGCCAGGTCACCTTAAGGAATACTCATTGTTATCGGCCTTCTGTCGAGTCTCTGGTCAGCCTAACTGGCAGGCAGGGTGGTCTGGAGGCTAAAGCACTGGGCTCAAAACCCCTGGGTGATGGCTCAATCCCTAACTTCTACTTACTACGTGACCCTGAACAAGTCACTTTACCCATCTAACTGCCAACTGTAAAATATACTTGTACAGTTCTTCCACATCACTGTTACTTGGAATGGAGTTTACTATGAAAATGCACGACTGAAAATAAATGATTACTTTGTGACAAAAAAGGAAACTCTGAGTTCCTGGAGAAAAATCACCATGTACATGGGGAGAACATGCACAATGACCAGGGGCCTCATGTATAACGCCGTGCGTAGAACTCGCACTATAACATGGCGTAAGCACAAAAGCCGAAATGTGTTTACGCACAGAAAAATCCAGATGCAGGAATCTGTGCGTACTCCAACTTCCACGTTCTTCCGCTACATAAATCCCGATCAGTGTGAAAACTAACGCTCTTGCACGCGCATTATGTAATGCCCCAAATCATCCCAGAATTACACATCTTTGAATATGCAAATCAATATAAATCACCCTTAAGCGCAGCCTTCTGTGAAAAGACAATGGGAAAAGCACGGGGAAAATATAAGAATTTCAGCGAATACCAAGTGGAGGCAAAGGAAAAACATACTATTTGTTTAATTAAATCGTGGTATAATCAACAAAAGGAAGTTGATCGAGTGACATAGCGTGTTGGAGAAACTTGAAAGCTCACATTCACAAAATCGCACAGTGCCGGAAATAAAGAGGAAGTCACATATCAAAGTCGCAATGAAAAGGCGAGTTGTAAGCCCACTGTCTGAGTGTCATATGAAAGCTTATTAGGGTACAGAGACAAAAAGGCACACGGTGGGGAAAAAGCACGAAATGTCAACTTCAATCTCGACATTTCCACTTTAATCACGTAGTTTATTTTGTCATTAAAGTAGAACATCATAAACTTCATCTTAAAATCGTTTAATTAACCAGTTTCTCAAATCACATCGTAATTAAAGTAGCACGTTAAATGCTTTGTTTTGTATTTGATCTTCTACTCGTATGTGCCTATGTGTGTGAATCACTACTTGCTTCTTAAACCGGCTCTCTTCCTCCAACTGGACACAGAGTCCATTACATTTGTGATATTACAGCTCTCTGAATAACTAAAATACTGAGATGTATACGTGATATAATTTTCATGATGATAGGAGTTAAAGCACGTTATTAAACACGTGTTTCTCTTCGATGAAATAATTTATTGCAGCAGTACAATTAGGGGCGGCTATAGGCTTGTGGTGGCACTGGGCAGAGGAAGAATCGGTGGCTCCTTCGCCCGCCAATGTCAATATGTTATCTTATGCACGGTGGATGGCCACGTCCGTTGCAGACACTGCATAGCCGCCTCGTGCTCATGACACAAGCATTTAACTTTTGCCGAAATTTGTCGCTGCGTTTTTAGCTGTGTCGTTATTTTCTCTTTCTGTTTTATATTCAATATATATTGGCGTAGCCGTCACTGCAGTCAGTGCTTTTCTTTCCCCAAGTAACCGATCGCCACACAATCAGCTCTGTAATAGACGTTAAGCCATCTGTAAGCTTAGCGCCGATTCTTCAAAACGTTTAAGGAACATTGAAATATCTTCGTAGTACATGTTTAATTATTCTATCCTTCACGCCAGTCCCAGTGAAGAATATGGATTATTTAAATGAAGTTAAAGTTTTATCTGTATAATTTAATAAACATATTTAGCTGCATTTCACCTTAAAAATGATATCGTCATCATATGTAAATATGCGCTTTATAAAGTGGCTCAGGTTGTGAGATATTATAACTGTAGTGCAAGTTTACAGTGGGGTGATTGTACTTATAAGTACAAACCGTTCTACAAGGAGCACTTGATTGAGTGCGTTTAAAGTTCTTGGGATTAAACTGTTTCTGAACCGCGAGGTCCGTACAGGAAAGGCTTTAAAACATTTTGCAGTGGCTGAGACAGCGTGTCCTTAAAGCTGTATACCGATAATTCTCTTTCCGATCAGCTGCTGTTGTGATTCCCCACTCAGATACAGTGATATAAATACTCTAAGTGGTGCAGTGAGAGAAATATGGAAAAAGATGATCCGCTGTGGCAACTCCTAATTGGAGGAGCTGAAAGAAGAAGAAGAAGAAGAAGGAGAAGTGAGAGTAACAACGCTAAAGCAGTTATGGTATTTGGAATACTATGGCTGTTCCCTGGACCATTATATTGTTACAAGTTAATTACAATCAAATGCGTTACACTAATAAACAATATGCGGTTAGTTTCAGTGTATTTATAAAGCCGCGTCATGAAAATAAAGAGTAACCACACAGGAACATTAGCACTGCTTTGATGCTGGGTGCCGCCAGTCTGCAAAACCGAGCGTAGAACTTGCGTACGACAAGGCATGAGGTACCGTAGAAAAGTGCGTGGCTTTACGCCAAGTGTAGGTTTTATACATCGCGATTTGAACGTGGAAAAGTTCTTACACAACGTTTTTGTGCGTACGCACCGTTTATACATGAGGCCCCAGGCTGGGACTTGCAGCAAGTCTGTGTGAACTTGTGCTAGTGGGAAGTACAAAATGCACATGACAAACGACATGGTTTTCAATGTTAAGAATCCATCCATCCATTATCCAACCCACGATATCGTAACTGAGGGTCACAAGAGTCTGCTGGAGCCAATCCCAGCCAACATAGGGCGCAAGGCAAGAAAACAATCCCCGGGAAGGGCACCAGCCCACCGCATATGTTGAGAATTGTTTTCTAAATTTTCATTTTTTCTTACAGTAATTTTTTCTTGTTATTGCTGCCTTCCTGATACATACCGTGATTAAAATTTTAAACATCTCCAGTTCAAATCTCTGCACCATTTGCTCCTACTAAACAGATATCAGGGTTAAGTTTAACACTTTCCTAACAGTCACTCCAATTCTCACTAATTGCATTTGAAACTTTTACGACCATGTTAGAAAATCACCCTGCTCACATTTCTTCTTCTACTCTGCCTGGCCAAAAGCCATTTGAGTTATACCTAAGGGCCAATGATTTGACCATTTTTGCAGTAAATAATTTCTTCAACTTTAACTGATGCAGTGGGTAGCTTTTCATTTATTAAATAACCATGTCTGAAGATGCTTCCTGTGGTCATGGAAATGCTGCGTTTCAGAAGGAGCAAATTATTGGCCAGCGTCAAACAAAGAAAACAATGGAGATTGCTGAAATTAATTGAATTGAGTTACGTATTATTAAAAGCTTTAAGTTTAGTGGTGAACCGTCAACTTTGCAGAAGAAATGTGGTCAGAAAAATTTTGAGTGATCACAACCGGAAATCACTAAAAAGCTTGGTGAAGTCAAATCATGTAAAATTGACTGTAGAACTTAACGTCTATGTTTTTTTAGTGAAAAAATGAGCATTTCCACATGCACAATGCAATGAGAACATACAGGATTGGGACTAAACAGCTGTGTGTTCACAAGAAAACCCTTGTTAGTGAGGTTAAGTGGAAAAAAAACTTTGCTAGGGACTGTGGAGCAATGGTTTGATTAGGATAAATCAGGAAAAGGAAAGCGGAAAAAGTAATGAACCTGTTTGTGAGGATTCAACTGCCTTCGTAACACTTTAATTTTATTTGTGCCCTCACAGTCTTTTTGCCGGATGATATAGGTTTTTCCCTGGTGAATATTATTAACTGTGCTCTGTTAGTCTTGAGCCTTTGAAATAAAGATCAGAGAAATGGCACGTACTTGTATCCTTTCAGTTACACATGAAGGGGAGTAGGATGATGTCAGCAGCAAAGCGATGATGCATCTTTGAAGGATTTTGGACGGTGTTTGGGGTGCCTCTCCTCGAAGGGCCCTCGGGGAGTTGTATCGGCTGCCGCCTGTCCATTTCTTTTAGAGTTTCTCACTTGCTGATGCTATTTTAAAAGAGCTAAGAAGGCACAGTACAGCAAAGTTTTAAAAACTGCACTTTTGCGGATTTATGAAGCATACCGGCTGGTGATTTAAAACAAACATTTTGCTGGGTGTAGGAGTCAGGATGTGTTTGTGAGATTAGCTCACTTGTTTACAGGGTTGTGTGGTAAATATGACAAGGGAGTGGGTGACCAGGGGCCTCATTTATAAAGCTTGTGTAAGCACAAAAAGAGGTTCAAAATGTGTGTACCCGAATTCTAACGCAAATGTTGGAATTTATAAAGGAAAACCTGACAGAGGAATGTGTGTATGTTTACAGCAACTCTGAGCAATGCATATGAAACATTTCGGAGAAACCGGAATATGATGACACTCTTGATCAAGCAGGGAAATGTATGCAAAATAGCTACAGTTATGACAGGCAAATTTATATATAATACACTACCATGGATGTTCGTTAGTCTGTCCAGGATTTTCAATCACCTGTTGCGTGCTGTAACTATTTTTTTTTTTTTAATACTTTATTAATTTTATTGCAATCCATACAGAGCAATCAAGTTTTTACAAAAAGAAAAATTAAGTTAAAAACAGATCGATCCCCACCCCTGAATGCGTGCTGTAACTACTGACCTGAAATTTGGTATACTATGTGACCTCTACTGTCCGCATTCGGGTGATGATTGACCTCCAAGTTTATCCCTCTTTTTATTTTATTTTATTGTAGAATCAACTCTTGATAGCGGCCAGCAGGGCGGTCATGCGGCACATTCGTATTGGCGCTGTTCTTATCCCTACCATCTTCACCATCACTTCCTCTTAAATCATTCTTGAGGCAGATTGAAGACTTAAGTGTCATCTTAAGAAAATGTACTAAGTAATTGTAACACAAACACTGACTTAATCAGTTTTAACGTGAAAAGATGCCGACGAAAGAAGAGAAGCAGCGGGCCGCTAGGGTGGAGAAAGGAAGAGCTGCTCAGGAAGCAGCAAGCGCATCAACCTCTGAGCAAACAAATGCTAAACAGAGACAGAGTCTGAAAACCAGGAATGCTCAAGTCAAGTGTATTCACTGCACGTTATTGTGCAGTACGCCATTACTGGGGTATAATAATTCATATCACCGAGCTGTTGCTAACACCTGTGTTGACGAGACAAACATATAAAAGCTCAAATGTGATGAATATGCTCTATAGACTGTATTTTAGTTCCCTTTAAAGAGGGCCAATGCTGTGTATTTGCAATTAAGAACTTTTTTATTTTTTTTCAGTTTATAATTGGCCGACAGGTCAGGATTATCTCAGCCATACATGCTGGACTAGAAGTCGCAAAGTGCAACGTCCAGTTTTAGTCTGATGTGGATGCAGATACAATACATATAACTAATATGTTGTTACTCAATATCAAAAAACAATTTGCACCAGAGGACTGTTTTCCTAATGTAATCAGAATAATTTAATGCAGTTATCTATATTAATAAAAGGCAAAGCCCTCACTGACTGACTGACTCACTCACTCACTCACTCACTGACTTATCACTAATTCTCCAACTTCCCATGTAGGTAAAAAGCTGAAATTTGGCAGGCTTATTCCTTACATCTTACTTACAAAAGTTAAGCAGGTTTCATTTCGAAATTCTACACGTAACGGTCATAACGGTCGACAACGTCCGCCATGTTGAACTTTCTTATTTATGGCCCCATCTTCACGAAATTTGGTAGGCGGCTTCCCTGCGCTAACCGAAACCGATGTACTTACTTATTTTGATGGTATTACGACACTGTCGGCCGCCATATTGAACTTTCCAACGTCACCAATTTTCCAACTTCCCGTGTAGGTAGAAGGCTGACCCCATCTTCATGAAATTTGGTAGGTGGCTTCCCTGCGCTAACCAAAACCGATGTACGTACTTATTTCGGTGGTATGATGCCACTGTCCGCCGCCATATTGAACTTTCCAATGTCACTAATTCTCCAACTTCCCGTGTAGGTAGAAGGCTGAAATTTGGCAGGCTTATTCCTTACAGGTTACTTCCAAAAGTTAAGCAGGTTTCATTTCGAAATTCTACGCGTAACGGTCAACAATGTCCGCCATGTTGAACTTTCTTATTTATGGCCCCATCTTCACGAAATTTGGTAGGCGGCTTTCCTGTGCTAACCGAAACCAATGTACGTACTTATTTCGGTGGTATGATGCCACTGTCAGCCACCATATTGAACCTTTCAACGGTCTTTGTTACCTATGGGCCCATCTTCAATAAATTTGGTACGTGGGTTCCCAACGCTTACTGAATCCTACTTACGTACATATATACGTTCATAGCCTGCAGCTCGGTCACCGTGTGAGGCGGCGTTGGGTCCCCCATCCCAACGCCTCCCACATTGTTGGCTGCCTGCCTATATAAGGCCGTCCGTCGCTCCAGTCTCTACATTCCCTTCCTTGCTTCGCCACGGGATTCACGTCTCCCTGCTGATAACTACAGCCTTTTTATTTAATCCATGGCTTCTCCGCTGTTTTATTGTTCGTTTATTACGATTATAGTTATTGTGTAGGTATTTTAGACTTACTTTACATTGTTCAGGTACCCATTTCCTTTATCATTCCAACCGTACCCCCATTAACATGTCTATCGAGGTGATCACCATCAATCAAAGAACTGTCACTTACCGAGTGGTTTCCATACCCGGAGATGCCGCCTGCCTTTTCTATTCTCTTTGTTACATATTGCACGGCCATATCAGGCTCACTCTTGATATCCGGAGGAACATTGTGTCTTATGTATTGAATGACTGGGACAGGTTCAAGGTGTGGACTGATGATGGTACAAGAGATAATTAGACTACACAGGAGCACTAGAAGAGTGAAATGCTTAAGCCCTTCACCTATGGATCTGCATGTGAGTTGATGGCTGTCGCTGAATTGTTCGGTTGTCGCTTTCAAGTGTACCGAAATGGCTATATATTTTACACCTTTCCACAACCGCCTATGCCTCTTAAACATCTTAGATTGACAGGTGACGATTTCAGTAGTGGACACTTTGATGTTTATGAATGTTTAAACTCTCAAAAGCTGGATGTGAAGTTATCGATGAAACTGGTTGTATACTTACAACGCTTGACAGATGCCGAATGTCTCTTCAACACAAGTCCTACAAATACTGTCGTAATTAAAACAAACCATGAAACTCAAACCGATTATGACAGCAGCAATCCAAGCTGTGAGATTTGAAACAAGATTACTGTTCACATGGTCAACTGTACGTTGCATGCTCAAGAGTAAGCTCAGCGCACAGCTTGGTCATATTACAACCGGAGGGTATACAAAGAGATCCTTAAACAAATAATTATTGGTTTATTTTCCCTCAGTTTAAAAAGTTTTTTTTTCTTCTTAATAAAAATTTTAAGGCAGTACTTTGCCGCTGCGAAGCGCGGGTATTTTGCTAGTATTGTAATAAGGGCACCTAGCAAGAATGAAGCTGCTTTTGTTAACCATAAACAGTTACATTCAACATACTAGTCATCTGTGATGCCAGGATGAGACTGACAATTGGCATGACTGCTCTGGCATAAAGCCACCTACAAAAGCATCTCCAATTATAGATGCTCTTTGCTGATCAAAATCAGAGTGTTAATGTGTGCATGTTTTTTCTCCTCTCGTTACATGCACACTCTGCTGGTGACTAGCGATCTGCTTCGTTGCCAGAAATCAAACCTTTTTTTTTCTTTTATTTCAGGCATGGTACAGTTGCAGCTCACGGCATTTACAGCACCAGTAACATGACGCCATTCGACATATTTGCGATTGTTGCTGACACTCATGCTTGGGACACCAAATAGAGATTCTTGTGTCTGCACTACCAGCCAATGATATTCTGCGGCATCACGATTGCATATGTATGAGGTTCATTAGCATGGTTCATATATTTGTTGTTTCAGGGAAGAACCAGGATGGGTTTGATGTACAATCATTACGCACAAAATTACATGGTGATTGTGATTTATAATGGGTAAATTGCATAGAAATGTACCATTTTTTTCGGCCTATGGATTTTCTTGTTTTATGGTGTATGTGTATTTTCATGCTCAAATTCACTCTAAATGAGGCTCCAAGTCTCTTGTCAGCTGATAGCAGAAGAACCTTATCAAAGCCTGGCAAGAACTTAATAGGGGGACAATTAAGCTGAGAGAAGCTGAGGTCTTTCAGGTTGTTGCTTACGGATGTAAGCATGTTTTGCTGTATGAGTTGGGCTGGAATTCCATTAAAACAGTAAGCTTAGTGACCCTCTGAGTTTTAGTGAGAGGGATGGCAAAACAAAATCAAAGGCTTAACTAAGAGAAAGTATGTTGGGACTGAATGGCTGTTATGTGAAGTGCCTAGAAAGTAAGATTTATTTATTTATTGTTCAATTGTATAGTACTTTTTAACTAAATATGTATAGTTTGGAGGTATAATATTTGTGCACAGTGTATCTATTTATTAAAATACTAATTGCACAATAAAGTGCACTTTTTTATGCACCAATGTGTCTGCTTCTCTTACTGTTCCACTGGCCTCGACCCTGATATCATGGTCCTGGAATCTGCCAAATTTACAGGTTGAGGACCCGAGGGCTTAACACCATTGGGCATTGTGCCCACTGGAGGCACTGTTATGATCTGGAGTTGCTTCAGCCGGTCTGGTCTAAGCTCAGCAATGTTTTGCAGCAATAAATTGAAGCCAGGGCGGCACGGTGGTGCAGTGGGTAGCACTGCTGCTTCTCAGTTAGGAGACCCGGGTCCTCCCTGCGTGGAGTTTACATGTTCTCCCCGTGTCTGCATGGGTTTCCTCCTGGTACTCCGGTTTCCTCCCACAGTCCAAAGACATGCAGGTTAGGTGCACTGGTTATTCTAAATTGTCCCTAGTGTGTGTGTGTGTGCCCTGCAGTGGGCTGGTGCCCTGCCTGGGGTTTGTTTCCCTACCTGTGCCCTGTGTTGGCTGGGATTGGCTCCAGCAGACCCCTGTGACCCTGTAGTTAGGATTTGACGGGTTGGATGATGGATGGATGGATAAAATTGAAGCCAGCTGAGTACCTGAATTACTGAATGACTACGTTATTCCATCAATGGATTTTTTTTCTTCCAAGAATACATGGGCATATTCCAGGACAACAATGCCAAGATTCATTGGGCTCAGATTGTTAAAGAGTGGTTCAGGGAGCACAAAGAATTATTTTCACACAGAGTGCAGCCCTTAATCCCACTGAATTTCTTTGGGATGTAGTGGTTTGACACTATTGTCATCAATACAAGATCTTAGTGAAACATTATTGTGTATCTAGCTGAAAATAAATGTTGAGATATTTAAACAAGCTGTGCAATAATCAAAGCCAAAGGTCGTCAAATAAAGTATTAAAGTGTGTGACTTTTTCTTTTGACCAAGCATATAACCATGCCATAAAGCTCACGATCTTGGTTTCAAGTGGATTAATACCTAGATGTCTCACTTTAGATTGACGAGTGAAAGTGCAGGTTGGCATTATTAGTTTCCTTTAAGTTTGCATTACTTTATCTAGATGTACCAAAGCAGTGTCTTCACAGCATTCAGTCCCAACCAATAAATAGTCAGGGTGAATTTCCACATAAACTTAGAGGTTCAAATGGATCCCACTAACATATGAGCATTATCATTTGTAAATGTGATGAAATGATATCATCCATTTTGCCACTTTTTTTTTTTTTAATTGCTATGTGGAAACCAAATAAATAGCTTCATGAAGAAAACTCTACTAGATCATATACTAAAATAAAAGAACAGTGAGATAATAACTTGAGTCCAAAGAGAAACAGAAGTCACAGAGGATGGTTGTCTTTGGGGCAGAGGCTTGGAAGAGAAGGCAATGTCACTTTCATCTTGTGAAGCTTTTTAAGTCTGTGACACAAGAGCCCTTTGAATTAAAGGTCATGCCTGTGGCATACTGCACCAATGACAGAGGTGTCCTTCAGTTAGTTTGTTTGCACTGTTAGAAATAATTTGGTTATGAGGGAACAACACTTCAATGTATAAATTTAAATTGTTCAAGTTGGCATACTCAAGCTTGTTCCTTTCCAGTGCACAGACTGTGCCATGCTGCTTTTTAAAGCAGACCCAGGGCACTTAGAGCCTGATAAACTGATGACAGCATCAAATGAATCCAAGCACCTTGCTATGATGGATGGGACACCATCGGCTACAATTTTCTACTACACCCACATACTGCTGACGTCTGAGATCTGATTTCTTTGCGATTGCGGCTGTAAATCTCCATGCTTCTGACACAAGCCCATTACAAGTCCCAGCCTACGCCATCGGTGTCATTAATTTGACAGGGCAGCATCACATTAAGCCGAACAAACATGTTTTCAGGGGCTCAAGCAGCCGGAACGGTCGCGGCTGTTACACTAACAACTGAGTATTGATTGGTGCCGCTTCACTCCTGACCCGCAGCTTGAGACTGCTGGAGGGCCAGATCAGCTCATCTCTCTGCCTTTATTCACGTTTCTGCTGAGAACAGAGTGTCCTCAATCCCTACTAGATGACAGCTTGGCATTTATAGTGCAAAGAACACAGGACGAGTGGAAACTATAATAGGAAAGAAGCAAACTATGTTAGCTAATAAAATGATTAACCTCTCTTTGAAATCTTTGAAATAATTACAATCTTAATTAGCTGCCTAAGTATTTAATTAATTAAACAAGAAGTTTGTTAACATGCTATTTCATTTATGTATTAACGAGTAGTGCATTTATTAATGTTTTAATAGTAAGTGATATTTTCTTATTCTGTTGTTTCTTTATTTAAGGTAATTTATATTGATTTTTATCAATTTTTTTCTATCATCTAATTCTAATGAATGCATTAAGTCTGGTTTTTAGTAGTGAGATAATCACAAGCAATACTTGAAGGGATAAACAAGGAGTGGGCAGGAATAATATCAAGGTTAGAGATATGGGTTGCAAAACATGTCGATTTCACTCAGATAGAGTCAAGGCATCTAATAAAGGTTTAAAGTGTCACTCATACTCCCACAGACAATCTGAGCTGGAAAACATGTAGCACTCTAGTCTCATATTGCCTATTTGACAGGCTCCAGTAAAATTTCTAGTGACGCATGGAACCATCAGCTAAAGTCGAAGCTCGGGGTTAAAAAAACAAAGTGTGGAAATGGATCTCTTAGGCATCAGCGGACGGAAGCTGCCATCCGTAGCCATCTCTGTGTGATGTCTCAGGGAGAGGTTGCAAAGGAGCCTGAATTAAAAATGCTGGCTTCTTTTCTCACTTGACATCAGTGACAGTCATATGGAAGAGTAACTGCTATAAACAGAAAATGTAAAAAAAGTAGAATTGAATTTTTGTACTGTAGTGAGTGATTGAATGAAACACAGGAAGGAATGGACACTTGCCAGTTGGTCATAAGCAGACTGGTCTTCTCTTGTGGTTAGTTATATTAGTGACCTTAAGTGGCTGAAGAGTTCAACCCTTCAGCTTGATCAACATTTATTTATATAGCACATATTCAACAAAACAATGTAGCTCAAAGTGCTTTACAAAATGAAGAATAGAAAAATAGAAGACACAATAAAAAATAAACATAAGTCAACATTAATTAACATAGAATAAGAGTAAGGTCCGATGGCCAGGGTGGACAGAAAAAACAAAAAAAAAACTCCAAAGCTGGAGAAAAAAAATAAAATCTGTAGGGGTTCCAGACCACGAGACCGGCCAGTCCCCTCTGGGCAATCTACCTAACATAAATCAAACAGTCCTCTTTGTATTTAGGGTTTTCATGGAAGGACCTGATGATGATGGTCACGCAGACTTCTGGCTTTCAGTCCATCAATGTTGATGCCAAAGAATGGGGCATGGTTGGTAGAGGTTTTTCTTAACAGCAGTTTCCACAAACCTGGTTTCTCCTTTCCAGCTCCCTATTTTTGCCATTTTCATGAAAAAGATGATTCATTTCAAATAAAGAGCTGCTTGAAGTTCTGCACTTAGAGTCTCCCAGCTAATGATTTGATGTGACCTTCTGAAAGGGTGTCTTTCGCCTTGCTCTTTGGGTTCTTTGACATTAGCTCAGCTGGAATTAGAGGACATGTCTGGGGAGACAGAAGTCAAGCTTTCTGATACAGTGGCCTGTCCAGCAGAGTTGATTCCACAGTGTCGTGGATTCAATTTTGGTCACTTTTGCCTCAGTAAGGACACTGGAACTGCTGTGTAGACCCTCCTGGCTGATGTGGACAATTCCTGGAGGCAGCACTCTTGAAATCTAAGAGCAATATTAATGCAATGGTAGATAACCCAGTTCTCTGTACATTACAGGAAAAGTAATGACACAAACCAAACAACCGTAAAGCAGTACTGAATTTCTTGTTTGACACATCTAGAGAAGTATGAAAAGTGGTCAACTACATCGACAGTTTTCTAAAGTAGGTGATTGCTAGGAACTCTGCTATTTGGCCAACTAGTCTTGAGTTTTCTGACATTGAGATGCACTCCAAGTGTTTTCATCTTCTGGGCTCTACAAAACTAAAGACCTGGAGGGCAGGGGGTCTTAAATAACAAAAACAAAGTTCCTTTATGTTTTTAAAGGTTTTATTAACATAATTAAAAAACAAGATCATGAAACGGAAAACTGAATCAAAAAGGGTAATGCCTGAAAAGCAAACCCAAGCAAACAAAACTAAGACCATAAATTGGAAATCTTACTCAGTTACACGGGATCAAACAACAAAAACAAGAAAGTCATAAAGTAAATGCACTTGCACAATCCAGCTATCAAGAAAGGAGTCAAAGAAGAGACACATAAGTGTAACGTCACCACAGTAAAGCGGGGTAAAACCGAATTTTACGTAAGAGTCGGGTTGGGCCCACAGCCCTTTTTGTTTAATACATACAAAATAGGGTTAACAGAAATAAGAAATTCAAATATGTTATATAAAAGACACTAATCTAAAAATTATGAACAAGACAGTATTTAGTAATTAATAAACCAAAACATCATCAATAACAAAATGTACAAAATGAGAGATAACAAAAAGACTAAAATAAAAAGAAAAGACATCTGAGCCAAGCACAGAACTCTGGCAACACCATAACACCTAGGCCTCGGTCAGAGGTTCAGGGTGGTCTGGAGTTCCTATATGGAGTGGATATTTATCTGCATACTCAAAGCTGATGGTTATCATGTTAGTCAGTTTTATCTTACCTATCAGAGGATGCAGACTGAAGAGCTTCTCATCAAACTATTAAAGTTATACTAGTTGTGCATAACCACTGAAACTGCATTTAGCATAAAACACAGCCACGGCACAATATATACCCACACCAGAATGTGTCTCACCCCGCACAACTCCCCAAAAATGATTACATCCTTAGGCCTCACCAGCTATTTTAATTTCAAATTAACCCCATGGTCCCTTCACTTCACAAGCTCGGCTGTGTCCTTCCCTCCTCTCACCCCCGTTCTAAAATAGATAGATGGTAGATGATAGATAGATGCATACTTTATTAATCCCAAGGGGATATGCAGCAGCATATTGATAAAAAACAATATTAAATTAAAGAGTGATAAAAATGCAGGTAAAAACAGACAATAGCATTGTATAATGTTAATGTTTACCCCCCGGGTGGAATCGAAGAGTCGCATAGTGTGGGGGATGAACGATCTCCTCAGTCTGTCAGTGGAGCAGGACGGTGACAGAAATCTGTTGCTGAAGCTGCTCCTCTGTCTGGAGATGATACTGTTAACATGTAAAATGTGTCTTTGCTTGTCACTAATTTCAGGCTGATTGTTTCCCAAGTTGGTAATGTGGGGAATATTAATTATATTTTTGAACTATAAGAATGTTATCTCTCTGTGGAGCATCAAGGGCATTATTTATAGGCTACGTCTCAGATCACATTCTACAACGATATGCTAACTAGAGAGCAGTATATCATCTATCACAGAATGAACACTTGGACAAACTGAGCTAAACTATACATCCATCCATTCATTCATCAATCCCACCCATCTTCCAAACCTGTTTTATCCTGAGTAGGGTCACAAGGAAATGGAAGCCTATCCCAGCAAGAATAGGGCACAAGGCAGGAACAATCCCAGGACAGGGTGCCAGTCCATTACAAGAATTCAGGTAATTTTACTCGTACTAACCAATAATGTGGCAACCCATTACAAATGTGACCCATACTCCAACCCTAACCCTAACCCTAATCTGGTCAAACTCTCTATTGTGGTCTAAAAGAAAAAAAACAAGCAAAGAAATGAAGGATGAGGTCCCCTGATGAAAGTGCCTAGGGGATGAAATATGAAAATAGCCGGGCCAAAAAGAAAATAATTGTTGTCTGCAGTTTTACTATTGATCTCTTCCAAGGTGTGGAGCTCCGTTATCCTTAGAAAACGGTCTGTGAATGAATGGCAGCTTTATTTAAGTATCAGCTACACTCAAAGGGGTGGATTCTCATGCAAAATGGATGTGACCTCAGCAATCCTTTGTTGGTTTCTTTTTCTCCACTCTGTGGAAACAGATGGAACAAACATTACTAATAAAATCGAGTGAATGGTTGAAGTTGTGAAAGTTAACCATGGAAATGTTGAGCATCAACTGTAAAAAATACGAAATAAAATGCAAATGGGGCAGAGCTGTGTCGCTCCTCCTGCCCGCTTCTCGAAATGGCTTGGCTGTTTCAAACTGTCATGCCTGCCCTTTTTAACTTAATACACGGAGCAAATTAGGGGACATTTAGGTCAGCGTTTCTCAACCTTTAAGTATTTGTGACCCGAGTTTTCATAACAGTTTTAATTGCGTCCCCCTAACATTTTTTTGAAATGTAGATGCATAATTTATTATACCTACTTAACTTTTATCAACATTTATCTAACTCTATATTTATTGTTCTAGTATCAGAATGTAGTTTAAGTTAATTTGTTTTGGTTTCAACAGATTTTTTTTCCATATTTTTAATTTGTTTTCTGTTTTTCACATCTTCGCGCCCCCCTTAGGGGGGCCCACCCCACAGGTTGAGAACCACTGATTTAGGTGATATTGTGACTGACACCATAAACATATGCCAGAATAAAAAAAAAAAAATTACAAATAGCATAAGCAGTATATACAGTTAGGTCCATTGTAATTTGGACATTGACACAATTTTTATAATTTTTTCTCTGTACATCAACAGAATGGATTTAAAATATAAGCAATCATTATGTGATTGAAGTGTAGTCTCTCAGCTTTAATTGAAGGGGTTTGCCAAAAATATCACATGAGCCATTTAGAACCTGACTGTATAATGCATTTTCAAAAAAATCAAGAAAATGAATAGTAATAACATGTACTGATATGTTGCACTTAGCAGAGAAGTGATGTGTTGCGGAATGAGAAATATGAAACTTTTAAAATCAAAATATTGCTCTCTGTTTTTGAAGGTAGTATACAAGTAAGACGCTGGATGTTTCTGTAATTCTTATGGTTCAAACCTAACACTCTTTTTTTGTGTTATTATTTCATAGTAATAATGAAAAATACAATTACATGAAAATGCCACCCATGCCAAAGAGCCACATCAGACGAGCGCTTTGTCGCCTCACCCTGTATTTAGCCTAGCAATGAGCTGACTGCTGAGCATGAAGGGCATTACTGGCAAATAGCTTCAGGTCCTGTCTCACCTCTAAATGACTCTGTACCACTGATGCTGCATAAAAGTATTTCTTTTTATAGCCTTTGTTATGAAGGGAATCATCCTTAAAAGCACCAAATAAAGGCTCAATGAACTCAACAAATGGTTTCCATTATAAACATTAAGATGAGTTTCATTCCTTGGCATTGCCAACACGTATAATTACTCATTTAATTTTCTTAGACCACTGCCTGGACTTTCGATGAGGTGCTCTTAAAATGTGATTGATCCGTAATTCTTTCAGATTCGATGTGTAGCTGTTAATTCATCATTGCTAGCCATAGTCAATAGCATCCCTAGACAAATTGGTCATGACATCCCAGGCCATCAATTTTCAAAACAGCCAATCCCTTGGGATAACTGAAGCACTGGAAGGTTTGGGGGGGGGGGCATTGGTGGTGTGGGTGGTACGCACACAACTCTGAAGCAGCATAAGCACAAACACACAATGGGCGGGCGGAAGGCAGGCAGGGCTACATGGGGTTTGGCCGCCTTATCACCTGCCAGTATTGGCCTAGAAAAGACTAAAGGGGAAAAGAGCATCCTGGCAGAATATCAAGTTTGTCCTGAAATTTGTTTTCACACAAAATATTTGACTGCATATTTTAAGAAATTTTAAAATAGTTTAGGTTCTTTAAAAAAATCCCCTACTTTATATGATGAGAATGAATAATTTTCCTAAAGCCCTAAAGTACATAGCAGCACACTTTGCAGCTGTCAGCTATAAAAATGAATAAATATCTGTCTTTCTAGCATTGGGCTGCATGACTATGAATAACCACAAATTTAATAATAGTTTGAACAAATAATAAAATATAAAATAGGGAGAATACAGTACAGGCCGACTCTGCAGTGTTCTGATAAATGTGCTGATCTCCCCTTTAATGTGTCTAAGGGTCCTTTTGTTTTTTTTCCCGTGGACAGCCCTTCTGTTTGGTGTTTGTTTTGCCGCTCTTTGTCTCACTCTTTTGTTTGCAGGAGAAAGGCATCACCTGGGCCCACTCTGCACACCTACATGTTTCAGAGACCGTTTTCAAGGCCTATCCTTGCTGCTGAAAGGCCCTTTATGGCAGTATGTCTCAATAAAAGGCTCTATGGCCTTCATTTACAATGTTCATTATTGTTGGAGCCTTCAGTTCCTCTGGCACGGCTTGAAAGAAAGGTGCTGAGTCACCGAGAGCTCATTGCACAAATCCTGACCTTGAATCTTTTGTAAACACTTCATCACTCACTGCAGTGTCGCTGGAACAAGACAGAGATACGCCTCCTTTGCTACATTAATATAAAATTCCAGCATCAGTGTGAGGTGGTTAGTCAGTAAGTTAGGGGCTGTAATGTTAGAAAACTCTACCAGACTTTCAAAAAACAGCTTGCAGTTGCTGAAAGGACACAAAAAAAGCACAAAATATACGGATGAGACATGAGACGAGCACAGAGGTAATATTTAAGAGATGTGCTGTGGATTGATGGGAGATGAGTAGAAGCTTCTTTCTTTGTAAATCTGGAAGGTGACATGAATTTAGTTCCTGGGAGACCCTCGAACTTATAGCAGCTGTACAATTTGTTCTTCTGATTCGAGGGCTCCTGGACAGTGAAGCATTTGTCATTCTAGACCATCTACACTGCCCAGAGTGTCTTCCTTCCCCTTCCATTATCTGTAAATGCTTTTTATGCTAGTAAAGTAATCCTCACCCTAATTCTGCCTCACGTTTATATTGAATTTCTTCCTATTTTCCATAGGGTCTGACGTTAGCCTCTACTCTTCTTATTACTGATTTTTCATTTCCAGGGCTATTTGAGACATGGGGCCCTTTATAAGTCCAGATATTCTATGTAAGTGCCAAATATGATTTGTTTTGGGGGCCCCAAAGAAGGCGGGGGCCCTAAGCTATAGCTTGTGTAGCTTATACGTAAATCCTGCACTGTTCATTTCCTTCATATTATATGAATAATGGGGCTGAAATTAACTTCTTCATGGACTTGCACATTTATGGGATTCCTGGACTGAAATTCTTAGCTGTTGTCAGTGTGTGTGTCACTGTATCCTTTTGCTTTTTGAATGCATAACTCTTGGATTTTTGATGTCAAATTTTCAACAGGTTTATGTATTTTAGGAGTTTGTGGCAGGCATCACTCATAAATGGATTGACTGCAATATAATTTGTGACACTTGGCCACAGCTCTGCCATAACTATGCAGCTTTGCAAGAAAATTATTAAAATACCAGTAACGATAACGTGCATTGAATTCACTTGACTTGAGCATTTCTAGTTTTCCTACTCTTTCTCTCTATGCTTAGCATTCGTTTGTTCAGAGGCTGATGAGCTTGCTGATTCCTGAGCAGCTCTTCTTTTCTCCACCTTAGCAACCCACTACTTTTCTTCTTTCGTCGGCATCTTTTCACGTTAAAACTGATTAAGTCATTGTTTGTATTGCAATTTCTTAGTCTGTTTTCCTTAATTTTTCACTTCAGCTGGCACTTAAGTCTTCAATCTGCCTCAAGAATGATTTAAGATATGAAGAGGTAGGGGAAGTTATGGTGAAGGTGGTAGGGATGAGAACGGCGCCGGTATGCTCGCGCCGCACAGCCGCCCACTGCCAAGAGTTGATTCTACAATAAAATAAAATAATAAAAAGAGGAATAACCTTGGAGGTCAATCATCACCCTGAAAGTGGACAGTAGACGTCACGCGTTATATGTGTACCAAATTTCAGGTCAATAGTTACAGCACGCTACACGTAATTTACAAATTCTGGACAGACAAGCGAACAGCCACGGTAGAGCATTAGATAAGAAGATGGAAAGTTGCAGTTTGCTGTGTTTTAGATGAAAGCTGGAGAGAACTGAAAAGTTTGTAATTTGCAAATATTGTCAAAAATATGTGTCTGTGTCTAATTACCATCATTAAGTGTGTTATGTTTTACTGTTGATGGTCCACTATAACTTTGTTCTTTTAAAAAAATTTTTTGGTGAAGATAGCAGGGGATTAAGATATCTACAATAATTTTTCAAACGATTTTTAAAATTCTCAATCACTTCTTGACAATTGGAAACATTTATAAATCACAGCCAGCAAGATGACATGGCTTGCCAACATGACAATACTCCATCCATCTGCAGTCTATCTGCATAAGAATAATGAAAGCCCCAAAATGTAATGACTGACTTTGTCAGTATTTTTTTTTTAGGAGAACACAGAAAATGAAGATAGTCCCTATTTTTTCACAAATAAAAAAGGTAACACATTTTCAGAAAAAAAACATATGTAATTCTATGCCAGGAAAAGGCTTATTATAACTTTACTTATGAGCATAACATCTTGAAAAAACAGAAAGGAAATACAGAGAGAGATGGCAAACAAGTGTTGCAAACTGCTCCTTCATTGCATAATGGAATGCCATTTGTTCAATATTTTATACAGAGCCGCAAAAATCAAAGGGTGAACCACCCATGACCCTGAACATCGACAGTGCCAAGGGGGACTGCCTGGCAATGCTAGTTCAAACTCCCATTCCAAGCACCCATCCTCACAAATCCAACCAACCCTGCCATTGCCTTAGGTCGTTCCTTATTTTTAGGAAAGTTGGAAACCGTATAGCAAACTGAAGAGATGATTGTCCATGAACTAACAGTTCCCTGCATGCCACTCACAATATGTATTTATGTATAGAACTTATGAAGAATCTCTAAACATGTCCCATTTGGCTGAATCAAATCAATTAAGGAAGGCAGAAGTGGAAAATACAATCCATACTTCAAAACATTAAAGCCAGAAAGGGTCAAATGACCATAAAATCCTTCATAATTGAGGGTAAACAAGACTGATGATTGAGATAGTAGTTAAATCAGAATGCTGAACGTATGCTGCATTCCATTTACCTTGGGAGTCGGATGTCTGAGCTGGGAATGACATTACACCACGTTGACCATGTTTCAGTAAAACATTTGGAAAACCAATATGGACATATTCAGGAATTCCTTTGCTGTGCCCCATCAGAATAAATAGTAGTTGATAACAATGCAGTATTTTGCATTTCCAAACACCATAGCCACATGTTCACAAATAAATGTTGGACAGGACTGTGTGTACAACGCATTGAATGAGACACAAGCAGACAGAAGTGCCAATAAACAGTATAATACTACAGCTGTGCTCACGGTGAATGTCACCATTTTGGATTGACCTGATCATGATCTGAAGTTGGACAAACTGAAATCTGACAGGCCAGCCCAGAGTTTCCAAGTAGGAAGTTTAACTCATGGGGCCATTCCGGTTGAAAAGTACTTGGAAAGGCTGACTTCCCCCTTCAAACGAAATGCAGCATAACTAACAAGAGAAAGCTGTTTATCCCTTTTCATTTCAAATTTGACTCTTTGCTCTTTTTGTTTATGTGAAATTAAGAAGAGAAAAACAACACAACCTCTCGCCCTCAAGTAACATGACATCCACCTTGTAACTGATTGATGCATGAGATCTCATAACTGTTACCTGCATCTCTGTTTTAATCAGAGTTCCTCAAATGGTCTGACATTTCTGTCATCTTCTGCCAAACGTTTCTCTTTGGATTGCGCTGTCGATGGTATATGGACTGGGCTTCCTCATTCGTTCTGTTATGCTGATGCTATCATGTTGCAGTCATTATAGCAGAGGTTTTCAGCATTTTGGCACTTTCATTCTGGGTGTGTGGCGGTCCTAACTCAGCCTCACTGACAGATTAACCTCCAGGAATCAGATTAAGTGAAGATTTTCTAAACCATTCTCTGCTACATTTTTGTTTGGTTGATATTAAACTGTTCCATGTCTCTGATAACTTTTATTGTTTCCTGTTTATTGCTGCTCTGGACATAGTGCTTCTTAGTGCACCCTAATGATGTAGCTGGTAGAAATCTGAGGTGGTTGGTATGCCTTCACGAGATATTGTCATGATTATGCTAATTGCTATCTGCCTTTGTTTTACCTTTTATAACTGGCAGGCAGTGTGGTGTAGTGGTTAAGGCTTTTGACTTCAAAACCTGACATTGTGGGTCCAAATCCTGCTACTAACACCGTGTGACCATGAGCAAGCCATTTCATCTGCCTGTTCTATTTGACAAAAAAATAAATGTAACTAATTGTATCTCTGAAATGTTTTAAAGTCTCCTTGGATAAAGGAATCAACATAACAATAAGTAATTAAAAATTTTTACTTTACTTCAATGGTGTCATAATCACTACTTTTTTGTGTGTTTCTTTTTATATGGAGGTACTAGTTTGTCGACATGCTTTTCATGCACACCACCATTTTAGTGATTTGGGTGTGCTGCTAGACAGGGCCAGATGAATGCATGGCCTTAGCTGGACTTGTAGCTCAGGAGGCCTAAGGGAGTGTGGGTGTAGGGGGAACATGACTGTGACATAAAAGTTTCATTTTTATAATGTACTAGCAGGAGTACCTGGCGTTGCCCAGGAATCTATAACCGGTGAATTTCCCAAATGAAAGAAACAGAACATAGAAATAGAACAAACATTTTCCTGATTGACATTTTATTGTAAGTTCCACCACTCTGGATTCTGTGTGCTGTGGCATTTCAGATGCCCTTGAAATAGACTTTGTTGTGGCATCCGAAGTGGGCCTTCCAATTCTACGTCCTTTTTTTTGGTGGCATGGGTATATTAGATAGATAGATAGATAGATACTTTATTAATCCCAAGGGGAAATTCACATAATCCAGCAGCAGCATACTGATACAAAAAACAATATTAAATTATAGAGTAATAAAAATGCAGGTAAAACAAACAATAACTTTGTATAATGTTAACATTTGCCCCACCCCCGGGTGGAATTGAAGAGTCGCATTGTGTGGGGCAGGACAGTGACAGCAATCTGTTGCTGAAGCTGCTCCTCTGCCTGGAGATGACATTGTTTAGCGCCTGTCGCTCTGCCACGGATGTCAACCTGTCCAGCTCCGTGCCTACAATAGAGCCCGCCTTCCTCACCAGTTTGTCCAGGCGTGAGACGTCCTTCTTCTTTATGCTGCCTCCCCAGCACACCACCGCGTAGAAGAGGGCACTCGCCAAAACCGTCTGATAGAACATCTGCAGCATCTTATTGCAGATGTTGAAGGATGCTAGTCTTCTAAGGAAGTATAGTCGGCTCTGTCCTTTCTTGCACAGAGCATCAGTATTGGCAGTCCAGTCCAATTTATTATCCAGCTGCACTCCCAGGTATTTATATTTCTGCATCCTCTGCACACAGTCGCCTCTGATGATCACGGGGTCCATGAGGGGCCTGGGCCTCCTAAAATCCACCACCAGTTCCTTGGTCTTGCTGGTGTTCAGGTGTAAGTGGTGTGGCAGTAGGGGGCAGTAGTGCACCCTGGAACCCCCAGGTACAATTCCAGACACCAGGTAAAAGTCCACGATTGTTTATTTTTATCCACAGAGTGCACCAAGCATCTTCCACACTACTCATTAACTATAACAACCACAATAAACTCTCCTCCTCGCCCAGACACTTTGCTCCTCTCCCACCCAGCACAGCTCAGTGTCTGGACTGAGGCACCGTCCTTTTATAGCCCCTGACCCGGAGGTGTTCCTGTCCCAACAGTCCACAGTTCCTTATTGCTTCCGGGTCAGGGCAAACAGTCCTTTTCTTCAAGCCGGGAGCACGTCGTTCCTTCCTGTCACATGACCGTGACGTACTCCCGGGTTATAGGGCACACAAGAGCCCATGAGCCCCCCTACAGCGACTCCTGGTGGTCCCCAAGGTATCCAGCAGGGCTGTGTAAAAACACTACATAGTCCATAAGGCCCTGCTGGAACTCGGGGCACGATCCTGCTGTCAAAAGAGCTCCTCCTGGCGGCCTGGAAGTGCGGACCGGCATGGGAAGCCGGCAGTCCTCCACAGTGGTTTGAGTTGCACTATTTAACAAAACCCTTGATTAGCTTCCTATACTCCTCCTCCTGCTCACTCCTGATGCAGCCCATGATAGCAGTGTCATCAGCGAACTTTTGCACGTGGCAGGACTCTGAGTTGTATTGGAAATCCGATGTATATAGGCTGAACAGGACCGGAGAAAGTACAGTCCTCTGCGACGCTGACCACAATGTCAGACCTGCAGTTCCCGAGACGCACATACTGAGGTCTGTCTGTAAGATAGTTCACGATCCATGCCACCAGGTGTGAATCTACGTCCATCTCTGTCAGCTTGTCCCTAAGGAGCAGAGGTTGGATGATGTTGAAGATGCTAGAGAAGTCCAGAAACATAATTCTTTTGTGAGAAGAGATAGATTGGGGTGAACCTCATCTGGGTGGGCCAGTGAACTGAAGTTCCTAGCTTGAATTTATGGTATATTTTGGAGGCCTTATACACATTTTTGTCTTGTTCAAGTCTTCTCCACACTACACTATGAAGCACTGTGCATTTGTTTGTATCCTGTCTGAATTTAGAGGAATTTATAAACACACACCCCAACTTAATCCTGACTCAAATTAATCAAATTCAATTTGGATTCCACCTACTCCCTACTTCCTATTCTTTCCTCAACATGCCTGAAATTTATGTCACATCTACTCAAATTTCCTTTATTATCCCTTAGGAAATGATATCAAGATAAATGACATACTGCTTCAATTCTGGGATGGCATGCTTACACCCCAATTTTTCAAAATAAAGCCTTTTAACTGAGCATATACTCCATCTCCTTTTCATCATGGGATATCAGGGTATTAGCATGTTTAGAAATATCTTTGAAGACTCTTGGCTTGTAATGTTCCAGTTGCTGCAGTTGAGTTCATTATTCCTCCTTTTCTTTCTTGTTTTACTTCCAACTGAGTTAAATCCATAAGACGTGTGGAGGTTTGCTATTTGTTCCTGTTCATTCCCACACCTTTTTGATTTTTTGTATTTCCTGTCTTTCAATTAGAAGCATGTTGCTGTGCTATCTTGTCATCACATTTCATTTAGAAGTGTGCCATTCTATCCTTTCTTGCTCTATTCTGAAATCCAATCATTAAAATAGCTCCTCCAAAAACCCTAAACATTAGCAAAGTCAATTTAAATTTGTGCATCATTTATAACATCCTTTCCATAAATGTTATGCTATGGAACTGTCTACAGATCATTAATGCCCCTTTTCTACTCAGTTCTTTAAATTTCTGTGTTGCATTCTTCATTATGTACAGGCACAATGCACTTTGCATATATTTAACCTGTACTGTGTGTAAAACAAATCTCTATCTCTCGTTATATATATATATACCAGGGAAGCGAACCCAGGTTTCCTTACTGCAAGGCAGTAGCGCTACCACTGCGCCACCATGCCGTCCCTGTTTTTATTGTGATTTATGTTATTGAATATTTTTGTTTCTTATGGTTTTGTACTGATTTGCTTCTCTAAAGTATTTTCTTATTTATTAATTATTTTTTATTTTTACTTTTCCTTCCCTTTTATGTGTATGTAGTTTTTTATCTGTCCTTCTCTTGCTGTTGCGTTTTATATACTGGGCTTAAGGGTGGGGGCCCCCCTGATGATGCAGGTGATCAAGCTGTTGGTGTAGGCCCTTATGTTGAGCTGAGATATTAGCTGTCCTACCTCAAATTATTTTGTTCTCCGTTCATCCCCTTTTTTTGGTATTTTGTAAGACTTATAGGTTTCTTCCTTTTTTTAAAATTTGTGCTTGTTTTGTGGATTTTGCTTTGTTCACCTAGGATACATTTTTGAATCTTTCATTTCATTTAAGTTATTTATTTATAGACCACTTTTCATGTGATATACACAAAGTTATTTACATTGATAAAACAAAAAGGCATAAGAAAAATAATTAAAGTGAAATAAAAAAAAATTACAATATTTCATATAAAATTGGATGAACAAAAAAAGAATACAATTAGCAAGCCATTATAACCAAAAACAAATAAATAGATAAAATACATAATAGAATTATCTAAAAACTGCCTAAAATAATGTTTTTATTCGAGTTTTAAATTTAGTTACAGAATTAGATGCTTTGAAATCAAGGGGGGGACAGTATCAGAATTTGAGAGCCATAACAAAGTCTATCCCCTTTTGTTTTTAATCTAGTGTATGGAATAACAAGCAAGCACTGGTCAGATGATCGAAGAGGTCTACCTGTATAATAAAAATTCATCATGTCGTTAACATGTACTGGAGCCAGACCATTCAGAGCTTTATAGGTTAAAAGTAGGCTCTTAAACTGGATCCTATAACTAACTGGCAGCCAGTGCATTGAGGCTAAAATAGGGGTGATATGAGCAGAGGACTAGGATGTGATGAGGAGTCTTATAGCAGCATTTTGCACCAGTTGCAGCCTAATCAGACTTGGTTTGCTAAGAGTTCAGAGCAAGGAGTTACAATAATCCAGACGTGAAGTAATAAAAGCATGAATTAATTTCTCAGTGTCCCCAAAGCCCAGTATGGGTCTGCCTTTAGCAATAATCCTTAAATGATAAAAACAAGACTGAACCAGTTTTTTAACACGAAACTCAAAGTTTAATCTAGTGTTGAAAAAATACCTACGTTTCTGGACACTGTTTTAAAGTTAAAAGCTAGGTTTCCTATGGAAACTTTAACCATTTTAGCATTTTGTCAGGCCCCCATAATTAGCACTTCTGTTTTATCTGAATTTAGTTGAATAAAAATTAAAAGACATCCAGTTCTTTATGATGGTAATACAGCCGTGAAGCATGGGAAAACTACTGGAATTACTATGATTGAGAGCTAAGAAAAGCTGTCATGGTTTCTAATAATAAAGCCTAAGAGTAGTGTATAGACAGATAATAATAAGGGATCCACGATAAAACCTTGTGGTACAGCATAATTTAAGATGGAAGTGCAAGATACTGTGTTGCCTCTGCTGACGTTAAATTTTCTATTTGACAAACAAGCAGGAAACAATTTTAATGCTGTTCCAGATAAACCTTGTTAATAAATTTAATAAAGGTTATTACTTTTTCTTTTCTTGTGCACAGGGTTTTTACTTTTTCCCACTCCTATTTGGAAATACTAAACTTGTTTTGTTTTTTTTTGATAATGCATACTGCAGGCCTACTTTGAGTTTTGAGGCCTTTTCAGAGTTTTTGGGGTCATAATTATTAACAGTTTTAATGATTAGTGTAAACAAATTATGAAAATATAAAGTTTATCAAAATTTTAACTGACAACAGAAGATATTGACATAAACTCCTGTCAACAACTTTCCTGGAGCAAGTACATGATTTCTTATAACAGTTTTAATATAGTGTGGCATACAAGTGAGTTATTTGGAAAAAGCTTTTATCCCCATTCATTTTATAACCAGAGATCTTACATGAATATCAACATGCATGAATTAGAGTCAGTAATGAAAGGAAACATGTCACACACATAGAAGGATATGTTTTGTTCCATTCTTCTCTCTTAAGTGTTGCTTTAGTGAACAGCCGTATCGTGTTCCACATGTCAATGTTTCATAATCTGAATTTATATTGTTTACCTGTACAGAGTCTTCTGGGCTTGAGTAATGTAACTTAATCCAAACGGAAATGTTAGATACAGTAAAGCGATATCACCATTCTACTCTATTATTTTCCCTTTCTGTGTCCAGAGACTAAGACTTATAGAGAGTGCACAGTACATCAAACAGTCATCAACGCTTGACAGCAGCTGTCTTCTTGTAACAAATCCTGTTAAATCTTGTGATGTTATTATAGCGAGCGCCGTCTCAATTCTACTTGCTAAAACCTATCCCAGTATTTTGACATCATTTTTCAGTAGTGAGTTTGGTCTCACAGTTTTATCGTTATTCTTTTTTGGAACGACAATAATCAATGTATGACACAAAGTTTGGGGTGCAATGGGTTTTTTTTTTGCTTCTCTAAAAATAGCAGAATATCAAACTGCTTTTGGAAAAGTGTTAATATTGTCTTCTACTTTCTTATGTGTCAGACTTAAATTATTCCTAAAATATATTCATCATTCATTTATGTTCATTAAATTTGGTAAATCTGTACTTCCTTTTCATGTATGTGTTGAGCTAATACCTTATTAGGCCTTCCTTTTTTGCTCATAATAAGAATGGTGTGAATTAAAGATTAATTGCTCAATTTCTTTAGTAGTCAGAAGGTTAATTCTGTTTGGAATGAGGATTTCGTATGCACATCATTGGGTGATTTTGAATTTTCTTAGAGATCTCAGTAATTAACTAATATTTCCTTCTAGTTTGCCATTTATTTTTATGAAAAGCAAATATTTAGTCCCTTTAGGTAAAACTTCAGTGGTTTCCAAAGTGCTCAATTGATTTAAATTTATTTAAAATTTTATTTTTAAAGTATTTAAATGTACTGATCTGTGTGTGAGTAAATGAATTTCATCCTTTAAAAATCTGAGGATTTAATAGCCAATAACTTGTGGTAAGTTAAAAAAAAAGTTGTTCACAGTTTGTGATGACAATTATATCTTATCTGAAAACTGTTGTTAATATTAAAATTGTCAATTTGTAAATAGCTATCATATACTGTTAGAAAAAAGAATATTGCTTAGAATATAGGTTGGGATGTCTTCATGCACCTGAGAGGCAATGATCTTTCATGACATATTAGATTATTGCAGTGGGTTTGAATGAAATGAAATAGCAGCTGTTGTTGACTGATCCAAAACACGCTTTTATACACATTTACAAAATGAGAACTCAAATTAGGGACTGATGTTAGAACTTTCTTCATACATTTTGATCATCCATATTTGATGCATGTATGTTGCTTACAGCTACATTTTTTTCATATAGTTTCCCCATCATCATATTATAGGCCAGAGACAAAAGGTGATCTGTACCAACAAAAGGAGATGACCTGTGTTGTATTTACAGTACAAGTCAGAAACTTTGTTAAAAGAACCATTCTTTAGTTTCTTAACCCTCCACTAGTGATCAAACCTGAAAAATATTTAGGCTAGTGAGGAGGAGAATATTGGTAATATTTACAGACACTATCAGTTATTGTCATGTCATTCACTGTTAGATGATCTTAGCCATGGAATGCTGGGAATGGTACCTCTCTATTAATATCTCAGGATAGTATAATACACTAGCTGTGTAAACCCGTGCTGTAAAAAGCCTAGAAAATGTTGAAATTGTCAGAAAATAAATTGAAATGTAGAGATGTCAGGTAAAGTAACTACTCTGGGCAATTCTCTCCTAGGAGGTTTCGTTTGGCCAACGTGCTCGTGTCTCTTGTGTATTAGCGGCATGAGGAACAGTAAAAGGGGTACGATTTTGCCGATGTGCTTGCCTCACTATTAGCAGCTAAGCGAGTGACTATTTCTTTGGAGGTTTGGTTTTGCTGACGTGCTGGCCTTGCTTGTGTTATTAGCGGCTAAGTGAGTTTTCTGTTTCCTCGGTAGGTGGAGCCCTTACCCCAACTCTACCTCTCACTTCCAGGCTGGAAAGAAAGACTCACACACTTCCACGTGTAAACGTTTATATATAAGATTTTCTTCTATTTGTGCAAAACATACTGTCATTCATTCTAAAATTCTACATCTGAGAAATCTTTCCTGATCAAAAGTATCTAAAGTACATCAGGGACTGGAATCTAACTGTCTAAATGTGGCTATCCAGCTCCGGCCTTGCAAGGTCATATGTTTTGCAACTGTGCTAAAATAAGATCATTTTAGGTGAAGACATTTCTATTTTCTATTAAGCAGTCAGAATCATTCCTAATTCTTACACATCAGTGTATGGAGTAATTTGGGATGGATTTTCATCACTCAGACGTCATCTAGCAGTGATTTACTAACCACTACAGGATGCTGACCCTATTCCCCATTTCTTAACCTAGTTGAAGTGTCCTACTCAGCACGGTAGTGGAAGATTTATAATTTCCAGCCACGTATTCAGATGACCCTACTTAATGCCATGGATGCAGCATGTGACAACATCACAGTAGGCGCCTGCAGAGCCTGGTTAAGACATTTCAAAAGATTCTTTCTGCACTGCATTTTAAGGGATTGTGATGTGGATAAGAATCTATTGGCTAACAGACAGGAACTTCAGGAGGTGTAGAAAGACTGCACTGTAATTCACCATACAGTGTGCATGTGCAGTTCTGCCTATGTTTACATTTTTAATTTTGTATTTTTTTCCTTTGTATTGCTATAAAACAGTGTTGCCTCTTTCTTTTCATTATCACAATGACATGGGCTGCCAGCAAATTACATTTCAAACAGTAAAAGCACAACTGTGAATCCTGACCAATCTCTTGCAATCAATGTCCCACATACAATAATGTGCAACTTTGTACTGTTGAAACTGATATATGCCTTACATAAAAAGTGTAGCCTTGTGTGTTTTCAATTGTTGTCTTCATAACCTAAGCCATAATTCACACAAGAATATACTTAGAGAGTACATTGTTATATGGGAAACATGGCTGAGTATTTTGAGTGTGTTTTTTGTAAACAATGAACAACGAACACAAGAACTTGCAATTCTGATATCACTGACATGTTCATTGACATAAATGTTTACTTTTGAGAGATACAGTAAGGATGTACTTTTGCAGGTAATCCATTGTGTGATTGTGTTCGTACAAAGTGTTTCAAGAAATGCGTTTACTGCTTTGCAAATGTTATGGATGATTCCAGAATTGCTCCAAAGTGGCTGAAAAAACTGTAATATGTACTGTAGCTGTTATGATTCTTTGCACTTTAATATTTCCTGAGTGGCTATTCACAGTCTATTATTATAGTTTTTAGTTATTAATAAAATCAATTGTACTGTTTCTGTCACACTTTTGTTTTCTTGTTGTTTTTATGGATGCTGCCATGTTGAGAAGTCGTTGTTATGATGTAGCATTGGTTGATACGGGCTGTATCTCTGGAATTACCATAATTAACGCAATGATATAAATACTTCCACATCAAACACGTAATGAGCTTGCATATATCCTCAAAATTAATCTTACATGAGGGTATTTTTGGTTTTTGTGCTTTAGATACCCTGGTTTCTTATTCTTTGCATTGTCTCGTTACTATGATTCTTTGTTTAGCATTTTGGTAGTGGACCGTGATCTCTAGTTTCGACTTCGGCTCCAGTTTACATTTCCTGACCTAGTCATCCTCAATTCTCAATAGGTCTTTCTTAGAACAAGGCATAACAGTAGCAATAAGCCAGATACTTCCACATCTGCCATGAAGTCACGTTTTGCCTAAATATAAAAAATTTTTGGACTTGGCAGAATTATCGAATTTATAACCTTTAGAATTCTAACATTTTGAACTATAGTTCAGTAGACATGTTGCTTAGGATTGAATTCCATTTGTGTGTCTGCATACATATGTAACTAGCTGCGCTACCCATCAAAGATGGATGAAAATATAAGTACTCAATGTAGACCTCAGCGTTAACGCTTTCAGTGCAGTGTGTCCATCCAATTTCTTCTGTCTCATTTACATGCCAATTGGTACATAATTTGTAAAAACAGTGAGAATGTTTGTGATGTGAGGTTCATAACAACCAGATGGACAAACAGACATTTATCCTTTTATTTTGATTGCTAGATCTCCTGAGTGGATGAGTAAGTTGATAAGAAGAAAACTACCAAAGAACAGCCAGGTCAGTGGCATAAAAAAATAAAAATACTCTCAAGTAATTTCAGCTTTAGGCCTAAGAGCACTTTTGAGCTACCTTTAAAAGGAAATTACAAATGCCAAAGAAGAATATTACTAAAAAATGCAAATGATAAACCACTTTAACAGTAATAGGAAAAGTAAGGATCAGGGGCCTCATGCATAATGCCGTGCGCAGAATTCACACTAAAACATGGCATACGGACAAAAGCAGAAATGTGCGTACGCACAAAAAAATCCAGATACATAAATCTGTGCGTTCCCCAACTTCCACGTTCTTTCGCTCCATAAATTCCAGTCAGCGTGAAAAGTAATGCACGTGCACGTGCCTGCTGCCCCACCCCAACTCATTCCAGAATTACACCTCTTTGAATATGCAAATCAACATAAATAGCCTTTAAGCTCAGTGTTCTGTGAAAAGGCAATGGCAAAAGCATGGTGGGAAATAGAAAAATTTCAGCGAATACCAAGTGGAGGCAAGGAAAAACATACTATTTGTTGGTTTAAACAGTTATATAAACAACAAAAGGAAGTTGATCGAGTGACATAGAGTGTTGGAGAAACTCAAAAGCTTAACTTCACAAAGTCGCACAGTGCCCGAAATAAAAAAGTTGTCAGATATCAAAGTTGCCATGAAAAGGCGAGTCGTAGTCCACCATCTGAGTGTCATATGAAAGCTTATCAGGGTACAGAGAAAAAAAAATTAAGGACACACTGATAAAAAAGCTGAAAATGTCAACTTTAATCTCGAAATTTCCACTTTGATCACATAGTAGGTCATTAAAGTAGAATATCATAAATTTCATCTTTAAATTGTTTAATTTATTAGTTTCTCAAATCCCATGTGCTCTATGTGTGTGAATCACTACGTGCTTCTTAAATGGGCTTTCTCTTCTTCCAGCTAGACACAGAATCCATTACATTCGTGATATTACATCTCTCTGAATAATTAAAATACTAAGATATACTGTATACTTGATATCATTTTAATGATGATAGGAGTTAAAGCATGTATTAAACATGAGAACACGGTGGCACAGTGATTGTTCATGCCTCCCGCAAGATGCTTGCTGTGCCATGCGTGACCTTCAATGAAATAATTTATTGCAGCAGTACTGAATACAGCGCGAAGCAGTAACAATCCCTGAAATAGCTAGCGCTGTGACACACAATATAGATTATTTAAATGATGTTAACATTTCATCTATATAATGTAATAAACATATTTTGCTGCATTTCATCTTAAAAATGATATTGTCATCATATGTAAATACACTCTTTATAAAGTGGCTCAGGTTGTACAATATTATAACTGTATCACAAGTTTACAGTGAGGTGATTGTACTTATAAGTACAAACAGTTGTACAAGGAGCACTTGATAGACTGATTGAGTGCGTTTAGAGTTCTTGGGATGAAACTGTTTCTGAACCGCAATGTCCCTACAGGAAAGGTTCTGAAGTGTTTGCCGTGTGAGAGCAGTTCAATAGACAGAATGGTTGAGGCAGCATGTGCTAGATGCTATATACCGATAATTCTCTTTCTGATGAGCTGCTGTAGAGCTGTGATTCCACACTCAGATACAGTGATATAAATACTCTGAGTGGTGCATTGAGAGTAACAACGCTAAAGCAGCTATTGTATTTAGAATAGTTTGACTATTCCATGGACCATTATATTGTTACTGGTTAATTACAATCAGATGCATTAAACTAATAAACAACATGCGGTTAATTTCACTATATTTACAGTATAAAGCCGCGTCAGGGATGTGCATCTAAAATGAAAGGGAAACCACACTTGAACAAAAGCGTTGCTTTGACACTGGATGCCTCCAGTTTGCAAAACCGAGCGGAGAACTTGCGTACACCAGGGTTTGAGCAGCCGTGAAAATATGCGCGGCTTTACGTCAAGTTTAGGTTTTATACATCGTCATTTGAGCATGAAAACGGGAGTATGCGACATTTTTTGTGCATACACACCGTTTATACATGAGGCCCCAGGTAAGAGAGTATTAAGAAAAGAAAAGGTTTAATAAAGTTTTAATCAAGTTGATTATGAGGTGGATTCAGTGGAGTCAATATTGGATGGATAGATAAAGAAATGAATAAATAGATAATCTGAATAATTTGAACCTAAGAAGAGATCAGTAGTGTGTCAATTCCTATCAGAGTGTTATAAAAGTCAAGACAGATGACTTTCCAGTACTGATATTTTAATGGACAGGCAATGTTGAATTACATTAAATAATTATTTGCCACGTTTTATGAGAATGAAATAAAAACAACTGATTTCAGTGGGGCATAAGATATTATCCTTAAAATTCAAAAAGTTTCTTTAACACACCTAGAGGAGGCTAGTAATCAAAGTACATGACAAATGTCTCCACAGTGTAATGTACAGGGGAGTTTAAAATTGATTTAAGCACAGAAAACAACAGGTTATTGTGCAAAGAACTTGTCCAAAAGAAGATGAATTTCACTGCTTTTTTAAATGTATATACTATAAATGATTTAGACAGGAGAAGACCATTCAGTACATCGCATGGATAGGAGATAGCTAAGCTGTCCTAACATGTCATCCACATGCTTTGTAAAGGATGGGTTTCTGCTTCAACTACATCACTCTCCACAACCAAGGAGCTGCATAGACGTACAAGTAGTTAAAAAAATATAATATTGGGTGTTGAGACTGATACTGTACACTGAAAAAAGTAAGGTAATGATTCACACTTAATATTTTCAATCTGAACCAATATAATTCTTTTCAGCTTATTGATCCCACAACTTTTAAGTTGAGGCAAATCATTTTAGAGTGATTGGGTGAAATTCACATGTTTTATATTGAAGTAAATCTATTTTTTAAGTTGTTCTTCTTTTTTGGCAGTTGGAAAGCCATCACGCTAGGAAAGTTCGACCGGAAGAATATAGAAACGGCCCATCAAACACAGCACGCAAACAACCTAAAATATTGGGTTAACTGAAATAGGATTTTTATGTATATTCCCTCCACCATAACTTACTTTGGTACAAACAATTTTTTTTACTTTGATTGAAATCTGAAACCCAATATTTCAAGTTACAACATGTGAACTTTGACCCGGACACAGACAGACGGACATCATATTTTCACCCAAAACACTGTTTATTGTACAACTATTTACAAAAGTCACGTGCTCACAAAACCCCAGTGCTTCCAGCACCGATCCCCCAAAGTCCAGGCCACACAGTCCTTTGTGCCTTTCTCCTGGCCGCCTCCAGTCCTCGCTCCAGCTCTGTCTACTACTGCCCGACATCCACTGCTGACCTTTTATAGGAACCCGGATGGGCTCCAGCTGCTTCCCAGCAATCAGTCCTAGCCACACCCCAGTGTGGCGGAAGTGCCGGCTGCACACCCGGAAGCCGTCCGGGTGTCCCCTGTCATCTTCCCCCCAGCACTTCCTGTGGCGGAAGTTCTGGGCTCCAGGGTTCCTCAGGCACCTGGGCGCCGCCTGGTGGTGGCCACGGGCCCCTACAGGGCTGGGCTTCCAAGCCCTGTACCCGAGGCCCCCAACCTAACCAGGACGGACACCCCCTCGCTGTCTGGAGGAGGCACAAGCCCTCCTCTGGTCCTCCTGGGCGTCCCGGCCGGAGACCACAAACACTAAATGACTAATCTTAAGTTGCTTGAAAGAGAAAATTTACATTGAATGAACAACATCAATGCTATACTTTTTTCAGTGTGTAGAGTTGAGGGAAGTTACATATAAGATGTGAGGGCAACATGTGGAATATTTTGAGCTGTTTTGATGCAGCATATTACAAGAAGGAGATAACAGGAAGAGGCACAGAGCCCATAGAAGAGCCAGTGGGCTAATTCAGACAGTGCTGAAGCTACGGAGAATGATAAGATTAATGATTAAGTTAACTGCATATTTAGATCGAAACAGTGACAAAGTGAAGATGTGACACAAGTATTTTAAATTACAAAGGAAATTACTAGGGTAGACGGTAACTGTTATTTTAAAACTAGCACCTCATTTAGGGCACAGAGGCACAGATTGAAGTGGATCAAGAGTTTTCAGAAGAAACAACACTAAGGATTAATAGTCTTGTATTTCATAGTAATCAGACAGATTGAATTTCAGATCACAACTATTTAAAAAAAATTACATGAGCAGCCTGGGAATAGGTGTGGGCTGAATGTTCTGTTCTAGTCAGAACACCTTATGTTCTTGTCTTCTTTAAAAAAAATAAAAGAAATATTGTATGAAGTGCTTTTTATTGATAACCTTCATCATTGTTTGTCCATGAATATAATTTTGCCTTCATACATCTTCTTACCTGTACAGTAATAACAGTTCTGTTCTTTTTAATTTCTACAATGTCATTTTACCCCGTCCTTGCCCTTGTCTCATTTACTGCTAAATACATCTTTTGTGTATTCTTGACTGTATCCAGCCTACCTCCTTCTTAAGCCAAAAAGTTAAATGCATTCCGTTATATTTCTTTGGATATGTAACACTGCCTTTTACTCTTTACAAAGTGTACACTATTCAAAATAAAGACTGTACAATTTATTGAATTAAAAAGAGAGCGCTCTGGTGCTTATGTTGGTATTACTACACAATAGCATTTGGATTCTTAGCTCATAACTGATCTAGAATGGCTTTTACATAATAAATTGTAATTTCTTCAATTTTTTTGAAGGCTCTATGTAAAGCCATTCAGCACCAATAAATTATTTTAGGCTATATTTGCCCTATGATTGTGCTCCATTCAGGTTGAGATTCTACCTTTAGTCACTTGCTGAAAAGGGAAGGTGTGAGAAGTCCATTAATCTCAGTTGGACCTGCAGGTTTCAAAAGTGTAATGATGTCGGCTTGAAGATTTTGTGGGGATTATACCCTTTGGGCAATGGACTTCTTCAGTAAATATCAGTTGTTTGGAGATAAACGTGTAACAGAAAATGAGTAGAAAAAATTATGATGTGAACTGTATTAAACACTGGTTGGATAGTATGGAATGTAAAATGTGGGCTGGAGCAGAAAGAAGGACAGCCGATCTTCAGTTAAACAGTTAAGCTTCGACAATGTATATCTGGAAGAACTACTTAAACAATTGTAGGATTATTCTGCATTTCTTCTGCCTGTTCCATCACTACCTTGCCAGCAGCAGTTCCCTGAGTGCAGCGAGTGATGGTGGATGTGAAGCACAGTAGTGTTGATCTTTGTCCTGCTACATCCCCATGTCAGTCAGATTTTATACCAAACTTTGCTAAAAACTACTGAGCCTTTTAGAGTTTAGTGTACACCTTAAAACTCTCATGAACACACTGGCTCCCTCTGTATTTTAAAGCCATCAAAATTGTGTTGGTCAGCTACTAAATAATGTTCTTCACTCACAAAATTGCGAGATACAACTAACTACATACTACAACTTTTGTTTCCAGCTTTCCTAATGCATCAAACTCTGCTCATTCAAAAGTATTAGACTGCCATATGGATTTGTGTCTGCTTCTCTAGAAATCTCCATCTATACTAATAAAAGGCAAAGCCCTCACTGACTGACTCACTCACTCACTCACTCACTGACTCACTAATCACTAATTCTACAACTTCCCGTGTAGGTAGAAGGCTGAAATTTGGTAGGCTCATTGCTTACATGTTACTTACAAAAGTCTCAAAGTTTCATTTTGAAATTCTACGCATAACGGTCGACAACGTCCTCCATGCTAAACTTTCTTATTTATGGCCCCATCTGCACGAAATTTGGTAGGCGGCTTCCCTGCACTAACCGAAACCGATGTACGTACTTATTTCGGTGATATGACTCCACTGTTGGCCGCCATATTGAACTTTCCAACAGTCTTTGTTACCTATAGGCCCATCTTCAATAAATTTGGTACGTGGGTTCCCAAAGCTTACTGAATCCTACTTACATACATATATACGTCCATAGCCTGCAGCTCGGTCACCATGTGAGGCGGCGTTGAGTCCCCCATCCCAACGCCTCCCACATTGTTTTCTGCCTGCCTATATAAGGCTGTCCGTCGCTCCGGTCTCTACATTCCCTTCCTTGCTTCACCACGGTATTCACGTCTCCCTGCTGATAACTGCAGCCTTTTTATTTAATCCACGGCTTCTCCGCTGTTTTGTTCTTCATTTATTACGATTATAGTTATTGTATAGGTATTTTAGACTTAGTTTACATTGTTCGGGTACCCATTTCCTTATCGTTCCAACTGTACCCCCATTAACATGACGATTTCAGTAGTGGACACTTTGATGTTTAAGAATGTTTAAACTCTCAAAAGCTGGATGCGAAGTTATCAATGAAACCGGTTGTATGCTTACAACGCTTGACAGATGCCGAATGTCTCTTCAACACAAGTCCTACAAATACTGTCGTAATTGAAACAAACCATGAAACTCAAACCGATTATGACAGCAGCAATCCAAGCTGTGAGATTTGAAACAAGATTACTGTTCACATGGCCAACTGTATATGTTACATGCTCAAGAGTAAGCTCAGCGCACAGCTTGGTCGTATTACAACCGGAGGGCCGAATTCACAATGTGGTATACAAAGAGATCCTTAACTAATAATTATTGGTATATTTTCCCTCAGTTTAAAAAGGTTTAATTTTCTTCTTAATAAAAATTTTAAGGCAGTACTTCGCCGCTGCGAAGCACAGGTATTTTGCTAGCTTTTCAGAAAATTCAGACTGACAATATGAAGACTTGCCTCTTTTTATTACTTATTGTATTATGCATTGAAGTTAAGGCCCAATGTTTCATTTTCCTGATTGCTTATTATTCAATCTGTACTTAATAAGCGTGTGGAAAGCATTATTCACGTGTATTGTGTTTGCATGTGTTTGTAGTTTATCTTGCGTTCCACTTTCATTACTCACTTTGTAGTTCGCTATATGGGAGCAGGTGCTATAAATGGACTACTGCCTAAAAACCAGCAGGCTCATTTATAAAACTTTCAAGTATAAAAATAGGTGCATACCAAAAAAAATCAGATTTCTAAAACTGGTGTACGCACATTTCTATGCAATTTACCATTTCTAAATCACAATCACCTTGTACATGTGCATACGTGAACACACCTTGAGTACCGCCCTCAAACATTCATATATGGAGCATGCTAATCAACCTCATACATATGCAAACACAATGCTGCAGAACTTCATTGGCTGGTAAAGTAGCTTGCTCCTGATATGTGGAGACCCCACCATCTGCAATGAAAAAGATCTGGTGTACAATCCACAACTGAGAGTCCAAGATCATGAGTTTTATTATAACGCCTCTCGTCTGCACTCTCTGCACAAGAAAAGATGTAATGTACCATCTTCTGAGCAGGTAGCTGCTATTACCTGGCATATGTAATAAAGTGATGGCTGTCAAAATGAATAGTACAAGTGATACAAAACACTGAGGGGTCAGCCAGTTACCTAACCAACAAGCCAGCCACCACGTACAGCACCATCATGTCTGTCAAAGCTACTTTGCATCAAATAAATGAATCAAAGGATGACCCAGGCCAATGAGACACGATGTTTGCCTGTTGTATCTCTGATGACTTGTACGTTAATGGAGTGTAACTTCTTATGGTTTCATTCTTGCTATGTGCAGTAAACTGATCTGATTACATTAAGAGAACAGGACACTGCTACAAATTGCTTTTTTATGTTGCCAAAAAATTTTTTTTTTTTGTATGTTCACTCACACCACATGAAAACTGAAGTGCCTCTTTGCTCGGTTAAAGGCATCCAGCACAGCATGGAGTGAAGCTACGCTGACATACTATTGACCTGTTGGCCAGTTCCCACAGAAATGTAAACAGGTAACCGATATAAAGTGGCAAAAAAAAAAAGGTCTTCAGTGCAAATATGTAGCCTTAGCCCGCTTTAAAGGGAACTAAAATATAGTCTACACATCACGTTCATCACTTTGAGATGTAATATGTTTGTCACATTCTAATAATGGCTCATTGATATGAATCATTATGCATGTGAGTCGTCATTTAGCTTTAGGTTTGGCTGCATATCCCTGCTTGATCAAGAATGTCATAATTTCACAGTGTCTGTAAAATGTTGTGTACACATGGGTCAGAGTTGTCACAAATATAGATACATAGATAGATATATAAATATAAGCATGGTCCCCCAACATGAGGCCCCAGGACTGGTTAAAGTCATAGATACTAGTCATAGTCATAGATAGATAGATAGATAGATACTTTATTAATCCCAAGGGGAAATTCACATAATCCAGCAGCAGTATACTGATACAAAGAAACAATATTAAATTAAAGAGGAATAAAAATGCATGTAAAAACAGACAACAACTTTGAATAATGTTAGCGTTTACCCCCCGGGTGGAATTGAAGAGTCGCATAGTGTGGAAGAGGAACGATCTCCTCAGTCTGTCAGTGGAGCAGGACAGTAACAAAAGTCTATCACTGAAGCTGCTCCTCTGTCTGGAGATGATCCTGTTCAGTGGATGCGGTGGATTCTCCATGATTGACAGGAGCCTGCTCAGCGCCCGTTGCTCTGCCACAGATGTCAAACTGTCCAGCTCCGTGCCTACAATAGAGCCTGCCTTCTTTACAAGTTTGTCCAGGCGTGAGGCGTCTTTCATCTTTATGTTGCCTCCCCAGCACACCACCGTGTAGAAGAGAGCACTCGCCACAACCGTCGGGTAGAACATCTGCAGCATCTTATTGCAGATGTTGAAGGATGCCAACCTTCTAAGAAAGTATAGTCGGCTCTGACCTTTCTTACACAGAGCATCAGCATTGGCAGTCCAGTCCAATTCATCATCCAGCTGCACTCCCAGGTATTTATAGGTCTGTATGAAGTATAGTTATAGTATGAAGGATACGGACAACATTGACAATACTGAGTCACCAAATAGTACTGGTCTACATCAAAATCCAAAAATTGCTGTACCTTATAGATTTATAGAATTCATTTCTGACATTGGAATTCATATTTAGAAGGTAAGAAAGATTCCTTTTTAATTGTAGAGAGGATTATTATTTCAATGATTTTTACATAAATATGCAAAGTCAGGTTGATCCATCCATTGTCTTGACAAGGTAACAGATAAGTGAATGGTTAAAAAAAAAACCACCCAGCTTTCCTTTATTGAGACAACAAAAGTGATTGGTTTTAATACATTTTTAGAGAGATTATAAAAACAAGTAGAGGGGAATCCAGCTTGCAAACTAAACCCTACCGTTCACTCCAGAGGTTAGCAGTAACTTAATTATCTGACAATGAAGGTCTTTTTATTTTTAAAGTCATGACAATGAAATATGTTGCCAGCTCGCACAAACAAACCAGACAATTTTTGCTGCATTTGTGTGGCATTAACTGTGTTAGTACAGCAAACATTGTTTGCATTCCTTGTGATAAAAGCCAACCATCTTTATTTCTACCAAGTGACTATTTTTTGTAGGTTATAATTTGCAAGCTTTTGAGGCAGCTAAGGCCCCTTCTTCAGACAAGATGTAATAAAAGGTGTCATTTTGCTTGACTTCTCATTGCATTCATAACGGCTAACAACATACAACCTCCTACTACTATCTTCTTATATAATACACTACCGTGGCAGTTCGTTTGTCTGTCCAGGATTTTAAATCACCAGTAGCTCGCAAACCATTTCGCATATTGACTTGAAATTTGGTACACATACGCTATGTGATGTCTACTATTCACTTTCAGGGTGAGGATTTTTATTACTCTTTTTATTTTTATTTTATTTTATTGTAGAATCAACTCTTGGGATAACAGCAGCAGGGCGGCCGTGCGGCGCATGCATATGGGCGCCGTTCTCATTCCCTACCACCTTCGCTAATCATTCTTGAGTCAGATTGAAGACTTAAGTGCCATCTTAAGTGAAAAATAAAGAAAACGTACTAAGTAACTGCAACACAAAAACTAACTTAATCAGTTTTAACGTGAAAAGATGCTGACAAAAGAAGAGAAGCAGTGGGCCACTAGGGTGGAGAAAAGAAAAGCTGCTCAGGAAGCAGCATGCACATCAACCTCTGAGCAAACGAATGCTAAGCGTACAGAGACAGAGTCTGAAAATTAGGAATGCTCAAGTCAAGTGTATTCACTGCACGTTATCATGCAGTACACCGTTACTGGTTGGTAATAATTATAATTAAAACAATTAGTGTGTAATTCATCATTTTTTGAACTCTAAATTATTAATTTAATCTATGTTACCTTTGTGCAGCATGATGGTGCAGTGGTAGCACTGCTGCCTCGCAATAAGGAGACCAAGGTTTGTGTGCTCCATGCATGGAGTTTGCATGTTCTTCACGTGTCTCCGTGGGTTTCCTCCCGTTGTGCAAAGACGGGTGAATTGGTGATCCTAAATTGGCCCAAGTGTGTGGATATGTGTGTGTGTTTGTGATCGCCCTGCAATGGACTAATGCCTTGTCCGAGGTTTATTCCTAACTTGCACCCTATGCTAGCTGGGATAGGCCCCAGCACCCCCTGCACAAAGTAGGTGACCATATTACATTTTTTCCTCTAAAATAGTGTGTTTGTCATTTTTTTAACCTTCATCTCTCAAAAACTGGATGTCAAAGGGCAATGATGTGGCAAGATTTGGATTCAACATCATCAAATCTATAAAGAAAAACGAATATATTTGACGGGAGCAAAAAAAAGTTGTTTTTTTTTTTTGGCAGATCATTGTAATCTATCTGCGGTGGGCTGGCGCCCTGCCCGGGGTTTGTTCCTGCTTTGCGCCCTGTGCCGCCTGGGATTAGCTCCAGCAGACCCCCGTGACCCTGTGTTAGGAGATAGCAGGATGGACGATGACTGACATGACTGATTGTAATCTATGCACTTACCTTTTACTTTTTTTTAATCAGAACAGGGTTTCTGGTAAACTTGAGGTAGGAACCCATGATGAAGTGGTTGCCATTCCATTTTGGGCCTAATACATGTAGAGCCTGTCACTTAATGCCTGCCTTTGCCACAATTCTGAGGGGACATGCACAAAAAAATCTTAGAAGACTATGAAAGGTCTTCATCTTTCAGTTATGCTATAAGGTGGTAAGGCACCATAGTTCAAAAAATATTTCACTGTGTGAGATCCAGCCACCCATTTCTACATGTCCTGTCGAGTTCTTGTTTAGTCTGTTATTTTAGGAGTATACGCATCAAACTGTTACGTTCTTCTTCTGTTTCAGCATTACAAGATAATCTTTTGCAAACAGGTAACTTAAACATTACCTCTTTTTCTTGACCCCTTTATTCCACTATCTGTTTGTTTATGCCAGAGAAGAACCAACATACAGTAGGTGGAGACACCACGGTACACACACAATTATTCATACTAGACAAGTTTAGAGGAAACAAATATGCATGTCTGTAGGATGTGGAGGAAAAGTCAAGGCTTTGCTGAAAACCAAAATGAACACAGTGAGAACATGCTATCTTCACACATACAGTTCTCGGTTAGGACCTCATATATACAGGTGTGTGCCTTTCTAAACGACGTCCAATCAATTCAATTTTATGCAGGTGGACTCCATTATAATTAACTAGCCAACCCGCGGTGTACCATAATTAGGCCGGTTTTTTAATGATTTTTAAGCACAGGGAGAAAATTAACATTTGAAAAATCGGTAATGTAATAAATCAGCAAGAAAAGCAACAATGTAACAAAGCACGGAACGAACCAACACACAGCGTCGTAACCGAAAACTCGGTTTTTAAAGACTGCTTACTTCATTGTATTTTAACCTCAGTTGTAAAGGATTGCTTTAAGGATCCCTTGAGATACCCCCTCGCAAACCGTTTTACACGCTGCATATGGCGATTCACCTCTGCGAGAAACATGCCTCTATGAACAGTCAACGTGGCTCGGAGGTGCCAGGAGTTGGTGGGCGTGGCTCCTTCCTGCGTGCGCCATAGGTGTCTTACTTGTCGGCGGCTCAGTTAATCCACGCCCCTTCCGGCGTGCTTTCCATGGTTGTCTTGCCTTAGTGAATTATATATATAGATAATTAAAGAACACAGGAGCACCTGACTACGATGTGGAGTGCGACAGCAAAAGGTCCAAATACAAACAAGAGATTTCAGGTTTTTGATTTCTAATACATTTGCAAACCTTTCTGAAAACATGTTTGTCGTTATGGGTTATCGAGTGTAGACTGATGGGCAAAAAAGGTTAAATCTGTGCTTTTAAAATTTGATCTATGACAAGATAAAGTGTGTGGAAAGTGAAGGAGGCTGAATACTTTCTAAATTGACTGCAAATGATTAAGAGAGTTTGGGTCAGATGTGGAAACAGACAACAAACGACAAACTTCGGCAGTAACTGAAAATACATGCATACACAGAATGGAAAAATATGTTTTTTAAAGAAGGCACACCACACACATAGTTTAATTTTACATTTTTTGTTTTTTCTTTTTCTTTTTTTCTTTTTTATAGAAAAATGTAAGACAGAACCTTTTAATAACACTTTTTGACAGCAACAAATGTGACACAATCCACACCTCCCCATTAAACACAGCTAAAAAGGCAAGGAAACTTCACGTCACATCACTTTTGAGCAAAGATGGAGTCTAGAGTTGAGCAGAAAACATTTTTTTTAATCCTCAATCATTACCATATTGCAGATTATGGGAGAAAGGAGTCGAGACTCCAACCACTAACACAATACATTCCAAAATAAAAAGGAAACACCCTTTCAAAAATTCACTTAGAACATAAAGAACAATAACATGGTTGTTGTGAATGAATTCTTATAGGGCACTGACCACACTTGGAGCTCTGTGGACATCGGCCGAGGCAGCTGACTCATTCAAGGCTTCCATTACATTTTACACAATCCCAAAAGAACAAGTACAACAAGCTACATTTGTGTTACGCATGTTCTCGAAGAGTGGATGACACAAATTTCTTTATTTTTTTCTTTTTTTTTTCTGAATGGGTTTATTGCTTTGTACACCGACTGCTGCAATATTAGAAAGATGGAAACAGACAGAGAGAAGCTCAAGTGAATTTTATTAACGATGAACCTTCTACAATCCTATGCTAGATGTTACCTTTGGTTTTTTTGTGCAAACTGGCGTTTCAAACCCCTTGGCTCAAATGAATGTTGACCCATGTATTTCCACGAGAGTCTGAGCTCTGTGTTATTATCTGCTTAAAAAACAAACGGTCCTCAGACACGTTTTTAAGAGTAGCTGCTAAACACGATCATTATAAAAATTGCAGACTGTGCTTTAAACCCAGAAATAATCCAATAGATTATTTCAGTATTTACCTGCGTGCAGTTCACATTTTAAAATGCATTGGCTCCCATCTATAAAAAATAATTAAGTAAGTAAATAAATAAAGAAACTAAAAAAATACTTAATTACTAAATAAATTACTAAATTCTCTTCATTTCATTGAAACACTCAACTTTCAGAACTGGTGTTGCAACACAGTCCCTATAATTGCAGCTGCGTAATTTGAAATATGGTCTCCTGCTGTAAGACAAGCTAATTCCTATCCCACCAAAACTGTTAAAAAAAATAAAAAAAAAACCCACTGACATTGAGTTCAGTTGAATTAACATCCCCAAATAAAGCAAACTTGTTGAAAAAGATTTTTGTCTCCAGACATGGGGAGCAATTGCACCTAATATTGCAATAGAAATGTTGGTTTTGCTGCGACACTTTAGTTTAAGGGCTGCTTTACAGTATGTTACCTAAGCATAACTAAGTTTATATATATATTTAAATATATCAATTAAATATATATATATATATAATTTATTTATCTCTCTCTCTCTCTCTCTATATATATACATATATATATATATATACTGTATATATGTATATAAAGCATTGGTCATGCAATAAGAAAGTGCCTATAAGTGAACAAAATTCACACATTTTATTAGCATTCTATTAATGTTGTCTACTAAAAGCCTATTAACATACTGTTCATAATTTATTTACATTTTTCAGAATATAAATACTTTATAAATATACCTTGCAACCCTTGAACTAAAGGGTTAATGGTTTCTCTTCTCCATATGGCACTAAAATGTGTTGCTACGACACTGGCAAATATTGTGAGAGCGAGTATCGTTTTTGCCATATATAGTTTTGGTCATTACAACATACACTGTTCTTAAATTTTGTATCATGGGTAGGCCAGGATGGAGGCAATAATGCACTACTTTATACAGATTGCACTATTTGAAATAAATATTCATTTATACATTACAACCTGCCATATTTGATATGTTTTACAACTTTTTACACCACTTTTTGCTTGTTTTAAAACTTAATATATTTTTGTGCAAACAACCACAATGGAATTTCAACACAAACACTACAAAATATATCTAGAATGTAACTTTATGTTATGAATAGTCCTCCGTTTGCTTATAGTGGTACATATCTTGTCCTTCCTCCTGCACGTACTCCTCCCTTTTCTCCCATCCGTTGGGCCAGCTGCTATCCAACTGCGTTGTGGCACCGTAGGTCTTGGCCGGCCCAAAGGCACTGTAGCCCTGAGTAATGTCTCCTGTCTCTTGCTCCAACTCATCCTCATGAATGAAGCCACACTTCTCATCGCTTGTCAGCTCAGGGTCCGCCCAGGCTTGTTTTTCTCCGGAGGCAAATAAACCATAGAATATCACTCCCCCGTAGTGGACCAGTGCGGCAATTAGGAAGACATATTGCCACTCTTCACGAGTCTGCAGATGAGAAAGCGGGGTAAACTGAGGGAATTCATTTTATGATTTTATTTCAAATTATTTTAGCAGTAGAAGAGAGCTCTCCCATGGTAATGAGACAGAATTAAATATTATGTTTCAGTGGGAGAGTTGTACAGATCTATTAGGGATTATTTTAATTATTTTCAAATGTCTTTTATTTCACCCTGTTTCTTTTTTATCAGTACTCAAGAAACACTCTGTTTTTTTAATTGTACTTATTTTTCTACAGAAATTAACTAATGTATTTTGCGGAATTGCTCACAATAAATGAATTGTTCCAGGTGCAAAGTAATAAATGTAGTTGCTTGTGGTGTCAAATTTGCCAGCCACATAGAACTTTACCAAAAATATAAAAACAACAACAACAACAACATTTATTTATATAGCACATTTTCATACAAACAGTAGCTCAAAGTGCTTAAAAACAGAATGCCTAGTTCATATAATGACATACAGAAAGTGTTATGATCTGGCTTATTATAAATGACCACATAACAGGTAAAAGTAAAATACTACCCAATCAATTAATGGTCTACTCTAATTTTTTCACAAGGTCTGAACACCCTATTATAATGGGTGTGGACCACTGGAGGAAATCACTACAAAAATAAAGTGGACATTGCTAAAAATACAACAAGGTTTGCCCTGGCTAAAGAGATTTGCCCCAAAGTGAAGAGAAACAGATTAAGTGGAGTTTCCCATCCATGGTGTGGAGGTAAAATTTGGAAAGAAGGTAACTAACTAATTAGAAAGGTTTACCTTTGGGCAGACAGCATGTTTGAGAAATTAAGATATATCTATCTATCTATCTATCTATCTATCTATCTATCTATCTATCTATCTATCTATCTATCTATCTATCTATCTATCTATCTACACACTAGGGGGCTTACCCCCTGCTCATTTCGCTCGCCAATCCCCCTGGCCTGCGCTATGCACCAGCCACTTTGCCTCTCTGCCACTCGTATTGTGAAGAGGGGGGCTGAACAAGGAAATACGGTCGCTCCTCAGAAACCCCCTCTTAAATGGTGATACAATGGAAAATAAATACATTTTTTTTTACCTCCTCTTTGCGTGGTTAAATCTCTTGGCACAAATTCTTGTCTCGCAGGACATGAGTTCTTGATATTTTTTAATTTAGAATTTAAAAATGGAATGAAAATCTGAAAATCTAACAACATCAAATTAAAGTTTGATAAATTCTGAAAAGAATGATACCGAACATATATTTGTAGGTTTTAAAATAAGCCCGATTTAAAGCATGACAAAAACCGTGGCATAAAAATGTCACATAAAATCGTTGCACTTTTAGGCTTAGGACTTATTATATAGAGAGCAGATACATTGTGGCAGATGGCCAGGGTTCCTGCCCAGCTGGGATGTCTGGAGGATGGAAGGACCGGGAGAGAGACAATACCTCCACCGGGACATGAGAAGGTAGCCCCCCTGGTTTGCATTGGGGCCATGGGATTGGAGCTTGGAAGCTCAACCCTGTTGGGGCTGTGGCCTCCACCATGGGGCACCTGGAAGATTCTGGAGCTCTGGACTGCAGCACCTCCACCACACCAGGAAGTGCTCCCGGAAAATTGTCAGGGTGCACCTGGAACACATCTGGGTGCAACATAATAGGGTCCGCCTCACTCTTCTTCAATTCTTGTTTTTTATATATATATATATATATATATATATATATATATATATATATATATATATATATATATATATATATATACACACAATATATATATATACACACAATATATATATATATACAGTATATATGTATATATATGTAACATATATATATATATATATATATATATATTTTTTAACACAGTCTGGGGGTACTCTGACAACACCATAGTTAAGCTTCTTCACCCTTAATTAGTTTGCAAGCATTTTAATGAGTGGTAGCCTAACTTGCTACAGTGTAGTGAGAAATACATTGATGTACTGATCCATATTTTATAGACTGTGTTCTTTCCATAGTACAAGACATGAATAATAACAAGGATTTTCCCAGCAATACTGTGATATGTCTGCAGTCTGATGAGGAACCAAATTATATTCTGCACTTATACAAATCTCCTGGTTTACCAGTTAATCTACATCCCTGTCCCAAACTATGGTCATTGGTAATGACCAAAAGAATGAAATTACAAGAACAGGCTAATGAATTGAATTTGTCTTCAGTGTGTGGCTGGGCTGATAGGATGAGAAGCTCACTGTTTTTGAGAGAGCCTTAGATTAGGGTCACTGTTCCTCTGAATCAAGAGCAGCCAGTTGAGGTGGTTTGAGCATATGGTAAGTATTCCACCCAGGTGGTTCCCCCTAGAGCTGCTCTGGGCATGTCCCACTGGGCAGAGACAGACTCTTCAGCAGACCCAGGACATGCTGGAGTGATTATATTTCTTGGCTGTCTTTGGAATCCTAGGGAATTAATCTGGAAGAGCTGGAATTTTAGCAAGTCTGAGCTGACTTGCTTGTCCTGCTACCACTGCGACCCTCACCCAGAAAAGCAGTTTTGCAAAATGACATGAGACATACAGAGGCCATCCTAGAAGTTTCTAATTGGTTTTTGGTCTTATGAGGAATGCTTCAGTGAATTCATGGTAGAATTTATTATCTGTATATTTTTTGCTTTATTCTCCTCTTCAAAGCATACAAATACAAAGTATTTAAAATACCTTTAGATATAAATGAAACTTTTGCACAGACACATCAGGCATATTTACCTTGTGCTTTGTCATCGCTCCTACAATCAATGGACATACCATCCCAGACAATGTCCCAACACCATTGGAAATGCCCATCAGGATGCTGGCATATCGAGGTGCGATGTCCAGGTGGTTGACATTAAAACCTTAGGATAGATAAAAACATCAGCAGTGACTACAACGTCTCTTTTTTAATACAATGTGCCCTACTTAGGCTTACTGAGATGTCATTGATCCTGATAATCCACATTTCAAAGAATCAGAAATAAGATTCGAATGAGATATGGGATAATAATGACAAAAATCCCTGTTGGTAGACTGATGTGAGAATGGGAAGGGAGCTGTTTGCTCATCTAAAGAAAGACCACAAGCAATGGGCCATAAGGACTGTGAACATGAAGTTTAGTAATACAGACTTTAAATGTCTTCATTAAATTCCTTAAAAGGAGCCACATGCAACAATAAACGCATATTAATTTAACAAATAGATTAAGATTAAATGTAAAATTATAAAAACAAGGTATTCATACCTGATATGGCAAATCCACTGAAACCTACAGCAAGAACAAGGAATGAAATGGCTACTCCTTTACTATGAGAATAGCCAACCACCAGCAGCAGAGTTGCTTCCATGCCAAATCCTACAAGCAAAAAAATCATATGAAAAAAAATGACGTGGAAGCACAAGCAAAACAAGAAATGTATATGAGATTAGTTTATAACTTCAACTTTTAAATATTAACTATTTGCACTCATTAACATACCATATATTTATTTAAATTCTTCTTGTGAGGAACAACAGATACAACAGGGCTCATCTTATACTGCATGTGTCTGGATTCATTTACAAAGAACTGAATGGAAATTCTGTTATTATCATCATCATTATATTATTAATATTAATTATTGTATTACTAAATGTTTTTGGAGAATCTCATGTTTCATTCCTGGATATTTTCATCCTCAGATCCTATCAGTGTGGAGCAGTTCAACAGGTGCTGGCTATTCAAGCAATGGAAGCTTTTCTCTTTCCCCCCATTTAGGAAGGGCACTAGAAAAGGTGGTAGAGAGGTGGCAGACACACCTTTCACATAATTTCAACAATAAAAGGATTTATTTAAAGCATTTTAAAGCAACTGTGTCTTCAGACAGGAAATATTCAGAAACAATGCATTTAATGTCAATTTAAGCACATCTAAGACAAAAGATGTTAGCAAAAAAAGGTAATGCTAGAGTAATTCAGGGTTTAACTAAATGCATGGAAATAAGAAAACACATTATAGTGGACTGAATCCAAAAAAATACTTTAAAGCTTCAATTTATATTAAATAGTTAACACAAAAGAAAAACATGAAAGCAGCACACAAATCAAAAGTTCAAACTAATAACATAAATTACGACATGAGGCAGTGCTCACAACACTGCCAGACTGATTGAGGTGAGCTCACCACTCCTTTGGAAAAGTAAACTTCATTAACCTTTTTGTTAAATTTTGAAATCTTATTACTGAATTTCCATGGAGATAATTTGAATGTAATATAAATGGTCTTGCTCATGGGTATGTATCTCAAGAAATTTAAGGATTATATTCAGTGTTGATAACCACTTTTCTGATGTATTTATGGCTGCTGGAAGTGAATCAGCCGGATCACTTTTTGCATACTCTCCACAAATTTCCCTGTTAACGTCTGGGCATAAACAGATTTATTATCCCAAAACTGAAGTCAACATGAAACAAAAATAAAATGAAATAAAATTAAAAAGAAATTCAATTTTCTTTCTGTGAACAGTCTGAAGAAACTCCTTGCATCATAGACTGTGGTTAAATAAAGAGCACTTAAACTTTTCCCCAAGGTACCTTTGTGTTTAACTGTATGTTTGAATATAATGTTTTTCTGTAGATAATCCAACACTATTGCAGAAATCTAACAACAATTCGCTCTTTAAGTTGAGATCAGAAGGCCAGTTATCTCAGACAACCCACCCATCTTCCAAACGTGTTTATGCAGAGCAAGGTTGCAGGGCAGCTGAAGCCAATCCCAGCAATCACAGGGCACCAGGTAGGAAGAAGACAAGGACTAGGTACCAGTCCATTGCAAGGTAAACACACACAAAGGTCTATCTAGACATAGTGTGAGTGCAAATTCCCTTAACCTACCTGCTTTTGGACTGTGGAAGGAAACAGGAGCACCCGGCGGAAACCCACGTGGACATGGACAGATCACGCAAACTTCATGCAGGGAACCCTTAGGATGTGAACTCTGGTCTCCTTTCTGTGAGGTAGCAATGCTACTACTGTGCCATAGTGCCATCCCCCACACAATCCATTAATGGCATCTCCATCACTACCCATGTGAGAGCTAGAATCTTCCATCAGGACTACAGAGTTCATAAGCATTGTTTTTGAACACTAAAACTAGAGTCTCTAAAAAGGCCAAAGTAGTCCAGTCTCTTGTGCCTTAACATATAGGGCTATTTCTTCTAAATATTATAGTAACACATTTTTCAGTCTTTGCAAAAGAATCTCTCACATTTCAATGTATTTCACTCAACTCCACATTAAAAAATATACCTGCTGATCTCAGGGACACACTGATTACAAATATTCTGGTAGGTGTAATGTGCTTGAACAGTCAACCCATCATCAACAATCTGTTCCACCTCTTTTCATACTAAAACTCTTAACACTTCAAATTCCAATAGTGCATTGTAAATTAATAACCAGCTCTTTGTAAGTACAGTATGTAGAGAGTAGGGACTCCATTCCCGGACAGGTTTCTCCATTCCAGGGAATTCAGGAATCCCGCATGTCATTTCCGGGAATCCCGGGCTCCCAGGGATGACACAGTGCACGGGCATCTCACATGTGAACGGTTTTAGAACGACCAACACTTATTTTTAATAAAACTACTGCAATATGTTGACACCAATAAAAGACTAACCTTATCTACAAGCGGTTCATGCTGTCTTATAAGTACGTATCTAGTTCAGGGGTGCCCAATGCGTCGATTGTGATCGACCGGTAAATCACAAAGGTAGTGCAGGTAGATCACGTTGCATTCAAAACGTTAGTCTATCATATATCCTCCCTATGGCATTTGCCACTTGATTGACATACAGGGCGGCCAGTCTGAGGTCTCTTTTCTTGTAACACACTGGTCATCCCGCACGCATGATCAAACGTGCGAGCTACTGCAAAACTCCGGCTGTGATCTAGTTAGCCTTCCAATTTATATCGACTAAAGAAGGGATTTAAAAAAAAATGTTTGGGGAGGGTATGGGCTGGATGTGGAATTGGAAGAGGATTTTCTTATCACAATGTCACAATCGAAGTGCGTTTGTCTGATCTATCAATCTATCATTGCTAATCCAAAGAAGGAAAATGTGGGAAGGCACTTTCGAACTGTGCATAAAAACTACGAAACCGACTTCATTCCAAAAAGCGATCTGAGAAAGTGAAAGGAAAGGGAACTAAAATCGCAGTTAATCAGACAGCCATAATTTTTCAGCGTCTTGATTTGGGGAACATCCAAGACGCGCTTGCCGTTGCACTGAAACACCACCATTTCAGCTTTTACTGATGCATCCAGTTTCTTGTCATCATTCTGTGATGGCAAGTTTCTTGGCACAGATAATGTGGATGCAACAGACTGGCGCATTGCAATTTCAAGTTGCTGTTCAAAGCTGTTGTCTGACAGACGTCAATGAAGTCTGCCCCGTCCCGGCATTCGTGAACTGCAGAGTACAGACTCCTCCCAGTCCACTGTGCTCAGTCTTAGTCGGAGCCGGGGGACTGACTACTGCTGGTCTTTTGTTGACTGAATTAATCGGCAACACACTACACCATGGGCCAAAAAACCGTGCCACTTAATTATTTTCAACTATAACTCTGTTATTTCTTGATTGATTTTTACACTTTTAAACACTGTATATGCGAGCTTGGCCGTTCCCGGTTTCCCAGGAATTACAGCAGTTTCATGAATTCCCTAGTAGAGAGAGCATTGTCCGCTTATACTGACTGATATTTGGCCGTTATGTCCTTTATCCCATTACCAGAAAATTACAAATTTAAAAATTGTTAATTTTATTAAAATAATTGTAATGGAGATAATCAAAATGTACTTCAAATAATATTCAGATATTACTGTAAAAGCTGATTTTACATTTTCCTTAGAATGGTGTCACCATCATGTTCTCCATATAAGAGTTGTCGCTTTTAACAACACAGGTCTCACATCCTGTACCAAACATACCTCCACAATTCATGATTTTCCTGACAGCAGTTGTTGAAAGAATCTTTTTGCTCCGGAGGAAGTCTGCAATCTGTCCCCCAATGGGTACAATTATGGTCATAACTAGATGTGGCACAGCAGACAGCATCCCTACCTGAAAAACAAACATATTTATACAGTTATATAACTAGTTGAAAATCTCACATATCTGTTGATATAAGAAGAATGAATTTTCATTTACAACCCTTTTACTGCTAGCCAGAAGTGTGAAAACCTCACAACTTGGCTTGCTGCTCATTGATGGTCGAGTGTGTCGTTCAATACTTGGTTTGCAGTAAAATAAATGTTGAAATAAATGTTTGTGCTGCTGAGACTTCTCAGTAAAAAAATAGAGTTAGCACATGATGTAATCCTATTAGACCCTGACATTATCCTAAAAAAAGGAGCAACTTCAGCGCTCTTCATGAAAAGTGTATTTAGACATGAGTGCATGCATGACATACACTAGCTCCTAGTGAGCATAAAAAACTCAGAGGAAAACACATAATTTGTACAAAAGAAAAATAGGTAAGAAATGTTTAAAATTGTGAAGGCAATCACTATGGAAACCCTGTGGAAAAGAATATCACAAAGATGATAACAGGCACTCTGAAGATGTTAAGAAAAGATGAATGTTCTCCAGACATTCTGAACTTGATTCAGATTACATTTAATATTGCAATGTAAATTGACAGTGCGTAAATTCTGACATGCTTTCCAAAGGTAACCATGCCTTTGGCCCATAGTTAGTGAAGGGACCAAGAACAGTAGCAGATGTGTTCAGTGCAGACATGAAGTTATTGATGGTCAAGTATCCACACAAAGATTTTATCCTGTGATAGGCGTTTGTGCTATTAAGACATGGATTCTAATTACGTAAAATTTCTAGAAGAATATAAGCCTGCAAATGTCCAATTCTGATAATGTACTTCAATATTTGGGTATATACTGTATAGTACCCTTGACAATGTGGTTGTGTTCTGAAATACATTCCAGCAAAGTGTAAAACATATATTAAAGGTGTAAAGCAAAGGCAAAGTACATCCATATATACCTTCTGTTGGATAATGTGAACTTATAATGGAAAAAAAACTGATTTATTAACATGAGTGCTGAAAAAGTGCCCTGATTTTTTATAAGACTCGCAAAGCACACGGATTCGCATCTGATGAGTAAATGTTCTTGATCTACCAGTGGTTACAGAGGTCAAGGTCAGTGAGGGGTAAGATGTGCCTATAACTAAGGAAAGCAAAGGGACACGTCAAAGGCTGCTGTCAACACCTGCATTCAAAGATCAAACATTTTATATTGAAATAATATAAAGAAACGTCCAGCTTCAAGGAGATCAACATTTTGTTCTGGAAAAAAAAATTGTGCAGATGAATAGGAGAGGAAAAATCGGTTTGCTTAATGTCAGTAAGTAACATAAGTAATGCCTATAGGTAAAAGAGCTTTAGAGCAGATGTCAAGATTGGCACTACAAAAGAAGCAAACCTCAAGTAAATGTGGAATGTTAAGCGTTAGGTGATGCTAAGTATTGCAACAATTTCAAAATATACAGATGGTTAACAGTAAATAGTTCAAGTTTCCTCCCCAGTAACCCATTCTTGTACATTACCTGAACGTATTGGTGATGGAAACGAGTAAGCATGCATATTAACAATGTTAATAAAGAAACAAGCAATATGAGTAAAAGGGTATGAACTGGCAAAGAAAATATAATCATTAGTTTTTCACAAGATTACATCATTTGTTTGAACGCATCTGTTTAACAACGCATTTACACAAATCATACAGCAGCTTTTAGATATTTGCATGAGATTTTTCTTCTCCCCTGCTAGTTACTGTCAAAATAAATCGTTCTCTATAGCAATTTCAGTTGTGCACACCAAGTGCTGATCTATAGTGCAGTTGCTTCAATGGATTTTTAGTGGTAGGTTGAGCGACTTACTTAGTGTCGGAGATGAGAACTGAAGTGACAAACTTGTGTTTCAGAGGTCAATGCCTTATTGGTTTTTTCACATTGCTTGCCCATCCCTATAAAATCCACAAGCAGTTTTACCAGTAGATTTAGAGAGAAAGGTATATTTTTATAGAAATTTTAAACAGGACTCAAATATTAAGCACTGGGCTCCAAATATGTATCTCAACCAAAGCTTTATGCTCATTATCTTCATTTTCTCTCATACAGCCAGCAACAGACCCACTCAGCAGCTAGACTTGAAAAATGGATTCTGTAAGCAAATGAATACAGAATAGAATAAAATGCTGACAGGCAATCCTGGGTATTAAAGTTTAATTCACAGGAACATTAAGATAAATTAGTAATGAGTGCTGAGCTTAATAAAACCATGCAGAGCATTATTTATCCAAAGCAGAAGACAGCTTTGTGAAAAGGCAACTGGAAGGATCATTAACTGTTTTTTTTAATAAACTGTAATTAAAGATCTTTTGTATACTCTTTATTATTGGTTGGTAATCACTAGGTGGAATGTAAAAAATAAATGCCAGATACTTGTCTTCATTATATCAAAGTGCAGGTATATTTTTCTACAGTTTTTGTTCAGTTTTTACTTTAGATAAATATGCTTTTTCCCATAAGGTAACCAAATTTTTTCTATCATTGAGTTGTGAATCATCAGAAAGACATTCCTTTGTAACAATATTTAGCAGAAACTCTGATATTGCAGAGCATGAAAGAGAGAGGATGGCCAAAACAGCATAATGGCTCTTCACACTGATGTTGCATTAGTGATGAAAGATCAGTCTGGAGATCTCCCTTCGTTCCAATTCAGTTTTGTTGCTGAAAGTTCTATTTATTTAATGTAAGACTGATTTAATCACATACAAAAAAAAACTTTAGAAGGACAGTACAAAGGCAAAACAGACCCCAGATTCTTACACAGAGAGCATCAAAGAATCTATCTATCTATCTATCTATCTATCTATCTATCTATCTATCTATCTATCTATCTATCTATCTATCTATCTATCTATCTATCTATAAACAAACTCAACAACATTTAGCTGATAAAAAGTGAAGAGGGATTCCTTAAAATATTTTTTTTTCCCACAAGAACACACCATTCTGTCTAGAATAATTTATCAATCCTTGTTTTTCTAGCTTTTGCTAAATACCATCATGCTGAGACTTGAAGGTCCACAAAGTAGTAATATCTACTACACTACTTGATAACTTAAACCATGTAACTAGGCTCCCTGTGAGAATGATCACTGATACATACTCACACTATCTTTATTTTTATATGTTGCTGAAGTGAATTTCATTTTATTACACACATGGACAAAATAGGCTCCAATAACCGTTGCCATATGCAGGATCAATCAGTTCAAAAGAACACACAGTTCACCTTCTATAACAAAAATGTTAGTTTGTTACCAGTGAAGTAAAATGCCAACATCACTATTCAGACCATCAGCATTTCCATAGTGAGCCCCTACACCAAGTAAGTGTTCCAACTATTATGAAAATTTTCACTTTTTTCATTACATCTGTGTGCAGAGGGTTTTTGTTTTCTATGGGAAATAAGGTGAGCTGCAACTCCGCAATGATGATGAACTGTACAGATGAACTGTCCTCCGCAAAGGTCAGTTCCCTGAAATCATAACAACACACAATGCTGAAATATCAGCTACCTTTCAGTCATATAATCCATGCTTGATTTGTCATCAGCAACACACAAGGAGAGGGAAACCAAAGTGGAAAATCCCTGGCTACTCAAAAAACTGAAGAAATGTATTAAACAAAAGACTCAATGCATGCAAAGCAAAGACATACTGACTGAAAAAGGCACTCAGTTGAAACTTTTATAGGTAATGACCAGGAGAAAAGGATATGGTCATAAAACTAAGGTGGATACCTCAAGTTGAAAAGAGTCATCAATGCAAAACAATTCAAACTTCAGAGCTTATTCTAACAACAGAAGTCACAAAAAATAAAAGTTGCAGAAATCACTAAGTGTATAAAGTCTCGAATAATCCAGTAATTAACACAGTGACCTTTACTCGGATCCTCCAATGGCGTCACCCATTGTGCATTCCCATGGCAACATAGGAATAAGCTCCATGCAAATGACCATTGAAATGATCTTAGATTGGTGGCTCCTGCAGCCAACAGAAAATGGAGTTGAAAATTCTCAGCTCTTGGTGAAAGCATCTGATCACAAAGTAAATTTCAGAAATTGATTTCTTGGGTCTAAAAATACCCCAGAGGAATGTAAAAGAATGTTATCACCAGTATGAAGTGCACAAAAAAATGAATAAAAGATAACATTCATGACAAAAGAATCAAAAAAGGACCAAGATTTAAAAATTAAAACTATGGTTAAAAAAGGGAAAAGTACAAAAATCAATTAAAAGAAAATTTATATTTATTTTGATAAAGAACAAAATTCAGAAAAGAACATCCATCCATCCATTGTCCAACCAGCTATATCCTAGCTACAGGGTCATTGGGGTCTGTTGGAGCCAACACAGGGCACAAGGCAGGAAACAAACCCCGGGCAGGGCACCAGCCCACTGCAGGACATAGAAAAGAACAGAAAGAAGAAATAAAAAATATAGAAACATATCCACAATTAAAATAAAAAATATTAGCCTGTCTATAGTCCCAAATCCAAAAACTAAGTAATAAATCTAAGTCACAAAAAAGGAAAAAAAGAAATAAAAAAATTGTAAAAACCAACGTAATCAAAAGCAAACAAAGAAAACAAAAAGCAAAGACACAGGGTACAGTGAGCTATCTAATGCCCTTCTATCGAATGAGTGGCAAACACAGATGTTTGTAGCCCTCATGTGCTGCAGTTTAACCTAATGGTGGTTACCAACTGAAGTTTCTCACCACTGAGCTTAGTTATATGATTGACATACATGGGACAATACATTAATTATGGAACAGAAGGAGTCCATTCTAAGATTATCATGAATATTGTATCCTGTATTGTATATTGTAAAAGAACTAAAAAGAGGGAGAACAAGCTCAGTGTCAAGGACAGGCAGAGGTCAAGTCCAGTAAAGTTAACGACATGAGCAAAACTTTTGGGGCAAAGTTAAAAACCTGACCAGAACATGCTAACCAAACACGAGCACAAACAGCAAATCATAAATCTAGGATGGACAAAAGTTATGGGGCTATCCTTGTATATCCTGGAAATGCTGATGATGTCACACATCACAAGGTCAGAGTCATATAACCAAAAATAAGTCACAACAAATATGGCCACCAAAATGAAGGATGACCTCACCAAAATGGTGGCAGCATGAGTTCTCCATCCGAAAAATAAAAATAAGCCAACACAAAAAACATAATCAAAACCATAAAATGACACATGGGATTGATATAAAACTGAGAAATGATATGATTCACTAAAGCAATAAAATAATTCAAAACACTAAATGAAACCAGTTAATCAAAATTAAACTGGAATAGAGCACTATCAAGAAAATGGAAAAAGTGAAATACAGAGACAACAAAGGGCAAAATCCACAGTGGAACATAAGAATTACAGGCATATTAACAGTAGAAAAGTTATTTAGCTCAGTTATATTAAAATGGTACATGTTAAATAAAAGACACTCACACAATGACTTTTTGATCACACATGTAATGTCTGGTGCTTAGTTCCTAAGTCTGCAATAAATAGTGGCCTCATAAAGATTGTCCTCAGATTTCATATTCAAGGTTACAAGTCCCTGACTCAGCATCTCAGCAGCTGGCTCGAGCAGCAACATGGATTGCAGGCTTTTAACAGATGGGCATATTAAAAAGTCCTTGAATTTTATATACTAAACTAGCAAAATACCTGTGCTTCGCAGCGGTGAAGTACTGCCTTAAAATTTTTATTAAGAAGAAAATTAAACCTTTTTAAACTGAGGGAAAATATACCAAAATAATTATTTGTTAAGGATCTCTTTGTATACCACATTGTCAGTTCGGCCCTCCAGGTTGTAATATGACCAAGCTGTGCGCTGAGCTTACTCTTAAGCATGCAACGTACAATTGGCCAAGTGAACAGTAATCTTGTTTCAAATCTCACAGCTTGGATTGCTGCTGTCATAATCGGTTTGAGTTTCATGGTTTGTTTCAATTACAACAGTATTTGTAGGACTTGTGTTGAAGAGACATTCGGCATCTGTCAAGCGTTGTAAGTATACAACCGGTTTCATCGATAACTTCACATCCAGCTTTTGAGAGTTTAAACATTCATAAACATTAAAGTGTCCACTACTGAAATCGTCACCTGTGAATCTAAGATGTTTAAGAGGCATTGGCGGTTGTCTAAAGGTGTAAAATATTTGGCCATTTCGGTACACTTGAAAGCGACAACCGAACAATTCAGCGGCAGCCATCAACTCACATGCAGATCTATAGGTGAAGGGCTTAAGCATTTCACTCTTACAGTGCTCCTGTGTAGTATAATTATCTCCTGTACCGTCATCAGTCCACACCTTGAACCTGTCCCAATCATTCAGTACATAAGACACAATGTTCCTCCAGATATCAAGAGTGAATCTGATATGGCCGTGTAATATGTAACAAAGAGAATGGAAAAGGAAGGTGCCATCTCCGGGCATGGAAACCACTCGGTAGGTGACAGTTCTTTGATCGATGGTGATCACCTCGATAGACATGTTAATGGAGGTACGGTTGGAATGATAAAGGAAATGGGTACCTGAACAATGTAAAGTAAGTCTAAAATACCTACACAATAACTATAATCGTAATAAATGAACAATAAAACAGCGGAGAAGCCGTGGATTAAATAAAAAGGCTACAGTTATCAGCAGGGAGACGTGAATCCCATGGCGAAGCAAGGAAGGGAATGTAGAGACTAGAGCAACGGACGGCCTTATATAGACAGGCAGCCAACAACGTGGGAGGCGATGGGATGGGGGAACCAACGCCGCCTCACATGGTGACCAAGCTGCAAGCTATGGACGTACAGTATATATGTACGTAAATAGGATTCAGTTAGCGTTGGGAACCCGCGTACCAAATTTCTTGAAGATGGGCCCATAAGTAACAAACCGTTGAAAAGTTCAATATGGCAGCCGACAGTGGCATCATACCACCGAAATAAGTACCAAATTTCAGCCTTCTACCTACACGAGAAGTTGGAGAATTTGTGACATTGGAAACTTCAATATGGCGGCCGACAGTGGCATCATACCACTGAAATAAGTATGTACATCGGTTTCGGTTAGCGCTGGGAAGCTGCCTACCAAATTTCGTGAAGATGGGGCCATGAATAAGAAAGTTCAACATGGCAGACATTGTTGACCGTTATGACTGTTACGCGTAGAATTTCGAAATGAAACCTGCTTAACTTTTGTAAGTAAGCTCTAAGGAATGAGCCTGCCAAATTTTAGCCTTCTACCTATACGAGAAGTTGGAGAATTAGTGACGTTGGAAAGTTCAATATGGCGGCCGACAATGGCGTCATACCACAAAAATAAGTACGTACATCGGTTTTGGTTAGCGCAGGGAAGCCTTCTACCTACACGGGAAGTTGGAGAATTAGTGATGAGTGAGTGAGTGAGTGAGGGCTTTGCCTTTTATTAGTATAGATTAAGATTGGCTAATTCATGTGGCTCTAGTGTATTTTCATCCAGGTTTCAATGAACTAGCCAGTAAAGCCTATATTATGAAAAATTCTTGTTGGATGTTTTTCCCGATAACTAGAAATTACACTTAGATTTCTGAAGTAAATGGGAATGGGATGACTTGTTCAGAATCATTTTATTTTAGACAGGTCATACTTCCATCATTAATAAGTTTAAATTGTTTTTATTAATGTTGATTCACCAAATATTTTTAAAACTAACTTATTCCTGTTCAGGTTTATGGTTAGCTGGTGTCAAACCCAAATAAAGTCAGAGTATGACAGAACTAGACCTAATAAGATAGCAGCATAATATTGAGTACAAATGTTCTTGCAGTATTAAAATTTTGCGTAGGCATAGTACTTCAATTTTGTCTTTTCCACTTGTTTTTTGGATTGCTTCATCCCCCATGATGTCTTGGATGGTGGCAGAGGCACTATCGTGTCCCTCCAAGGTATGTGAAGCTACACAATGCTGTTAATTTTTTTTTCCTTTAAAACAGACTAGGGGGCTTTTCCCCCTGCTCGCTTTGCTCGCCAACCCCCCAGGCCTGCGCTACGTGCCAGCTACTTCATGTTTCTGCCACTCATGTATGTGGATTTCACTTTCACCAAACAACAAATCTTTTAATTCTCGCGGATATGCCTCTTCATTAGGAAGAAACAATACTTTCCCCTAATGGCGACACGAATTAGATGATCTACAAGTCTCAGACTTAAAGTTTAAACCCAAACAATATATTCGATCTCTTTTATCTGTTCTGTTATTTCACCAAGTAATAATTTCCGCTTGTTTGTGCTAATGTAATCTTTACTATCATTTTTTTTTGGAGACTTTTGAATTTTAGTACTTTTATTATCTCTAACCTGCTCTGCATGTGTATCGCTCCAACGTTTTGGAACCTCTTTACGGTGATCCACTTTGTCATCTACTCTTTGTTTTTTATTTCTGGCCCCGGGTGTGGTAAAATCTCTTGGCACAAAGTATCGTCTCTCGGGACATGAAAGTATCTCTCTGAAAAAGTCACATCTCATCCCAGGCTAAAAAGTCTCGTCTCGCGGAAAGTGAAAGTATCTCTCTGAAAAAGTCACGTCTCATCCCAGGCTAAAACGTCTCGTCTCATCCCAGGATTTTTTTATTATAATAGAGAGATATCGGTTGTGAGGACAGGATTGAAATAGTTTTGCCTTAAATGTGTTTTTATCTGTTCACCAGCACATTACACTGTACATTTACAGAACAACAGAAATGGCCTGAAGTCCATGTTTATCACTTTCCTTTAACCCCATCCAGGGTTGGCACTACAGATTTTGGGGCCCAAGAAAGCATATCATTTTGAGCCCCCCACCCTACCCCATGACCAAACCAGCCCTGTACAATAGCTGTGTCACCACATCATCAACATCTCCTCCTTCCCCTTTAAATTTCAGCTATAGCAGGATTAAATCATTTAGGGATTTGTATATACAGTAGATAACGTCTTTACATCCTACAAACAATTACACTCCAAATTTAGCCTATCAACAAACTTTTTCCAATATTTCCGAATTAGAAATTTCGCAAAATTAAACCTGTCCAATTTTTACTCACCTCCCACTCAATTTCTATTCCAGAAGAAATATTGATCGGTTTTGAAGACTCAGACAGAATTTCTATAATATATAAAAACATCTTAAAATCCCTTCCTTTCAAAGATCCCAGGGTACAATGGGAAAAGGATCTCTTACTCAATATTTTAGAAAAAAAACTGAAAGGCAGCCATGCACAGAATTCATTCCATATGCACAAAGCATACTATTATTTAACTGAAAATCTTATATCGAGCACATCTGTCTCATTTAAAATTGTCCAAAATTTTTCCAGGGCAAGATCTAACCTGTGAACATTGAAATCTAGCTTCAGCCTCACTAGGCCACATGTTTTGGGCATGCACCTAATTAACATCATTCTGGACATAAATCTTTAAATGGCCAACAGACATTCTTGCTGTCGCAATCACTCCTAATTTATTAATACCTGTGTTTGGTGTACTTCCAGATGGAATTAAAGTGGAGAAGGACAAACAAACTGTAATTGCCTTTACTTCACTATTAGCATGCAGACTTACTGTATCTTGCTTAACTGGAAGAATCGTAGCCCACCTCTTTTAAGTCAGTGGGTAATTAATGTTATATACTATTTGAAACTGAAAAAAAAATCAAATTCTCACTGTTCAAATCTGTTCAAACATGACAGAATCTAATCAATAACATTTTAGAATAAGCATTTATACTGGGGAAAGGATTGTCTTCCCTCTTTTCTACTCTTAAAGTTTTACTCTGGCTGTTGGCCTTCCTCTCTTTCTCATGGTTGGGGGTTGAATTAAATTTAATATTGTTAAGTTTGACTTGTTTGTATAGAATGTTACTTGCTTTAAATAAATAAATTAATTAATTAATTGAAAATTTGTGCCATACACCCCTCCCCCACCATGCACAGTGGTATAGCTCTGGTTGAGTCCCATTCTTATAAGGGCTGTCAAATTAGCTAAAAAATAAGGTTTGAATCAATTTAAAAATTAGCACATTTTTGAGTATATCTAAACTTAAGTTAATGATTCTAGGTGTTACTTGTTTTTAGGCATTTTTATACATTATTAGTTTTGTAACAGTGCCAACATCAAGAACAAAAGCCAAAAGGAAAAAATAATAGTGATATTTGGGCAATATCCATCAAAATCCCACAGAGCTGCGCACTATAAAAGAGAAGCCTCTGCACTGTTGTCTTTTAATTTATTATAAATATAATATTTATTTAAAATTATCATATTAAATATAATTTCAATAAAGGGCGAACAAAAATTAATAAAATTATGTTCCAATGTTTTTGTGGACTCCTGTCTGTCAGAGACCAATGCACTCTTCATAACTTGCCCCCTTACGGTGCTCCCATCCAAAACCAAACTGTGGCTCAAATGCAAAGCTAAATGCTACTCCACTCGTTCGCCACAGAATTTAAATATAATGATTCTTGATGTGTATTAAAATGTTTCACATTAGAATGCAACCTGCTGTTATTTATTTATTTATTTTTTGCAGTTGCACTTTGTGAAGAATGAATGATTTGTGGCTCTGGAAGTTTAAGCCTGTAGACAGAAAGGAAGGAGAGTTTTAACAGTCTAATTGAAGTATTTCAGTTAAAATGACAGGAAAGTAAAGTCCACAGCGCAACTCTGAGGTTGGTGCCATGGCTTATCACATACCCCATGAGCTGAATCTATAAATTGATTTCTTTTTCAATACTCCGCAACATTCAGATGAGAAGTTGTTAAAGTTCAGTGCTACACTACGCATGAAATAAACGGAGGTCACAGCATTATACAATCAAATTGTCAAGATCACCAAGAAAGCTTGCTTTGCAGGTCTGCAAATAAAAAGGGCATGTCCTTGCCTTCATAAGATAGGTTTCAGTTAAGCTTGTAATTAGAATATCTTATACATTTAAAATCAAGAATTTTCTGCCAATGCAGACGTGCACAGTCATTTTCTTTAAGCAGACCTCAGTATCTTTTTATTTTCGCAGTAGTCACCCTGAAGGTGCAGTTAAGTGATAGCTTTTTATTGAATGACTTAGCAGCCTATGTGACAGTGAACCTCCAGGAGAGGTTTTATTGGCACATTTAACTTCTTTTGACTGATGGCTATAAAATCAGCAACACAAAAATATTGATTGGCAGCATTTTTTAAACATTTGTTGAGAAGTTGAAGACCAGCAGTGTCTGTTAATTAGTGATGTGGCAAAAAAAGATCCTAAGAAGAAGGGCACTGGTAAACTACTAATGATATGAAATATCATAGTTACCCGGTGACACAAGACCCAGAGATGGTGTGGTGCCCCAGGAAGAAACTGCACAGGTTTCCTCAGGATGCAGGAGGAGAGGTGATCAAGTGGATACTGGTGGGGGCGCACACCGTCAGGTCATAGCAGAGAAGCTCCAGACGTTTGTCAAGATGTTAGAATGCCTCTTGGCAAAAAGAACATTTTTTTTAGCAGTTTTAATATGACATTCTGTGAAGAGTACAAGACCTGCTTTCAAGTACAGCAGTGGATTACTTGATACAAGAGTGCTAGTGGTAGAAACATACACCCTGGCACATACCGTACATGCACAACCAACCAGATACGGTAGAAAATTGTTTTTTAATCAGTGTGTCAATCAGAAGCCAATAACCTGTCACCTTGTCAGTATTCTACATTAGGAACAACTACTAGATTTACATTAGAGACATTAGGTGTGTAGAAATGCCCTGAAGACACCCTCACCACTTACATAAGGTATATTTAAATATTCATTCCCTCCCAAACCATTCACTGTACCATAGGCCAAGGCTTTCATTAGTGAAAGTCCAAAATAATGGAGTAATAATAATAATACTCGATCCACATAATTGGTTTCTTCAGTTTAGCTGTTGTTAACTGAAAGTAGTGTCTACAACCCTTATACCCAGTAGGAATCCAATGTTTTCAAAGCATTTTCATATTGGAGATATTTAAAATATTACCTAAAATTAATCAAAATGTCTGTGGGTGTGTTTTCAGTGTCACTGATTGAGGGAATCAGTGTTGAATCTGGTATTATGTTAGAGCACAACTATTTTCTTATGAAGAGAATTTCAATATAATGTTTTTTAAGCAAACATTTAGAGCCAGGGTCACTGGACCCAAACAGGAAATGTTTAAAATTAAGGCTGAAAATAGTACCACACTACACTAGGTATTAATCTTTGTTTTTCTAAAGAAACGTAGCCTGTAGCCTATTGACCAATGTCTCTTTCGAAGAGTGATGTTAAGATCCTTTTGAAAGTTTTAACTAAAAGAACAGAACAAGTGTTCTCAGTCAGTCAGTCATTATCATAATTATAATATCTTAAGATAAAATTAAATTGATCAAATCAAATCCAATATTATTTAATGCAATATGTTCCCTTAAGGTATCTGAACTCCAGAGGTTCAGTTGTGTACTTCCAACACTTCGCCTGACCTTCCTGTCATTCTCTCTACATTTCCAAGTCTCAATCCTTATGTTGTCTCTTTCACACCTCTTCTTCACTGCATCTCTTTCATTTACCTTGCAACCAAATGAGCCTCCACACAGTGTATCAGGCCTAGGACCATCAAAAATACTTCCTTTCTGGGGTCACACAGACTTGGGAGGTAAAGCCATTTAGAAGTGGACAGGTCAATCCTGAGAAGCCGTGCAAATGATGTGTGTGTGATTGTAAGTGAGTGAGTGTGCATGATTGAGAAAAAGAGAGAGATAGAGAAAGAGACAATCAAAGACTTAAAAAGCAACACTTATGGGTCCCACTCCCTGGTTTAAACCCATTGGCCTGGGTACATGATCACTGGTAATCTTGGGAAAGATTCTGGATTGGACTGAATCAGTCTACTGTACCTCCAACCACGAGTGAGTGGTGTGAGGCGGCACCAAAGGCATGAATATGTAGACAAGAGATGCAGCAGAATAAAGCTCATTGGAGCTGCATGGATTGAGCCATGGAAGAATGGTCATTTGAGGGAGCGCGGGAGAGTCACTAGGTTTCACAATATACTTGGTTACCAGTACCAGTGATGCTAAAATGTTAGCTAAGTAATGTCATAGAAAAATCAGACAATATAAAGATCTATCAACTAATTGTCACATAGTACAACCACCAAAACACAGTATTAAAAGATAACTCAACATCAAATGTTCAACACCAAAAACTAATAAACATTTATTAATTTCCCATTTTTGTTCAAAGTGCTAAATCCTAGTGTACATAAGTGATCAATATAATTCATGACAAGTTCAGGCTGCACATGAGCACATATAAGCTGTGCCATGTCAAGAATACTGTAGGTTCCAAGGTCCTGTCCTAGCAACTTGGAAAAAGGCTAGTGGTACCAGGCATGAAGGAAATTTTACATATACCAAAAAGAAATATTTTTCTAGACAAGACATTGCATTGAGGAGAAAGTCAGTAATCACTAAGCTGAATTTGAAATTAAACATTTTAATAATGTGCTAAATTACAGAGGCAAATTTACTACTTAGTTGACTATTGTACAACAGCGCCATCTACAGGGACATTGGGAATACAACCCCACCTGCCTCAAATGCAGAGTGTAACAGCATATTAAGGGCCTGGCAATGTGGGGTTTTATATAAATAAATATATGTACAGTCATTAATTATTGATTGTCAGCTGATGACAGCTCAGTAATCGGGATTCACCTGCGTCTGATTGCAATATAAAAGGAGCCCAAGCAGAAGAGAAAAAAAGGAGAACAGAATGAGAGAAAAACAGAGGTTAAGGCAAAAGTAGAATCTTGGCAGAATTATGGTCGAGCCAGTGCCGATAAGAAGAGGAAATGGGTGGTTGAGAACAGTCCCAAGAGGAGTGTATGGCCGTGCTTGACGTACAGAGGTCACTCCTGCTGAGCACACCAGGGTGCAGGAGTAACCTTACATTCCAGACTTCTCTCTGCTAAAGCCTGAAGATCAGTGGTGGGAGACGGGAACAAAGCTCAGTGTGGCACACCAATGAATGCCAGGGTCAGCAGTGGTGACGGTGCCTGTTGGTAGATGTCTCCTTGTGCTGAAGAAACACTAAAGGGAAACACTCAAGCACAGGAGACATCAGTTTTTAGAAGAAAGCCCTGTGGCTTATGATGATTTTTAAAAGAATTCTACTTGGGATTTTAACCTTATTTTTTTTGGAACATTTTTTGTTTATTTATTAGTTTTAATCTCTACCTGATAATACTTATTTTTATGGTATTATTTATTTATTTATGGAAGATTTAATTCTCTGCTTGAACTTTGTTGAAAAGCAAAAGCATTGGCACTTTTACATCATATTTTGTCAGTTAAGTGTCCTCATTGCACGACATATCCCAGTCATGTTATTGATGGCCCTGGGTTCAAGGACGTTGTGGCAGCTAGAGACATCCTGAACTGTCACAAGAGATACTACTGACCTTGTGACATGAAGATTTATTATGCTTACATGTAAGAATCCTATCCCCAATATTACCTAAGCCTAGAAATAAATAACTTCTTTCATTGAGGAATGTTTCAAAATTTGTTTTTAGAATTTGGCAAGAATTCATTAATGCTATTTTAAACGAAATGTTTTTTGTTGTGTTAATGTGCTGTAAGAGGAGCCATTCCACGCTGGGTTCTCTTGTTATAGTTGTCTGAGACAGGTAGGGCAGGATGAATGTTCAATTTGATGTTTTTTGGAATGTAATGTTTGGAATGCTATATTGATTGTACTTTCTCCAAATTGAATGTTACTGTTTGTGATTTTTTTTCTCTTAATAAAAACAGAGGTAGAGTACCAAAAGCCTGCAAAAGGCTTTTTACAAAAAAACAAATAATTAAGAAAAAATGCAATTTTTTGAGGTAGGTGTGTGCAGAAAGATGGTTGATCATAATGCTGTCTTATCTGCATTAATATACAAAGGCCATCCTGACCATCTCATTTCTGAATCGGTTTGTTTCCCTTAAATCGGTGCAAGGTAAACTTAATGTCATTACAATAAAATGAAGTTCCTCACATAAATTTTTAGTACATACACATTACCCTAGCCAGATAGCATCTGTTTGAAATTGTAATATACTGTATACTTTATAGACAATCAATTAAAAAAAGTGTGACCTCTATGCCATTTACTTACTTTGCTTATTTCAAACCCGAAAACCTCTTCAAAGTAGGCTGGCTGGCTGATTAGCAGCAAGTAGAAAGTCCAGCTTCGACAGAAGTTGGCAACAATGATTGCATAGACCGGCATTGAGGTAAAGAATTTTCTCCATGGTGTTTTGAATTTCTGCAAAAGAAAATAAAGAGGTGAGATGGAGTGAGGTGAGACTGAAAGGACTAATGAGTGAGAGAAGTTGAAATTTGTCCAGAGGGTTCAGAGCTCATGTTCCGGAAAGTTCTGCTTTACAAAGCATTGTGATATTTTTGCATATATAAACATTTCAACTTATATCACTCTACAGCTGTCTGTTAAATTCAAATTTCTTGATTCATCTACCATCTACCCACTTCATTTAAGTACCAATGTAATTCTAGTCAGGGCCATGGGAAGCTGAAATGTGCCAGCAACAGTTGAGGGGCAGGAATCTTCTCTGAACATAGCATGAGTTCATTACAGAACCAGTTTATGATATATTTTTATGCTTCAACCAATTTTTGTAACATCCAATGTAGTGGATGGCCGGCGCCCTTGCCTGGCTGGAATGCCTTTGCAATGGAAGAACTTAATGAGAGAGCGTGCTCAGGGCACTTTCTCCTCCAGAATGTTAGAGGGCAGACTCCTAGGTTGCTGCGGCACCACAGACTCCCACAGGGATTTCATGGAAGTTGGAGTTTGGTACAGCCATGTTGGGTCACGTGGGAGCCACAAGGGGGTGCTGTGGGGTCTCCTGAGTCCTACATCATTGGACTCCCATCTTACCTGGAGGCACTTCTGGACCAGTGTAACAGGTGTCTAAAATACTAAGTTTAGTCATTTGGAGCTTCACTAAATCCTGATAACATTCATCATGTGGCATGTTTTCCTGTTGTGTTCCTTTTTTTATTTCCCTGCTCTATTTATTGTGTTACTGTTACATCATCAGTGTGAACCTCTCCCAGTGTTCATTGTGTTACTGTGAGAGGAGAAGGAATTTGAAGCTTGAACAGTCGTTTTTTTTTGTTCTTTGTTTTAACATTTCAGTTCAGCCTGTTAAAAATTTTAACGTCAAAATAAATAAAGGAACTGATTGGGGATTTATTACTCCTTCATAGAGGTTTGAATGGCACGTTTCAAATCAAAATGCAGAAGCTTCAAGAGCTAACCAGATGCAAGGCCAGGACACAGCAGTGTGGCATGTGCTGTGGAGACTAGTTACAGGAACACTCCTATAAAAGGAGCCAGCAGCCACTACACTGGGAGCCAGAGTCGGAAAGGAGAGGATTACGCTGGTTAGAGGAAGAGAGGAAGCAGACTGAAGCAGAGACAGAGAAAAGAAGAGGAGAAGAAAGTACTTTATTGTGAAAATTGTGCTTTGTATCTGTGTTGATAAGGTGGGAAACGAGGGAAGTCTATGTCAATATATGTATACAATATTTTTTTATTTACTATTGCGGCCCTAGGCTATAAAAATATGGAGAGACAGATCAGCCTCGGGCAGCAGGGCTCCCTAGTGTTGATTTCTGATCAGTATAGTTAAATAATTTGCGGATAGGTGAATCACTTCACTTTTGCACGTAACAAATCAAAGGTTCATTAGAACAATGTTAATAAGAACAGGTCATTCAGTCCAACAAAGCCTTACAATAACATCTACCAAATTTCTCCATTGATTTGAGTTCTTCCACCATCTTAGTAATAAACTAGAAATCTCACTGGTCCAAACGTTTATGATGATTTTTACAAAAATGGTTCCACTGTCTCATATAACATTTTTTTAAAGGCTCTCACATGGAATTGTACTCTTCTCTATTAAGACACAACTCACTTCAATGGCTCAAAGCAGGACATAACATTCTTTACCCAGCTTAATGCATGATTCTGTTTTGCTTAAATATCAATTCCATTCTAACATTCTAAAAAAGTTAAAAGGCTCGTTGTTATTTGTTTGGTAAGTAGCCAGTGATGCCTGTGGTTTAATTTTTCCCAGTTTCGCCTCCAGCTCATTGACTTCTTGTTGCTTTTTATAATCATTCACCTGTAACTATCATCAAATAGCAGAATGAATCATTGATCTATTCCTTATGGGCACCCCTTGGAATTGCTCCTGCTATATAAGGCACATCCCAGCCTGTTGAATGTTGATTGGCTGGATTAATTAACACATTGTTATGCATGTTGGTGGCCATTTATCACAACAGGACAGTTTTGTTCTCTTCAACACAGAGGGGCAGAAGCACTCTTTTCTGATTATAGAGTAATATTCTAACCTGAAGTTTAAAAAAATCCATAAAACCATTATTCAGTTACTCTCTATGGCTGACACAGTCGAAGTCTAAATGGACTGAAGTGATTTTCGTTCCATTGCAAGCTGCTGAGAGAGATGCAAACAGTTGGCTGAGTGGGCGTACCTCTGAAGCACTGACAAGGCTGGCACTTTCTCCGATACTCTCTTCTATATAGCGCCTTTCCTCTTCTGAAATTGTAGGGTGCACAGCTGGACTCTCATAGGACACCAGAATCCAGAACATATACCAGAAAATTCCGAAGCATCCTGTGATGATAGAAGAAAGTGAAAAAATGAAAATAAAATCCAAGCAAAGGAAAATTATATATATTTCAAACTGAGAGAAAAGTCCATGACTTCAATTCATTCATAACATAGCCAAGACTTACTTTACACTATAAGGCTTAATCAGCAATTACTGTAAATGAAATTATAACTTTTTGCAAAGGAGAATATTGCTGGAAGAATTTTGAGAGTAAGTCAAAAGAAACACTTAAATAAAACACATTGGTGGCAGCCTTGCAGATATATTTCAAAACTGAATCAAGATTAAGTACAACTGATAGCACTTAGTTTGTTGATAGCTATTGGAAGAACACTAGGGGTCACTTAAACCTAACAGACAGATTCACAGACACAGAGTAAAAGTACCAAGAAGTATTCTTTAATTATTTCTTCTTGCACAGTGCCTTCAAAGCACCACAGACACAGTAAACACAATTAAATCAATATCAAAACACCATTCTTCTCTCCTCCAAACCTCCTAGCAAGCTCTGTCACACTCCTCCCAACTCCGGCTTGCCTGCTGGGTTTTCAGCAGTCCTTTATATAGTGCACGACCCAGAGGTGCTTCTGTTCTTCCTTCCACGTGACTTGCCAGCACTTCCGGGTCAGACGGAGAACTCAAATTCTTTAGTTAGCCCGGAAGTACTTCGGGGCTCCTGTCCATGTGATCCATTGGTACTTCCGGGTTATAGGGAAAGTAAGACAAGCTCCCCCTGGCAAAACCCATGGCACCCAAGAGGGCTGTGAAACCGAATTCCAAGTCCCAGGATGCCCCGCGGGAATTCAGGGTACCGCTGTACTCCAGGGGAGCTACTATCTAGCGTCGTGGGGGAGGCAGTGTCAAAAAGTTGCTTCCTTCCCCCATCTTTTTCTTCTCGGGGCATCCCTGCTTGGTTGAGCTGCCGGCCGTCCATCACACTATAAATGATAATGTGGTTAGCCTCAAAACATCCATTCTCTTGATGTAGTGTAGTTCCAGTTCAACCTGATTGCAATGGCATGTGTTGAAGCTCGAGCAAAACCTGCTCCTTCCAGCATTTCTCAAATAATTTCCACATTTGTCTTCTCCCTGTGGAGCATGTATTATATATATTGTCAGAGACATACTCTTTTAGGACAGCTTAAAGGCTTGTAATTCCACTCTGAGTCGAGGGTTGGCACTGTTGCCTAATGCTCCTCCTTTCTCTTCAACAGATCTGATGACTGGTAATGATGTCACTTCCAGGTTCCAGTCCTCTGAGCCCAACTCTTCCACTCTGGCTTCCTCTTAAGGTATCCCACCACCATTTTGGAGCAATCTTATGTATGACTCGTATCTGAGAGGATGCCCTTGTTGTTGTTTTGATTTTTCCACCAAAGATAAGGGGTTCATCTTACAGTGCCCCAACACTTTCACATTTTTCTTTCTGCAATATTTATAGCAATGTTTTGCCCAGCTGGCAAGACATTGCCATGCACAGAAGAGGTACATGACTGGTACAGTGTAATGATCACATTTGGAAAAATACAATTTGAAATAAATATTGGGAATTTTTGAGTCCTTCAAAAAGGGGCATTTAAAAAAGTAGTTAGTGAGTAGGGCTGGTTGAAGCATTATATCACAACAACTATCACAAACAAATCCAAAATTAATTCCAAAACAAAAGCCAAAACTAAAATCCTATGCTTATTTTAGAAGTGACTATCCTTTGCCTAAAACAGTGAATGTTTCTGCTTTCTCATCTGAAACAAATGCAACCCTGCAGCATACTATGGGAGCAGATAGTAAAAATAGGAGAGTGGAAAAACTCCTTTAATTACAATTTGAAACTTGCTGATGTAGTAATATCTTCCGTTCCCTGGATGCGGGACTCTGGCTGGATGGTCATAGGACTATGAAAGGTTATTCTTGAGCCTGGACGTGACTCAAGGGACTGGCACTGAAGTAACCTTTGGGAGAAGTGTATCATAATTAAAATCAGGAGGTAAAGTAGGGTCTGTGTCAAGACAACCTTAATTTTTTTACAACTCTCCTGAAGACGTAAATGTAAAATAGTTAAAACTTAGACTGGAAGTGCATCCTATATTAATGCCAATATATCTCTTCTGATTCTGTAACATTTGACTCAGATTCAGCTTAATAGAACAATGGATAAGTAATGGATTAGTAGTAAAAGAACAGTCAAGGAGGAGGTCAAGTGCATCAGGAATAGTAAAGGGGAATTAAAAGATACAGACAGTGAAATAGCAGATGCCCTAAACATTTTTCTGAGGTGTTTACAATTGACCAAGTAGATAACATCCCAGAGGTAAACGCAACTACTAAGGAGGTACTGAGGGATTTGGAAATTGTAGAGCGAGAAGTGCTGCTCAGATTAAATAAGATGAAATCAAACAAATCACCAGGCCCAGATAATATTTATCTTCGTGTTAGTTAGTTAGGCTAGTGAGTACATATATAAACCCTTGACACATATTTTTAAGGAAGTCACTGTGCACTGGAGAGATTCCGAAGGACTGGAAAATGGCAAATATCATCCCATTATATAAAAAGGGTGACAGGGCAGATCCAAGCAACTATAGGCCAGTAAGCTTAACATGCATCACAGGAAAATTAATGGAAGGAATTATTAAGCATAAGATTGAGCAACACATGGCAAGAATAGGAGTTATTCTAAACAGTCAGCATGGGTTCAGAAGAGGGAGGTCTTGTTTTACTAACATGCTGGAATTCTATGAGGAGGCAACAAAAGGATGTGATCAAAGTAGAGCTTATGATATTATTTATCTGGACTTTCAGAAAGCATTTCATAAGGTGCCACATGAGAGGTTGAACATCAGATTTCCTGTTTAGGGAAATGTTATTATGCTGAAATTATCTATCAGCTCCACAAGTTTTATTCTCACCTGGACAAAGCTGGCACACTGTGAGCTGCAGACTGCAGTTGTCGAGACTTAAGAACTGTGTACAAGTGTAGCAATGTGAGATATACCTTCATAAGAAATTACTTTTTTGCCGTAGCTTAACTCCATCTTGTCATTTTCTTTCTAATTATTTTTTTCTGTGTCGTTTGCTCTTTTAATTGAACCTGAATGATGTCAATTAATGAACAGCAGAGTGAACACAGATACAAATAACAATGAATGCTAAAGGGCAACAGCTAATTTAATGTTAGCATCTTCTGTACTTAGTAGCCAGGAATGACCTAAATAACTTGAACAATAACAAAGAACAAAAAAATAAACAGCAAGATTATACCAAAGAATTGACCCTCCAATAACATATGTACAGTAAATGGTTACCTCATCAAAAAATTAGTATAACAAGTTTGTAATTTCTGGAGTAACACAAGAAAGCATTCCACTGCAACACCAAGTTAGTCCTTCTTGTCTGTCTTGATGACAGTCTGCTGTCATCTGTTGCTGAATGAGCAGAAGACATTAACAGGATCAGGAACTGAGTTTTGTGTGCAGTGAAATTGAAATGAATTGTCTACCCTCTTACTGTTGTTGAAATGAGAACTGATGTCCTCATGTGATGATGAATATGATCAACTTATGTTTTTTGTCAAAGTTTATACATGACAAATGAATACTATAGTGTAAAAACTACTGTGTTGCATTCAGCTAAATATTTTGACCCAAGTACCAATTTAATTGCTGGATATTAAGTGCTCTAGTTCGATTCTGTACATCTTGGGTTTGTTTCCATCTATACTGAAGGCTGCGTACTGCCAAAAATGTTACATTTTTCTTTTTTTGTAATGCATCCATCTGGCATTTGAAACTACACACTATATCTGGTGGTTACCCATGGATTTGCAGCTTTACTGGCAAAAAAATACATCATATTACAGACTAGCCACGGTACCTGTCAAAGACAGATAATAGGATAATTTAAACATATTCACACTTTGAGCAGCCTTCCTCTGTATGTGCGTGTTCACATACAGCCTGCTTCTCAGACTCTGCTATTATTTTCAAGGTGCCTTTCTCATCACCTTGTAGTTTTATACTTTCCATCTTTGAAGGTGACTCTCTCAGTGTGCGCCTTTACTCCTCCTTGTGCGTTTCACACTTGCACTTCCTTCACCAAAGCCTAACTGACTGATCACACCAAAGCCAAACTGACCAATCAGATTTCTCTGCGGGACTGGACACACAGACCTTAGTGTTTTATTATATAGTAGATGTTGCAGTGTCACACAGAGGTGCAGCAGTACAGTAAGTAATTCCATCATTTCAGTTTTTGAACGCTGGTTCCTATCTTGACCGGGGTCACCTTCTCCTTATTTTGGCAAAGGGTTTCATATGGGGACTCCTGTTCCCTCCTTGTTCCAAAGACACTTAGTCAGTTTGACTGGAAGATCTACATGTGTCCAGTATATAAGTGAGTGCTGTAGTGTGTGAGATGCGCCTTGTATCTCATCAACAGTTATTTTCAGCCTTGTGTTGGATGTTATTGGGATAGACTCCAGCTCCACATGACCTTCTGAAGGTATAAGAAAATAACTTATGGATTAAGCAAGTTTGAAAATGGTCTGTTGGATGGAGAAATAATAAAAATATTCATATTCAGGAAAGCAGTGGCTGGTACATTGGATTTTAAACTAAAAGGTTGCTGATTCAATCTCTGTGTGACCCAGAATGAATCACCTAACCGGTTTGTGCAGGTTGTATGGCAAAAATATATTTAGATAGTTGCAATATATTCTGAAATTGCTTTAAGAATGTATGTTTGCCAAATAAACAACAATAATACCCAATACAGCCATTTGGAAGCAGATTTAAACCAGTAACAATATACCCAAGGCATGAAACCTGCCCTAAGTGGGATGCAAGTCAGTTCAGGAAGTGGTAAGTCCACTTTGTTAAATCTGCCATTACCCTAACCTTCTTACTGGGTGCCTGATACTCCATCTACGCCAGGCAGTCACCTTATTACAATTTACACACGAAAGCAACTATTAAATAATCAAAACAGAGTCTTGTCATGATCTTCACAATACTTTAGTGTTGAGTCACCATTTCACATCATGCTGTCAATGAGAAGGCTTTCTTTAACCCGGCAGGCCCTCAGTTCTTTCAACTTAGACAGACATGGTTGAAGAGTGCTTTCCAAAGTTTTGGTTGAGTAGTACTTACCATAAACATAGAAAACTGAAGACCACCCAGAATATTGCACCAAGATCCCGGCCAAAGGCATGGCTATGACAGCACCAGCATAAGAACCTGAAAGATAAAAAACAGAGAGGTCTTACAGGCTGTCCCGATGACCTTGGTACTCAGTGGACTGTCATGTCCATTAGTATAAGAAAAGCTTCCTTGTGCTTCAAAAATATGAATTTTAAAAACTTCATCTCTGTACCTATCCTGAGAAATTCACTTTGAACTGCTTATAGATTGTTAGCACATAGCAACTAAACAAAAAGACGTCTCAGAAATGGAGGTATCTGCTGCCTTACCACAGAAGGAAGTTGTGGCCAGTCTGCTTCTTTCTAGAGGAGGGGCCCATTTGCTCCAGATGCCGTGACAGGCAGGGTAGGTGACACCCTGTAAAACAGCACAGATATACCATCAGTCTGTCTTCTTTGAACCATGAGCTGCACCATTACATTTTAATAAAGTACACATTTTTCTGAAATGTAACTCATCTATTAAACATGTATAGATGAACAGTGTTACTTACTTGCTATGTACGTTGCAAGGATCATTTTAGCTGCTTCATAACAAAACACTAAAAAGTAATATAACTCAATAATGAGCTTTTTTGAATAGGCTAATGAGTTCTGTTTCTAAAGAAACAGGCCCATATTAATTATTTCACAGAAAGTCATAGTTATTGGCTATGGAACTGGAATCATATTGTTATGACAAAAATCTGTTAAATATTTATGATACAAGTGAAAATTAAACTAAAATTACTATGCAGAGAGTAGCAGAGGTATCTTATTTGTGTTTGGTGTTTCACACAGAAGTGAACATGTCTGACAGCACTCAAACCAATTACAGGATCACACAGATGTTTGAGTTGATACCAGCAGTATTGGGCACTAGGTAGAAAATAACCCTGACCGGAGCGCCTGTCCATGACAGGCCACACTCATTTATGCTGTAGGAGGGAAAATCCTTGCGGACAATGAAAGAGTGTCCAAGCTCTTCATAAACAATGGACAGACCAAGATTTGAGCACTGTCTACTGACTCGGTAAAACAGCAGAGATAAATAATTGACTGAAAAAAATAATCAACTCAAAAATACAATTGCATGACAGAAGTTGCTTGAGCAAGAGCTCATGTCAGATGGTGGCTTCGCCAGATGTCTGTTCATCAATATGGCAGTAAAGATTTACACATCTAGCACCACCTTCTAGACCCGCTTAATCCTGAGCAGGGTCACAGGGGAGCTGGAGCCTATCCCAGCAAGCAAAGGGCACAAGGCAAGAACAATCCTTGGATGGAGTGCCAGTCCATCATTGGGTGAGCATAAACACACACATGTAATCTGGAGCCAAATTATAATCACCAATCCATCACACATACATGTCTTTGGACTGTGGGAGGAAACTGGATCACCCGGAGGAAAACTACGTAGACACAGTGAGAACATGCAAACTCCACACAGGGAAGACATGAGACAGGAGCCCTGGTCTTCTTACTGTAAGGCAGCAGTGCTACAACTGCATGACATCTACTTCACAGAGCTACTGTATATGAGTGTATAAATAGATTACTGAGATTACTTGCCAAAAATAAGCAACTGGACCAAAGGTGAAATATGACAATAATGTGAGTGGCCTGTTGACCAAGGAAGGTGGCATGTTGAATAGGGCAAGTCGAGGCAGGGACAAAGCTCAACATTGGCTAGATAGAAAGAAAAACTATGCACGTGCTCAAAGGATGCAACTGCAAGAAGAAGGGCACCAGCATATAATGGGCGACCTTGAAAGAATAAATGTTACACCTTCCTAGGGCTCTTTTAGGGAAGGGAACAAAGGGAGTTGAGAATAGGGAAGAAATGGCACTGCAAACAACACCTTTTAATTCCCAGAGGACCTACAGTCTCGGGCAGGGGCACATGGAGCCATGCTGTCCTTTGTACAGATTGCCTAGCTTGGTGTCTGTGACCTGGACAATGGAGGGTGCAATAGTGATGTGGTCTCAGAGGCTGTGGCCTGGTAGTCATGACACTTTATTGACCCACTCTTCATGCAAGAAAGAAAGTCCTGAAATGACCTTAGGAGGACATCACCAGAACCTAAATGTGATGAAGAGAGGCCATTGCTGAGTTACTGGAGGTTGTGGGTGTCTTGTTGTGGTAGTTTAAGGTGGGCAAGTGGGGGGGCCACCCAGCTACATAGCAGGGGTACAATACCTCTAATTGATAGGCCCCTTAGAATTAGGTTATTTTTGTGGTTTTCTTGTGGTTTAACTTACTCCCTGTGTTTTTTCCTAATTTCTTTATTTTAGGATGAATGAATGCACCTTTATTTTATTTTTCTGGCATCTCGGGTTCTATTCTGGACATTAAGGAGCTCTGCGGGCATCCCTTGCTAGTCATAATAATAATAATAACAACAACAACAAAAACAGAAGCAACAATAATCATAATAATAACAACAACAAAAACAGGAGCAATAATAATAATGATAATAAAAAGAACAAAAAATTGTGTTTTGTTATTATTATTATTGTTAATGCAGCAGCAATGTGTTTACATTACAAAATTATTTCCAACAGTAATGCATTTTCATTAATAATTACATGAATTAAATTTTCATTTATTTATTTTGCATGAAGGTTGTCTATTTTTTGGAACGTTCTGTATTATTATGATTATTGTATTTTAGCACAACGGGATTCTTGACAAGCAGGTTCCAAAGAACAGAAAAGGACAAAGATTAATTTTAATAACATTCCTTGAAAAAAGTGTACACATGTCAGCTTCCTTGTCACCTCCAGATGGGATTTAGTTATAAACAATTATAATCTCTTTGTGAATTACTTTTCATGCAAGATTAATGAGAATAATTTATGATTCCAAGATATGTCAGATACATATTAAATCAGGAGAGATGTATTATTAAATTTTAATCACGTGTTAATTGTCACACTGTCAGCTGTTGATGAATGAGAACCATTAAGGGCTGTTTCATAAGTGACTTCAGTATTAAAAAATCCGTTATATAGTCAACTAAATTAGCTTCAATAGACTTCACACACTCATCAGATCTCATTACAATTGTCTGGATTACACTAGTACGTTTCAGCCTCATGCTTGTTTAATCCTGTAATTCTGTTGTCTTTTCTCACAAGCACTGAGAACACTCCAGAATTTAGTGGCTCGTCTCAGTCTGCTCTTAACGCCAGACCAGTGGCCATGTCTCGCTCTTCCTCTCTCTTCTGTCTCTCTCTATGAGTCCAGTTTTCTTTTTAATGAGAAAGCACAGATGTTACTATGGCTAAAGAGAAAAGCTCCTCGACTTCACTGGCGCTCACATAATTGAACGGCTACAAAACCAAGAACTCAGAGAGACATGCTGCGTCTGTGCTGTAAAATGCTAAAAAGCTGCCAGTACATTGATTATAAAAGACAATTTCAACATATTCATACATCCAAGCACAACGTAAAAAAATGAGCATCCATTAAAAAGCCTGAATCTATTAGAAATGATGATGAAATGCTCTAATTGCATTTGTGCAGCTCCATGAACACTAGCTTGTAAACAGAGAGCCTACGACTGATTGCAATGAATGTATTAACAAAACAAAATGCAGGAATATAAAGAATAAAGAAAACAATGCATTCTGGGAGCTGGGAAGCATATGTCAAAATATGAAAATCAGAAAAACAAAAAGAGGAAAGGTTCAGGAGAATCTATGGATTTATTTTCAGATGAATTGAGTGCATGGGAGCTCAGGAGCTGTATAAAGATATTTGTGTTTGAATAGAAAGCGGCAATGGAGAAAATATTTACGTTCATGTTAAGTAATTCAGAGAAACGTTTGATGTAAGGTGTGCCTTTATTTCAATTTGAAAACAAGATCAACTAAACAAAATATGTGCCTTTATGGAAATCTGAATATAGGGGGCCTGTGAGAAATAAGTGACTTGGCTTAATGTCCAAATGTAAGGGAGGAGGAAGCCAATGTACATTTACATAACTGGCACTAAATAGAGTAAATCTTTAAAATTCTATATTTAAATCTACACAAATGAAAATGTATAATAGTTATATATTTTTTAATTAAATAGTAGGTAATTAAGACTTAAATTTAAATGTACTGAAATATGAAAAACACTGTTAACTAGAAGAACAAGCATATTTTAAAATATTTACTGTATACACCAGGCTATAAATGAGAATGCATGAGTTTATCAAAATTGATTTTCAAATGCCAGCGCCTTCATTGTATTTCATCTTCTACTCTTGTTTTGGTTTCTTGCTATGATTTACCATCTTTGACATAATGAAGATTCAAGGTTTTTATTTAGCCACATTTACATTAGAAAACATGAAATTTGCCTTCTCGGTTGCATCTAATAACAGAAAGAAAGAAAATAAAGATAATAGAACATGTCCTGCCTTACCCATCCTCTTGATTTCTTTCTCTCCAGTTTACACTCCAGCACAATTTTTTTTCATCAATCCATCTCTTCTTAGTACATGTCCCATCCAGTGGTGTTGCCTTCTTCTCACGTTTCTAACATGCTCCTTTCTTTGCTAATCCTTTTCTGAACTTCTGCATTTGATAATTTATTGATCCAACTGATCCATTCTTCTCCATAGCTGCAGTCCAAATGCTTCCAATTTATGTCCTTTTCTCGTTGTTCATGTCTCTTCTCCATATGGATTCAAATTTTGATTATGCATTTGTGAAACGTGTCATTTTCTTACACCTGATTTTGCTTTTTTTTCTTTCTTTTTCTTAAGCTCAGAGATGTATTTTCAATCGATTTAGTGTGTATTTGTCCTTTTTAACCTCATAACAATACATACATTACAGATCAATAAGACACGTGTCTTAGTCCGATCAGATATGCCATCTCTGCCCATCTAGGAAGCGGATCTGCTTTTTGAGGGATACATTTAGTGATGTTTTATGGACTATCCTCCACTGCACTGTGATGCTGAAATCTGTGTTGTGTCTCCTGTATTGGCAGCGGAGTCCCTCTAAAAGCAGTCAGAGACGATTCCTTGACCTGTCCCTCACTCTATGATGTTTTCTGGTTTGCTTATTTTTTACTCTTTTTGATATTTCTTGCCTCAGTTGTTGCTGACATTGTCTCTTACTTATAGCTTTCTGGCACTCTGTTGCTAGCCTTTATTTGGAGAGGGCAATCATCCACAATTTATTTTGGCATGCTCAACCTGCTTAAAAGGGTAAATCATTTTAATTTTTATATGAACAACCTTCATCATGGCCAGAATAATGTGAAGTTGATTCGAAGAATGTGAAAAACACTGATGTGAGCTAACTGGGCAATATCAGTATACATTGGGGATCATCTTATGTGACCTCTTAGATTGTCTACTCTGCACCTGTAATCTCATCAGAGCTGAGCGACATAAGATGGCTAAGCTTTGCTGAAATGATATTGAATTAGAGAAAAAGTGAGTAGCACCCTGTCTCCAGTTTTACAATGATGTTCTAGTGTGATGCCCCAAGATGATGAAGGTCTTTCCTTACAATTAAACAAGGAGCATGAGGATTGCTGGATGCCACAGACAGAAAAAAAGAAATCTTTAATTCTTAACACATCCTTACCCAAATGTTAACACATTACCAAAACTGCAGTATCATCATTTGCTTACAGGTTCATGCTGTGAAGATCTAAAAGTTCAACGTGTTTAAAAAAGGTTTTAAGTAGCAGAGATTAGGATTTTGCTCCCAGTCACTTTTAGATCACACTGTCCAGGATATTCATCATGACTTTGACTAAATTCAGCTGCCACTGGTCACACAGGCAAGGACGTGTACATTATGGGGAGTCCCAGCATTATTGTGGAAAATCAAAGTAAGACAACAAAGGCCTCAAAGTCCTGGAAACCAAGTTATCTGAAAATAATTTAAGCTCTAATACAATTTTAGTTGTGAATGCCTGAGATTCGAGAAATTCATCAAGTGACTGCAAGATATCCCCAAGGCAACTGCTAATGAGGAATCTTCCATTAAATTCTAGCTCTGTATAATGAGGGCTACAAAGCACAAATACCTGACTTCCCATTGAATCCCTGGTTTATACTGTTTCTCAGGTATCAGCATCCACCACTTGATGAGTAATAACGCTGACAAATTGTCTGTAAGCCTTACAGTCAGCACAAAGGTAGAGCCAACATGCATCTGAGTTCGCAGAGTTCCCTACCAGATTTTCTCTAACTCAGATCCCAAGAGACACTGGGGGATAGAAGAAAAGATGGCTGAAAAATAATCATGTGGAGCAGACCCCAAAAGATGTGGGCTGTTACATGTTTGAAGCATAATTAGAGCAATATTTTAGGATTTTAAACTACATTTTAAACCATTTGTGCGTTTACACAGGATAACACATGCTGATCTGCAGAAGATGGAAAGGAGATGCTTATTTTTACCAATTACAGTTTAGCAGGAGTCTGTTTTCTGAGGAGGTGCTAAAAATTACAGCTTGGCAGGTGCACTCTTCATCAGAGGCAATTTGCTTTCACATACACATTAAAATAACATTTAAAATATGCGACTCACATCACAAATATCAAGCCATGAACGCAGAAGTAAAAAAATAATATCTTTTAAACTTTATACCAAATCAGTACAAAGGATCAGTCTTTCTCTGCCTCTGTCTATCTATCTATCATCTCTGCATTCTCAGGAAACAATTGGATGAGTGCAGTACATGACATTCCCTGCATAGACCTGGAATTTTAGCATTCAGATATTACAGGCTAAAAAGAGAAAAGTGAACTTGAGCAATTTATTTTTTTAATTCACTCAGATTCTTGCATTTTATAGTACTAACAATTATGCTGTGCTTCATTTGGCTTGAGTGGTTCATTCAGACTTAAATCCTGACAGACAGAAACTCCAGGATGGACATCACTCCAAAAGCAGACAGACCATGTTCAAGAATGTCAAAAATGTGTGAGTCCATTAACACAATTTCCCAAGAAATGATGATCACTCAGTGTGCTTAATGTCTGCCGTGCAATGGTACGGAGTACTTTAGTGTATACAAGCCCAAAAGACCAAAGAAGGCCTAAATGCTCAAGGAATCTTAGTTTTCAATGTGAGAAGGTCCTAAACATTCATAGAATTGTGATTTCCATTGTGAGCAAAGTCTAACTATACAATCTACTTTGTAGAATGTGGATCTTCAGTTTGAACAAAGCATAACCACACAAGTAATGCTGATCTCTCATGTGAACAAAAACTTAACGATCCATTCAGTATTGATTTCTGGTTGAACAATGCCAAAACATTCAAAGAAAAGAGGTATTCTGTGAAAGTCTAACCTATAGCGAATGATGAGCTCCACTTTTAAATAAGCCCAATACATCTTTGAACTATATGGTTCTGTCTTGCAATCACATCATGATTTATTCCAGGCTGGACATTTGCACTGTGGTAAATGCAGGCAGCCATGACATCTGGATTAAAAAGGCAATCGGATGCAGCACCTTTACACCATGAGTAACTGGAACACTTCTGTGCTCAGGTATGCAGGGACTGCATCTAAGAACTGCAAGCAGAGCGTTTCCTTGTGATGGCAGCTGGGGTCTATTTCACTTAGCCCCCACCTTCTGCACAGCTGAGCCACTATACTCCACCTACCCACAGTGCAAATCCTGCTGACTACACTAAGTGTTTTGTTATGGAATCATACCATAATTTGTCCCATTTCAGACATTTGCACTGTGGTAACTGCCGGTGGACAGCTTCGAATCTGCAATGTCTGGTTCCAAGGCCCTCAGAATTTCTATTATTGTGTGCTGCATAAAAAAGGAGCTTTTGGGGCCTTCTTAATCCAGATGCTGTGGGTCCATGGCTGGCCACTGGAAGTTATCACAGCACAAATGTCAAGATTGGGACAGATTGTGGTCCGATACCATAACAAAACAGATGGCCTCCAAGAACAGAGATTGTCATAAGCAAAAACAATTTTTAACAACATGTCTTTTAAACCAAGAAGAGCAAACATCAATTAGAAACAGGATCTTTAACAGCGATGATGGATACCAGCTTAATACTGTGCCCAAAGTCAAGTACAAAAGACTCTGTCACTCGATCATGGAGGTATTCAAAATGAACACAGTGTATCACTTAAATAAGTAAATCAGCTATGCATTTTAGACAGAACCCTCCCTCAGACATGGTGACATGCAGTGTAAATCGGGTTCCCTACCAACCTAACCCCCTAGTAAAGAGCATTTCCTAAGTGTAGTGAACTTAACCCATCAGCAATAGCAATTTTTGTGAAAAAAATGCCCAACTCTTTACCTGAGTGATTGGAGAAAAAACAAGACCTGTCCTGACAATAGCTTATTAAAAAAGGTCAAAATATCTACCCTGCTTAAAGGAACAGTGACAGATACTTTCAGACAAGATCTAAGCCCCCAGTACAAACAGTATACATCATTGTGAATAAATGCACAGTTCCACCATAATTAAGGAGAGATTTATTGTGAAAGAAACCTAATTCCATGATAAATCCATTCCCTGAAGAGTTCTGCAAGTGAGAATACTGCAGCCCATATGCTTGGTGGGTACTGACAGCAGCCTACTGTACATAATATCAGAATTAAACCTTATATAAAATCTTGTACCATGATGAACAAACTATAGGGTTAGTTTGCCCTAATGACTCTAATGACTCTATACGTGGGGTGGGGGTTAGGGGTCAACAGCTGCAGGTTATGGTTACAGCCACTTCCTGAAATAAGTAACCATTTGCTACTGTGAATCTAATATACAATTGTATGCCTTAATTATGCTTGACTTGTTTAATTTTTTGTCCTAACTGGCAGCCAATCAATAAAGAGATGCAAAGCAAATCAACAGATGACCAGATAACTCAGGGGTCTCAAACAGTCCTTGAAGGCCACCATTTTCAAATATAACTGTTAATGAAACCTGTTATTTAATTCTGTGGCTTGTTAGTTTTGTCATTTCCAAAATGACTTTTTTTTGAGATCACTATCAATTCTCAGATTTTCTTTTATTTCTTTTCAGATATTTTATTGATTTTGTATGAAAGATGCAGATATAAATGGGATCTAACATAGCCCTGGTCATCTTTTGACTTGCTTTGCAACTCATTATTGTTTGGCTTCCAGTTAAAGAAAAGGTGAAAAAAATTTAAATGGATGCCAAGTAAAAATCAATGCAATATAGTATGTTCCATTATCAGTAGTGTGACCTGTCAGACACAACTACACTACACACAAGTCCAGAGTTGAAATGGGCTGATTTTATAAAGCCACAATATAGCTTTTCAGAGGATTCCTCCACTATTAACATGATATAAATCTCTTTTTCTTCCTTCCTCCACACCTCCCCAAGTGTGGTAAGGTGGCCTCTTTTATCCTGGATCATGGGTTCCATTACCCTAAGGAAACACTTCTGGACCTCCAAAGAAGGGATAGGCCTTCTCTGCAGCTCCCACTGCTGGCACCCATTGAACCAGGCAGGACTGCCCAATGGGGTTACAATTCCCAGCATGCCCTGAGGACGTGTGTATTGGTGCACCAGCCCAGGAGTGCTACCACCTAATGTATTGGGGGAACATGCGGTCTTGAAAGGCTGTGCCTATCCCGGTCCATCCTTTGTACTAGCCTCCCAGCGAGGAAAGGATCTTCTGTCCAACCCCACTGGGATGCCAGTCTATCTGTTCTTGCACGTCATGTCAGGATCATGGCTGAGACAGGGAATGAGGTTCATCCCAGCCATGATGTCAGTCCATCCATGCTGTCCTTCACAATAGCAGTTGGTTAATAATAGAGAAACTAGTTGGATATTAAAACTTGAGTCTGACATCCCTGTCCTGTGGTCTCACTGTAACATGAATGTGGAAGATTTGGAAGACAAAGAAGCTACCCCAACTGTTCCGGGATTTTCATCATTTGAAGTGTAGTTTTGGGTGTGGTCACAGGAACATGTTATTTGATAAGTGTTCATACCATCTCCAAAATTTAATGGATTTCTAGCCTGATAGCTTTTTCATTTTAGTAAAACCGGCTCTTCTGCCTTTGTCCAGAAGTGTGTGAGCTTTAATGGAGTGGTACTAATGTAAAATACAGACTTTCCTTTTGTTCTCAGCAGAAGGTGTGTTTTGCTTGTCATTCTTACATAATTTCATCTAATAAAAGAACAGATGTAGAAAAGTGGATGAAGAAATCTTAAACTGTGATGAAAGCAGCATATGGACAGGAACAGGTGTGGCGATGCCTGCTTGGAGCCGAGTCTGTGTGACTAGGTAGCCATCACTTGACAGGGACTGTCACCTATAAAAGCTATAAAACATGTAAAACTTGCAAGAATTTGGAAATGGCTAAATAAATATGTCACATTGAGGCAAATCAGAGAGTGATCTGGGCAAAACTGACAGCAAAACTCTTGACAGTGTTACTATACAGTATGTGTCAGTACCGGTGAGATCTGAGAGAACAAGGTGGACAAGGACAACTACAGGGTTAAGAATGAGCAAAATGTAATTGTGGTATGTAATATTACAAGGGAAAAAGGTTTTTGAAAGAATAAATGTTTTGCTACCCATATATTACTTATTAACTTCTGGACAAAGCCCAATGTGCCTTGAATAAAGGATTCTGATGTGCATAACTCATTTTTGCATATGTGTTGAATTTGTACATTTAGGATGTTATTAATTTTTATAGTTAATTTGACCACATTCCTCCAACTCCAGTTTGTATCACATTTTAGATAATGGGCTCCTCCATTTTGTTTATTTTTCCGTGGCTGTGGCCATTTTGTTTTTGCCATGTCTGGATTCTAGTCATGTGATCAGCAGTAACACATCATTGTGAAGTCGGTTCCTGATGCTGTAAATGAAGGCAGCATACTACTATGTTTATGGATTCCTGTGTCTTTCTTAGTGGTGTATTTAGTTAGTTAAAAATCTTTTGTTGTATGCAAGATTGGATTTTTGTGTATTTTATGTTTTATTGCTGTTTCCATTGCTTTAAAGCCATTTATGTACTGTTTCTTGAAATGTTCTTGTCTTCCACATCTTTGCTGGTGGAGCCCCAATAGGCGGGTCCACCCTGATGTCACTGCCACTAGATTCATCCTCTAGCTGTAACTGGCGGAGACCCGGAGAGATCTAGTAGAGGTTCATTGAAGTTTTTCAGAGTTTGTTGAAAGTATTTTTTTCTTTCAACTGTTTTACTCTGTTTCTCAGATTACGGTCCTTGAGTTGTGTTCTGGGATTTGTTAGTTTGAGATTGTGACTCCTATTTTGCTCTTTTGAGCCTTTTGTCTTATTTTCTAATTTTTGTAAATAAATATATTCCATTAACAGCTGTAGTTTTCAAGTTTTTTTCCTTCATGCAAAATATTTTGATATTGTTGAGACTTTTAAGAGTCCTTTGAACTCTAAGGCCAGTTTCCTCATTTTGGTGACTCCTAGGCTGAAAATCTGCAGCTAGCAGTTTACAGGACTACATAGTTTGGGGTGAAACACTTCTTGACAAGTTTGTGACCCCATTACACAACACATTTGGAAAACATTATGATTTTAAGATTCTGATTTATGTACGGAGCTGTGAACTTTTGGATTTTGCCTGATTGTTTGGATTTTGACCCCTAGTTGTTTTAACTTTGTTTTCCTCTAATCTCCTGATCTGTTAGTTTGAGTTTGCCTTTGAGCATGCCACATTTGATCTTGGCAGAACACAGTGTAGGTCCTACTTCATGCTCATCATCTAGCCCAGACTCTTTACATGTACAACTGACACACTCATTTTGAGCTAGGCCATTTCACAAGATTAGCTCATTCAGTCTGTCTCTCATAGCCTGTTATGTCACTGCACACCACCTCTGGTTACATCTTTGGCTTTCTCACAAATGCTTATAGTTAACCTTCATTTGGCCACATGGTTGTTAATAGGTGCAAATAGCTCCTCTAGGATTAGATTAAAGAAAACAAATGCCATCACAGTTTAAGGTCAAATATAATTTTGAAATTTAGCAGCTCACGCAACTTCATCAAAATGCAAATGTAAACCACAAAGAGGCCAAAGGAGAGGAGAAGAAGAATGCAAGGCAAATCCAAAGAAACATAGTAAATGAAAAAACAAAGACAAACACTGGAATGGAAGAAACTACACAAGACTCAGCAATGAAGCTCTGTGGGCAGCAAATACTTCATTAAAATGCCAACGAAATGCAGCTCATGTTGCCAGGTGGCTGAAGATGCTACTAACAAGGTGCCACTTCAGGGAGCTGTGCAAGCAGTTGCCTTTGTTTTTCTTTTTGTTTCTGCATTTGTTTTACTAATTACTATCTTTGTTAAGATTAGATTTGACCTGGTTTCTGGTTTATCACTGACAGTGGCCACTAATTATTGGATAAATACATTTTAAATAGATTTTTAATTTACTGATGATATGCAGTCAATGCAAACCCAGACACTAGCCCAGCTTGGCTGCCATTCAAATGGGTTACAAACTTGGATGGAGTCTCGAACAGGACCAGGAGGCTGCCTTATGTTTGCAACATCTGGAAACATCTGGGGTTTGTTAAATACTCTCGTAATCTGCTACTTGAACTGTGATAGTGAGCACCTAAGCAGCTCTGTTACACTTTACCGCAGGAGCCATTTGTTCACAGATAGAAAGAGCAACGTGACTGTGTGACAGTAAAAGCAAGGCAAAAATGTTATAGGACTGGTCTACCGTCAATGGAAAATGTCTGATTGCTGTCAAATAAGATGGATGAACTGTCTGCTCTTAAAAGTGGCTGGTCATGGTGCATACACATACAATGGCATTTTGTGTTTTATGAAGAGTTGTCTTAAACCTGATGTACCTGATACTGTGTTAATGTTGAATGGATTTCATCTTATTTGAGCAGACAGAGTCCCAGTACAGTGTGGAAAACAATTAACACCATAGTTTGTAATTCAGACATTGAAATTCTGGCTATCGGAATTCATCCACATTATTTGTCCACGAAGATAAATTACATCACCCTTATTAATGCTTATGTTCCTCCCTCTGCAAATGTAGACTAAGCAATAGATATGATTGTCTAGTTACCAACACTTTAATGATGACTCATTTTCATCCTATAGTTATAATATGTGGTGACTTCAGCCTTGTGACTTTGGAAGGAATAATAACAAACTTTCATCAGTTTGTGTCATGTTCCACTTGAGGAAATAATAAGATGGACCTGCTCTACTCAAATGTTAAAGATGCCTTTAAGTGTAAACTTCTGACACCTTTAGGCACATCTGACCATAACCTGATTAATCTTATTTCCAAATACAAGCCTGTTATTAGACGGCAACCTTCTACCACCAGAATAGTAAGGAAGTGGAGATTGGAGGCTGAAATGGCACTGAATCAGTGTTTTTAAATGACAGACTGGGAAATGATTGCAAGTCACTTGGGGATGATATTCAGAAACTCAGCCACTTCATCACATACTATATTAACTTTTGTGTTGGCACTATAGTATAATCAAAGACAGTATTTTTCTTCCTAAACAACAAGCTTTGGAGTACAAAGGAGTTATCTGACTGAGAAAAAGACAACATTGAAACCTGGTGACAAAGAAGCTTTGAAGGACATACAGTGTGTGCTAAAGAAAAACCGACTGAGGAAAAGGAAGCCTACAATGCTAAAACAGAAAACAAACTCACTCAGAATAACATGAATCATGTCTGGAAAGGACTGGACATAATTACTGGACTCCAGGCAATCCAGGGCTAAGTTGGTTAAAGGGGACCTGGACAGAGTTAATGCCCTGAACCAATTTTGTATTTGATTTTCTCTTGACACCTTTTTCCAATTCACAGTTCCCCCTCACTATCCCTTCTACATCAAAAACTCTTACTGCTTAAAATTGGAATGGCTAGTGACAAGTAAACAGGACCAGATGGAGTCAGTCCTCAAGTTCTTAAGTCCTGTGCTGATCCAACGTTGTGATATTGTCTGTCCCTAATGCTCCAGAAAGTTGCTTTGCTTTGGAAAACATCCTGCATTGTTCCTTTTCCAAGGAAGACAGGCACCTTTTCATCTAATGACTACAGACCATTTTAACTTACTTCTCATATCATGAAAACTTTTGAGAGGCTAGTCCTGAACTATATGAGTCCTCTTATGTTAGACCACCTAGACCCACGGAAGTTTACCTGTCGGACAAAGATTTGAGGGGAGGAGGCAATTATCTATCTGCTCTACAAGGTTTATTCTCACCTGAACAAAACTGGTAGCACTGTAAGGGTTATTTTTTTTATTTCTGCAGTACATTCAATACCATCCAGCCAAACCTTGTTAAGGGGTAAACTCAGAGATCTGCAGGTGGATGAACCCATGGTGTCCTGGATAATGGACAATCTGTCTTGCAGTCAAGGACCGTGTTTCTGATATAGATTTGAGTAACACTGGATCACCACAAGGAACAGTCCTGACTCCTTTACTCCTCACTCTATATACTATAAATATAACACCAGGTCATGTTACTTACAGAAAGTCTCTAATGATTCTGATTATAGGAGACAGGTGGAGAACTTTGTTTCTTGGTGAAGAAATAATTGTCTGCAACTTAAAATCAGCAAAACCAAGGAATTGGTTATTGACTTTCACCATCCCAAAGAGTCTCTAGGTCTGATCACTTGTCAGAGAGTGAATGTAAAGATGGTAAACATCAATGTCAGACTGGACTGGCCTGCTAACACAGAGGAACTTTATAAGAAAGCACGGAACAGGCTCTTTTTCCTTAGAAGATTGTGTTTCTTGAATGTGGGCAGTGACATCACTGCCACATCTTCTACAACTCAGTGATGTCCAGTGTGATATTTCTACGCTATGATGTGCTGGGCTGGTAACATCACTTTAAGAGGGGCCCACTGAATCAACAAGATAATTAAAAGGGCAGGCTCAGTTACAGGACACACTCTGGAACTCCTGGAGGTCATTGCAAAGGAGAGAATTAAAATAAAACTAAATGCCATTATGAGCTATGTTGTACATCCTCTCTGTAATACAACAATACTCCTTTATACCTGTAGCAATATGTCTGCATAATGCCTCACTGTGACTATTTTTTCCTTCTTTTCAATTTTCTTCCTTTTCAGTCATTCTGGTGTGTGTTCAGACCATATTGTGTGCACTTATATCTATACATCTGTCTAAAGGGGTGTAGCTGTGAGAGCAACACACAGAAAAGGGAGAAGTCATTCACCAGTGCTTAAGATTGCAAACCATTACAGCAGCATCATATGGTGAATAAAATTTAAACACTCACTCATTCAATATGGAGATCAACAGTGTGTATCAAACCTATCTAGAGTCCTCAAAAACATTAAAATAGCAGTAAAAGCAGGGAGAATATATTGGATAATGGAACCTGTCACTTGGCTGCAGAGTGAAAGGAGAGGAAAACAAAACAATACAAAATCTTCTCTATGACAAAAAGTATTGATTGCACTTGTTGTTGAGATCAGGCTACTTTGGTGCACTTGCTACTTGCCAGAAATGACATCTTAAAATATATCAATATGGTCTAAGAAAATGAACAGTAAAATAATCAATTGTTTCAGCTTTGGAAAGGTAAATGAGGTTGCATTCCCACTGATGACCAAAAGTAAATTTGCTGTACTTCCTGAAGGAAAATATTTCATATTAGTTTTATAGTTAAGGTAAGGGAACCTGTGGGTCTTCACAAATTGGATAAAACCTTTATATTAAAAATGATCTAAATGTACACATACGACCATTGCTGGCACAGTCATTTGGTTTACCTCTGCAGTAATTAATGTCAACTTCTTTTAAAATGTTTTGAACAGATATAACATTACAACTTACCTCGACTAATCCTTGAAGAATTCTGACAAATATCACACAGCCATAGTGCACACGTGCTGCAGAAGGAATCAGCATGTTCAGGGTAGATGTGAGCAAGATGGCCGCACCAAAAACCCTGTGAAAAGAAAGACCACCATTACTACCACTATTATTTTTACCAAAGCAGAAGTTAGAAATTGCAAAGTTTAAAAAATGGATAGGAAGAAGAAGACATAAGAACCTTAAGAAACAAATAATGCGTTTGCTTAACAGGAGCCCCAAGAGGTACCATTGAAACACTAGATGCAGTATTAGGGTCCTCAAACCCATTTAATTATATATCACAGCTCTTAAAGTACAGGAGTTTCACCTTTTCCAATATTAGGGACTTGTATGCAGAAAATGAATGGGCTGTATCTTTCATCCACACATTCATTCATTTTTCACAGCAACAGTCTTAGCAGTGAGGCCCATGTGTCCCTTTCCCCAGCCACACTTGCCAGCTCATACTGTGGAATCCCAGGGTGTCTCCAGGCCATCTGGGAGATATTAATCTCCCAGTGAGCCCTGGGTCTTCCACTGAGGTCTCCTCCCATTTGGTTGTGTCTGGAAAACCTAGCAGTGCTTCCAGGAATCATCCATATCAGATGCCCGAACCACCTCAATTGGCTCCACTTTATAATGGGGGGTTACTGATTCTACCCTAAGTCCCTCCTGAATGTCTACGCTTCTCACCCTGTCTCTACTAGGCTATATCTTATATTGGAAATTGGAAAGTTGCCAGTTACACAGCCATTGCTTCATGTGAGAGGACATGGCTTTGGTAAACTCTTCAGCAGCTAATGGCTGAGCCTAGGTTGGAACCAGAGATCCAGTTCTAATTTTCAGTTTTTGACACTGGACAATATGAAAATCTCAATGGTATGTACGGGAAATTGGCTCAATGACATAATAGTAGTTAGTGGCAGATGGGAGATTTGAACTGAAGACCTGGAGAAGCAATACAAATGTTGCAAAGTATGAAAGGTGAGAAAGTTCTTTTTCCATGTTCCACAACAATGTTCTTTTGTCACTTTCTGTAAATGTGCAAGACTACACCCCCTAACCCTAACCCTAACCCTAAGTTTAATAAATCTAACTTTTAACGGTACTATATAATATTTTCAAACAATCTTAATCTAATTTAGGATCACATTGAGGAAAAATCTATCCCAGGAACAATAATTACAAGATAGGAGTCAACACTAGAAATGCATCATTGAATAAAAAGGCTACTCATGCACATACTCAAGTCCACATCCACACGGAGCCAGTTCAGATAATCTCAGATGTATATGTTTGGGGGTGAAGGGAAAAACATGGAGTATTCTTGATTTCCAGCCCACAAAACACAAAAAAAAAGGCTTAAGCTTAAAAAGTAGGCCTGGTGATGAACCTCAAGTTCACGCTTGTGGCCTGCACCCTCAAAGAAGCCAGGTCTTTTAAGTCCTAAAAGGGAGAAGTGAACTGTAAAATCCACTGGCCCAAATAACAACAATAAATTCTTAAAGTGATAATTTTTATACAAAATGTGACCTCCAAAAGGCATCGATACAATCTCTGAACAGTAACATCCTTTAACAAGAGTAATAATTCCAAATATCAGAGAATCAATACAAAAAGAAAAGCTTACAAGAACATCACAAGACACAACCAAAAATGAGTGGAACAACACAAACAGGAGCTAAAGCCTCAGCAGAGAATTGTGGCAAACAGGAGGAATATACAGTATGTTCTGACTCAGCAGAAATCTGAGAAAATGTTTAATTAAAGGGGTCAGGAGCAGGGCCATCTTAATGCATGGGCACACTGGGCAGTTGTTTGGGGGCCCCACGAGCATAGGGGCCCCATGCTAATCTTTGTCTGTTAAGACTTGCTGTCAATAAATAAATACTATACTGTACTAAACTATAAATATTTATTATTGTGTTCCAAGTGGACATTGGCATTTGCCTCTGATTTAGTATCATGGTCACCTCTGCAACCTCATGTGCACGTATATGTACGGATCTTACACACTACATAACGTCACTTCAACTCAATTCTCTGCAAAGAAATTTCACAAACGTTTGTGTTGAACACTTGAATAATAATAAATAATTCATAGTAATTTCATAGTGTGCCATCTCCGTCTGTATGGTTTACCAATTGAGTATCATTTATATGTTGAAATTTTTGTGTTTTTCAAGGCTCATGTTATATTGTTCAAATGTTTCTGTTGAGTAATCTTTGCTGTACAGCATGTTTTTTAATGGTTAAACACTGATATTTTTTGGAAGTACCAATTCAATAAATATTTGTTTAATTTAATCAACCATTTACATTTTTATTCCTGTGAGTGGTTGTGTAGGTAGGGGCCCCAGTGTACTGCTTTGCCTGGGGGCCTATAACGCTATTAAGATGGTCCTGGTGAGGAGATAAAGCATGGTCATAAATTAATGTGAGGGCTGAAACCAGAAATAATTTTTAAAAAATCCAAGGAACTAGAAAACACACACAAAAAAAAAAATCAGAAGTTGAGTCAAAAACCATTAAGGGAAGATCACAATACCAAATGTTAAACCAATCCAAACTTGTATTAGAAAGAAAGGCTTTTGGCAACTCTAATGATGTCACGCACCACACACTCCCAGGAAATCCCCTAAGTAAAGGCTCACAAAATGCTGGCAGTTGCAAGAATCCATTGTGAAATCACGGGAAAGACAATTAAAAACTTGTAAGTCTTTCAGGAATCAAGACAGCAAGAAATAAATGCCAAAATTTATTTCCTTGAGGACAAAACCCCAGTTTAGACACCTACAAGTCCAAGTAAAAATTTTACAAAAGGCAGAAAGAATAAATAAACTACATCAATCATAATAATATATAGGCTACTGTAAATTACACCTGAAGGCCCTAATTACGGTACAAAGGATTGTGAGGAAAGATATTGGAGCAAAACTACAAACCTCACAATAACAGAACAGACAACCGAGAGCGGGGAAATTCCAAAATTTACAAAAATCAAAGACACAGTTATAACACATAAAAATGCCTCATGCAGGTACAGGGAGGACAAAAAACACTTTCCACAGGACGCTGCATCTATAAGGTCACAGCACTAGCAATTGTGTCACATCTTAAAGAAAAGAATATCTAAACATGGTATCCCACATAAAGGTGTTAATAGAACAGATGAAATGACAAGGGTGTTAGTATACAATAAATATATGAAAAGAAGGAAATTACAAAAAACAAATGAAAATTAAACTGGCAACTTCAGAACTGCCTCATAAAATATAAATATACATTGGAAGTGATAGGGTTAATTCATAGAGGGCCACCATGGCTGCAGGGCTTCACCCCAACTAAGTTGTTAAGTAGAAGCAAATTGTTTAAGTTCAATTGAAACACGCCACCTGACAGACAATGGCTGAAAAGAGAAAACCTGCTGAAGCTTCACAGTTGGAGAACATACACAATTTATGAGCTGTAGTTGCTGAATCTCATTGCCTTTGTCACACCATACAATGAGGAAAGTCAAGGGATTACAGATACCCTCATGACTCTTTATCACGGTTTCAAGTGTCCTTATGGTGTTAAAGTATTGGGAGATCATCTCATTTTGGCATCCAGTCTATGCAAACATTTGCAGTTATCTTGGTGACAGAAGAAAAGTTTACCGAGTACGTCAAGTTCAGTTGCAATCTTTTCTGAAAAAGTACAAATGTGCTGTGCTGTGCCGTCTCTGCTGACTCCAAAGTTCGATGACCCTTTCCTCCATTTGCACAGTCCAAAACACTTTCCTTCTTTTCTTGTAGTCATTCTTGTTCCTCACTGTTTGTGGGCTTTATATACATTGTACTTGCAGTGGAGTGTCATTGGTTCTGGCCCCTCGAATACACAAGAGCCCATGACCAGTGACTTGCTATTATAAAATCAAACTGTCCATGATGTGTCCTGATTTTCTTTAGATTATTTTCTTTAGAAATTAAGGCTACCATCGGAATTCTTTTGAAAAGAAGCAAGTAGCACATATGTGTGCATGTGGATTAAACATACTAGCACTGTGTTGGAAGCAGAAGTAGAAAAAGCTGAGACTAGGTTACTGTGCAAGAGTGCTGGAAACCATAATGTTTTAGTTGACATTACCCAAAAGATGTGCAGCATGGTAGAATACTCAACAATGTCAACCTAAAGTTAAAGAAAGTGTGAGGGGCACATCTACTGACCGTACCGTCCCATTACATGAAAGGTGCGTGGGAGGGGAGTCTACTTATTGGACATGTAGCCCTCAAAGGACATGTGAGGTAATATATGGCTACTTCTCTACTCTCCTGTACACTGTCAGGTATGACTGGAGGGACTTGAATACATTTTTCACAATTGAGGCATAGGCGGACTAAGCGTCTTGCTCGGGATCACATACTGTAGGTGGGAACTGGACTGACAGTCTGTTTTTTAAAGTTCATTGCATTAGCCATTATGCCACACTTTCTTCCAAGGGCATATATTGTATGGTTATGCAGGATTTATTACATGTGTACAACTAAAATAAATAGCCTTTGTAAATGTATAAAAAGCCATAACCTTTGAACTTTGATTACAGTGAGTGCTCCACGCACAGGTAACTCCCTTGTCATTGATCTTTCCTAATATCAGTTACTAGCAGCAGCCCTTGGTGTTGCCCAGTAAGTAGTTTTAAGCTCTGGCCCTTTTGTCTACTAGTCTGGTTCAATTAGCTGTGAGCCACCAGGTGGCAGTGTCCTTAAAACTCACTCTAGTATCAGCTCAGGTCATGTTGGAGTGCATACACTGCAGCAGACACGACAAAATGGCTCAGGATCCCAGTTGGCAAACCTCAAGCAGATATGTGGTTCAGTCCCACCCTCCGGAAATGACCATCTATCTGCCACAGCCAGGTGTTACGTGGGTTTCCCTTTGGTGTGCTCCAGCCATTCGGGTCCTCAACAATGAGAAACCTTGCGAGCTGGATCACCCTCAGGGAATCGTGCCACATGGCCGCAGTGCCGTAACTGATGTTCCATCACAATGCAGGTAATGTGCCCCATTTGTGACTCCATGAGCAACCATTCATTTGACACAAAGTCAAACCAGCGGTACCCAAGTATTCTCCAAAGAGACCCAGTAATGAAGGAGTCCAGTCTTCGTCTCAGGTCACTACATAGTGTCCATTTCTCACACACATATATCAAAACAGGAAGTATAAGCATGATGAGGACCTTCATCATTTTGCAAAGATATCAGAAGCGTTACACATCTCTTGTCAGTGACCTCAGCACCCCCCATGCTCTCCCAGTTTATCTAGTATGGGGAAAAAAAAAGTTTTGGGTTGCAAAGTAGTCTATGATCTTTTGCTGGTAAAGTGGGAAATCTGCAAAATTTAGTTGAACCAAGGGTGTGGAAATGTATAAATAACAAACATGTATATATTAGATTAAAGCTTTCAGTCCTCAAACACCTTTTTGTCTGTCTGGAGGACATGAGTCTGCAACCAGTGTGAAAGCATGGCTCACTGAACCCCTTCCCCTAACTCTTTGTGTTTAGAACTGCTGCCTGTTTTCTGTGTTAAATGCACTTTGCTTTCATTTCTACCAGTGTCTTTAAGTATGAAATTCAGGATTTGCCTGGAATAATGGTGCTGGATCTTCTTTAGTGGCACCAGCCAATCACAGGGCCTATTCAGACATTAATCTCAGATTGCTTTAGGTGTAGCCCCCAAATAATTCACTCACCCTAACATACTTCATCTATAAATCTCAGCTTGACCCAGCGTAGCTTGTGTTGCATGGTTATTGAAAAAAACTTTTGACCAAAACTTAGCATGAAAGTTCCCTTTTCAAAGATGGCAAGTAACAGAAAAGAACAGCAAGCATGGCACAAGAAGATGACCAACAGCTCAGGATCAGACTTCAGTGGCACAAGCTGAATTCTTCTGGTGGGAAATCTGCAGAATGCTAGAGACCTACACATAGCGGCACTAGGATTTCATAAAAGGCTGAGCCTAAATTTGTTACAAATGGGCCTAATATTACTTTTTATTGTTTAATACATAATCATTTAAAAAATATTTTAGAAGTCCAGTCATACCAATGTATAATGGATGTGGATGGTGGATGTTTTTCATATGTACTGTACATAATACCAGTCCATTGCAAGGCACACATGCCCAAATAATACCAGCTATAATTTTGAACAGTAACATTACTTAACAGTTTGATAACTGTGGTGGCACAGTGGCGCAGTGGTAGCGCTGCTGCCTCGCAGCAAGGAGACCTGGGTTCGCTTCCCAGGTCCTCCCTGCGTGCATGTTCTCCCCGTGTCTGAGTGGGTTTCCTCCCACAGTCCAAAGACATGCAGGTTAGGTGGATTGGCGATTCTAAATTGGCCCTAGTGTGTGCTTGGTGTGTTTGTGTGTGTCCTGCAGTGGGCTGGCACCCTGCCCAGGATTGGTTCCTGCCTTGTGCCCTGTGTTGGCTGAGATTGGCTCCAGCAGACCCCCATGACCCTGTAGATAGGATTCAGCGGGTTGGAAAATGGATGGATGATAACTGTTTTTGGCATTCCTTGTAATTTGTGAGTTTACTATGCGCTACCCCACAAGGTTTACTTGACTTGTATTCTAAACATGCCCAATTCATGCGTTCCCAGATTCTGAATCTTCAAGTGAATCTGTCCTCAATTAAGTTATCACCAAAATGGCATCTAATGAAATTCTGTGTTATCCAGCCACATACTGTAAATGTTGTACCAATGAGCCATAGTTGGCATTTCATGAATATCAGACAAATCTGTGTGGTTGGAGATATTCTAGTAGTGATGTTGGTAGCAAACCCATTGATAATGTTAGCAGAGCTAGTAGCAGGGTTTTCACTTGACATTGGGGCATTGCTGAAATAGTCAGTGCCAGCATCATGCTTGGGAACATTTTGCAGATCTTACTCTTTGTTATTACCATTTTGCTAATAAAACCTGAAAGGCTTTGGTTTTTGTGAGCTATTGTTCATACTTACTTTGCATTGTTAATGTTTCCCTCCACCAGGACACATCTACAGAATTAGTAAGTTCAGTAAGTTACTAGTTGGTAGCCTACTGTAATGTCAGATGCTCTGAGTGGTTTTGTTAGGTCAATCTTATTTTCAAACCTTGTTGCATAGCCGTATGCTGTAAATTCACCATTTATAAATGTAGGCTTTGCTAATGCTTTTTAAGAACTAAATTAACTCTTGTAGTGGTAAAGTAACACTGGTGATTTTGCTGTGTTGTACATAATTAGTTGATATTTTAATCAAGGGAGATGTATAGGAATTTTTTGAAAAAAAGAAAAAGACCAAAGTTAAGCCACAGTACAGGGAGGGTCAAGGAGTAAAGTAGGTGGGCATTGGGCTACCCAGGCCCAATACTGGAGCACCACCTATCCTACGTGCCAATGGATAGCACAGGTTTGGGAAGAATATTAGAGATGGGGGTTCGATTTCATTGCAATCGTGTTGGCTTATGAACAGCTCCTCACTTTTCTTGTCAGTTTCTTGTCAGACTTAGCAGTTCTGCAGCATCCTTGATTCCAAAACTCAGCACTACTTTATTCTGGTAGGTTTTGTTCACATCTGTCATGATCTACAGTGGTTTGTGAATATTTTGATGTATTTTGGTTGTTTTTCTTTTGTTTTGTTGTACGTTTTATGTAGTTTTGTCCTGTTAAAGAGGAGAGCTTTTGTGTTAGTATAATGCTTGTGTTCAGAGCTTTTTATTACTTTCCAGAGATGTCCCTGCAAATGTGTAGATTTCTGATGTGCCAGATTTTGTAATTTAAAGGCAAGGCATTGCGGGTGCTTTCTGTCAGAATGTTATGACATAAAAAGGGAAGACTCCTTCAAAAGAAGCAAACATAAATGAAGAATTTCAAGTTTCAACTTTCTAGTTCCCAATTTCAAGTTTTGTTTTGCTTTTATTGACAGTAATATCAGTTCATTTGATGTCTGTCTGTTTAGCTCTTATGATGATTCCCAGCTTAATGATGCCAGATCTCTGCTTCCACGCTTTTAGACAGCCTACACCATTTTCGTTATTTAAAATATGTTCACATGTTCCATGAGAAGCTGGGGATGGTCAATATTAGCCTGAACATTAAGCAAGTCATAAAAATGTTTGAAACCTCCTGAATATATCAAACACATGTATGTAATTATCCACTGCAACTATTCTGCTAAACCACTTAATCCATTTCAGAGGTGTGGCAGCCAGGAGTCTTTGCTAGTAGCATTGGGTGAAAGGCAGAAGATATCTATGGGGGGAGCACCAGTCCACGGTCCATAATTATTCATGGCAAACATGGGGTAGCAATATGTATGTAGAAAGGTCGGTATATGTGTACAGTAATCTGCTGGTCACCTGTCCAGCAACTTGTGCAAAAGCCGTAATTCTGGACCAGAGTGGCACACCATCAAAAGAAGGCAGAAAGGAATTAGTCCTCTCCTAGACATAGCACCATCTACATGAGTATTGCTTCTTTCTGCATCAGGGAGTCATACCAGCCAACAAGAGAGCAGTGGTTTGGGAAGGTGATGTCTGAAATCTATTGCACTTAACTACTCCCAAGATGGAGCTTTGCATTCTTTGGTGCCCTTTGTGTGCACGCTACCAAAAACCACTGCCAGCAGTTTGAAAATATGATGGTGATTCAGAGGATCTTCTTGGGGTAAGAGGTTTGTTAAATTCTACGCTAATGCCAGAAATTTGGACTCATCTGTCAGGGATGGTGCTTCATTTTAAATTCTTGTTGGTCTACCACAAGGTGTGTAAGTCCTCATTATATAACATGATAAATTCTATGCACTGAACAGCTGTACTTTCTGTTAACCCAAGCCTGCCAGCTGATATCCAAATGGTCACTGGGAGCATCTGGTGTACTAAAGTTAAGTGCCTTAATGGGATTTAGGAGCTGCTCTATAATGAATTATACCTGCAGGGCCTTGACTGTGTCGCCTTAAGTCCGTTCTACATCCAGAAGTGCCTGCTGGGAGGGCTTTTGTTTGGTTGCTTAACCCAATGATGACTTTTTTTTCCTGCATTCAACTCACCTCAACAGCCTTGCATCTCAATAAGTTGGGGAAAAAAATGATGCTGGTGTTCTGAGAATGCTGGTCGCTAAGGCAACGCTTTCTAGTTTCCAGATTCAATTAGGAAATGAAATATTTATTTGGATTAGTGATTGCTTTTCCGTGTGTATGAAAAAAATAATACATTTACTGTCTCCTCCATCTGACATTACAAACAATGCAGGGGACATCAAAAGAGGATTGTTGGCACTGCTGCTTGAGAACTTTATAGAGTAGGCTGAAGAAAGTTCAGTCAAATAGGACGACAACTGGCCATTTATGTAGGGCCAGCTACTAAACATCTAGGGATGGAATGTTGGGATTATCCACCCATCCATTACCATGCCCATTTAATCCAATAGACAGTCATAGTCATCTATAATGGCAACATTTGATGCAAGGCAGGAGCCATCTTGAATTGGGCATCAGTTCAATATGGGACACACTCACACACTCAGTCAGTCAGTCACTCACGCACAAGGGTCCAAATTATAGCCATCAATAAACCTAAATATAGGCACATCTAAAAAATGGGGTTTGAAAAACTGAGAACTCTGTAAAAAAACCCATGGAAGTATGTGGAGTATGTTCAGACTCCATGCAGTTAGTGGCTAGGTTGTGATTTGAACCCAGGCTCCTGGGGCAGTATGGCTAGCCACTGTGTTTCTGTATCACCCTTTCTTGAATTATTAGTGACATTAAAGCAAATAAAGAAATGAGATTGGATAACTAAAAAAATTAATCGTTAGGGGTAAGTTTTTGATAGGCAGGCAAGTCACTGATTTCCATCCATCCATCCATTATCCAACCCACTATATCCTAAGTACAGGGTCATGGGGTTCTGCTGGAGCCAATCCCAGCCAACACAGGGTGCAAGGCAGGAACCAATCCTGGGCAGGGCGCTAACCCACCGCAGGACACACACATACCCACACACCAAGCACACACTAGGGACAATTTAGAATCGCACTTGCATGAGAAAAACTTGTAGAGGAAGGTGTCTTGCAAGAATAATTTCTCACTTCTTTAAACACATTGATATAAAACCTTCCACCTGAACCTAAACATGTTCTGGCCCAGCCAGTCCTTAGATGGGAGGCCATCTAGGAAAAACGTGGGTTGTTTCTGGATGACATGTTGGTGAGGCCAGCAGGTGGTGCTTACCCTGTGGTCTCAGTGTGGATCCTAATGCCCCCAATGTCCTTCAGATGAGACATAAAACCGAGGTCCTGACTCTCTGTGGTCATTAAAGATACCTGGATATCTTTCATACAGAGCAGGGTATATCCTGATGTCCAGGCTAAATTGCCCTCCATGGCCTAGTCATTCTGGCCCCCTAATCATCCCCTATCTCTAATTGGCTAAATATTTCTCACCCTTTCACCACCTGTTAGCTCATGTTTGTTGAACGTAGTGGCAAAAAAATGGCTGCCGTTGCATCATTCAGGTGGATGCTACACATTAGAGGTGGTTAAAGTGGCTCCCCACTCAGTATGAAAAGTGCTTTGAGTAGTGAGAAAAGTGCTATATAAATGTAAATAATTATTATTTTTAAAAGTTGACCATATGAAGAGTTGCAATCAATTATCTTTCACTGCACATTATGTGTTTCAACTCTATCTATCTATCAAAGGCCATCCAGCTACACCTTAGGTGCAACTGTAAGTGGTACTTCCAAACCTTATATATATCTTGGATTTTTACAGTCATTTACATTTGTGTAAATGAGAGGGAGGTCAATGGAATGGTGAGGATGCAAGGAGTAGAGTTGGCAAAGATGGATGAGTTTAAATACTTGGGATCAACAGTACAGAGTAATGGGGATTATGGAAGAGAGGTGAAAAAGAGAGTGCAGGTAGGGTGGAATGGGTGGAGAAGAGTAACAGGAGTAATTTGTGACAGACGGGTATCAGCAAGAGTGAAAGGGAAGGTCTACAGGACAGTAGTGAGACCAGCTATGTTATATGGGTTGGAGATGGTGGCACTGACCAGAAAGCAGGAGATAGAGCTGGAGGTGGCAGAGTTAAAGATGCTAAGATTTGTATTGGGCGTGACGAGGATGGACAGGATTAGAAATGAGGACATTAGAGGGTCAGCTCAAGTTGGACAGTTGGGAGACAAAGTCAGAGAGGCGAGATTGTGTTGGTTTTGACATGTGCACAGGAGAGATGCTGAGTATATTGGGAGAAGGATGCTAAGGATAGAGCTGCCAGGGAAGAGGAAAAGAGGAAGGCCTAGGTGAAGGTTTATGGATGTGGTGAGAGAGGACATGCTGGTGATGGATGTAACAGAACAAGATGCAGAGGACAGAAAGATATGGAAGAAAATGATCTGCTGTGGCAACTCCTAATGGGAGCAGCCGAAAGAAGTTATACATATATTACATTGAAGAGCTGGGGAGCGGGGCCATCTTAACAGCATCTCAGGCCCCCGGGCAAAGTAGTGTGCTGGGGTCCCTGTTTTAATAGCAAAATGGAAACATACATAGGCATTAGAATCATTGTGAGTCGTTATGCTTCTGGGGCCTCCGGTCTGTGCACATATGCTGAGACAGGCCTGCTGGGGAATTCCCCCTTTTTGTGTTGCCAGTGTGATGAGAAATGTATATTATAGCCAAAAAAAGGCATTGAGGTGAAGATCCCCCTAGGTGTTGTATTAAGTGAGAGTATTTCTACATTAGGCACATATTGTTTACAAAGAAATGCCATATCCCCAAGCCTTTGCTGCCATAGGTGACTGCCTAATTTGCCTAAGTGACAGAGCCGGTATCAAGGTTATTAAACAATGTAACGACCACCTGATCTTTCAAGCTTCCAAGTGATTGACCAGGACGGATTTGGAAACAGTGGCAGAGGTAAAACGATAAGAGAAGCTAAAGTCAGAAATTATAAAGCAACGATGGAAAACTTTACACTTAGTGGAGTGCAAACAGATGCTTGACCAAAACCAGAAATATTCCATACAAGTTTTTAAGCTTTTGAAATTTGATTTGTTTTATTTTATTCTTAAACAAAGTTTGGATGATAGTTAAAATGTGGTCTGATTTTAAATAGCCAAATACGTCCCATGACGTCATTGACTGTAAAGCATCAATTCACACTCCTAGCACCATCACAACAACAAAATGATGTTGACCATGAGCCAAAGGAAAGCAATTGTGAAACAAAAATGAACTCAAAAGGCAATTCTTCCAGAAATGAGTTGAACTGCCATGCTTTATAATGACATGCATCAACCACATCCTGCTATGTCATTGAGCTGCTCAGCAGAAATGGCAGATTTTGTTTTTCCTAGTGCGATACTAATAATATTAAGGATGGCTGCCTCTTTTATTCCATGGGAAAGCACAGGTTTGGTAGTTCAGTCACCATTACTAACCTTTTGGGATGACCCTGGACATGCTGATTGACCTGGATATGATCCATTTAAGTAAAAAATGTCAACAGATGCCAGTCGATGATAAATCAGACTCAAGTACACATGCCGCATTGTCTCATTCCGGGTGAATTCAAATTTGCCAAATGAACCCTCCAGCATTTTCTTTGCCTGTGGCAACTGATCACTTTGTTATCAGTCCATTGAAAAGACCTTGTCGGTGTTCATTGGGTTCCTACTGAAAGTTAGCAATGATTTAACGGCTGATAGGGCTGGTCAAACCCATTAAGAGGGTATAGGTCCTTAGGGAGGTGTAAAAGATAGCAGTATGTATGGTTTTTATAGTGAGATATATAATAAACGGATTAAGACCCCCCACAGGCCCATGGGTGACTTAGCTCCATAACAGACAGTTGATCATACTTTTAACAATGCATCCGGGTTGTTTAATGCGGCACAGTATGCCTCACTTTTGATTCTGGTGCGAGAGATGATTGCTTCAAGGTCCCTATTGATCATTTTGATTCATCTTACAGATACTTGATTGAGTCATTTTGGCGGAAAGGTGCCCTGAAGGTACATCTGCCCCTAATAAAACATTATTCATTTATAGACTAACCCCAACACAACCCTAAAGAAACCATCTTAGAAAAAACAACATATTCAAGAAAAGCATACATATGTGGAAAAAAATAGCGTGGACTGTTTTTGAGTCGCCAGGTGTCCAAAACTTTGTGTTGTCAACAGAAAACTCACTGCTTTCACCCCTCCTGTTTTCCAAGTCGCTTACCCTGCCAGTGTCCTAAATGTCTTCCGTCCATCCATTTTCTAGGGAAGTTGGTGCCTCTCCCAAGCACTTTGAGCTACCTTTTGTATGGAAATGTGCTATATAAATAAATGTTGTTGTTGTTGTGGAACTGGGAATGAAGTGTAAACCTATTGTAGACATTCCAATTTGTGAAGTGAAGAAAACAATTTCAAAGAGGAAAGGCACTATAGAATCAATTTGATTTTTTTAACATAGTGGTGTTGATAATGAAGTTTTAGACTTTTTGGAACAGCTCTCTGACAAGTGTAATATTTGGAAAATGAAGCAACTTTTTCAAAACTACATTTTTTTTTGTTTATCAATCAATGGTGTGTGTGCACGTTAGAGCACCGAAAGCTGTTGACCTTAGCATACAAAAGAGTGTAGATGTTACCCACTAAGTCACAAATATTAAACCTCCGAAACTTTCCAGTCTTCATAGCAAGGCCCCGTTGGGCCATTCCAATGAACAGACCTAACATCCACTCAGTGATGGATGACAACAAACCAGTCAAAGTGAACTGACACTTGGGTCCTCTTCGACAGTTTGTATCATTAACGAGGTCGAGATTTGGCTAGGGCTTAGTAGGAGAATCACAACCCAAATTGTTCATTTGATCAAACAGAAATCTCTTCCTTAGTCTTTCTTTTCTGTATGTTTGGATGCTGCTTAATGGGTGTATTGTACCCTGGCATTGTTTGGTTAACTGTAAATGAACACAAGGGAAATTTAGAGTAGGAGATGTTGGCACAAAATAGTGCTTAACTAAAATTCAAAAAGGCGGGTGTTAGGCATATCAGTAATCAAACCATACCAATAAACAAAGCCAAATTGAAAGACAGAAGTCACATTCAAAATGGGGGCAATAAGGTCCTAATCGAAATGAAACAATCATTTCTCTAACTAAAAAAATCTGAATGTTAGCGTCATCAGGGTTTGTGCCCTAGGAACCAAGTTACCCAAACTATTCTATAACATTTCTGTAATTATTTTGCACTCTGATGCTGATCTTTCTGATCATAAAATCAGTTGTTACAAAAGCAATTAATGACAATTCATAATTAATTGAAAAATTATGGTATTTTGAGGCTTCCTCTAGAGTGCCTCTTTCTCTTGCATGATTTGGCTCAAAAACTAGTTAGCACATTGTCATCTCATAGCAGGCTTAAGTTTCGAATTTGGTATTTTTTATCCAGCTATTTTAGCTATAGACCATCCTCAAGTAACACAGACACACACCCATCATCGAGATATCAATGTGTTCAGTATCAGGGGACCCTAAAATGTCAAAGTCTGTCGATAAAACGGAAATCAAAATTTTGGACGAATCTAAAGCTTTTGCTGTCCCTAATAGACAAACGGTTATGGCTTAGGAGGGCACAAAGCAAAAATTGCACTTCTTCACGGGGAGTTGTTGCTTTATATCCAAATGCTTGGACAGCATATTTTGCACTCCGCCACCTTAAGGAGAGACGACTTAACGTGTCACGGGAGCAGCAACAGCACAGCAAACACAAACAAAATGCAGGAACACTCACAAAATGGTGACAACCACTTAAACAACTAAAATACAAAATGATGATGTCACTAAATTAATAATACAAACATTCTAATTAAGGAGGAGGTAATCATTTTATAGTTACACAAAAAAATCTTCCTTCAATTTGCAAATGAATTATGACAGCATGAGGCCATTTCTGACACCATGTTTTGTAGTATGCATGTTACTTGTCTTGCAGTACATGGTTTCTGAAGCCCTAGAATGACTACACCCATCAAAGTAGACAAACAAATTGGTTGTGCCCATGACAGGCGAGTCCACAAAATGGTGTCAAGATCAGTCAGTCAGTAGCTCATTCACAAACACACTTGATGCAATTCAGGGTTGTGGGTTGTCCACAACAGACGTGAACAGTCACCAGTTCATCACAAGACCCATTCACACACTCAGAAATACCACACTGTGGAGATGTAGGAGGAACATCCATACAGACACAATGAAATTAAGCAGACTCTGAATGGACAGTAACCAGATACAGGATTTGACCCCAAGGACAGTGCTAACTACTGCACCACCCTGATGACAGGAAGAGGCCACCAAATATTAACAATATTTACAAAAATTAATAGCACATTACACCATGTTTGAAACAATTTATTAGAATGTTCCTGACAACTGTACAAGGAGACATACTCAAACTGCATGCAGTGGACACCCTATGATCCACATCTCATGAGACAGTAGCATTAATCACAGGTCAGTGGTGCCATTATGAGGGTAAATCAACAAGTAAAGACAATATGAAAATTCTGCAATAACTGCAACAGAGAGAAGCTGATGGAATACCACATGTTTGTGATGGCTTATAGGTAGCTTGAAGATAAACAGCACAACCGTTGCTCTAGTAGAAGTCAAAGTCAAATGAATATGGACACTGCACTGAGAGATTGCACTATTGTTGAACAACACACCATAGTGAGATTCACCGAATGATGTTGGCTTGTGCAGATCAGTAAGCTGTTAGAGTAACCATCCTGTGTAAACTTTATGGTACCCCAGGTCATCCTGCATTATGGCATGTGTAGATCCATAGCTGATATTTAAATGTGCAGCAATAACGGACAACATAATCCATTAGTCTTCTCTGATAAATGCTTTCACCATGTCGATGGTTGTTCTACAACTGCGGAATCCCTCAGCAGAGCATCCATGTTCTATTGACCTTGGCTTCAAACACACTAATGGCAGAGCACTGTGCTGTGCGTGTTCAAACTACCCATGAGCCATCACAAATGTATTGTATTTTGTCAGCTTCTATCCATTACGCTTATCATGTAATTCTCAAATGGCCTTTTTTTTTTTAAACTTACCCTTGTATTATTTGGCGTCAGACTGAGTGCAACCACACAGATTTTCTTAAATATGTTGTGTGTCTGAACTATACTCTTTAAAAAAAAGGTGCCAAAGTGGCTTTTCACAGAGAGGCAGGGAAACTATGAATCAACAGAAAAATCATGAACAATCTACAAAGAACCTTTTATCCATAACAGGCTGCAAATCCAACCATGAGTGGATGATAACAAACTTATGAAATATAAACGGGCTCCTGGTTGGTTGCATGCAATCATATGCAGGTGTTCTTGATGTGCTGGTAGCCTACTATACATTAAAGGTTTATGTTTTGTTCACATATTAGGAAGTTTTTTCCAAAGCCTAAGAAACCGTGTCATACGGAAAGAACTCCTCCCAAAATGAAATAGTTCTCCATGAAGCACTTTTTGTACCAGGAACCACACGACCTTGGTAAGGAATTGTTAATTATAAGAGTGTAACTTTCCAATGGGTTTGCGTCAGGTGAAATGCTACAACTTTCTGTAACCTTGCGATGGATAAAGAAAATTTAGAAAATTAATAAAACTTTCCTGCTGCTGTTTTTTTTTTTTTTTGTTTTGAGGTGTTCAGTCTTTTACGTAGGTGTTCGGGCACCAGAATTGTCGCATTGCTTTCTTCTGTGTTCGTTGTCCTTGAAATTTATTTAAGGGCCGTATTTCCCCAGGGCTCCGATTATCGTCACTACTCCCCCTCCCGCGGGTCGCATTGTCACGTAATTACAGGTGACGAGATGGAAGAGGAAGCAGGCAGAGCTTCTCGTGGGACCACCGAGTGGCACGTGACACTTCAGAATTGGTCATAAGGCTCAAGTTTTTTAGGGAACTGAGAAACGCTAACTACGAGGAAGGCTCTCTTAACCTCAACGATGATGCGTTTAACGGTCCAGAGAAGCGCAAGGACCAGGATTCCCGGGTTCAAATCAAAGCAATGTTTTTGTGGAGTTAGCAAATTCTTTTTTAAACGTAGCTGGTTGTTGGTTTAATTAACGGCTCTGAGTGGAGTGTGCGTGCAAGTGTACCCTCTGCACCCCGCGATCCTGAATCATATTTAAAGGGCAAACGGTGGATGAATTACAAAGACTGCACTGGAATTCAGCATTGAGGCAGCTGGCGATGCTTCGGATGCGTTAGTAAAATATCCGTAATGACGCTACGGTGCAATAAGTGATCACCCTACCGTAAAATGTTTTTGTTTTTTTTAATGTCCTTATTCGTTGACAGGAATCGGTACAGAATGTGCAAACTAAAAATGTTTACTATTCATAAAGTGTACACATTCTTATTAGAACTGTAAATGCAATTCAGCCACTTTAGAGCTACGGAAGATCCTGAGCTGTCTGAGGCGATCAGGCTTGGGCGCGCCTTCAATAGTTTTGTGTTATTTAAAAAAAAATAAAAATGGACTTACATGAATTTAAAAACTTAACCGATGTAGCACTGGTATTACGCTCTGTTAAATAAGATTAGTGGTGTTTAACAAGCACCACTATAACGTCTTTCAAGCAAAGCTCATCTAAAAAGGAAATTTTAGCAAACATCCGTTATCGAGGCCGTTTAGTCTGATTTCCAGTCGGTGGGTGTTTGGGTGCCTGGGTAGATGTCATGGAAATGTTTTATTGAAACCTTCAGTTTTACGTGACGTATATAAACTTACTGACCTGAGCGGCGACATTTTCCCTTCAAGATTTATATTATTTCATTTAAATATATACGACAGTAGTATACTTTTCTCTTACAGTCCGATCCATCAACAACAAGAAAAAATCCTGTGCGGGAAGTGTCCTCGTATTATCCGCTGGCCGCCTTGTGGCCTCCCGGGGATGGCAATTAGCGAGAGGACCGGCTGTCTGGCCCGACGCCTTCTGACCAGCAGCTGCTAATTGGTAACACGCAGCTCTAGGAAGACTCAACTAACCGTGGAAAAATCAATGTGCAGCCAAAGGAAAGGGGATGCAGTGGGGCTAGTTTTAAAAGCAAAAATGGCAGTGCCTTTCGATTGAAAGAAAGAAAGAAAGAAAGAGAGAAAGAAAGAAAGAAAGAAAGAAAGAAAGAAAGAAAGAAAAAGAAAATATTACTTCGGTGGTGAGCGGGGCTCTATGGGAGGAGGTCAACAAATCTATCGAAAATCCTTTTACAGAAATAAAAATAAGAAATGTTTTAAAAGGCCACCTGTTCAGAGGGTCCATATCTACCTTTTGCTCAAAAGATGGATATCGATAATTTGACTGAACTGCACATAGAAAAACTGATCATTTGCTGCAGTCGGCATTCTTTGTGTATTCCGTTTTCAAAGCCGTTTAATCCGTTAATGAATCCAATAATAATAATAATAATAATAATAATAATAATAATAATAATAATAATAATAATAATAATAATAATATCTAAAAGACTTTAGAATCGCCAAGAAGCATAATTTCACCATCTTTCCATTTCAAAGAGGACTCGTTGCACATAGCACTAAAAAACGAAGCAAACAATCGTTCTTACTCCATTTCCATAAGTCTCTGTCTGTACAAACTGTGCAATTTTCTACCTGCTTTACAAACCCTGACGGACCAGTTCTGCCAAATCACGCAAGGATTCCTCGCACCGCACAGCAGAGCTGAATGGCGGTGTGCTCGGTGTGCAGGTGTCAGTCTGCCGGTCAACTGCCCGACACCGAGGCGGTGCGACGCCGATCCTGAGCTGTTAATAGTTTGAATTCCCAAGGCACATCATTACGCGCTAGCCTGGATCGGGAAATTCTGTCTTTTTTTCTTTCTTCTCCTTTAGCCTATTCCCGGGTTAGACACTGCCAATGAATAGTCTGATATGTGCTGTTAGTTAAAAATGAATTGCTTAACAAATGTGACAGATTTAAATCACGGTTTTTTTTGGCCAATGTCATTTTACACATCATGATGCCGACTTTTGGCTGACCTGCAAATAAAACCGAATAGCAGCAATTAGTGAATTTTGTCATACGTACAAATCCGACATTTAACAGTATAAAGGAACATGTATTTTTAATATATATATTTTCTAAAGGATTTACTGTTTTTTTCCAAAAATATTTAGTTTAACATAGTCCAGTCTATACGCGGATAAATGATGTGATCTTAAAAAAAACAACTGCTAAAACCGAAATAACATGCTATAACAAATTTTGTTTAATATTAAATATATGAATTACAAAATATAAGTCAAATAAACTGATGATTTATGTTCAAGAAAAATGCTTTTTTTTCGTGTTGATATGTCTATCGTTTATTTTAACCGGCCACCGCAAACTTTCTATACATGATTGTGCTGGAATTTCATTAAAGTACTATTTTCTGGAATTATAACGAAATATTAAAACATGAACGGGTCTTACGATTTCATTTTAGACTAAAGTAGTCGGGATTCGTGCCTTGCGCTGTATGCTGCGGGTAAAGGATCCGGCACTTAAAAAAGACGTATTGACGCAATACGTTCCAACTATCAGATATTTATTTTTTACTTTGACATTCGTCAGGCTGTAATGCCGAAGACGGCTTTGGGTTATTCCGTTATGTTTTTTTGTATATGAATACTAACTGATAGATGTACGCTACCTTATAATTAGAAATAATTCACATTTTCTTAGTGATAAAAATATAATCATAAAAAATTAGCTTTCGTAACTTCCATTCTAGAAAAAAACTTTATTTGCGAATTGATACTCGTTATTTGATTTATGCAATAACAGATATAAGAAAAAGATTGAAATCAAAAACGCACAGTACAAATACTTTATGTAAAGCGAAACACTCCATTGTGAAAGCAGATCAAAAGCAGACGTTTTTGCCGCTGTGCGAAAAAAATGGAAACAGGCTGAGGCAGAGCCACACAGAAATCCGTCCATATGCATTTCCGACCCCGCACAGTCATGTTTAAGGTTACAGAAGCCAGGCTTTGCAGCATTTAACTTAAGGGAGGAACCAAACATGACACGAGAAACTGACTTTATGAATGAATCTGGCAGAATAATATATATTTAAAAAATCGTGTGGATATAAGCGAGTTGTAGAACACATTAAAATGAATATATAACAGGCGCCTTGAGCATGGGAAAGGCTCCGTATCAATAAAATGCATTATTTTTATAACATCCTAAAATCTGCGAATATCTGACAGAAAACTAAAGCAAACAACATAATCTGGGTAATTTATTGTTAATAAATGTATAATTTGGGAATCGAAAATTCTGCGCAGTACACCCTACTCTAACCCTTTGCTTTCGCGCCTTGCTAACGCGCACGAGAGTTTTGCCGTAAAGTCAGCTTCCCTCTCTTTTGCCGCATTGCTGTCAAGGCAACCTGCATTAGCATTGCAGACACAAACGGGAAAAGTCCAACCTGAACTGCCATCTGTTTTGGGCAGCAGTGCTAAAAACTCCTGGTCACTCCCACCAGGTTGGCGGACAATTGGCATTTTGTTTATGCACTCAACTGCTGTCATTGAGTATCTGATCAGTCACTCCATTAAAGTGTTCTCGTTCAGTTTTAACGTTTCAGTTGACCTCTCACTCCTGCTTTAAAGATCGGTCTCGTATATGTTAGGTCGACATTAGTCTGTTTCGTGCGAATTAACCGTATTTAACGAAATGAAGGGGATAATGACAGGGCCTGCAAATTAACTGAAACTTTAACATGTCAATGTTTTTAACCAAAAATAGCTTTGCAGGATCAGGGATGTTATTGTGGTGTCTACCCAGATTTCTTTATTTTGCATGAAACGACACAATCATGTTATTTCGTTAGAGAGGATCCTACAGTCGTATAGATCACATAGATTGCTATATTATTTCGAAATAAAATTTCACCCCTCATTTAGGTTTATCTGCAATCTGGAATGTACTAGATGATCTTGACCATGGTAAGTTTAAAATTTGTAGGATTTTCCTGTGCGTGCGTAGATTTTCTCAGGGGACGGTGGTTTCCACTTAGACCCAGATATGTGCATGTTATTAGTGGATAGCCCACCCTTAACTGGGCATGGGGGGTGTCAGTATTCTTAAGAGAAGGTTAACGGGTATAAGGCAAGCTTTTCTTTTTGATGGGTTCGGTTCAATGTGATTGAGAAATAAATTTAAAAAAGGGACCAGTGAATATTTTACACCAAACATGTAGGCCCATATAAAGTGAAATAAATTAAGCGCCCTTGACGGTGACATAAACAGGCTGCGTTATCACGAGATTAGGAAAACTGCGACGTGTCAAGCAAAGCAGGTGAGCAGAGTACAAGAGACATACAGTGGAGCCCAAGGAAGACGAATAAGGAAATCGTGCATATTGTTTTAGTAAGTCAGGTCTTTTATACTAACCCTTACATTAGTCAAACTTTGCGTTCAGTCAGTTTTTCTAATGTATTTTATTCCAAACGTCCATGCAATTTCAGTGACAATTTACATTCCGGCAATCTGAACAGCAGAACATTTCAGGGCCACTTGTAACGCTGGCGTGTGCTGTTCTGGTTCTTTTCCATTATGCAACAGCGAATACCTTCCACTGTGGGTTTAAGTTTGAATCAGTCGTGTCCAATAAGGATGAGAGATTAATAAATAAATAAATTCAACTCCTCTCCATATATGTAACGTATTGCACCGCTCCGCCATCGTCGGTGTCGCTAGGACCCAGCGGCGTGCTGTCTGCTCTGCATGAGCACTCTGGGCTATAATTAACAATCAGGGGGCGGCGCTCCGAGTACTGACACGCCGCCGAGTCCGGCAGGTTATGTCATGTTTCTGTCGGTATTATTAGAACATCCATTGCAGTAGCCGTTGACAGCGAGCAAAAGGCCGAGGCCGTCGACTCCTAATATAAAGCTTCAGAATTCTCGACTCAGGCCGTTCATATTGGTAGCCTACAGAGGAATAACTTTGGCTAAGAGCTGCGGACACATCCTGCAAAAATATCATTGATTTTTATTTATAATCATTTAGAACCATGCGTCTTCTGTAATATTTGGAGGAGTAAAATGTGCACTTGATGTAGCCTTGATATTCAGTACCTGATAGCATCGAAGATTGTCATTTACCTTCCTTTATTTTTATTCTGTCAAGCAAAATCGTTTCACTTATTTAACTTTGACACCAATGCCAATAAATTGCCATTTAAACACAATTTTACAAATACTTTACTTAACTCTGCTAAAGACGCTGTCGATATCCTTTTTTTTTTTCAAATTCATTTTCTGTAAAAATGGCTTAAAATATATCAGGTGCATTTTATTTATCGAAGTTATCCTCAGCTTTAATAACATGAAACATAAACGGTATTTTAGAGGAAGAGTTTGAACACGGTGATTTCTAAACGAATTAATATTCACTCAGTTTTTCTGTTGCGAAACGAAGTAACTATCCGTGAAAACAAATCAATTCCTTATTCACATTCTAACAAAGATTTAAAAAAAAAAAAAAAGTTTAGACAAAGGTGCCGCATTTTTGAAGAACATTTTGTTTTTGTCTTGTGGGGCGATAGCCTGCTGTACACTAAATTCGTTACCGTTAACCTAAAATAAAAACATGCAGTTACTTTTGTTACATTATTTAGTGTTGCTAACACTTTCCGTCTACATTTTCTCTCGTAAATAAACATATCCATTAAGATATATTAATAGATTTAAAAGTACTATTTAGTGAAGAGATGCAGCTTGACATAATTGTTCCAGTAAAATGTAAGCACTGCTGTAATAACAATAAAAGCAAAAATTATAAAATAACAGTTACTGGATGCAAGTACATACTTAATTGTAATTACACTTTAAAGGGATATTACGTTTCCAATGTATATCATATTCTAAACGGTACATAACTACTGTACATTAAAACAATATACAGGGACATGGTGATGTATTTATTACTAACAAAGCGGCAGCTATTGGCTGTTCAATATTTATACGTATTAGCTGTAAATGTTTAAAATATTGTGGATTACTGTCTCTGATTTCTACCGAAGTCATTTGTAGAACCGTCGTTTTTAGTGATGATTACTGGGCAGGATAAGGAGAAATGCAGGCAGAGCGGGGGATCAGAGGGCTCAGTCATTCGCGCAAACACCAATCTGCGAGATGCAGCAGGACATTTACATTGGCCAGTCAAACAAACACGAATCTATGAAGTGGATCTGTTTTTTTTTTCCTTCCATATCTCCAAAGACGGCTCCAAATTGGCCCGAATGTGTGAACGCGAATTTCGGTGGATGTGGTGAGGTTTGTGGGGTAGGTTTTGATAATGGCGGTGCTGCCAGAGTGGGCTGCGGCTCCCCGCGACCCTTAAATGTATTAAGTGGGTCTGAGAAGGTTGTGCCAGTTTGCGACTAACAAACATATATATAGTATGCAATTTAACATTCCATTTAAAAATATACATTTACTTTTTTCTATTTATCAAATAATTCCTCGAAGCTAATCTTTGTTCGAATTGCGTATAAGAGAAACTGCAATAATTGTTACATATTTTACCGTACTGCACATTACAGTTGCTACTCTGTCTCTAGAGACAGACTGACAGACAGCTAGATAGATAGATAGATAGATAGATAGATAGATAGATAGATAGATAGATAGATAGATAGATAGAATCATTAAAATTACCACAGTTTAATGCTACTACCACAACATTAAGAGCACACAGTCCTGGCGCTGCAGTAAATTCATTATTAAAAGGGACAAGGGAGATTTCTGAAGTTTCCGGGTAGCACCGACAAGAAGACCCCCTTGAAGAAATACAGTCAGCACAGCACAACGAGTCTCGCTATATTTATTTAATTAAACCAAGAACAAGAAGTCCAGGCCCATTACCTGTTTGCTGCCAGTCGCGATGATATATATCCTCCTGGGATCTGAGTGATAATATAACCCCAGAAAAAAGAACCATGAATCATTCCTACAGTCTCCGGGTCCCAATTAAATTTTGCTTTCTGAAATTAAAAAGAAAAATTGTTCAATTATTTTTGCCACCGACTTTCCATGTATGCTTTTTAATGCATGTTTTAATAAAATGGTTGCCATGATTAAATGTTTTGAAGGTCTGAAAAGGACAAGTAAAATCTCCATTAGGGCACACGTTTCTAACACCGTGCAATACAGTGTGACCAGTAAGCGTGAACTGCTGCTGTTGGACAAAAAGATTCACCGGGAGTACAATGTGCACATCTGCGGAGCTCAGGATAAATAATACGTGTACAGGAGGTGATGGCTAAGATGAAAGGGATAAACAATTAAATAAACATTGTGCTGTGCCGGGGAGCACCACGACCCTGATTGGCAAGCGTAATGAAAAAGGCAGGCAGGTCAGGCTGTCCCGGGTCAGCTGCTCGACTGAGCTCAAGTGGGTATCCTTGAGACCGGGGAGGGGGCGGGGCCAACTAGACAGCAGGATACCGGAGACTTCCGTGCATCCCGTCGTAATCGGCACTGAAAGAGGTTTTAAACAGAAATACCCGGCAACAGAAACACGGAGTTTTGTTTGTCAAAAGATAAGAAAAAGTTTTTTTTTTTTTTTTTTTACCCATCTATGTTATTAGTATATATTTACTAAGTAACTGTGAGCAATTGACAAAGTTAAAATTAAACTTTTCTTTGGGACAAATATGTTAATAGATTCTTGTTTATTTAACTAAATTCATTATCAACCCGTGGGGTATTTTCTTTGTCGGTATTATGTCACAAAGGGAAAAAAAATCACATATTTATCTGGTGTGAGGCATTGCACTGGAAAGAATACATTTCTAATAAATGCTAGAATATAAGGATTTCCCTCCCTTTATATACAAAATAACAGTAAAAGTATTCACGATCAATTTATCTCCAGTTAACATAATAATACGTGCATTCTTTCGTTTCATTAACATGCGGTAAGCGTGTATCCTAACAGGGACAAGGTGATTTGAAATTTGGTAACATTGCATTCAGTTGACTTCATTTTCATGTTTTCGGAGGTCATATAAATTGGATTCACACCTCTTTTACAATGATCTTCCCAGCTCGGTGGATGGTGCTGTTGTTGACCATGTCTACTATGGCCACTCCCAAGTTGCATCGGATTCCGAACGAGATGCAGAAGCCGATCCCGCTCATGAGGGCGATGATGTAACGGCGGGGTAAACCGAAGCAGGTGCAGTCGCAGAGGGGCGCCTTCTTCTGAGGGGTATCCACGGGTCTCCCATCCTCCGTCAGTTCGATGACTTCCCCAGTTTTTTGTCTCTTTTCCAAAACCCTGTGAAAGAAACGACTATGTTTAATGACTGAAACAAGTAGAAATAATGACACTTTACGGAAAACATGTCCATCTTCTTTTTGTCTTTGAGCAGCAGCATTGCAAGGTAGTGGTCGTGTTTTCTTCACAGGCCTGCTGGTGCCGTACACTGACAGACGTAACCGCTCCGCCACTCGTTAGACACAAACACAAACACGCGTGGGCGAACTGAAAGCCTGTCCTCCCGCCTTTTCCGTTTGTACGCTCAGACGGTAAAGCATACGGAGGCTTATTTCTGTGATGGATTCCAGAATTTTCAGACAGGAATGCAACGGGCTGCTGCTTACTAGAAATTACATTGAAACATCGATTGATTTAACGTATTTGGAGCATCTTTTAATTCATGACTTAACCTAATCATTTTCTTAAACCACTCTTATGGTCGACTTTCAGTCTGGAGGTCATGTGACAAATTAAGCAACTGTGCTACGTGTTTATACTATTTAATGAACAGGAAAATACTTAACAATTAGTATCTATCTATCTATCTATCTATCTATCTATCTATCTATCTATCTATCTATCTATCTATCAATTATTAAAACAGACACAAGTACTCTATAAAATACACCGTTTTAAAAGACATGAGCAAAAATTGTTTAATTTACCTAGTCAACCAACTCAATTTTACATATTATCTTCCCTACCGAAATAGTTATTTAAAAATATCAGGTAAAGAACTTTTAATAACCCAGTACGTTTGACAACATTTAAAAGATTTAATTTGCTCTGTTTAAACAGTGCTTCTAATTTTTTGTTATTACTTTCAAATAACATATAACAGCTTCTGAAAATCGTTTTCTTTTTTCTTTTTATAAAATAGTGGAATTTCAGAATTTTGCTAAATTCCTACTCATTGCCAAAATGCTTTGAATATTCATTTCAGTGTATAATATAATATAATTAACTGGCAAAAAAGAGATAAGAAAATGGTGGTCTAAAAGGGATTCCTGGGAAAAAAAATCTAATTTGGTTTGTTCAGTACTGTATTTTAATGAAATTATATCTTTTACTAAAAAAGAGATTTTTAAGCGTATTTGTGTAACACTCGACAGTATAGTATGTTCGATTTATTGTCACATCGAATGAGTGAGACATGGCATTAAAATCTATCATTTAAAATAACACTAAAATTGGTAGCTTTATGAAACCATTAGTTCGAAGGATAAGAAACACTAAAATATTAATTTGTCATTTCCGTTATATATATATATATATATATATATATATATATATATATATATATATATATATACATACATACATACATACATATATATATATATATATATATATATATATATATATATATATATATATATATATATATATATATATATATATATATATATATATATATATATATGTCGGAAATGACAAATTAATATTTTTGTGTTTCTTATCCACACACACATATATACAGGTATACTTAAAATATTAATATGACCCATATTATTGCAGGTTTTTTTTTTACAATGTACAATGTTTATTTGAGATTTGAATTATTATAAGAGGAAAACACATCGATGTAAATGAAATGAAAGCAGGTGTAAGCAACTTAGAATTCCGTCTCCAGTGTGAAAATGTGTGTCGGACATCTGTCTGTCTGTCAGTTGTTCAGGCTGCGACGTGTACGATTAAAGGAATCATCCAAAGTTGGCTTTGAAAAATGCCTCATTTTTGCCAAGATTTTTTTTTTCTAAATGTAAATTAGGGAGGGTAAAATATTTCAACAACCTGATTATGCAATTTGTTTCCACACTGTTTTAAAGCAAGTCACGAAACATCGACAATGATTGCAGCTTCGCAATATTACATTTTATCAATGTAAAATTCACAAAATCGATCCGTGTGTTGCTGAAAAGATTAATAATTTAAAAGAAATTCCTAGGCTCTAAGACAGAAACCACAATACTATTAATTATTCATACCTATGATGACTCGTTTCAAATAGAAGAGATTTCACATGGGAATTGATTGATCGAAGAGATATTGTGATCTCCTTTTTTATTTCTCACAAGTGTTTAATATCAAAATACAAGATTTGATGCTTAATCTTTTTGGCAATTTCCCTTGTATATATAGAGGCAATAGTAACACATATCGTATCTCAGATCCTTTATTAATATTCCATTTCACAAGGCCAATTGAATTTAAAAAGACAACATTGAAAAATGTTGCCGTATACAACAATTATATGCACTTTCTGCTGTTTTATCAACATTAAGGCACGGGGATACAACATGGAGTCAGACATCCCTCTATCCCGAAATGCTAGGAATCCTTGGAATGTGTACAATGACATTATTCGGAAATCAGCAAAGCCCTTTAGCGGTACATTTATTTATTTTATACTTTACATGCCTAAAATATTGTCTTAAGCTTCTGTTCTTACCTGTAAAGCTGCCCCAGTGATTTTCCTGCAAAATTCTTCAGACCCTCCTTGCCATGGACGAAAATTCGTTCCTTCACGGACTCCATACCAGTAGATTCTGCTGCTGATTCTTTTTTTACGTTAATTAGAGGATCATATTATGTTAAAGTGGAATTGCACATAGCGAGAACCATACAACTTTTACTGCAGCTTTAAAATGACCCGAATCGTCTATTTTTGTCGATCCAAAAGACGAGCTCTAGCAGCACGCGTGCATGCGACGATTGGGATCTCCTGACACGCCGCTCACAGAGTCGAATTAAAAAGTCTTTGGCTGTTCTCTCGATTGACTCTTCGCAGAGGCAGATAGTGCCATCGCGCTGGGGTGCGACGAAAGGGGGGAAATAATAATCACTAATATGTTTTGTTGCATAAAAATATGAGCAAGACTCAAAACCGACTTTAACGGAATCCTTGCTTTATTTCCAGTCTCGTGGAGGACACGACGACTACTTAGAAGGTCAACATAACACCTCCGGCGAAAAAGGGCAGGTGTGAAAACGGAATTTCCAATAGTTTAGTTTCCCTTTCAGAATTCTGGACCCTGAGCAGTGTCATACACAAGAAATTTTCAGATGACTACAGTGTCGTCAAGCGTTTCAGCACCTTGGACAGCAATCCACAGACTACGGACCTTGTACTCCAATGTGCTTTCACCAGAATTTCGGAAGCTTGTGCAAATTATTTCACGCAGCGCTTCTGCACCTTGGGCACTGCAATTCACATTGCATTGAATGAGTCACTCCTGCGTTCCCAGTATTTCCCCACACGACCTACATTCAGTTCTTTAGGAACGGTAATGCAGCACCTTGGATAGTACAAGACACCAAACACACCAGCTTGGTCAGGTTTTCAGCACCACAGGTTGTGCAAAGCTTGCAGTATTGACAGACCTGACGGTTACTCCAACGCGAGAACCCCTACAGCAGCATGGACACTGCAAAACATGTGGTATTGACAAGTGCTCTGATTGCTCCGGTTTAATGATGCTTTTCTGGAGCAGTCAACGGCTCAGATTCCAGCGATATCGACAGATACTCTAATTATTTCAACCCTATCGTTGTTTTAATAGTGTTGGGCGCAATAGCGTGCATTTCTAACAGCACCGTTTGCCACCATCCTTCTTTCCAAGCCTATTTTTTCAAGTGTTTTTTTTTTCTCCTTTTGCATACAAGTTCTCGCCCACTTTTTTGCTCTTTCTCCAGTATATTCGCAACTTGTAGTCCTCGAAGCCCTTCTTTTGGGTGCAGCTGGCCCAGTTCCTCACAGCAAATCGATATTTTCAGGTGACTTGTCAGCAATCGCGTCTCATGCCGCCGATTCTACCAAATACGTGCGATTCAGCCAACTTTACTGTGTCGTCAGCAAAGATTAAAGCGGCGGGTCCCCGGAGTGCGGACGCTATGGAAACCGAATGAAGGCTGGGTCATGTCGCCCCAGAGATCCAGCAGAGACTCCGCAACAGATGCAAAGCGAGGGTGGGGCTGGCAGATACGGAGAAGTTTAGCTTTTATTTTACTAATCAGTCAGCCAATAGCCAACCCTGGCACACAACTTGCCAGGGAGCGCACAAACCCGTTAACCCCGCTGCTACTGCTCAGTTTTATTTTTAATTATATGCTAAGTTAAGGGTAACAAAAGACGCTCTCCTCAATATTACATCCTATACGTGAAAGAAATACATTTTTACGATGTATATTATTTGTTTACTTTTTATAATTGTAATCCTTTGGCACTTCATAAGACGTTAAGGAAATGATAATAGTTAAACAATTAGCGTTGATGTAAGTAGTAGCAATACAACTGCTAACTATTAAGCATCGTCAATACATGGCTTAATTTCTGTTTTTTTATTACTTTATGCTGCAGGGTTTCACAATTAATCCGATTGTTTATGGGGAAGCGACAGGTGCAGTTCACGTCATGATTTGCTGCTGTATAATTCTGTCTTTAGCCAATAGTGCTGTGATTATAGCACCGACTAGTGGCAATACCTTAAAAGTGCACGCTGTGCAAACGGCCAGTATGATAACATAAAAACAAACTTCTACACTAAGTAAACGTTTAAAAAGTAATTGAACTCCTATTAATATAATTTACTATAATTAATTAATAAAAGTTGAAAAGTATTTTTATAGTCATACATTTAAAAAAATAAACATAGTATTGTATTGGGAAACCACAGAAACAAATTAGAACTCTATAAAATGAATCAGACCCTTCTTTCTTCACATTTTATGCTGCATTCTTGCGCCAAAACCATTCAAAGTAATTTTTCCCCATACAACAATCAATAGCATAGAATTAGAAAGTGAAAACAGGATTTTAGAAATGATTGATTTTTTTATTTTGGTTTACGAATGATGACACAAGTCCCTTTGCTATACTTGAAACCTGGCTCAGATACACACCATTCTACTGATAACCTTTGAGATGATTCTACACCTTGTTTGGAGTCCACTTGTGGTCAAATTCAATTCATTGGCCATGATAAGGAAAGGCACACACTGGTATTTAGAAAAAGATCCCAGAGCTGATGTGTACAAATATTTGAGCAAAAACCAATCGACGAGGTTGAAGGAATTGCCTGAAGAGATTAGAGACAGGATACCTCTGGAGAATGCTGTACCATTGAAGGTTCCACAGAGCATTGCTAACTTCTTAATTCTTTATATGGAAGAATTTCGGAACAACGGTGACTCTGTAGCTAGCCATCCGGGCAAACTGAGCAATTGTGGGAGAAGGGCCATGATAAGACAGGTGACCAAGAAGCGATTAATCACTCTCTGAACTCTAGAGAAGCTGTGTAGAAATGGGAGAGACTTCCAATAGGGCAGCTACCACTGCAACACTCCACTAATCTTGACCTTATGATAGTGTGGACAGGTAGAAGCCTGAGAGTTTGCAAAAAGGCATTGTAAGGATTCTCAGACTGTGACAGACAATGCTTTTGTCTGATAAAACCAATGGGCGTTGTGTCCGGAGAAAATCAGGCACTGCTCCTCACCTGTGCAATACTATTCCAATGGTGAAGCATGGTGGTGGCAGCATCATGCTGTGGCTTTTAGGAATGGGAAACTCCTCAGGGCTGACAGGAAACTGAATGGAGCCGAGGATAGTGATGTCCTTAATGATAGCCTACTTGAAAATTCTCTGAACTTCAGACTGGGCTGAAGGCTCATCTTTCAACAGAACAATGACCCTAAATACAATGCAAACACAACACAGGAGTGGCTTACAAACAACTCTGGGAATTTCTTGGAGTTGCAAAGTCAAGAGCCTGGATTTTTAACCCAATCGAACATTTCTGGAGAGAGGAAATTAGCTGTTCACCAACAGAGGTTGAGAAGATCTGCAGAGAAGAATGGCAGGAAATCCCCCAAATTCAAGTGTGTGAAGCTTGTTGCGTAACACCCAAGAAAACTTTAATCACTTTAATCAAAGGTGCTTCAAGCAAGTACTGAGTAATAGTCGTGGCAGTAGGATAGTTGAGTTTTTCATTTTTTAACAAATTTGACAAAGTTTCTAAAGTCATGTTTTCACTTTGTCATTCTGCAGCGTTGAGAGTTTGGTGAGAGAAAAAAAAAGAACTTAAACAGTTTTAGCACAGCATAGCAAAATGTGAAAAAGTGAAGGCGTCTAAATACTTTCTAAATCCAGTGTAGATTAAGAGATAAAGTGCAGAGATTTTGTGAGTGATCCTACAGTCAACATTTAAAAGTAAACTCTTAAAGACCTGGGGAGACAGATTTTCAATGTTTATGATCAAATTTAACTCCATTTAGTAAGCTACTATTTAGTTCTGTTTTCTTATCATTTATTTGTGTCCTTTACCTGTCTTACTTTGATTACCTATTATAATTAGTAAGTACTGATATTTCAATAGTCATTAGCCAGGAGTTGTGTTTTGGGCATGTCATGCTTTGTGGACTTTGAAATGTTTTAATGTTTGATTACGTGTGGGGAAGCAAGGAGGGGTTGGTGGTGGATTTGGTTGCTGGAAAAGAATGGAATGAGAGAGACAGACACATTCATTTCATTCTACAGTACACCTAGACTTGTAGTCGGAGACCTTACAGGATGTATTACTGATGGCAGGGCTTTCTGATGGAAGTTTTTTTTAAAAAAATAGGACCTTTTCGTCATAAAATGTTATAGGCTGGAATACTAAAGATCTCACAGGAGAGACAGTTGAATAATACCGTAAACATAACTCTGAGCTGGAATGAGATTGCATTGGCCTCGTGTTTCACTGAAACACGGCTACAAGACCACAAGGGTAGGAACTTTGATTCACAAGTTACTGAGACAAAAAGAGATGCTGAAGGGTGTTAAAGTATGGTTTTAGGGATACTATACAAGACCAAAATGAACTATAATACAGGCACCAAATTCATGGTTAAGGATCTTCTGTTAATTCCCAATTTGAGCTTTCATAAGTTTTTTGCAGGAAATTTTAATTGTGTATTTCAATCTAGATCAACGGTTGCAAATGCAATATCTAAAAACTTCACATTTTATCAAAGATCGCAAACCCCTTAGATCTAAGGAAGATTCTCCACACGTAATAAAAAGAATATGCACAGTTACACACAAACTAACTAAATTTTATTGATCACTTACTGCACTCTCTCTAATCAAATATGATGCTATTGACATCTCTGACTTATTACAAATGCAAGTCATTAAGCTCTACTAATAAAACATACTATTGGCGACTAACACAAAGTTTTTACTAACTTCATTTCTACCCAAATTGATATTTTCATTCAGACCTTTCCTAAAGCCAGACAGGGAGAAATACTTAAACTGTATTAAAGGGGACACATCAGTTACCATGTTTTACATAAAAAAAGAATCAAAGTAGAAGGGCATCAGAACTAATTACTAAGATGTCTAAGACTGATGAAGAATATGGAAGATCTCCTAATGATATACTCTACAAAAAGAGGTTGTCATTACAAACAAAATGTAATTGTTTAACCACAAGAGAAACCACTATGTCATTCTTAGTATGAGCATGGAGGAAACAGCTAAAAAGATTTTAGCTCAACAAATATATGTAATGGGGACATGGAATTTCATTGTGGAGATTAAATAATGTAAATAGAATTAAAATTTGTGAACACCAAAGTAACCGATATAGTTAAAGTATACTGTAAATATTTTTACACATGTAGAAATGTAAAAGACATGAGGCCACTTTAATGGTCCACAAATCGTGGAACTTGATAATGATCTTTATTGAGAGCTGGACAAAACCCTGAGCCTCTCCCAGATCCAAGATGCTTCTCTACGGGGGAAGAAAAGTGTCCATCCAGTCCATAAGGATGTGCAGTGAAATTATAATAAAGGTGTTTGTTAAATTGGCTCTGATAATGATGTTTATGGAATCTGAAAATGATAACAAATGAAAAATACAATCATCAGGCATCGCTGTCGAAAGAAGAATCAGGTTCTTTTTGAGTGTACATAACGTAGACCAATCTCACTACTAAACAACGTTAGAAGCCTGGCAAAAGCTTTATCTTAAAGAGAATCAGCTCCCTGCAATATCATGGCATCACAGTAAATGTATTCTGTTATTTGGGATTTGTAAAAGCAGTGTTAATGTTTGTGACATGCCATCTTTTGGAACGACAGACATACAGCAACTGGATGGGCACACGACAGACATGCAGATGCTCATCCTTTTATTATAGTAGATGGAAATCATGGTTTGACCCAATATATATGCTTGGATCAAGCACTACACGCTTGTCTATATATTATATACAACATGGTTTCTGACTGTTTTAACTCTATAATGCAGTACCAAACAGGGCTCTCCAATTTCTTCAATGTTTAACTGCAATTGCTATTGAACACCTAGGTATCCATCTCTGGAAAGAGATCAAGTTGACTTCTACAAACTCTGTCTCTCACAGTTGATGATGGAGTGCCCTATATCATGGATCCATACTTATTACTGTCACATGTATTCATTCTAACTGGTTCTCCAGGTTTACAATTATTAACTTTTATAAGAGTGTACTTTTTCCAGTCAATTCACTTTTACATTACAAACTAAATTAGATTGTTCTTCATTGATTGTCTCTAAATGGCTTAAACATCTACGAGTTACAGTTGTTAACAAAAAGATCAATTTAAACTTAAAATAGGCAATTTGATGGAACACACCAAGCAACATGTTGATGTCATCTTTTTCATTTCACATTTTCTATGAGAAAAATACAGTTAAAATTAATATGAGCAAATAATTTACTATTTACATTTCAGTCTAATGACTAGACCCTTTTTCGATCCTTTTTCTTACCCAGTTTGGGGTAATGGGGAGCTGATGCCTATCCCAGTAGCATCAGATAAATGACAATAACTAAACTTGAATGAAGCTCCTATCCATTGCCGCAAACCCTCAAAACACAAACTAAATGTTTGTAGGATATGGGAGTAAAACTGGACTGCCTGGAAAAAAATCAAAGGAGACTGGGGGCACAGTGCGTGAGCTGGGATGTTAAAGCACGGATCCTGATGCTGCACTCAATCATACTTATGGCTAAGGGCTGCTGTAGCAGTAGGCGGCCTATTTAAGCCACAAGGCTGCTGGTTTAATTCTACCATTGACTCTGTGTGAGCCAAAGAAGGTACATAACCTGCCAAGGCTGAGGGCTGTTAATTTTCTCTGATCCAGAATTCTTAATTCCCAAAACTTTTAATTTTAATTTGAAAAAGTCAGTAAAAGACTGTACTATTTTACTCGAGATAACTACTTAATGACTTTAATTTTCTAGAAAGATTAATGCGGGTATTTTTCAGAAAGTACAAAACCTTGCAGAAACATAGCAAGAGGGTGGTATGTGGAATACTTTGAATTAATTTCCAAGTAAAGGAAGCATCATTTTAAACAAATTATGACATAGTTTTGCATATACAGTGATCCCTCGCTATATCACGCTTTGACTTTCGCGGCTTCTCTTCATCGCGGATTTTAAATGTAAGCATATCTAAATATATATCACAGATTTTTCGCTGGTTTGCGGATCTCTGCAGACAATGCGTCTTTTAATTTATGGTACATGCTTCCTCAGTTTGTTTGCCCAGTTGATTTCATACAAGGGACGCTATTGGCGGATGGCTGAGAAGCTACCCAATCAGAGCATGTATTACGTATTAAATAAAACTCCTCAATGATATACAATATGCTTCCCGCGGCTGCTTCACACACTTAAAAGCTCTAACAGCCCATATTGATTTTTCATTGTTTGCTTTTCTCTGTCTCTCTCACTCTCCCTGAGAAATACAGGCAGATACTTATCCATCATGCAATACCATCAGGGAGGCGTATGATTGGCCCCATTCTCTGCTTCTGACGGAGGGGGTGTGAGCAGAGGGGCTGTTTGCACAGTGGCTGGTTGCTTAGAAGATACGGACCCGCCTGTAAAAAAATGCTGAAAGGCTACCTTCACATTGATCCCTTCATCGTGTCACTTTATCGCGGTGCTTGCATACTTAAAAGCGCAACAGCCCTATTGATTTTACTCTCTCTCTGACATTCTCCGCTCCTGACGGCGCACCTTGAAGAGGAAGATATGTTTGCATTCTTTTAATTGTGAGAAAGAACTGTCATCTCTGTCTTGTCATGGAGTACAGTTTAAACCTTTGACTAAAGGGTGTTATTTCATATCTAGAGGGCTCTAATAATGTTAAAAAACGTATTTAGAAGGTCGTAAACAGGTTTTCAATGCTCTAACTGCGAAAATATTAGATTTATAAATAAAGAATCCTACTTCTTGGAAATTCATTTATCTGGCTGGAGCGGATCAACCACTATAAACGAGGGTTTACTGTATAACTGTGCGGAGAATATTTATAAACAGTGTGGGAGAGTTTCTAAGGGCTTAAAATATATAAAAATAATCATACAAACATATGGTCTCTACTTCACGGATTTTCACCTATCGCGGGGGGTTCTGGAACGCAACCCCCGCGATCGAGGAGGGATTACTGTACTGAAAACACAAAATGACGTGATACACTAGAACATAATGCACTGGAAGCCTACACAGCAATATTTTTCTGGAAGGATCCCTGAACATCCTCTCTTGATTTGATCTGCAGATCTAAACTTTCCTGCATAACATTGTACTCTGGTGTACATGGTGGATTTAGATAGTAATCATATTAATTACTCAAAAATCCCTTAAGATTTCTGTAAAACCTAAGATTACAGTCAATTTTTTTAACATTCACCCAAAATACGTAAACTTACAGATTTGAAAAAAGCTGGGACCCTGTGTAAAATATAAATAAAAACAGAATGTGATGATCTGCAAATCACTTAAACCCTAACTCTAATTGAAAACAGTATAAAGACAACACAGCAAATATGAAAATAAGATTTTTTTTCATTGTTTTTCCAAAAAAAAAAAAAAAGCTAATTTTGTTTTTATTTACATTTTACAAATCGTCACAACGAAAATGGAATGGAAATGGGGTTGTACTTTTATTATCCTCTTTAATAAAACCCCTGTGTGCGTCCAGGTTTTCGTGTGAGTGTGTCTTCTGGTGAAGTGCGCATGCGCGGGGCCACACAGCACGTGTTCAGTCTCTTCCTGTGCATTCCTTCGGGCGGGCCTGCGCGTCTGTCTCTCGTGCGCATGCACCTGTGTGTGTCTCTCTCTCTGCACACACAGGTGCGTGCGCACGAGAGACAGACAGACAGACACGCAGGCCCACCCGAGAGACAGACACGCACGCACACAAACACGCACGAGAGACAGACAGTCACGCACGCACGCGAGAGAGAGACACTCTCACACACACACGTAGAGACAGGCCCGCATGGGGGACAGACATGCACGCGCACACACGCCCGGAACAGAGATAGACAAGCTCGCACACACACACACGCATGCACACAGGCACGGGACAGAGTCAGACACACACACAGGCACACGCATGCATTGTTGCAATGTTACTTTTCTTGATTGTTTATTAGATTACGGATTTTTCAAATGTTCATTTTTTTCCCTGTGCTTAAAACTCATTAAAAAAGGTGTTTTTAGCGAGCCGGTCGTAAGGCTATAGCGCAAACTCTTGCAGTGTTAGTTTTCTCTGTTGTTCAAGGTTTTCTTAGTGTTATTCAATGTTTTTACATTTAGTTTACTATTATGCTGTGCATTCAATGGTATTATTAACTATATTTGTGCTTAAAATCTTAAAAAATATATATATTTACATACAGTTCATACAATCTGGAACGGATTAATTGTATTTACATACAATCCTATGGGGGAAATTACTTCGGTTCCACTGTATTACTGTCTGACAAAATTACAGGCATTTTATGAAAATACAAACCAGTATTACTGAGAGAGAAAATTAAAGGCACACAATACAGTGACGCATATTACAGCCACATACAAGGTCCCTTGCAATTTAATATAGACTGCTCATACAAATGTTTATGCACTACTGTTCTAGAGCCCGTTATTGTAACGGGCTTAATCTCTAGTTATTAAATAATAACTTAATTAAATAATAGCTTAGAGAGAAGCTCAGCAAGATCTGCTGCTTCACAATACTTGGATGGACCTTGGTCGGCCTCCCCTCATATATTTGTAGGCTTCCTGCACTGTTTAAACACAAACTAAGTTCAACTGGCACTTCCTTATACAGTTATTCATCTATGTATTAAGTTTGCACTTTCTCAGAATATTTTGGTTCTCTTTTCTGTGTTAATGATATAAACATTAGTTCAAATCTTTAAAAAGGTCTGCTAAGAGTATGTCCTGTGGCAGAGTGCTATCCTACCCTTGGCAAGTTCCCTAGACATGTCCAGTGTTCCCAGATTAGATTTTGCTCCTTATCACTCAGAAACATATAACATGTAACATAGCATCTGTACCTTCATTAGAATTTGACATCCACTCTTCAAAATGTATCCCTTTGTTCAAAAGTAAACTTTTTCTATGATTATGCCATGACATAATGTGATGAAACTCTTTAGATTACCAAAGGGAAAATATTTAAACTAAAATTAACTGGGCATACCAATTTTAAACCATGTGACTACAGTTTGTAAATTAATCAAATGCTAACACAGCACACAAGTAAACAATCTGAATGTCAACAATAATCTTTTGCTTTTACAATTGCTCACCTCAGCAGAGAGATCAAAAGCAGCAAGATAAACACAACAGGACGCTGGAGCTGCAGAACTCCAATTTTTTTTTAAACATACTGTATAAACAACAGCTTTATAAATCACACCATACAGTAGGTTACTGAAGAAGTTAGTGTGGGAAGTTTGCTGATCTCATATATTTTGTTGTTTCTAATTCCTACTTTTTCAGAAAAGGCCAGATATAAACAAAGCTGCTATTGTAAGTGTGGAACATGCATAGAACCTAATGAGGTAAATCTTCTTATCAATCAGTGAAAAAACAGAACATTTTCAACTTTAACTAATCTTACCATTTAAAGGTGGGATAGAAGATCACATACATTTTCTTTACATTCAGAGCACAAGTAAAGAAAACTGCTCAGTCACACAGCGTGTCCAAGGCAGGAATTTAATCAAAGACCACACACAAGTTGAATGTCTTGAGCCGTACACCACACTACCTCCCTGTTGGTTTTCTTGGTGAAATGCTTCTGGCTTAATGCAGGTTCATCCATTTAAACAATTTCTTAGTTTTTGTTTTGTTTTTTCAACATACTTTTAAGGCATGCCGAACAAAATTTCAGCTGTATGAAGCTAAAAGCAAGAACCAACACTGGATAAGACAGCAGTCTATCACCAGACACACCCATCTATACTCGGCCACAATAGTTACAGATTGATTGTGGAAAGAAAATGTAGAAAACCCAAGGAGAATGGAAAACTTGGATGGAAATAACATTCTGAATTATTAAAGGAATGCCCTGCAGTGGGCTGGTGCCCTTCCACAGGGATTTGTTCCTGCCTTGTGCCCTGTGTTGGCTGGGATTGGCTCCAGCAGACCCCCGTGACCCTGTGTTAGGATATAGCGGGTTGGATAATGGATGGATGGATGTCACATTCTTAGTACATGAAGCTAGTAGTTTGCTCTCAAGGTCTTCAATCCAAGAGACAAACTGCCATTTTTTGAAGATATAACTACAAAAAGACTTCACTGGAGACTTCCCAATTGTTGTCCTTGTTTATATAGGTTTGTCTCATCAGCCACTTCAATGTGTGGATACTCTCCACTAGTTTTTTTTTTTTTATTTTTCTTCCCCAACATTTTTACTGCTTGATTGTCTTTTTATAATGTGATATGTCCACTACATACTTTTTCTCTTTTAAAGACACAGTTTTTTTTTAATCATTTAAGCAAAGACGACACATTGTATTGAAAAATATTTACTTACAAAATTTTACTATAGGTATCAAATAATTAGAAATATGTATGCTTCTATCAAATATTCCCTTTACTGTTAGAGGTTACTTTAAAATAATAAATGAAGTGAACAAAATACTCTAATGAAACAATTATATTGTATCGCAAACCGTCCTGGAGTATAGCCTGCAGCTGGAATACACTGATTAAGTAAAGTGCCTCAGAATTAAATAATTTAATTGAAAGAAAAACAAAATACATACACCATAGTCAGGTAATAGAAGTTTTCCAGCAACTGCTTTACCCACAGCCTGCATCTCTGAATGAATTTGGACCACAGGAATAAAAAAAATAGATTCCAGACATCTATCCTGAAGTGTGTGACATTACTATGGAGGAGTAGCTTTTCAAGTGTAACCAGGGTTCATATAGAAACCCTCAAGTTATGCATTTAGTTAAATTGGAGGAGATTGTTATTTCCACTGGGTATAGACACTTACAAGCACAGCCTTATGTGGTACATTCTCATATTTCAAGGTGGAAGGGGTTCTGGCACTTTTCACAGTACATTGTGGATAGGATGGTCCAGATGGATGGACTGGACTCCTAAACATATTCGGAGACAAGAAGCTCAGGATAATCCTGTCTGACTGAGCATTAAAAAACATTTGAAGATATGGAGTGTAACTGTGAGCTGTGACCACTAGAAGGCAGCACTATGTGGAAAACACTCACAAGTCATTTTCCATATCATCACCAAGATTCTCTACTTTAGAAGAGACCTTATAAAAAAATCTAAAAGGTCATACAGCTAATTAAGCTTTAAATGTAAAGATGAAATATTTCTGTAAGTTATACAAGCAGCTGGAATAATGTTGCTGGTATGCTAGCCCTATTAATGTTGTGGGCTGCTATTTTGGCACAGGCACAAGACATACGTATTTGGTATTGTTTTAAATAGTGTATTGTGCTCAATATCTTTCACTCCTGGAAGTTATGCACATAGTGATAATGTTGACATCATCAATCTTATTACAAGGACAATAACCATTTGAGGGAAAGAACCCTTTAGTAGTTTATCAGACCCTTATAAGCACATCCAATAATCCTGACAGGTCTTTTAATCAGTAGCAGTTTTAACTTTCTGTCCGTAAAACTGAGATGTAATTGAAACATATAAAACTTTGTATAAATACTTATATACATATTGACAAGAATCTAACAGTGCCTCTTCAGCTATTCATTGCAGTATTGTCTCTGGAGCCAAGTAAAGGAGCCCTTTCATCGTTGGTAGTATCACTTCTTTCTCTGCAGGATTCATAGGGGCAGCCTGGGAAATAGGGTTGGTTTCTAGTGATGTAGGTCTGACTCAACACACCTCCTGTGGCAAGCCCAATCCAAACACCGATTAATACATAATCTGGAAGACAAAAATTTAAAAGTAAATACATTTATACTGGATTTAAAAAGTATCATTTTTTGTTTTTTCCTTCACAACTACAGACTCATGCAATATTAGGATATATCTGAGGGTTAGTGGAGTAAGTTAAGTGTTTAGCAATTTATGCAGAGATTTATGTATAATTGCCTTAAATATAAGAAGGCTTCTATTAAATGCATTGCAGTCACTTATTAAAATTACTTCACAATGACAATGTAAAAAATACCAATTTATTATGCATCTCCATACATCATAATATTCTGACCCTTTTCCATTTGTTTTCACTTTGTCACTGCATTGTGCATTAAAATTCTCCTTACAAAATATATTGTCAAAAAATAAATAAATAAATAAATGGTTTAACATTGGTAGAAACATCTGTATGAACTGTGAATGATAATAAGTGCAGTGCAAGTACAAAGATGAATGAGCCAACAATGCTGCATAATGATGGGTACTGCATCAAATTACAATAAACAAAAGTTTGTTTTAACATACTGTATTGCCATCTATTTGGGAACATTTTCAATTGATAGAAATTGGTATTCCCTGTGATACAATACAGAAATTGATTCACACAGGATCACCAGACTTTAATGACACTGACTACACTGTATCATATTTATGGAGAAACAGTTGTGTTTGCATTACTTGGTGTTAATTCGAGTCTGTTTAATGTAGGAATTGGAATTAAGACCATGGAAGAGATCATCACTCTTTACAAATTAGCAATCACTTGCAAAATATTGTACATTTCAAAGGAAATTAAGTCTGTCTTGGCATTTAACGTTTATAAAATTCTTTATTCAGTATTATTTGTTGATGAATGTAAAAATTACAATGTAAATAAGTTTTTTTTTTGTTTTTTTTTTTTAGAAAATTAGAATAATCTAAACAAAAACAGGACAATCAGCCCAACAAAGCTCACCAGTCCTATCTGCTTTATTCTTCCAAAATAACAAAGTCAATTTTTTAATGTCCCTAAAGTCTTACTGTCTACAACACTACTTGGTAAATTATATCATATATTTATGGTTTCCTATGTGAAGAAACTTCTTAAAGTTTGTCAATTTACTCTTAACAAGTTTCCAGATGTGTCCTTGTGTTCTTGATGAACTCATTTTACAGTAACAGCCTCAATTCACTGCATTAATTGTATTAAATTGCATTGGCCTACAATAATAGAGGCAAAGAAGTTGAACTAGGAGAAACATTAACTTTGATGGATCAACTAAACTAACACCAGTAGTATTGATAAAAATTATTTTTTGAATATCCATGTGTCTATTAATTTTTTTTTCTTTAAAACAAGCATGTTAATATTATGTGCTAAGGTAGGCTGTTGACAGGCCTTCTTTTGGATTGCTTTTTTTTGAATGTAAACTGCAGCTTTCAGTATTTTAAATTCTGAATGCAGAAAGACACATGATATAGTACTAGAAACCTAACATCCTTACTTTCTGGATGGTTTAAGTTAAATTGTGCCTTGAGCATGGGAAAGGCGCTATATAAAAAATTTATTATTATTAAAACATTGTCTTGTACAGCAGTGGTCCTCAAGTTCAGTCTTCAGGGCACCCTGTAGGTACATTTTTCATCTCAAACTCCTAAATAAATTAAGCAAACTTTTTTTCCTTCTGTTAATCAATCCACAAATTATTAACTGTTATACTAACTTTTTACTAAATGACAAAAGAATTTGTGTGTATTATATGTGCACGAATGTATTCCTTTTGTTTTCTGTTTTAATGCTCTGGTGTGATAGGTTGAGAAGCTCAGCGATTCTGGACAGCCTCACAGAAGAGTCGCTGCTCCTCTGGTTCAAGAAGTTGGTGTGGTCTGGACATGTCGTAAGAATGGTCCCACTAAGTGGAACACTGCAGGAAGATCCAGGGCACACTGGAGGGATTATATGTGTCAACTGGCTTAGGAATGCCTGGGAATTCCTCAGGAAGAGCTGGAGCGTATAGCTTGGCACAGGGAAACTGGTCTGACCTGCTGCCACAACAACCCTCACCAGGAAAAGCAGATGAGAAGGTGAGATGACAGGAGTAAATGTCCTGGCTATTTAAGGCATAATTTGCCAATATGCATACACGTTATGTAACACTATAGCAGCTGATACCCTTTAACATTCAGTGCTGTCTGCACTAGTGTCTGCCCAGCCCATCATTAATTGCTAAGTATTAGGATACAATTAAAAGAGCACACTCCACAGAACAAGTGAAATAGCCTCCTTAGAATTAGACCTGAGTGTTACTCGGGCTGCGAAAACCGTTCTAAAAGAATTAGTCCTGTGTGTCAACAGAACTGAAAAATCACTCGGGCTGTAAAGTGCTGATAATCAGTGCTGCTATTCTTTGGAGAAATTATTGCTGAGTGTAGGTTTTCACTAATTCTAAAATACCTGCACTTTACCAACAATAAAGGTGTGGATGAGAATACCCATCCATCACCCAAAATGAAGAAAATTTGGGAGATATACCAGGCAATTGTAGTAACATTTTGGAGCGTTTACAATCTGGACCTTGACAGATGCTCTGCTGGATCAAGGTTACTGTGTAACCATGGACATTTTTTATACTTTGCCATAGTTATTTCACATCTTGCTGCAAGAAGAAAGAAAGACGGACGCATATGGAACAGTGTATCCTAACCACCATGGCTTGCCTGAAGACTTTGGTAGAGCCAAATTACAGCAAGATGCACTAGTAGCTTGGTGAAAGGGTAAATTGATTTGCTGTAATGGAAGGACAAGAAAGATGTTTGTCTTCTTAGCACTGTACAAAATGCAGCTACAGTCACTGTACAGGCAAAAGGCAACAAGCAAGTTATGAAACCTTGTACTGTGGTTGACTACAATAGCACGATGGGTGGCGTAGATCGTGTGGATCAAGAATACTTTCTATCCCATTATACTGAGACAACAAAAGAAATACTGCAAAAAGATATTTTGGCATCCGGTGGAACAGTGAATTTGGAATGCATTTATCTTATACAAACTAAATGCTGACAACCTGTATCTCATGCAAACTTTACATGCCATCTTGTAGAAGAAATCATTGCCACACATCCACCGTTCCCACTAACGCTAAAGAGACGCGATTGACCCAGCAAATCGCGGATCAACCCAGAGCGTCTTATTGGTAGACATTTTATTTATTATATACCTCCAACAAAAAAAAAACACGTTATTGTCCTGACTGCGACGTTGGATTGTGTTTTTTATTGTGCTTTAAGCTTTACCACACAAAGGACTTGTTTTGAGATTAGATACTGTTTTGGCATCAGTAGTAGTAGTATTACTTTTGTTATTATTGTTCATTTCATATCATTATTTTTATTCATCATTACTATTATTTGTATCTTTATTATACTTTTGAGACTTAATAAAAATGTCATTTTTTATGCAAAAAAAAGTAACGGTTTTTGCATTTTTTGGGAATAAAATTGAATGCTAAGGAGGTTAGAAAAATTAAAGCTGTAGAAATAGTAATATTTCTCAATGTATTGTAAGTATAAATCTCACACTAGTGTACTTTCCAAATGCAAAATAATGTAATGACCAATGAGGTCAATTAAAAGTAAAAATGATTCACTGGTTGGAACCAAAACTTGAAGCTACAATGGATTCACAGGACTGAATTGGAGAACCACTGCTTAACAAAGACAACTTTGGTTTCCTTCAAAAAAAAAAAAAAAACAATATTTCACAATGTAGCTCGTTCAATACAGATTTGAAAAGACAAAAGAGTTGTCAAAGCTGGAATGGGACTACAAAATAATTTTTAATGACGTGGGTGTTCATAAACCTATAGCCAAGTGGACAGTGACCATGTGGAAGAAATTTAGTACTGTTACTACTCTGGAAAAAAAAAATCATTTTACAATGTCCAAGGAGTTGCCAAAGAACCCTACAGTTAAAGGACAAGGCTCTGCAAGCATTGGTTGCACTTGATAACATCTCTGTTCATAAGTCCAAAAAATACTGAACAGAAGTAGTGTTCATGAAAATTCACTCTAAAAATAAAACAAAACTTATCCCAATTGTGAAGCATGGAGGAGAAACCATCAAGATGTAGCATTGTTTTGCTGTTTATAGGACAGTACACTTTGCAATAATTGAGAGAACAAGTCAGTTAAAAATTGTACTGAAGTATATTAATGACCCCAAACCCAGGTTACACCAGGGGTAAAAACTGCCAATTTTTCAATGAGTAAGTCAGAGTCCTGAGCTCTGCCCAACTGAAATGCTGTCCATGCCAGACGCATCATAAATAAAAACTAACTGAAACAGCTCTATAAAGAAAAACTGTCCAAAACAACCACTAAACGCTGTGCAGGCATGTTGTTTCCAGCATCACAACCCTGAATTGGACTAAATAGCTTGGTAAATGGGTAGAGAGATGGATGGATGAATGTTAATGATTTTTATAGTAGATTATCCTAAACTGCATTAGATCCTGCTCAGATTTGCTTACATTTTCCAACAGTTAAACTGATTTTGTTTCTGTGGTGAGGGTATGAATGCATTAACCATCAAGAATTGGAAAAGTCACAGAGACTAAAATTGAACCAACAATAAAATGAGGCAGAATAGAGAGATACACAAAAAATATATTACTGAGAATGAGGGCTGTTCTACAACAAATATTAATACTCTTTATCTACCAACAGACCATAGTTTACAAACTATAACTGCACAACACTTCATATGAACTAGTAGTAAGTTCATGCTCCTATGACTTGTCTAGATATATAGATCTTTATTATTTAGATGGGGTGTGTAATATTATAAATAGACAAGTAAATACTCAAAACTAAGTCATTTTCAAAAACTCACAGTGCAAAAAAAGGCCAGTCTATAAATGTGTAAAATTAAACAATAATAATTTAAAAAACTGACAAATATTCATACTTCAAAATGTAAATACGCACCATTCAATTGTAAAGGAAAAGGGGTGATGACATGAAAGAAATCAGGGTGGACTGCTCTTCGGATGACATTGACGAATATGTAGAGGACATTCGTTGGAAAATACGTCCCCACCAAACACACAAAAGAATAAGCACCAATCACAGCACAACAGATGATATTGAACTGTTGAGATAAAGCAAGAAAAGCTGTGACCACAGAGAAAACACAAATTAAGTTACATGGAAGCAAAATTTGTACTAAAGTAATGGAAAGAAAAAGAGTGATCTTATTTTTTACTTTCACCATTTAATGTTTTATGTTGATCATTTTGCTCTGCTCCTTTTGACAATCAATAAATAAACTTTATATTAATTGTATTGCATTAGAATATTACCTGTACTGTAAATTGCTTCAAGCTGATCACAATAATGAAACACATAAAATAAAGAAGAACAATTCCAATGCACAATCAGTTCTTTGTAAAAAGGCAGCAAAAATGGTTTAAGGGTATAAGCTACATCACAAATGAAAAAACACTCACCATTTTGGCAGAGATAAGCAGAAACACTGGCACAATTAGAACAATGCTGATGAAACACACCCAGTACATTAGTTCAGACTGGAAGACTTTTTGATTGACTGTAAATCACAATAAATCTATTATTAGTACAGAGCAACAAACCCAGTGAGATTAAACTTAGTTTATACTATAACTTCTACTGATCAGTTCATAAGGACTTAATGTGAATGTATGGAGCAAGGGCCACTTATTACACCATCTTTAGGGGACTAGCACCAGTTATCAGGTATACTGATGAACTGCAAAGCATATCATCATTTACATCACCATTTACTTTATCCTAGCTTAATATTAGGAATACAATCATAATGTTTCTGCAAAATTAAGAAGCTGGTTATAGACTTTAGAAAATAGACGTCAGACCACATGCCCATCTACATTAGGATTGCTTTTGTGTAGTGGATTAGCAGCCACAAATTAACTTAATTGGGTACAATACAATTTAGCTATTGTCAATGCAGCACAGAATATTACTAGTACCCAGCTGTCTTCTGTTAAGGACATAACAGTGACGAGCCTATATACTATGACCACCTGCCTACAAACACCTCCTCTGTGTGCCTCCAAGACAGATCTGATCCGTCATGCATGGACTTCATAAGACCAATCAATCAATCAATCAATCAATCAACATTTATTTATATAGCACATTTTCATACAAAAAATGTAGCTCAAAGTGCTTTACAAAATGAATAGAAAAATAGAAGACACAATAAGAAATACAGTAATCCCTCGCTATATCGCGCTTCGACTTTCGCGGCTTCACTCCATCGCGAATTTTAAATGTAAGCATATCTAAATATATATCACGGATTTTTCACAGGTTCGCGGATTTCTGCGGACAATGGGTCTTTTAATTTAAAGTACATGCTTCCTCAGTTTGTTTGCCCAGTTGATTTCATACAAGGGACGCTATTGGCAGATGGCTTAGAAGCTACCCAATCAGAGCACGTATTACATATTAAATAAAACTCCTCAAAGATATAAGATATGCTTCCCGTGCACTGCTTCGCACACTTAAAAGCTCTAACAGCCCGTATTGATTTTCTCTGTGTCTCACTCTCTGTGAGAAATACAGGCAGATACTTATCCATCATGCAGTACCATCAGGGAGACGTATGATTGGCCCCATTATCTGCTTCTGACGGAGGGGGTGTGAGCAGAGGGCTGTTTGCACAGTGGCTGTTTGCTTAGAAGATACGGACGCACCTGTAAAAAATGCTGAAAGGCTACCTTCACACTGATCCCTTCATTGCGCCGCTTTATCGCGGTGCTTGCATACTTAAAAGCGCACCAGCCCTATTGATTTTTGATTGTTTACTATACTCTCTCTCTGACATTCTCTGCTCCTGACGGCACACCTTGAAGAGGAAGATACGTTTGCATTCTTTTAATTGTGAGAAAGAACTGTCATCTCTGTCTAGTCATGGAGCACAGTTTAAACTTTTGACTAAAGGGTGTTACTTCATGTCTAGAGGGCTCCAATAATGTTAAAATACGTATTTAGAAGGTTGTAAACAGGTTTTCAATGCTCTAACTGCGAATATACTGTATTAGATTTATAAATAAAGAATCCTACTTCTTGGAAATCCATTTATCTGGCTGGAGCGGATCAACCGCTATAAACGAGGGTTTACTGTATAACTGTGCGGATAATATTTACAAAACAGTGTGGGAGAGTTTCTAAGAGCTTAAAATATATAAAAATAACCATACAAACATATGGTCTCTACTTCGCGGATTTTCACCTATCGCGGGGAGTTCTGGAACGCAACCCCCGATCGAGGAGGGATTACTGTAAACATAAGTCAACATTAATTAACATAGAATAAGTAAGGTCCGGTGGCCAGGGTGGACAGAAAAAACAAAAACTCCAAATGCTGGAGAAAAAAAAAATCTGTAGGGGTTCCAGACCAAGATACCGCCCAGTCCCCTCTGGGCAATCTACCTAACATAAATCAAACAGTCCTCTTTGTATTTAGGGTTTTCATGGAAGGACCTGATGATGATGGTCACGTAGATTTCTGGCTTTCAGTCCATCAATGTTGGTGCATCATGATGCTTTGAGTAGGTGGTGGTGGCACAGGCCGCCACCACAAAGAAACCGGAAAAAGAAACAGAAGAGAGAATAGGGGACAGTACGGATTTTGGAGCCACTGTGAATAGTTATTATGATGAATTGAACATGCAGAGTATCAGTATTAAGTTAAAGTGAAGTTATAAAAAGGCCATGTTAAAGTAATGTGTTTTCAGCAGTTTTTTAAAGTGCTCTACTGTATTTGCCTGGCGAATTCCTATTGGCAGGCTATTCCAGATTTTAGGTGCATAACAGCAGAAGGCCGCCTCACCACTTCTTTTAAGTTTAGCTTTTGGAATTAAAAGGAGACACTCATTTGATGATCTAAGGTTACGATTTGGAATATAACGTGTCAGGCATTCCGATATATAAAATGGAGCGAGATTATTTAAGGCTTTATAAACTATAAGCAGTATTTTAAAGTCAATCCTGAATGACACAGGCAACCAGTGTAGTGACATTAAAACTGGAGAAATGTGTTTGGATTTTCTTTTCCTAGTTAGGATTCTAGCAGTTGCATTCTGTACTCGTTGCAAGTGATTTATGTCTTTTTTGGGTAGTCCTGAGAGGAGTGCGTTACAGTAATTCAGTCTACTGAAAACAAAAGCGTGAATTAATTTCTCAGCATCTTTCAATGATATAAGAGGTCTAACTTTTGCTATGTTTCTTAAGTGAAAACATGCTGTCCTAGTGGTCTGATGAATATGCAATTTAAAATTCATATTACAGTCAACAGTTACCCCAAAGTTTTTTACTTCCATCTTAACTTTTAATCCTAATGCATCAAGTTTATTTCTGATAACCTCATTGAATCCATTATTGCCAATTACTAAAATTTCAGTTTTCTCTTTATTTAGTTTGAGAAAATTACTATTCATCCATTCAGAAATACCAGTAAGACATTGTGTAAGTGTATCGAAAGAGTCGGAGTCATCAGGTGCTATTGATAAGTACAGCTGTGTGTCATCAGCATAGCTGTGGTAACTCACATTGTAACCTGAGATAATCTGACCTAACGGAAGCATATAGATTGAGAAAAGCAGCGGACCCAGGATAGAGCCTTGTAGAACACCATATCGGATATCATGCGTCTTTGAGATTTGATTACCACAACTCACAAAGAATTTTCTACCTGCCAGGTAGGATTCAAACCAATTTAAGACACTGCCAGAGAGGCCCACCCATTGACTAAGGTGATTTCTAAGAATATTGTGATCAATGGTGTCAAATGCAGCACTCAGATCTAAGAAGATGAGAACAGATAAATGGCCTCTGTCTGCATTCACCCGCAAATCATTTACTACTTTAACGAGTGCAGTTTCTGTGCTGTGATTTGTTCTGAAGCCTGACTGAAATTTATCAAGAATAGCATGTTTATTGAGGTGGTCATTTAATTGCAAAATGACTGCCTTCTCTAGAATTTTACTTAAGGGCACGTTGGAGATGGGTCTAAAATTTTCAAAGGCAGAGGGGTCGAGATTATTTTTCTTGAGCAGGGGTTTAACTACAGCAGTCTTGCCCAGAGGGGACTGGGCGGTATCATGGTCTGGAATCCCTACAGATTTTATTTTTTCTCCAGCCGTCTGGAGTTTTTTTGTTTTTTCTGTCCCCCCTGGCCATTGAACCTTACTCTTATTCGATGTTAATGTTGATTTATTTTGTTTTATAATTATGTCTTTCATTTTTCTATTCTTTAATATGTAAAGCACTTTGAGCTACTGTTTGTATGAAAATGTGCTATATAAATAAATGTTGTTGTTGTTGTTGTTGTCTTAAGACAGTCTGGAAAGACCCCCGTATCTAATGACGAATTAACTATGTCCAGAATATTGTCAATTAGCACGCCTGATATTTCTTTGAAAAACCTTGTTGGTATTGGGTCAAGGACGCAGGTAGAGGGTTTCAGTTGAGAGATTATACTATGTAATTCAGGTAAATGTATCCTGGTAAAAGCATTTAATTTGTTTATAATGGAGTACCGGGGCTTTGGAGGTTCTGCAGTGTTGGGAAAATATACTATGTTATCTCTAATATCATAAATTTTTTGATTGAAAAATACAGCAATGTTTTCACAGGTTTCACTGGAAGTATTCAGGGGGCATTCCTTTGTGTTACCTGGGTTTAACAGACGATCAATTGTAGAGAATAAGACTCTGGGATTACTAGCATTGCTATTTATAATATTAGAGAAATAGCAGCGCCTCTCAAGGCGGACTGTGTTATTGTATTCTGTTATTTTAGCCTTCAATATCTCATAATGGATAGTTAGTTTAGTTTTCCTCCATTTATGCTCAGCTCTACGACATGTTCTTTTTAAATCAGACACTCTTTGGGTCTTCCATGGAATAACAACACTAGAAGATTTTTTAACTGTCTTTTCAGGTGCAACTATGTCATCAGCAGTTCTTACTTTAGAATTAAAGTTTTCCACTTTACTATTTACATTATCCTCGCTATTAAAGTTGGCATTATAAACGGACTGATTGCTTAGAAAGACTTCTGAAGGTGTCCTGTAGTATTTGGCATCAGGGTGTTAGTTGAACATCCTCTAATTGCGGTTAGTTGCAAGTTAGAACTGGCAAAGACTGGGCATGTGTTGTCCCAATACATCCTACAGATACTTAACTGGACTGAGATTTGGAGAATTTTTAAGGCCAAGGAAACACCTTGCACTCGTGATCATTTTCTTCAAACAATTCCTAAACAATTTGTGCAGTGTGGAGGGGCGCATTAGCCTCTTGAAAGAGCGTCAGCATGCAGCTGACATTTACTTGAATCCAGGTCATCAATAGTCATAAACCAAGGATGAACTAGTAACAAGCGAGTATAAAACAACAACTAGATAAGCAAAAATGCAAAAAATTGCATAGTGCAGTTTACCCAAAACAAGTATTGTCCATTAAGTAGTGCAGTTCAATCCAAATCATCAGTAAATAATCAATAAACACAAGTGCTTCTGTGGAAGTTAAAATCCATCAGTAAATAAGTAACTTACGAAATAGGCTAAATTCAAGAATTAAAACTCAGTCATGCTCAATCTATAAAAACAAATCACAAGCCTCAGTGTATACTTCCACTTCAGCAATGTCTCCTCCGCTCACCATTTACAGTCTGCTCAATGAGAGGAGATGTCACCCAGCAAGTGCATTCAAGCCTTTAACTTGTTTGAGCACTTGTTACCACCCTTCAGCATCTGTGAGGCCTTTTCCCTTCTCCCCACTGCAGTCCCGAAGCATACTCTGGAATCTTCTGGGGCACTTGGTTGCTCCTGCTCCTGGGTGCTCAGCAGAAGTAACTCTACCCACAATCCACTCACTCCACATGGGACATTGACCCTGACCGCTTGCCTCAACTCTTACAGTATGAGCTCTAACCCAGATCTTGACTTGCCTCCCGATTTAACCTTAAGCATTTGTCTCTTGTCTAACCAGCTCAGACTCTTTCTATACTCAGTGGGTGCAGGTGCCTTAATTATGAACCCTGTAGTGTCAATAAGGAAATCGGCTGAACTGAACATGCTTGCAGTTGAATGTGCAATCAGACAATCTTTTCATCAACCATTCTGGGGCTCCATGGCCATGCTACTGCATGCACCCACAACCCCAGACCTCGGCCCGCACCGTTAAAAACATCCACTGCTACAGATTCTAATGTGTTTTACCACATGTACCTGGTCTGCAGTGATGTTTAGGTAGGTGGTAAGTGTCAAAATCAACATGAATGCCTGGATCCAGCATATCACTGCCCAAAACATCACACTTTCTTTCCTTCCACTGGCTTAGATGCACAAGTTATTACATTATTGAACATTCAATTATAAGAACAAATGAATTTATTACAAATATTGTCAATTTTATGAAGAGACAGGTTATACATATTTTCATTGTACTATGTACACATTACAGTAAAACTGGAACTTAGAAACTGGTCCACACTAAATGTGACTGATACGAGGTTTTAGTACAAAATGTACCAACTCCATGGTGAAATATTAGAGAAGAGTGGTTATGAATGCTTACCAAGAAGAGGTGAGAAATAAACAATAGAGGCCACAAGCAATCCCATAACAAATCCAACAATAAATATTACTAGGAAGGGTAGTCCAAATTGCCAGTGACTTAGAGCTAGTAAGGTGCCTCCAAAAATTCCAACCACAGCAGATAAGGCAAGGCACACTGGAAAAAAAACAAAAAAAAAAAAAACAGAAAAGATTTAAAATGGAACACTATTTTTGTAGGTTCTTGGCTCTCTAGACTTTAAACAGAATAAACACATTACTTTGCTAAACTTACTTTTACAATTTTTTTTTTTTTTTGCAAAAGTTTGACTTTTGAATATAATTCCCTTCTCTACTGTGTTTTAGAAAACCGTACCAGGAAAACCAGATCTGTGCCAACAGATGAAACATCGACCCATGGGGAAAATATTACTGAATCTAAATAACTGCTGCCATGGTCTGAGGAAATATTACTCTCAACTAAAAATCATACTTGAGTTAAAGCCAGTGTGCTGTGTTGTTATTTTTCTGAACTCAGATGACAGCTCCTATATATACATACACACACACACACACACAAACGCACAATGTTTCTCAATATATACAGTGTGTGTATATTTTATATATTATACATACACAGCCATTCAAAACTTTGGACACATCCAGAATCTCGTATGTTTTGATAGAAACTGATACCTTTTTATCAAGATACCAGTAAATTTTAAAAACTAGCTGTTCCTCGTGGCTCTACCTGCATAGTAGTGAAACAAGACAAACTTTAAAAATCAATAAAAAAAAAATGTAATACTTTGTATTGAGAAGAATTTATATTGATAGCTTTCATTTTGGAGAGCCTCTTAATATACAGTATTTTTGGTTTTGCTATTAGGGGAGAGAATGTAGCTGTGATCTCTTTGCCTTCTTCCTCTCTTGGCTGCTCCAGTTATGGGTTGCCACAGCGGATCATCTGTTTCCATAGCTTCCTGTCCTTTGCATCTTGCTCCATTAAGCTGTGATCTCTTTGCCAAAAATGTAAAAAGTTGGCAAGGTATCTCTGGCCAAGCAGAAGGTAGGTAAGATCCAACAACAAATATTTCCACTGTATCTGATTGTGTTCAGCTCTGATGGCAGAAGTCCCCCGCATAGGAAGAAGAGCATATGGCCGTAATATCTGTGCCAACGAGCAGGTACCCTCTAAAACACACGTAGCTGTGATCTCTCTCTCAAAGACGTCAAACATTACTCTAACAATCTTTAGATGATAATGTCTGCTGGACAAACAGGTACTGCTAGCTAAGCGGAGGCAAGGTACACTACAATGCATGGTAAGAGGTAGAACGACTCGAATGGTGGCTGGCGCATTAGTGAAGATAGCTCTGCCCGACTCCCGGCTCCCTACTCCTGAGGTCCTGTCTCCCCCTCCCCTTGGCCTGCAGCCTGTCTCTCAGATTTCTGCAAATTATTTGGTGCCGCAACCGAACTATAATACTTCGTGCGATGAAAGAAGTTGCAAAATCAACCGGAATGTTCAAGCAAATTATAGAAAAAAAAAACCCTGATCTAAATCCTTTAAGTAGTTCTCTGGTGAAAAGCGGACCAACAGACAGGCAGACGTTGGTTTTTATATATATGTAAAGATATATAGTCAAGACATTAGCATTTAGAACCACTAGTATTTTTACTTGAAATGGCCTTTTCCATTTATTATTCACATACGACTGGAAAACCTCATTTTCAGCAGCCACTCCCTTAGCATCCTAATGGTAAACTTCCTTAAGCTTATCCTTAGTCATGTATAAATTCTCTTTCTTAGAATGCCTGTTCATGGCTGAGTCATTCCTACTAAGTCATACAAATTCAGAATCACAAACACTTATGTGGTTTTATATCATTAAACCTATATATGTAAATGTATAAATATATACAATGACAAAAAATGTAAATATTAGAAAAGTAATGAACAAAATGGAAGAAATAAGGCCATATTTAGCATTCAAAGTTCATATTACAGGTTTCTGCTCTTTAGTTACTACAAATGGAATTAAATTTTGCTCTCAAAGGCATGACCACAACAAAGCTGCAATACTTAATGAATATACAGTGCATCCGGAAAGTATTCACAGCGCATCACTTTTTCCACATTTTGTTATGTTATAGCCTTATTCCAAAATGGATTAAATTCTTTTTTTTCCCTCAGAATTCTACACATAACACCCCATAATGACAACATGAAAAAAGTTTACTGAAGGTTTTTGCAAATTTATTAAAAATAAAAAAAACTGAGAAATCACATGTACATAAGTATTCACAGCCTTTGCTCAATACTTTGTCAATGTACCTTTGGCAGCAATTACAGCCTCAAGTCTTTTTGAATATGATGCCACAAGCCTATCCTTGGCCAGTTTCGCCCATTCCTCTTTGCAGCACCTCTCAAGCTCCATCAGGTTGGATGGGAAGCGTCGGTGAACAGCCATTTTAAGATCTCTCCAGAGTTGTTCAATCTGATTCAAGTCTGGGCTCTGGCTGGGCCACTCAAGGACATTCACAAAGTTGTCCTGAAGCCACTCCATTGATATCTTGGCTGTGTGCTTAGGGTCGTTGTCCTGCTGAAAGATGAACCGTCACCCTAGTCTGAGGTCAAGAGCGCTCTGGAGCAGGTTTTCATCCAGGATGTCTCTGTACATTGCTGCAGTCATCTTTCCCTTTATCCTGATTGGTCTCCCAGTTCCTGCCGCTGAAAAACATCCCCACAGCATGATGCTGCCACCACCATGCTTCACTGTAGGGATGGTATTGGCCTGGTGATGAGTGGTGCCTGGTTTCCTCCAAATGTGACACCTGGCATTCATACCAAAGAGTTCAATCTTTTTCTCATCAGACCAGAGAATTTTGTTTCTCATGGTCTGAGAGTCCTTCAGGTGCCTTTTGGCAAACCTCCAGGAGGGCTGCCATGTGCCTTTTACTAAGGAGTGGCTTCAGTCTGGCCACTCTACCATACAGGCCTGATTGGTGGATTGCTGTAGAGATGGTTGTCCTTCTGGAAGGTTCTCCTCTCTCCACAGAGGACCTCTGGAGCTCTGACAGAGTGACCATCAGGTTCTTGGTCACCTCTCTGACTAAGGCCCTTCTCCCCCGATTGCTAAGTTTAGATGGCTGGCCAGCTCTAGGAAGAGTCCTGGTGGGTTCAAACTTCTTCAACTTATAGATGATGGAGGCCACTGTGCTCATTGGGACCTTCAAAGCAGCAGAAATTTTTCTGTAACCTTCCCCAGATTTGTGCCTCGAGACAATCCTGTCTTGGAGGTCTACAGATAATTCCTTTGACTTCATGCTTGGTTTGTGCTCTGACATGAACTGTCAACTGTGGGACCTTATATAGACAGGTGTGTGCCTTTCCAAATCATGTCCAATCAACTGGATTGACCACAAGTGGACTCCAATTAAGCTGCAGAAACATCTCAAGGATGATCAGGGGAAACAGGATGCACCTGAGCTCAATTTTGAGCTTCATGGCAAATTCTGTGAATACTTATGTACATGTGCTTTCTCAATTTTTTTATTTTTAATAAATTTGCAAAAATCTCAAGTAAACTTTTTTCACGTTGTCATTATGGGGTGTTGTGTGCAGAATTCTGAGGAAAAAAATGAATTCAATCTATTTTGAAATAAGGCTGTAACATAACAAAATGTGGAAAAAGTGATGTGTTGTAAATACTTTCCGGATGCACTGTAATGAAAAATTAGGGGTCATCCAGGTTAGCTGTTACAAATTAAACAAATACATAAAATATGGCTGTCTTGTTCAACTGATTTGTGGCAGAGAAAAATGATGTTCATAAAGCTGTGAATGTGAAGTTAAATTTGTTTTACTATATTATCAGATTTACTTAAGTCTGACTTACTGTCAAAGCTGATGTCCGCATATCGCCTCATAAGCACAAAGGAAATAAAGGCAAAGAGAATGAACCCAAAAAAGAGAAACTCTGCAAGATAAAAAAATGTATAAAACAAAATATTTGAATCATAGTCTTTCAACTTTTATTGATATCTTATAAAGTATAAAACATTCACTTACCTGCTTCAAGAAACCGGTGTCCAGCAAAGCAAACAAGCAGGCCAAAGATTCCCAGAATGGTAAAGAATATCTGGGTAGAGAGGTGCACTGAAAAGATAAAAAAATAAAACACACACGCTAGTCGTCAAACAGAAAATTAACATCTGTCAAAAAATATGTCATGATATTACTAACTTGTAAGATGACTGTGAAGTGAATTGTACTGGACGTGAGGCACAGTACAGCTAAGGTAGCAGTCAATAAATTCTTTTCACACTAGTACATAATCTTTCTTATAATATACTTTTCAACAGGGCATACTGTCTCTCCATTCTGCATCTAGGAAACTATTTAACTAATAAGATCATTGTCATTTTGTTGCCAAGTACTTAAGCGTGGAGGGTATGTTACCAAGAGTAGATAGTAAGAAAAGTAGCAGTTGTTTATTGCTATATGTAGCATGTGATAAAACTACTAAAATAAAAATTACTGTGATAGAGGAATTCTTACTTATAGGCTTCTTTGTATATAGTAGCAAATTATATACAATACTCTACACAATTATAATACACGGCAAAAGTATTCATAAAGAGCATAAAGTAATCTCATAAATACAAAGGCCGTCTAGCACTGTGAATCAAACATTAAAGGCAGTATCTATTGAAAATTCAGATAAGATGGAATATGCTTTTGGAAAGTGACACATGCAATGAACAGATGGCCATACAAAACACAAATAAGTCAAATGGCAGTACAGACAGAATTAATTGTTGAATTCGGTGGTAAATGACTGGGTGACCTTGTACTTGTCCTGGAAAGCAGGGTGCGAGAGCCCATGACCAGGATGGTGAATGACACCAGTGATGACCCAAGCCCTACTATGGCAGCAGTCCTCATACAGCTATTCAACTACATGACTGCAGGTTCATTGTCCTCTGCAACACCTTTACCTCCTGATTCAAGGTGCTGTCACAGCAAATATATGATCCCACAGGTGACAATGCCACTCTCAATGATGCAGTAAGACAAGATCATCAATACCAATACAAGTATCTCATTGAACAGAGACATTGGTAAGCTTGTTTCATGAGTTCATTGTTAAAGTAAGTTTATCAGAGATATGCATTCCTAGAAAGCCGAGTGTAACAAAGTTTCCTCTGTTCAATTGTCTTATGCTTTCTTTATTACTACACATATACTATTGTGCATCATAATAAAATTCATAATTATATTCATTGCATATTCCCAATTAAGCCAAATGAAAACACACACATTTACATTCACTACTGAATCATTCAAATTTTCCCCTCTTTCATAAGTTCAAGGGTCTTCTTTTATGCATATACTAATATTGTTAGAATTTAGGTCTAAATCTAAGTCAGTGGCTAACTTTTACTGAAAGGATAAATTACAAAAATCACACTGAATATTTTTTAATACATTTGTTTATTTACTTAGGAAATTGGGCTTTAACCTTATACATAGGTCATGAATGAGAAAACAATGTCCCAACACTGTACTAAGTAGGTATGGAAATTTCCAGGACAGCCACAATAAGATATTATGAAAATATTTTGGTCACAATTTTATTACTGACATTTAATATTATATAATTAGTATTTTAATTTAATTAAGGCTGATATCACATTACTATGGGAAAATGTTTTATTATACCCAATAAGAAGAAAAAAAAAACACATTTCATTTTTTTTAAATTCTTATATGAATTTCAAATATTTCCAGGATCTCAACAACACAGTCACCTTTGCTCTAGTTTTGCCATATGAGATGAGCCTTTTGTTTGTTGTAGGGCTTTTTTTCTGAACCAACAACTGAAATTTGAATGTTTAAATACTTAAAATATATATATTCTTTTGATAATATCTAAATGTGGCTTTAAAATTACGTGGGCTACATACTCATCATGAAATAAAATTCCGCAACTCCTGGATGAACGTAATGAGGAATTTCTACATAGGTTTCTTCCACAAAAAATATATGGTAGCCTCACTCTCCAAAACAGATTAAGGATCACCCTTTGTATAAAATCTGTGATTCTCTACTTGCTCTTTGAGTTCATCAGGCTGAATTTGAGGAAAATCTGCAATTCAACTTCACATAAAATATATATCTATCTTTAAGGACTCCTCCAAGATGGCCAACTCCTCTAGTTGAAATAAAGAACAGAATTTGGGGGAAAAAAAGACTACAATTCTCACTGGAGAGAATGCATTCCAAATCACTGATAATGGAAGTTATCCAACCAAAAATATTAAGAGACAATATGAAAATTCCTGTACTGTTGCATAATATGTCCTTATTATAGTATTATATACAGTATATCAGGACAGAAAATACTGCAATATAGAGTATTTTTTTTTTTTTTACTTTAGTACTAAGGTCATTTGGTTGTTACATATTTTAGCAAGTATCAATCTGTTATTAATGAGGCTATATTGTATTTAATTAAGAAGTCTAGAAGAAGTTGTGAAGAAGTCAAATAATACATCACATGCGGTCAAGATGGTGCCGATTTCTAAAGCACCATTTGGCTAAACAAGTGCACATCAGCATAATCCAGGTTCTGATTACTTGTGGCACTCAACATAACTACCAAAAAGTAAAAACACATAGAAAGCACAAATTACTTTCAGTATAAAATAAAACAGAAAATACTGATCAAATGTATACAATAGATGTTGGAGCTTGTGCAATGAAATGCTATGGTGACAAAGTCAAAACATTTTATTAAAACGCTGTGTAAAACCATACATCTAACTTGAGTTAGCAGTCAAGTCAGGCTGGGGAGCATGCACTGATACAGAACATTACCTCAGTCATCACATGACAAAACAGCTCAGGATCCTGGTTGGCAACCCCCCCAAGGCAGACACGGTGTCTAGTCCACCCATCAGAAATGACCACGTATCTGCCTCAGCCAGGTGTTACGTGGTCATCTCCATGAGCAACTGTTTATTATTTTAGCTTTGCTTCAATGATATTTTAACACATTGGGTTATCTATACTATTAAATACATGCATGTTACAAGCATAACTAAGATGAGGTAAGATAATTAGTGCAGATAAAGAAGACAAGTTTCAGGGTGAGGTAGTAAGGTAGTAATACTCATTATTCATAGAGCTGGAGAGTGCAGAGGTGTTGCATGTTGACATGCAATTAAGAATTTCATATCACTGTCAGAATATTAAATATTTAGGTGGCCATACACGGATTACAAGTTGTTATTGTTTTATTTATTTTTTTATTCTTCTCCCATCCTTAAGTTGGTAATGTATTTAAAGCTGAATACAATCAAACATTTAACTATAGCAGGCGGGATGGGCCAAAATTCCTACGGTAACAGACTTATAATCTCATACAGAAAAATGTTACTTCAACTTAGCACTGCAAAAAGGCGTCACTAACATCCACTGGTCATTCAGTGTACTTAGTTTATCCATACATTTTTGATGCATAAGTAACCTGTTGTGTGTTGTTTGCTACTCAGGGTTATTTACAGAATCCGATTTTATGATTATTATTTTTGTCCTCATACATAAAAAACTGAAACAGAGCATACATGATATGTAAAAACATAAAAATGAAAGAAAACGTGCTTTATTTTTACATCATTATGTGAGTCTAGGCATAACCTCCATTGATCAGTACTAATTACTGAAAACTAGAACAGACTGTTCACAGTTAACATGCAAAGATGAATCTAATCGAGCAGGTAAGAATTAAGTCATATTTCACATCTATATAACTTTAAAAGCTACAGCTTGTAAAAATAAATTTACATTCATGGTACTTGGGTTTGCACAAATTAACAAAAAAAACTTGCCCTTGCCTTGACTACAAAAAACACTCCACATATTTGGTCCCCTAAATGTCAAAATATTTTACCAGCAATAACACTTGGGTGAATTCTATTTGATTATTGTACAGTTACCCAACTTTAGAGACTCTTACCATATTTTTCACAAACGGGAGGAACAGTGGTAGACATGTTGCAAGTATAGATGAATGAAGGAACATATGCAAAGGATGTATTCAGTAGTGGATCCCAGACAATTATGTTGTGGATTACAGCAAAGGCAGCATAGGAATTCACAAACAGCTGTGTTTTGTCCCCGGAGCTTAAATCTAAAAGCTGGAAAACAAAAAACAAATGAATGTGTTTCGAAATATCATTTGGTGGACAGTAATGACAAATAACAGACACAGTTTGCTGGTAATGCTCATTTTTAGATTAAAATAGTATAATGAAAGACACTAAAATTCAAAGTTATATTTAAAAAGTGTAAAAAAAAATAACTTGCACAGGTGTTTGCTTAATTTTCACCTGTGTTTATGAACTAAATTTCTCATTTTTTTTAAATGAATAAAAATGACACTGATGGAAAAGTAATAAATGCAGCCACTATCTTTCCCTTCATCAAGTTTAAACTGTTTTTGATTTTAACTCTTTTCCCCAAGAGGCTTAATTTCTCCACAAATATTGTTAAACTGGGTTTTGTTTTCCTCTCTGTCAAAGTTAATTGGCTGTATCTTCTTTTTAGCTCAATTTCTTTTATACTTTTCAAATAAGCTTAATTCACTCATAATTCCTTTTTTCAGAACAACCAAGACAAAGCACATATTGTAAATACTTTGTGTACACGTATTATATGTATGGAAATATTGCATAGTTTTGTACTTTTCAGTTGTTATTTTTTATCAGTAAATATGTGTGAACTAATTGAGTCTGTCTTCAGTGAGGGTTCCCATGTAAGAAAAAAAATTAATAGAAAAATAAAACATATTAAAAATTACTTCTTTAGCAATCATATCAGTAAAGGGTAACTGGACTACGATTATATCAGTAAAACAGATCTGCCCATGTTTGTGTATAGTAGTATCATCCATGTGTATTTTACCTCTACACCCTACCATAACAAGAAAGTCAAGAGGTAGTCTTACAAATTAATGCATGTCTCCATACACCATCAAAAGACAGGGCAAAGTCTAACACAGGACAAATCAATGATATCCTCACATAGGCTCAGTATGTGTAGACAAGTGAGAGTATGAACCTCAGCAGGAAGTATTAAATAGAAATGCTGTATTTGTGCGTAAAAAGATTTTTAGAAGTATGACTGTGCATCCCTGCCAAGTTGAATTATGTTTAAACTATTCTTGTATATTGTCTAAACTAGTTACAGCAGACAGCAGAATTCGGAGGCTTTATACTGAAATGGGAGACAATAGGTGAAGTCATTTGTGAAGAAAAAAAAAAAGAGAGACAGAATGTCGGCCAAGAATAAAATAATAACACAAAATGTTTTTTTTCCAAAGTGAAGAGAATTTTTAGGCCAGCACAGCGCAGCAGTTCCCTTTCACCTAATATTTTAAAAATATCAGCAGATTGAAATGCTCCCAGGTGATAGTTTTAATAATATCATCACTATACTGTAAATTGAAATGGAGGTCAAGGTGCAGTGAGGCCACCATTTAATTTCTTCAATAACTTAACAGCTTTCTTAAAAAAAATACCCTAGTCTTTAGCAGGGAGGAGATTAGGGCAGCAGCAATCAATTTCATTAATAATCAATGATAAAAATACTGACCAACAAATTGTGTTATTAATTACCTGTCTGGTTAGGCATTGTCTGTGTCTGTTTATTGACCAAGATTAGTGTTAATCACATTTTGAGATATGTCAAGAGAGAAAAGATGTAAATACAGTGTAGAAACAAAAAACTCAAAAGCATGAAGTCATTTCAACTTTACATTCTGTAAGAAATCGGCTAACTTGACACAGTAGGACAAATATGATGTGAACACTACCTGAAAAGACCATAAAAATAATAAAAGACTTGTTGCTATTTACTTTTTTGGTAAATGTAATTTTAGAGCATACTTGCACTAATGTAATGAAGGAAAGGATTGCACAAGGAATGCTTCTCTTATTTTCTGATCAAATTCTTGCATTTTTACACAAATGTTACATTTAATAAAACAATTATAATCAATCAACTAATCGATCAGCAAAATAGTTAGTAGCTGCAGGCCTAGCAGAGACTGCACATTCTCCCTGTGTCTGCATATTCCTCCCTAAGATGTGTTTTAAAATAATAAGACACAGCATGTGGGAAAGTGCAGACATTCATGTGTGGGCTTACAAATGACTGGCACCCTGGCCAGAGTTGGTTCCTACCTTACACCCAGTGATGCCAGAATAGGCTCTATCTATTCTCTAAAACTTTAAACTGCATCAAGAAGGTTTGAGAATGTTATATCTGATTTAACACTCCTTCTCTTCTTTTCTGGCTTTTTTGCAACACCTTTAATCATACAAAATACTGCTGTAAGGATTACAGAGCAAACTTGTGTTTACAGATTATACACCTGTTATCAAGATTGAGTAGACAGCTTGCCACAAAGATAAATGCCAATTTCTAAACTCCACTCCTTGAGGCACCAGTGAAGGATTGTAAAGACTGAGAAAATGCAATATGAAGAATAGATTTTCAAAGACTTTATTTTTGACTAAACTGTGTGCAAATAAATGCTCTCATGGACTCCTGTCATGTCCATTTGAGCTTCCTCCTTGTGTACAGTAAGTGGCATAGTGTAAAAATTTTAACAGAATGAAAGAATAACAGTAGTATTATATAAAAGTACACATAAAACATGTTAGTGATGTTCACAGCAGAGCACATCCTTTAACTCTTTACTAAATCCTATTTCTCCTTTCTCAAACCTGTCTGACTGGTTCAGTTTGCTGCAGCATGTTGTAAGCATTTATTTCAGAGGTTAAATATGCCAATAACAGCGGTGTAGTAGAAATTTCTATAAAAATGGGTTTTGGAACATAATTTTAAAACCTTTGTTTGAGAGATCATGAGAATTTGCCATTTATTTATTTCTACAAGTGCCTTCTGGACTTGGGGGATGCAGTCGCTCCTGATCATATATAATGTGTTATATTGTGGTAGATGCTTCAAAAGTATATGGTTAAAGATGACTGCTGTGTGTCATTCAGTTCCCATATTTGCATAATGGGAGCTGTGTTTTCACACATGGCACTAACATGAGACTATTGAATATGGGCATTACAATTAGTCATGCATTACGATTCACTTCCATTAACAGGTCCTACGATTGAGAAGTAGTAGGATTTTAGGGAATGCACACTTAAAATGCAACATCCTTTCAGTCTAAAACTTGTCAAGAGTTGCTTTCAGATGTAACCCGTACACTGTATTCAGGCAACATGATCCCCACCTGCTATCAAACCAAATACATTACCATAGTTCTGATTCCCTTTACTTAACTTATAGTGCAAAGCAAGCAACAGTGTTCTGACCCCATACTTGTAGTAAAAATTAACATAAAAAATATATGCATTGTGTAATATGTATGTGCACTCAATGACTTAGTAAGTTGAATTTTTTTAATTTTTGTTTATTTTATTAAATAGAGTGATAACATTTCTGTGAATTAAACACAGCATTTTTGTAAGAGTGATATTAGAATACAATTATATTTATTAGAACTTTGCATAAAATACCTGTACTTGCTGTATGCCTTAATGACATTCTGTTTTATAAAACAAAGTTTTTATATAGTTTACTCATTGTTTTTATATCACAGGTTTACTTTTTGATCTACTCAGTGCAGCTGTTTACTGTTTTAAAATGTGCTTTATGAATAAATGTAATATTAAATTATATAATACAAAAATAAACCTGAACACACCTTAGAAACAGCTTAGATCAGTGGTTCCCAAACTTTTTTGATTCTTGGTGCCCTTGCTGAATCCAGGTTTCTCCAATTCTAATTTGCAAAATAGCCAATATTTCTTTTTAATTCACGGGTAAAATAAAAATAAATAAAACACGTATTTAAGATCACAAAAAAGTGTAACTGAACAAATTCAACTAATTATAATTAGTGGGATTGTGGTGTAGCAGGTCCGTGGCTATGAAAGTTTGGCGGCTTTTAAATAATTCATTTGCCATGTCAGTCTCCGTGGGCGCGATCGTGCAGCCGCAGGGAGTTGATAGAGTAACTGGGGTGAGTCGCACCTGCACGCGAGGGTGCAATTGTTCTCAATTGCTTAATCGGCTTCTTATGGTGCACGATTGAAATGCTGCGCCCACGGAGCCATATAAGAATGGGCCAGGATAGAAGGAGAGGAGAAAAAAAAATAACAGATGGAAATGAAAAAAAGCTTGGAGAGTGAGAGAGAGGCGTTGGAGCGAAAGAAAGAGGACGAGCCAGACAGCATGAATCAGAGAAGTCAGCAAGATTCTAAGTGTCACCTTGTAAGATGCTACCAATGTTTTGCTTGATATTGAAGCCTGCTTATAAAATCTACCTTTTTGTTGATTTAACTCTTTTAACTTTCTGGTAAATTAGTCACGAGATTTACTAACCATGCTGGGATGATTGGTTTTCTAAATGGCGTTTCAACGTACTTTTTAGCATGCACTCTGGTGCCAAACTTTCATACACAGTACACACTGTGGCCTCTCTTCACCACTGACTTCTGACAACGTAAAACCAAAGTCCTTTTCGAAAACTTTCAGGGTTTCAATAACCATGGGAGAGGTTAGGTAATGCTTAACACTCATTTTGTCAATCACAAAAGGGGAAGACAATATTACACAATTCCTTACCATGAGGATTTTCAGCAGGCTACTTATTAGCCATTGATTATAAACTCAATCCAAAAAACATTTTTTATGACATTAGGGAAGTACTGAATGGTCTGTGACAAAGTTTAGAGCATGTGTGGGCATAACACACAGAAGGCAAGATTAAGTAATATGAAACTCATGCAAATAAACAGTACAGTGGAACCTCGGTTCACAAACGTCTCAGTACACGTACAACTCGGTTTACAACCAAAAAGTTCGCCAAACCTTTGCCTCGGTTCACGACCACACACTCGGTATACGAACAAGCCAGTTTCCCTTTTGGTTTCCGCACGTGTTGCATTGTTCTCGGTCAGACGTGCGTGCTTTCGCTGTGAACTCTTTGTGCTCTATTTCATTTCCCTTCCGGTTCGTACGCGACGATTACTGTATTTAAGCACGTGTTCAGCATCTCCCTGTTCATTGTTCTCAGTCAGACGTGCATGCTTTACCTGTGAACTCTTTGTGCTCTTCAGTATTTCGTGTGCTTTTGCAGTTAACCATGGCTTCTAAGCACTGTAACTTCCTCTCCACCCAGTTCCTCCTCACTTCATGCCAGAACTTGACTCGTGCAAGGTTAGTTTTCTTGGTGGTTTATGGTAAGTTTTTGTATTACGGATTTTCAAATGTTCATTTTTCGGTTCGTAGCATGAATTGTTGTAATGTTACTTTTCTTGGTTGTTTATTGTTACAGATTTTTCAAATGTTCATTTTTTTCCCTGTGCTTAAAACACATTTAAAAAAAAAGCGTTTACAGCGATCAGGTTGTAAGGCTATTAGCGTGAACTCCTGCAATGTTACTTTCTTGGTTGCTTGTTGTTTGTGTTTAAATAAAGTTCAAATTTGTTCAAATGTTCCTTTTTTTCCCCTGTGCTTAAAACTCATTAAAAAAAAGTGTTTACAGCGATTGGGTCATAAGGCTATTAGCGTGAACTCCTGCAATGTTAGTTTTCTCTGTTGTTCAAGGTTTTCTCAGTGTTATTCAATGTTTTTACATTTAGCTTACTATTACAATGTGCATTCTATGGTGTAATTAACTATATTTGTGCTTAAAAATGTTTAAAAAACAATATATTTACATACAGTTTGTATGGTCTGGAACAGATTAATTATATTTACATACAAACCTATGGGGGAAATTGCTTCGGTTCACGACCAAATCGGTTTATGTCCAGAGTTTTGGAACGAATTATGGCTGTGAACCGAGGTTCCACTGTATTACTCTAGTAATATTTTTATGCAGAACATCATATACTCTATTTTCATTTTTAAAACAGTTGGAATACAAGCACCACTGCATGAAGTAAAAAATACTGAAGAAAAACAAACAGTCTAAAATAAACACCTTTCTAAACATTTTAACAATAAACAGCACAGACAGTCACGGAAGGATTCTCTTATTGATGAATGTTGCTTTTCCTTTAGAACTAAATAATACTCTTGTATTGTAGTAATACATACTATTTTAGTACCTTAGTTCCATATTTTTCCACCTCTGTAACAGATGTCATCTTTTCAATGCTACTAAACAAGATCTCCTCACTCATGTCATTTGCTGGTAAAAACTTCAAGTATAATGTATACTTCAGTCTCCATCTAGAATTGGTCCCAAGGCTAACATCACATGCAGGAGGCAATTTCCCTCTGAAAAGAGGACAAATTTTTATACATAATCAAAAAGAGGTTGTAAAATGGAAGCATACACTCACTGGTGTTGTTACCAGTCTTGCAATGACTCTAGACCTTTGTCCACATAGTAAATAAAAGCAAGAATGTTTATTTACTGTAAAAATCACCCATGTGATGATTAGATATATTTTTTCTATATCATCAACAGATCTGAAAAGTATTAATTTGTGAAAAATCTAACACATGCACATACATTAAATATTCAGTCACTAATTTTTAGCATATTAGTGTGCAATACACAAGCGGTGAAAGGCCATATATGGATCACCTGTGGTAGGTGACGAGACAGGCAGTGTGGTGTAGTGGTTAAGGCTTTGGACTTCAACCCTTGAGGTTGTGGATTTAACCTGATACTGACACTGTGTGACAATGAGCAAGTCATTTGACCTGAATGTACCCCAACTGGAAAATCAAAAAAGAAATGTAACCAACTTTATCATAAATGTTGTACAATTGAAGTCAGAGGTTTACACTTAGGGTGAATTGCAGCTTACTTAATAACCCCTCCATAGATTTTATACTAACAAACTATACATTTGTCCTCTCGTCTAAGACATCTATCTTGTGCAGGGCAAAAGTAATTTTTTCCCCCTAACAAAGTTCACAGTCATATTATTTAACGTTTTACTGACTATATCCCAGTTTCACTGGGTCACAAATTTACATATACATTTTTAACATTTGGTAGCATTTCCTTTAAATTGTTTAGCTTGAGCCAAACATTTTGGGTTGCCTTCCACAAGCTTCTTACAATAAGTTGCTGGAATTCTGTAACTGCTTCTAAAATAATCTTCTACAGAACACATGTACTGTATAAATATATTTTGTTTTCCTCCTTTGTACTCTAGGTTTTATAGTAGAAGAAGTAGTATAGAGAACATTTCACCAACAAACTGATTGATGAGTTCTTCGCTTTGACATCACCATTTACACTTTCTTAACCAGACAAAGATTTTAATCACTGGTCATGATTATAATGGTAAAATTTACAGAAAAATCACTTTGTTGACAAAATAACCACCACTATCTTCTTGGTGAAAAATTGAACAAGAATGTAGTTTAGATAGCCAATAAAAAATGTGATATCACAATTCATGATTTTTTATGCCACATTTTCACAGGGAAGCTTATATTTAAAAAATCATTTTGAAAAAAGAAAAAACATTTCCTTATTGTGATCGGCATTTAAAAAACAAAATCTTTCACTCATTTCTGAATATGTTTTGGTTAAATGGTCTAATTAAAACTCTTTAAATTATGATTGTTTAAACAAAAACAAAGGACAAAACAAACAACAGTGAACATTAAAAACCAGGCAATTGTATGATGATTTATTTTAAAATGAAGTGTCTTACAGTATACACTAAACCTTGCACAAATAAACACTTTAAATCACAACGAAGTGTTAAAAAATTTGAAATTATAAATCAGTGTGCATAACAGGTATGTAGCAAGATTTGTTGATCATAGCAATTGAGCAGCTCCTGTGAAATAGTTTTCAATTAGAAAAACAAAATTTTACAAAGAAAAGTGACTGTGCTTAAGAGCACAACTACATATCAGTTAGCTTCAGCTGTTTACCTTAGGGGTAACTGGCTTTAGATATGAATGTGAAGAGTTAAATTGGAAATGCTATTGGCTGTTGTGTCCCAGCACTGGTATAAGGCACAAAGGCCAATTATGAATGAGAATGTTAAATTACTTTTGGGTTAAAACTAAAGTATTGCTGAACTAAAAACTGAGGTTAGGTGATTATTACAGAAAATTAAGCACATACCTGGCAGATAAGATTGTGGATTTCAGAAGTTAAAACTATCTGAGAGTTTAATATCTGGTACGTATTGTTCTTTTCAATAGAATTTTCATTTTCTATCCCGTTTAGTCCTGAATAGGATTGTTGGAGCCTATTCCAGCTAGCATAGGGTGCAAGGCAGGAACAAACACTGGACAGATTACCAGTCCATTGCAGAGAAAATACACACACACACATGCACACACTGCAACCACACACTAGGTCCAATTTAGTACTGCCAATCCACCTAACCTGCATGTCTTTGGACTGTGGGATGAAACCAATGCAGACAAATGGAGAACATGTAAACTCCACACTGGGAGGACTCCGTACGTGAACACTTGTTTCCTTACTACGAGGCAGCAATGCTACCACTACCATGCTGCATCTTTAAAACAGAATGCCATAATTAATCCATTTCAATATTCATACAAAAAAAAATTTACTAAAATCAACCTCACCTTGCTACCCCCAGATTGGCTGGTGCAAATTTTACAATGGTTTCATATGCTCCAAACTTGAGATGAAGATTGGGGTCATTTTCCAAGCTGAATTCTAAATTGCAACTTCCAGGAACAGGATCTAAAATTTAACAAAGCAAAAAATTACTCGTCAGAAAAGGAAATTAATGACATTAATATGATATCAGTGGCAAAGTTGAAAAGGAAAAAAATTCATTGGGAGTAATCATGCAAAATAAACTACAAAAAGAAATGTTATCCATAACATATTCTTATAATTATATAGTCATTTTTACAATGTTGGTGTAAGTAAAATAAGTTGATGTTTTACACATTTTATGTATTGTGCCATGAAAAAGTATTTTCCCCTTTCCCGATGTCCTCTATTTTTTTTTCAGAAAGAAAAACGTATACTAAAAAAAGGCAACCTCAGTAAATACAACATTCTAGCAACCAAGTGTAAAAGTAATTTCCCCCTACAGTTAATGTTTAGTTGTGACATCTCAATGGGGTTCAAGTCAGGACTTCGACTTGGCCACTTCAAAACCTTACTTTTGGTTCTTTTCTTAAGTCATTCAGAGGTGGGCTTGCTCTTGTACTTCAGATTATTGTCCTGCTACAAAACGCAAATGAGCTTCAGATAACGGACAGATGACTGGACATTCTCCTTCAGTACTTTCTGGTGAAGAACCAAATTCATGCTTTCCTCAATTATGGCAATTTGCCTAGGCCCCGAAGCAGCAAAGCATCCCTATACCATCATACTACAACCACCATGTTTGACTGTAGGCACGATGTTCTTATTATAGAAAGAAGCGTTAGCTTTATGCCAGACATTATGGGGACCTATGTCTTCCAAATAGTTCACCTTTTGACTCATCTATGCACAGTACCCAAAAGATCTTGTGGTAAATAAAGGTAATTTAAGCAAATGTTAGATAAGCATTTAAGCTCCTCTCCCATTAATACCATTTTACCTAATGCCATTCTAATGGTGAAATAATGAATGCGGACATTAACTGATCTGAGAGAGGCCTGTAGTTCCTTGGATAGTTGTCTGGAATTTTCTGTATCTTCCTGAATGAGTCTTCTATGCCATCTCTGAATAATATTTCTGGGCTAGCCACACCTGGAAAGATTTACCACAGTTCCATGTTTTCTCCATTTCAAGATAATGGCTGTCATTGTGGTTCATGGGGTCTTAGAGATAGTTCTGTACACATTTTCTGAACGATATATTTCAGAAACTTTCTTTCTCACGTCTTTTGGAATTTCTTTTGATTGAGGCATGAGTTTTTGTCCAACCATTCCTAGAAAGGTTCTGTTTAAGGGATGTTTAGATTCAATAGGGCTGACTGCAATAAAGCTTGAGTGTACCTTGTCTAATTTAACCCATTATCAATTAAATTTGGTTCAATGGTTAACTTAGTGACTATGGGAGCAGTTTCTTTTTCACATGGGTGTTATACGTGCTAGTAAACTTTTTTCAATCAGTATATTAAAAATAGTCATTTAAAAACTGTGAATTGTGTTTACTCAGGATATATATTGTTTTAAATTACTTTTTATGTATATTTTTGACAAAAATTTACAAAATGAAAATGTTACAAATAGACAACTGGACAATGAGTGATATGAAGCTCTTTGCACATCTTTATTACACATGACATGGTCCATCAACAAACAACAAGCATGAATGCAGTGTTGCAATTTTAAAAACTTGGATGTACACTTGTAATTGGCTAACACTAGTTTGGGTGCCATCACATCAACCAGAATCCTGTTCCACTATGTTGGCCAACGTGATTCTCAGGCAAGAAAAAAGCAGGTCCCGGTAAAGGAACGGAAGCGTTGCACTTGTTTCTTGATTGTAATGAGCACATCTAAACATTTGTCTGTGCATCTATCCATTTTGTAACTGGTGGATACAGTTGAGGTTGCAGTTATAACCACCTCACATGCATCCACTTACACATGTGGGCACAGTGGCAGTGACGACAACTGTCGTAGCAATTAAAAATTGAGGCAAGTTTCAAAAGTAGTGGCTGTTTGGCTTGTCACCACTACTGATGAAATGAGCTGCTCCATTTGTTAATTCTAACATAAAATGTATTTAGGATTTCAGTGGTTGAAACGTATCTCCCAATTAATACGATATGTACAAGTACAGTATGGCAAAACAGCATTGCTTCACTGCTGAATACAAATATGCAAACACTAAATTGGTATTATTAATTTGGTTTTTGAGGGCAAACTAATGTTTATGAGAACAACCTCTAAAACATGAAGAACACAGTAAAAACATTTATGTCATATACATTTTTTTAGGTAAAATCTTAAAGCAACATAACTAAGGCATGTTGAGGGCCAGGAAACTGTGATGACAGAGCAGAGCTGCCATTATCTGACCACGATATTTCAGAGTAAATCCTTTCTATACCTACTCTTCATTTTATGTTCAATAATCACTACGTGTGGGTTGGCTCATTAGTGTGCATGTTAATCTAATAGTTTAGCGGTACAGCATATTCTGTGCATATTCATTTATGAAATAAGATGTCTGTCAGATTTTGACTGTTTGACTAATTTACTTTAACTTTTAGTTGTCTAAAACCAATGTACTTTTTCTTGACTATAATTAATTTACTTTTTGTTGACTAAAACTAACAATTAAATGACTAAAATGTGACTAAAACTAAAATGCTATTTAGTCAGAAGACTAAGACTAAAACTAAATCAAAATGTATTGTCAAAGTTAACACTGTATTTAGGTAAACTGGTTGGAAATACTACTCATTTTAAAATAAGTGGTGACAAAATCAACATGATGGGGTTAGATGTGACCCTTGGACCTTTTAAAGCAGGTCAGTTCTTTATGTTATATACAGTAAAGCCTACAATGAGTTCCAGTTTTCTCAAAGACCCCTTTCACATGTACTTCATATTACAGTGCATCTGTATATAAATTAAATGTATTTTAATGCTATGTGAAAGTGTAATCTATTTCCATGGTCTGCTCACATTTATTTGTGCAGCACAGAACACCACAGTTACTAGAATGTAGTCAGAAAGGAAACTGAACTGAAAAGAAGGTGACTTGTCACACTGCCATAAAGAAGTTTAGTGTTTTAGCTCATGAAGGATCTGGTAGCTCAATGATACATAATCTGCTGCATCCACTATACACACTTTTAAATGGGCACATGTGTCAGGATTGGCCACCCTTCCACAGCATACTTGAATGCTACCTCCATTCTATGTTATTCTTTTGTCTTTTTTGCAGACTAGATTGTTGTATGCAAATAGAAAATGTACTTGTATTTTCACTCATGTTAAGTGTGATCTCTACAATATCTGACATCTGAATGTGGTCTATGTGATCATTAATGCTTTTACATCCATTTTTAAAATTTTAATTATAAACTGATATACCTTGCTTTAGCTATAAATTCTGCTCTGCAAGAATTTGGCCCCAGGTTAAATCTATTTGATGACCCTTGAGTTATGCATACATAAATATGCATATACACAATGGTGTTCATCTTTTAAACATGTACTGCCCTATTTAATAGTAATAAATGTTTTTATAGTTAAAAAGATTTTAAATTAAAAAGACACAAATCGCTAATTAGACGCTATTGTTACCAATTATTTCTTAAGGTGCAAGTATTCATTAAACCAGTCCTTGCAAGACATTGGTTTTAGTGTAGACAATAAAAGGCATTTTTATTAAGATTGTAAATGGAATATATTTTTTTTAAACAACAGTCTTGGTTTACATTTAATTTAATATTCTTGGAATCAAAAAACACCCACAATACCTTTTTCTCCATATGGCACAACTGTAACATAGGCCGAAACATTTTGTGAACAGACAAGATAAAAATCAGCTTCCACAGCTCCTGGGTTAAGTGGAATAACCAACCCAGCACTTTGTCCAGTGTAAGATGAATCCAGGTTAAATTTCTGTTCATGGGTTAAAAAAAAAAAAAAGTTTGTGAAAAAGGAGAGCATTTTGAAAATTAACTTTATTAAATAATTTAGATTTTATGAGAGCAACTTGGTTAAGATCAGTAAACAATAAATACATGCAAAAAAATAGAATTTCAGTTCACAAATATTTCTTTGCATGCCATAAACTTTATTACATTTAAAGTTTGCTTTTATAAAAATTAAAAAATTATTGATACATTATTTTTCATAACATAAAATATGTATTTTTGCAAAAGTACAAAGCCTGTAGTGACACAGCTTACAAAACTCTTATACTAATAACAAGAATTCCATGCTTAGAAAATGAACAATCACATTTCACTATAGCAACATAGAATATTTTTATACATAATACAAATTTAGTAAGTTGACTCCAATATAGTACTTTGTTGCTGGAACATTTATAACATTCAACAGAAGTACTGCTTTTACCTCAGTTGTAAAAATTAATCTGCCATATTAGTAAAGGCTTCATTATAGCCCCCACTATAATGATCAAAATATAACTTTATCAGCAATTGCACTCCAACATAATCTAAAACACATTTTATTTGCTAATGCGTAAGCTGTTGAATGTTGTTGTTCAGTCCAGATACATTTTCCTTTTCATAGAGCAAGTCATTGAAGCCAAGCTGAACGTATGGCAGCCAAGCCAAAATTTCAGCTACATTTAAGCATGTACACAATAATAATAGTAATAATCATTCTTTAAATTTATATAGCTCTTTTCTCACTACAGACCCGGCACACAAACCCATGATCTTCTTACGGTCCAGCAACATTTTGTACCATGTCTCCAGAAGCCATATGATGCGAAAATTACAGTGTGGCAGTCTAAAATAATGAAACAAACTTTAAGACAAAATACTGACAAAAATGCACAGATGCATACCTGGAATTGTGAAATGGTCACTTCCTCAAACTGAGCCTGAACCTGTGCAATGAGCCCAACCACAGAGCTGTCATTCACATTCACTAGCACATGCACTGTTCTGTTTGAAAGCAGTTGGATGACAGTTGGCTTGTACATGTGGACTGCCAAAATATTTTCTGCTAGAATATAACAAGCAAAAAAAATGCTGTAATGAGAAAGCTTCAACCAATAAAAACAGGGATCAAAAACCTGTAAACCATCAATACATTATTAGGCTTTGTAGCTTTGATTGCATTTCTTTATTGTTTGGCTGCTTGCTAAAAAAACAAAAGTGAGTAATTAAAGGTTCTGAATCTTAAAAATAAAGTCAATAAAATTAAACCAACATGACTATGTTTCAGAAGCAGCAGTAATTGGTTACTATTTAATAAAGTGGCAGGAGCAAAAACTTGTAACCTACAGCACCTGTGGCCCCATACGAACTTATTTTGACAAGACTGGGGTGCATTAAGCCACAGCCAGAACTTACTGTTCAAATGATGCATGTCAGTGTTGTTGGTCATCCAACCATTGGAGGCCCTGCTACTTATCAACAAGTTTCTTTCATTTCAGTTAATGTCAATATTTATGAATACATCATCAGAAAAACAATGAAAGAAAAATGTATTTCACCTCAGGGCAGCAAAGCAGAAAACACTACTCAGTAGTAACAATATGGCTGGTCTCCTTAAATTTGCTCAATAGCACCTGAATAATCCTTAGCTACTGTATTTTCAACAGTGCCTAGAGAAATGGTAACCAATACTGCACTTTAAAGTAAAAGAATTGTAAATATGGTCAAGTATGATGGAGGTCAAGTCACAGGTTACAATGCTCTGCTGCAACAAAACCTGGAAGACTTCATGTAAGAACCTTCTGTAGAATATCTGACAATCTGTTCAACAGTCAAAGTGCAGATGGCTCAGATGGAGCAAACAGTTCAAAACACATAAGCATGTACACATCAGGTTAGTTTAGGGAAAAAAAAATAACCTAAAGCCCATAGTGAAAATGCAGTGAGACATGAAATGTATACTGTACTTCATACTTGAAAACTCATAAATGAAACTAATTTTAAGCAGTTCTGAAAGGCAGCATGTGAAAAAATTCTCCATTACTTAACTTTAAGAAAATAATCAATAGCTATATTAAGCAAGAAAAGTTTATAATTATTAAAAGTTTGTAAACAGCGAGTACAATGTTGCAATTACTTTTCAAACAGTGGTCAAATACAAAATACATTTGTAAAAAATAAATATAAAATATGTAATTAAGACAGTGGTTTATGTCCACTCAGCATCTGTTTTATACAGTAGTAGGTCTACGTTATACATTATCACACTTGAGGTGAAAAAAAAGACAAAGACAAATGTCTTATAATACCTTGTTTACTATTTACAGGATATACGGTAGTTACCTAAGAGCATGCAAGGTTAAGATCAAGTGGGAGTTTATTTAGAGAGAAAATGCTTAAAGATTTGCTATCAGATTTGGCTGGGTATAACCTTTCACTTATAAAACTGTTTTATACACATGACCACATCAAATATGAAATTATATAACTATGTTCCATTACTAATTATATCAAAACCGCAATGAAATAAACAGGTTGTGAGCTACCAGAACAAAGCTCAACCTTACAATACCAACTAAACCATTGATTATTTAAAAAAAAACTTATTATTATTATTAAAAATCTGCTGAAAACGCATTACTTTAACGTGGCCTTCTCATAACTTCACTGTAATTAAAATCCTGATACTCTGTATATCCATCTCATTATAATAACTATTCATGGTGGCTCTAAAATCTGTACTAACCCCGACTCTCTCTTCGGTTTCCTTTTCCGGTATCCTTTGGTGGTGGCGCACCGTGATGTTCCAACAATGATGGATGGATTAAAAGCCAGAAGTCTCTATGACCAACAACATCAAATGACTCCGTGAGAACCCTAACTACAAAGAGGACTATTTCATTTATGTTAGGTAGAAAGCCCAGAGGGGATTGGGCGGTCCCGTGGCCTGGAACCCCTGCAGATTTTATTTTTTTCTCCAGCCGTCTGGAGTTTTTTTGTTTGTTTTTTCTGTCCACCCTGGCCATCGGACCTTACTCCTTTTCTATGTTAACTAATGTCTTTTTCTTTTATTTTTCCTTTCTTCATTATGTAAAGCACTTTGAGCTACTTTTTGTATGAAAATGTGCTATATAAATAAATGTTGTTGTTGATTATTAACAAACTAATCATTTTGGTGTTAACTAATTACAGGCTCTTTTAGTCTTAGATCATTTGGAATTCCAAGAAATGTACTGATGTTGGCTGGATTATGTTTTTAGTCTTTACATTTGACATTTATCATAAACTTCTTCCCCACATAGAAAACTCTAAAGATATATTTGGACCACATTCAATTTTGTAAGTCATCTGGGTAAAGTCATATTTTAAACAAAGAATAACAACATTGAAATTGAGTCAAATGACTTTAAGGACCACTGTAAAAAAAAAAAAATCTGAAGGGTTGAGTCTGTCTGTCTTTCGATTGCTGGCAAATCACTGGGGCTAGAACCTTGATCCTTCAACCTTAATCGAAAGCTTATGACATGATACGTGTTGGTGTAGCAAAATGTTGTGTAGCGACAACCTTTGCAGAGTTATTGGTGGTCACATCTTTATTGCGTTAAACAGCTAGAGAAGAGTTGACATGGCAGAAAGGAAAAGAACAGTGACAACATCATAGTATTGAGCATGAAGAGCATTAGTGAGGCCATTCATAGGAAGAAGAAAAAGAGGAAAAGAAGAAGAACAGCTGTGCAACATTCTGAGCATTAAGTATGGGATATAGAATGCATGCACAGTTATAAGATGCACTCGACAAATGCCTGCACAAACTGCCTCAGCTTGTGGTCCTCACAGCAAAGTGATTTACAGGATCACAAAATGTAGTGCTATACACCGTAGTGGTGTGAAACAGAAGCGTCAAGCCAAACACAAGAGGAGATACAATAAAACGAAAAGACACTAAAGAACATAGCAAAGCGAGATGCAAGCTTGAAAATACAGCCATTGACCAGCTGGCTAATTCTTCAGCTCATCTTCCTGTTTCCTTTTCTCTTCACTCTCTACAAAACAGCCTATAAATATAACACCATTTCATGTCGCTTGCAGTGATCAACCATCAATTCCCAGATGATTTTGCATTCATGGGGTGTATTGAAGAAGGGGACAGAGTATAGGTGATAGGGGGAGGACTTTATTTCTTGGTGTAAAAAGAATAGTCTGCATCTTTTCATAAGCAAAACTAAGGAACTGGCTATTGACTTTCATTATAAAATAAGAACCTCTATGTCCGGTCACTTTTCAGGGAGTGGATGAAAAGGTTGTGTACTCCTCCAAGTACTTGGGGTTCACGTCAATGACAGGCTGGACTAGTCTCATTACACAGAGGAACTACATAAAAAAGGGTAGAGCAGGCTCTTTTTACCTAGGTAACTATGTTCCTTTAATGCGGGTAGCGGCATTCCTGACATCTTCTACAACTCTGTGATGGCCAATGCAATCTTTTATGCTGTGTTGTGCTGGACTGATAACATCACTACAAGAGAAAACCCTTTGAATCAAGAGAGCTAATTAAAAAGTCAGGCTCAGTTATGGGCTGCACTCGAACCCCTGGAGGTAGTAGCAAAGGAGAGACTTAAAATAAAATGAGTGTCATTATAAACAATGCCATACACCCTTCTCCATGCCACACTAACACCCAACACTTTCAAGCAATGAATTATTCAGAAGAAGTGTGTCAAGAAATGCTGTGGGTCTCCTTAATATAAACAGCAGTATATCTGCATAATGCCTCAGTGGAACTGTGAAGTCAGAAGGGTTGTTCTTCCTTTTTAGTCATTCTGGTGTGTGTTCAGACAATACTGTGTGTGTGTATATATATATAGATATATCTCTATCTACAGTATTTAGAGAGCTTCTGTAAAAAATCTAAATATTCCCTGGGGACAAATAAAGTTCCATCTATCGACATACCAGACACACTCTATGGTAGAGAATAAAAGAATGACAGTAAAATATATGCCGACAAACAAGGAAATTGCTTAATACTTTGAACAATACTTGTATTGCTTTTACATCCTTACATCAACGTTTAGTTGTACAGCACTACATAAAGTTAGATCAGCAATCTGCTCACTATGGGATTGCACTTTTGCATAGTAAATACAAAGGAATGTGTTGCCAAAATGGAAATGTTCATCCTGCTCTATATCAGCCAAAGGAACTAATAAAATACATTATAATTTCGACAGGAACTGAAAGAAGAAACTATTTAGAACATACACCAACAGCTCCTTATCTTTTGCATCACTGGGATCCTCTATTGATAATCACCAAGAACACACAGTGCATCCATTTTCATGTCCCTACCCTTTTAGGACCTTATTTGTACAGCGCATCACTTTTTCCACATTTTATGTTACAGCCTTATTCCAAAATTGATTAAATTCATTTTTTTTTCAGAATTCTACACACAACACCCCATAATGACGTGAAAAAAGTTTACTTGAGGTTTTTGCAAATTTATTAAAAATAAGAAAACTGAGAAATCACATGTACATAAGTATTCACAGCCTTTGCTCAATACTTTGTCGATGCACCTTTGGCAGCAATTACAGCCTCAAGTCTTTTTCAATACGATGCCACAAGCTTGGCACACCTATCCTTGGCCAGTTTCGCCCATTCCTCTTTGCAGCACCTCTCAAGCTCCATCAGGTTGGATGGGAAGCGTCGGTGCACAGCCATTTTAAGATCTCTCCAGAGATGTTCAATTGAATTAAAGTCTGGGCTCTGGCTGGGCCACTCAAGAACATTCACATAGTTGTCCTGAAGCCACTCCTTTGATATCTTGGCTGTGTGCTTAGGGTCGTTGTCCTGCTGAAAGATGAACCGTCACCCCAGTCTGAAGTCAAGAGCGCTCTGGAGCAGGTTTTCATCCAGGATGTCTCTGTACATTGCTGCAGTCATCTTTCCCTTTATCCTGACTAGTCTCCCATTTCCTGCTGCTGAAAAACATCCCCACAGCATGATGCTGCCACCACCATGCTTCACTGTTGGGATGGTATTGGCCTGGTGATGAGCAGTGCCTGGTTTCCTCCAAACATGATGCCTGGCATTCACACCAAAGAGTTCAATCTTTTTCTCATCAGAGCAGAGAATTTTGTTTCTCATGGTCTGAGAGTCTTTCAAGGTGCCTTTTGGCAAACTCCAGGCGGGCTGCCATGTGCCTTTTACTAAGGAGTGGCTTCCGTCTGGCCACTCTACCATACAGGCCTGATTGGTGGATTGCTGCAGAGATGGTTGTCCTACTGGAAGGTTCTCCTCTCTCCACAGAGGACCTCTGGAGCTCTGACACAGTGACCATCGGGTTCTTGGTCACCTCCCTGACTAAGGCCCTTTTCCCCCGATCGCTCAGTTTAGATGGCTGGCCAGCTCTAGGAAGATTCCTGGTGGTTTCGAACTTCTTCCACTTACGGATGATGGAGGGCACTGTGCTCATTAGGACCTTCAAAGCAGCAGAAATTTTTCTGTAACGTTCCCCAGATTTGTGCCTCGAGACAATCCTGTCTCGGAGGTCTACAGACAATACCTTTTGACTTCATGCTTGATTTGTGCTCTGACATGAACTGTCAACTGTGGGACCTTATAGCGACAGGTGTGTGCCTTTCCAAATCATGTCCAATCAACTGAATTTACCACAGGTGGACTCCAATGAAGCTGCAGAAACATCTCAAGGATGATCAGGGGAAACAGGATGCACCTGAGCTCAATTTTGAGCTTCATGGCAAAGGCTGTGAATACTTATGTACATGTGCTTTCTCAATTTTTTTATTTTTAATAAATTTGCAAAAACTCAAGTAAACTTTTTTCATGTTGTCATTATGGGGTATTGTGTGTAGAATTCAGAGGAAAAAACTGAAATGAATCCATTTTGGAATAAGGCTGTAAGAACAAAATGTGGAAAAAATGATGCGATGTAAAAACTTTCCAGATGCACTGTATGTGTTCCACTAGAGCTAATAAATATGATAGTTCATATAACCTACAGAGTTTTTTTGTGTTTAAAAAAAAAAAAAAAGTAATTGTAAACTAACGTACTCATGTATTCACTCAGTTGCCTTTTATGTAATATTATGGTCTTGTTGAAAACACTGACTTTTTAAAAACGTCCAATAAAGTACTTTTTCAATTGATAACACTCTGTGGTTGATCAGGCTATGTAGGCTTACATGCCATTTCATTATTAAATCTCAGGGCATGTCCAATGCATGTAGCACAAGTTTGGGATGAGCAGAGGATATGTGAAGCTAACAATACTCCAGAAATTTACAGTGTCACCTTTATGTAAGTAACCTGAAATCACACCAATACACTAATATTATAAAAGCAAGAATACTGGACTGATTCAAGAATAGGGCTGTCTGGCTGGCTGACAGACAACATGACAGACATTTGTCCCAAGGGAAATTTGTATTTTACAGAAGCTCAAGAAAGATCATAACAAACAAAAAAACACAGCCACACACCATCAAACTAATGATGAGATGCCAGTCAGTAAAGTACAGAACTCGCAGCTTAACATGTTTCTATTGAATGATTTGTTATTATTTGTTCATCATTATTATTAACAATACTGTTTCACTGTTAACGGATTACACACAACATAAAATTTAAGTGGCATAGTTCAGAATGACTGAAAACAGTGCATACATTGCATGTATGTAATAGGAATGAAACTAAAAATAAATAAATCCAATACATTATTAACAAGGTGAAATGTGCAGAAATTGAGAGGCTTCCAAACTAATGCAAACTCATTTCAAGTTACAGTGTTATTTTCAATTTTTCTAAAACATTTTAGGATCAGCTTAGATTTCTAATAATGTAGTTGAATATAATAAAGTCAACTGCAACAACAACACATAAACGAAACCAAAACCAAAAAAGCACTAAACCAGGAGTTCACTTAAGCAAAGAATCCCCTGAAAACTTCAGGATTAGCTTCTGGTGTGACAGTGTAACACAAGTGATAACGCTGCTGCCTCACAATTCCAGTCTTCAGGGTTCAAATCCTGAGACCACTGTGGGCAGATGACACTTTCTTCCTGTGGTTAAATGGGGTTTTCCTTCTGCATTGCAAAGTTGATCATTGTACATTTTTGGTTAGTCTGGTGTGTGTGTGTGTGTCCCCAATGGTATCCTACTAATAAAGCTAAAATTCGTTTACATATACACAACACACGCACCCATCTATGCAGACGTCACTCTTATATTAGCACTTATTCAAATAAATGAATTCGAAAAACTAAAACGCTATCAGTCTATTACTTCCCACACCCGCGTCGACTCACCTCTTTCTGGTGCAACATACTGTAATTCAACTGTACAACTAATCCATTTACCGTGACAAGCAAACAGCAACAACAAATAAACCACCTGCATCCTCAGAGCCATAGTAGAGCACTCATTGGTGTTCCGCAAGACAAAGTCTTACCAGCAACTTCCGGGTGGGCGCTCGTGATGACGCCATCTCATCGCGCGGTGTGTGTGTGTCTCTTCAAGAAGGCTAGTGATATCTGGCGCAGATCATTTATAAGTTAATTTATGGCTAACTTGTATGTTCAGTTTAGTGTATGTGCCGTTAGACGTGTTGCGTTTAGCTACACACTGCATATTTTGGGTATTTTTTATCTTATTTTTGTCGCTTTGTTTGTCTTGTTAATTTTTGACTTTCAGCTTGTAGTATAATTTAATATTTTTTATGAAACGTGAATTTAGTACTTGTGTAATATATATCATATATAAAATAATGCAATGTATAAAAGAACGAAGTAACCATTTACAGCTTTTTTCCGTTCAATTGTTCCGTCAATATACATGTTTATTTTTTAAACTTTTTTTCTGTTATCCTGGCGTTTTGAGTAAGAAAACATTACTGTCCAAATTCTTCATCGCCACCTAGTGTTCAATCGGTGTATTGGTCTCCGTCTCAGTTTGTGTGAAGCCTCTCTGCCCCAACAGAGTGGGTTTAAATACGCGCCCCAGCTTTGTCCATGTTGTGAATGCACTTTCTCCTCGTATTCGCGTCGATTTTAAAAGGAAGGTTATTCGTACCAAAATGAAATGCACTCCAACATGGTAATCGCATTGCAATGTGCATATGCATTTCGTGGCCCATTTAGTATCAAACAAATGATCGATTGATCTTAACTACGGTACGTAATTTTCATGTCATTTTAAAATGCGACACAAAAGCATATTGCATTTTGATTCATGTCCATACAGATCGTGTGTCGGAAAAGTAAAACAAATGTACAGTATTGCGTTTCTGTGTAACACTGGAGAGTCCTGGAGAGGAGGGTGCGTCAGATAGTCGAACCTTGGATTCAGGGTGAACAGTGTGGTTTTCGTCCTGGTCGCGGAAGAGTGGACCAGCTCTACACCCTTAGCAGGGTCCTGGAGGGTGCACGGGAGTTTGGCCAACCAGTCTACATGTGTTTTGTGGACTTGGAAAAGGCGTTCGACCGTGTCACTCGGGGAATCCTGTGGGGGTGCTCCGGGAGTATGGGGTACCGGAACCCCTGTTAAGGGCTTTTCGGTCCATGTACAACCAGTGCCAGAGCTTGGTCCGCATTGCCGGTAGTAAGTCCAACCCGTTTCCAGTGAGAGTTGGACTCCGCCAGGGCTGCCCTTTGTGACCGATTCTGTTCCTAACTTTTATGGACAGAATTTCTAGGCGCAGCCGGGGCGTTGAGGGGGTCCGATTTGGTGGAAACAGGATTGTGTCACTGCTTTTTGCAGATGATGTTGACCTGTTTGCTTCATCAGGCCGTGATCTTAAGCTCCCTCTGGATCTTTTCGCAGCTGGATGTGAAGTGGCTGGGATGGGAATCAGCACCTCCAAATCCGAGACCATGGTCTTCACCCGGAAAAGGGTGGAGTGCCCTGTCAGGTTTGGGAGCGAGATCCTGCCCCAAAATGGAGGAGTTCAAATATCTCGGGGTATTGTGCACGAGTGAGGGGAGAATGGAGCGTGAGATCGACAGGCGGATCGGTGCGGCATCCGCAGTGATGCGGGCTCTGCATCGGTCTGTCGTAGTGAAAATGGAGCTGAGACGTAAGGCAAAGCTCTCAATTTTTCAGTCTACATTCCTACCCTCGCCTATGGGCCATGTGCTATGGGTAGTGACTGAAAGAACGAGATCGCGCTTACAAGCGGCTGAAATGAGTTTTCTCCGCAGGGTGTCTGAGCTTTCCCTTAAAAATAGGGTGAGAGGCTCAGTCATCCGGGAGGGGCTCAGAGTAGAGCCACTGCTCCTCCGCATCGAGAGGAGTCAGATAAGGTGGCTCGGGCATCTGATCAGAATGCCTCCTGGACGCCTCCCTGGTGAGGGACTATGTCTTCCGGCTGGCCTGGGAACCATAAACATGTATATATAGATAGACGCCGCATTCAGAGCGTTTCCCAGTCGACACGATACGTCAGCCTTATTGCGAGTGGCAAAAGTGCTATTTAAACTAATAGGTAGACGTGGAAACCGTGTTTTCTGATGAAAAAACAATAACGTTTAAAACAGTATCGTTTACATACAACATCCATCCATCCATCCATTTTCTAACCCGCTGAATCCGAATACAGGGTCACGGGGGTCTGCTGGAGCCAATCCCAGCCAACACAGGGCACAAGGCAGGAACCAATCCTGGGCAGGGTGCCAACCCACCGCAGGACACACACAAACACACCCACACACCAAGCACACACTAGGGCCAATTCAGAATCGCCAATCCACCTAACCTGCATGTCTTTGGATTGTGGGAGGAAACCGGAGCGCCCGGAGGAAACCCACGCAGACACGGGGAGAACATGCAAACTCCACGCAGGGAGAACCCGGGTCTCCTAACTGCGAGGCAGCAGCGCTACCACTGCGCCACCGTGCCGCCCTTACATACAACAGATTTTGGCAAATCGTCTAAATACAATTATTTATATCTATTTATACACTAATAATAGCAATATAATTATTAAATAATTCATCCCATATAAGTAACATTTCTCGGACTGCCTTCTTCCATCTCCGAAACATTTCTAGACTTTGTCTTGTTCTTACGCAACACAGTACTGAAGTATTGGTTAATGCCCGAGTCACCTCACGTATAGATTACTGTAATGCTATTCTATCTGGCATCCCACAAAAACGTATCCATCGCTTATAACTTCTTCAAAATTCTGCTGCCTGGATAATAACCTGTTCTAAATCCACTGAACATATTACACCGATTCTCTCTCAACTTCACTGGCTCCCTGATAACTACAGAATACAATACAAAATACTGCTCTTAACATTTAAAGCTCCCCCTACCTCACTGATCTCCAGACTTACACTCCTCTCGCTCACTCATATTCTGTAATTTGAGAGTATTTAGTCTGGCAATATGGTGCAGCCTTAGTTTGTGGAAGACAGACACAACTAAAGACATGAGCATAAAATGATGGTTGTCAATTTCATATTGTGTTTCCTAAATGTGCTCCTTGAGAAAAAAACATCAAGTTTAAGAAATGTTAACAGCTAACAACAATCTACATAGTTAGTGACTAAATACGTTTAGCCAAAACGTTGTTTGGAGGCTCACTTAAGCACATAAATGCATAGCTTTGCTAGCTTAGCCTGGCGTAGCTAAAGTAAAGATAATAAAATGGCATTTCTAATGGCCAAATGTAACCAAAACAATTGTTCAGCCTTACCTATGAAATATAATTCCCCGGGATCTGGTTTGGAACGTACATCGCTTTGTAAAATCCCAAGCTGCACATGTGTGAGGCATCTTATCAATTACTTCACTCCAGAGCAGTGCCACTCGCAATATGGCGTCGACGTTGACGTACGATTCTGCTGGTCAAGAGGCGTTTATTTATTCTATGTCTATGCGGGGAACGCCTCGGGATTCCCCCGGAAGAGCTAGAAGAAGTGGCCGGTTAGAGGGAAGTCTGGGCATCTCTGCTCAAACTGCTGCCCCCGCGACCCGATTTCGGATTAGCGGAAGAGGATGGATGGAGTGTTGAGTACTTATGCCAAAACTGAATGTATTCAAATGATTCAGATAATAATTCAATTCAAAATATTCAGTGAATATTTCAAATCATCATCAAAAAGTGTGGCAAAGGGCTTTAACATTTGGGATATGATGCACTCCAATCACACGTCCGTTCATCCAGTGCTAAAGATCATGGCGAGTTGATAAGGCAGGGGATCCACCATCTCATTGAACAAGTCTAGTGGTGCAAAAAGTTTGCTTGGCTTTCGCGATCTACAGACGTGAAGTAAATTTTAAACTGGCTCGAAAATTGCGAGCTTTGGTGAAAAACAATCGATCACTTGGTCTATATGTTTTATTTTAAACCATGACAAAACGAAATGCACCACGTTAATACACAACTCAGTGTAGTTAACACTTAACATAATCCAGCAGCAGTATACTGATACAAAGATAAAAGAAAGTGGTAGAAGTGATCAGTGAAAATTAGAATATTTCCATCAGGTCACATTTAAGTACAAAATTCAAAAGAAATAAATTTAAGTAATTACACAATATTATTCTAAATCAATTTAACATGAAAAAGTTTACTCAATCTAATACTTTTTTAAACATACAGTATGTAAAGAAACCAATACATATTTATTGACTTACATGTAACTTCTCTAGTTTTTGTCACTTCTTAGTTTTTTGATCCAAAACTTCAGTTGGTGGTTCATTGGTTGTACATTTTTCCTGGTGCATCTGTAGATAGATAGATAGATAGATAGATAGACAGATACTTTATTAATCCCAAGGGGAAATTCACAGTATGAATCATCAGTAGTAGTCCTCCATCAGACTGACATCCCAACATCCCTGGCACCTTTCTTCCATGTCCTTAATATTCTGATGGAATGTTACACCCTGTTCTTAACTCAGTGCTCCAAGATGTTTAGGGAAAAATTCCAAATGTGACTCCAAAAAGTGAACTTTGAGACTCATGTTGCAACCCAATTCCTTAAACTGTTTCTTTCTTAATGCAGTTTTTCTGTAGCAGAAAGTGGCCTAGAGTTTTGTAACACTATTTTGTCATGATTAGAGAAAATGAACAGGATGACACCTCCCCAGCCTATAGCAAAATGGGCATATTCAGAGTAGTAGAGAATTAATAAATGTTATAGTTATATTCCATATCACAAAACATGACCAAGTATTTTTTCGCTATTACTATTTTGTAATTCCTTTTAAACCATATCTTTATAAAACTGATTGACAATGCCATTGTCTTATGCCAACATGATGTGTAATTCCCTCATCTGCAGTCATTTCTATTCTAATCACACCCTACCATCTGGCCTAGCTGAGGGAATTAACAAAACTATTAAAGATAAAGTAACTAAATACTATACAAACGGATTCAAGTGGATGCAAGCAGTTGTTTTAATGTCACTTAAGGGTGATCCAACTCTTAAGGGCTTAGTTCATATGAAAGTATTACTTGACATCCAAAGCCAGTTGCAGACATATGAAAAGCAAATATTCCCTTCATATCTAATGTAATGTTCTGGTGTTTTGCCTGATGAGAGCCTTTCAACATGTTTCCTCTCAGATTAAAGATGCCTGGATCCCAGTACAATGATGTTTACAGTTGTATGTGACCTGTCCAATGTGCAATGACTAAATCTTTACACACAGGAACCTTGGAAAGAGACCACTTCATGTGCTATTAATTACAGGTTTGGCCATGAGAGTTTAAGCTAAACCTTCTTGGATTCACTACTCTTGCGTCAAACCTTCTCCTTCAGATGGACGATCAGAATAAGAATAGATCTTAACATTGGGCTTTCTGGTGGATGAAAGAGAAATGCCATCTTCCTAATTTCCTCATCCTACCACCACAGACCCAAAGTAGTAGTCCAGAAGCAGATGACAGAATTTTACTTTTCTTGATACTAGTTCTAGTTAATGTCAGTGCATATATGACATTTTTCAATAATTGTCCAGAAGCCTGGTGAAAGATACTATGTATTTTGAACATGTGAACTCTGGGACGATACCGGAGCAAAGCAGTGGTGCTGTTGCCTCGTAGTAAGGAGACCAGGGTTTGCATTCCGGGGCCTCCTTACATGAAGTGTGTGTGTTGTCCCCATGTCTGCATGAATTTCCTCTAGGTGTTCCGGTTTCTTTCCACAGTTCAAAGACATGCAGATTACATAGACTGGCATCTGTATATTGTGTGTAGGGGCATGTGTGTGTATCTGTGTGCGCGTGCTCACTCTGTGATGGACTGGTGCCCTGTGCAGGGGATATTCCTGCATTCATGCACACTATGCTTGCTGAATTAGGCTCCAAACATCTGAATCAATCAAAACCCCATCCACGCAACCCTGCCAAGGACTCAGAGATATGGCATTAATATGGCTACTTCTTTCTTTTAAACTTTCCAACTTAGAGAAGTCCAAAAAAACAATCAACTTTCCATGTCCTCCCCACTCCCATTTCATCTGTACCATAGCACCCAGTTCAGGAACTGTGGCAGTCCTGTATGCATTGTTATGTAGGGCTTCCTAACAATCATTACCATTTCAGTCAGTCTGGCACAGAAATGTTTATAATACTCCTCATAAATAATAAGTATTAAGTACTCAAGAACATTACTCTTATAATCTAAAGAGCCAAACCTTTAAAGCGTACACCTCAGCTGTGTGCCCCATTCTTATATGATTCCCTTTGTGCACTAAAAATGGGGCTAGCTAGGCAGTTTTCTCCATATGTTTTGGTCTTTTTTATACTCTGGTCTGTGTAATGGATAGATCTGCATTCCGGCTGGGATGGACTCCCTTCCCTTATCTGGCTGAGATACCAACATGCAAGATGGACAAAATGGATGGAGCATCCCAAATGGAATAATTAATAGTCCCATTCCCAGTTGGAATGACACACTAATGAAGTCATGGGAAACTGCATACCATGTGCAGGTTGTTCCTCCATCTATTGGGTAGCAGCATTGTTTATGGTGAACTCCAGTATGTTCACTTACAATGCAAAATTGGGAGTTGGGGTTTTATAGAACTGCCTTGCTTAGTTCCAGTGGGGGTCGTCAAGGGGAGTTTTTGGGAGTTGATGTTCTATTTCTGCCCCACTCAGAAGTGCTTCTCAAAGAGAAAGTTTCAACAGCGGAAATACTACTGAGTTGGGTTGAAAAGGAAGCCCTCACCTTCATATGACAAGTCAGAGTCGGGAGAGGAGTTAGACAACACTCGCTTGGGAGGAGTCAAGAAAAGAGAAGAGAGAAGAAATAGGATTTGCTTTGCTGTGTTGTGCTGAAAAAGGAAGAAATCTGTTAAAGGTACTTTGTAAAATAGGAGTATGTACCTGAACACGGGACAGTATCTGTAAGGTTGTGTTTGGGGTTTCAGGGATGTTGTTACACCCCCTACTGGTCACATCTGTAATTTGTTGACATCCATTTATATTCTTCTTTTACCTCATAAATTTCTCCTTTTGGATCTCTCTACTTTTCCTCTTAATCTTTCCCAAAAACGGTTGTTTTCACTAGGTACAACTGCTATTAAACTAGATCTAAACCTCTGATGGAAATCATACTTTTTACCATCTGATGCTTTTTGAGCTCTCTGTGGCGAGGATTAACTAATCATCTGGATTCAATACCACTAAGTGGCATGAGCTGGTACTTTTGGTCCAGACATGGGTGGCTGGTCGCTGATGTTGCTTCTGGAACTTAGAATCCAGGGACTCTATGAGGAGACACAGAATACTTAATGGTATCATACAGGGAACTTAAACTCCCTTCTACAATGTCTTTATGAGGGCTGGATGGGCTGGATGGACTGGGATGACTTGTGTGGATGAAGGTGTTGTTGTTTCTATATGCTGTATTTTCTTCTCTGCTCACTTATACTATTAGTTTTGGTGCCTGGTTCAATATATATTTCTATAATCGGTTTGTTATATATATCAAGAATAAAAATTGATAAAAAAAATGCTGTATTTATCAAAATTACTTTTTAAATATTTTACCTGGATATTTTAAACTCTCTGCTCCTAGTCTGTCTCATTTTGTGCTTTGATGAAGCTGTTAGGATGAAACAAATATAACTCTAAAGAATCTGTAGTACAAAATGATCTCACTTGTGACTTGGTGTGATATTGGCAGAGACCCCCAACTGTTTCTGAATAAAGCTGTTGTAAATAAGAAGTTTTAAATGAGATTGTATTGGTTTGGACATGTGCAGAGGAGAGATGTGAGTATATTGGGAAAAAATGCTAAGGATAGAGCTGCCAGGCAAGAGGAAAAGAGGAAGGCCTAAGTCAAGATTTGTGGAGTCGATGAGAAAGGATATACGTGTAACAGAGCAACATGGAGAGGACAGAAAGATATGGAACAAGATGATCCGCTGTGGCTACCCCTAATGGGAGCAGCCGAAAGAAGAAGACAAAGTAGATTTAATTTTCTTCTTCTTCTTCATCTTCAGTCTTTTGGCACTGTACTAATTGTTGCTGATAGACCTGTTGCATTTTAACCTCTGTTGTATTTTTGCTAGCTTCCACTCTAATTTTTTAACAATAGTGCATTTTCAGCTATTTTAAATTACTATTATGATCAGGTATGATCATGACTTTGTAAATTGTAAAGTATTTCTTTACATAAGGGGAATGTGGTAGGAAAGATGTATACTGTATTCTATTTTTAGTTTTGAAAAGAAATAAGCTCAGATGTCTCAGTTCTGTGATATTTAAGTTTTTATGCTCATAATATGATACTAATTGTTTTGTTTTTCCCCTTATATTAACAAGGTCACTGTCCCCTAAGGAAGCTTCAAAATATCAAAGTTTAGCTACTACAGGTTTGAGTTAAATTTGTATGGGCTACTGTTTGTACTGATTGCTTCTACGGTGTTTTGCAAAATGAAAAGCTTTGACTGAGAGGTCATCTTGGCTTCCCATCAACAAATCAGAAAAACCCAAATCTATACTTTTAAGGGTTTATCTGTATGACGTTTGCATTTTCTCCCCATGTCTGTATACTTTCATCAAGCTACTTCAGTTTTCTCCCATATTCCACGCAATGTCTCTTTAATTAGCCCTGTGTGAGTAAATTTTCAATGTGTGTCTGTAGGGTATGATGTGCAATGCACTAGTGCAGGGGTGTCAAACTCCAGTCCTGGTGGGCCACAGTGGCTGCAGGTTTTTATTCTAACCCTTTTCCTAATCAGTGACCAGTTTTCACTGCTAATTATCTTCTTTTCCCTTCATTTTAATAGCCATGTTTTTAAGGATTCAGTCCTCTGAATTGATTAGTTTCTTCTTTAAATGTCAGCCAAACAGAAATGAGACATGAAACGAGCCAACGGGTGACCAGCTGAACTGGGTTTTCAAACTCCAGCCAATTTCACTCCAACCAATCTCTTAATGAGAAACTCATTCTTGCAGTTTATTAAACCTGTTATTTAATTCCACAGCTTGTTGCTGCTCTCATTCTGCTACAACAGACATTTCCAAAACTGTTTATTTTTCTGTTTTTTGTAAGAACACCATCAAAATGTTTGGGTGACCTGAGAGATCAACATTACTGAGACTTTCACCTTTCTTTATTTTCTGATATTGTATTATGAGCACAGTTGAGCTGGTCAGGTGGCAACTTGTTTTGTGTCTCGTTATTGTTTGGCTGCTAATTAAGGAAATAGAGACAACAAAGGGACCTGAGTCCAGTTTATTAAAACAAAGGCAAAGGACGTTAATTAGCAGTAAAAACGGCTTACTAATGGTGAAGAACGTTAGAACGAAAACCTGCAGCCACACCAGGACTGGAGTTTGACATCTGTGCACTAGTGTTTCATCATAGCCATTGGTACAGGTCAAAAAATGAATGACTGGATATCTTATATGTGTGGGATATTATATGTGTGGGTTACATGGGTGGGTAGGGAAATCTACTAAATCATAGTGAAAATAGTATGTGAATATAGCACAAAGCAAGATGTCCAGAGGTAAGTAATGATTCACTTTATGGTGTTATTTGAGTTTTCGGTTATTATTTCCTCTTTGACTTCTTTCGACTGCTCCCGTTAGGTGTTGCCACAGCGGATCATCTTTTTCCATATCTTCCTGTCCTCTTCATCTTGCTCTGCTACACCCATCACCTGCATGTCCTCTCTCACCACATCCATAAATCTTCTCTTAGGCCTTCTTGTTTTCCTCTTGCCTGGAAGCTCTATCCTTATGGAGGAATATTTCGGACAAAATTAAATAAATAAATAAATAAAAGTACTGTGAAATGTGAGCATAAATAAATAAATGTGTCATGAAACGAGTGCCTAAATAAATGAATATGTCATGAAATGAGAGCATAAATAAATAAATGTGTCACAAAATTTTTTTTGTTATTTATTTAATTTTGTCCGTAACATTCCCCCAAACCATCATGAAATACGACTTGAAATAAAACTGTCACTTTCACTCGTCAAAGTTGAGAGGGTGGGCTCTAACACACCCTCTAGTTACTGATTGGTGAATCGAAGCATGAGAATTAATTAGAAAAATGCTTACTACTGCCGATGAAATGGATTCTGCCGAAGATATTATGTACAGTGGGATGCAAAAGTTTGGGCAACCTTGTTAATAGTCATTATTTTCCTGTATAAATCGTTGGTTGTTACGATAAAAAATGTCAGTTAAATATATCATACAGGAGACACACACAGTGATATTTGAGAAGTGAAATGAAGTTTATTGGATTTACAGAAAGTGTGCAATAATTGTTCAAACAAAATCAGGCAGGTGCATAAATTTGGTTTTGTTTGATTTTGTTTGAACAATTATTGCACACTTTCTGTAAATCCAATAAACTTCATTTTACTTCTCAAATATCACTGTGTGTGTCTCCTGTATGATATATTTAACTGACATTTTTTATCGTAACAACCAACGATTTATGCAGGAAAATAATGACTATTAACAAGGTTGCCCAAACCTTTGCATCCCACTGTATTTCAGAGAGAGAATTGAAGATTTATCAGAACAAATTGCAATGTTGTTACAATGTTTGCCACTGATCAGAGTTGTAAAGTTGTTTGAAAAAGTAGCTGCGAATATGCACCTGACTTTATACTTGTAAAACAAAGGTCAAATACTCAGTTCAAAATATTAGTTGGCGCTGCTTTGGGCATTCCATGTCAAAGTACCTAAACTAATACAGCCGTATATCAAACTGGCTCATTCGCCTTGTGGTCGTGTCCTCTGATACACCATATACACCTGTAATCTGTCGTACTTTTAAACCGCATAACAGAAGGTGTTCTATTGACTCAGTCAAAATGTCAAAGGATGGACGTCCAGAGCAGGGAACTGCGTCACCTGAACTGGAGTGTAGTCGAGTCCCTTCCACCAGTTCTTTGATATTTTCAAAAATAGTTTCATCTATATCGGAGTCTAAAAGGGCCGCCAACATTGCAATTTCTTCCGATAAATCTTCAATTTTCTCTCTGAAATACGTAATATCTTCAGCAGAATCCATTTCATTGGCAGTAGTAAGCATTTTTCTAATTAATTCTTGTGCTATCGATTCACCAATCAGTAATTAGAGGGTGTGTTAGAGCCCACCCTCTCAACTTTGACGAGTGAAAGTGACAGTTTTATTTAAAGTCGTATTTCATGATGGTTTGAAGGAATGTTACGGACAAAATTAAATAAATAAATAAATAAATAAGCAATAAAAAACATATTTCGTGAGACATTTATTCATTTATGCTCTGATTTCACGACATTTATTTATTTAGGCACTCATTTCATGACACATTTATTTATTTATGCTCACATTTCACAGTACTTTTATTTGCACATTTATTTATTTATTAATTTAATTTTGTCTGAAATATTCCTCTATATATCCTTAGCATCTTTTTCTCCAGCATCTCTGCTCTGCACATGTCTAAACCAACACAATCTCACCACTCTGACTTTTTCTCCAAATTGTCTAACCTGAGCTGACCATCTAAAGTACTCATTTCTAATTCTGTCCACCAAAAATCAGTACCAGTACACTTCTTCTCCATGCCTCAGGCATGCTCTCTTTCCAAGATTCCATTAAACTATCTGGTTAAAAACTCCACTGCCATCTCCCATAAACACCAACATGTTTCTACAGGTATGTCACCTGTACCAAAGGCCTATCCATTCTTCATCCTCTTCATAGCTGTCCTTACTTCCTCCTTGTTAATTTGTTGTACTTTCTGATTCATTATTGCCACATCATCCCATCTTCTCTATCATTCTCTTCATTCATCAGCCTGTCAAAGTACTCTATCTGCTCAACACATTCTCCTCGCTTGCGAGTATGTTTGTCTTTATCCTTTATCACCCTAACCTCCGACACATCCTTTTCCGCTTGGTCCTTCTGTCTAGCTAATCGTTACACTTCCTTTTCTCCCTCCTTAGTGTCCAACCTCTCATACAACTCATCATAGCTTTTGTTTAGCTTTCGCCACCTCTCTCTTCACCTTACGCCTCATCTCCTTGTACTCTTGTCTACTTTCTGCATCTTTCTCACTATCCCACTTCTTCTTCACCAACCTCTTCCTCTGAAGACTCTACTGTACATCCACATTCTATTACCAGGTTTCCGTTTCCTCCTTCCTCTGTCCAGAAGTCAGGCCAAGCACCCTTCTTGCTGTCACCCTTACTACTTCTGCTGTAGTTGCCCAGCTATCAGGCAACTCTTCACTGTCACCCAGTGCTTTTCTTACCTCTTTCCCTGAACTCAACCTTGCAGTCTTCCTTTTTCAACTTCCAACATTTGATCCTTGGCTCTGCCCCCACCACTCTCCTTCTCTTCTTGATCTCCAACATAATCTTACAGACCAACACCCTATGCTGCCAAACTATACTTTCCCCTGCCAAAACTTTGCAGTCTTCAGTCTCCTTCAGATTAACCCAACTGCATAGGATATAATCTACCTGTGTGCATCTTCCTCCACTCTTGTACATCACCCTATGTTCCTCCCTCTTCTTAAATTATGTATTCACCACAACCATGCCCATCTTTTTCACAAAATCCACTATATTCTGACCTTTTTCATTCCCCTCGACACCATACCTCCTCATCCCCTCTGCTCCCTTCACCAACATGTCCATTGAAATACGCTCCAAAAACCATTCTCAGTCCCTTGGGTACACTATCCATCACTTCATCCAACTCACTCCAGAAATCTTCCTTCTCATCCATCGCACACCCAACTTGCAGGGCATATGCACTAATATTTATCATTACACCTTCATTTTCCAGCTTCATAATCATCACTCTGTCTGACACTGTTGACATATTGTTCCTTCAGAATAACCCCTACCCCATTTCTTTTCCTATCCACACCATGATAGAACAATTTGAATCCACCTCCGAACCACCTGGCCTTACTCCCCCTTCCATTTACTCTCTTGCATGTACAAAATATCAACCTTCCTTCTCTCCATCAGATCAGCTCTCTCCCCTTACCAGTCCTACTACCAACATTCAAAGTTCCTACTCTCACTTCCACTCTCTTTACCTTCCTCCTCTCCTCCTGCCTCCAGACATGTGTCTCCCCTCTTCTTCTCCTTTTTCGGCCAACAGTAGCCCAATTTTCACCAGCACCCTGTTGGCTAACAGTACTGGTGGCAGCCGTTGTTAACCTGAGCCTTATCTGATCCAGTATGGAAATCTGTATTGTTATACAGATATTATATTGATATTGATCTGACAAAATCTTACACCGAATACCCTTCCTGATATAACCCTCCCCATTCATCCAGGATTGGGACGGGGATGAAGAAACACACTGGTTTGTGCATCCCCTGTGGCTGGGTTATTATTATTGTTTCTTAATAGCCTGTGTATATGCAGTATACTACATCCAACTATGCACATACATTTACAGTATAGGTTCATATGGCTGCGATTTATTCGCCACTGAAGAAATCAAATCAGCAGTTAAAAATCACAATGTGTCACAAAACACTATTAAAAAGATGAAAAGAAACAAGACAGCTATATATAGATACATTTTAATTAATGTTTGTGAGGTTAACAGAGAGACAGGCTAATTACAGGAAAGTCACCACCTAATTTACATTGTGCCATAGAAAACTGCTAGCAGTTTACAAAGATACCCATCTGGCTAATGGTTTGTCTGTTTCTTTACACTCGCCCTTTGCTGTTTGATTTTTTTGCAATTCTTTTCATTCACTGCCAAAGTCCACTGTTTTGTGTCTCCCCCAGTGCCCACATTCACATTTAAGTATTAGTCCACATGATTTCTAAATAGGTTTTGGCCAGTGCAGGACCACACTGGTCCTAGATTACTTATGCAGTAAGTTTATTCTTAAAAGGATGGGCCAAAACCTCCTCCTCAAGACCATTTTTATTTTACATTTTATTGAATTTATTAATATTAAATAATATTCCATACAAGCAAGTCAAGTTTTACAAATCTAGGTTAGAAACAAATCAACCCCCACCTATGAGAAAGAGAGTTAGGCCAACAGAGTAAAACTTTTAATAGAAGGAAAATTAAACAAATAAATTTCGATGTTCCAGATAATTGGAGATTCTTATCTCATCTGCCAAATCATTATCTCCTTAAACTACCATGTGTCTTCATCTTCTTTAGAAACATCAGAACCCGCTCTTCGTGTCATATCAATACATACTATAAAAAATACATCTTTTGAATAATGATTAAAGGGAGTAAAAGCACAGTCTGATGACCCTGCTTCTTACTTTATTAGTGGCCTCATAGTGTCAACAATAAGACAAATGCACCTTTTTGATATGATTAAATGTCCAAATAACCTGAGAAAAAGTGCTGGAATCAACAAAATGTTTCAAAGGTGCAGATTATACCAGTCACATTTCAACAAATAAGACAAATTAGACACAGGGATAACACTAAACATTTACCCACTCCTCCTTCTACATTTTAAAATTCAAAACATTCGAGCAGTAACTGCTGGCTTCCTGATTGTAAGGTACCTCCAACATATTTCAGAGATATCAGCTAATGAGGTAGAAAAATACGACACAATTTCAATATGGTGGGTTGTGGATTTGTTACCATATCATAGGCTACAGTCAATATTTGTGTTGATAGTTCCATTGTTCCAGTGGCATCCAGCAGCTATACAGTGCATGGTGCAGCAATACAGCAGGCACCAATTACTGAATAAAGAAAGGGTAAAGAAAAAGACATAAATATCTAGAAATATGTGATCATATAACAGTAAAAATAAATAACAGCTATAAACAGAAAATGTTTCAGAAAGAAAAAAATATTGGTAGTGCAAACTGATTGGTAGTGCAGTTGCTTGAATGATGGAGACAAATAAAACAGAAGACTACATGTGAGTTAACAGTTAAATGGCCCCTCAGGGTAAACCTGTGTTTGAATACAGGTATATTAGTATGGGCATACAATTTGTTACTGGGGTGTGTTAGGGCTGGAAATAACGGAAAGTGACTTCTTCAGCTATACAGTATCTTCTCATACATATCCTGCATGAATGAGGATTTGGCTCTGGTGCTAGTATATAGAACTTTAACCAGTCATTACTGAACACTGCTGTCTTCCACCACTCATGTGTCATAGATAACTTTGATGCATCTAGTCTGCATTCACTCCACTTTGAATGTGTAGAGGCTGTTGAGGATCTGCGTAAAAAGATTTACTTTTCTTGGCCTTTTCAACAAGGAAAATGACTGGGATGGCCACGAGGCTAGTAATACACATCTCCTAGTGCTGTGATTTATGCATTTGGCAAAAGATAGCTAGGAATGTTGATGGCCATCATAATATAAATTATTATGATCTAGTATGCCTATACTGTAATACAATGTATGTTATTTCCACTATAGACCATGATTTCAAGAAAATACATTTTCTTCAAATACAGAAAAAAATATGAAGAGCTGAAACCTTTGAAAGGCAACATGATTACGGTAAGTTTTGTAGTTGCTCTTTTAGGATAAATGGATGAAGTGGCAAATTCAGAAATTACTCAAGTGTGACCTAATATCCTTTAAAAGAATAAATGTTTAATAAGAAATAAGAAAGAATGCATCAGTAATTCAGACTGGCTTAGAATGTTATCTTCCTAACGATTTAATGTGGTTGGTACAGTAGAGAATTATCCATATTAACAAAAGAAAACGGAATTGGCAATAAATAATACTTCAAGGCAAAACAAAAAGGGCTGCTGTACCGGTATTATTACAAGTGTGATCTTCGGGATGTACCTGGGGTATGGCAGTGAACCCCTTTCATATATATTATCTTTGGTCTGATTCAGTCTTGAATATCACATTTGGGCCTGGGGTATTATATCAATTAGAACTGTAGTAATACTCATGAGATACATTTTGCCTTTCCACCTGAATTAACAAATCTTAAATCTGGAGATTTCCCTCTTGCCAAGCTAATGTAAATCTTCCTAATTCCATAATATACACAGCTGCAAATTAATTTATTGCATGCAAAGCTTTAATAATTTTATGTTAAAAATGTTGCTTTTCAGTTACATCCCATGGCTGCCCTCAGTATCTAGTTTAAAAAAATCTTTGTCATGATTTATCCACTTTCTCTTTTAAGTCACTGTCTTGGGACTTAAGAGCTGAACTTTAGAATAAACTGCTAACACATTTTAATGGTTTAAGTTGCTTAGTATTAGCAGGAATTTAAAATGCACATGATGACTTTGAAGCCACTACCTCTTTTAGCACTGGGCTGTTTTTAATAAATATTTTCTTATCTAATTAATAAATTTCTTCACTTTCCAAAAATTGTTTGGTTATGAAAACTAACTTTTCAGTATTCACTCTAGCTTTTTAGCATTCATTATTTTAAAACAGGCTTTAAAGTGACATTAAATCAATTTCCCATGGTAATCACTGTGTATGTAAATACAGACATACATACATACATATACATGATATATATTTGTGTGTGTGTGTGTATATACATATATATATACAGTATATACAGTATATAATATATATATATATATACACTGCTCACAAAAATTAAAGGTACACATTAAAGAAACACATTAGATACATCAGATCTCAATATGAAGTTGGATATCTATACAAATAACGACAGGGCAATGTCTTAGGAACAAAAGGATGCCAAGTCTTTTAATGGAAATAAACGTTTTCTGCCTACAGATGGCTCAATTGTGTAGACACCCTAAAATCAGAGTGAAATGAAGATGTGGCAGGCTAGTCCATTTTTTCAAAAACTTAATTTCTGCTACTCAAAATGCTTTTCAGTATCTTGTGTGGCCCCCACGAGCTTGTATGCATGCTTGACAACGTCGGGGCATGCTCCTAATGAGATGACGGATGGTGTCTTGTGGCATTTCCTCCCAGATCTGTATGAGGGCATCCCTGAGCTGTTGTACAGTCTGAGGAGCAACCTGGCGGCGCCTAATGGACGTGGACTGAAACATAATGTCCCACAGATGTTCTATTGGGTTTAAGTCAGGGGATCGTGAAGGCCATTCAATTGTTTCAATTCCTTCATCCTCCAGGTACTGCCTGCATACTCTTGCCACATGAGGCCGGGTATTGTCGTGCATTAGGAGGAAACCAGGACCTACTGCACCAGCGTAGGGTCTGACAATGGCTCCAAGGATTTCATCCTGATACCTAATGGCAGTCAAGATGCCGTTGTCTAGCCTGTAGAGGTCTGTGAGTCGCTCCATGGATATGGCTCCAAGATCATCACTGACCCACCACCAAACCAGTCATGCTAAACGATGTTACAGGCAGCATAATATTCTCCACGGCTTCTCCTGACCCTTTCACGTCTTTCACATATACTCAGGGTGAACCTGCTCTCATCTTTGAAAAGCACAGGACGCCAGTGGTGGACCTGCCAATTCTGGCATTCTATGGCAAATGCCAATTGAGCTCCCCGGTGCTGTGCAGACATTTGGGCCCTCAGGCAACCCTCATGAAGTCTGTTTCTGATTGTTTGGTCAGAGACATTCACACCAGTGGCCTGCTGGAGGTCATTTTGTAGGGCTCTGGCAGTGCTCATCCTGTTCCTCCTTGCCCAAAGGAGCAGATACTGGTCCTGCTGATGGGTTATGGACCTTCTATGGCCCTCTCCAGCTCTCCTAGAGTAACTGCTTGTCTCCTAGAATCTCCTCCATGCCCTTGAGACTGTGCAGGGAGACACAGCAAACCTTCTGGCAATGACACGTATTGATGTGCCATCCTGGAGAAGTTGGACTACCTGTGCAACCTCTGTAGGGTCCAGGTATCACCTCGTGCTACCAGTAGTGACACTGACTGTAGCCAAATGCAAAACTAGTGAAGAAACAGTCAGAAAAGATGAGGAGGGAAAAATGTCAGTGGCCTCCACCTGTTAAACCATTCCTGTTTTGGGGGTCATCTCATTGTTGCCCCTCTAGTGCATCTGTTGTTAATTTCATTAACACCACAGCAGCTGAAACTGATTAACAACCCCCTCTGCTACTTAACTGACCAGATTAATATCCCATAAGTTTCATTGACTTTATGCTATACTCTGATTAAAAAGTGTTCCTTTAATTCTTTTGAGCAGTATATATATATTGTATACTGTATATATATGCATGCACTGCTTAAAAAATGAAGGGAACACTTAATCATCACTGTCTAACACCAAGTAAATGAAGTGTCTGTCCAGTTAGGAATCATAAGTGAACGTGAATCAACTTCACCTTCTTTAGTGTAAATGAAATGACTCCATGTGTACACTGCAAAGACAACAGCAAGACACCCGTTTTGCAGATGACTGCCACAGACAACTGCTCTCTCCCTATCCTTCCTGACTGATTCTTCTCTAGTATTGTGTTTTGCTAGTGTCCTTGTCACTACTGGTAGGATGAGGTGGTACCTGCAGCCAATTCAGGTTGCACAGGTAGTCCAGCTTTTCCAGGATGGCACATTCACTTGTGTTGTCACAAGAAGGTTTGCTGTGTCTCCCAGCACAATCTCAAGAGCAAGGAGGAGATACCAGGAGACTGGCCATTACACGAGGAGAGTTGGACAGGGCCATAGGAAAGCATCAAACCAGCAGCAGGACCGGTAACTACACTTTTGTGCAAGGAGTAACAGGAGAAGCACTGCCAGTACCCTACAAAATGACTTCCAGCCAGCAACATGTATGTGTGTTTCTGATCAATCTGTCAGAACCAGACTCCATTATGAGGGTGGCATGAGAGCTTGTCGTCCTCTACTTGGACCTGTGCTAACAGCCTATCACCACACAGCTCGATTGGCATTCACCAGAGAATACACAATTGGCAGCTCTGCCACTGATGCCCAATTCTCTTCCCAGATGAGAGCAGGTTCACACTGAGCACATGTGACAGACGTGAAAGAGTCTGGGGATGGCATGGTGAATGTTATGCAGCCTGCAACATCATGCAGTATGACTAGTTTGGTGGTGGGTCAGTGATGGTCTGGGGATGTGCTATGCAATGGTATCCTGACTGCTGTTATGTACAAAGTGGAGTAAAGAAATCCTCCTAGCCATTATTAGACCTTATACTGGTGTAGTTGGCCCAGGATTCTTCCTGGTGCAGGACAATGCCCAGCCTCATGTGGCCAGAGTGTGTAGGCAGTTCCTGGATGACAAAGCCATTGGTGCCATTGTCTGGTCTGCACATCCCTTGACGTGGCCAAGTAGCACCACAGACTGTCCATGAGCTCACTGATACCCTGGTCCAGGTATGGGAGGAGATCCCCAGGACACCATTTGCTTTCTCAACAGGATCATGCCCAGAAATTGTCAGGAGTGCATATAGGCACATGGGAGCCATACACATTACTGAATCACATTATGAGTTGCCGAGCTTGAAATTCATGTAAGATGGATCAGCCCGTGATTTCAATTTTTGACTTTGGTTCTCAGTGTGATGTTAAATCCAGCCCAAAATGAGTTGGTGAGCTTGGTTTTGATTGACTGTTGTTACATCATCATTTTTGTTTTCAATGAATTAGACAGTATTACTCGGTAAAGATTTTCCACTTGAATATTTCATTTATCGAGATCTGATGTGTGATTTAAATGTTCCCTTAATTTGTGGTCTCTCTCTCTAGTATATATAAAGTGTTTTTCATGTAGTTGTAATATATATTGGGCAGTGTATGCCACACAAAGTGCACCTTTCAACCATGCAATATTTGTGTTCTGCTGCTACTGCTTTGGTGTGTAGGGTCTGATGCTTTAGACACCAGAATAAAGATCACATGTGATCAGAAATCCTGGGTCTTTGTAATCAAGGCGCAGAGTTATTGCAGACACATGGTTTAGCTCAATGCTAGACAGAATGCTGACAAACTATTTTTACTTGCTAGGCATAACTGAAGATTTTTAAAAGAGCTTAAGAAAAAGTAACAGTCTCTGCGTTGGAACTACATGGTGCTCTTTATGGTTGGGATGGCATTGCTGTAGGGTTGCTTTGTTCTCCCAGCTGCTGTCTTAGCTTCTGAAGTTCATAGTTGTGCAGATACTCCATAGTCAGGTAGCGCTCTCTCTTTATTCTCTCCTTCACATCTGATGGAACATCAGGAATGATCCATGCTATAATGAACTTCACGAAGAACACCACATGCTGAAGGATGATACACAAAGTCAACACAAAGTATAATAATAACACCAGATTGGTTAAAACAAATAGGTACACATGTAGCATGAATGGAAAATCGACTGGGAATGGTAAATTCTTCCACCTTACACATAAACTCTACCCTATCCCAGAATCATCTCCATGATTCTGTGTTTGAATTTATAGTTTCACACAAAAGATGTATAAAACAGTAGCAGGCTACATATCAAAAAAACCTATGGGAACATTTTTTATATTTACCGAGACTGCATGGTGTAATATTTCCCAATCCTAGTCCACTTGGAGGATGGCTTTACAGAAATAGCTATATATGAGGATAATTTTACAAAAATGGACGCATATCACATATGATAAAAATTTTATCCACCTGTGGAAATGGAAGCGTTATGAAACATATTAGTGGGGAATTAGCTCGCTCTTTTCCAAAAATTAGATTGATTGTTTTATCTTTCTGAAAGAGTCAAAACAATACTCAGAATAATCTTAACCAGATGCTCATCCAAACTTGCTGTCCAATTTAGGTGAATAAAGCTCCATTTGTGTCTAACATTTATTCATTACTTTTATTATTATTTTGTGTATTTACTTGCTCATAGGTGTCTTAATGTTATTTTATAGTTTATATTGGCACTATCATTTTATGTATACAGTATTTATATACATGAGTCTTGATGTGTGCAGCTATTTTGTGTATCTGGTTGCTATGGTGCTACATATTTGCTAAACACACGTGTGCCTACGTTACCAGCAACTTCATAATGAAAATGTAAAAAAAAAGATGGTTGTATGCCTTAAGATTTGTAGGACGTTTGTTAAAGAATAACAGAAATCAAGGAAAGATCTAACATGACAAAGATGACTAAACAAATCAGGTAGCCAATAATGCCAACATTCATTATTGCATCACAGTTTATAGAAGAGCTCATAAATACTGCAAGGAATGTTCATATGCCACTTATTTAAAAAACACACAAATATGCAGCTTTCTGTCAATAACATAAAATTTACTAAAGTAACAAGTAAAACTGGAAGACAGTACAGAAATTACTTACCTCCATAATAACAATGAAGGCCATTTTTGCAGCCATAATATGCCAATACTGCACAGTCTGACTGTATTCTTTTTCATGGCCTGGGGGATAACGATAATCCCGGTACCTATAAGTCAATTTTAAAAATCACTTTTTTTGAATCATTTCAGTAGCTTTCAGAAAATATAACATATTGAAAGCAAAAATATTGAACAAAAAGAAGAATTTACCAATGAAAGTTTTTCAAATTAGAGTGATAGATAGCACAGCACAGCGGAGAAAACAGTTATAGAAAATGTGAATGATGTCACTTCCCACATTAAAGTAATGCAGTCTTCTAATTAAAAAAGAGCCAGCTATGCAGTTTCTTCTATAGTTCCCCTGTATTCAGAGACTAGTGCAATTTGTCATTAACGGAGACTCCCAAGTACTTGTAGGAGATGGCCACCTCTACATCCAATCCTTAAACAGAGACCAGACATTAAGTCTGTTCCTTGATTTTGCTGATGTTAAGATGCCGACAATTCTCTTTGCACCAAAAAACAAAATTTTCGACCCAATTCCTATACTCACTCTGTCTTATCTCCTTTATCAATACACCACTTAAGTGCAGAATCAACTGAGAATCTTGTTATATTTATAGTCCGAGGTGAACAGAGTGAAGAGAAAAGACAGGGCTGTTTCTTGTGGTGATCCAGTGTTGCTCACATTTGTATCAGAAACACAGTCCTTTAGTTTCAGAAACCTCAGTTTGCTTGACAGATAGTCCATTACCCAGAACACCAAAGGTTCATCCATCTGCATATCTCAGAGTCTGCCCCTTAACAGAGATGGCTGAATGGTGAAAGGCACTGGAGAATTAAAAAAACATAATCCTCACAGTGCTGCCAGCTTTTTCAAAGGGAGAATAAGCCTTTTGGAGCAGATAGATAATTGCATCCTCCACTCCAATCTTTATCTAATAGGCAAATTGCAGTGGGTCCAGGTGGTCTACCACAAGAGGACTCATGTAGCCCAGAATCAAAGAATCTCTCAAAGGTCTTCATGATGTGAGAAGCAAGTGCCACTGGTTTGCAGTAATTAGGTGAAAGCGCCTGCCACACAGGTGGCACAATGTTAGTGCTACTGCCTCCTAGTAAGGAGATTATGGGATTGCGTCCCTGGGTGGTAGTGCTTTGAGTAGTAAGAAAAGCACTATGTAAATGTAATGAATTATTATTTTTCTTTGGAACAGGAGCAATGCAGTATGTTTTTCATAGCAACCTTATGCACAGACTGAGCAGGTGACAGAGGACACCACAAAGGTGATCAGCACAGGCCTTAAGAACTCGAGGACTGACTCCATCTGATCCCACAGCTTTTCCTGTGTGTAGATTCCTCATATGTTTCCTTACTTGTTTTTCAGTTATGGACAGATCATATTGATGGTCAGAGGTGGGCTTGTCACTAGCCATTGTATTTGATATGGCAGGAGTAATTGATGTAGTAAGGATGGTGTGGGGAGACTATTTGTTGGAAGAAGGTGGCAGTGGGAGGAAAAATCTATAGCAAAAATCAGCTCATGGCGTTAGCTTTGCCTACATCCCTTTCTAGCACCTAAACCCTGGTCTGCTAGAGTCCATTAATTATGCCCAGTCTTCTTCAGACATCTTTCATATTATTCTGAGTGAGTTTGTTTTTGTTTTAGCTTTGTAGGCTTCCATTCCTTCAGCTTTTTCTTTAGCACATGCCGTACGTCCTTCAGAGCCTGTTTATCGCTGGATTTGAATGCTCTCTTTTTCTCATTCAGCTAGTAATGCAGGGCTTTTTGTTAGGGAAGCAAGGCATTGTCTTTCTGAGTACCAATACACAGTAGTTAATATAGTCTGTGATGCAGTGACAGAGTTCCTCAATATTGTCCCCACCTGACTCACACATCATTTCCCATTCTGTTATTTCGAAGCAATGATTCAGAGCAATTTCAACCTCCTGGTTCCACTTCTTCACTATTCTGTGGTAACAGGTTGCTGTCTAATAACAGGCTTGTAGCTGGAAATATGAAGAATCAGGTGGTGGTCAGATTTGCCTAAAGGAGCAAGTAGATTAACATTTAAATACAACAGATCCAGGTTGTTATTTCCTTGAGTGAAATCGGTCACAAACTGATAGAAATTTGTTGTTTGTTTAAAGGTCACATTGTTGAAGTCACCACATATTATAACTGCAGGGTCAGAATGAGTCATCATTAAAGTGTTGGTGACAGAATGAATCATTTCAGTGGCAGAGTCCCCATTTGCAGAGGGAGGAATATAAGCATTATGGAGGATGATGTAATCGTTCTCTCTGGGCAAATAACATGGAAAAATTATATTTTAAACTTTTAACATTCTATCTTTAACACTATTCCTCATTCACATAGATCAGTGTTTCCCAAACTCTGTCCTGGGGACCCCCTGTGGCTGCAGGTTTCTGTTCCAACCAGATTCCTAATCGGTGACAACATCTGATAACACGAATCTCATTTAAATAGCTGGCATTTTTTTTTTCTTTTATTCGACATTCAGAAAAGCACAGCAGCATGATATTTTACATTTATAAGACATTTATAAATATTTCTGCTTTTGCTATAGATTTAAATGCTTATCTCTCTTTTGTTGATTTCATTATATTTTGCCCATTCTCAGTGCAGTTTTTCCCCCTTCATTGTATCTTAATAATGACAATTTAAAACGAGCAGATCAGACACCCAGGCAAACAACCCTGAATAATCAAAGGCTGCCACTGCTTTAGCGTCAGACCCACTAATTAGTAAATAATGGATTAATTAAACAATTAGAACACCTTGAAAATTAGAATGAAAATCAAGATGAAAATACTGTTAAAATGAAAAAAATACATTATTCCTATATAACTGCTTGGTACATTATAATGTTTTTTTTTTTAGCAAACTTAGTTTTCTAATTTCTATATTATTCCCTAAACACAGAAGTTGGGAAATATCAGTTCACTTAATTAGCCATGAAGTTCAATTAAAAACAAGCTGGTTGGAACAAAAACCTGCAGCCACAGGGGGTTTGGGAAACACGACATAGATGATCAGTCCCCCTCCTGTTTTTTTTGTTTTTTTTTATAACAATACACTGGGTTCTGCCTGCTGGAATAACATGAAATCAGTCCAGCATTAAAACAGTGTAAGGTGTATCAGGTCTCTGTAAAGCATAAAATGCCACTGTACTTGTATGCTCCATGGTGTACTACAAGTGCAGACAGTTCATTCATGTTATTTGACTGCAATTGAACTTTTCTCATTACAATAGATAGTAGGCCAGTTTTATAACCTTTTTGCTTTGCTTTTACTCTTGCACTGGCATGCCACCCTTTCTGTCTGTGGACAAACAGCTCCTACAATAAATTATCACAGGGCAAGAAGCTAATTACAGGCGTATTTCATACACCCCACTTTCATTTTCTCAGTGGCTCTTACTTTATCATGTGTAGCAGACATAAGTCAGCCTTTGGGTCCTCTTTGCAATTCCATTTAAGTTCGCAGCCTGTTTGAAGCACAGTCATGACAAGCCAACGCTTGGATCTGCATGCATTGTAGTTGGTCAGTAAATTTAAAATCCATTTTCCAGTGGCAACTATCAGTGTCAAGCCAGAAGCCAGATCGATTATAATTTTAAATAAGACTAGTAATTAGTAAATAAGTTCAGAAAAAAATTAACACAGTGAGAAATACTGCTTCTATAGACACTTGTACAGTGTCTGGAAGTGGCCATTACAATTCTTTTAAATACAGTAGTAGCTGTAAATTCACATTCTAGAGGATCAGATTTCCCACTTTAATAGAAAATCATGTTCCCTCCAGTATTAACAGCTCAGAACAGCAGGTTGAGAATGTATATTTATTTATATTATGTGAGTTGTAGGCTTATAATAATAAATGGATTGGGAACAAAAATGGAGGAGTAGTTTTCTCTAACCCCTAACCTAATAAAATATCTCTCCTCTGCCTTTGTTGAAACACACCTTTAATGACACCTTTCCACTGTCTTTTTTTGTATAAATATCCTGGACTACTTTGCATTTCTAAGAACGTCCTGTATCCGCTAGAGCACCATTCTCAACCGAGTCGGCCCTAACTACCCACCCCATGCGGTTATTACTACTCTAGTTGGGTTTCATTAGTGGCTCATTTCAGCCTATAGAAAAAGCAGTTGAATGCATACAATACTTCTGCATTAGCATGGGCATCATCACAATCACGTTTGCAAAACACTAATAACAGCATCTCAGCAACTCATACTTTCAGATGCTGTAAAATCAAGTCTGTTTCCAAAAATTATGAATGACTGTTAGCAAGAAATGAATGCCATAAATAAACAAGATGTCAACATGCACATCTAGTAGTCTAAAATGACCGAGAATGTAGAATGTAACCTAAAGAGCAGCTTAGTTTTCACCTACTTATATCATTAAATATTATTTTATTATTCAAATATTTGAGTCATTTAAAAAATACTTCATCGTTCAAAACCTGAATGTTGCCCATTAAGATAAAATGATGAAAACATAATATAAGGCGATAAGACCTAGGTGACACAGAACAGGTGTAGTTTCAATCAAGCATCATAGACGGAGCAAGAAAGAAGCCACGAAGACATAGTCAATTTGACCAGGCAATGAGAGTCGAAAAAATCACAAAACTTTTTATGACAAAACTTGTGCGTTGCCTTTAATAAAACAGCACACTGCATAAACATATATCATTTATACTTCCTGGGAATACTAGCATAGCATCATCATTCTTTCTTGGCAATCTTTGTTCTCTGATCTCTCCATAATAGAAGATGTAAAGGAAGTTCTGGGATGGAAAATCCATTTTGCTCTCAACCCTTTTCCTTTCTATTGCCTAGTTAGAAAAGCTCAATACCTGACTGGAAGTGTTACAGGAGTTAGAACATTAGAACCAAATGTGACAAGAACAGTCCATTCAGCCCAACAAGGTCACCTAGATTGTCCAAAATAACATCAAATTGAGATCTGAAGGTTCCTAAAGTTCTACTCTCCACCACACTATTTGGTAATTTATTCATGTCTATGGTTCTTTGAATGAAGAAAAACCTTCTTACATTAGCTTACATCTGTGCAGATTTTGCCCTTAACAAGTTTCCAGCTGTGTCCCTGTGTTCTTGTTGGGTAATGACCCTCAGATTTAATGCCATTCTGGCACAATATTTTGTTCCTTAGCTCTCATTTGGAATATATTTGTTAGCTCAAGTCACCGGTTACATATGTTGATTTTCATGCAATCCAGACTGTTGCTTTTGGGTGGAACTATTTTATTGTCACAAACTGAAAAAACACTCACTGGCCACTTTATTAGGTACACCTGTTTGACTGCTTGTTAACGCAAATATCTAATCAGCTAATCACAGGGCAGTAACTCAGTGCATTTAGGCATGTAGACACTGTCAAGACAACCTGCTAACATTCAAACTGAGCATCAGGATGGGGAAGAAATCTGATTTAAGTGACTTTGAACATGACGTGGTTGTTGGTGCCAGATGGGCTGGTCTGAGTATTTCAGAAAATGCTGATCTAGTGGGATTTTCACGTGCAGCCATCTCTAGGGTTTACAGAGAATGGTCAAAAAATGGGAAAATATCCAGTGAGTGTCTGGGTGAAAATGCCTTGTTGATGCCAGAGTTCAGAGGAGAATGGTCAGACTGGTTCGAGCTGATAGAAAGGCAACCGTAACTCAAATAACCGCATGTTACAACCAAGATATACAGAAGAGCATCTCTGAATGCACAACACATCGAGCCTTGAAGAAGATTTCCAATCATCTTCCATCCAATCTCTCATTTCTTTTGCCCATTTAAACCTTTTCTTTTAAGTTGTCAGTTTCAGATATGACTTTTTCTTTGAAACTCTGCCTATATGGCCAGCATCCTGGAGTTTTATTATCACTTTTGCACATATACAGCATTGTGGCTTCTTTTATATTCAGGTTACATACTTGAATATTGCTTGCACAGAATGTGTCTTTCTCCATTTAATAATTTTGTATGGTAGTATTGTGTTGTCGATCTTGTAGAGTTCACAATTAAATTTGAAACAAAACTGCAAAAAATTGCTATGCCATAAATATTATTATACTTAACCACATACATAAATATACCATAGAGCATCTTCATGTCACAAAGCATAAGAGAATAAATACGGGCACTCAAATGCACATTCATGCAGCACTGATCTTCCTGTTTACCTGCAGGTTGTTACGGTGTTACTATCAAACCAGGAAGGAATGTCTTTTGCATCTGGTTTGTTCCGCTCATTAAACTGACGGATGTCAAAGATGGACAGGCTGTTATTAATGAAGCCCTCCATGGTGGGCTCCTTGCCAGGATGGTATGAATAGTAATATACTAATCTTGGAATCATATCTGACGTGAATGCCACAATAAAGGCCTGAAGGAAAAAGAGAGAGGACTGTAAGTTAGCAGGTGTAATGAAATCTTGAAAAGTGCAGATTGTAAAAGCAAAGATTTTCATTCATCGATTTTTCAAAACATTGTCACTTCATAAGTATAACCTTAAAAGTGTGGAAAATTTAGTCTAGTGTTGTTTTTTTAAAAACATGTTTATAATAGGACACCTCATGAATGTGTATTAAAATCAACTGAGTTTATCCAAGTATGAATTTTGAGCAAGTGCTACACTGCCATCTAATAGATCTACTATTTATTGCAGTAGTGTGCAACTTGCGATGTAAATGTAGCCTGTAAACAATGCAGGTGACACATTGCAGAAAATTTTCATTTATATGGTATGGAAATGTAATAAATATTCTCCACAGCAACACCACCCTTCTCGCAACCTCTGAAATAATTGAAGCAAGATCACTAACAAGTAAAGACACGTATAAGAAAAGGAGAGACAAACAAGTGTGTGAGGTCAAAAGAATCATGGAGCTACTGTAGTTTGAAATAAAAATAAAGAATATGGCACAAGGACTTGAGAATTTTTGAAGTGCTGTGACAGGTGAGTCAATACGGTGGGGGGCTGGGGCATGTACTGTGTATTGCTGTGGCAGTGTTGTATGCTAAATAGTGATGGCCAGTTTTGTTCATATTACTGATTCATTTCTTTTGAGCTACCCATTTAAGTGAATTGATTAATTTGATTTATTGATTTGATCGATTCCTCGATATGATCGAGGTCTGTTGGCACTGAAAGGTAACGTTTGAGGGGGAGGATCTCCTCTGAATGAATCACATTGCAAATATATAGTCAAATAATTCATACATATATAATAAATAAAGTATTAAATATGCTGATAATGTATATCATATGACATAGTTTTGTTTGAAAGCATAAAGCATGACAACATAGTTACAATCCGTAAATAAAATAACACAATATATTAGGAAATCATAAATAAACGAGAATCATGTATTTGGATATTGATTCAGGTTTTGAATCAAATGCACAAGAATCATGTGCATCGTTCTCAGGTAATGATTCAGTTCAAAAATCAAATGTATGCGAATCATGTGACTCACTTGCGGATAATGATTCAGTTTGTACTGATTGACACATAAAGTTAATGAGCCATTAAAAGGCATGCGTTAAAGTAAAATTATTGTTAGAAATTAGAATAATATTTTTCAATTCCATTTTTTGTCACTAATTTGTTCAAGGTATGAAGGGATGTAAACACATTAGCTTAATATTATGTTAATACTCTTTAAACAATTCCAATAGCAAGTTGTACAAACGTAACAATTATATTCTAAAATAAATGTGTTGTTACTGTATTGTATTTGTATGATCTACAAGGTAATCATCAGTGGCAGACAAGATGTTTACTAGTGATGACTCAGTTCTAACTTGAAAAATTCAAAGTGAAGTGAATGAGAATCACAAATCAGATGGGTGGTACTCACACATGCGCTATACCTATGAAAATGAAAAATGCAGATAACATCATGCATGTGTTACAGCAGGCCAGTTGAGCTCTCCTGAACCGACTGACTGACTCATTGGAAAGCGTTGTTCAAAAAAGAATGAATACTTTGTGAATTGCCCAACACTAATCTTAAATGTAATTTTAGTAGCTGATGAAGCCTCATTGCATGAATGCAACTATGGTGTAACATTAACTCAAAATCTGTAACTAATTTTGTATACCATAAGCTTCCTTTTATTAAAATGTCAAGAGTCAGTCCACCTGAAGTTTCTACTTTAAATTTCAGAAGAAAATGTGGATTTTGGACATTATTTTAAGCTAGTTGTTATTGGGAAAGCAATATAGTGATATTAGAATCAGCCCCATTACAAGTCAAAATGTAACTACCTATTCTGCATGCTTATATGCCTTGAAACAACAAGAATCGTTTTATATAGCAGGCCTAACCATGAGAAATTGTAGAATGCCAAAGGGTATATCAAGAATAGATCTTTCCCCACCCTCTCCAGTTCTCTTGAAATTCATCATCATTTTTCCAAAACAAATTAATTCCCATAATATGAATGTGGTCTGTGAAGCAGTCTAGAACATAACAAAAGTAAAGATACATTGCGTTATAGTTTAATAGATTTCATGCAATTCATTCCCAATTTCTTTTAGGACTTTGTCAAACGCTTAAATGGTGGTTACTGTTTTTGCCCTTACAAACTAGTTTTGAATTCCGGTCTAGCTTTTTCCAGTCTATCCATCCATTTTCCAACCCATTGAATCCAAACACAGGGTCATGGGAGTCTGCTGGAGCCAATCTCAGCCACCACAGGGAGCAAGGCTGGAAACAAACCCCGGGCAGGGTGCCAGCCCACCGCAGGGTGCACACACACACAAACGGGACAATTTAGGATCGCCAATGCACCTAACCTGCATGTCTTTGGACTATGGGAGGAAACCAGAGTCCCTGGAGAAAACCCACGCAGACAAGGTGAGAACCCGGGAAGCGAACCTGGGTCACCTAATTGCGAGGCAGCAGCGCTACCCACTGCACCACCATAGGTTAAGTCATGACTCCATATTGCAATGCTATGTGAGAACTTAGAAAGTCAAAAATGACTCATTCATGATCATCAAGAGCAGAAATCCTTTTATGCAGCATTTAGCCAAACAACACAGAATACTCAAGTTGTTCTCACCACATCAATATTTGTAATTTGTACTGAATGATGCTGTTATTCATTTGTTTCTATTTTGGGAGCACATGCTTAAAGTAAGGAGAAATAGAACAGATACAAAATTTATGAAATTGGAAATGAAATTTCTATAGGATACATATTTTTAAAGGTGCCTTCCCTTTCTCTTACATTGTGCTAACTTGAAGATCAAATATTAACAACACAGCTAGATAATGTAGAAACACTCACATTAGTAACCACAGACAAGATGGCCACTCCATTCAGAATCTCATCCCATGCTCCAATATTGTTGGCCTTGGCTGCCACTGGTCTGCGAAACTGTGTAGTAAACTTCCAAGCGTCCACCCTCACCTCCAAGATGTTGTTTACAAGAGCCAGGAGTGGTGCCAGTGGAAATGAAGCCACAAAGATAGTGATGAATCCAAACTGTATCACTGCCACCAAGAGAGACAGAGAGAGAGAGAGAGAGAGAGAGATAAAAAGTAAATTGAAAGAGTTTATGTTCATTTACTCTGTATGATCTTGGAAAGAAAACCAAAGATGAGACAAAAGAAGGATTTAACGATTCAGAAAATATATTTAGTTTCTTAGAATACATTTTGGAAAATGAGGGAGATTTTAAAGATCTCTATGAAAAAAGAAAAACATGCTATTTTAGATGATAACTCAGAATTAGCTTTCAAGAGAACCCAAGAGTGAGTGTGTTCAATGATATTTTGGCATCCCATCCAAGCCTGTTTCCCACCATGATCCCGCTGGGGATAGGCCCAGGTGCTGCACAACCCTGAAAGGGAGATGATGGTTCAGAGAATGGACTGATGGATGGATGGATGAATGAGTATGATTGATTGTCTGACAGTTAATTCATTTCTCGAAACTAGGAAATGAACCCAAAACCACTGATCTACAATTATTGACTTCCGTTTGTTGAAACTGTCTTATTGGATAAATACCTCTAAACGTTAGCGTGAGCAAAAAATAGTATTAATTCATAGTATTTCTGACTATTTGGTAAGTCACTAATGATAAAATTGGACACTAACAATCGTACACAGTCATGTGACTTGTTCCTACTTTCTGTTAACGCATGTGGCTTGTGCCTGTCAACAGAGAGGGCACAACTAAAGTGCTATAGCATTATAAGTTAATTATAATTCATTAACTAATAATAAAATGTGCAGACTTCCCTGACAGAAAAACTCCCATGAGTTGCCAGGATACTTATATCCCCCATCTGGGTGATGTACAGTTAGAGCTTACCCTGGCAAACAAGAGAGTGGCCTGTGGAATTGTGGAGAAGGAAACCTTGACTTTTGTTTGTGCATATGCACTTGCCAAATATTTAAAGTGTTTTGATTTCTTTGATTTGCTGAGCACAATGGTGGAGTCTAACTAGGAGGCAGTAACAGTAATGTGAGCATAAGTGGAAGTATCTACAGGGGTTCATCTAAAGTGAATTACCTATCAGGTTCGAGTTCAATTGTTAATTGACTTCTGAACTATTTGACAATTTAGCACAAATATGTGTATCTAGTACCTGAGCACCTTCATCCAATGGACAACTGTTAAATTTATGGTCAGCTGATGTCAATCCAGATGTACCAGATGTTACCAGCTGGTGAAGATCTGGATCAGATTGTTGGGATGTTGTCTGGACAGACCAAAGAATCTATTAGAGTAAGGATATCCCAGCACATAAATATGATTCCTACTCCCTCAAGAGCTTTTGAAAACATCGCTGAATGGTCAAAAACCCATACAACAGGCAGAAAGGACCATGCTCAAGACATCAGTAGTGAAGGAGACTATAAGGAGGTGTAACCAGATAGTTGCCTGTGCTTGTAACTGTTACTGTTAATGTAAGCCATGCTTAAATTGAGGTCTTCTGTGTAGCTGAAGTGAAAACTGACATTTTAGCAATCTCAAAAAGTTATGGCAAACTATTCAACGTCTAATGAATGACAACTGTTTCTAGTGGACTGGCAAAACACTAACCTTAAATGGAGATGGTGGCAGGAGCACTCTGTGGAACTTCTAAATTTAGCGGACAGTGCTTTGAGTTTTTTATGTCAAAGCTGACAAGATTGAAGAGGTGGAAAAGATATTCCCAAAAATGGTCTAGATTAATGCTCTTGAATATTGCATGAGAGGTGTTGGCATGTACCTCAAGTGGATAGGGAAGGCTGAATTCAGGAGAAGGAAAGATGTTGTTTGACCAAGGACACTTGACACAACTCTTACAAAGATATCAGAGAGGTTGTGGGGGTTTGTCAGTCCTTTCTGCCCATTTCAGAATGTGTAGAAGTTGCATATGTCTCCAGACCCTGAAATGTCTGCATATGTTGCTTCTGTGTTTTCGACAGTAATCTGACTATATTTTGAGGGGCGAATAAGACTACAATTTAATAGCTTTTATTATTCCCCTTCCCAATTATGATTTTGTGGGACAAAAGACAGCAGAGACCTCTATTTCGGATTTTTGTGTTTTACCTATGGTGCTTGCCAGTGATGGTGTTGTGTTGGCATGATCTAACTCTGACCTCTAGCATGCTATGGAGTGTTTACTACTGGGATGATTCCCAGAGCCATAAATCAGTGGTATAGGCTCCTGCCTGGAAAAGAGACCTGCTTTCTGCAGTTGAGAGAGGAAGTAGCTAATCCTTGTGGAGGAGTTTAGGTACTGGGGTAGAGGGGATTATAAGAGTAACAAATTGATCTATATAGAAGGAGCAGTACCACAAAGCACTGCAGTAGTCAGAAATGTCCAGGCAAAAATGGTTGATGCATGTCTCTTTCCTCAATTATGGTCATCATTTTTGATTAGTAATTGAATAAATTAAAAAATTGTGTGCGTCCCATAACAGGATGACCAGATAAGCAATCTATAGTAGAATTGGTAGTATTCCTGTGGGCCGGAGAGACAGCCAAAGTGAAATTTGCATCCAGTAAGATGTCACCCGGTGTATTCCATGGCTAGAATACAAGACACAACCCCTGCATGTAGATCCATAGAACTTGGACACACAGGAAATATATCTGATTGTTGATTTAGGTAGATCTGGAAATTTCCAGGAGCAGCTGGGGATAGTTGCTGGAACGTTGGGCCTGCCAATATTCTTACCAGCTCAAAGAGTTAAATAAAAATAAGATGAGAGCAATATACAAAGGCTTTTGATGCTGCAGCCATAAATGTCCTTTCAAATCTTCTTTCTTGAATTCTTTCAAGAATTATTTTGAAGGTAGCAGTAACTATTTTTAGATAAAATGCAAGCTCAAGCAACAATTTTAACCGAGTTGTTCAGTTTAGGATGGGGTGGTGTTTGATATAATATCAAATAATAAAGGGCTAAGGTTTATATCAGCAAGGATCAGAAAAATATCAGCTTTCTAATTTGAACCTCTGCAGTTCATTATTTATTGTTCATCACATGCTTCAAAGAAATAACCAATATAAAATGTTTTATATGTTGTTAAAAAAATGTAATCCAGTTGAATGTCATGAGGACTGAAGCTTATTCCAGCATAACTATAGGAGGGTTACCAGAATAAAATGGGATTTTAACCCTGGCATGTAAAATAACAGCTTTAAATCTGACAACCAAGTTTGGTGAAGCAAGAAGCTGTTACTATTTTGAATGATCTGTTTACAGCACATTCACAGAACATCTGTCATCATTCAGTTTCTCCCTTAGTAACATAGCTGCCTTCCATTCTTTCCCATATAAACACACACTTGAGGGAAAGTACCAGAAGCACTTAATTTTGTCTGTTTGGCTACCTGTTATACCAGTTTGCTTCATTACTGTGCATATTCATACAAGACATTCACCTTTCTAACATCAACAGATTGTGCCTTTGTCCATTTAACTTCAGCATAAACATTATTATTCAACTGAATCAGTGACACGTTTTTGACTAATACTGCCTCTTGTTGCAAAACTCAGCATGGCTGGAACTCAGAGGGCAGATTTAATGAGGCTTGTGGAATGGCCCAGTGTGTCGAAGATAAGCCTCAAGCCCAGAGAATGCCTGAGTTGGGGGATCTCAGGAAGGAACAGACAGTTGGGTATTCAGTGGCCACTTTATTAGGTACACCTCTGCAAAATGCCTTTTGTTTCAAACAGCCAATTACGTGGCTACAAAGAATTGTATTAACCAGGGGTTCCCAACTCCGGTCCTGGAGGGCCCCAGTGGCTGCAGATTTTCATTCTAACCCTTTTCTTAATTAGTGACCTGTTTTGTCTAATTAACTTATTTTTGAATTAATTTTATTTAACTTGCTCTTGATGACTCAGCCCCCTTAATTGTTTATTTTTCTTTAATAAGCAGCCAAACAATAATGAGCAACAAAATAAACCAAAACAGGACCAGCAAACTGTATTGATCATACAATATCTGAAAATAAAGGAAGGTGAAGGTCTCAGGAATGTTGATCGGCTCAGGTCCCCAAAACATTTTCACACTGCTCTTAGAAAAGAGAAAATCAACAATTTCATTAATGTATGCTATTGCATAATGGGAGCAGCGACAAGTCTTGGAATTAAAGAATGGGTTTAATTAACAACAAGAATCAGCACCTAATTAAGCAACTGGTTGGAGTTGAAATTGGTTGGAGTTTGAGGACCTGACTTAGTTGGTCTTCTGTTGGCTCACTCACCTCACATTTCATTTCTGTTTAAGGAAAGAAATCAATCAATTCAGAGGAACGGTGAAGAAATTCAGGGGAACAAATCTTAAAAAACATGTCAATTAAAATTCATTCAAACGAAGTTAATTAGGAGCAAAAACAGGTCACTAATTAAGAAAGGGGTTAGAATGAAAACTTGCAGCCATTAGTGCCCTCCAGAACCAGAGTTGGGGATCCCAGGTATAAACAGTACAGTATATTTACAGTATAAAAAGTACTAAAGTCAACTAGTTAACTGGTGCTTGACCAAAACATTAGAATCAGCAGTATTGATGGCCCAAGCATTTGTTACCGTGTTATGAATGTCGGTGCCAGATACAATGGTTCCAGAGTCACAGAAAGAACTGCCCTCCTGGGATTTTCACCGACTTAGGGCTTAGAGGATATGTTACAATAAACAGAAAATATCCAGTGAGTGGCAGTTCTGTGAGTAATAATGTGTATTAAATGACAGTGTTCAAAGGAGAATGGCCAGACTTGTTCAAGGACATACATATTCAAATAACAACATCCCTGACTGCACAACACATTGAACCATTACACTGATATGCTATGGTAGCAGAAAGCCAAGTTTGATTTCAATTCAATTATCTAAAGGCTACATCACATAACATGCCTTCTTCTAGCAATTTTTAGCTGCAGCCTTAATTTGCATTTGTGTCAGATACAGTCGGCAGCATGCTCTTATGAATGCAGTCGTGCAATGTGACATTCCCAATGGCTCATTCCAAGAAAATGAAATAGGTTTGCTTTTGTCTTTAGTCGTGGGGGCAGGTTCCATTTTCATGAGAGCTAACAACCATCGAGAAAGCGCAATGCATATAATGCAGCGACGGGGAATAAGGAGTTGGGGTGTTTTGGACCTAACAAACACAAGAGAAGCTCATCTGTCTGATGTCTAATGTTTTACGTACCACAAAAGAATGCAAAAAAGATAAAAAAAAAAGAGTCAAGATTGTAGCTGAACTCTCCATGCCTGATAACCCTTCATATAGCGCTGGCTCTGTCAGGTAGTTTGCAATTGGATGTCAGTAAAGAGGGCAAACACAACTGTGCTGGAAGGTCAGTACATAGTTGCTAATTTTGACATGCCCTGTGATTTTCATTTGTGTAAACTGACATGGTCCAGCAATGAGAAGTCAATAAGTCTGGTATAACCTACATTTAGAAATTGAGTAAGGTAACATCTGCTTTATGTGATTTCCCTCACTGTATTTGTAAAAGAGTATTCAATGTTGTTTTTAAAAATAATCATTGTTATGGATGCATGGTGTATAACTTGGATGTACTATAGGTGCAAAAACCTTCATGCTGGCAAGATGTGTTAGAAAATCTTTATCGATGTTTCCTTCAGAATGACAACAGTGCAAGACAATTGGACAAGCAGAAATAAAAAGAGCAGACATTTAGGCTCCATACCCATCTCAAGATATTCATAGAAAAGGCCAAACTCTTGAGTGCACTGTAGGTCAAAGTCTTGTTCCCAGCGACTGCACAATCTCTTGGGGTTGACATGAGCCTTACGGCTTCTCCACCAATTCAACAGCCACCTGCCAATAAAACAGATAGGACAAATCTTTATTGAGCAGCTTCTGGTGTTTGTCAATTTGCCAAATGTTGTCACCCACTGGATTGAAGAATTTAATATTTTAAAGTTAAGTAGCATAATTGAATTGAACATTGATGGGCCAGATTATGGCTTTAACCTATAGCACATGTCTAAAAGAAGGAAGATAGCCTAAACATCTCTCTTAGTTTATATTGGTGCCGGGAGATTTCAACTGACACAGTAACTGTGCCGGGCCTTTGAGCTGCCACAACCAGGACAGGTGAGCATGAGCATGCCCAGATCTTGATTCAGGGAACATTTAATCTTGAAGTGTAACGTACATCTAATCATGTTCTGATCTTGTAGGGGAAATAAGTGACGATTAGCTCAAGTTTTCCTGGTTAAAAGACACATTCTAATTTCAAGTCTATATTCCACAACGCGATACATGCAAAAGTATCAAAATCATAAATCAGAAAAAGAGCCAAATAAAGTAAAAAAAAAATCACTAGGTATTCTAGTCTGGAGACACCAACATAGCGAATAAGTGGTATTAGGCCTCCAAAGGACGTCACTAAAAGATTTACTGCCCTACCCAAAAACCTCATTGCCTCAAGATACAATGTTGGAGTGCCCATACTTTAACCAGGTAGCTACTCTTAAAAAGAGCTCTCAGAGTTGACAGGTGATAAAAGCATTGCATGTTTATGGTACTTACGGGACAAGAGCTTCCTGGATATTTCCCCACATCTGTTTACCCGCCATAATGATGAGCAACTGGGTGGACAGTTCAATGAGACATCCACCAGGATCACACTGAGATGAGATAAAAAAAAAAAAAGGGCAGCATAATATTACACACTTATATTTAAAACATTGTGAAAGAAGGACACAATGTTTCTTCAGGAAAATACATTCAGTTTCTGTAATATAAAGCTCACCTCCTCATTCCTCCATTGCCCAAACATGTACATATATTTCCCAGGATAACCTACAAACTTCCCCTTGAAGAAAGCCACATAGAAGCAGGAAGAGTAACAGTTGACAAACTGGAACAAAAACATCTTTGTTGTCAGCCTATTTTCATAATCAAGGTGAGTCTTGTTAATTTCTAGGATGAGAAGATAAATATTTGATTTAAGTGCAACATTTTGTTTACTGTGGCTACATCAAGACACAGAAGCAGTTTTGCCATGTATCAATATGGTTGAATAATTGAACTATGAAGAGGTGACACTTTTAATTTGAAAAAACGTAAAACTTCATAAAGTCAGACTCAGATAATTAACCAACTATATTCCGTTACTGTATTAATAACTCTTAGATGGCTCCTAGCTCTCTGTTTACCCATGTCGGTAATCCAGATTGCCACTCGCTCATAGAAGAAGTTAAGAATCATGATGGCTATGAAATTCAAGCAAGACGCAGTTAAGGAAGTTGCCATCTGTGGAGTGATGAGGGAACCAACCAGTTTCAAATCATGCACTGTGTTGCCTTTAATGATACTAGAAAAGGCAGTGTTGACAGCGAGACGATAAACTATTACTGCAATGATGCTGGCAATGATCAGAGCAATCTGTGGAAGACAAAAGGAATATGACATTAGACTGAAGTTACTATAGAAGTACAGTATAAGAAAATCAGTTATATTGCATGGACAAAATATGGTTCACCTTTAAACTGAAATGTAATGTCTAGTCTATTGTTTACAAATCTCGGTAAGGACAATCTTTTGTATAACAATGTTAATGACAAAGTGTCCAAACTCTGCAAATTAATTGAATGATATGCTGAGTCACATTAAACATTTTCCAACAACAGGAACTTTGTTTTCAGGAACCAGTGAGTTCCTGTATAATGTAGGCCCTGAGACACTTGTAGTTCCTGGTTACTTTAATGTGTTACACTTCCACCACACAGCAGGAACTTTAAACTTTATGCTAAAAATGAGATATGCAAAGAAGAGAGATGTGGTACAATGTGTGGTGATTTCGGTAGTTCACTGGTTCACCCCTAAACCTCATTAATTCACAGCAATCGCAGCTTCACAGGGGAGATCATTGCTTCAATGCAGTACATGGTGCTTCAGTGAGATACTGATTAAGAGCACAATTTCAATGATACACAGCAAACATATCAATCACCAGGGTAGGAGATGCAGAAACACCAATCAGCAAGGATTTCACCAAAACTACAAAATTGAAGGTGAGGAAGGATATTTATGGACAGAAAAGTGCCAGAACATCTTTAAAAATTGTTAATGTGTCTGTGAATTCTAGTGCTAAAACATGTTGTATGGTAGCACTGGAAATTCCAACTATACAGAGATGATTACATTTTCTCTGTAGTCTTTAAACAGTCATTTCTCTGGTGATGAATCAGGCAATTTGGGTATGTCTGTATTAGCCAAACATCTCCCCTTTATTTATCTTGTCTTTTATAAATCTTACACCCCTACACATGACTGCACTCTTATCTTTATCACTTCTTATGTTGTTATTACCTGTGATCTGTTTAATAATGGTATTCATTTTCACTTGGCACTCTGTTATTGTATTGTTTTTCTAGTACGTTTCATGCTAATGTAGCGAAGTGTAATATGTTGTCATTTTGTTTTGTTTTAGTTTTGAAGTTCCCCAAAATTAATTCATTATTGTAGATAGTTAGTAGTACAGTGGTACCTTGAGATACGAGTGCCCCAACGTACAAGTTTTTTGAGATATGAGCCGTCACCATGTCGATTTTTTGCCTTGAGTTACGAGCCAAAATTTGAAATATGAGCCATCAAAGAGCTTGTCGCTGCACATCCAGAGGAACTGATAACGGAGGAGTTGATAGAACTAAAGACGCAGCAACATACGGAAGTTCTGCAGGAGATCGGTATCACGGAGGAGGTAGAGGTGGAGGAGGTTACCTCATAAGGTGAGATAAAGGAAGTGTTTGCAATGTGGGATAAAGTTTCGAACTTTAAAGAAAAGAAACACCCTGAAAAAGTTACAACTGATAGTGCAGCAGCGCTATTTAATGACACTTGCCTAACGCTTGACTTTATTGAAAAGAAACCCTGAAAAAAATTGCAACTGATAGTGCAGCGGCGCTATTTAATGACACTTGCCTAACTCATTTCAGAAACATTCTAAAGGGGAGGACTAAACCAGGGTCCTCAATCACGGTCCTGGAGAGCCGCAGTGGCTGCAGGTTTTTGCTCCAACCCAGTTGCTTAATAAAAAGCACTTATTGCTAAAGTAACACTTCTGCTTCACTTTAGTGAGTTTGAGCCCTTATTGCTTAGTTTTGTCTTAAACAGCTATTTTAATTGCTCCTTATTATCAATAACATGCAAATGACAAGAGAGAGCAGCATTTCTCCATTTAGCTTATTTACATTTACACCTGTGTGTATTTATCTGCACTATTGGGTTTAATTAAATACTTGGAAGAAAAATGAAGAGAAAAAAGTGAAGGACTGAGAATTACTCGTCCATTTTAGCCTTCAAATCATTTGCATGATAGAAAGGGAAAGAAAATCTAGGATATGAGAATGACCTGACATAGTAGAGTTAATTTAATTTCATAGCTTGTTAGTGCTTTATTGGCAAGAATTGCTTACTAATTAATCAACCAGGTCAGAACAAAAACCTGCAGCCACTGCGGCTCTCCAGGACTGGGATTGAGGACCCCTGGACTAAACAAAGCTCCTTGGATAGGTTTCTATTGAAACGCCTTGAGAATGAAAGTGAAGAAAGCATGGCAAAAAAGAAAACAAAAAAACTAGTGAAGAAGAAAATTAAGTTAAGCAAATGTGAAAGAAAAAAACATTACAATATACTAATTGGCTTTGCCAACATCTGTTTTATTTCTTGAGATTCTCTTTTATGTATTAGGTTTTATTTTGTTTGTATACAATATTTGTTCATTATAAATATATTTTTCTTATGGTGAAAACATTTAACAAAAAAATTGGGGTGGTTTTTTGGGAGTTGACACGAATTAATCTCATTTCAATTAATTTCAATGGGGAAAATTGATTTGAGACATGAGCATTTTGACTTATGAGCTCGGTCACGGAACAAATGAAACTTGTATCTCAAGGTACCACTTGTATATCGATTGTATAATATGTTGTAGTGCTGCCAGAAGTGCAATGCATGCAAGTTGTGAGGTGTAACACTAATTAATGCCCATACTACAACATATTATACAATTGGTATACTACTATTTACAAGAATTAATTAATGTTGTGAAAGTTCAAAATTAAAATAAAACAAAATAACAAATAACATATTACATCACTTTGCTACACTAAGAAGAGCTCATGTTATCCAACTCCGAATGCTCTTCACTTTCCTGGATGTCCCGGCATTATTAGTTTCTTGATTGAGATAATGATAGCAAGGAGAGATGCTAGGAGAGTTTCTGTAAGATTGATTCAATAACTTGAGTAAGGTCAAATTGAAAGATACTATTAAAATGTGTCAAGACACAACAGGTCAGTAAACTAACAAGTTTTAGATTAAAATATGTGGAGCAGGCAAAAATGAGTTTAAGAAGGCAATGAAAATGTTGAAACACAGATCCAGCAAAAGTCAATGTCTCAAGTATTTCAAGATTCTGCCACCTATACACCAATAGATAAATACTTAAGAGAATAAGAATGGTCTATACATGTATGGTATACGACATGTGCCTAACTTGGTTATGCATAAGACTTTCTGGATTAGGCTAAGAGATCAGCATCTAAAGTACCCTAATCTAAATTATCAAGAACATGTCTAGTCACAAATATTCCCAATGCCAATGGACTCCCCTCATTTAAAACCTAAAAACCTAAAACCTTAAAACTGCAGAATCAGTGATGCTCACCCAAAATAACACAGTGGCTCCAGAAAGAAGGAAACGTGCCATCTTGCTTGGTAAAGGCATATATGGTTCATCCTCCTAAAATTAAATATAGAAAAAAAAATATTTTATAGAAACCAAACAGCATATAATTTACAGTTCGGGCAAATCTTTGTAAACATCCTAAAATTCTCAGCAGATAACTCAGATACTGATCTTTTCTCAGTTTGAACAAAATATAAGGCTAAATTCCCAATTTCAAAGTGAAAAGAAAAAAGGTGTGAACATGTGTTAAAGCATGAATTAGTGTAGAGATCTGTACTATAGTGCTGCAGAACAGATCTAAACCTTTAATCGGTGCATAAAGAGAGCATGAAAACTCACCAAGAATTTTTTTTTTTGCATTTGGCACCTAGCTACTGGCTTTAATTCACACTGTCACAGAAACAAATAAGATCCTCATAAACAACTTAGATTATAATGCAGTTTAATCAAGTTAAGGTTTTTATTGACACATTCACTAACTAAGAGAATGCGGTCTAGGAAACTCTCATGAGCAATGTAGCTGGTGGTATATACAGTCAGGGTAGAGAGAGCCTCTGCACAAGAAAGTGGGCATCACCAGCTAAATGGTGATATCTACCAGTGCCTGATGGAGATCTTCTTTGGCTAACAGTCAAATCGGTGGCTCTGAGAGTAAGCATTCTCAGTTCATGCACCTCCACTGGCATCTGAGGGTGGACAACCTGAGAGAAAAGGAGTTAGAGTATTGCCCTCAGCAATTCATTGCTAGAGACAAGAATGTGCACTTTAAAGGAAAAATGTGAGGTAATATGAAATGAAGTTATTATTGCTAAAAATGATCCATTACTGTGGATAAATAGGTTCTTGGTGATAATTGCACCTAAAGCATTGCCTCTGGGTAGAACATCAGACATGAAGGAATGAGCAATGGAGACTCATGTACTGTTGGGTATTGATCACATCCATGTGGAGTATAACAGAAGACTCGAGACATAAATCAGGTGGCACGGTGGCACAGTGGGTAGTGCTGCTGCCTTGCAATTAGGAGACCCGGGTTCACTTCCTGGGACCTCTCTGCATGGAGTTTGCATGTTCTCCCAGTGTCTGCATGGGTTTCCTTCCACAGTCCAAAGACATGCAGGTTAGGTGCATTGGCGATTCTAAATTGTGCTTGGTGTGTGCGTGTGGCCTGCAGTGGGCTGGCACCCTGCCAGGGGTTTGTTTCCTGCTTTGCACCCTGTGTTGGCTGGAATTGGCTCCAGCAGACCCCCATGACCCTGTAGTTGGGATATAGCGGGATGACATGTCATTTTCTAACCCACTTGATCCCCAACCAGGGTCATGAGGTTACTGGAGCATAGCCCAGTTAGCAAAGGGCACAAGGCAGAAACAAACCCCGGAGAGGCTACCACACACCCACCCATCAAACACACACTAGGGACAATTTACCATCACCAATTTGCCTAACCTGCAGGTCTTTAGACAGTGAGAGGACACTGGAGCACCCAGAAGAATTACATGCAGACATGGGAAGATCATACAAACTCCGTGAAAGTAGGATCTGGGACATGAACCCTGGTCTCCTTACTGCAAGGCGGCAGAGCTATCTTTGCATTACTGTGCGACACCTCTGACCTCAAAACTGATTTTGAATTTTTGAGATATTGGGAATAATATGTGATATTTTGCTGGGAACAATAAATAAGGGTAATGAGTTACATGATTCAGATAATTGGGACAATGGATTCAGTTGACAATTATCTAACAAAAAGAAGGTAAAAAATAAAAAACAAAAGATAATCCTTCCATTATCCAATCCTCTATATCCTAACTACAGGGTCACGGGGGTCTGCTGGAGCCAATCCCAGCCAACACAGGGCACAAGGCAGGAAACAAACCCTGGGCAGGGCACCAACACACACCAAGCACAATTTAGGATCACCAATGCACCTAACCTGTATGTCTTTGGACTGTGGGAGGAAACCAGAGCACCAGGAGGAAACCCATGCAGACACTGGGAGAACATGCAAACTCTATGCAGAGAGGACCCATGAAGCGAACCCAGGTCTACTAACTGCAAGGCAGCAGCACTACCCATTACACCACTGTGCCACCCAAACAAAAGATGAAGCCAATATAATGTTATAATGCACAGCATGCTCATTAAATTAAGTGTTCAGTTTAAGGTGATAAAATGTTGCCTTTTCATTATTAGATAGATAGATACTTTATTAATCCCAAGGGGAAATTCACATAATCCAGCAGCAGTATACTGATACAAAAAACAATATTAAATAGTAATAAAAATGCATGTAATGCATGCATGTAGAAGGCTAGATGTATAATTTTGATCTTTAACAGTTCAAAAGTGCTAATATGGATAACTCTACTAGTAATTCATATGTTTGTTGAAGACAGTACCTGGGTAATGGGGTTTATCCTGCGGAGAGTGCATTTAGCTTCAAATTCTGGCCTGAAGTCATTGTCTTGCTCCTCCTCAAAGTCAACTAGGTCCCACTCATACTCCAGGCGAGCCTGTCGACGCTTCCAAAACTCTAAAAATAATGTTACTGGGGAGAAGAAGGGAGAATGTAATAGAACACAAGGTCAAATCTGGGGGACACAGTTTAGACTTGGATGTTGTGTTTTAAACAAAGGTCTGGAAAATAATCCAAATGCCCACTAGAGAGGGAAATAACCATCAAACTCATACCAGTAATGAAAAGGGTTGCATTAAATCTTTATAAACTACAAAAAAAGAAATATTTTTGGAAACTTGCTCTGAGAAACAAAATAAGCTCCAATGAGCACAAAAAGGCACAGCCTGGGATGCCATAAAAGGCAATGGCAATCCAAGGTAAAGAGGTTCCAATCAAGAATCCAGAGAACAAAGTCCAAAACAAAGCATTAGGTCAAAATCCAGTACACCACAACCAATGAAAAAGCAATAAGCAAAGGAGAACTTATATCCACCACAAGCGCATTCAATGAACCGCAACGGACTGTGGCTTTACCTCAGCCAAGCAGTCCCCTGTGGTAATGTAGAATATAGTAAAATGTAAGTATATATGTAGATTAATATAGAAAATAAACAGGAGAGACATTAAAGTGACATTTGAACCCCAGGATGGGGAGCGGTAATGGGACCCTGGAGGGAACATAAGAGACCAAGAGTAAAAAGCAGGGGTGTCTCAGGGGTGAATGTGTGAGGTCCATGAACATCTTGACAATGTTATAGCAGTAAAGTTTTTACTGTACTTAATTAATTAGTTACCTCGTGTGTATAACATCAAGTCTGGGGATGAGTCTTGAAATTCAGAGGCCTACACACTGTAATGACCTGCACTTTCTAGTATCTCACTTGTATGTTTTTTCTTACTTAACACCAAAATGAATTCCCTTCCAGATGCATTTACAACACTCCATCGATCCATTTTCATATCCATTTATTTCATGGAATAGGCAGTAAGTATCTTACTACAGCAGCAGTCATTGCAAGGCAGGAGGCAATCTTATCCCACACTCCCTACTTTATGTACATTATTTTTTAACATAAATTCTTTGTTGAGAAAGCAATCTGATGTGCACTCTCCAGCAAGTCAACTCGAGACTTAGTTATGGCTTCATTTAAGAGCAGAAACATTTTAAAATCAAGTATGAATTTAAAAAGACAACATATTTCTATTTGTTACATGCTTGTTGTTTCATGCTTTGAGTCACAGCTCTTTTTATTGGCAATAAAAGCATTATTAGCATTTTGAAGATAAACTATGCAAGAAGGCAGTAGACTGAATGTGACTTGGGCTCTATTGACATTTCAAGTGCACAATAACTTTTTTGCTGTGATCTTAAGTCCTGTACTTCAATATCCTTCTTTGCATTCATTTATGTTCAACAATGATAATCATTCATCCATGATACTGTCAGCATATTGTCAACAGAAATTACAGGTGTCAACATGGATGGCACATATATGGCGCAATTACCTTAGAAAATTTTGGGCCAGCATATCTCTCTATTATAAAAAAATCTTGGAAGGAAACAAGACATGGTTTTCTCAGAGAGACACTTTCACGTCCCGTGAGACAAGATTTTGTGCCAGGAGTTTTAACCAACCCCGGGGCCGGAAATAAAAGACAAAGAGTAGATGACAAAATAGAACACCGTAAAGAATTCAAAAACGTTGGCGCTGTACACATGCAGAGCAGGTTAGAGATAATGAAAGTGATAGTAAAGATCACATTAGCGTAAACAAATGGAAATTATTTCTTGGTGAAATAATGGAGCAGTGAAAACAGATCGAATATATTGTTTGGATTTAAACTTTAAGTCAGAGACTTGTAGATCATCTAATTCGTGTTGCCGTCAGGGAAAAGTAGTGTTTGTTCTCAATGAAGAGGCGTATCCGCAAGAATTAAAACATTTGTTGTTTGGTGAAAGTGAAATCCCACGAGAGAAAATTTCAAGCCCCACGAGAGAAGAGCTTATGCGAAGAGATTTGGAAAGGTCCTGCCCACATAACCATGCACACGGTTCAGTCATTTCTCATTTGTGTGAATGCTATTGTCAGACAAATTTCTTGTAGAGAGAAAGAAACGATATTCACTCACAGGCAGTTATACGTTGTGTTGTCACAATGTAATTCCAAACATGGAATCAAAATTCAATGCAGTATTGATGTAAAGTTAAAAGTGAAAAGAGATTAAATATATGGACATAAGATATGACAGAAGTACATAGATATTGTTTGGCTTTAAACTTTAATTTGGAGACTTGTAGATCATCTAATTTGTGTTGTCATCAGGGAAAAATAGTGTTTCTTCCCAATGAAGAGGCCTATCTGCGAGAATTAAAAGTTTTGTTGTTTGGTGAAAGTGAAATCTACATATGCATGAGGCAGAGACGTGAAGTTGCTGACGCATAGTGCAGGTAGGGGAGTTGGCGAGCAAAGCCCCCAGTTACAGTCAATAAACACCAGCTTTGTGTTGACAAAAAACAGACAACAATGTTTGGGTAGTAGGAGAAAACTAGAGTTCCCATAATAAACCCATGTAAAAAAGGACAACAGCTAGGAGAACTACTGGAGAAGAAGCACTGTAAGCCAGCAACACACCTGCATTTCCCTAACTGCAATCAATGAGAATCCTAACCCAAAAAATTTAAATAATTATCTTTTTTTATATTTCATAATGTTATATATCCTGAAATTTGCAGAAGACTCTGTCATTGTGAGTTTTTTACAGGATAAGGAGTACAGCCATGGCACAATTGCTGATGAGTTTGTTCTTTTTCACAGATGAATATTTCTAAAAAGGAGGATGTGGTTGTATATCTCAGTTATTTCCCTCCTTCCACTGCATCAACTTTAATTAAAGGAGACACAATGGAGATGGTACAACAATACAAATATCTAGGGCAATAATTGATTAACAAGCAAAACTTTGATCTTCAACACAAAGCACATTTGTGGGAAGGAGCAGACACAGCTTTTCTTTCTTTGGAAAATCAACTGTTTTAAAGTTGACAAAACCATAATGACACTGTTTTTCAAGTCTTTAATTAAGTCTGTTACATTTGCTTCTTATATGTTGCTTTGGCAACTTTAGAATTAAGAATATAAACCATTTTAATAACAATCAGCAGTAAAACTATTCATTTGTAGCAGACTTCTGTCACTGAGCTGTATTCGAAACAGGTTTGAAAGAAGGAAGATTCAATTCCGTTACATGGTAGCCATCCTCTTTTTCTAAATTTCAGTTGTTGCCATCAGATTGCAAATTTAGGTTTCTGAGGGTAAAGAGCATTATATTTAACAAGTCCTTTTATTCCTAAAGTTGTATGCATTTTGAATTTCACTACTTGTAGGGATGCTATTTTCTAAATTATTACTTTGTGTACTATTAATTGTAATTATTCTACTTTGTTTTAATCTTGAGTGTGTGTCTATGTGCTAACATTAGTTTTCAGTTGTGACATCTTTGTTTGGATCTGTGTAACAATGCCTTATGTTTAGTACTTTTCCTGCTGCAAACAAATCTACCTTAGGCATAATAAAGTATACCTAACCTAACCTAATTCAAAACTTTATAGTAAGTCAATGGAAGAAATGAAATTGGCAGTCACACTGCATACTTTACAAATGGCCATAAATACCTCTATATGAAGCATTATTTGCACAAATCACTTTATATATATTCATATTGTGGATTTCTTGAATAGGACTGCCTCTATTTTTGTTTTGCTGAACACCACACAGAGCACATAATCATAACACATACAGAAAAGCATGCGTTAGCAGATGAAAACATTCTATGTTATTAAAATCAAAATTAAAGTTAGGAACACAAGATTTCAGATAGTTGCCCTTCATTGACAAATTAAAATTTCAAAAATATCGGCCAAATGCCTAAGACTCTGAACTATCAGAGAGATAAACGTTTGGTGGCTCAGGCCTAATGGCTGGTTTACTGTGTGATGTTGATCATGAATTGTATTTAAAAGCTTTGCTGTCCTGTTATTGTCAAAATGGTTCAATTAATTCCAAAAGCCTCTTAATCAGTTGCTGCCTCCCAAAGTATCATAATAAATTTTGCGATGGGAGTTTGTTGTGAAATCTTTTAAAACAATGTTTGGCTCAATCAAATCTTAAGATAGTTAAGGTGATGTTAGTGGGTAGTTCTGTTGCTGCACAGATTCAGTCAACAATTTCTGTGTAGGATTTGCACCTTCTCCTCATTACTGCATAGGTTTTTCTCATGGTTCTTTTGCTGTTGTTGTTGTTGTTTTTCATGCATCCTAAAACATATCTATGCTAAGTGTGATATTTGGACGGCTTATCATCTTGGCGAATACCCCCCTAGATGCAACAACCTTGTATAAATCTACTTGGACTCACTTTCTACAGTATACGGGGCCAGAAAACCTGAAACCTTGCTGAGTTGTTTGTCTTTTTTCTACTATATATATATACTATATACTATACTATATATATACTGTATATACACACACATACATGGTGGGCTGGTGTCCTGCCCGGAGTTTGTTTCCTGCCTTGTGCTGTTCCAGCAGTCCTCATGACCCTATAGTTAGCAGGTTGGATAATGAATGGATGGATGGATGGATATTGTGATATTTGGCCGGCTTATCATCCCGGCCAATACCCCCAGGCCGCCAGATGGAGCCCTCCCTGCATTATGGAGGTGCCCCGTAGACCAGCAGGGAATCATGGACGATGTAGTTTTTATCATCAGCCCTGCTGGATACCTCAGGGGCCGCAAGAGGGTGCTGCAAGGAGGACCGAAGACTCATTTGTGCCCTATGACCTGGAAGTTCGTCATAGGAAGAACGACAGGCTTCCGGGTTGAAGAAAAGAACTTTTACCTGACCCGGAAGTGATTGAAGATCACTCGGACTGGGGATTGGGAACACTTCCAGGTCAGGAAATATAAAATGACTGTGGGAGCTCCCAGATGGCGAGCTGAGCTGGGTGGAAGGGTGGCAACGCGTCTGGGAGCTGGAGGATTAATTTATTGTATTGGTTAGTGATTTATATATTGTGTATTGTGGTGGAGAGTGTGCTTTGTGCAATGTGGCGATTAAATAAAGTCAACTTGAGGACTTTTACCTGGTGTTTGGAGTCGTGGACAGGGGTTCAAGGGAGCGAGAACGCCCCCTATCTACCACATAAGTTAATTGGCAACTTTAATTTAGCCTCTGTGAGACTGTGGACATGTGTGTGTATTTGTACTGCCATGGTTTAAAGGCTTTCCCATCAGGGTTTGGCTCCATTGGCAGAGTTTACACTATGTTTATAAAAAAAAAATCTCAAATAAAGGGAAATTGTTTACTCATGCTAATTTGAATATGTTAATAATCAACTAATATACTGTACCTAGATGCAGTATTAGTGCCGCTGCCTCATAATAAGGAATCCAGGGGTGGTACATGTGGGTTGTAATGGATGGCCGGCTTCCTATTCCGGCCCTGACCCCCAGGCCGCCAGGAGGAGCTCTCCCGACAGCATGGATGGGACCCGAATTCCAGCAGGGCCTCATGGACTATGTAGTTTTTATGCATAGCCCTGCTGGATACCCTGGAGACCACTGGGAGTCGCTGTCCAGAGGCCAATGGACTCATTTATGCCCTATAACCCGGAAGTGCGTCATAATCTCATGACAGGAAGAAGTGATGTGCTTCCGGGTTGAAGATAAGGACCATTTACCCTGACTCGGAAGGAATAAAGACTTGTGGACTGTTGGGCAGAAGCACCTCCGGGTCAGGTGGTATAAAAGGACTACGGGAACTCCCAGACAATGAGCTGAGCTGGGTGGTAGAAGGGCAACACGTCTGAGAGTCGGAGGATTGGTTATTGTATTGTTAGTATTGTTTATTGAGAAGAGTGGAGTTGTGGTGCTTAGTGCACTTGATTATTATAATAAATAATACTTCTTGCACTTTTACCTGGTGTTCTGGCGTGGTACCTGAGGGTTCAAGGGAGTGATAGCGCCCCCAACTGCGACAGGGCCCACATAGGTTTCTTCTAATTCTTCCCACAGTCCAAAGACATGCAGGTTAGATTAGCTGGTGATGCTAAGCCATCCTGTGATGTGTGTTTGTGTGTGTGTTCACCTTGCGAAGGGCAGGCGCCCTGTCCAGGGGCTGATCCTGCATGTGCCCACTGCTTCCTGGGATGGGCTCCAGCTTCCCTCTCGCACTGGATATGTTGGTTTAGAGGACGTATAAATCAGCTAACACTATAATCTGCCCTGCCCAAGCCACTCTCTTTCTTGCATGTGACCTATCCTTAAAACAGATTTTCAATTACAGATTAGTTTATTGTTTAACTTGAGAGTGGTTACTTCAGCAAGTACATTTTAGCAACACCATTTTCTAGCTTTTCATGCCTGATAAATGCTCCTGTTAGCCAACTTTCAAATCAGTTATCTAAGTCGCACAACCAGGGCTGGCACTACCATTACCCAGCCACACAGGTTAGCTTTGGAACAGTCGGTTGGCACACTAATAAGCTTGGCCTAGGGAGTAAAATAACCTAGCACCAGCACTATGCACACCCGAATGTTACGCAATGTGTACATTTTAAAACTTGTTAAAAATAAGGAAGTGTTTATTTCAAACAGACATACTTAAAAAAGCAATGTTTTCTGACATTTAAATATCGTTAATGGTATTTTTGTACTTTTTCATAATTTCAAAGTTTTTAATGAGTTAATGTGAGATGTACTTCATATTATACATTTATATTATTAACAATTTACCATATTTGATACGGGATGTGATGTTAATATGAAGTATTCATTTGAAAGTAAAAAATACCATTACTTTGTATGGTTCATGCTGTCGCCCCCAAAAGTTTAAACGTGAAATTCTGCCCTTGATTGAGTCCTGCCTTGCACTGAGTTCTACTGGGATAGACTCCAGTCCCTGAACTGGACTTCTGGTGTGTTTAATAATAATCATCTTTACTTTGCCCTAACATTGTAGACTCAGACACGATACATAAAGTGTAGCAATACATTCAGAAATCTAGGTGGGTTGTTCTATTACCACTAGTACCACAGTTAAACTTAAATTAACATTACAGTATAAGCTAGTAAAAACACATAAAAGTTATTTTTTTGTCCATTAGTATAACAATATTTACATGGAAAAATAAAGACACTTTTTGAAGTTTTTTAAACTGTATTCTGATTTCAGTGTAACTTCAGTTCCTCTGAAATTACTTTTTTTGTTACAAAATGACTATCTGATAACAGAAACTATTAAAATTATTAAGATTGAATCAAACATACCCCAAATACCCATGAACATGGCAAAAAATACAGTACCAAAATTGTCAAACAGATGTGATTGCTGCAGAAGAAAGAAAGAAAGAAAGGAAGGACAATTAACAGATAAATAATCTCAGATGCTAACAGAAAAATTCTTGGTGCAATGTGTAGGTATATTTCATTTCGATAAAAAAATCTGAAATTAGGTACCATTACTATCTTGACAGCAAAACTGATATAGACATCAATTTTGAGAGTCAAAATAATATAAACTTTTAATTTTATGACTACTCCTAATAACAACTTGTGTAAACATCACACTACTACTCCCATATGCATATTATTGTCAGTTGTTCTGAACAAGTAACAATAAATGAAAACAGCACATCCTTAGCAATTTATAATAACAAAAGCAGCGTCTATAGTTTCTAAAACATCCTCTTACAATGTTTTAACATTATTGCTACAGATTAGACTAGACAGTACCTACAGATATGTAGCTAAACCTCCAAGAGATTTCTGTTTGTCAGATGACAGAATAAAGGACAGCCATCTCTCTCATCTGTTAGCAAGAAAACAGCTGAAAGAAACAAGGCTTGACCCTCACCTTCACTTTGGTTTAATTCTAGGTGGTCTCATTTTCACTACTGGCTTCAACGGGACATTGGGATATTTCAGCTTACCTTGGAGGACTGACATGTTGTGATTAATTTCCAGTAGGTGCACTTCTTATCACATAAGGGACACATTATAATATCTCCCCCAACTGAAGCATTACAGATTTCTTTACTGTTGAAACAAAGAAAACGTAACGTTAAAAGATGGAGTAATGGATAGAGGCTGTGCAACATTTATATAGATATTCTCAATACTGTGAATAGGAATTGCTTCTACTGAGCTAATTGTAGCCTAGCAGTTCCCTTCATTGCCCCCATTTCTGGATGGTGTTTTGTTCAGTAGAAGGGTGTATGTAGCCAAGGCCTCCAATCAGTGTTTCCCAAACTGAGCCCTTGAATTCTACTTGACTTGCTGACAGTTTATTAAAACGGTCCAATTCTTGCCGGTAAGTTGACCCTTACTTTAAATGAGCACATTGTGTTGTTTTGTTCCTTCTGTACTGGATGTGCCCATACTGAAATTCTCTAGCTGAATTTAATAAACTTTTCCATGAAATCTAGTACAGATTTTTGTGTTTTATACACACAAACTGACTTCTGCTAAAACTGTCCAAAGGATAAGTTATGTATTTTACAAGCTGAATTTCTTCACAAACATGGCATGTATGCATTTGTCAGCAAAATTGTCCTCTTCAGTTAAGAAATTTTTTATGCATTTAAAAATGTCTTGCACTTTCCAATGGAGGCTAATGTGGCATGGGGCATCATTGGAAGATAAAAGCTTAAAAACTTAACAGAGTATGTCCAAGACAGTTCTCGAGTATTGATCTACTACTTGCAATTACACACACACATTGTAAAATAGCTTAAATCACAGGTGTCAAACTCCAGAGCTGGAGGGCCAGAGTGGCTGCAGGTTTTCATTCTAACCATCTTCTTCATTAGTGGCCATTTTTTCTGCTAATTAGCTTCTTTTGCCTTAATTTTAATTAACTTGACTCAGGCCCCCTAGTTGTCTCTTTTTCCTTAGTTAGCAGCCAAACAATAATGAGACACAAAACAAGCCGCCACATGTACCCATCATGCAATATCTGAAAATACAGAAAGTTGAAGGTCTCGGTAAGGTTGATCTCTCAGGTCACCAAAACATCTTGACAGTGTTCTTAGAAAAAACAGAAACTTCAGCAGCTTTGGAAATGTCTGCTGTGGCAGAATGAGAGCAGCAATAAGCCATGGAATTAAATAATAAGTTTAATTAACAGCATGAATTGGCCTCTCATTAAGAAACTAGTTGGAATGAAATTGGTTGGAGTTTGAAATCCCAGTTTAGCTGGTCATCTGTTGGCTCGTTTCACATCTCATGCCTGTTTGGCTGTCATTTAATGAAGAAACAAATCAATTCAGAGGACAGGACTTTAGTTTAATCCTGATGCTCTGTATATTCAATTAATTATCATTACTATTCATGGTGGCTCCAAAATCCGTACTGACCCCTACTCTCTCTTCTGTTTCTTTTCCTGGTTTTCTGTGGTGGCGACCTGCGCCACCACCGCCTAATCAAAGCATTGTGATGTCCATACATTGATGGATTAAAGGCCAGAAGTCCATGTGACCAAGTCCTCCCATGAGAACCCTGAATACCATGAGGACTGATCATTCATGGTTAGATAGAATGCCTAGAGGGGGCTTGGTGGTCTCGTGGCCTGGAACCCCTGCAGATTTTATTTTTTCTCCAGCCGTCTTGAGTTTTTTTTTTGTTTTTTCTGTCCTCCCTGGCCATTGGACCTTACTTGTATTCTATGTTAATTACTGTTCTCTTATTTTAATTGTTACTTTGTCTTTTTTCTCTTTCTTGTAAAGCACTGTGAGCTACATTATTTGTATGAAAATGTGCTGTTGTTGTTGTTGAATCCTTAAAAATAGAGCTATTAAAACGAAGGGAAAAGGAGTTAATTAGCAGCAAAAACTGGTCACTGATTAGGAAAAAAGGTTAGAATGAAAACCCGCAGCCACTGTGGCCCTCCAGGCCTGGTGTTCGACACCCCTGGCTTAAATACATTATTTATGAATAAAAAACACCAATATTATGTGATTCGGCCATTTAAAAGAAGACCACAGTGTTTGTCTTCTTCCACAATAATCTTTCACCCCAAAGGGAGTGATTTCATTTTGAAGATCAAATCACAGTAAACTTTTCAGAGAACATGGTTGGTTTTGTTTTGGTTTGTTTCCGTATTTATGTGAGAAATCAAACAAGCGAATAAAAAAATGTGTTGTTACCACACACAAAAAAAGTAATAGAATGATAATTTACAGACCAATTTTGCGGTCATAAACGTGCATCAGAAGGCATGTTTTCTTATATTAAAACTTTATCTACTTCATTGGTAAGATTTTAGGCTTTTTTTTCTGGTAGTGCCCCCATGCCCCATTAGCCTCCATTGTAGTGTGCCAGTAAGGGCAAGATGTTTTTTAAAATTTATAGAAAACGCTTAAACCTTAGAGCACAAGTTCACATGGAAAATGCATATACAAAATGTTTGTGAAGAAATAATATCTATATTAAAAATGCCAAACTTACCCTTTAAGATTTTGCTGAAGTCTTTCTTCTTCATTGTCTGTCATAAACAGACCACTTGAAAAAGGGCACACAGATGTGAACGGATGTGAAATGAACAGCTCCATTTGGGACAGCTTGTTATTTGTCGACTAATCTTTTATCTAGTAACCTTCATTTTGTTAAGCAAAATATTTGCAAATAATAAAAGGACAAACTATTAACTAGTTAACATACTGTATTAGTTAACATACTGTATTAGTCAAATTACTTGATGAACTAGTGCCTAATGAAGGGTTCTCCAGGCCCCAGACTTGGAAACAAAACCACTAGAGATAAGCATAATACAAAAAATAATCCAGGACACCACTCTGGTCAATTAAGATTTAGCAATAAACTCCGCAAGGGGCACTGCAGCCAATCTGCAGCACTGCTGTTGTCTCAGCTCCTGGAGTTGTAGATTTGGTCCTTGGTTCAGGTACTCTCTGTGTGAAGTTAATACATTCTCTCTAGGCCTGTATGTTTTTTTTTTTCTGTCTACTCTAGTTTTTTATCTTACATACCAATATGTTAGATTAATTATTGGGTCTAAATGGGCCCCCATGAGTACATGTGTATGTGTATTGTTGTGGTCTAAAATAGACAAGCTCAACATCTTGATTTAGTCCCTGGCTTGCATGCTGTGCTGCTAGGATAGCCTGGGATAGGCACCTGCTCTCTCTCTACAACTTTAAACTGGGTAGATAATCAACTTCGCAAGTGTCTGGACTATAGGAGAAAGTTACCATGAGCTAACACCAAGTAATTAATGCCCCACTCTGTGTCACAGTTATGTTTACAGATATAATTTTTTGTAAAAAATATACTGAATCAAATATACGGTTATTGAGGTGCAACATTTTCCTAACAGCATTGGGAGTATGGCAAGAATAAGCCCTGGATAAGAAGCCAGTCCATCACAACACCAGTTTGGAATAACACATTAACATAACCTAAAGGTCTTTGAGGCTGTGGGAAGCAGATATGGGGAGTACTCATTGAAAAGCCCCAAAAGACTTGCGCATAAAACACAAAGTCCATGGATGACAACCAGGTGTGAGATTCAAACTCAGGATGCTGCATCTGTCGGGCACCATTGTGTCAGCCATATTTTCAGGTACCTTGAGATGGATTTTACCATCTGAAAAAGTATTCCAAACATATAAATTGCACTTTAAGATACAGTATCTTGAATTTTCTCTCAATGGCTCTTTTAAGAGGGAAACAAGTAACTGAGGGCGGCACGGTGGCACAGTGGTAGCGCTGCTGCCTCGCAGTTAGGAGACCCAGGTTCGCTTCCAGGGTCCTCCCTGCGTGGAGTTTGCATGTTCTCCCTGTGTCTGCGTGGGTTTCCTCCCACAGTCCAAAGGCATGCAGGTTAGGTGGAGTGGTGATTCTAAATTGTGTTTGTGTGTGTCCTGTGGTAGGTTGGCACCCTGCCTGGAATTGGTTCCTGCCTTGTGCCCTGGAATTGGCTCCCGTGACCCTGTGTTCAGATTTAGCGGGTTGGGAAATGGATGGATGGACAAGTAACTGAATGATTTGAGGCAGCTGAAATGCAATACAATTCAATCAAATTCTTGTAAAAGTGCCTTCTTTTATATTTCAAAGGTATTCTGACATTTCCTAATACTTCAACAATCTTAAAAATTGTTTCAATATTTGTCTGTATAGGCAAGACTGAATACAAACTGTATAAATATTTTGAAAAATAATATCTTCCTAATTCTTTTTATTTATTTATTTTTTTTTTTAAAGCATATAACATTACATACAATCAAGTCAAACTTAACAAAACTAAATTCAATTCAACCCTCACCCATGAGAGGAAGGCCAACATCCAGAGTAAAACCTTTGAGAGTAGTAGAGTGGGGAAGGAGTCTTTCTCCCCAATATAAATGCTTATTCTAAAATATTATTGATTAGATTTTTCCAGGTTTTAAAAAAAGTTTTGAACAGATCCTCTAAGAGAGAATTTGATTTTTCCAATTTCAAATAGTATTTAACATCAGTTACCCACTGACTTAAAAGAGGTAGGTTAGGATTCTTCCAGTTGAGCAAGATAAGTCTCCATGCTAGTAGTGAAGTAAAGACAATTAGTTTGTTTGTCCTTCTCCAGTTTAAGCCCATCTGGGAGTACACCAAACACAGCTGTTATTGGATTAGGAGGGATTGTGACACCAAGGCCATCTGATAGGCATTTTAAAATTTTTATCCAGAATGATGTTAATTTGGTGCAGGCCCAAAACATGTGGCCTTTACCCAAATGTATGCTAAAATCAGTTTCAGCCATTTACAAATGCACACAGGCACATTTGTCATGTGTTTTTCTGCCTGCTCGTCTGCTAACGTGTATCACTTTCTTCCTTTCTCAGAGTTTATAATGCCACATAAAGTCACTGTAATGCAGAAAACTATGTCTATTGTGCAAGGGGAAATAAGTACAGTATGGCCTTACCTCCACAAGTTTTCATTATAAGTTGATGCTCCATACAAAAAGCAGAGAACACCAACAATGGCTGCAAAAAACAGCATCTCCGTGTAGAAGCCCAGCCAAGCAAAATATATACCAATCTTCTCCCCATAGTACCTCCTGCGCAAAGAAACAAACAATTTACAGATATAACAAAGTGAAATTCAGAACAACTCCTTGATACCCTAACCCACTGTGAGTTGTGTGTCATTTGAGCTGCTGCCTTTACTCACAGGAACTCCTCTCAATAACTCATACTTGTATCTGAACTCACACCTGCTGCACACTTCTTGACTTGTTTCAACCACTACCCAATTCCTCACATATGTCCACTCCTTATATCTCTGTGACTAGTAGGGGGTGTCCCAGAGCCCCAGAATCCAGACGCAAATGCACTGACACAGGCAAAGGTTCAAATAAAGTATATTTCATTAAAGAAAAATACTTTTTCCAGGTTCATCCTGCAAATACAAGCAATCCCAAGCACAATTCCAATTGCCTCCCTCCACTCTCCTTCAGCAGGCATTGTTTCCAACCTCATGACTCCAACTCCTTGAATAAAATACAGTTAGGTCCATAAATATTTGGACAGAGACAATTTTTTTCTCATTTTGGTTCTGTACATTAACACAATGGATTTTAAATGAAACAACTCAGATGCAGTTGAAGTGCAGACTTTCAGCTTTAATTCAGGGGGTTGAACAAAAAGGTTGCATAAAAATGTGAGGCAACTTAAGCATTTATTTAACACAATCCCTTCATTTCAGGGGCTCAAAAGTAATTGGACAAATTAAATAACTAGAAATAAAATGTTCATTTCTAATACTTGGTTGAAAACCCTTTGCTGGCAATGACAGCCTGAAGTCTACTCATGGACATCACCAGATGTTGGGTTTACTCCTTTTTAATGCTCTGCCAGGCCTTTACTGCAGTGGCTTTCAGTTGCTGTTTGTTTGTGGGCCTTTCTGTCCAAAGCTATGTCTTCAACAAGTGAAATGCATGCTCAATTGGGTTACGATCAGGTGACTGACTTGGCCATTCAAGAATTTTCCACTTCTTTGCTTTAATAAACCCCTGGGTTGCTTTGGCTGAATGTTTTGGGTCATTGTCCATCTGTATCATGAAACGCCGCCCAATCAATTTGACTGCATTTAGCTGGATTTGAGCAGACAGTGTGTCTCAGAACACCTCAGAATTCATTTGACTGCTTCTGTCCTGTGTCACTTCATCAATAAACATTAGTGTCCCAGTGCCACTGGCAGCCATGCACGCCCAAGCCATCACACTGCCTCCACCATGTTTCATACATGATGTGGTATTCTTTGGATAATGAGCTGTTCCACACCTTCATCATACTTTTTTCTTGCCATCATTCTGGTAGAGGTTGATCTTGGTTTCATCTGTCCAAAGAATGTTTTCTAGAACTGTGCTGGCTTTTTTAGATGTTCTTTAGCAAAGTCCAATCTAGCCTTTCTATTCTTGAGGCTTATGAGTGGCTTGCACCTTGCAGTGCACCCTCTGTATTTACTTGCATGCAGTCTTCTCTTTATGGTAGACTTGGATATCGATATGCCTACCCCCTGGAGAGTGTTGTTCACTTGGTTGGCTGTTGTGAAGGGGTTTCTCTTCACCATGGAAACGATTCTGCGATCATCCACCACTATTGTCTTCCGTGGATGTCCAGGTCTTTTTGCATTGCCGAGTTCACTAGTGCTTGCTTTCTTTTTCAGGATGTACCACACTGTAGATTTTGCCACTCGTAATATTGTAGCAATTTCTTGGATGGGTTTTTTCTGTTTTTGCAGCTTAAGGATGGCTTCTTTCACCTGCATGGAGAGCTCCTTTGACCGCATGTTGTCTGTTCACAGCAAAATTTTCCACATGCAAGCACCACACCTCAAATCAACTCCAGGCCTTTTATCTACTTAATTGATAATAACATAACGATGGACTTGCCCATGAAATAGCCTTTGAGTCAATTGTCCAATTACTTTTGAGCCCCTGAAATGAAGGGATTGTGTTAAGAAAATGCTTTAGTTGCCTCACATTTTTATGCAATCTTTTTGTTCAATCCACTGAATTAAAGCTGAAAGTCTGCACTTCAACTGCATCTGAGTTGTTTCATTTAAAATTCATTGTGGTAATGTACAGAACCAAAATTAGAAAAAAAGTTGTCTCTGTCCAAATATTTATGGACCTAACTGTGGACCAGCTCCTTTTTATGCTGGACCCGGGAGCTACAGCATTGCACAGTTAAAACACTTTCGGGACAGGCAGAAGCTCCATAAAATAGGGAAGTCTTCTCCTGGCAAGCCCCTCTGATGGTGTTCATGGACCCCAACAGGGCTGCCTTTTCAAACTTTAAGTCCCATGTAAACCTGTGGGTGTTCAAGCTGGGATCACGTCAGAATTGCACTACCACCTATTGTATTGAGGGACGATCCATCTCTGATACACCTTCTCCTCCGGCCCATGCATTATTTTATCTTCCTGATTGGGACTAGAGCAGGAAACCATCCTAGCTGGGTTGCACGTCCGTACACTCGATCCATCCATTATGACCTCCGGGATGGACAAAGCCTCACGCTCGATCCCAGTCAGGACACCAGTCCATCTGTGATGATGTTCACACCTCTGATTTCCATATTGTTCCATTATGAGTATCTACCACTCAATATTTCTTTCTTTCACTCTTTCTCTTGTCTATCTGCTCTCTGCATGTTTGTATCTCAGAAATTCACTCTTTAACTGTTCCTTTATCTTATATGTTTTGTCCCTGTTGCTAAAAACATCTTTCATTTGACCCAGATGACTATTAAAGTCTGGCCATCAATCTGTACCATAAACTCTGCTCCCCTTGGCCTTGAATGTCATACCTGATGAGATTTAGAGGTTGCTCCTTGTAGAAACATGAAAAACGCGCCCAGTCACAATACAGAGTGTATCTATCACTGTCACAGCCGGGCTCTTCAGATCTTTTTGAATAATGACACTTTCAAAAATGAAGATAATGCAAATTAACAACCAAACAAATACACAACCATTCATTTATGCTATTCTTTTTCTAAGCTACAATATTCCAAAATATTTTATAGATAGAATTATTTAGGCACTTGGAACACAGAATTTGCTCTGGCTATTTGAATGTAAATTCTTTCATGAAGAACTTTGTGTACATAGGTGTGCACCAGCTAAGATAGTTGTCTGCATTGTTATATGACTTGAGATGAGATCAGGCCGACTCAGGCTGTTGACAAGAGATGCAATTCCAAGGGCAGTATATATAACAGTATATTGGTTTACACTTAAGGAGCCTAGAGCAGGTTGTGCTTTCCCTCCATCTTTAGTAAGTAAGCCATCCATTCCTTACGTGAACAGGAGCAGAGTACGTACATCATGCAGAGGGTATGCTGCAATGTAGCTTCCATTGTTTAGGAGCCGCTTGATTCCTATTTTCTTTGTTCCTTCTTCAGTCCCATAAAGACATCGTGAGAGAATGTAATAAGCCTGAGTGAGAGGAGGAAGACTCTTTATAATGAAAAACAACTTCATACATTTCGCTTTACAGATAACACTATGATGCAACTGATGCAGATATCAAAACACGGTCAGACAGGAAAGCAAATATGAGAGTGTTCTATGCAGAGATAGCATCTGTTTGTCCATTCTTTCTTTATCCTTTCTAATCTCCATCAGGGGCTGGAGTCCATCTGACAACATCAGTTACAGGATGTCGATCACAGGGTGAACATACACTCACACTGGGCCAGTCTGGGGTGTTTAATGAACTTAAAACTTGCATCTTTGGAATGTGGGTGGAAAACTTGAGTACCCAGAGAGAAAAACCTACACAGACTTGAGGACATCATGAAAAGTCCACACAGTTACCAGGGCTTTGAAGCGTGGATGCATCAGTGCTAACTATTGTGCCCTAAAAGTAATTGAAGCATTAAAATTGCATTTAGCCATATGAAAGTATAAGATACAGAATCCACACAACTTTGTGAAGAGGTGGTATTAAGAAAGATCAGAGTTTAGAGAACTTGCAAGAAAGGTTGAAAAGGTCAAGACAATGTTCCAAAACTTTAGAGTTTAAATTTAAAACAATCGTATGACAAGCAAAAAAGTTATGAAATTTGTACCCACAATTTCTTAAGCACAGTATTAAAATATACAGTAAAAGAGAAGTGAAATTACACAAACTGCCCCAAATCCTGGCCTTAGTGAAGTAAGTAATGGAAATTGTATTAAGGGTTTTAAGAAACCTGCAGTGGGCTGGCGCCCTTGCCCAGGGTTTGTTTCCTGCCTTGCACCCTGTGTTGGCTGGGATTGGCTCTAGAAGACCCCGGCGACCCTGTAGTTAGGATATAGTGGGTTGGATAATGGATGGATGGATGGATGGATGGTTTTAAGAAACCAGCAAATTGGTTGTGATAAATTTTTATTCAGCACTTCTTACAGTAGTTTGCCGTCCACTTTTTCATATTAAGGCTAACCCTACATCACAAATGAGATCTGAGACACCATGGTCATTCAGATAGCTGAAACATATTGTAATTCCAGAACTGGAGATTCATTGTTAAAGCCAGCTTTACAACACAACAATTAAGTTAAACACTAAAGCCTATATCATATTAGATGACTTTTTCAGTGATTTTTCAGTCATAGCCTTTATTTATATAATTTTAGCCACTCGGCGCACTCCCATGAAGCAGATCATCTAATGTGACATACCCAAAAACTGAAACAGTAGTGGCTCATGGTCTTTCAAAAATTGGCAACCACATTTTAGGCTTACATCATAAAATTAGTCGATTATTACATCATGTAATTTATATGTACAGAACAATTAGTACAGATAACCCATCGCCCTTTGTGGAATTTGTATGTTCTTCCCGTGTCTGTGTGGGTTTCCTCCGGGTGCTCTGGTTTCCTCTGACAGTCCAAAGACATGCAAGTTAGGTGCATTATCGATCCTAAATTGTCCCTAGTGTGTGCTTGGTGTGTGTGGGCGTGTCTGTGTGTGTGCCCTGCCCTGCGGTGGGCTGGCGCCTTGCCCGGGATTTGTTCCTGCCTTGTACCCTGTGCTGGCTGGGATTGGCTCCAGCAGACCCCCGTAATCCTGTGTTAGGATATAGTGGGTTGGATAATGGATGGAAGGATGGAATTTATATGTAAATTCTGCTCTCCTTTCTTTTTGTAAAAAATGGTCTGTGACCTTGTCATATAAACTGGGAGTCTGTTTGCTTAAACACTTTTGGCCCATTATGTTGCAGCTCTACGATTTGGCTAGTTTTAAGCATGTTAAGCTCCTCTACACCTGCTGATTAAGCTCCAGTTGTTGCCACTAAAGACAATAGCTTCTATAACTGAGACATTGCTCAATCCAACTCATTGTCTTTAAAAAACACCAAGAATCCACACCACTTACCCTGGCTCACTAGTTCCCCCACTCCACAACCCGGTTTGATATAGAAAAACAAACTTTACTATAGTGCTACAAACAGCAAACTCAAGAATGCTGCATTTATGATTTTATTTACAGTACAACTGGAATAAATGAAAATAGTGGGCTATAACGTTAGCAAATAACAGATTAGGACCAGTAGCTTCACTTGCCAAAAATCCACATGGAACTGAACTTGAAATTCTCTGATGCCAAAATTCTGTCAACCAAAACAAACTCCAGCCAGTCTGACAATTCCTCCAATCATCATACAGCGGCCCAGTGTCTTGCTAGCCCACGTCCCATTTACTCCCTAAGACACTAAGCCTCCTTGGTAATGACGTTTTGAAGCATTTTTCCAATAAACATCTAGCTTTGCTGTAATGAAAACAAAGCCTACTCTGAAGCGTTATTGAAGTTCAGTGAAGTTGGACTTAATGGATTGTGCTACCAGGGCAATGTATGAGAAAAACAAAAATCACATTAAATGACCTGCAAGAAATCATTACTGATTTTGAATGAACTAGCCATGGTGTTGAACACATTTTAGCACACTCTTTGTAGCAATGTAAATACAATATTACATGTTTGATGATTTTTTTTGTGACATTTAAGAGGAGACAGAGCTTCCCTTGTAGTGTCAGAGAAGTTGACTTTAGACTGAAACCAACTACTTTGCTACTGGCTATGATGAAATCAAGCAGGTTTGATTTTCTTATTAGTCAGTGGGGTGGGCTGTTTATGCAGGAAAGCTGACAGCCAAATGTACCAATGAATGCTCTTTCAGAATGCAGCAATAAAGAAAAAGGAACTTGCATGTTTTGAACCTTGCAAATAGAAGACAAGCTCATCTGTTTGGTGAGTCATAGTTTACATACCATAACATAAATGGAAAAAATTAAAGGGTTGAGATTGAACTCGCTGCTGCTGTTAGCCCTCGGTAAAGCTCTGCTCCATCATGCAGCACACTATTGGCTGTCAGAAACAGCGGCAAAGACAACAGATAACAGGTAAATATGACATGGTCAGTCATGTAATTTGACATGGTGCAACGACGACACCAGTGCCTGTTCTCATCAAATCTGACGTGTCCCATGATAAAAAGTCATGGCACATTGGCTTTAGTTGTCGCGAGATTGATCATTTTGATAAAGGGGCCATGCAGTGGGCTTAAGATTTCATATTTTAAAGCAGCGAAATATATTTTTCAAGTCATAAATACAGTATACTGTGGAATAAACTGCCCACTGATTTCAAGTTGTTGTCTACAGAATCAGTTTAACTCAATTTAAATATCAGTCTGGTCACGTCCTGTGTGGAGTTTGCATGTTCGACCCTTTTCTGCACAAGTTTTTCTTGCTACATTTTTCTTTTCCTCCCACAATCCAAAAACACAGGTTAGATTAAATTGACACCCAAAATGGCCCCATGAATGTGTATGTGGGGCACCCAGGACTTAGTCTTTCTTCTCAAGTGCTGCCGCCCCAGTGCTGACTACTCAAACCAGGTTTGAAGATAATGGAATGCTTGTAGAATTATTCTTATTTGCACCCGTAACACATTTAACTAATTATGATATTTTTTAAAGTTTGTTGCCCTTTATTGTGTTTTCCAGTTTCTACATATTAATTTGTAACTGTAACCAATGAGAGTGTCTATTCATAAAAAGAGTATTCTTGGGTGGCATGGGTATGAACAAGGATCATTATAATTTTTATCACAATTCAAGATTCATAAATTAGCCAAAAGAGCTGGTTTGTGAAGTTTATTTCATGAAAGTACTGGAAAATGTAATCTTAACATGTGTCTTTTATTTTTCAGGCAAAAACAGTAATCCCCTCACTCTTAAATAGGGACATTTCAAGCATGACATCAATTAATAGGTGCACAAAAAGACTGCAAACTGTAAAAATGAAATATCAGCAAAAATGCAAGAAGTGTAAAAATTGTGGTGGGTTTTTGCCCACATTCCTCACATCTGTTAGGTTCCTCCAGTCTTGCCGCAGATGATGATTCTTAATTTTTACCATCACAATTCTTAATTTTTTAGTTAAGCCACTCATAACTTTTTCCCTCTTATCACTTTGTTCATTTCTTGTTTCAGATATAACAGTGTTGTTTTGAGATGACAGTATGTATGTGACTTGTCTGCAGACCTACAGCAATTATGACTTTTCAAAAATAATTTAAATTTTACATATTTGGATGGGGGCGGCACGGTAGCGCAGTGGTAGCGCTGCTGCCTCACAATAAGGAGACCTGGGTTCTCTTCCCGGGTCCTCCCTGCGTGGAGGTTGCATGTTCTCCCTGTGAATGCGTGGGTTTCCTCCGGGCGCTGCGGTTTCCTCCCACAGTCCAAAGACATGCCGGCTAGGTGGATTGGTGATTCTAAATTGGCCCTAGTGTGTGCTTGGTGTGTGGGTGTGTTTGTGTGTGTCCTGCGGTGGGTTGGCACCCTGCCCAGGAATGGTTCCTGCCTTGTGCCCTGTGTTGGCTGGGATTGGCACCCTGCCCAGGAATGGTTCCTGCCTTGTGCCCTGTGTTGGCTGGGATTGGCTCCGGCAGATCCCCGTGACCCTGTGTTTGGATTCAGCGGGTTGGAAAATGGATGGATGGATATTTGGATGGTCTGCGGTGGGCAGGCGCCCTACCCAGGGTTTGTTTCCTGTCTTGCGCCCTGTGTTGGCTGGGATTGGCTCCAGCAGACCCCCGTGACCCTGTAGTTAGGATATAGTGGGTTGGATGATGGATGGATATTTGGACAGCATTCTGATGTAGTGGTTAGCCCTGCTGCCTCACACATACAGCACCCATGGTTTAAATTCCATTCTGTTTACTGTCAATTTCTCCCTATACCTGTGAGGCTCTATATACAGTTAAACCATTTTTGGTTCTCATCACAAAGTTGTGTGTTAGGTTACTTGATGCCGCTATGAACACATGCTTCCATGTACATCAGTGTGTCCTGCAGTGGAGTTGTGGCTATAATGTAGAATAATATCTAGAATATAAGTTGATAATATCTTTTATTATGAATGTCTAACAATATACAGTAAATATGTGTAGCTATTCTAATTTTTAAGTGCAAGGAACCTGGTTAAGCTAGATGTTGCTTAGACATTTACTACCAGATTAGACGGGACGTTTTGTTAGGGGAAGAGTTGACCAGGCGTGCAGGGACACTTTATGTCACATATGTGACCGGGACAGGCCACTATAGAAGAAAGTCTTCAAAGTCACACAATGAGCTGGCTAAGAAGAAAATATAAAAGAGACGAGCTGACCAGAGAGAATTGATCATAACTACAAGTGTTCCTGAAATTACACATCTAGCACTAACAGGTTGTATGGTTTGCAAAGCCACATTCTATTTGCTTTGATTTATGGCACTGGTTATAATATTTGAAGATTAAAATTTACTATCAATAATACATGAATAGATTTGTTAACTTTATCTCCTGCTTTTCCTGGTACTCTGTCTGTCTCATTATCTGGGGTTACATATGTAGAGGTTAGTGAGGAGTGCTGAACAGTGTGGTAAGAGTATAGGATTGGAGGCATTCTCTTAAGCTCTAAATAATAGAGAGTATGAATGGCAATAGGGTCACTCTAGGCCCTTAACACAACAAAATGGTGGTCCATCAAAGGTTTACCTTTGCCCACTGCAGCTAGAATAGGTTCTGCCCTCTCACAACCATGAAATGCGTTTAAAAATGGACAGATATATGAATTCTAGATTTGAAACAACAGTTTCAAATTCACAAATTGTATGTTATTTTTTAATAGACTGGGGAAAATCGATACTGTGTTCACTTGAGTAGATGTAAATGGCATTTATATGAGGCACAATCTATACTAATAAAAGGCAAAGCCCTCACTCACTGACTCACTCACTCACTGACTCACTCACTGACTCATCACTAATTCTCCAACTTCCCGTGTGGGTGGAAGGCTGAAATTTGGCAGGTTCATTCCTTACAGCTTCCTTACAAAAGTTGGGCAGGTTTCATTTCGAAATTCTACGCGTAATGGTCATAACTGGAAGCTGTTTTTCCATTTACTGTAATGGAGATGAGCTTGAACGCCGTGGGGGTGGAGTTTCGTGTGACATCATCACGCCTCCTATGTAATCACGCAGTACATAGAAAACCAGGAAGACCTCCAAAAAGCGCTGAAGAAAACATGCATTATATAATTGAGAAGGCAGCAAAACAATAAGAAGCGAGCAAGTGACATATACAACCATGTTCATGAGTTCTGCTACTTCGGAAACAAAGCACGATGTAAACCTACACTTTAAATTAAGTTCATAAACAGGCTGCCGCTGGCGTTTGTAATTTAGTGCCTGCCCATATAAGGCCGTCCGTCAGCGGCAATCCAATAGCAAACTCCCACTAAATATTCACGGGTGAAGGACTGTGCTTATGGAGAGGAAGATGAGATGGTCAGGGTGGTGTTTGACACAAACTCAGCTAAACTGCGAGAGAAAGTTTTAAGTGCCAGGACTAAGGTAACATTAAATACAGCCATGGACATAGCACGAGATGGCACCAGCACAGCTGGGAACCTTCGATGCATGTACACCGAGTGGCTCACGTGAACTGACGCAGTGCACAGATAAAAGGCAACAGTTCCAAAGAGCACTGAACAAAAACCGAATCACACAATTGAAAAGGCAGCAAAAATATGAAGCGCCTGATAAGCATATTCATAAATCCAGCTACTGCGGAAACAAAGCACACGGTGGAAAAAGTCAATGTCCCGCTAAAGGAAGACAGTGTAAAAAAACCCGTGCATGCAGTGTGTCAGGTCTCAGATAAAGAAGAAGACGAGCTGTTTATTGATGCAGTAAGAAACGAATCGATGAATGAAACCTGTCATCTTTACAACGATTGACAAACACGGAATGTAACTTGAACACAACACATCCTACAAATACGAACCTGATTGAAAGAAATAATGATAATCAAATCCTTGATGACAGCAACACTCAGTAACACTCACAAAACAAATACTGTATATTGACAGTCATGTTACGTTATTTTTAAAATGTTCCCTTTTCTTTTCTAGCTTTTTAACACACTACTTCTCGCTGCGATACGCGGGTATATATATATGTATATATATATATCCCGATCTACATACTCGAATAATGGATACTTTATTCGCCATCAATGATTGTTTTGGTAAAGCCATACTCAGTGTATTCATTAGATGAACGGTAAAAAAGTAAGAGCGAGGGGAGGATGCAGGCTGTAGGCGTCAACTCTATCTGAATTGCGATCACATTTGAAAAATATATCTTTTCAAGTTCTATTTAGTCCATATGTGTCAAACTCAAGGGCGCGGGCCACATCCGCCCGCGTAATTATATCCGCCCGAGATCATTTTATATACTGTATTATTGTTATTAATGGCCCAGGTATATGAAGCGCTGGTAACACAATAAACTACAGATCCCATAATGCAGCGCTTCAGCTGCCTTGCCGAACACTTACCGTTAATCAAGTCTACCTTATGATGCTGCAAGTTATTGCGGCTAGCTCACACGATGCTGAGAGAAAAGTTGATTCTGAAAATAGAGCCTTTAAAACCGATGGGAGGCTGAGTATATGTTTACTGAACCCGTGTGTCTCATTTGTGGAGCTAATGTGGCTGTAATTACAGAATTTAATCTAAGACGGCACTATGAGACAAAACATCAGGGTAACCTGAAAGACCTGAATGCAATGCAGAAGATACAGAAAGCAGAATAATTAAATAAGAATCTGACACTTCAGCGGACGTTTTAACCGTGCACAATCACAAAGTGATTTCAAGTGAAGCTGCTTTTATGGGAGACACAAATGCACCAGTGCACCTTGCCCCACTTTCCCTGTTGCCAAGTAATGTTAAACCAAGTCGTCACTACGGTGTTCCCAAATACGCACTTTGCTGATAAACTGAGCGCACTGAGTTTGCACGGCGCTTTGGTGACTTTGAAGAACAAAAAAAGTCCGTCTACATGCGGCTCGAACCTTGTGCATGTTTGGTAGCACATATCTGTGTGAGAAGCTCTTCTCAGTGATAAAGACTAACAAAACAGCACACAGGAGTCGCCTCACTGATGAGCACCTGCAATCCATCCTGAGAATCTCCACAACACAGAACCTCACACCAAACAGAAACGAACCTGTGGCCAAAAAGATGCCAGGCGTCCAGCTCTAAAATGACATATGAGCAAAGACAACTGAATGATTTGATTTGTTATTGCTGAAAGGAACACATTTTATTTATATTTCCAGGTTTTGTTATGCAGCATGTTCATATTTGAATTTGTATAATTTTGACAGGATATATTTTTATGGAGAGCAAAATCTTTTGGGATATTTAAAATCTAAGTTTATTTTTATATAAAATTACATAAGAGTAAAGAAATTTGAATGTTTGTTCTTTTAATGTTTACTTTATTTCTAACTTGTATAATTTAGACAGGATATATTTTTATGGAGAGCAAAATATTATAAGTTGTTTAAGGTTTGAGTTGATTTATTCAGGAATAATATTCCTGTCTGTTTTACCATTCCTACCAAAGATATTTCTGTCGACTAAATAAAAATTCCTTCTATTTAAAATTTAAATAGAACTTGAACAAATACGATAGTTCATAATATCCACGCAGACTTGCACGTAAGAGCGGGTGTCATCCGTTTTAACAAACAGCGTATTGCACTGATCTGAAATAGCTGTGTGTGTATATATGTAGATATGTATGTATATGTATATATATGTTTATATATGTGTGTGTGTATGTATGTATGTGTGTATCTATATGTATGTGTATATATGTAGATATATATATGTATGTATATATGTGTATATGTATATGTATATATATATGTTTATGTGTGTGTGTGTAAATATATATATATATATATATATATATATATATATATATATATATATATATATGACAACAACACTCATCACTCACAACAGTGACAAAACAATTACATTGACAATCATGTTACATTATTTTCAAAATGTTTCCTTTTCTTTTTCATTGCTTCTTTAACATACTACTACTCCGCTGCGAAGCGCGGGTATTTTGCTAGTCATAAATAAAATGAACTCTGCATACATACTTTGTGCAACACAGTCGAAAGCTGTGAACTCTCAATGACATCAGGTAGACATGTTAGATAAACAAATCCTTAACCATTGGTCTCATTTGTGAAAGCACTAGGATGTGTTCATGAAAATCACATAGAAATAGCAAAAGTTTTAACTCATGCCAGTAAAAAAGCTACTTAGAAAGTTTTAAGCATCTTTAGTTGAGAGTAATACAAGTTTAGAAGTCTATTTATTTTTAAAAATGTCATCCAAATAGTAAAAATACAATTATATTAATTAATCAAAGGAAAGATCTACTAGTTGATAAGCATTTCTCTCTATTATAATAAAATAATCCTGGGACGATATGAGACTTTTCAGCCTGGGACACAACGTGACTTTTTCAGAGAGATACTTTCACGTCTCACAAGACAAGACTTTGTGCCAAGAGATTTAACCACACCCGGGGCCGGAAATAAAAGACAAAGAGTAGATGACAAAGTAGAACGTCGTAAAGAATTAAAAAATGTTGGAGCGATACACATGCAGAGGAGGTTAGAGATAATGAAAGTACTAAAATTCTCAAAAAAATGATAGTAAAGATCACATTAGCGCACACAAACGGAAATTATTACTTGGTGAAATAACGGAGCAGCGAAAAAGAGATTGAATATATTGTTCGTATTTAAACTTTAAGTTGGAGACTTGTAGATCGTCTAATTCGTGTTGCCATCAGGGAAAAGTAGTGTTTCTTCCCAATAAAGAGGCGTATCCGCAAGAATTAAAAGATTTGTTGTTTGGTGAAAGTGAAATCCACTTATGCAAGCAGCAGAGACGTGAAGTGGCTGGAGCATAGCGCAGGATGGGGGGGAGTTGGCGAACAAAGTGAGCAGGGGGCAAGGCCCCCTAGTTTAAAATAATAATTTAAACATCATTGGTGGCCGAGAAAGTCATACTGTAATTTTTATGTGAGAAACCCCAAAAGGAATGCTATGAATCAAATTGAAGATTGTGGGTCAAATTAAAAAGATGGTTTCATTTTCATTTGGCCCAGGAACTTCCTTATTCTCTATTGAGAAGAAAACACTATAGAGAAGCTGACTCTCCACTGAAATTCAATAAGGACACAAGATATTAGATAAGAGGTTATATTGGAAAATGCACATTATAATACTAATACTCACAATCCGGTTGCGGGTAGATGCGTGGAAAAAACTGTCTCTGTTTTCAATAAGAAAGAAGTCAAATTTATCCTTTTGAAACGAGGCTGTAAAATAATCAGGCTCAGGGTTCATCACTTCATCTGGGAGTCGGAAGGGTTTGAAAAGCCAGTTCATTCGGACTTCCTGCTTTCTGGTAATATCGTTTTCTTTAAAAGGCATTTTAATTTTTAGCAGCTCTGTATAGGTGGCCAGGACATCCCATGGTACATGGACCTTTAGGTAAAAGGTGGTTCCATCTTCTGACTCCTAGTGTAGAAACAGAATTTTAAAAAAGAAACACGTGTTCATTGAAAAGAGTGTTGGTCAGACTTTGACATTGTGCGTCATGCTGTTAGTTTAGTTACTCTTATTATTATTTATTTACCAGTTACCTTTATCCAAGGCACTCATAGAATAATTAAAATAGTTTGAGGACTTGAGTTTGAATGACACAATGATGGATGAGGTAATGATATACAAATTCAGAACTTTGGCCGAGAGGGATAGCCATACTACATGAGGAGACTGTCTGATATCCCTAGGTTTAAAGGACGGGTCGAAGATAGTATTTAGTCCTGAAGCAATAAAATGAAAACTATCTAGACTAAAATATTAAAAATCTGAACAGCCTCTAAAAGTTTACTTTGTCTTTTACTTTCTAAAAGAGTGTAATAAATAAATCTTACGTTATTTAATATAACAAGGTGAGTTCCAACCATCTCAAAACTTTGGTATGAGGGATCTATTTATGCAATTATTCCTTGACAAAAATCAAGTACTTTGAGCTGAAGTGTAAACATTCAGCCCTTTAGACTTTCATACAGTATATTCCACATGTTCATGGTATCTAGAATATTTGCACATTCAATTTACAAATAATCATTACAGAATGTGTTTTCTTTCTTGTGTAAATTAACAGTGAACATTATAACACCTATACCTATCTTAGATCTTGAAATATTGTGACCATGACTGTAATGCTTTGTTGCTATATTGTCCAAGTTTGTCTTTGTTTATTTTTTTTAAATTAGTGACAAGTAACCAGGTATTGTTGCACAATAGTTACTGGGTCTGATTCAGTTTAATGAAACTGGTTTGAAATCCCAACCTGTTCAAAGTCTGTCCAATGTTGGCCAATTTGCTTTTTGTCTGTGTAGATTTTTTTGGTTTCCCCTTTGCATCCCAAACACTTTCATATGAAAAGTAATGACACTCAGTTAGCGAATCTTGTGATGTTCTGGTAACTTGGTTTTGCTTTAAAACAACTTTACAATTGTAATAAGCTTCTGAAGAAATAATCTGATGGGTGGTGTAAAACCAAATTAAAGAAGCACCTTCAATGTTAAAAAATTTAGAAACATGATAGCAGAATCTACATTATTTCATCTGAAATAATTTTTACTTACAAAGTTAATGTTACATTATTAAGGTCATTGTGAAAGTAGTGTGTAGATTATATAATACCTATGTATAGTTTACAAAACAACATAGGGGCTTCATTTCTAAGTCCAGGTTCAATGCCTGATCATTCCTGGTTATGCCTACAAAGAACAGGAACTCAACAGCTGGCAGCAAAGAGCCACCATTAAATGGTGTACACGTGTACACTACCATTCAACAATCTGGGTAGGACTGTTTATGTTTTTGACAGAAACATTGATACCTTTTATTATTAAGATTGATTTAAATACCTAGTCAGGCATTACTAGTGTTTCTAATGGCTATTATTGCTTGAATGTCCATCCATCCATCCATTATCCAACCCGCTATATCCTAACTACAGGGTCACGGGGGTCTGCTGGAGCCAATCCCAGCCAACACAGGGCGCAAGGCAGGAAACAAACCCCAGGCAGGGCACCAGTCCACCGCAGTATTGCTTGAATGTTTAATTTATTATTCACATATGCCTGCAAAGACCCATTTGCAACAGCCATTTCTTCAGTGTCCTAGTTGTAAACTCCCTTAGTGTATTCTTATTCAGGTTTGCCAATTGGTTATTAGAGAAACCACTGCAATTGGATTAGCACTGCTGAAACCTGCTATTCAGTTTAGTTGGGTTGCAAGGTACTGGCATTCCAAACATTCTGTTCTGGGCACAAAAATGGCCAAAATTTCACAAGTCTATTTTTTTTTTTTTTTGCTTTTTTGCAGAATGAAGGTTATGTCATGCAGACTGCCAAGAAACTGAAGATTTCATACGAAGATGTCTACTATGGTTGTGAGAGAAGAGGTTCAACTGGATCTAACCAGGGTAGAAAAGATGGGGATGACCCATATGGGCAGCCAACTGCATAACAAGATAAGTACATCAGTGTCTGTAGTTTGAGAAACACATGCCTTACTGATCTTCAGTTGTCTTCTTCAATAAATACTCACCAAATACTAGTATCATCCATAACAGGATGCCATGTTTTGAGGCACTGAAAAGTATTAATTTTGAGTATGATTAACATAAAATAAGTGAATAATGAATGATGTCAGTCCCTGAGACAGATTATGCTTTTGTTGAAAGAAAATCTTACTTTGTTTCAATTTAAATTAGTTGTGTCTGTGTGACATCTAACCAAGTCAATGTAACTAAAAAATGTTAAGTTAGACTTAATAGCAAACATAATACGTAACATAAATAGTTAATTTTTTGATTGTAGGATAAATGAGATTCTGAGACAATTTAGCACTTAATGAATCAAAAAAAGAGCTTCTTTACTATGCTCTTAAAAAGGTTTATGTGAAAACGAGGAGGTAAAGTTGTGGAAAGTCCCAAAATGCCCCACTCTGCAGACGTATGATTCAGCTTTCTGTTTTTTCTGTAGTAAAGGCCAATCACAATGAGGATTGTGTTGTTGCCATCTACTTACTTTTTTATCCTCTCTTTCTAGCTCCACTCCAGCCTTCTTTAAGTTGTTTTCAAATTCCTTTCTCCTGTTCTGAAAATGAACAGATTAACACTGATGAAATAATATAGTACAGTATTTAGATAAAGACTTCACATTAACCTAATTCATAATTGAACAAAATTGTTTTCAAACTTCAAGATTCCTCAATCTATTTTAGTAATCCAGTTTAGAGTTAAAAGGAGATAGAGGATGTCCTGACCTAAATAAGGGAAAAATTAGGACTTGTTGTACTTTGTTATTGGAGTAAGTATGGGCACTGAGAATGAGACCAACAAATCAGTGCATGAATTTTCATATCTCCCAATTTAGTTCAGGGCCATGGAGGGCTGGAGCCTATCCCAACTCCATAGGTGTGCAAAGTAGAAACCAGCTCAGGAGAGATCTCTAGTCCATCATGCACACAACTATATCAAATGGTAATCGGAGGTCCCGTAAGTGCTCCAGTGTTGGCTGAACACTGAAATCTTACTTTGATACTACATAATATACTTTGAATTAGCTACATAGACTGATATCAGTTAGAATGTGTACATCTCAAGTAGGCAAACCACATCTTTTATACGTATACAATCTGTAATCTAAAGTCATGTCACGTTTTACTTTTGACCATCATCACACAGAACAGGCAAATTTCGAACTCCATAACCAATTTTTAGAATGTGTTTTCTAGAAATCTCCCTAGTCTGTCATTATCTGATTGTCAGACTTTCAGGAGGTCCAAAGGGTCAATTCAGGAATCCAAGACATCCGGAAACTGACATATTTTACACGTTGACACCTACACCGACACTCATACAGGGCCCTTTTTGAACTGCAGACCAACATAGTGCTTTGAAAGAACACTTGAATATATGGACAAAACCCATGTAGAAAGAAACAGAATTTGCAAACCCCACACTGACATCGACCTGATGCAAACATGCTGGATCTGTGAAGTAGCAGTGCTATTCACAGGTCCACTATGTTAGAACATTAGAACACTCTAGACGAGAACAGGCCATTCAGGCCAACAAAGCTCTCCAGTCCTATCTACTTAATTCTTCTAAAAAAAAAAATCAAGACGAGTTTTGAAAGTCCCTAAAGTCTTAATGTCTACCACACTACTTGCTAGCTTATTCCTAGTGTCTGTGGTTCTCTGTGTGAAGAAAATTTCATGTTTGCATGAAATTTACCCTTAACAAGTTTCCAACTCTGTCCCTGTGTTCTTGATGAAATCATTTTAAAATAACTGTCTCAATTCACTGTACTAATTCCCTTCATAATTTTAAACACAACAATCATGTCAACTCTTAACCTTCTTTTGCTTAAACTGTAAACACTCAGTTATTTTAATCTTTCCTCGTAATTCAACCCCTGTAGCCCTGGAATCAGCCTAGTTGCTCTTCTCTGGACCTTTTCTAGCGCTGCTATGTCCTTTTAGTAGCCTGGAGACCAAAACTGCACACAGTTCTCCAGATGAGGCCTCACCAGTGCATTATAAAGCTTGAGCAGAACCTCCTTGGAATTGTATCCTACACATCAGGGCACTATATAGCCTAATATAGACAATTAGTGCTGTGCAGTACAGACATCGGTGCAAATGACACTGGATGCTACAGCAGAGCAGCCACTTCAATGTCCTGTTCATTACCAACACAAATGGTACTCCAGGACTGAAGTTAAGGAGCCCAGAGATAGACTGCATCCCAGGGAGCCAACAATCAGAGTAATAACATGAGGGACTTGGGTTCAATTGCCTGCCCTGTCTCTCTCTGTGTGGAGTATATCAGTTCTCCCATGTGAGTGTTTGTTTAATCCCAAATGTGAGAAGGTTAAGTAAACTGACAACACTAATCACCTGACATGCGTATGTGTGTGTGCATGTATCCGGCAGTGGACCCATATGTTTGGTAAAAAAATGATTGTCCCCACCTTGTTTTGTATTATGTACTTCTAAAAATGTTTCTATTTTTTATTGTTTTACAATATTTGATGATATCCATACTCCAACTATAATAACTAGATTCCCGCACAAATGTCTGGATTATGAATAGTTATAATGAGGATTATTTTAAATGGTTTATCCAATACCTCCAAATCACAATGGTAACACTTCCTATGGTGGGCTTGACAAAGCTAATTAAGGAAGCAGAAAACAATAAAAATTCTTACCTTTTTCTTTTCTCCTTCTTTGGTCTCTTCCTCCACATAGCACAGAACAAAATCAATCCTTCGTACGCCATCCCTGAAGAAGATAGTCTGCTTATTCTGGTTTCCAATTAACATAAAAAAGAAAGGAAGAGACAATTCAGTTGAACAATTTAAGTTTCACTTTGTTAAACTCCAATTCTTTGTACCCTTGGAGGAATTCAATGAACCATAGGACAAGTTCTTCAGTTATAAATACACCTATTTAGACATTTGAGTGCTCGAATCACTGTCCATCCAATGGGTGTTAGGTGCATTGGGTGCCATTCCATTTCTGATTTCAAAACCAGTGGAAGTGGAACCTACAAGTCAACTACAGTAAGTCAGTTAAGTGCAGTGGAAAACAGACAAGCTCCTGATTAGGAGGCTTTGTGAACATCTCTGAAGTCTGATGAAATGTCTTAAGAAATAAAAGTCTCAGTGTCACTTATAACTGGGATAACCAGTGTGGAGGCTCTCGCCATAATCAGCTGGAATGTGCAGTGATATATTTAATCTCTCTATTATATTAAAAAAGTTTTCCGTTATGTCCACTTTATACAGCCTTGACCACTCCCTTCCATATCGCTCACCCAATCATTACTCCTACTGCGCACATCCTCTCTCCATAACACCCTGTGACACTGTCAGTGCTGATAACATGCCCTTCAATGCAGCCAGTCATAACGGCATGGCAGAAGAGCAAAGGATCTATTCAAGAACATCAAATTTTAGATCACAATTGAAAAACAGCAGCAAGAGCTGATAATAAACGTCAAAAAGAAGAAACTGAAGAAAAAAGAGCTGTATATACAGTTAGGTCCGTAAATATTTGGACAGAGTCAACTTTTTTCTAATTTTGGTTCTGTACATTACCACAATGAATTTTAAATGAAACAACTCAGATGTGGTTGAAGTGCAGACTTTCAGCTTTAATTCAGTGGGTTGAACAAAACGATTGCATAAAAATGTGACCGTATGTTGTCTGTTCACAGCAAAATCTTCCACATGCAAGCACCACACCTCAAATCAACTCCAGGCCTTTTATCTACTTAATTGATAATAACATAACGACGGACTTGCCCATGAAATAGCCTTTCAATCAATTGTCCAATTACTTTTGAGCCTCTGAAATGAAGGGATTGTGTTAAAAAATGCTTTAGTTGCCTCACATTTTTATGCAATCTTTTTGTTCAGCCCACTGAATTAAAGCGGAAACTCTGCACTTCAAAGGCATATAAGTTGTTTCATTTAAAATTCATTATGGTAATGTACACAACCAAAATTAGAAAAAAGTTGTCTCTGTCCAAATATTTATGGATCCTAACTGTAATAAAAATGAAGAGAATCGTCCAACAAACTAAAAAGAGAAAAATATCCTACATATAAGAACAGAAATGCCAAAAAGCAACATTAATAGAATGTAAGTTAGAGGATAAAATAATTCATAATATTGTTTTTAATGAGGCGTTAATGTAATTTCATTTTTTCTTTACTTTTTATTAGGGTTAGGGTTTTACTTTTTTACTTCTACTTTATTACTATTATTTTTTACTATGTTTTATTATTCATTGGTATTTAAAAAATACACGTGCAGTGAAATACTCAAGTAACTGATTTTCTATCAATAATAACTTAAGGACCAAACCACCTTCCTCCTGCACCCTGCATACTCTTGCATATACCACCTCTTTAAATGCAATCACTTTCTCTAATGGTGGGACGCCCCGACACCCTTTGAGCAGCTCAGCCTGGGGGTTGGTGAGTGAAGCGAGCAGGTGGTGGAGCCCCCCTAGTAAATTTTTAAAAATCAGGGATGGTCTCCCCTAGACTTTCTCATAAACTAGATATGGGGATGGATATTTGAGGAGTAAACCGCAAGACAGTTATATTTTTATATTATGTACATTAAAGAACCATCAACAACAAATCAAATCAAATTCATCATATATTGAAAAATTATTATAAAAGTGAAGCTGAATAAATTGGACTCTGTATCAGCATGAATAAAAAAGTACCACTTCCGGTTAATGGAAATAGCTCAAAAGTTGAATCTCTGTTGTGTACCTAATACTTGAATAGAAAATTTGGTTGGCCTAAGTGAAAGTGTACTCAAGTTATCATTCTTACACACACACACACACACACACACACACACACACACACACACAGACATAATTCCAAAAATGGTATTTTCAGACTTGGCAATTCATCAAAATCTCGAGGTCAAATTTTTGGCGGATTACAATACTTTCCCTAAACTTCATATATGAGAAAGTAAAAATGAATTCCAGTGCACTTTTAATCACTTAAAGGAAGTGGGAGATTCCTACAGTAGAAGAGAGTACAGTCATTCTGTCATTGCTCAAGGATGTGATAACCATTGCTATTTTCATAGCAGCAGAATAAAACAATAACGCGCCATAGTCTTGCTACTCCTATCAATGTGAGAACAAAATGGACTTAGCCTAAAAGTTGCAGCAGAAGAGTTGGGAGTGATAACAGCCTCATAATAAATGGGCCTTTCTTCCAGTTTCCATCTCTCCAAATATACAGTGCACACTGTATGAATTGGCAGCATGATTCTTATTAATATTCTACCTCCAAGATTACTATCAGGTATTAAAAATTTCATTGCACAATCATTTGTGCTACTGTCTTTCAAGGAAGTTCCAGATTCCAGACACATATCCAATATCACCATCATTATCTTTTTGTTTTGCTTTTCCTGGTGATGATAATAAAAGCTGACCAGGGTCCGGTTTTGTGCTGGGCTCACCAGATCTTCTAACCCCAGCAACTTCCTCCATCCCATCCGAATGAATACCCAGATGTTCCCAGATACACAACAGTACCCAAGTTAGTAAAGGAGATGCATTCCAGGACTTTAGTTTCTTATATAAAACTGTGCAATCAGAGACAGATGTCATTAGGAAGAATATAGATCTTTATGGGTAAAGTGGGGTGTGGTGAGGGAAGGCTGTTGTTGCCACAGAGGTTACACTGTCTGCCATCACATTCCTTGCCCACTCTCCAACACCACTGCCACCACCACCAGGATTTTACATGATCCCTTCTATGCAGCTCTATGCGCTCTCATCCACCTTATTCACTGTTATTTACACCACATATCTCACTTAAGGTCTGAGGCAAAACTATCTGTCTTACTTTACCCAACATTTGGAAGTGTCCACATACCCAGAACCAGTGGATTTTAGTAGAAGAGACGTATCTCTGAGGTACCCTTTGTCCATGCCTCCTCCTCCACTGTCTGCACCAGGTCCTTTCATAACCTGGTACTAACCTCAAAGATTTTACTATGTGTCATTTCTCTCCTCTAGCGTCTGCTTCCTTTAATGTGATTCTTTGTGATCTAAAGATATTCCTTAACTTTTTCCTGACATACTGGGCAAATTGTATTTTTCAGTCTTTAAAAATATTAATCAAACTATAGTACACATGAAATAACTAAGCACTCTGTAAAATAACTTGATGTTCTACAGTACACACGATATCAGCAACTGACAAGAACATTTCTACAGTGAATACTAGAGCACTCTAACAGACTGGTGCTTGAATTTGCACATGCGTCATATAGTGATTTTAAAGTGGAGTTTCTATAAAGGAGCTTCATTTTCAGAAGATTTGCTAACCTATTACTGTATGCCCTCCAGTTTGTAATGGGTCTGCCCAACCTCATGCCCACCCAAACTACCTTAACCTGCTTTTCTTGATCCAGACAGTTTCATCCATGGATTATCTGTTGTTTCATCACTATTGTCTGGTACCACATTCATCATAAGGCCTTAAGGTGACTGAACTCCTTCACTTGAGGCGTTGGCTCACCCCTTACCTGCAGAGAACAAGCTACACTTTTCCAGGAGAGGAGAGTGACCTCCAATTTGAAGGTGCAAATCCTAAATATATCACAATCAGCTGCATAAAATTCCCTTTTCTTAATCTACGTGTGTTAAATGTTAACTCTGTTGGCTTAATGTCAATGAGACTAATGACCTGGCATCCCATCAAGAATTGGGTTCCGATGGAATTAATCTTTATCTCCTAAAGTAGAATCCAAAACCACCATGATAAAACAATCTTTTTTTTGTTGTTTGAAGGATGGCTTAGTTCCTAGTTAGAACTGACCTCCATGCTTGGAATGATGTGTTGCGTTACGATTTATTTATCAATCTAGTCATCCGTTCTCTTAACCCACCTATTCCTGTTAGGCAGGGGCTATTGCTGGATCCCATTAAAGGGGACTGTTTAAATATTCAGTGAGTAAATTCTAAATTGCCTTGTGATCTGAAACCAACCAAAGCCATTTATTAAGGTTGTGACACATTGAACCACAAGGGAGCTTCCATTCTCTAGCTGGCTCATTAGTATTTCACCCTTTATTTGTTTCTAAATACCTCTTTCTTTGAACCAAACACTTGTAGGTTAACGTCTACACCTTTGTCATTTTTTTAAGTTTGAACCCCACTGCTTTAAAAACCGTATCTAGGAAATTAAGCTCTTTGTACTAATACTGTTTATTTGAACAGCTGTTCTTTTTATTTAATATATTAGAAAAGCAATACCTAAACAGCAAAGATATTGAGAATGATCAGTCTGATCTCATAAAATGAAACAAATTATTTTAATTGAACAGTGTGATCAATAAGAGGCATAAAGAAAACAATTAGATGATTTGACTGATGTTAACACTGGGTGGTGGACTTCAGCAGCTCAGAAACCCACAGAATACTGAAGAAGCCAAAAAAGGCCGGAATAAGAGTGTAGTCATTACAAAATAAATCACACAATGTAGGATCAGGCACAATAAGAAGAAAGAAAACCAAACATACTACCCTGACACTCTGCATAATGATTGGCGTACCTTCTGCACTCTCCCAAAAATATACAACAGTAGACACTCCTTTAACACCTCCAGTACCTCTGTCTATCAGTTGTGTCTCTCATAGACCCCGGCTTCTCTTCTTCTTACTAGGTAAGTGTTTTCCAGCCCACTGTACTCCCAACTCTGTACTAGTCTATAGACTCACTGGAATGGGGCTTTTAAAGCCTCAACAAGAACTACGTCCGGTAGCAACTTGGGAATAATTCCATGGTCAGGGTTAGCAACTGGGGCCCATAGGATCAATCACCTACATCTAAGTCTTATAGCTTAATACGTATCTGATGTTCTGAGCTGTGATTTCTAAATAAAGTGATAGACAGCCTCCAGGTCTCCTGACCATTATTAACATTAATAACAAAGAGCAAAATAATTCATAATACTTTTTCCTGCTGCCTTCTCTCCGCCTGGGGTGTTCTTCTTTGTTAGTCATGGTCCTCCACTGTCCTCCCATTAAATTGTTGTTTTCAACTCTAGAACTCCTTCACCAATCGAGAAGCATAACTTCCCTTATCAATGGTGGGCCAGTAATACCTGAACAATTGTCAAATGTGTACTTTTCACCAGTGTGACCTTATGGCCCAAATCCTTGTACTCCACATAGTACATTTGTGGGGTCATTATTGTCACATGTACAGATTTCACTGCAATTCTTACTTGTACGTGCTAAACAAAATGCAACACATCACCACTTTTCAGATAATTCTTACACTACAGATTAGCTTGCTATCTATGCAGCTATGCATGAAACATGATGAAAGGTCAAGTTGTATGACTTCAGCATTCCTCTTTTACAACCATTATTGTTTCCAGCACTGCTCCATGTAACATTCATAAGGTCAGTACTGTCACATGTACAGAGTACAGTGAAATTCTTACTTGCACATGCTGATCAAAATATGCAGCACCTCTGCACTCTCCAGAGGGACGATCAGCGAGTATAACTACCTTACCTCAAACATGATGTAACTGCTAATGTTGGATGCAACTGCATGCTCACCCGTTACTGAACAGTAGCATATTAGCCAAAAGTGGGAGAGCAGTGCACAGGTTAGCAGAGAACACAGGAGTTTGATTCATTGCCTAGTCATCACTGCCTATGTGGAACTCCTATTTGTTCATGTTTGCTTTCTCCATCCTCATCGGTTCCTTCAAACATCCCAAAGCATTGTATGTTAAGTAAATTAACAAGTTTGAATTAGTTGGTATGAATGAATGTCATTGTATGCCTGATTGTGCCCTGCCATGAAGCGACATCTCACTCAGATGTGGTTTGTGCCTTACACCCAGTGCTGTCAGGAGAGTCTCTTATGTTCACCCACTTTGTAATGGAGAAAATGTGTTTTATTATCTTCATATATGAAATAATGCTATGGAAAAGGACAAAGGGTGCCCTGAATCTAAGAAGTGTGTCACTGACTACACCATGCACAGGCAAGTCAATTCTGGAAGAGATAGGTGCAAGGCAGGGGCTAACTCTGGATGTGCTGCCAGACTACTGAGTGCACCAATCACACCATATTTACAAGTTTATCTCCAAATAACCAAATGCTGATTTTGTGAAAATTCATGCAAAATGATGGTACTCTATCCAGATTTGCGTCCTAGTTGAGTCCTGCCTGGTATGTCCAGGACAACCTTTGGATTCGAAAACTCTGAATTGAATTAGTGGATGAATGCACATTAAAAACGGCTTCTCCTAAAAAAATATTCTCACCTATGAAAAAATGAACAATCATTTTACAAAAAAAAAACATGCATCACACAACATGTTTGTTCAGCATGTAGGATTTCTAAACCACTCTGTAAATATAATATGATCTTTCTCTTTCACCCTTTCTCTCTCTCTCTCTCTCTGTCTCTCTCTCTCTCTCTCTCTATATATATATATATATATATATATATATATATATATATATATATATATATTAGACTATAAACATGATCTCACATTATCCTTATGAATCCGGAATTCCACACAACAACTACCTGTCCAGTTCTTACCTCCAGATTTCCTGAGGGTTGTCTGCCTTTGCTGTGCACTTTCTTGCCACTTTCATCTAATGAAACAGAAGAGCAGAGTTTTCAAATTTTGATCAGCAGCATTCTTACGCTAAAGGTCTTTGTGCCTTCATTATCTTGGGACCATGCTCCCATGTTACATGTCCCCAACAGTTCTGTATACACACATAAGGGAGTTTGTTTTTCTGTTTAGCTCCCCAAAGAACTTAAAGTAATCCTTTGCACATAAGACTGTGCCTTACGTGTATCTATAATCAGGGCTGCTCAGTAGTGCTTGCAATTTATATAATAGTCTAGACCTCCATGTATTTTGAACGGCAAATATTGAGAGGCTCCCCCAAAATGAGGGTATGTCTATAATGACAGCTGGTGGTCTATACCAAAGTATATATGTAAAGACTTTTTGGTTAGTGTATATATGGGTAGTATATGGGTAAGTAACAAAATTCCCAAGTATAAGCATACAAATGACATTATTATAGTAGGTGTTTCTACATAGCTGTATTCCTATACGGCTAGCATCTGATTAATTACAACACAAACAACACAGCAGCAGGGATGTCTTAACAGCATTATAGGCTCTCGGGCAAAGCAGTGCACTGGGACCCCTACCTACACAACCACTAAGCAAGTCACAACATACATAGATTAACATGGGGCCCCTATGCTTGTGGGGCCCACGGGCAACTGCCCAGCATGCCCATGTGTTAAGACAGCCCTACACAGCAGGACATTTTTAGCTTTTAGCTAGTTTGTTGTTTCCATATTTATTTATGATATCCATTTTAATTCACAGATTTCCTAACCAGATTTTTAGAAGTGACAATTGTTTGACGTACAATTATATACAGTACTACATGAATTTTAATCATAAGACTGTAGGACAAAGTGTCACAGCAGACCAGTTAAGAAAGTGGATTTAACAGGGATGCAGACATCCAGCTGCGCCTTCCCCCATTATCAAACTAAGTGACTGAACTCCATATTGTACCAAGATCTGCCTGGATTTCATCTGATAACAAAGGTGTAAATCAGAGTTGCACTGACATCTCTCCAGAGGCCCCTCTGCAGACCTCTTGAGGCAGAAGGCGTGAAACGGACTCAAGCAAAAACAAAGAGCTATAATTCAAGGGATGACAACTAGGATGGACAGAATGACTTGCCTACTAGAAGACACTGATTTTATAACTGGAAGTGGCATTAAACCAATCAAGAGAAGACCCCGCCTTTCCTTTCCATGCCACCCCATCTCTCAAGGAAGAAGAAAAGAGAGGCAGAGAAAGGCAAGTTAAGAGAAGTCCCTGGAATCTCTTGCGACGCATTCTCTCAGGGAGGGGGATATATGCAAAATCACTTTCTGAAACCTAAAAAGTTATGAGCCACTCTTCCTTGGAGAGCTAAATGTGACCAATTCTTTTCCTTGTGAACATGAAGTTGAAATCCAGTTGAGAAGCAACCATGACTTCAAGAAGAGAACTTCAGCATCTAAACTCTTGCGCCAGAAAAGAGTAATGCTTTTCCCTAAGTTGCAGACGGCACAGCACAGGCTCTAACAGAAGAATGGAAGCTGAGAAAGCAGCATCGCAGAACACAACAAACAAGGGATCATGCAGCAAAGACAGCTACAGTGCACTCTAACAAATGAAGAATTCTACACTTAAACCCGGACCAGAAATGAAGCAACAACTCCATACAACATCAGACACCATTCATAAAGATTTGGTATCGCAAAACTATTTATCTGTGCCAAGGTAAATTAGAACTTGAAATAACCAGTAAACAGCCAGCCAATATTTTACATGTTTGGCTGTCCAGTCTTAATGTCAATATGTATTCATTTGTATCATGCTTCTATAACCCTTGTGTTTATTAACAAATTGTATTATTCTGTTCTTTAAATCAAGTGCACCTCTGTTACCTTGATAAAAGCTTTACCCAGAGACCCTCTCCTACAACAGAATAAGGTAAGGTAAATAAAGTTGGATCCATGCCATATTATTTGAGTAATTACCAGTATTGCCAAAGACAAAACTGATAATTATTTAACCACCTTACAATTTACTCAATTCCAACATTTAATTTGAATGTCTCTGGGTGGGCAAGTTAAAACTTACATGAAAAATAATTATTCAAAAACAGTAATAAAATACTGTAAAACAATACACAAAAATACAATCCATACATAAATCATAACAAGAGGATTTCAATAATGTATGTATTTTCCATTATGTTTTAATTTATGTACTGTGTCAATTCCATTCCTTGTGCTTTGTGGGTGGATTTTTGTGTATTGTTTTATTGCTGTTCTGGAATAATTATTTTTCATATAAAGCGTGTATTTTCCATTATGTTTTAATTGATGTACAGTGTCTTTAAAAACGATAACAGTGGGTGGAGCCCCACAAAGCTCCATACTTACCTCCTGTGCCATCTTCCAAAGTTGATACATCTATCAAAATGTCATATTTTGCGTTTTTACTCATCTTGCTCAGGCCAGGAATCATGTCCAAGTCGAGTCAGATTGTCAGCCTCCTCCATCCCAGTGAAACCAGACTCATCCACACCTGCCCACAGTAGATTACCAATGTGACTGAGTGGTGACAACAGCAGCAGGTGTTGTGACAAAAAATGCCCAGGATTCTGCACAGTACCACTCACAGAGGCATGTATTCTAAATAAATGAAAAGAACAGAAATGCAAATTAATATCCAACTACTAACAAACTAGTAGGACCTATTGGAACAACACCAGCAAATACCATTAACACAAATAAAAACCATTGAGCCAACCCTTTATTTTCTACCTTACTCGGGTGGAGTGGTGGCTCTGAGGCTAGGGATCTTCACTGTCACTCGGAAGGTTGCTGGTTCGAATCCCGTAAAAATGCCAAAAGGGTCTCTGCTCTGTTGGGCCCTTGAGCAAGGCCCTTAACCTGCAATTGTTCTGTCCTGGGTATGACGTTAATCTGCATCCATCTCTGCATGCAGGCACTCCAACTTGAGGGTTGGTAGCAGAATTGGCTCTCCAGCCACCATAAAAAAACCTCACACTGTTCCACTCCATATGAACTAGTGTTGTGCTGAGGTATCACCTGTTGCATGGCTGCACTCGGGTCCTAATCTGAATCCTGAGTTGGTTTGTCATGTGGTGGGTACGGCAATGCACTGTATCAGTGTGTGCTCCTAACCCGCCTCTCTGTCTCTTATCCATTTCAGAATAATTGGACCCAGTCTCTATTCCAGTAGCTCTGGTTATAAGGTGAGAACTAACACTGGATAGGGGGCCAGCCTGCTCTCAATTGCAGGCCACACTCACATGTACACTCTTTGCTGAACAGCCCAACCTTCACATAATCAGGATAAGAAAGGAAAAGCTGATAACAAAGAGGAAAGCCCTACTTTGACAAAGGAGAACAAATTTGAGGTACGCTAAAACCATTAAGAGTTTTAAATCCAGGACATGATAGAAAATATAAAGGTGATCCCTGGGAATGGTTGTGTATCACAACACTGACTGGAGTAGCTACAGTATTTTAAGGAAGAAGTAATGAATATGATGCTCTGGAAGGTTAAGAGAGTGAGAGAAGACAGGTTTGGGTAAATGTTGAAACCATGAACAAATGAGGTTTTAGAATTATTACATCTTGCGTGAAGAAGGGGCCCGAGTTGCCTCGAAAGCTTGTGTATTGTAATCTTTTTAGTTAACCAATAAAAGGTGTCATTTTGCTTGGCTTTTTGCTACAGGTGTGAGAAGAAATGAAGAATGTCGAGGTGAAAGCAACCGATGAAGCCTGTGATTGGGTAAAGGGGCCACAAGGAAACATGATGGCAGAATGATGAGGTAGATATAGCAATACATAACTGCAAATTTTCAAAAGAGTAGCTTACAAAAATGTAAAAAAGATGTGGGTGTCTAAAATGTTGAAGCTGGCATAAAAGGAGTGTGATCATCTGAATATACAAAAGCTTCTGGAATGGATAATGGAAGTGGCTAACCTGGGAAAACCTGCCGAGGAGATGATGATGATAATAATAATAACAATAATAGAATAAAAAAATTATATAAAAAAGGAAGAGTATGGATAAAACTTTATATTGTAATGTTATGTTCACGTTTAATTGTATGACCTAAAAAGTATTTTCACTCCCCAGATACTGGGTGTGAAAAGCTAAATGTCAAGAAAATATTTAGTATCAAGCTTATATTATTGTGATGTTTGATACGCATTTTGGTAGACATGAGCAGAAATGTGTATCAAATGGCTGCTGTTTGCAAAAGAGTTATAGCATCATTGGTAGATGATCATAGAGACAGCTTAGTGTTACATTTGGCTAAGATTGTGTTTGACCTCTTCCTGTAGTTGAACCTGGTCATTTGTTACTGTAGTGGTCTGGTGCCACACAGATGATTTCATGGCCTTATGTTTCTTGAAGCATGCTAGAGTAAAATATAACATTTTAATCAAATTATTCCTCTGCTTGCGATGTCTAATCTGAGAGCTCCTGCCAGATGTACTGGAAGGTTTCTTCTCATCCACTATCCTTAGTTTTATTGATCTTCCAACAGATTTTAATAAAATATTCTCAAACTCATTTAATCAAAATCAGGATCAAGTGGTTTGGAGCTTATTCCAGCCATTTTGGTTTAAGGGAAAAAACTGAGAAACTGACACTAGGCGAGCTGCCTATCTGTCCTAGTACCCTATCTTCCAAAGATCTGCACTCAGGCTCACAGGGTATTTTTGGAATCACTAGTCAACACAATATAATGTACACATCTTTGGGATTTGCAAAATAAAGTTGAGTACCCAGAGTAAAATACACAGACACAGAAAGAGTGTTCAAATTCTACACAGGGAAAGATTAAGTGTGGATTTGAAACCCACAATGCTGGATTCAAGAGACTGGGTCACTAATGTCTGTACCAATGTGCCCTCCCAGATATTAGCATTGTTCTGGTGAATGACACTTTTCACCTTTTTCAAGACATCCTCATTCATATAACTGTTCTTTTGTCATGGCTATCATTATTGCTGTGCAGTATGTTAAATTTGGTTTTTAGTTTTATTTTATGGTTATTCTACACTGATACAATTACACAAAAGAGAAGAACATTTATTTCCTCCAGTGTATGGTAGACGTAAAAAATAATGTAGGTTACACAAATGTAGTGTTGTATGCCCAGTCTCTACAATCCACTGTAGCTTGTAACTCCTTCTGGGCTCTCATAGACCTCTTGGTGGCAACCCTCACTACCCTATTTGCATGATCGCTCATTTTTTTTGAAAGGCCTGCTCTAAGCAGATTAATAGTAGTGCCATACTGATCAATTTAACTCGACTGTTTTTCAGTGACTTGGATATTTTCTTCTGTTCATCCCCTGCATTTCAATCACATTTACATTGTGTAAGGTAGACCACCCTACTGACTCACAAAAAGTTGGACCACCAGTGATGACTTAGGTGTTTCATATTAAAGGAGATGAATACACATGTATTCCATTATTTTGTGTTTTATATGTAAAGTTCATTTAGACCACTTTGCACAGTTTTGTTTTTATGTCAACATTAGAGGGGCTTTTTCTGTTGATCAGTGTCCAAAAAAATAAATCCCCTGTGATTCAATTCTGCATAACAATAAAATGTTGTGACAACTTCCATGGATTTAATACTTAATATAGGTACTATCCATCCATCCATCCATTATCCAACCCGCTATATCCTAACACAGGGGTCTGCTGGAGCCAATCCCAGCCAACACAGGGCAAAGGCAAGAACAAATCCCAGGCCACCACAGGGCACACCCACATGCCAAGCACCCACTAGGGACGATTTTAGGATCGCCAATGCACCTAACCTGCATGTCTTTGGACTGTGGGAGGAAACCAGAGCACCCAAAGAAAACCCACACAGACACTGGGAGAACATGCAAACTCCATGCAGGGACCACCCGGGAAGCAAACCTAGGTCTCCTAACTGCGAGGCAGCAGCGCTGCCACTGTGTCACCGTGCCATCCTTATAGGTACTATATACTCAATAATCACTGCACCAGAGAGTAGCAATGTGTTACATGTAGATTCAGTTATGTAAGAATTTAACTATACTCTGCACACGTCACTGTAATGACCCTATAAACCTATAACAGTCACATGACCAGATGCAGGTCCTGACAACAATGGCACATGCAATCATTCAGTACGTGCACATTCAGAATTGCCAAACAAACCCAACACACAGGTGGTATGGGATGAGAAGGAAGCAGCTTTGGAAAAGGAACTAATAAAATAGGTTAGTGAGAATTAAAATCCCTCAACAATCATTAATAAGCACAAACCTAAGAACAAAGTGATTTATACAGAATACACATAGAAGGAACTCTAATTATTTTTTACAGTCCCCTCAAGGAAAAGATGATTACCTTTATTAAATTGTAGCAATTTTAAGCAAACAGAACGGTTTATTTTAATATGAGAGTAAAACAAAAAGTAAAGGCAATTTGAAAATTTTCCATTAACCGTAACGGATAGAAGCTGTTGCAAAACAATACATTTGTGATGACTTATGGGTAGTTTGAAGATGCACGCACAGCACAGTGCTCTGCCATTCATCTAGTTGAAGCCAAGGACAAATGAACATGGAGGCTCCACTGCGGGACTGCACCATTATTGGGCAGAGAGAATGAAACCTGAACCTGAAACCTGCTGAGAAGAGAAATGCTGTCAAAAACAGTCTTACTGTTCAACCTCATGCAGTGGGCACAGTGGGTGCAGTGGTGGAGGTAATGCAACATCTGCAGTTTTAACATCTTTCACATCCCCCTTACCACCCTGTTCTAGTACCATGTGACTATTACACCTGTAGTCCACTTAAAGATGCCAGTGGTGGGCAATGTCGGTCCTGGAGGGCCGGAAGTAGCCCATACCCAATTGCTTACCGTATATACTCACGGATAAGTTCTTCTGCAGATAAGTCAGGGCTTGATTTTATTGTATAATTTCTGGTATTTTATAATGTTTGTCAATAAGTCAAATGCGGAAAACTCACACTGGTGGTAAAAGGGATTCCGATATGCTAACGCCCACCTGACAGAGTAACCACGGAGCACACTGCCTTTTTTTCTAAGTATTGTGCCTACGTGACCACACGGTAATACCTGAACCATTCCTAAGCAACGTTTGCACTGTTTTGTGTTTTTTGTATCTCACCATCATACACCTTTATCGTAAGAGCATCCCTTATGTAAGACGGAGTGTTCGATCAAAAGAAAATATGAAGCTGGTCTTAAATTAAACGTTGTTGAAGTAGTGAAAGAAATTGTTAACTGTGCTGATGCAACAAAATTCGATGCATCTGAGAAACTGATATGAGATTGGAGGAAGCAAGAATATGTAAAAAAAAAAATTAAAAAATTAAGTGTTGCATTTTTGAATGAGCATATAAGTCAGGGTCTGATTTTATGATCGATTTTTCAGGTTTCAAGACCCGACTTATACGTGAGTATATACGGTAATTAGAAATCACAGATCTTATTTAATTTTAGAGCTTCTTAGTTTACAATATTAGGTTTTTATATCATAGATTTCTCCCTTTCCAAGGATATCATCTAAATGTGTTGATGTCTAAAACGGATCATTTTGAGTCTGTCACATTTTTCTCTTTCTCTGTTTTATTAAACCAGATAGCGCATGATAAATCCACAAAGATGTAAATTAACAAGTTAGACAAAGAACTGCTGGCTCCCTTTGTTATTTGCATCTTATTGCTATTAAGCAGCCATTAAAAACACTGAATGCAGGTGTTTAACGCTGAAATAAGCAATTAAGGGTGAGGAACCTTAACAAGCAAGACCACTAAAATGAAGCATCAAAATGTCGCCTGAGCAATACTACGTCCTTCATCATCAAAAATTGATTCCTCATGAAGCAACTGGGTAGAAACAAAAAAACTGCTGGCACTGCGGCCCTCCAGGACTGACATAGCCACTGCTCTACGTGGTCTCAGGTTCACCTCTGATGAGGTTAAGGAAGCTGTGCAGACCTAGAATCTGAAGTTGTTAGTGGAACAATACAAGAAGTGCTTTGACCTACCAGGAGACCATGTGGACAAGTTATATAGCTGTTATGTTCATCAGTTCACAGATATCAATATTAAAGGCCATGTTGCCTTTACTGTTTGACTCTCCCTCGTACAATTCTTCCTCACACATACTGTATATTCAGACTTATGAATTAAATTCCCAGTCCCAAGCTGGTAGTATGAAGACTTTGTACGTTTGCCTTGGTGACTCTACTGGCTCTGTAAGAGTGAGCACCTTATGATGGACATGTGTTCTAACCCGGATGAGCCTTACCATTTTCAAAAGAATATTAAGGGTGCCTACATTGTCACAAGCTGTTATAATAACAAACATCTGCCCATAAACATTTTTGTTTATCATTTTATACCTGTTACTTCCATTTGCATTCTGGGATGCATTTATAAGTATATATAACACAGTTTGTTTCTAAGAATAATAAAACATTAACAAACACAGCACAGAGAATAAACTTAACTGATAAAACAGAGAAATGATGAATAGCTGCCACTCCTTACCTTGTGGTGCCTGTCTTAGTTATAAGCATTGGCTGTTTACTGTCATGCGAGCATTTAGCCGAATGACTTTGATCAGTTTCAGAACAGTTAGGATATTGCAGATCCAAACTAAGTCTGGGAGCCTTTCAGTGAAAAACTTGTGTATATAAAATGTGCTATAGAAGATGTATTGATTCATGTGATTGATAGTTTAGCAAATATTTGCATCAAGGTTATCACAAATATATGACTTCAGGCAATAAATGCACATTTTAACACATTTGACATATTGTCCAGAATTCAAAACGCATATTAATAAACTTTCCAAAGAAACATCACCCTGCTGTCACTTTTCCAGTATGTGACAGATGCAGAAAGGTGAGCGCATATCTAGTGTTCTTTGGGTTGCTCCACTTTTTACAGGGGTGTGCAATTTTACACAGTTGCCGTCATGTAGAACTATAAGCAGAAACCCTGACACAAATAATTGTACTTTAATTAAACAAATCATTTAACACAATGCTGTTCTACTTTGATACATTTTAACTACTTGGCGGATCTTTCATCTCCCCTCCATAGTATTACCACCCACATGGTAGGAGTGACCATGGAATTCCATCTTCTTCAAATGGACAGCCAGTGTGTAATGCAGTGTTCTGAAAGCTTCTTTTGTTTGGGTGCTTGAGGCCACTGTTCATGTTTTTGTGAAGTGGATTGACACACCAAAGGGGCTTCATCCAGTCCTTCAGACCTCCTCCCAAACCCACAGTAGTTTATCTACTGAAGACAAAATGTGATCCATCATCAAGATTTTTCATCCCTGTTAAAAGCTTGCCTTCCATCCTGACACCAACAAAGATAAGCAACAGTAAAGAAGGCAAGAAGAAGTGATCATCAAGGGGGAGCGCATTTGAACTGGTATTTTCCTGGTGAATTAGTTCAGATAAGTGAATATGAAGACGGCTGAGTCATCAGATCATTTGATTTTTGAACCTCCTTTTCTCTTTGTATTGTTATGAGGAGCAGGATGCTATCCAGGTAGCATTAGGTATCAGATAGGAGCTAACCCTGGACACCTTACTCACAAACATCACTCTCTCACTGACGCGTAATTCCAATAAAAACAGTCAGGATTTCATACATGTCAAGTATGAGGTGTAAAACCCACTTGGGGTGACTTTGTATCCACCTTGATGACAGTGGCCAGGAATGTCAACGCCATGATCTTAGAGATGAGGCAGCAGCACTAAGCATTGTGCAACCTGGCATTTTAAAACTTCCCGAGGGAGTGATGCCTGCTTTTTGTTTACCTTATTATTAATTCATCTGTAATTGGTAGTTTTTCTGCATTTTACTCTCCCTTTTAGGGAAAAAATAAATCCGTTTCCTGTTTGCTGGAGCTTGAAATCTCCAAAGATTATAATAGATATTGGCTGACATATGTTAAAGATACAAAATGCAGGCCCTCAATTCACCTGGTTTTAATGTGTCATTTCTGTGCTTTTAATTTATCTCCTCGATTGTCTTGTCAGCACAAAAATCTGACCAGTCCGCCTGGCCTCTTACATCAGAGTTTACATACATTGGGGCAGGGGATCATTCAAATTTTGATTTGTAAAATAAAATAGGTGATCACTCAAAATATCATGAGTAAAAAATCTTATCAATGGAGTAAAGAGGTTACCAAGAATTATAATAAAAACTAACATGCAAGGAAAATGAAGTTTTAGAAAAAAACTATATAAAGTATAGAGGTGTCTAGGTATAACAAAAGCATAAATGAAATTATAAAGTTACAGGCATCTTTATGAATATAATGAAAAATTACACAAAATATAAAAAAATAAATAAAAAATAAGCCTATGAGTAGGTAAGTGATTACAGTCAAAAGTGAAATGATAGTATAACACAAAAGCATAATTGTTTTAAGTAGGTATGTGAGTCAAAATAATACTATAAAAATACAAATAGAAAAAAATGGGAAAACAAAATTACAAGAAAAACAAAACAAAAATAAATGAAAACAAAGATGCAATATCCTATTTAATGAAACATATGAAATAGTCTATACTATTATATATACCAAATAAGACAAACGATGTACTGCATAAATACAAATGAAAAATTTAACAAAATATCAAAGACATGTAACAATAGATATTTATGCATGGGTAAGTATAATTATCAAAAATCAAAACATAACAATAATGAATAAGAGGAAAGGGAAGCATATCATGATTACATTTGTATAAAACTATTTATTAAGCTGCCTTGCAACAAGGAAATTGGGATTCACGTCCTGTGTGAAGTCTGCATGTTCCCGTTATATCTGTGTGGATTTCCTCCCACAGTCCAAAGACTGCCAGGTTAGGTGGATTAGTGTTGCTAAACTTGTCTGTAGAGGTGTGTGTGGGTGTATTCACTGGCACCCTGACCAGGGTTTGTTCATGCCTTGCGCCCGATCTTTGCTTGGATAGGCACCAGCCTCCCAGCAGCCCTGCTCTGGATAAGCAGATTTGAAAGATGGATGGATGAATATATATTAAGATAAACAAATGTCCAATGCAGGTATTAAAAGGCTGACATACTGGAGTGGGTACAATCAAAATACCTTCTGGTAGGACTGACATCTTCCAGCAGAGGCATGAATGAACTGTTACTTATTAAGAGTTTGAGATTGTGAATGATGTTTCTCTCCTGTGAGTTGAGGGCTGGTATTTCAAATGCATTGTTCTGTCCTCTAATAAAGAAGAGGAGGATAAATCAGAATAAGAATGTTTATACAGTAGATGAAGAATGTGACAGATTATGCTGTGTATTATGGGGTCAGCACGGTGGATGATTGGGGTTAGAGAGCCACTTATAAACATCAGCTCATCTGTAATCCTCCAAGTCTCTGTCGATTGTTTTTTACAAGATCAGCTAGTATTTTGTTGGTGATCCTCTGCTTGTTTATCTCTATCAGCAACAAGAGACTCAATTTAAATTTTTGTTGTTTCTAAAATCGGAAGTATTTGACAGAGGGAGCATTTATTTAAGAGAGATGACTGTTTGGATGCAAATTCTGGATTATCCTTAAATAAGGTAGGGTCCTTTTGTAAATGCACTATTTTGAGTGATCAACTATATTGTTTTAAATTAATATTTGAACAGTCTCCTGCCCTATTGTATGTATCTACTTACATGCAGGTCTCCATATACTTTATAAATACATATTGAGCATTTTATTAACCTAGTTTAGGGTTTTTGCTTTTCCTGTTGTACACTTTATTTTAATGAGCAAATGCAGACTTCAGTTTCTGTAGGTTCTCATGTGTACTTGATTTTGAACAACTGGATTTAAAACTTCAGACTCTTTTTCTGTTATTGTATTCATCTTATTATTATTTTTTTTTTGTTTCCAAGACTAAGAAACAAAGTAGTTAGCACTGTTAAACTGTCTCACAGTTTCAAGAAACTGGGTTTGAATCCTAGCTTGTTGCTATCTGAACAAGCTTTTCTCCATGTATTCTGGTTTTCTTTCTGCATCCCAATGATATCCGTGTTACTTTAGCAGGTGGCTTCGTATTATCCATGTGTGAGTGAGCCAGTGTGATTGTGTGCCCTCCTAAAGACTGGCATCTTGTTGCAGAGTTGGTTCCTGTCTTACACTTGGTGCTGTAGTGTATATGCAGTATATTCAAGGCCAGTATATTAGATTAGTAGCTATGAATGTTGCTTCTCAGTTCCATCGGTTTGGCATACCTGTCTGGTCACTTGATGTGTAGCTTGCATGTTTTTTCTGTGTCCATATTGGTTTTCTTCATATAAAGCATGTGTTGCTGTAGGTTCATTGGTGATCCTAAACTGGTCTATGTGAGTAGAGCTTGGTGCATGAAAGGGGGAATATACTGACAGCACATCCATGGCTGGTTCCTGCCTTGGTTCTTATGCTTTTGGGATTTGTTCCAGCTCCCCACAATCTTGGACTGGGATAAGTAGGACCATTTAATGAAAGAAAAAATTGAGTAAGAAGCTGTTAACATTTTCATTTGTCTCTCTCAGGACTTTTTCAGAGGTGCACCATTTTAAATTAGCTTGTCCAAGAGAATTTTTGTGGCAATGCCACCCTTAGTCATTGTCCAAGAATAACCAAACAATAGTTGGTGATCCTCTTTGAGCTTCCCCTGTATCAGGCAGGGCAGATGGTGGCCACATGTAAGCGAATAGTCTTTTGCATCCTTCTCTTCTTCAGCTTACTCTTCAAACGTGGACAGGAGAACATGCCACAGAAATGTTGACGGAAATCTCCCCCAGTTAAAAAGTAAAAAAAAGGATTAATGCAGGTGTTAAGACTACAAATGGCCATCTCCACTGCAAATGCACTGTCGGCATACAGTGGTGGCCCAATAGCTGTTGGATGAGCTGCATGTAGACCGATGGCAACATTCCTGATCAAATGATAGGGCAGGTACAGCACGGCAAAGATGAAGAGGGCTGAGTACATGACCTTGCTCAGTTTAGCCATTCTCTGCAAATGCCAGGGTTGGTGGCACTGCTTCTGCAGTCGCTGCATGCTGGTACTGTAACAATAACAAATAGCAAAGAATGGGCAAAGACAACCAGTGACTGTGCAGGTAAGAGAGAAGGGTAGGGTCTCCTTAGTGCTGCTGAAAAAAACGTAGAGGGAGCATATTGTCTTGTTGTCAGGGCAGGTCTGAATAACAGCCATCTGGGCAATGGGCACACTGAACACAAAATTAATTGTCCACACAGCAAGGCAGACCATCACAGACTGGCGCTTGGTCAGCAGAGAGAAGGAATTAATAGGGTGAGCAATGGCAAGGTAACGGTCGACACTGACACATGTGATAAAGTAGATGCTGCAGTAGAAGCAAGTGTGGTAAAGGGTGCGGTTAATTTTGCACAACCATTCGCCAAAAGGCCAAAAAAGCTGACCTAAGTGGTATTGGATGAGGAAGGGCAAGTTGAGCAGCCAGGTGACGTCAGCCAAAGCCAGATTACAGAGAAAAAATGTGCTTCTAGTCCACGACTTGATGCAGGTGAAGAAGACCCACAGTGACAGGAGATTCAGGAACAGGCCTATCACCAACACAAAGACAAAGACGCCAGGAATGAAGGACGTCTGGATCCAGAAGAGAGCTGCTCTTGTTGTGGTGTGGAGGTCACACAAATCCATTTCTGGCAGCTGCATAGAGGAATATTACAAACATAAGAGTTCATAGTTGACATATATATCACAAAATTCATCTCCTACTTTATTAAATATAACTTGAATGTGCTATAATATGTGATAAAGGCCTTCTGTATCCATGACTCCAGTTCAGTCTTCATTTCCATACCAGACAGTCCAAAGACATGCAGGTTAGGTGAATTGGCGATCCTAAATTGTCTCTAGTGTGTGCTTGGTGTGTGTGCCCTACGATGGCTGGCGCCCTGCCCAGGGCTTGTTTCCTGCCTTGTGCCCTGTGTTGGCTGGGATTGGCTCCAGCAGACCCCCGTGACCCTGTAGTTAGGATATAGCGGGTTGGATAATGGATGGATGCATTCTCTATTTTCTTGGATCTGGTCACATTCAGAACATTCCATAGAATATGTACAGTGTGAGGATTAGGTTCAAAGCACTGGGAAAATAAGGCACTTTGATATTCTCAGACAGACAGACAGACAGATAGATAGATAGATAGATAGATAGATAGATAGATAGATAGAACTATCTATATATCTAACGAATGAACGAATGAACAAAAGAACTTTATTTGTCACCACCAGGAAATCTGTCTTTTTACAGAAGCTCTGTATGACTAATGACTTTGAATATATGCTACATATTGTACATGCATACATCCTCAAACCTGCTTAATTTAATACAGTGGCTATCAGAGCCTCACTGGGAAGAAGACAGGAAACAATTCTGGACAAGACATCAGACACCCCATAGCGCAAGACAAAATGTTGACGAGAGGAGCTGGTTCAGCTCATATCCAATATAACAAGTTGAACTACTTTACAACACCTTTGTCTCTTCTTAAACAAGTGAATATGAAAACACATTAATTTATCAATTGGCTTTTCATATAAAGTGACAGTTATTTCCATGCATTAATTTTCTGAATCTCTTTTTACTATCTTATGGTTGTATAAAACCAGAGTATTAGACAGAATCCAGTTCAGAATGGGAATCACAGAACACACTTAGACATACATCCACATGCACTCATCGGAGTCACCCATCATCCTGGCAGATTACAGCTCATTTTTTTTTACTGTGTCCTGTACACCTAGCAGTATTACTAGTAGTGCCAATACTATTAATCAAATAGTACAGACTGCGTGGAGACATAACAGGCCTTCTATGTATTAATTAATTAAAAGGCAACAAGTGCAGTACATTCACTAATCAACAACTCTTTCTTAAACATTTTATGAAAAAATGAAAGTACACTACACATTAGTAGTGGCTAAAGTGACTCCCCAGTCACCATGTGAAATCACTTTGAGTAGTGAGAAAAGCACCATATAAATGGAATTACATATAATTATTACAAAATAACTAAGCTGCTATTGCAGCCCGAGTTGGTCCAGAGGGGACCCTTATGAACCAAATAGTCTTCTCTCAGAGGTGTTGAATCAGAGATTGTTTGCTTTACTCATGCTGACAGATGGCCTCCCTCCAGCGTACAACCTTGTATTGTAATAGGTGAGATAGCCATCTGTTTACAGTCTTGTTCTGCAACATCCAGGAGAACATTACAAATAATCCATTAGCAATCCATCCAGCAGTGATATTCCTCCTGAAGTATAAAGGTGTGCTTACCTGTCCCTGTGTCTGGCCCATGTGTCAACCAGAGCTCAGATGTGTCAGTGTGTCAGCAGACAGCTGGCTCTTCAGGCCACGGCAAAGGTTGAGTATGTTTGCAGACAGCTCATGCAAGCAAGTTCTTCTGAAATAAAAAATAATAATTATGTGACATTACAAAGCGACATCTAGCCACCATTTTTCTGAAACAGATGTTCCACTACATTAAACCTGAGCGTATGAACAGAACTTAACACCTTAACAGTGTCATCTTCAGACAGAGGAGTAGCTTCAGTGACATACTTTTGTCACTGTCCTGCTCCACTGACAGACTGAGGAGATCGTTCCTCCCCCACACTATGCGACTCTTCAATTCCACCCACGGGAGTAAATGCGAACATTAATTTTATTTTAATTCTTTTCATTTTTATTACTATTTAATTTAATATTGTTTCTTTGTATCAGTATACTGCTGCTGGATTATGTGAATTTCCCCTTGGGATTAATAAAGTATCTATCTATCTATCTATCTATCTATCTATCTATCTATCTATCTATCTATCTATCTATCTATCTATCTAATTCTGAATGGAATACCAGTCTATTGTGGGCCACTTTCACCCTCACTCACCAGTGGGTCTAACGCACACATTATTAGGATGTAAGAGGAGACTAGAACATCCAAAGGAAACCCACGCTTACATGGGGTTGAACTTCACAAAGTCTTTAATCAGCCCTGACAATGGAACACAGGTCCTTGGAGCTGTGAGGCACCACCAACACACTGTGTTATATCATATCAAAACTAATACGAAGAAAAAATTGCCAGTTCATGCACAAACATTTAGAAATACAGCTCACATCAGTGTTGCTCTACCACCTACCTGATGTCAAATTTCCTCTCTTCCGCTGCTACTCCTTGATACCAAATTCAAAATAAACTGAGCCCAGCACTGTTGAAATGATGGCACCTGATCTCTCCTTCACTTTACCTTCTCTAAGCTCCCAGCATCTTGCAGACGACCCCTAATCCGGTTGAACTGTAGACACTAGGCAGCCTTTGGTCATCATGTCTGGTTTGGTGGTTTAAGAAGAAGAAATAAAAAGAAAAATATAACTTGCCCAGAAATTCAAAAAGATAAGCTCATTCTCTTTATTCCTCTTCCATGAGAATTTCCCTCAGGAAAAAGAACAACATGCAAAGCAACATCCCACCCGACCTGAACACTGGTGTTCTGCTGAAATGCTTGGCGTACTTAATATTTTTTCTTACATGAACAGCTGGGGGAGATAAACAATACTGAAGCACTAATGGAAATCTAATGGGCAATTTTCCTGTCACACATCTTTGTTGCCAGACATTTGTTGGACCAAGTGTGTTTGATGTGTGGTGACTCCTGGAAACACACAGTTTTGCAAACATAAATAGAGAAAAACAACAAAAAAGAGAGATCAAGATAGAGCTTTGAACTCCAGCTTGGAGAGATAAGCCGGGAACGCTTTCAGTGAGGTGTGTGTCAACACTGGCAGTCAGAGGGACCCTTGTGTTTGGACATGAACCCATTTAAAGGGCCAGGCAAGAGGATGGTGCAGCCTCCCTTTCTTTGTTTGTCATAATTAAGAAGTCAAAGGTATTTGTGTTAATTGATTAAGAGCAAAACGTGAGGAACCATAATCATACTGAAATTAAACCAAGTAGAGCAGGTGGTTGAATTTCACCAGCTACTTTTCACATGTTGTCCTCTGTCCACTTGGAGGCTTGATCATGTACATAATGAGATTCTGACCCCATTCTTTGAATGATGCTGTTGTTACTGTAACAGAAGTGATGGATATGATGTACATACTCTTATTTTAGTTACCTTTTAAGAAGGATAATGCTAAGATTTTTGCATTGAAGAACTTTTTTTGTCAGTTTACAGGTGCCGGTCATAAAATTAGAATATCATGACAAAGTTGATTTATTTCAGTAATAAACTAATGAAAGTCCCAAATTCAGTATCTCGGAAAATTAGAATATCAGTTAAGACCAATACTAAAAAAGGATTTTTAGAAATGTTGGCCAACTGAGAGGTATGAACATGAAAAGTATGAGCATGTACAGCACTCAATATTTAGTTGGGGCTCCTTTGGCCTGGATTACTGCAGCAATGCGGCGTGACATGGAGTCGATCAGTCTGTGGCACTGCTCAGGTGTTATGAGAGCCTATGTTGCTCAGATAGTGGCCTTCAGCTCTTCTGAATTGTTGGGTCTGGCGTATTGCATCTTCCTCTTCACAATACCCAATAGATTTTCTATGGGGTTAAGGTCAGGCGAGTTTGCTGGCCAATCAAGAACAGGGATACCATGGTCCTTAAACCAGGTACTGGTAGTTTTGGCACTTTGTGCAGGTGCCAGGTCCTGTTGGAAAATGAAATCTGCATCTCCATAAAGTTCGTCAGCAGCAGGAAGCATGAAGTGCTCTAAAACTTCCTGGTAGATGGCTGCATTGACCTTGGACCTCAGAAAACACAATGGACCAACACCAGCAGATGACATGGCACCCCAAACCATCATTGACTGTGAAAACTTTACACTGGACCTCAAGCCACATGGATTCTGTGCCTCTCCTCTCTTCCTCCAGACTCTGGGACCTTGATTTCCAAAGGAAATGCAAAATTTACTTTCATCAGAGAACATAACTTTGGACCACTCAGCAGCAGTTTTGTCTTTAGCCCAGGCGAGATGCTTCTGACGCTGTCTCTTGTTCAAGAGTGGCTTGACACAAGGAATGCGACAGCTGAAACCCATGTCTTGCATACGTCTGTGCGTGGTGGTTCTTGAAGCACTGACTCCAGCTGCTGTCCACTCTTTGTGAATCTCCCCCACAGTTTAGAATGGGTTTTATTTCACAATCCTCTCAAGGGTGCGGTTATCCCTATTGCTTGTACACTTTTTTCTACCACATCTTGTCCTTCCTTTTGCCTCTCTATTAATGTGCTTGGGCACAGAGCTCTGTGAACAGCCAGCCTCTTTAGCAATGACCTTTTGTGTCTTGCCCTCCTTGTGCAAGGTGTCAATGGTCGTCCTTTGGACAACTGTCAAGTCAGCAGTCTTCCCCATGATTGTGTAACCTACAGAACTAGACTGAGAGACCATTTAAAGGCTTTTGCAGGTTTTTTGAGTTAATTAGGTGATTAGAGTGTGGCACCAGGTGTCTTCAATATTGAACCTTTTCACAATATTCTAATTAATACTGAATTTGGGACTTTGATTAGTTGTCAGTTATGATCATCAAAATTAACAGAAATAAACATTTGAAATACATCAGTCTGTGTGTAATGAATGAATCTAATATACAAGTTTCACTTTTTGAATGGAATTACTGAAATAAATCAACTTTGTCATGATATTCTAATTTTATGACGACACCTGTATATTGGCTAGCTGTTGTCACATGATTCACTCCCTGCTACAGAATGCTCTAAATGACATGCTCTACTTTTTAGCCTACTTGTAGCTTAATAGTTTGACACAACATGGTCTTGTTTGGTACTGCTTGAAGCAAGCTTTTAGGGACCAGTCAGATTCTTTTGCCCATTATGATGAGGGGCTTATTTTCAAGAGCCATTCTCTTGGAACTGCTGTGTTATGCTTGGTACTGAAAGACAGACTGCCTTAAACCAGGTTATAGCAGTTAATTTCCAAGTTTTAACAATGGTTGGTTTTCTGGCACAGGAAACTTCCTGGCTGGCAGACAAAGAATATCTCAGCCAAGTTTAATCTCAATTGTGCCTGAAGCCATAAATGACAGAATAGATACTACATTTAGTTTCCATATGGTTTGGCTGTACATCTCTCTATTATAATAAAAAAAATCCTGGGACAAAACAAAACTTTTTAGCCTGGGTCGAGACGTGACTTTTTCAGAGAGATGCTTTCATGTCCCGCGAGACAAGACTTTGTGCCAAGAGATTTAACCATGCCCGGTGCTGGAAATAAAAGATAAAGAGTAGATGACAAAGTAGAACGTCGTAAAGAGGTTCAAAAACGTTAATTGTGATACACATGCAGAGCAGGTTGGAGATAATGAAAGTACTAAAATTCGAAAGTCTCAAAAAAATGATAGTAAAGATCGCATTAGCGCAAACAAATGGAAATTATTACTTGGTGAAATAACGTAACAGTGAAAAGAGATCAAATACATTGTTCGGATTTAAACTTTAAGTCGGAGACTTGTAGATCTTCTAATTCGTGTTGCCATCAGGGAAAAGTTGTGTTTCTTCCCAATGAAGAGGTGTATCCGCGAGAATTAAAAGATTTGTTGTTTGGTGAAAGTGAAATCCATATACGCGAGCGGCAGAGATGTGAAGTGGCTGACATGTAGTGCAGGCCGGAGGGGTTGGTGAGCAGGTTTTGTGAGGCAGGAACAATCTCTGAACAGGGCACCAGATCATCACTAGCGATGCACCACCATGTCCTCACATGTTTAATTATTAAAAGTATGGATTATTTAAATTAAGTTGAACTTTTATCTGTATAATATAATAAACATATTTTGCTGCATTTCATCTTAAAAATGATATCGTCATCATATGTAAATATGTGCTTTATAAAGTGGCTCAGGTTATGCAATATTATAACTGTATCTCAAGTTTACAGTGAGGTGATTGTACTAATAAGTACAAACAGTTCTACAAGGAGCACTTGATGGACTGATGGAGTATGTTTATAATTCTTGGGATGAAACTGTTTCTGAACCGCGAGGTCCGTACAGGAAAGGCTTTGAAGCGCATGCCGTGTGAGAGCAGTTCAATAGACAGCATGGCTGAGGCAGCGTGTGCTTGATGCTGTATACCGATAATTCTCTTTCCGATCAGCTGCTGTAGAGCTGTGATTCCACACTCAGATACAGTGTGATAAATACTCCGAGTGGTGGAATGAGAGTAATATGGAAAAAGATGATCCGCTGTGGCAACCCCTAACAGGAGCAGCTGAAAGAAGAAGAAGAAGGTGCAGTGAGAGTAACAACGCTAAAGCAGCTGTGGTATTTAGAATAGTTTGGCCATTCCGTGGACCATAATATTGTTACTGGTTAATTACAATCACATGCATTAAACTAATAAACATTCATCCATCCATTATCCAACCCGCTATATCCTAACTACAGGGTCACAGGGGTCTGCTGGAGCCAACACAGGGCGCAAGGCAGGAAACAAACTCTGGGCAGAGCGCCACACCAAGCACCCAATAGGGACAATTTAGAATCACCAATGCACCTAACCTGCATGTCTTTGGACTGTGGGAGGAAACCAGAGCACCCGGAGGAAACCCACGCAGACACGGGGAGAACATGCAAACTCCACGCAGAGAGGGCCCAGGAAGCGAACCCGGGTGATCTAACTGTGAGGCAGCAGCACTACCCACTGCGCCACCATGCTGCCCAGCTAATGAACAATATGTGGTTAATTTCAGTGTACTGTATTTATAAAGCCGCATCAGGGACGTGGATCTGAAAAAGAAAAGGTAACCACACAGGAACAGTAGCACTGCTTTGACGCTGGGTGACACTGGTCTGCAAAACTGAACACAGAACTTGCGTACAACAGGGCATGAGCTATCGTGGAAATGTGTGTGGCTTTACGCCAAGTTTAGGTTTTATACATCGCGATTTAAATGTGGAAACGTTCTTATGGAACATTTTTGTGCGTACGCACTGTTTATACATGAGGCCCCTGGTCCTTCCAGTGTGGGGGTGTCCTGGCCACACAGCACAAATGTACCCAAGTATTATTAGCTACACAAAGTGGTAAAATGTATGTACATAGTAAGCAAAACACAAAGAGTATTAATCCAGAAAATACACAGAGAAGAGACTTCCAGATACATAAAATGAAAAGGTATATTTTATGATTCTTATCATTACTTTATTGGGATTTACAGTATATTTCCATAATTTTATAATAAACTGAACCATGAATATATATATATATATATATATATATATATATATATATATATATATATATATATATATATACCATGTCTTTGAAGCACATATTTGGCCATATTGTTACATTTGTAGACTCTTTAATTATAACAGTACTGATGGTTTATAGAAATCTATACAAAGTAAACTTTCAATTTAAATGATTAAATACAAATTTATAAATAACAAGCAGCAATAAAAAATTAGAAAATTATCAACTCATGATTATTTCAGCTTCTTCACTTTAAATACACAAAGTTTCTTCTTCATAAGGCATTGACAGGTTATGATTTGACTGGCAGCACACATTTGGCTCCCTTAAAAGATGGCACTGCCCTTGGGTTGTGAGTCTTCTAAGCCGGAGAAAGTGTCTCTCACTTTGCCATTGGGCATCTGGTATTACAACAGAGCTGTACAATGAACACCACAAATGTTTATGGGTTCAAGACAAAAGCACTGAAGGTCTCCATATGTAACACATGAATGCATAGTCCTAAACAAGGCATACTCTTTTTCAGCATGACAAAATAAGATCTGCAGTTGTATAGGGAGAAAGAAACTACCCAGGAACGCAGGAAAAAGAAATGAATCTCACAATCCATTCAAAGCAGAATAGACACTAGATGGTGCCTACTAGATGCAAAGGGGAGCTTAAGGAGTTAAATAAATAAATAAATAAGTAGCCAAGAAAGGAATGGCATCCTAGTAACTGAAGGAGGGATGCCGAGGTCAAAATACCTGGGAAGGGAAAAGTTGTGCCATTAAGGACAGCTGAGGACTGCGGTATGAGCTTCTAACTCAAAGACTTTGGGAACTCTACAATAAAAAGAGATATTGTCTCAACAGTCATGGCACAACTTTTTTGGGCAGTTTGTATGATTGCAATATGAAACTAGTGCTGCTGCAGTTGAAATTTAACTTTACCCTTTTAAATATATTTGTTATCGATACAATAAAAAGCAACCTATGGTTATGTGTATTTCTCCAGCAGTTACTTAGTTGTCACAGTCACTTTAAGATGATCCGTGAACTAAAAGTAGCTTGTGAGCTGGGATATATATGACCTTGTGTTACCTGAGGATAATGACTTTGAGGTGGGACGTAACAGCTCGAGATTCTTGCTAAGAGGAAGACTTTGGGCAAGTAAGTTATTTTTTTTCCCCATTTGATTCATGGTCCGAGAAGCCCTACATTAAGGCCCTATTAGGACAGACCAGAAGTGTTTCCTTTCTCCTATTGTTAATCCTTCCACTCATTTATATTTTAAAGCCCTTATTTTTGTGATCTGGCGTACAGAACCGTGGGTAGCAGCATTAAGTGTTTCTGTCCTAGTAGTCATCCTGCCATTTATATGACCTGCATGTTTTAGAATTTTTTATTTTGACATACTTCATTAAAATCCCCGAGAAATTTCTTTTCACATAACCGTTGGGGCACAGAGTGCAGGGTCAGCCATTATACAGCCCCGTGGAGCAATTTCCAGGTTAAGGGCCCAACGATGTGTTCAGTATATTGAGGTGCCAAAGCCTATTCTAACAACAAGAAAAAAAAATACAAACACAAAATTGAAGACACAAACATAATGCATAGACTAATATATACTGTACATACAGGCAAAATCAGATACTGTATGTTTAGCGAAAAAGTATACATGCATAATACAGTTATAGATGATGGGCTTCACCCATATATACTCCGGTACAGTCACATATGCATAACAGCACAAACACAGTAAAGTATTCCATCAAACATGTGCAATATACAGTATATGCACAAGCATATGCCTCAATGTTTGTATACTGTGACGGGATGCCAACAATACCCATTTCTAGGCTATATTATTGACCAATCAGCACATTAGTTTTACAGTTTACAGGCCTTCAAAGTGTTTCAAATGCTTCCTGATATTTTTGTTTTATTTTAAATCTAGCACGGCTCCTCTGGGAATGATTTTTGGTGAACTGAGATCCATGGACCTCCACGAGTGCATAAAATACAGCCCCCTCCACCACCACCACATTTAGAGATCAGAAAGTGCCATCCCTGGAGGGAGAACACATTTGCCTTCAACACTTTTTATAAAGTTTCCAATATGGTGATCGTAATTAGTCCGGAGAGGGTAGTGTAAAGAGAGTACAAAGTGCAGAAGTATTTGGTGATGTAGGGCTATTTGCTTTTCTCAGTATAGGCACATATATCAAACATTTTATTATAAATAAAGAAATTCATAGTACACCCAGATGTGCACACACCCACACATGCACGCACAAAGCAGTAGGCACTGTAGGGCAATGACAACCTGGCATCAAATACAATGACAAGGGCACTTGTGTTTTTTGACCATGGTTACAACCAACATGACATCTCGCTAGTGATTTGTGGATTTTTGTAGTTTAATGCCATTTTTGGGATCACTAAAGACTCTTTAGTTAATACTAATGCTAGGAAAGAAACTGCATTTATTCAGAAGTGCGCACAGACTCATTGTAGAATCTGGGGTGTTCCCCTCTGTGTTTTGCTAAACTCTCACACTTTGAACAAATTCAGAATAACATTTGTTTTTTAACAGAGACGCCTTTGCTGGCCGTACCTGCCTCAAATCTACGCTGCTGGAACCTGAGGAATGCAGAAATAGTGCTTTTATAATGCTTCACAGGGACGGCTCAAAGACAAAGTACGCAAATAAAGGAAAACTGTAGCCATTAAATGAGATGCACCGGAGGAAACGTCCATTAAAGGGGGGCATCCAAAATGGTTAAATTAACACAAAATATCGATAATATGACACAGAAGGAATGCTAACCATCAAGTCTGTTAAATATTTAACAAATATTCATAGCCAAGGCTAAGCTGTCTCAGATATCAGATACTAAGTGGGATTCACTTCAGGCAGGTCAAGTCGACGGAAACTGTGGCTCACCCAGAAAAGAAGTGTCAATCACAAAGGGTGTACCACACGCACTTAGACAGAAAGGCGAGGGCAAATGGTTGACTGACAAATTAAGAAAAAACAAAAATCCCTTCAATCTTATCAGGAAGATCACCCTTCATAATCCGAGATTGACCTGTGACTGGTGGATTCACCTTTACAAAAATAAAGTCTGAGAAATCTTAATCATAAGCTTTCCTTTCATCTTTCACTTGTGGTGCACTTTCAATAAACTCTGGCATCAGCTTGAGTACAGCTATAGATATAATCAAAATACGGGATGGAATTCAGCCGCTCACATTCAGGAGAATTTTTTAACACAGAAATCTGAAAACATTGTATGGTATTGTTGAATAATTGATAAATATTCTGTTTGTCCTTTCACCTTCAATCTCTGCTTGATTCGGGCTCTCTGCTTCACGCCATATTGTATGTACATACATTGCACAAACAGAGTAAGTTGTCTAAGAGAAGCAAATCCGCTTGAAATGATCTGGGATAGAGAAGCTCAGCGTTTTCAGCCTACGCCCTTCACTTCTTTGCATATATTCTTGCCTTTATTTGGTTAATGTTTTGCTTACCCATACCAGATACTTGTTTCTGACAATGTAGTTATAGTATCTAGTTGGTTATCTGTTTACGTGTTTCATACTTTTTCACAGCAATGCAGCTTTAAAAGAAAAGGCAGCCAAAGTGTGTAGTTCAGCACTCAGTTCCCAAGTGTGACCAGAATCTGACCTTGACACCTGCAGTACTTTCGAATCAACTGTTTACTGGTCAGGCCTATTACAGAATTCCAATCTATGGCACCATCAAAGGATTGGGACTGTGGCGGCCTTGGTGGTCATGTAGACATACAGTAGGGTAAGATATTCCATTTTCTGTCCTCAGTAAAACATGGCTCTAGAAGTGGGGAGCTGCTCTGCTTTGAGACATTAACTGAAATTTACCAACCAGAATGACACTGGAAACTTTGGCTGCCCCATTTAAGGTCCTCATGGAAATGACCACTGTTGAGTGCAAGTCCCTAGCCCTGGAGTAATCTGTTTAATAACCGGGTCCATCTTGCAGATTATGGCCAAGAGTGTCTGTACGCAGGTTCAATGGTAGAAAAGGCCAGAAGCCCCAAAGTTGTGGGCTACATGACTTCGGAGAAGACTTCATGCTTCTGCGCCTCTACGATGGCACTTTGGGTGTGATTTCCTTGCTCTTCCAGCTGCGCCCTAAGCTTCTGGATCTCATATTCGTGCAAGTACTCCTGTGTAAGGAAACGCTCTCGCTTGATTCGAGCCTTCACTTCAGAAGGTACGTCAGGAATCATCCAGGCCACAAAGAATTTCACAACGAAGACAACATGCTGAAGGGGGAACAAAATCAAGAGTTAATCATTGGTCCACATTGGTATTGCAGTTAAAAATGTAAAAACCCTTTAGACTCAAATACGTGCCAACACAAGGGCAACAGAACATGGAAGTGAGGATCTTGAATAAGCACTAAAATTGCATTGTGGTATCCAATGGGGGAAATTACTTCGGTTCAGGACCAAATTGGGTTACAACCAGAGTTTTGGAACGAATTATGGTCGTGAACCGAGGTTCCACTGTATTACTGTCAGACAAAATTACAGGCATTTTTACGGAAATACAAACCAGTATTACTGCGAGAGAAAATTAAAGGCACACAATACAGTGACGCATATTACAACCACATACAAGGTCCCTTGCCATTTAATATAGACTGTTCCTACTAATGTTTATGCACTACTGTTCTAGCGCCCGTTATTGTAACGGGCTTAATGTCTACTAATATATAACTGTCAAATGTTAGGATGAAAAAGATGCAAAAAAATCAATTAACCTAGTAACAGACTTTGTAAGGTCTGTGTGTGTGCAATTGATTTACCAGTTTACTGAGTGAAAAGTTAGATTCAGGATAGGGAGAGACTAAAATATTCTGTTAGTAATACCTTGACTATTTATACCTTTTCAGGTTTTGCTCTGACCTCAACATACATAACCACTTGAACACGAGATTAAGGGGTGTCATAGCGGTGGAGTCTGAATGCTTGACATGCACTTGGCTACATGGGCTTTCTGCAGAGTAGTGACTTGACAACTGAAGGATTCATGTACTAAATGATTCGCACATTTCTCAGGCAAACATAGTTATGTAGAGTTAGACCATAGTACCTTTCGCATAATGAAAATCATTTAACAGCTTCTTTCATCTGTACAACAGGAGAAACAACTCAATCAGTCATTTAAACTGATTGAGTTTGTCTGCTGCTCAAAAGTTAAAATCTCTGTGTCTCGCTGAAACTCCTGGGTACAACATATTACTCAATGCTTACTGTAACAAACAATCCAGGCTCCATGTAAAAATAATGTCATGGTTGCTATCTGGATGGGCCACCTTCCCTTGGTCAATAATACAACTTTATGGCATCCTTTTTTTCAAGTTACCTATTGGGGTGGGCCACACCTTTCACTGCCTAGTTGTATTCCTCTGGTTTCTCTGGTTGTGTGTGTACTTTTGCCCTTTATTAGTACTAGAAACTCACGTTTTCTGCGCAGGATAACCCACAACATCAACTCCATAATTCATTTGCTGAATGTACATGATTATAAGGATTCAGAATATATTCTGTCTCAAACAAGCATAGTTCATTGCTAAGCACACTCAGACATACATCACTACTCATTCATACCAAGGCAATGTAATGACATCAATTACCTTAGTGCATATGTCATTGGGACATAGAAGAACACCAGAGAAGCCAGAGAAAAGCTATACAGATCCAAGGTGAGCAAGTAAATTACACAAAGACACTGACAGGTCTGGAAAGAAAACTGAGGTCTCTGTGGCTTTGAGACAGTGGAATTTGCCCCTCAACCACCGAGCAGCCGTCTAGCCAGAAGTCCTCATGACCATCATCATCAAGTCCTTCCATGAGAACCCTGAATACAATGAGGACTGTTTCATTTATGTTAGGTAGAATGCCCAGAGGGGACTGGGCGGTCTCTTGGTCTGGAACCCCTGCAGATTTTATTTTTTTCTCTCCAGCTGTCTGGAGTTTTTTTTTGTTTTTTCTGTCCTCCCTGGCCATCGGACCTTACTCCTTTTCTATGTTAATTAGTGTTGTCTTATTTTAATTCTTACTTTGTCTTTTTTTTCTCTTTTCTTCGTCATGTAAAGCACTTTGAGCTACATTATTTGTATGAAAATGTGCTATATAAATACATCTTGTTGTTGTTGTCTAACTTAATTTATGATATACTAATTTCACGTTTGCTTGGTGATAGCAAAGTGATGAGAATCACTGCAAAATACAATAAAAAATTAATTGCAATTTAGGGCATCAATGAAAATATATATTTTAACTTGCAGTTCTCATTAAAAGGTTTGTACGGAGGCAGTAAAAATAGAAGAATGAAAATATATTATTTCAGATGGCCCTCTGTGACACTAACAGGATAATAATGGGTACAGAAAATGGTTCATGAAAGGTCTTGCTCAGTTGAACACAATTGTTTAACTGAGGGATGAGAAGCAAATGATTCTCCTAAAAGGTAAATGAAAATATAATTTCAGATTAAAATCACACAGGACTTGAATTTATGACTTCCAGACCCCAAACAGCATTTCCTTTCTGGTGGTATATGTGTTTTATTTTTAACTGATTATATTACATTGCATGTCATGCATGTGCAAATGAGAGATAACTTGAACGGTCATCGAGTAGTAATTCCACCCCGAGCCGAGGGGTGGCGCTGTTACCTAATGTTTCTCCTTCTCTCTCTTATTAACAGATCTGATGACTGACTGTATCAGTGTTGTCACTTCCAAGTCGCAGTCCTCTGACCTGCTCCTTCCACTCTGGCCTCCTCCCAAATGATTCCACCACCATCTTGGGTCAGACTGTTTTTGGACTCAAGTCTGAAAAGACATTGCTTGTTGTTTTTGTCTTTTTGTCATCAATTATACAGGGTTCGTCTTCAAGGTGCTACAACTCTTCCTATTCTCAATGTGTTTTTCTTATATTACATTTAAATATATTATGGCAATCCTAAATTGGGTTCATTAGACTGTGGGTGTGTGCATGTTTCTGCTCTACAATGGACTAACCCTCAGCTCAGTAATAGTCCTGCATAATGATGTTGACAGGATAGTCTCTGGACCTCCCCTTGTCCCTTAACTGGATTAAACAAGTTTGACAATATGATATTGTGTTATACACATAATAATCTGTGGTAGTGTGCACTCATTCTAATGGATTACGCTACACTACACTACACTACAACATAATATAATATAATATAATATTATAATATTATAATATAATACAATACACTACAATTTTGAATGTGCCTGCTGTAAATTCAGTATGCACAGTAGTTCATTAAATTGGAATATATAGGGTGGTCCAGATCAAATTATGCAATTTTCATTATGCTATAACTTATTAAGTTTGTTACATAGAAAATTACCCAAAAAATCCCGGACCATCGAGAAGTGTGTGAACTGATGACATGAAGAATCATCTTTGCGCTAAACTGGAATCGTCCCCACATAAATCAAAGCCATCCAGATGATCTGGATCTGCATAATTAGATCTGGACCACCCTGTATGCCATAAAGCTGTGTGGGATAGTGATTAAAGCATAGAACTTTAAACCCTGAGGTTGTGGGTTCAAATCCTACTACTGACACTGTGGACCTTGAGGAAGTCATTTCATTTGCCTGTGCTCCAATTTGAAAGCAAACAAAGACTAACCAATTGTATCTCAAATGTTACAAGTTGTATGTGTCAGGTAAATAATTAAGGAATTCAGTTATCTGAACAATACGTATTTGTAGGATGTTTTCAAATTAAAGAATGTCATTCCTTTGTTCTCAAATATTTTACTTTACTTTTATAATGGAGGCCATTTTGAACACCCATTGATGCCGAGCCAATGCTAACAGACAGCCGACAAGAAAGTGTGATAGAAAGGATCACCATTGCCATTCATATTTACCTCAAGAAAATCTCCTGAGCTCATCATCTGTCATGGTCAAGGAGGTTGCAGAAGAAATCGGTACAGATGATAAAATTTAGGGTTACTATTTAATTATTAAAAAAATTCTGTGAGATCAATTTAATGAATGCGCCTTTGAGAATTTTGAAGACAAAATGAAAATCTTTTGCCATTTATTTCCCAATTACGTTGTCGTCTTGTGTAATGAGAATATAATTCTTTAACAAATTTATGCAATTTTACGTTTAGTCCGATTTTTCAATTAACTTGTCCTTACTTTAGACTGGAACATAAAATACAGTGAAAAGTCTTTTAGTCACCAAATGTCCACCTTTCAAACATTTCTAGGAAGGAGCTAGATTAGCATATCTGGACAGGGTATACAGTATTTAGAGTACTTTTGGCATGTACTATTAAAGCAAATAAAAATTGAGCCAGGATCCTGTATAAACTGTACAGACTAAAAAGTATCCATTTTCATTCTTGTTTAAGCATAGAAAATGAGCAGGATAGGTACAACACATCTCTCAATTTTACAAAACAGTATTTTAATATATACTGAAAGCAAAAGTATGAAGTGACCTGCTCTGAAGCACAGATGTTATGACAAAATTTCAATGGGGACAGTTCTAATGCAAGTCCATTATAGACAGAAAAAGTTGTTCATGATCTATCTGTAAAGTGCTGCCAAGACTAAAAAAGGCACAGCATTAAACAGATTTGTGGCTAATTCTGATTAAGTTTTTTGTAATGGATGGAAATATTTGAGGTAAGAACACCCAAATATGCCTATTGTGTTTATCTTCTGCATTGAAGATATTCACCTGGTACCCTTACAATAAGATACTATATAATACTTACTTTGCATAAATGGCTTTCCTATCCCATCTCCCAGAAGAGTCCGTGTTATATATTTATATTTATTCAACTGTTCATTTTGATGTATAAATGTGCAGTTTAAATGCTTTATATATGTCCATTTTTTTATAACTGGAGCACCAACAGGTTAATTTACCTGCACAGGTAACACAGTGGATTTCCATGAGTAGCTGAACAGTTCAGCACTTCAATGAGTAAGCCAACCTGTCAGTAACACAGTGATTGTGGATTTGTCCATCATCAAAGATGCTGAAAAAAGCTGCAGCTTTGAAGGTACCACATTGATCAAGGACATGAACAGGGTCGTACAAACAAAGAGGCTCCTCAGAAGGGTAAGGACTGGCAGGCAAGCCAAGTGTCATGAATTACAGAATGTCTGTATTCACACGTTAAACAAGGGTAGAGGGTAAAAAAATGACCTACCTCCATAATAATGATGAAGGCCATCTTTGCAGCTAGAATATGCCAAAACTGCATAGTATGAGTATATTCCTTCTCATGTCCTGGTGGGTAGCGGTAATCCCGATACCTGCAGAACATATTAAAAAAAATAAGAGAAAAATAACCTAGCGAAGCAAAGCGAGTATCTTCTAATCCACAATAAAGGCTATCAGCATTCTTAAACATGTCTGTATTTATTGTTGGTCCTCAAGGTTAGAAAATGGTTAGAAGAAAAACCTGTAGTCACTGTGGCCCTCCAGAATTGGAGCTGAGTACCCTGATTAAACTGAACAAAGACATAAAATAGATGTCCCACATTTTATAATAAACATTGTAAATTCATACATCAGATCCATACTTGGAACACCTTAAAATAAAATATCTATGAGACAGAATTGATTCTTTTAACATAAACATTAGCGACAAAACACCTTAGTTAAAGGGCTTTGTAAGTCAATAACTAAAAACTGAACTGAAAACAAAAATTACAATATAAAGCATTCCATAATCAACTACCATATGTGAGCAAATTGTCTTCTTCCTTTGAAAAATCAGAATTCAAAATGAGAACACATCACTCTATTACAACAAAAAAATCCTGGAGAGAAACAGTAGAGCGACGAGACGTGATCTTCAAATTAAAATCATGGAAGACACTTAAAAGACCCAGGAGACTAAAGAGATTGGCCACTGAGCGTCTCGCGGGGACCTTAAACATGAGACTTTGTGCCAAGAGATTGACCCAGGACCGTCTCGCGATGACATAGAACATGTGATTCTTGCAAGACACGCCCTACTTACAACCAAATAAGAGCACGGGGAGGAACACACTCAGTCGTGTTTTGACTTTGAGCACACACAACACACATCCAGAGCTCTCACTGCAGATAAAGCGTATAAGGACAATACGTTACAGATGAAATGTCGATGACTAAGCCTAGAAAAAAGCAGTGTGGAGAAAAGAGACTCAAAAGCGTTGAAGAGACAAAAAAAAAATAATCTAGGTGTAAATTCAGAAAATAAGGAAAGTAATTATCAGCCCGGAACACGTCCAATCCAGACATTGGTGCTATACACCTGCAGAGCAGGTTAGAGATTATGAAAGCAGTGGAATTCGAAAGGCTCAAAAAATAAACGTTGGTGCGATACACATGTGGAGAAAGTTAAAGAATATGAAAGTTGGAAATTTAGAAAACATAAAAAAATGAAAGTAAAGATCTTATTACTCGATTGTAAAGAAATTATAACTCGAAAAAGGGAAAATAATCACCATGGACCAGGTGTCATTGAAACAAAAGCTGGATAAAGTGAGGTCAGAAATAAAAGACAGAGTAGAAAACAAAGTAAAACTTTATAAAGAGGTTAAAAAACAAGGGGCCAAACACATGCAGAGCAGGTTAGAGATAATGAAAACTGGAATTCAAAAGACTCAAAAAAAACGTAGGCGCGAAAGACATGCAGAGCAAGATACAGAATAAGAAAGCAGCAAACAACGACAGTGTCAAAACAAAGAAAGTAAACATCGCATTAGCGCAATGAAAGAGAAATTATTACTCAGAGAAATAATGAAAAGGCGAATAGAGATCGAATATATGGGCATAGGTGATATGTCAGAAGTATGTAAATATTGTAAGGTTTTGAAGTTTAAGTCAAGAGAATTTCAAAAACGTGGTTTACCTAACATGCATTTATTGGTTACTTTGCAAAAAAAATTATTAATTGCTGATGATGTAGATCGTTTTGTCTGTGCTGAAATTCTAAACAGAGAAACCTATCCTGAATTATGGTACATTGTCATTAAACACATGTGTCACTGACCTCATTTAAAAGATTCAGCACGTTGGGACTCAAAAGATTACAAATATTGTTTTTACAGAAGTTCTGAAATAAAAGTGAAACTAATGAAATAGCAACAATTCAAAGAAAAAAATCTTAAAAGTGTGTATCCGGTGTAAGCTGGAGGGGTGATCGCACCCCAAGAGGACACAGACGCCCCTGGGAAAACCCCTGAAACAGAGTCTACCTTCACGTTGCTCCTTCCCTTCTCACTTGCGCTATAACGTGTAATAAAGCCATCGTGCGGTACTCCGCTAACTTAAAAGCCTTGTGCAGAGCAGCGCCTGACGGGTTTTGGAATTGATTGTTTTGCTTTTATCTCTCTCTCTGACATTCTCTGCTCCTAGCGGAACTGTCATCTCTGACTTGTCATGGAGCACGTTTAAGCTTTTGAAAAAGAAACAAATGTTTGTTTGCAGTGTTTGAATAAAATTCCTGTTTTCTGCAACCTCCTGTGTCTCTGTGCAAATCTGTGACCCAAGCGTGACACCAGAAAAACAAAAACGGGGGTTGGTGAGCGAAGCGAGCAGGGGGCGAAGTCCCCTGGTAATTCTAAGAAATACCAAAAAGTAAACCCAGTCTGAAAACAGTTTGATAAGGGTCCTTATAGGGTCAGACAATGACAGATAAATACAGCAATGTTATGGAAAGTGTTACTGGAGTGTGAAGGCTAGGGGGCGCCACTGAGCCCCATACCCAAAACAGAAATGTACAAACAGTCTTAACCACACTGCTACTCCTCTAGTCGAGTGTTGCCTGTCGTGGTTGCTTTAATTGAGAACATGGGAGTACTTCTGGTAACGTGAAGTTGCCAGTTGGAAGCACTGTTGGGTTACGAGAGAGCCAGGGAAGTTCACCCTGGCAGCACACAGACACACACCCACACTTACTCATACCAGGCCAATTTAGAGTCACCACTTAACCCAGTACACACGTTAGTTTGAAAATAGGAGAAAAAATCAGAATATTTAGCCCACATGAACATTAGGAGAAACACAAAAAGTGACCAGGCCAGAATTCAAGCCCTGGAAGAAGCTGTGATTACCAGTACTCCACCATGCTGCCCTAAATAAGTAATAAAAAAAAAAAATGTCTAAAACCTCTCAACAATTTAGGACCTCAGGGCACATCCATGTGTTCTTAGTCTTCCACTTTACCTGCATGTTGGTATAAAGCTGCTGTTGAACCAGTCAGGACTTTCTCCATCATCAGGTCTGTTCTCAGGCCTAAAATCAGTGATGTTAAATATGGACAGACTATTATTAATGTATCCCTCCATGGATGTCACATTTCCTGGATGGTAGGCATAGAAGTACACCAGCCTGGGGATCATGTCAGAAGTAAATGCCACAATGAAGGCCTGTGGACCAGAAGGAGCACACAGTTAACCATACTTGCAAGAGAATGATTAGGAAAACAGGTCAGATTGAAAAAGAATGTATTCAATTAATTTCAAAACTTTTAAAAGTTTGCTACTTGACTCTAAGGATACATTTACTCTATTAACATGACACTGTAAAGTGGGCACCAATGACATAACAGAAACACCAGGGATGGAAGTCACTTGTCAGGAATTATTGTTATAATCTATTTTGAGTTGAAGTCTTTGTTCCCTCTCTGAAGTAGAGCTAGGAATTAAAGACAGAAATAAAAGGGACTTTCTAAGGCATGTCAGAGTCTACATAACATACACATTTACAGGAGGGGGGATTCTGCCAGAAGAGCAGAAAGCAAAGACAAGCAAAAAATAAAATAGCATAACAATGAAATAATAACTACATGACCATAAAAGTTTTTAAACAGTGACAAAGATCATTTTAAAAGGTCCATAAATTCCACAGACTGTGAGGAAATCTGGTAAGAACCTTCAGTCACATTTTTATTAGGTAAAAACACAATTTGATTATACTCCATAAGGAAGATATAAAATTCTAGTTTGTTTTGTATTTAAATCTGATCTGGTTGCTTTCATATTTTTATTCTGAATAAGACATAAGAACCGAAAATTCAAGACAAATGCAGTATGTTAGGCAGCTTGATTGAAACCTGCACCATATTGAAAAGTAAAAAGAATAGGAAATGAATGGCTGGACTGAGGAAACACTACATGCCCTGTAGGTCTGTAAGAGCCAAAATAACATGCTTTCGTAATCAAATTGAATTATCTGAAATGATCAAAATGTATTCATTTTAATGACCGCTATACTCACAAAGGTTACTTTAATATACTAAGCAATATGTGAATGCCTGAGCTTTCAATTTTGAAGAAGAGGTACTTTTAATTGTTTTATTTCAGTATTTGATTTTTGTCTTAAACCTGAATTAGACCAAATGAATTTGACAACAGATGGATTGTTAATTGTGCGCTTGAGCTACTTTAAAAATTTATTTTGGTACTCAGAAATTTTTTCTGAACTTATGGTATACTTTTTGAGAGGGTTCAAATCACAAAGAAACTAATTTTCTTGGTATCTTCACTTACAAGTTTGTTAATTAGAACATTATATATTAATATATAACATTAGATTATATATATAACATTAACATTATACTTTTTCTCATTCTGGTTTTTGCAATGTATTTTGTTTTGTGATTTTAATTGATTTAGACACATGTTCACCTTCTGGTCATTTTGTATTGCCTCAGATTGGACTGGTCTCATAACACTGAGGAATTACTGGATAAAAGAGAGGGCAGAGCAGACTTTTTTCTTAGGAGACTGCGTTCTGTCATGATTTGGTTTTGTTGTTGATTCTTTTTTCTCATTTTGATTCGTCTTGTACTTGAATTGGGGGGTTGAAGTCCAGGATTGCTTTCCTGTTATTATTAGTTAAAATCTTCTAATGATTTAGGAGTAGTGTCACTTTTTATGACATCTTGGATGCCATTTTGGACACCCATCACTATGTCTGCTTCCAATGTTTCCTGCAGCATGGCTTTAGAGGTTGTGACATGTTAATAATTGGCACAATGGGATACAAGATTGGCTGAGGTATCTTTGGATACCTTAAGACTTTCTAAAACCTTTTCTAATTTTCTTCTTGTATTGCTCAGTTTTGATTTTAATGCTTGTACCCTTTGACTTGAATTTTTGTCTCACATTCTGGTTTTGGTTGCAATACTTGATCTCCCAGCTTTGACCCTTTTTTGGTGTCTTTATGTGTCTCCAAAGTTTTAGCTGCCAATTCACTGTCAGGACACATTCCTTTAAGTGGGTAATGACTTTCTTCACATTTTCTACAACTCTGTGATGGTCAGTGTGATCTTTGATGCTGTGGCATGCTAGGCCAGTAACATCACTTCAAGAGAGACCCACTGAATCAACAAGCTAATTAAAAACGTAAGCTCAGTTATGGAATGCACTCTGGGCTCCCTGGAGGGAGTAGCAAAGGACAGGATGAAGACACAAGTGAGTGCCATTATGAACAATGCTCTCTCTGATACACTAACACCGAGGACATTCAGCCAATGAATTATTCAGCAAAAGTGTGTCAAGAAACGACACTGGGTCTCTTTAATACCAACAGCAATGTGTCTGCATAGTGCCTCACTGGGACTGGGACAGCCAAGTCACATCTTCTTTCTTTTTAGTTGTTCTGGCGTAAATTTGAGAGGGGGTTGCTATTTGTCATTATATAATAATATTTCTATCTATCTGCCATTTTTTTAGCATCTTGCAAAATCTCATAATTTCATTAGATGGTGTGACTCAAACCACCTAGGTGGTGGATCTTAGGAGGCCCAGGCCCCTCATGGTCCCCATGATCATCAGAGGTGACTGTGTGCAGAGGGTACAGACCTATAAATACCTGGGAGTGCAGCTGGATGATAAATTGGACTGGACTGCCAATACTGATGCTCTGTGTAAGAGAGGACAGAGCCGACTATACTTCCTTAGAAGACTGGCGTCCTTCAACATCTGCAATAAGATGCTGAAGATGTTCTATCAGATGGTTGTGGCGAGCGCCCTCTTCTATGTGGTGGTGTGCTGGGGAGGCAGCATAAAGAGAAGAAGAGGGATGCCTCACGCCTGGACAAACTGGTGAGGAAGGCAGGCTGTATTGTAGGCACGGAGCTGGACAGTTTGACATCTGTGGCAGAGCGACGGGCGCTGAGCTCCTGTCAATCATGGAGAATCCACTGCATCCAATGAACTTTATCATCTCCAGACAGAGGAGCAGCTTCAGTGACAGACTGCTGTCAATGTCCTGTTCCACTGACATTTTTATTACTCTTTAATTTAATATTGTTCTTTATCTTTATGCTGCTGCTGGAGTATGTGAATTTCCCCTTGGGATTAACAAAGCATCTATCTATCTATCTATCTATCTATCTATCTATCTATCTATCTATCTATCTATCTATCTATCTATCTATCTATCTATCTATCTATCTATCTATCTATCTATCTATCTATCTATCTATCTATCTATCTATCTATCTATCTAGACAACATGATACTGGTTACTGTTAGTAAAAAAATACATGAAACCTTTACAACATACATTTTCAAATCTTCAGATAACATATTTCTAGTCTATGTCTATTTATCTATGTCTGTGCCCTGCCTGGGATTGGTTCCTGCCTTGTGCCCTGTGTTGGCTGGGATTGGCTCCAGCAGACCCCTGTGACCCTGTGTTTGGATTCAACGGGTTGGAAAATGGCTGGATAGTTTATATGTAAGTTATTAAATCTATATTCTAACACAATTGTAACATTATTTATATGATATTGCCAATGCTTTTATTCAGGTTCATACAGTATTTCTATGTATTTTTGTATACTAATTCTGGCAGGCATTGTTGTATACTGGTTAAGGCCTTGAATATTAAACCAGAAGACTACCAGTGCAGTCCCTAACTTTAATCCACTTTGCAGCTCTGAGAAAGCAACTTAACCTGCCTGTGCTCAAACTGTAAAAGATACATGGATACAGATGCAAGTTAGCATCCTGACCTTGCAAGTTGCCCTGAAAAAATGCTTCAACCAGATATAAAGTAATAATAAAATCTGGTCAATCAGACATCCAATAGATGGTTCTTTCAAATATAGTCAGGTATTCATCTTGTACAAGGGGCATTTTAAAAGGAATATCTCTTAAAATCCATGATATTTTTGAGGTTCTTTACCTTTTGCCTTTTATTGGTCTAAATTGACCACAGTAACAATGTAGACAGTGTTGTAAAATCTGTGTTGAGATTTTTTAGGTATGGAAGACAGAAGTTTCAAGGTAAGATAGTTGTAATTATGGCACCAGAGAGCATATACAGTAGGAGTCCAAAGGTCAGGGGGGTCTTCAAGTAAATTAAACCAACTGAACCTGACCCCAATGCAAATCACTGTTGTGTAGATTCCATTATTACAGCTGTTACACTATGTCTGACGCCCAATAAACACAAATAAACATTGGCATTTGTTTGATTAGCACACTTATATTTTAAGTGTCTATAGACTGGTCCAATCTGACGGCAGGGAGAGGGTTAGGGAGATGGCTGCTCGTTGTCTTGTCAGGCCGAGGGGCCTATGAACATAGGATCCACCTCTGACAGATAATGGTGAAGTATTGCATGTTGACAATTATAAGGACATGCAAGACTTTCACTGTATTCAAGACAGTACAGTAATGACCCTAGTGAGAAGTCAAGCAAAATAACACCTTTCATTGGCTAACTAACAAGCTTACAATATGCAAGCTTTCGAGGCAACATCTTGCCTGAAAAATGGACCTGAGTTGCCTCAAAAGTTTGAATATTGTAATCTTTTTAGTTAGCTAATGAAAGGTGTCATTTTGCTTGACTTCTCACTACATCCATATTGGCTACTTGCTGTACAACACCCTAGTACTACAGTAGTGACCCTATAAACCTTACAAACCTAACATTTCATTCTTCCATCTTGGCTGAAAAAAACTTGAAATAGACCAAATACTGAAATAAATTTGTGTAATCTTTGTATAGAATTTATAACTAAGCTGTTCAATAAAGTTTTAATATAGACAGGAGATTCACGTGACATACGAGCAGGCCCTACTCTTTAATGATTATGGACTTATATAAAATACATACAATAAATCCATCAAGAGTATGGTACACATATTATAATAGCACATATACTACTATTTACGGTATATTGAAGGTGTAAATGGCAGTGTCTGTCTTAAGTTCATATATCAGTGTCAATGAGTAGATAGTAATTATGCAAAGAGTTCAAGAGTAGCAACATCAAACTCACATTAGTAACTACAGATAAGATGGCCACTCCATTTAGGATCTCTTGCCAAGCCCCAATGCTGTGTGCCTTGGCTGCTGCTGGCCTGCGGAACTGGGTTGTGAACTTCCAGGCGTCCACCCGCACCTCCAGGATGTTGTTTAAAAGAGCCAAGAGTGGAGCCAGTGGGAAAGAGGCCACAAAAAGAGTGATGAATCCAAACTGAATGACTGAATTATGAGGGAAAACAATAGGGAGGATACAAATTAGTGCACAACATATACTGATTTTATGTTTACATGAAAATCAAAAAAGAAGTTTACCTTAATAAAGACCAAAATTATGTCCTAAAAATTTAAGATTTCAGTCTAGCTTTCAAGCTGGGCTACAATGTTGAGCAATACACACATATATGAGCTGTAAATTAACAGAATGATATTCCAAATTAGATGGAGCATTACTGTGTACATGTGTGCAATCTATGACACTAAGGACACTGGGTAGGTGGCGATCTTGCCACCTGCCACAGAAGAAATGGATGTACTCTGTCATTTGTAAAATTATGCTGTTGAGTATTACAGGTAATATGTTGCTAATAGATGGCTGAGACACCCTGGACCTGTTGCCAATCTCCTGCAAAAATGTTCCCATAGCTAAAATGCCAAGTGCGAAGAAGACCTGTACAGGAATGCCATAGCTTCTGCTTGTTTGCCTTTTAGATTAAGTTCGAAAATTTTGCATAAACACAGCAGAATGTGTCCGGGTATTCAATTACGACTTATCACTGCATTGAAATGCTGGACATTAGACAACGTTATATAGAGATCTTCATTCCTTTTGGGCTGTTGTCTGGAACATTCTTTGAATGGGGTGGTAAGCTACTGGCTGACAGGTTTTTTACAAAATTCCCTGATTGGGATTACAAGGTGTTCCAGATAAGAGGAGTTGAGAGGGAAGGAATGGGGAGTTGCAGAAGTGTTCCAGGGTTTCCATTCTGGGATCTGTCCCTTTAAGAGGTCGGAGCCTGCAGGTGAGAAAGTGGCACATGGGCCCACCAAGCGCAGGGATCCCGGTGTGTGATTTGTGAAGGGGGGGTTCTCCTGTCCCTTTAGCAAATGAGTTTGAGGTTGGGAGCAGAAAGGAGACGAGGGCTCGTCTGAAAAGGATGTGGAGAAGGATGGGCTGCATTAAAGGTGAGCAGCAAGTCAAGAGACCTCCTTAGCAAGTCAGTCTAAGTTTTAAAGCAGCTCTATAGGAACACTCAAGCTGCAGGGTCAATACTCTGTTTCGATGCTGGGTTTGTAGTTGCAAAAATTGAAGACGGTAAACAAATCTTAGATAACTGTCTGTAAAATATATATTAATATTTGATATGCATTATCTATTTTTTTCCATTAATGTGTCTTATCTATTTTCTTAAGTTGTAATTTCATGTAAATTTAACACAGGCTATTGTTTTCTCCAGTCTGTAAACTCAAACAGTTCTTTAAAAACCTAAAAATGCTTTTATTATCAATTATCAATAACTTAGTAAATTACAATAATCAGGTAACCTAAGGAAGTAATCAGTTTTATTGTTACAAAATTATTAAGCCTAAAACAATTCACTGTCGTTCTTTGTGGAGATGCTTTGTTAAAGTCCGTCCAACTTTCCTTACCCATTTCAAGATACTCATAAAAGAGGCCAAGCTGTCCCATACACTGCAGGTCATGGTCTTGCTCCCAACGGCTATACAAGCTTTCAGGGTGACTGCGTGCTTTGCGGCTTCCCCACCAATTCCACAACCACCTGCCAGAGAAATAAGAGGCAAAAATCATTTAGGCTCTGCAAGACAGACTGTGCTGTTGGCTGAAGATCCTAGAAAATGTCATGGTTTGTCAGCTCCCCCGTACAAATGTAGACCTTCATTGAGCTTTCATTTTAATGAAAAGTGTGCTAAATTCTTTTTTTAAAGTGTTCCAGAACAATGTCTTAAGACTTACAGAGATCCAGCCGACAGATTTTCAGTCATGATCCAGGAGAAGATCCATATTTGCTGATTCAGTTCATGAAACTCTATTGATGTGTTTGATTTAAAGGTTTATTTCTTTATTTGTGTATTTTAAGAGCTAATCTTAGAAACTTAAAGCTTTGAGTTAAACTCATATTAGCATTTGCTTAATTTGAATAGAATATAAATTTCTTTCATAGTCATAGACAATGGTATAGTCTTTTTCCCCCTATAAGTTAGTAAGAGATAGAACTTTCTTCCTATAACTAATTAATTAATTTTGTCGATTGTGTTTAGAATTGGTCCCAGTTCACAGCTTAGAAATGGGATAGGCATCCAGTTTTCTGACCATTTTGAAATGGTTCAGAAACATTTTGAAGTGATTTGTAACGATTTGAAATGTAACAAGATTTAAGCTTTGAACAGAACTTTTCTTAACAAGAACTTTTCTATTTTTTTGCTATTTTAGTTTTCTTTTTGTATGAACTGTTTTACTTTGAATTTTAACTAAAACTTTTAAAAACGAAGAAACTTTGTCTGTGGAATCATTTCAGCGCGTCAGGCTTTTGTTGAATTCCATTTTTTATGCTAGAGCTGCTGAACTGGGTAATTTTTGGAAAACACAGCTACATGTATTAATACTGTTTGTTTTTTATTTACTGCTAAATCACTGCAGGGTTAAGCTTAGTACTGTCAGTTAATCTAACCTGCATACAGGAAAAACAGACTGAAAAACTGATAGGAAAAACAAACTCATATGCGGACTGCATCCAGACAAAGAATAAGTGCAGAATTCTAGTACCGGATTCAAGATCTGTGAGGCATAAGAACTAAAGAACTGCTTTCTCTAAAAGAAACGGGCTAACCAGTAGGCGTTAGGTTCACTAATCTAAAGAACATGAAAGGCAGAGAAGGTAAAAAAGAATGGTCAGTCATAGCTTGAATTACTGCATGGAGAAGTAGTTAGCAGTGATAATAAAAATATAACCCATAATCAGAAATCAGAAACAATCCATGATCAAAACCCCCTTTCTCTCGTGATTCTCTTCTTTGTTGGTTTTTATTAGTTTCAATTTTTCTTTTTGTTGAAAATATTGACACACGCACTCTGCCCTCCTGGCCCCTCAGCAAACTGTTGCTAGAAATGCCAACCACTGTTATATATAATGTGGCACCACCCTTGCAAAACATCACACAATACAACAGAACTCGCAAGAAAAGAGACAAAATAACAAAGCATTTGTGTTACCTGAATAACAATAACATAAATCTAAGTTCAGAAATAATTAATTCTTCATAAAAATAAAATAAAATGAAATCCACCAAAACACAGGTGAATTTGTAATTGCAGGAAGTTGTGACAACAGAATGCATTGGCATTGATCAAAGAGACAAAAAAACTACAATATTAAAAGAGTTTTTGGAGGTACTTACGGCACAAGAGCCTCCTGGATGTTGCCCCAGATTTGCTTGCCTGCCATGACAATGAGCAGCTGAGTGGACAGTTCAATAAGACAGCCACCAGGGTCACACTGAATGGAAAACACACACAAGAGAGAGAATGTGTGATCTTCTGAACAATGAGTGTAATGCCCAGCAAATGTAGGGGGAAACAGACTCTGAAATTCTCTGCATAGGTACAGAATGTCTGCCAAGGCCATCTCCCGGTGATAGCAAAAGGGAGCTAGTCCTTACCTCTTCGTTTCTCCAACGTCCAAACATGTAAGTGTAATCTCCTGGATAACCCACAAACTTTCCCTTGAAAAAGGCCACATAGAAGCAAGAAGAGTAGTAGTTGACAAACTGGAAAAGGAACATCTTCATCGTAAGTCTGTTTTCATATTCAAGATGAGTCTTGGGAATTTCTGGGAATAAAAAAAGCAAGAATTGTCAAGTCCGTTTCCATTACTTTGTTGCAATGCATGTGGAACCATGTTGTAATTAATGCAGAATATTTACAAAATAGACGCATCAGCAAACAAAATAAAATGAATATGAATAACATAATAGGCTTCACTTAATATAATATATTATAACTAAGAAAAAATACATTAATTCAAAAGGAGATTAATTAAATTACTCACAAACTTTTCTAATCCAATTGAAAGTAACAAGGTACCAGATCCCGTTGCTGCAACACTGGGCACAAGACAAGGGCTAACACTAGACAGGGTGCCAGTCCATTGTAGGGCCAACTCACGCTCACACTGGGGGCAAGTCAAGTCAAGTTGGCGAGCATGCACTGGTACAGTGTGCTACAGTACCCACTACATGACGAAACAACTCAGGATCCTGGTTGGCAACCCCCCCAGGCAGACACACGGTCCAGTCCCACCCTCCAGAAATGACCCTCTATCTGCTGCAGCCAGGTGTTACGTGGGCAACCCCTTGGCCCTGGTGTGCCGGTGTTCCCGGCAGTGTTGCCATTTTTCCTGTTTCTATTTTTTATGTAGCATGTTCACAAATTAGTCATAGAGAAAATGTATATATTTTGGCTCCAGGAGGACAAACCAAAAATGTTGTATATAAAGAAGCTCTATAAGTCGTATGTAGATACATAATTATTCCAACTACGGCGACTGCAGCAAAGCGCACAAGGTCTGCTAGTCTAATTTTAAAGGGGACTTAAATGTTTATCACAAACCATCTCTTCTAATGCTAATAAGCAAATAAGTACTGTATACAGTAATCCCTCGCTATATCGCGCTTCGACTTTCACGGCTTCACTCTATCGCGGATTTTAAATGTAAGCATATCTAAATATATATCACGGATTTTTCGCTGGTTCGCAGATTTTTGCGGACAATGGGTCTTTTAATTTATGGTACATGCTTCCTCAGTTTGTTTGCCCAGTTGATTTCATACAAGGGCGGATGGCTTAGAAGCTACCCAATCAGAGCATGTACATGTATTACATATTAACTAAAACTCTTCAATCCTATAAGATATGCTTCCTGCGTGGTGCTCGATTGTTTGCTTGTCTCTGCCTCTATCTCACCTCTCTGACATTCTCTGCGCCTGACGGAGGGGCTGTGAGCAGAGGTGCTGTTTGCATAGAAGCTGTTTGCCTAGTGGATACGGATGCACCTCTAAGAAATGCCGCTTTATCATGGTGCTTCCAAAAGCACACGTATTGATTTTTTGATTGTTTGGTTTAATCTCGCTCTCTCTCTCTGACGTTCTCTGCGCCTGACGGAGGAGATGTGAGCAGAGGGCTGTTGCACAGAGGCTGTTTGCTTAGAAGATACTGACGCTCCTCTAAAAAATGCCGCTTTATTGCGGTGCTTTGGAATACTTAAAAGCACACGTATTGATTTTTTGATTGTTTGCTTTTCTTTGCGGGGCTCTCTCTCTCTCTGAAATTCTCTGCTCCTGAAGAGAAGAAGATATATTTGCATTCTTTTAATTGTGAGAAAGAACTGTCATCTCTGTCTTGTCATGGAGCACAGTTTAAACTTTTGACTAAAGGGTGTTATTTCATGTCGAGAGGGCTCTAATAATGTTAACAGTGTGGGAGAGTTTATAAGGGCTTAAAATATATACAAATAACTATACAAACATATGGTTTCTACTTCGCGGATTTTCATCTATCGCGGGGGGTTCTGGAACGCAACCCCCGCGATCGAGGAGGGATTACTGTATACTCGCGGATAGGCTCTCCTGTGGATAAGTCAGGGCTTGATTTTACTGTATAATGTGTGGTATTTTATAATGTTGATCATATAAGTCGAATGCGGAAAACTCACGCTATTGGTCCAAGAGATTATGATATGCTAACGCCCACCTGAGACAGTAACCACGGAGCACAGTGCCTAGTTTTTCTATGTGGGTGCAGCAATGTGCTGTATCAGCGTGTGCTCCTAACCACTCTCTCTTTCTTTTGTGCCTGTGTGACCACACAGTAATACCCAAATTATTCTATAGCAACTTTTGCACCGTTGTGTTTTTTGTATCTCACACCTTCATACACCTTTATCGTAAGAGCATCCCTTATCTACAATGGAGTGTTTGATCAGAAGAAAATATGAAGATGGCTTTAAATTAAAAGTCGTCGGAGTGGCGAAAAAAATTGGTAACTGCGCTGCTGGTACAAAATTTGATGCATCTGAGAAACTGGTGTGAGATTGGAGGAAGCAAGACGATGTAAAAAAAAAAAATAATGTGTCGCATTTTGAACGGGTATATAAGTCGGGGTCTGATTTTATTATCGATTTTTTGGGTTTCAAGACCCGACATATGCGAATATATACAGTATCATCAATAATTATATAAGGTATGACACAGAAGCCTGAATGTGACTCTAAAATGTGAATTTGAGGTGATGCTGCTGTTTTAGTTTACCTCAAAACAGCACAGTTTTGTTTCACTTTTACTTAAACACAAACATAATATTATTTCCGGTATGCAGCTCAGTCACAGATAACAAGTGAATGAAAAGGATTTTTTAGAATCAAAGTTGAGTAAGTTCAAGGACAAAAGAACTCAAGACTTGTCACAAAGTGAATTGTAGGAAGTGAGATCAAGTTCAAAGCACTGGCCTTTGCACATGGGATGTCATAAGGCAAGGTTTGGCCTTCTAATAACGGAAACAGGAGACAAGCTGGAGCACGACACTACTCCCACAGATTCCAAATGTTCTCTTATAATGAATTTTTGCAAGGAAAAGGCATAAGTGGGAGGAAGAATGGTCTTGAGCAGACAAACCAACGCATTCTTAAGGATCATTGTATTACTGGTGAGCAATGGAATGTGACCAGAAAAATGGTGAGAGTCACTGATTTTCTAGACCAGGCAATGGAACTTGAAAAGCTGGTAAAATGTATGAATTCAGAAGGGCACACTAATTGTCTCAGCAGAAAAAGCCAAAACAAGTCTAAGTCTCAGAAATAACATGGCAGGTAGCATGGGTACTGGAAGGCAGTGTGTCATAGTGGCATAAGCCAGGAACTTTAAACCACAAAGGTGTTGAGTAACTCACATAACCTGCCCGTGCTCCAAATACTGTATAGAAAATGTCAGTGAGGCGCTGTAATTAGGGAATCCATTCCCGGACATTTATCATAGTGTGTAAAAGTGTAAAAATCGATCAAGAAATAAGTTATAGTTGAAAATAATTAAGTGGCACGGTTTTTTGGCCCTCGGTGTAGTGTTTTGCAGATTGATTCAGTCAACCAGCAGCAGTCGTCATTCTCCCGGCTCCAACTAAGAATGAGTACAGTGGACTGGGAGGAGTCTGCACTCGGCAGCTCACGAATGCCGGGACGGGGCAGACTTCATTGACGTTTGTCAGACAACAGCTTTAAACAGCAACTTGAAATTGCAATGCGTCAGTCTGTTGCATCCGCATTATCTGTGCCAAGAAACTTGCCATCACAGAATGATGACAAGAAACTGGATGCATCAGTAAAAGCTGAAATGGCGGTGTTTTAGAGCAACGGCAAGCATGGGTTTTGTTTAGAAAAAGTGTATCAGTATCTGATCAGGTAGATCGCGTTGCATTAAAAAAAAAAATCATATATCCTCCCTATGGCTTTTGCCACTTGATTGACATACAGGGCGGGCGGTCTGAGATCTCTTTCCTTCTAACACACTGGTCATCTCACATGCACCCATACAATCAGATTTTGACTCAGACTACGAGTGCCATGAATGTAATCACCCCGATCTACATGGTGTCAAATGAACTACACGCCGTGGCTTCGCCTCTGACACTGACCTCCGAGGTTTGATTCCCGACAGGGGGTGCAGAGTGTGTACGCCTGATGAGCCCAGAATTAGGGCGAAACACATGTCGCATACTCTTTGCATTATTTGACAGTAAAACTTTGCATCATTCTATGATCTGCTTTTCGCAACTGAAGAGGGCACCGTGGCGGATGTTTGCCTATACAAGCATTACCTGGTAGGTAACCACCCATACAATCAGATTGTGATTCAGACTACGAATGCCATGAATGTAATTACCCCAAGCTATATGTTGTCAAATAAATGAACCACACGCCGTGGCAACATAAAGGCCGAAACACGTGTCGCGTACTCTTTGCATTATTTGACAGTAAAACTATGCAATATATATATAATACAGAATTTTTAATGTAGGTAGATCATTTCGACCTGGTCATTTTAAAAGTAGCTTGCAAGCCGAAAAAGTGTGGGCACCCCTGAACTAGATACATGTACTTATATGACAGCATGAACTGCTTGTAGATAAGATTAGTCTTTTATTGGTGTCAACATATTGCAGTAGTTTTATTAAAAATAAGTGCCGGTCGTTCTAAAACCGTTCACATGTGAGATGCCTGTGCACTGTGTCATCCCCGGGAGCCTGGGATTCCCGAATTCCTGGGAATGGATAAACCCGTCCGGGAATGGATTCCCCAGTTATAATGTATTCTGAGCTTTTTAAGCAACATTGAATAAAATCAGCCAAATATCTAGTAACAGTTTGGACAAGCAAATGTAGACTAATGAAATGTGTGTCATCTTCTTTGATGACACCTGAACACAAAGATATTTAGTGGATAACATTCATTTGGGTAGGGGGTTGTATATCACCGTGGTCAGCTTATCTCCTGTTACAGATGGAAGATTCCCTTGTACAGAATTATAACTTGATTTCAGATTTTCATCTTGTCAGGGAAAGGACTATTACTCAGCAGACAGACTGGCATGGCTGTGATAGTATGTATGTTTGAGATGACTGCATGTTCACGTATAATCCAGGGTCATCCCAGCAGGATAATATAACAACATAACATTCTCCAACATGCTTAATTCAAGGAGAGTTCTATAGCAGACAACTCTAGCGTCGCGTCCGCATAGCTGAATGTGTTTACTGCCCACTTTAGAGCTATGAGCAATGACAGCCACCACCAATGTGATTGTCAGCTGCTGTCATTTGAGCCGCCATGACACAGAGCCAGTTGTGCTATGGTATGTACAGTGACCCAGTTCTGCAATTACTTCTTCACTCATACTGTACTCTACTCCACGGGGATACCAACAGGGCTAGGGGTCTTTCAATGTATGCGGTTGTATTTTTTTTTCTGTGAACTTTAGTATATGTTAACCATTAATTGCATTATGCAACCTGTGCAGCACTTTTCAGGATTATCATTTTGTATTAAAAATTCCCAGTAAAATTAAAAACCTGAAATGTTCATTAGGTTTAACATAGCACTGAAAGGCTTTCGATTTTTTCATTTGTTTTTACCCATATCTGTTATCCAGATGGCCACTCGTTCATACAGGAAATTAAGGATCATGATGACTACAAAGTTGAGGCAAGATGCAGTCACTGAGGTTGCCATTTGTGGGGTGATCAGTGATCCAACCAACTGCAGATTCTGAGCTGGGTTGTCCTTCATGATGCTGGCAAAGGCAGCGTAGACAGCAAGGCGATACACAATCACGGCAATGATGCAGGCAACAATCAGAGCAATCTGTGAATGAAATAAAAAGGGGTAAGGGATGCCAATGAATATGGCAGTGTGACATACTGTATATTCCATGAGGAATCCTTTAGCATGCAGACACATCGAAAGAAGACTCTCAAATCACCCACACTCATCGCAGGCTAGGGCTCTTTTAGCTTTATTTCACACTAATAAATATTACATTTTTTGCTTTGTCTTACTGGATCATTTAAGAAGTTCTTAACTAATTTGGTTTATACAAAATGTACAATAACAAACCAGCTCAAACCCATAAATCCCAATTCAGAGTCATGGAGGTGATCTTAGCAGCTCTGGGCACAAAACACTAAACCACCCCTAATAGGACCCACTCATGCAGATATTCCTACATGGATAAATAGGCATTTACCAATTAATCCAGTCTGCAAATTTTTTGGCCTTCAATATACAATACGATACAATACAATAGAATTTATTTTTGTATAGCCCAAAATCACACAAGAAGTGGCACAATGGGCTTTAACAGGCCCTGCTTCAATATGTGGGGGATTTGGGAGTAAAATCAGAGCAGATAATGGAAATCCCATGCAAACTCCACACGGGTGACATCAGGGTTTGGGATTTGACCAGTGGCAGATTCCACCGTACCACCCTTGGAGTTTACATTTAACAATTGAAATAGCCTGTGCACACCAATAATTTGAAAATGTTATCAAAATTGACTGCCCTTCATTTAAGATTTAGCACACATGCAAATGACATGAACATAACATGCAAGAGAAATGGAATTTTTAAAGCAGCCAGAAGCACCAAGTCAAATAATTCCTTAACTATGCATTTTTGGAATGTATTTTGGTTTAACTATATGAGGAGTCAAGAGCAAACAGCAGTAGTGACTCTTCTCTGAGGGAGTAAAAGTGGCAGATGACAGTTTTAGAAAATGTATTCTGATATTTTTACTTTATTGTTGGTTCTGTGTTTCATTGTCTACTTATTAATGCTATGTATAGCAACCTTGTGTTTGAGAACTGTATTATATAAATACAACATTATTATTATAATGATCATTAAGTGGGAGAGATGGCACAGTGTGTGGAAGCTGGGTAGATGCTCCATGCAATCCCTTGTAAAAACAGTAGGACCGATAAGGATTTCTTATTGTGCTTAATGCACGTCCTTCATGAACCCTCTAGCGTTTTACTCTGATTAATGAAAGTCCAGCTTTTGTGAGTAGAGGGTTATACTTAAAAGTGCGATGTGACAAGGACCTAAAGGTGCTTACCCAGAATATTACAGTTGCTCCAGACAGACAAAAACGTGCACACTTGCTTGTAAAGGGCATATAAGGCTCACTTTCCTAAAACAATAATCAAAACACAACAAATTCATATTTAAACATGCAACACTGTAAACTCAAACACATTATGGCTGAACTCAAAGCTGTGTGAAAGATCAAATGATTATTACAATTTTTCAAAAAATTCTCCTGAGATTTTTAAAACATTGAAATAGATCATTTCACTTCTCTTTATTGCAGGTTTTCATCCATAGCTAGAAATGTGACACATTATTGTGATGAATAATGACTGTGAGAACTTCACTTATCAATACATTGTTCATACTTTACATTTTTGTGTAATTCTGGTGTTTTACTGAAAATATGCAATGAATTAGAACACTTCAATATTGTGGAATAGTGCAGTGCAGGGGTCTTCAACTCCAGTCCTGGGACCTCATGTATAACGGCGTGTGTAGAACTCACACTATAACATGGCGTAAGCACAAAAGCGGGAATGTGTGTATGCACAGAAAATCCAGATGCATAAATCTGTACGTATACAAACCACGTTCTTCCGCTGCATAAATCCCGGTCAGCGTGAAAAGTAACGCACGTGCACGCGCCTGCTGTCCCACCCCAACTCCTCCTAGAATTACACCTCTTTGAATATGCAAATCAATATACGTAAATAGCCCTTAAGCTCAGCCTTATGTGAAAAGACAATGGGAAAAGCATGGGGGAAAATAGAAGAATTTCAGCGAATACCAAGTGGAGGCAAGGAAAAAATACTATTTGTTGGTTTAAACAGTGGTATAAACAACAAAAGGAAGTTGATCGAGTGACATAGCATGCCGGAGAAACTCGAAAGCTGAATTTCACAAAGTTGCACAGTGCCCGAAATAAAAAGGAAGTTGTCAGATATCAAAGTCGCCGTGAAAAGGAGAGTCGTAGCCCACCATCTGAGTGTCATATGAAAGTTTATTAGGGTACAGACGAAAAAAAAGGCACACAGTGGGGAAAAAAGCACGAAATGTCAACTTTAATCTCGAAATTTCCACTTTAATCACTTAGTTTATTTTGTCATTAAAATAGAACATCATAAACTTCATCTTAAGATTGTTTAATTTACTAGTTTATCAAATCCCATCGTAACTAAAGTAGCAAGTTAAATGCTTTGTTTTGTATTTGATCTTCTATGTGTGAATCACTATGTGCTTCCGGGCTTTCTCTTACTCCGACAGGACACAGAATCCATTACATTCGTAATATTACAGCTCTCTGAATAATTAAAATACTGAGATGTATACATGATATCATTTTCATGATGATAGGAGTTAAAGCATGTTATTAAACATGGGTTTCATGGTGCAATGATTGTTCATGTCCCACGCAAGATGCTTGCTGCGCCATGCGCGACCTTCGATGAAATACTGTATTGTAGCAGTGCTGTTTCTTTCAAACGTACTAACCTTTAATTCCTATCCTTGCTTTTCTTCCTCCAAATACCCAATCGCCACAAAATCAGCTCTGTAATAGACGTTAAGCCATCTGTAAGCTTAGAACGCCTATTCTTCAAAACTTTTAAGGAACATTGAAATATCTTCGTAGTACATGTTTAATTATTCTATCCATCTATCCTTCCAGTGTCACGCTAGCACAAGCAAGAATACAGCGTGAGGCAGGAACAATCCACGAACAGAGCGCAAGCTCCTACCTAGCGCTGCGGCACCAAGTTCTGGCATCTTTAATTATTAACAATATAGATTATTTAAATGAAGTTAAAGTTTTACCTGTGTAATATAATAAACATATTTTGCTGCATTTCATCTTAAAAATGATATTGTCATCATATGTAAATATGCGCTTTATAAAGTGGCTCAGGTTGTGCAATATTATAACTGTAGTGCAAGTTTACAGTGGGGTGATTGTACTTATAAGTACAAACAGTTCTACAAGAAGCAATTGATTGAGTGCATTTAAAGTTCTTGGGATGAAACTGTTTCTGAACCGCGAGGTCCGTACAAGAAGGGCTTTGAAACATTTGCCGTGTGAGAGCAGTTCAATAGACAGCGTGGCTGAGGCAGCGTGTGCTTGATACTGTATACCGATAATTCTCTTTCCGATCAGCTGCTGTAGATCTGTGATTCACACTCAGATACAGTGATATAAATACTCCGAGTGGTGCAGTGAGAGAAATATGAAAAAAGATGATCCGCTGTGGCAACCCCTAACAGGAGCAACTGAAAGAAGAAGAAGAAGGTGCTGTGAGAGTAACAACGCTAAAGCAGCTATTGTATTTAGAATAGTTTGGCCATTCCGTGGACCATTATATTGTTACTGGTTAATTACAATGTAATGTAATGATGCATTAAACTAATAAACAATATGTGGTTAATTTCAGTGTATTTATAAAGCCGTGTCAGGGATATGGATCTGAAAAAGAAAGGGTAACCACACTGGAACAGTAGCACTGCTTTGACGCTGGGTGCCGCCAGTCTGCAAAACCGAGCAGAGAACCTGCGTACGACAGGGTATGAGCTAACGTGGAAATGTGTGTGACTTTACGCCAAGTTTAGGTTTCACACATCGCGATTTGAGCGTAGAAACATTCGTATGCAACATTTTTGTGCAATACGCAATATTTATACATGAGCCCCCTGGAGAGCTACTGTGGCTGCAAGTTTTCATTCTAATTCTTTTCTCAATTAGTGACCAGTGTTTGCTTCTAATGAACTATTTTCCTTTATTTTAATCGACTTTTCTTGAGACTCTGACCACTGAATTGATTCTTTTTTCCTTAAACAGCACCTAAACATAAATTTGATGTGAAGTGAGCCAACAGACGACCAATTAAGTTGAGGCCTCAAACTCCAACCAGCTACACTTCATTCAGTTTCTTAATTTGAAGCCAATTCTTGTTGCTAATTAAACTCGTTCTTTAATTTCATGGCGCTCATTCTGCCATGGCAGACATTTCTAAAACTGTTGATTTTCTTGTTTAAGAGTGCTGTCTGTCAAAATCATTTGTGGACCTGAGCAGATCAACATTTTTGAGGCCTTCACCTTTCTTTATTTTCAGTTATAGTGTGATGGGCGCAGGCTGTTGTTTATGTGCTGGTACACTTTGTGTCTTAATATTGTTTGGTTGCTAATTAAGGAAAAAAGAGGGGCCTGAGTCTTAAGATGTGCATGAATTAAAATTAAGGCAAAGCATTAAATAGCAGCAAAGTCTGGTCACTTATTAAGAAAAGGGTTAGAATGAAAACCTGCAGCCATAGTAGCTCTCGGGACTGGATTTGGAGACCCCTGGTGTAGAGGGAGACCCCATCTTTGTGCATCAGGCACACATCATTAAAACAAAGAAGCAAAATTTGTTTCCAATGCATGTTATATCAAAAAAACTACCTGGATTTACAAATGTCATATATCTGTAACACAGAACAAAACTGAACGAGTAAAAATCTCACATGTCAATTTGAAACCTTTACAGATAACAGTGAACAGAACTTGCACCGCAAAAAGAAGTGATAAAATTAGACCTAAATTTCATGTAAAGTTGAATTACTACTGTTGTGGTGCAGCTCCGGTCAGTCATTAGGGAAGGGATAAGTCCCTCTTGAGCTCTGTCAGAGAGAATAATATGCATTATTCAAAAAATGGCTACATTTGAATCTTGCTGGTTAGGCAAGAAGGTTTAAATTATTGTTAACTAAGCACCACAATCTATCTTCACAAGCAATTTGATGCATTGCTAAATATCTACAACAATATAATAATACATTTAATGTAAAATAACAATACATTTTATTTATATAGCACCTTTCCAATACACTTACTGTTTAATTTCTGGCTTTTAACTTCTGTTATTTTTCTCTTTTACACAGCTTTGGTAATCTACAAATCCACACAACCTACACATGCTAATGTTCAGTCATGTTAGTACTCCAGGGACTCCACAGACTAATTTTTGAAACACCTAATCTTACCCAAAATAACACTGTTGCCCAACATATCACCATTTTCCCAAAGAAATTAACAGTGCTTCTATCCAAAACCCACTCTTCAGCCTAAAAGGAATTATCAGGCCATAGATTATTTCAGGCTGTGTTCTTGTGATGGATATAAAACATTGCATACACCATGGCAGAAGCAGCTAAGGTCAGCAAAGTTAGTCTGATGTTCTCAGTCAAGTGCAATATATCTTTACAATCTTAAAATGTGTTTGTTAAAACTTTTTACATTTACAGCAAGTACTAGATAGATAGATAGATAGATAGATAGATAGATAGATAGATAGATAGATAGATAGATAGATAGATAGATAGATAGATAGATAGATAGATAGATAGATCTAACCATCCTTTGGATAGACACCACGATAGGGAGCCAGTGTTTCCTGTACATTTCCATTATTATCTATAAGTAAGACTGATCAAAGTTTCAGAAAACAGATAAACACAATTCTAAAATGAAAGAATAAAAAATCTGTGTACCAATTTGAAATTGGACTCATTTGAGGTTTATGCAGTATATGTACTGTATATGCACACACACACTTGCACATATTTTCAAGTCTCATTATTCATTATCATCAGTGGTAGTTACTTAAAACAAAAATAACACCCATGAGGTTGTCAGTGTGACCTTAGTAGTCTAAGGAGTTTCTGTTCTTGAGTAGTTTACTAAACTATGAGTTTCCAAAATAATCACATACAATAAAATAAAAAAGTAAACCTTTAAAAAAAAACAATGTTTGCTACTGTTATGTAATTTTGCTACAACCTTTCAAACTCCATCAAGTCTGTTCTCAAATTCTAGGCCCCCTCCAATAGTTTTCATGCTGTACAGAAGGCACTAAGTGACTTGTCATTTCATGATCTCCTATAGGAGATGATATTTCCACTGAATGTTCAATTACTTCTTCAGATTTCTATTGTTGCGTCAAAGACTTTTGGTCACAGTGAGACATTGGAATCTATCATAGTAACATGGAGTGCAAGGTAGAAACCAATCATCACAGAACACACACATGCTTACTCATATTGCAATCCCCTTAACATGGACACTTTCGGTGGTGGAAGGAACATTGGGGCACCTGGAGAAGAACACACTGAGGTAAACTCAGGATTCAAGTCATTTCTTTCCCTAATGTATTTTAGTCTACTTTTCACTGTCTTTTCCGGTCACATTATCAGCATAATCAGTTATTTTAACATCTAATTGCTACGACACCACAAGTGTCAGGGCATGTGCATGACACAGTTTGTGACATCACAGTGGCCATATCATATAAGATCAGGCAGTGATCTGGCCTAGGAGCTATGAGGGGGCAGCACTAACCACTGAACTAATGTGGACAAATATATAATACAATAATTGTAAAAAGTAGACATTCAGTAACAGTGAAATAATTACCTTGGCTTACATTGATGTTTCATCGGCTGGATGTTTTGATCATGATACTGCTCAGATATTTTTATAGCTTTAAACTTGTTTAGTTATAAGCTAATATAAAGATTGAATGTATCAACATTTCAAGAGTAGAGATAAAGATGGTTATCCACTGTTGTGTTAAAATCCTCCATGTTTACTGACTATTATATGGACAAAGTTGCTGCATTTCGAATTTTAGATTTGTATGAAAATTTGCTGGTGATTTAGGCAAAATCCACCGATCCATCTCCATTTACTACAGTTTAGTGTCACATTGGATGAAACCCAACCTATCAGACTGTCACAGGGAACACAACTACTCACCCACACTGACTTATATGGGACCAATTTAAAGATGACTATCAGTATCTTCACATATACCATTATGCAGTGCTTTCTTAAATACATAATCCTGATTTGAATCTTCAGTCATAACAAGAACCACAAAAGTGGTCACAAATCATTAAGCTGGACAAGATACCTGGGTGATAGGGTTCTTCTTACGCTTAGTACACTTGCTTTCATACTCAGGTCTGAGCTGGAGTTGTTGTTGCTCCTCTTCAAAGTCAACTAGGTCCCATTCATACTCAAGACGAGCCTGCCGCCGCTTCCAAAACTCCAAAAACAAAGTCACTGGGAATGGAGAGAGTGAGGGAGAGCAAAAGAGAGGTTTGTTAAAATGAGTGAAATTCACTTACTGTCTGCTTATAGACAGCAAGACGTTTAGTGAAGCAAAAGTGGGAAATAACAATTTGGCTGATATACAGTATATTATCCAACAATTCACTTAAACAGACATCAGACCAAAGCCTATCCCAGCACCCTCAGGCTCAAGACCGGACCTAGCACTACTTGGATTGCAAGTTCATCGCAGGATACACTCACTCAGACACCTGCACTCACTCTATCTGGGTCAAATGTGGAAAACCAAGTGTGAGAATTTATAATGACTGCTCTAGCTCTGGATTCTCTCAGATTACATCTTAATATTATACATTGTTTGTCATTTAATACCAGCTTAGGCATCCCTACACAGTTTTGGAAAAAAAAATGCTAATTTAGATTGAAGTACTAGAACTTTATATTCTTAAAAAAATGTGTTGTTACTTCTAAATTTGTCCATCCAACCTCTATGCTAATGATCATACTTTGTAATTTATCTTTTATCTTATAAGTTAAAGCTGAAAGAAATTATTATCTTGGAAGGGAATGACATAACATACAGTATAGGACACATAGTTTATGACATTTTACAAGTATCAACCCACCCTGCTCTGTATAGAAAAGAGAAACACAATCATGCAAAATTGAAATGCAAAATCAAATAGGCATACTAACCCGACACTTTGTTTAAACCAGCGTTTCTCAACATTTAAGTATTTGCGACCTGAGTTTTCATAACAGTTTCAATTGTGCCCCCCTAACGTTTTTTTGAAAGGAGCCCAGTAATACCAATTTGTTCTTTTTTAATTAATGATATATCATGGATGCATATTTTATTACTAGATATTAAGCCCATTACAATAACGGGCGCTAGAACAGTAGTGCATAAACATTTGTATGAGCAGTCTATATTAAATGGCAAGGGACCTTGTATGTGGCTGTAATATGCGTCACTGTTTGGTGTGCCTTTAATTTTCTCTCTCAGTAATACTGGTTTGTATTTTCGTAAAATGCCTTTAATTTTGTCAGACAGTAATACAGTGGAACCGAAGTAATTTCCCCCATAGGATTGTATGTAAATACAATTAATCTGTTCCAGATCATATGAACTGTACGTAAATATATATATTTTTTAAGATTTTAAGCACAAATATAGTTAATTATACCATTAAATGCACAGCGTAATAGTAAACTAAATGTAAAAACATTGAATAACACTAAGAAAACCTTGAACAACAGAGAAAACTAACACTGCAAGAGTTTGCGCTATAGCCTTACGACCCGCTCGCTAAAAACACCTTTTTTAATGAGTTTTAAGCACAGGGAAAAAAATGAACATTTGAAAAATCCGTAATCTAATAAACAACCAAGAAAAGTAACATTGCAACAATGCAAGCGTGCGCCTGTGCCTGTGTGTGCGTGTGTGCGTGCGGGCGGGCGGGTGGGCGTGCATGCGTGCGTGTCGGTCTCTGTGGCGGGCCTGCGTGCGTGCGTGCGTGCGTGTGTGTGCGCGCGCATGCGTGACTGTCTCTCGTGCGGGCCTGCGTGTGTGTGTGTGTGTGTGTGTGTGCATACGTGCGTGTCTGTCTCTCGCTCCTGCCTGCCTGCCTGCGTGCGTGTGCGTGCGTGCGTGTCTGTCTGTCTCGCGTGCGCATGCACCTGTGTGTGTCTCTCTCTCTTCTCTCTCTCTGCACACACAGGGAATGCACAGGAAGAGACTGAACACGTGCCGTGTGGCTCCGCGCATGCGCACTTCACCAGAAGATACACACGGACACCTGGACGCACACAGTGGTTTTATTAAAGAGGATGATGATATCATGCGCTGCCGCGGCAAGGCCATTTACTGTGTGCCCAGCTTTCAGTGTGTGCTTTATTTGCTTATTATGCGCTGCCGCAGATAGGCCACTCACTGTGTGCCCAACTTTGAGTGTGTGTGCGACCAAGGTACTGTGCACATGGGTGGGGCACGGTGCGCTGTGCGTCGCGGCCCCGCGCATGCGCCCTTCACCAGAAGACACACACACACGGACACCTGGGCGCACACAGGGCTTTTATTAAAGACGATACCTACTTAATTTTTATCGACATTTATCTAACTCTATATTTATTTTTCTAGTATCAGAATGTAGTTTAAGTTCATTTGTTTTGGTTTCAATAGATGTATTTTTCATATTTTAGATTCTTGTTTCTATGCACCCCCCTTTGTGTTACTTCGCACCCCCCCTAGGGAGGCCCACCCCACAGATTGAGAGCCACTGGTTTAAACAATGTAACGTATTTCCCATTTTCAGACAATCATGTAAGCTTTTAAACTAATTTCCTAGATTATTATTTCTAAATAATCTACAGTTGACATGTTGATCTTAACCCAATGCCTAATTAAAGAGGTACATTTTCAAGAACCAGTAAAAGTTAAAAATCTTTATGTAAAAAACTTACCCCAAATTCCCATGAAGATGGCAAAAAACACAGTGCCAACATTATCAAAGAGATGAGATTGCTGAGAATAACATACAAGAAAAAAGTTAGATTTATACCTTCAACTTGTCTTAAAAATGAATAGCAGAAGGAGTAATAATTGATTTTAACAACAATAGCCCACATTCCTCCTCCATTATTCAGAATTAGACTAAGTGAGTATAGATACGAATGTTAGGTTAGATTGTGTTACAACATATAAACCAGGCTAATCTAATTCAGGCTAATGGGGAGCTAGATCTTATCCTGGCAATGTAGACAGATTAAAGCTAATCACTGCTCCCTTCTAACTCACATTCAAACTGTCAAAGGCTAATTTAAAATCACAAAGTAAGCTAAAACGCAAATCTTTCAGAATGTGGGATGAAAAACAAATTAGACAACCAGAACGAGAACCTGAATCTGGGACACCAACATGTCCATCAAGAATTGATTTTAAATTTGTTATTCATAATATTAGGGCAAAACAGTGATGTGTTCGAAAGTACTGCTATCTTACAACTTCAGAGCTGAAAATTGCATTCTCAGGTTGGTCAAAATCTATGTTGAGTTTGCGTGACCTTCTCACATCCCTGAATAGGTTCCCTCTGTGTAATCTGATTTCCTCTCACATCTAAAAGATGTATGGTCTCCCATCCAGTGTATCACCACTACCTTGAATTTGAATACATCATTTTGTTAAAAAAAAAATATCAACAAATAATGAGGAGACAATGCTACAGTTTTACAAAAATGAATGCACATCAAAAATTTTAACCGTATTTATATTTCTGCTTTGGCACACAATCAGCAGATTTAAAAAATACAGCTTAGGCTGAGGCTTTTTTTTTTTGTATTTTGTTTCATCCACATCCATTATTTTCATTAATTTACTTAGTACAGTGGTGTAAAATAAATAGTTCTTCTGTTTTACATGCTTAAGCCTTTATGTGAAAGCTGATTTGTACTTTCGCTGCATGTCTGCTGACACATTTTCCTGGTGTTCTCAGCCTTTTTTAAATAATGCTTACTTTATACATTCCATATTAATCATTATTAGGTAAAATGATGGCATTATGTTTAATGAATCTTTATTTAGATTTAATCAATCTGATCTAACATAATATTCTTCACATGTAGATGACAAGAGGAGAACACATAATAATACTCTACTAGGCTTCATCTGAAAAGATCTCACTCAGATATCTCAAAAAGCCAAGGTATGGGATGTCAGAGAGGTCGTGCTCAGGACTTAATTCCCCCTTGTCCTCTATTAGGTGTCAAAGTTGCCAGAGTCTCACCTTTGAAGACTCACAGGTAGTGTTTAGCTTCCAATAACCGCATTTCTTGTCACATAGTGGACACATGATAATCTGTCCTCCAATATCATCATTGCAGATTTCTTCACTATTGAAACAAAGAATGACCACTGAGTGTTAGCCATATCCAAAAAATAATAAATAATATTGTCTAACTACCTGTCCCCAGATGCACAACTGGAGGTGAAAGTATTGCATCTGTGACTAATGATAGCTGTTATACTTATTGTAAATCTACTTTTCCCCAGTCAATTCTCCCTTACAGTATTTATTGCTTTTTCATTTGACTTTTTAAATTAATATCAATCTGCAAATTAAATCAGTTAAGATACAGAAGCAGTGATTTATCCATCTCAGCTACCACCTTTTCTAAAAGATGAGATAACAACAAAGTATCACATGAATGGTTAAAAACCAGATATGCCTGCTGTATGAAGGATTGCTACACCTCTTCTTTTGGTTCCCTGTCAGTATCCCTTTGCTAGTGGTCGAATTAGTCTCCTTCATCTTTGCTTCTTGTCCACATTCTTCTCCCTCAACATACACTCCCTTATAGCCTGAGCCTCTGACTCTCTATTGACATTCTAACTGTGACAGGCCTGTGCTCTTTGTTGTTGGTGATCCCATATATATATTTTCTACCAGTCTTACCAGCTTCTGCAGAACTTTCTTCTTCCTCAAACACCAAAACACTACGGACTCCATAGTAGCCTTTTCCCACATCTGTAAGCTCTTCATGTCACTCTAACCTTTTCTCTTTGAGTTATGGTACAATAAATTTCACATTTACCATTCCTTTAGCGTTAATGAACCCATACTGTCTATCATCTGTCCTTACAATGCAACACCTCCCGGTCCAACAAAGGAAACAGTCTCACCACACTCTTACCTCCACACGTTATCACTGAAGGTTAGTGCTCCGTAAATGAAACAGATGAGGCCAACAATGGCTGCATAGAAAAGCATTTCTGTGTAGAAACCCAGCCAAGCGAAATAGATGCCAATCTTCTCTCCATAGTATCTCCTAAGCAGAGAAGCAGAACAGATTTGCATGAATAACAAGCAAGTGTGGATGGGCTTCCAAATCCAAAAGGCCGCCAGGTATCTACATTTCTTATGTAAGAAAGTTTTTCACCATAGAAGAATAGAGTCAGGAATGAGCATGAGATGGCATTTCTGTGAGAAATGTTTTAAAACTCTGAGCCAAGCTGAGATGGTGGAGTGAAAGATGTGAATAGATGAGTGGAGACTTTTTCCATTTTCTAATTTATAGGTGACATTTTCTTTTCTTTGAGCCAGTAATGTCATACCTGATAAGATTCAGCGGCTGCTCCTTGTAGAAGCGGGAGAGTCGTGCCCATTCACGGTATAAGGTATAACGCTCACTTTCACAGTTGGGGTCTTTTGCTTTTTTCCAGTATCGACACTTTAAAAAAACAAGACATAATAGCCACTTATAAAGTGTATATGAAATCCTCACTTAAATGGACATAAAGCGTGAATTTGCAGAGTTTCTGAGAGAAGCTTCTAACAATCTTTAGGGCTTGTAAAAAGTAATCTTTTGATTCCTGTTTTTTAGGAATTTCTGTGTTCCTTCCATGCATGACACATGATGAATCTTGTTATAAACTGAGGTCTGCTTTTTCTGTTATCATATACAATATGACATTATGAAATTCATGAGGATGCTTTTAACTGAGAATTCCACAACTGATTTATTTATGTATGTAGTCAAATGACTACAATTAAACACAATGTACTTACATCATGTAGAGGATATGCAGCCGTATAACTGCCATTGTTCAGGAGTCTTTTGATACCCAGCTTCTTTTTTCCATCTTCTGTTCCATATGGACATCGTGACAGAATGTAGTAAACCTAAGAGGGATGAAGATGATGAGACACTTTAAAATGATACACCATTCCTCATAAGGGGAGAACAATGATAGCTAATCACGAAATTAAAAACAAAATGTATTCATGGGACAAAAATAGCAGGTGTCTCATTTCTAGACAATAAAAATGTTGTCCATCCACATTCAGCAGCTGCTTTTGTCTTTTTTAAGATAAGGACAGAACTAGAGACCACGCAAGGTTTGTGGGGATTCTAGTTTATTGGAGGATATATCCATGCACATGTCCATTCTGAAGTAGCCATATTATTATTCCTCATTTAACAGATGCCTTTATAAGCAATTTAGTGCTACCAGTGTGACAGATGGCATGCAGCATTAAAAATGCCAAAGCAAACCTATGTCAGACTGGACTGGTCAAGGATTCAAGTGTGGTCAAGTTGCAGCTCTACAACAGGTCTGATTTAATTGGAATTGGAGAGTACAATAGAAATCTAAATGTAATAGTACAGTAGCTGTACAAAACTAAACCCCGTAAGTAACAGAAGAATGTAAATGAATGAAATTGTGAACTAATCGAATGCATTGCTTGCTAAGGCATGTGTCACTGAATTTTAAACAAAGGGACAGAAAACTGCAAGGCTACTTGTAGGTGACACTTTATCTGCCATATATATTATGCATCAACTAATTAGAATGTTAAAATGCATTCATTTTTAATCCAGTATTTAGTTCTTGCTGAACCATACCCTCACAAATAGAAGTTTGAAGACATTAATAAGTGACTCATTAGTGAACTTCTATTTTTCAACCTGCTTTGTGCAATTCAAGGGCATGATGATGATACTAGAACTTTATTTGTCCCAATAGGGAAATGAAACTTTTCACAGAAGCTCAATAAATGTGCTCAGAAAAAAAAGAAAAACAGTGGGAAATCAGAGCCTAAACCAGACATGGCCTGAGGTTAGAACAGTACTAATCCATCAAATGACATATCCACACTTGCCCAATTTAGAATCACCAGCATGTCTTTGGGCTGTTGGAGGAAAATCAGAGTACAGTACAAGGGAAAAGCCCATGCAGATATGGGAAATATGTAACCTCCATGCACACAATGTTTGGTCATTGGATTTAAGCCTCCTGGAGTTGTGACACAGCAGCACTGTCTTCTGCGTCATTGTGCCAAACGAGACCATAATGCATCACTCTTCTTACACCACTCCCTAGTTTACCTCTGCTGCTAGTCCTGGATAAACCAAAATTCGATAGTTTTATACTAATAACTAAAACAAACTTTGGTAAATTTGGTCATCCTAGCTAATTATTTCATTTTTTTCTTGCATTACATATGTAGTAAAACAGACCATGTGTAAGCAAAGGCTTTTAGTGTGCCACTGCGAGGGTTAGTCATACACATATTATTAACAATGAGAATCTAACTGATGGGGCAAACCTGATAAGGAGATGAGATGACTGAAGTGTGACACAATGCTGAAGTTCTGATGTGCTCTATTTGGCCAGGGTCGACAGCTATTTTAAGGGTTCCCATGCAAGCAACCTCTGCAGTAAGCAAACTAATTGTGCCTATTTTTGGAGGTTGCATGTTTGAAGAGAAGGTATAAAAATCAAACAACTGCATGGAACTCCAGAGGTCACCTATGGACAGATGGAAGACATCGCTCCTCCTCATGCCTAAGACAATGCTTTCTCACACTCTGACTGGATAAGCACTGATCTCAGGAAACCCCAACTGCATCTTGCTTTGGTTAAGTATAGTTCTCCTTTGACTATTATGTTATTATGAGTGTTAAAGCAATATTAAACAGAAGCAAGTATAATCTTCCATTAGTTTTACTGATTCTTTTCATCACCACCGTACCACTAGAGAATGATATGTGTATATATATCGAATTACCCCGATCTACATGCTGTCAAATAAACAAACCACACGCCGTGGCGCAATGTAAAAAGGCTTCGCCGCTGACGCCCGAGGTTCAATCCCCAAGAGGGGGTGCAGTGAGTGCGTGCGCCTGATGAGCCCAGAATTAGGGCAAAACACGTGTTGTGTACTCTGCATTATTTGATAGTAAACTATTCAACCATATATATATATATATACACCCTCACTTTGCTCACCCACTCCACAACCCCTACCCCTTGGGGTGCTTTACACTAGCCACTTCGCGTCTCTGCTGCATTTGTATGCACGCTAAAGACGGATCAGCTGCTAGCTTGCTGCTAGCTTGCTGCTAGCTGCTGCCGTGCCATGTGATCTGCATGTCAAGCTGGGCGTCGATCATTTGAAAGCATGTACAGCAGCTGTCCTTTAGTCTAACTTCCTTGTCTCTATTGACGTTAAAGTGTCTCCAAGAAATTGTTTGTCAGTAGGGGTGACGTGCAAAAAGTCTTGCAGGACTTCAAAATGTCTCCCCAATATGATCACGTCTCGACCCAAAATTTTTTTATATGAAAAATATGAATAACTCTAATGCCCCTGCTTAGTGAGACTTCTTGTATTTACATAACTTTTTGCATTAGTTTTTCCTTTTTTGTTATTTGTATATTTTCTATTGTTTGATGTTTCAGATCTAATTTGTTTACCATATTTTGTTTGTAACCCCTTCTTTATTTTTCCGTCCTTTCGGACATGAAACTTGGGTTATGGGTCTGAGACCATCCACGTCCACATCCATTAGGTGCACAGCATGAAACAAACCCTTGTTGTTATACAGCAATAAACTTGGTAAAAAGTATTTTGTGATATTAACAGGACTCCTTTTAATTCTAATGCTTTCACATAATGCACCAAACACAACAGTCCTTCTCTGCTGATATTTATCATCAAATATTTACCTGACATAAGTAAAGATAATTATAATATTTGCTGCTTACAATCCTGTTGCGGGTGGATGGGGGAAAGAGCGTTTCCTTGTCTTCGATGAGAAAGAAATCTGATTTATTCTTCTCGAAAGGTGCTGTGAAGTAGTCAGGCTCAGGGTTCATCACTTCATCTGAGAGTCGGAAAGGTTTGAAGAGCCAGCTGACAGGGATCTCGGGTTTACTGGGAATATCATTTTCTTTGAATGGCACTTTGATCTTCAGCACTTCAGCGTAGGTGGCCAGGACATCCCATGGTGTATGGATTTTTAAGTAGTAAGTCTTTCCATCTTCTGATTCCTGAAAATGAAAACAAAGTTCTATACTGTAAAAGGAGAACACACACTGATATAGTGTAGACGTTAAAAAAACAATACTTAATAATATTGGGGAACTTAGATAATTCCAATGGCAGTCATTTAAACGAGTAGTTTAGCCTGCTCCTTCAAACGCCAAATAGAAATATGAATGTAAAGAAAGGAAGACAAAAGTTTTGAGGTAAACCAGTTATAGTCACTAATTATGCTGCCACAGAGTGCTAACGTGTTGCATGTTGATTAATGCTGCACATAGGAAAAGAGTAACAGTGACATGACTATGATAACCCCATAAACCTATAAACTATGAAAAATGTGGTGAAGATGTTTAAAGAACAAGTATTACATTGACCAATATATGATTGCCAGATACGTGACTCCACCATCTTAGAAGCAACACGGAATTGTGTAATAAGCAAAAAACATCCAGTGAATTGTAGTAGTTTGTGGTTTGGTCATGCTACTTGAAGGACATCCTGGGAGGGAGGTGTGAAAGAAACCAAGGTAACACTGCTATTTGTGATAAAAAAAAAAGAATAGACACTGCCAACAAGGACATGAGCTGTACAGGCCAGTGGCTTTAATATTGGAACTCCTTTTGATTTATTCAGAGATCCCCAAATTACCAAAGGCCGCTGTGCAGTCCCAACCTAATTTGCTGTATCTCCTCAAGCATACTGACTAAGTAAGCTTTCCTGGCTAAGGGATTATCTGTGAATATGTAGGAACATATGGGACCACTGGGGGACTTGATATGACCATGTCAACCAGGACCACAGAACTGCAGGTTATCTGTGCCTGGACTTTTTGGTGATATATCCAATGAGTTTGGAGTAGTGAGGTGGGCTTTAGAGATAACCTGGTAAAAGGATGTAAGGCCACGGTGGAGAACGGTCATGATCAGAAATGGGATGGATGATTGTGTAGTAGTTAAGTGGACCAGCCACCCAATGGGTTAGTTAGGGTCTTCATGTCTGGAGGCAGGCCAACGAAAGCATAGATGTTTGTTATCTTTCCAGTTTGCTTATGTGTGTCTTACTCCCCTGCTGTAATAGTTCTGTATTTTGTTAATAAAATCCTTCTGACTTTGGCCCCTCGTGTCTGTGTTTTGGTTTAGAATTGGCTTGTGAGCATGGCTGTCTTAACATATAGGCACAATGGGCACTGACTGGAGGTCCCTGGAACACAGAGATCCATGATGTTTCTGATGCCTATGTATGTTTCTGTTTTGCTATAATAAGGGGCCTGTTAAGACAGCCCTGCTTGAGACCACCTCTAGGTTCAGTGATTTGGGTTTAAAGTGGAGACTGAAGCTTTCAAAAGGAATTGGGACAAAATAACCTTATTCTCAGTTAAGTGCCAAGCACAATATTAAAAGAGCCAGTTACAACAGAGCAGTAAATCCAGATTTAGGAAGCAAAGTCGGGCAAAGACACAATGGCAAGATGGGCATGCAATCAGAAAGAGAAATGGAAGGGGAGATAAACAGCATATTTGAGCTTTAAACGTGAGTAAGGAAACCTTCCACAAAAACCGAAACTTCAGTGGTAAACAACCTCTATGAGGCAGATCCAGTGGAACAGAAAATGAATTACGTACTGTATGTCGATTTTGTATTCTTGTTACCATTCCTATATGGGCTGCCTATTTAATTAACTGAAGGAAATTAAAATAATTTCAGCATTTCATTATGTATACAACTGAGCACTGAGAAAAACGATACATGAATACAATGACCTTATGAAAGAATCAGGGGATGAATGGAGCTTGTGGCCATGGACGGACCACAAGGGGGAGTTTCAGGAAAATGTCTACTCACAATCTTATCCTCTGTCTCCAGCTCCAAACCTGCCTTCTGCAAGTTGTTTTCAAACTCTTTTCTTCTTTCCTGAAAACAAAAAAACACATTAAATAAACAAATGTATTAAGCACAATATTGAGAAAGAAATTTTGAAGCGCCTCCTGTCCTGCTGCCCTTCATTTTGCAGTTACTGAACCACTGTTTAAGAGTGCATACCTTTCCTCATGTCACCCTGTTTTAGTCAGCTTTTGTGATACACAGAGAGCAGATGACCCTTGTCTAACTTTCACCTCACAGGAGTATTAGAGGTGAGAATAGGAGTTTCTGCAAGGATACCAAAGATTGTGGAATGTGGAGCAAAAGAATAAGGTGGGTAACCAATCAGCTCAGACAATGGCAGCTAAGCTAGTAGAGGTTTATGTTGTTGCAGTTGCTTCTAAAATAGTGAAACCAACCTGAGAAAAACATACTGTAGGTGTACTTCGAGACATTTTGGATCCATAAGTTCAGGAAAACTGAGAAACAGGGCAGAAATAATGAACAGGAAAAGGTGAGATGAGAAATACATGAATATAAATGTAATGTTAAAAAAGAATATTTCCCTAGCCGTCAAACCTTTTAAATCTTTGCACCATTTTGGCTTAGTCATCTACATTAGGAATTTTCACTTCTCTTAGCCCTGAGCACTTTCACTGCCTATGAAATGATGCAGTTCTCTGTTTCATTAACATTAAGGCAAAGTGTTTCTTCATGCCATTTTCTCATTAAATGAATAGCACACGATGGAAAAACCAGAATGATGTAAGTGAATTACAACGGTGTCCCTAGCAGCTGTTGAGTTTTAATCTGTGCTTTTCAAACCAAACTTTTCAAGTGGTAGTAGCCACTTGTTTAATACAACCAAGACCTTCATGCTCATCTTCTCCAGCTTGTGGTCTGGGCAGGCCTTAAGCTGGACATTATTTTGGGCAATGCTTATATTAGCTGTGAACATTATTTTGACTTTATTTGTTACAGTACGACTAATAATTGTATCTGTTGGAATGTGCTGGTAAAACCTACAAGAGTACATTTCTCAAAGCTGTAACATAATATTTTAGGAGGCCCAGGCCCCTCATGGACCCTGTGATCATCAGAGGTGACTGTGTGCAGAGGGTGAAGACCTATAAATACCTGGGAGTGCAGCTGGATGACAAATTGGACAGGACTGCCAATACTGATGCTCTGTGGAAGAAAGGTCAGAGCTGACTATACTTCCTTAGAAGGTTGGCATCCTTTAACATCTGCAATAAGATGCTGCAGATGTTCTACCAGACGGTTGTGGCGAGTGCCCTCTTCTACACGGTGGTGTGCTGGGGAGGCAGCATAAAGAAGAAGGACATCTCACGCGTGGACATACTTGTTAAGAAGGCAGGCTCTATTGTAGGAATAAAGTTGGACAGTTTAACATCTGTGGCAGAGCGACGGGCATTACGCAAACTCCTGTCAATCATGAAGAATCCACTGCATCCACTGAACAGGATCATCTCCAGGCAGAGGAGCAGCTTCAATGACAGACTGAGGAGATCGTTCCTCCCCCAATCTCTTCAATTCCACCCGGGGGAGTAAATGCTAACATTATTCAAAGTCCATCCATCCATTTTCTAACCCGCTGAATCCGAATACAGGGTCATGGGGGTCTGCTGGAGCCAATCCCAGCCAACACAGGGCACAAGGCAGGAACCAATCCAGGGCAGGGTGCCAACCCACCGCAGGACACACACAAACACACACCAAGCACACACTAGGGACAATTTAGAAATGCCAATCCACCTAACCTGCATGTCTTTGGATTGTGGGAGGAAACCGGAGCGCCTGGAGGAAACCCACGCAGACACGGGGAGAACATGCAAACTCCACGCAGGGAGGACCGGAAGCGAACCCGGGTCTCCTAACTGCGTGGCAGCAGCGCTACCACTGCGCCACCGTGCCGCTCTTTATTCAAAGTTATTTTCTGTTTTTACATACATTTTTATTATTCTTTAATTTAATATTGTTTTTTTGTATCAGTACACTGCTGCTGGATTATGTGAATTTCCCCTTGGGATTAATAAAATATCTATCTATCTATCTATCTATCTATCTATCTATCTATAAAACTGAATGGTAACAGTAACATCAAATAAGTTTTGTTTTTCATCATAATACTTATGAACATTGATGCACGATGTTTTTCTATCCACTCATTTCATCTTACTTATCTCACTATCCTGTAGTAAATGTATAGATAGATAGATAGATAGATAGATAGATAGATAGATAGATAGATAGATAGATAGATAGATAGATAGATAGATAGATAGATAGATAGATAGATAGATAGATAGATAGATAGATAGATAGATAGATAGATAGATAGATAGATACTTTATTAATCCCAATGGGAAATTCAAATATGTGTGTTTTCATCACTGGCTTAGCCCACCCCATGGAAATAGCCTTCCAGATTTCATACCAGGTGGCAGTCACTAAGGAACAGGTATGGAAAATAGCACGGTATGGCATCTCTTCAGATCCACATTTTTGTATAATATTCTTTGTATTCTGTCCAGTGTGTGCAGGGGAACTGTGGTAAAGCAAAATGAATAGTCAAAAGCGTTCCTCTCTGATTATCTACCACAAGCACCTCAGCAAATCAATGTAACACCACCAAGTTATGTGGGCCTTTTGAAGACCACACCATAAACATCATCCCCAGTAATGAAACACTTTTTATGTTTTTCTCAGTTTGAACTCATTAGCTCAAAATTCATCTTGGAACATGAGATGTGCTGATGCTTCACTTCAGGATTCAAACGTTTGAGCAACCAATATGCACAAACTGGGCTCATGTTTAATTGTTAATGAAGAGTGGATTCGGCTATACCATAACCAATACCTACAATATCTACTGTCTCACACATTATCTGTCTTTAATTCTGCATTATAATTCTCTCTACAGTAATAATACCTTTCTTCAGTAACTGATGTTGAAAACTAGCAAGACCTTGGATCATCTTCAACAGTCCTCTTGCCAACAATGAAATTCTGCAGCCCAGACTGTGGCATAAAAAGCGGGATGGGGCCAGGTACATATTGACTAGGAGAGAATGAATCTGCAGTGGTGCACTGTACGTTAGCATTGCAAAAATCAATAACAGCATTGTATTTGCCTTGTGCCAGGCTAATCTTTGGCCACTTACACAATCACCACTTTTCAGGTTAATACTCAGTTTAGGTTAATAAGTCCTGGATTGCCAGTCATAATTTGGTTGTTCAAACTGTTTGTCCGGCTGGATGACCTTTTCCCTCCAGAAGTGTCAATTTTGACGACAAAGTGTTAAAATGCTATTGTAATGTTACTCAGACAGACAATGAAAAAGCCAGATGGGGCTACTGTCCAGATGTCTTAAGAATCAGTTAAAGATTTGTAAGAAAACATTCACATTGAAAGAATGTTTAAAGTCACTAACTCCTTATCATTTAAAATCATATTGTAAGAAAAACCGCGATCTGACATGGCAGAATGAAAACACTAACAAGCCATCGATCTGTTATTGTCAAGGATTGGTTTTAAATTAAGTGATTAGGTTGGAATTAAAGCCTGAGGCTACTACAGCCCTCCAGGTCCAACTTTGCTGATCCTTGATATTAACCTCTTAATCTGGTAGAAGCTACTAGGCTAAAAAAAGACCCAGTCTTTCTACAGATTGGTTACTGTAAGTACTGTGAGTGGCCTCTCCAGAATTCCCTCTGCTCCTTTAATTTGTTCCATTTAGTTGTGAAAAGAGATGTCACGCGCCACACACTTTTGTCATCTTCTGAGAAGAGAAGCCTACTGCCCCAGAAGTCTTCCACGCATTCCAATTCTTTAAAAAAACAGGACAAAGGCTCTGGTCATGATGATTTAGAGACTGTTTCCTTCTTGTGAAATGAAAATTAAATCCAATTTTATTTTTTATTTTTTTGCTTATCACAGCTCTGTTTGCAAGTACCTCAACAATTTTAGGAATATAAATATTGGTTAATATCACTCCAGTCCCTCTTAGGAGGCACCATTTCTTAATTTAAAGGCCTGTAAGTAAGCCACGTTCTAAGTGTTAAGGTAATTTTAGCTATTTTTGCAGTTTTTCTATATTTATTTTATTAAGCATTCATTTTCTCAGTTTGTTTTCATTTGTTTTTCACTGTCTTGATGATCTCATGCTGTGTTTTCATGTGACTTATTGTTACTGGAGACGTGTCCTCATTGTAGGATGTGACTGTGAAGATGTATAAGACACAGCCAATATAACAAAGTACAAACTTTTGTGAATTTATTAAATACTTATGGAAAGGCTCGATAAAACTAACAGAATAATAAAGAATATTCTTGATTAAGACTACAGGTATTAATTCTTTGCTTTCCTGGCAATGATTGTTTGCCTTATATAAGGAAGCTTGCCCGACAGACTGTCCCATAGCTGACTTACAAGTCTTCTGAATTCTTTCATTTGTCACCATTAAGTAAAGTAAATAAGACTACCAGTGACACAGCCTTTTACGGAACGGTATTCTAATTGGCTATAAGGGCCAGGCAGTCGGATAAGCCATTAGGTTGGATGTTTCCAAGCATGTTGAGTAGGAATGTTTGCTCTCTTAACCCAACAGCAAGAAAAAAAGGAATGGCAATGAACGCTGAAAACTGTGCTAGTAAAGGTGGCAGAATTCTGCCATCAAGACATAACATAGTTAACCCCATTTCAGGCTTCTCCTATAAATGTAAATTTCGGTTAATGGGATTTCTATTCTCAAGAGAATGACTTCATGTGATTTAGCATGACCTGAATGTGCACTGCATTTGACTTTCAAAATGTCACATAGCCCTGCCCTAGTGGCTCATTAAAATTCTGACCACAAATGTGGGGAAGGATCTAACTGCAGCTACCCTTGACATGCCCAAGGATGTTGAAACACACACAGAGTCATCATTATCAGAAGTCAGATTAATGGCCATCCTTGTATTGAGTAAAAATTATCATGTCAATGAATTGGTTTTAACTTTCAATAACATTTGATAGTGTCACATTTTACTACTAAGGTACAAGTTGAGAATGACGCTATTGAGTAGGGGCGTTGTAAGTGATTTTAACAGACGTGTCCAAGTGATGTACTACTGTAGTTATACTCTACTAGCTGTACGCCGTGGCTTTGACCCACATAGTAATGAAACAGGACAAACTTTAAAAATCAATAGACGCTAGCACTATATCTGATCATGTTCAGCTTTGCTAGGAGAGTGTTCCCCGCGTGGGGAGAAAAGCACATGGCTGTGATATCTCTGGCAATCAGCAGCTACCCTCTAAAACACATGGAGCTCTGATCTCTCTCTCAAAAACATCAAACGTTACTCCTTAACAATCCATAGATGATAATGTCTGTTGAACAAATAGGTATCGCTAGCTAAGCAGAGGCAAGGTGCACTCCAACACGGGGCGAGATGTAGACCAACTCGAACAGAGTCTGGCGAATGAATGAAGAAGGCCCCACCCCGCTCTCGGCCCAAAGCCACTCTGTTGGATTTGCATAAATACATTGGTACCGCAAGCAAACTATGGTACTTAGAGTGATGAGAGAAGTCACAAAATCAATGGGAAAGTTCAAGGAAATTATAGAAAACAACCAGATCTAAATCCGTTAAGTAGTTCTCTCCTGAAAAGCGCACAGACATACAGAGAGAATGCGCTTGGACCATGAAAGTTTTTTAATTGTTTTTTAGCGAGCACCTATGTGCCAAGGGTAACCAACATTCCAAATTTCAAGTCCCAACTCCTCATTTTTCGGGAGATTTCATGATGAGTGAGTCAGTGGTATTTGGCTTTTATATAAATATAGATTAGATATCTCCGGGCACCATCCACTGATCAGGCAGAAAAAGACAAAAGGAATGGAGATTCTACCAGATGAGATCTTTTTTCTTTGGCCTAGGATGACAAAAATTCTTCTCTCTTTCTGTCTGAGTTCAGCTGGTATGAACTGAGAAAAACACATTTTGTTGTCTTAATTGTTTATAGTGATGAGGAGTTGTAAAAAATCATATTTTATAAATGCCAACAGACACTAATCTCAATAAGGGAACCCCACTATGAACCCTCTGGATATGCCTTCACTTCACTTAGCTACCAAAATGCCCTAAAGAGGACCAAGGCACCATATAACTAACAACAATGGAAAAGGAGTAGTGAGGAAAAAAAAAAAAAAAAAAAAAAACAGGAGATAATAAGAAGCAAAAGGCAATGAAAAGATACACAACAAAGACATAACAATCAATAAACTGTTCTACTTTTATAATATAATCATAAAAATGGTGTCCAGGAACTACAAATATACCAGAGAAGTGACAGCTCACCTTGAGTACATCTACCTCTTTTTAGTGATAGATACAGTAATTACTACAACAGCACATGGCAGCACACACAAAGAGGGCACTGCTAAGCCCTCTTTCATTCACTCCTTACAACAAGACATCCTGACACACACTGAAGTCACAGCAAAGCAATAATCCCAAGAATACAGAAGGTGGCAGAAAAGCACCAAAAAGGCCAGGAAAAAATAAGTAAAGGATAAATAGTTAAGAGACCAATGAATCCTCTCACCACCCAGACATTTTCTTCTTTAAGGGTTTAAGCTGTGATGATGATGTACAGAGTGTGTGCTGCATGCTGCCATCATCATTTTTTTGGGGATTAAAGAAAAGTGTGTTTTGTGTTTGCTTTCATGTGTGCATAAATTGAAATCTCACTTCCATAATCTGTCCTAAAACTTTCATTGCCACTAAGAGGCTCTACAGTACTTTGTAGAAAAGCTAAACGGGAGTCCAGGAATACAGTGGAAAATGTAAAGGTTGGCCCAAAGACTTTCTTTCAATATTTTATTATTAATAGTAATAAAAGATCTTTCAAGGAGGAGGCAAGGTGTATAAAGAACAGTTAGACTGAAATTAGAACCAAAATAGGAAGTGATCTAAATAAATGTTTCTTTTAAGTCTTTACTTGTGCAGAAGTAGCTACATAGGCTGTTAAGGAAATACTCAGAGATTTGGAGATAGCAGAGAGAAAAGTGCTGCAGGAAATTAATTAATATCATCAGGACTAGATGGCACTTAATGTATTGTAGAATACTTAAGGAAGCTGGCAATAACATGTATAACCACCAAAATATATTCTTCAGAGAACACTAGCACTAGACATTAAGGAAATTTCTAAAGACGGGGAGTTATTTGATGCTATCCCAGGGACTGGGCTGATCCTTTTAACTATGGGCTAGTAAGTTAAATGTAGATCATAATTAATGTAATGAAAGGAATTATGTAAGAAATCAGCATATGTTTGGGGTATTACAGATGGCAGAATTTTAGAAGAAGCAATAAAAAATGTATACCAGAGATTAGCATTTGATATTATTTATCTTAATTTTCAAAAAAAAACTAGATTTAGGTATCATTTGAGAGTTCAGCTATGAAAGTAAAAGATTTGGAAGTTCAAGGCACAGCTTGCACATGGATTCAAAACTCAAATGCAGAAAGCAATGAATCAGGTAAAGTGGTGTATTCTCAGTGATCAGTGTTAGGGTCACTTATCTTTTTAAAATACATAAATGGTCTTGGCAAAAATGTACCTCACAAGCTAGGTGAATCTGATGATAACACTAAACTAGGTGGAATATTGGATATTGTAGTGTCAGTAGAATCATTCTAGATGGACATGGACCAAATATGGATTTGGTCAAATAATGAAAATAAATGCAAAGCGGTACATATACTCTAATAAGTAAAAATGTTTGATTTGTATGTAAATTCAAAGTATCCTAAGAGACATGGTGGATTCTTCACTTTCTGCATTGAGGCAGCATATAGAAGCCATTAGGAAGGCTACAAGGATGTTAGATGTTTCAAGCACAAATAAAGAAAAGCTACTGGTATGCGGTACTACACACCTAACCTAGAATATTATATACAATCCTATACTCTGTACAGACATAGAAGCAATAGGGAAAGTCCATAGAACAGCAACTAGTCTGATTCTAGAAATGGCTATGAGCTTTGAGTTCAGTTTAAGGAAATACAGGCTAAGCAGAAGCTGGCTAAACGTTACTTACAAAGAATTCCTTAGAGAACCATATATATGTTGTGATGGACAGCCGGCGGTTCAATCTGGCCGGGTCATCCCTGAAAGAGAAGAATGGAGGAAGGCAGCTTTTTCAAGGCACTGCCTTCCCTGGGACACTAGGTAGCAGCTTCCCTGGACGACAACGGTTCCCCGGATTCCCTCAGGGCATGCTGGGACATGGAGTCCGTTTCCTCAACCCTGTTGGGTGCCGTGGGTGCCACCAGGGGGAGTTCATAAAGAGCCTGGGGACTCCTACTGTTACTATAACCCGGAAGTACTTCAGAGTCACGAGGACGGAAGCCCCACATTACTTCCAGGCTACTTGAGGGCTGAAGAACAATAAGAGTCTTTATCTGACCCGGAAATGCTATTAAATCATATGGACAGAAGGACAGAAGCAGTTCCAGGTCAAGGACTATTTAAAGGACTATTCGAGTCCCAGCAAAGAGAGCCAGAGTTGTGAGGTTGGGTGACGAAGCTGCTGGGAGTGGAGGATTGTTGTATTGTAATTGATTATTATTATTGAGTATTGGAGAAGTGTGGAGTGTGTGGTGCTTTGTACACTTTATTGAAAAAAAACATAAAAAATTCGTAGTGCTTTTATACGTGTGTCCTGGACATCTATCTTCAAAGCTTGACTGCATGACACTTTTACATAAGTTAGGTGAACAGGGATTGATGAGCAATGTTGGGCTGAATGGCCTGTTCTTGTCAAAATTGTCAGACACATTTTTATTCCAGATGTGAAAAGAATTTCTCCACCTAAATTACTATTTACAGTCACATTCAAAAATAGAAGACTGTGCTCGGTAAAAAAAACCCAACATTTTAACGCCTTTCTGTGTATTTTATCTGAAATGGCTCCAGCAGACCCCCGTGACCCTGTAGTTAGGATAAAGCGGGTTGGATAATGAATGGATGGATGGATATTCAATAGTCATCCATTATTGAATCTGCATAATCCAATTCAGGGTCACACAGAGCCAGAGCCCAACCAAGCAGGACTGGGAACAATGCCTTAACCAATCACAGACAAACTGCCACTCACACACATAGACATGCACACAACTCACACTCAGTCAAGGAGGCCTAACAAACATGTCTTAGAACCTCAAGAAAACTTAAAACAAACACAGGGAAACAGGCAAGCTTTACAAAGAGAGTGGCAAAGCCAGGGCTTAAACCCAGGACTCAAGACCTGCAAGGCACTAACAACTGTGCTACGCACCCTCAACACTGTTCCATAAAATCCATCTTTGTAATTACTTCTGAGTTATTTCACTTTCTGTAACATTATTCTTACAGCATTAAAACTATCCTCAAGTTATTTTTCTTTATTTTGGGTTCCTTTCTCAAGATTAGTTTATGTCAGTGGTTCTCAACCTGTGGGGCGGGCCCCCTAGGGGGGCGCAAAGATGTGAAAAAAAGAAAACAAGAATCAAAAAAATGAAAAAACATCTGTTGAAACCAAAACAAATGAACTTAAACTACACTCTGATACTAGAACAATAAACATAGAGTTAGATAAATGTCGATAAAAGTTAAGGAGGTATAATAAAATATGCATCTATGATATATCATTAATTAAAAAAGAACAAATTGGTATTACTGGGCTCCTTTCAAAAAAACGTTAGGGGGCGCGATTAAAACTGTTATGAAAACTCAGGTCACAAATACTTAAAGGTTGAGAAACGCTGGTTTATGTAACACAGAGGCTTATATGCCATCCATTCTCTCGGTGCATTACAATATTTCCAGCAGTAGCGTGAAAACAAAGTTCACACCTTCCTCTGAGCAAGAAAACACTGAGGTGTGATAGGAAAAAGAAGATTGTAAACATCCAAAATAAAGACAGACTGGCCAACTGTTCCAGCTGGAGTCCATGTTAGACGTGAAAAGGGAAAAAAAAGAAAACCAATGGAAATGGCAGCAAGGACTAGATTTAAATGAACAAAAGCAATGAGCATTTTAGTTCCAAGAAAAGGATAGATCTACAATGAAGAATGAGCCTCATTAAACCTTTTAGAATCTACACATATTGTCATGGTTTGTCAGGGCATGAATGTGTGCATGGACCTGAAATGTATGAATAGATTGTAGGGTGAATGATTTAGACCTTCCGGTTCAACATGCCACTCTGCCTCCAAGAGTAACACCAGAAAATGATCACCTGTTTCCACAAACATCTACACTTGGTCCAGAATTAGAATTAGCCATTGACCCAAAATTTTGATGTTTTGTTCCCTGAGCCACTTAGTTATCCCTTTTGCCTTATGGCACGGTGCTTCATCATGCTGGAAAAGGCATTGTTCGTCATCAAACTGTTTTTGGATTGTTGGGAGAATTTGCTCTCAGAGGATGTTTTGGTACCATTCTTTACTCATAGCTAAAAACACTGAAGTAGCAGAATTTGTGAAAACCAATACTTATGTCATTCTCAAAACTTTTGACTATGACTGTAGATCGTTGTAGACATGGAACACACATGAAATGTATGTAGTCCAAATGACGATATATTATTTACCCTCACACCCAGATAAACACACTTGAGCTCTGAGAATCTTCTGTCACTGGGGTTATGGGAAAGTAGGCTATTAGCAGCCTGTGCTGCTTGACACATTTGGAAAACAAAGGAACCGATGACGAGGTGCGAAGAAATTTAAGGTGTGCCGGGATTATGAGTTTTTTCGTAGGTTTCAGGGCTTCTAGTGTTAAGAAGGAATTTGAGTTTTTCAACCCTGTACACCTGATGAATGTCTGACGAGGCTTCAATAGTTTACCCTCTTTTTTTCAAAGCAATGTTCAAATGCAATTAAAAAAGATTTGTTATTCAAACTGGCTTCTAGCCAATCCTTCATTGTGGCTGTGATGATAACAATACTGAGGACCAGAATGGCAGACCATGAAGGAAAATGCCTACTATCGCAGAAAAACCAACACCAAAACTGGATATTGCTGCTGGGCATCTTGTTTTCTATTTAACTCCATGAATTCCACACAAATTGCTAATATATGTCTATTACACTTCTCAAAGACAGACTGAGTAGTGGACCTATTAGGTCCTTTTACATATTTTTAGAAGATCATAAATTAAAGAGGCAACGATGCAATGAATTCTTACCATTTTCTTTTCTCCTTCTTTGGTTGTATCATCAATATAGGACAGGACACAGTCAATCCTTCGTATGCCATCCCTGAAGAAAACAGAATCTTTGCTTTGGTGTTGCTTGTCAATCTGCTCAAGGGGGGGAAAGGAGAGGAAGGTTAGCATTTAAATGTAGCATATGAAAATATAGGGGAGGGCAGAGAAAGGCATTTTGAATTGGACAAGTGAGGCTGGGGTTCTAAGGAAAACCAAAGAGATGACAGTAAGAAGTGGAAAGACAGGAGAGTGGGGTGAAGCCTGAGGTTAGATACTAAAGAAACAAATAGGAGGAAAGAGTGGTTAGTAATTTGATAAGAGAAAAATGACAAAACGAAAACAGTGGGTGTAAAGAGAAGAAAATAATAAGAGGAGGTAGGAAAGACACTATAAGATATGGGCTTATTTCACCCTGCTATAGTCCACCCCAAACACCACAGCACCTCACACATTCATGGCAGACTAAACCATACTAGATAGATAGATAGATAGATAGATAGATAGATAGATAGATAGATAGATAGATAGATAGATAGATAGATAGATAGATAGATAGATAGATAGATAGATAGATAGATAGTCTACTTTGATTCACATGTGAAGATACATACTGTATACACTTACTGGAAAAGCATGCTGCTGATACAAGGCAAAACTTCCCACCACTTTGTGGTAAAGTAATCATGAAAACACAGGACTGAATGTTAAATTGGCAATTGAAATCGAATATTTGGGTTCCGAATGAGAAAGTACAGAAAGTCACAAATGCCTATCAATCAATCAATCGATCAATCAATCATTCAGAGGCCACAAGTGTCCCAGGTCACTGAATGACCTGTAAAATGAAAAGCAGTGTTATAAAGTGAACAAGGGGGCTGCAGTGCTAACAAGTGAGACTCAGCCACTTCCTGTCTTGGGGCTTCACCAGCCAAGCGAACCTAGCTTGCCACTCTTGTGAATATGGCTGTATCATCAAAAAACCACACAAAAGCCCCAAGTGACAATGGCTTTCAAAGCAGGAAGTGTACAAAAAGTCAAACGATGAGCTTTTTTTGGTAGCATTTTAATCTACAATTTATAATATTTCTAAGATGTACTGTATTCATTTTTAATATAAGAAAAACAAATGACAACATAGCTCATGCTGAGCCAATAGATTTATATAGCCCAAGTCAAAATACTTTGCAAACATCAAAAATAAAGTTCGTATTTCTAGAATAACTTTGATATACAGTAAGTATTAACAAGCTGCAGTTTCAGATTATAGACTGACCAAGTCACCATGCTTTGGAAAATGAACACCATTTTTTTTATATGTTTATCTTTTTTAACACCCATCTTATCCACCTTCTAAAGTCATTGAGTTTATTACACAAATGGATGCCAGTCCATGATAGAACACACTTTCACACAAACCCATACCCAGTTAGTGCCATCCATCACTTTGGGTTAAAAGAGGAAACTGGAGAAAACTTAAATAAAATCAATGAGAAGTTTTATACATTTAACACAAAGTGACCAAGATGAGACTCAAACCACCACTGCACTCACTCACTCACTTTTACACACACATTTACACCGACTGTGTCAATTTCACCCATAAAATCACCCTAGTCCACAAATGTCTGGGATATAGAAGAAAAAGTAGAACAACCGCAGACATAGGGAAAATGTGAAAATTCCACTGTAATGGCGACTGGGCCGAGATTGACACTCAGTCGTTTTAAGCTGTAAGGGTGAAATTGTTAACCTCTTCTCCACAGTGCCATCTCACTTTTAATTAATTTGACTATGATGAAAATTCATTGCACACACCCTGTCTTTCCAGTTTTCCAGATCTGAATATCAGGAAGCTTGATGACTATGGGCTATAAACATTTTAATGTACTTTTTAACCATAGCCTAATGTTTGAATTGTGCTTCAAAAAACTCTCTGAAGGATGAGAAAGTGTCCAAGGTAGGAATCAAAGTAGAATTCAATCAATTTGAGGCAGCAGTGCTATATTTTGTGCAAACCAGGACACATTAAAGTACATGACTAGTCAAAGAGGGCTAATTTCAGCAGCAGCATTCACTTTTTGAGACTTCATGTCAAACCTAGCAGCAGCAAGGCTCCAAAACTAAAATTACAATGTTCATATTTATATCACTTAGATGCTATAAGGAATTTGTGGGCAAAGTGAACAACACGTTGGGTTATTCAATTAATTAACAAACCACAGATACATCAGGCTAATTAAAGGCCCCACCAAGGTCAGGACTAGAGCCATCAATACCTATTACAGTGGTCACGTACTGTAACACCTACGACGTCAGTCACGAAATACCCTGTGAATCAGATAACCCTCACACAACCCTAATCTTAACTATAGTGTAGCCGGGAATGCAATGGACACTTCATGACGGACATTGAGGGTGTTTTTTGTTGTTGAGGAGTTAAGTGACTGACGTCATAGATATTGTGGGCTACTATTGCACTTTATTGGCCAGCTCAGGTTCTCAGGATAAATAATGGGCTTATCGATACTGTAACTTCTAAATGGACGCTGCCTTATGGGTCAAGCCCCATCTGTTATTTTTAGCTATTGGCACAAGTGATTGCTTAAAATTGCATACTGTCGAAGTGTATCCCTCTAAACATGATCAGGCTTACATATTTTTTACTTTTTTTTTGTAACTAATTTCCTTATCTTTACTTTCTCGTATACGAAGTATTGGGAAAGTATTGTAATCGTCCAAAGATTCAATGTCGAGATTTTGATGAATCTCAATGTTTTAGACCTCCCTGACTCTTGTATACGAAGTATAGGAAACGTATTGGAATCTTCCAAAAATTCCATTTCGAGATTTTGAAGAAATTCTGGACATTTTAGACTTCCCTGAGTCTGAAAATACCATTTTTGGAATTATGTATGTGTGTCTATCTGTCTGTGTGTGACTTGAACTTGAATATGCTTTCACTTAGGTCAACTAAATTTTGCATACAAGTATTAGGTACAAAACGTAGCTTTCTATCAACTTTTCGTCTATTTCCGTTAACCAGAAATGGTACTTTACATTTTATTCATGCAGCTGCAGAGTCTGATTCATTCAACTTTACTTTTATAATAATTGTTCAATGTATTACTAATTTGACTTGGTTTGTTGTTGATGGTTCTTTAATGTAAATAATATAAAAATATAATCATTGTCTTGTGATTTACTCCTCAAATATCCATCTCCATATCTGAATATACGAGAGAGTCAAGGGAAAACCACTCCTGATTATATTACTTAGGCCTTGAGCCACATCCTAATATGCAAAAAAACCCTTGACAAATACAGTCACGTGAAAAAGTAAGAGAACTTCAGGCTTGAATTACCTTCTTAATTCATATGGTAGCAATACTTTCTTTTTCACACAAGACTTCTGTATGTCTTTTCTTCTGAACAAATGATCACAAATTAAAATCTGTGTTGTTTGCCACCCGATATTGGATTTGCTAGATTTTTGGGCTTGGTGAGGACTTGATGATTGTTAGTTAGAAACCGGTAGGTGAAAACATAGAATTAAAAGTGTGGGTACTTAATTTATCACTCGACTAGGCTAATTCTGAGTCTGTGAATCGTGGCCATGGAGACTCCATCCACACAACTGCCTGTTACGCTCTATTGAGATATTGGGACAGCTGTTAGTGGACATTTCTTTTTCTTTGTGTACCATTACATCCAGAAGGGTTGGCAACAGCTGTCATTGAAGGCTTTAGTCACAAACAGCTGAGGAATTTAATACACTGGGCATCAAATACACCAGCTGAAGAATAAGTTGTAGCGTATGTACACATGAAATGTTTATCTGTCGGATCAAAATATGTGGATGTAAAACGTCCTCAAAATGCTGCACTCCTTCTTCCATCAAACATGGCGTTATTCTGCCAGGTGGGGGGAGGGGGAGTGTATTAGACGCATACACAGTAAGACTACGAGGTCTGTTGCCATAGCAACACTTTGTCTTTGTCCTCAGCAAAGGGGTGGGTGTTGATTTGTTTTCAATCTTATGTTTGTAGAAATTGATTTATTTGTATGGAATGTTGTTAGATTTGAATAAAATCAATAAAATAAAAAATAAAAAATTCTCTTCAGCAAAAACATATGAGCCTACTCCATTTGAAAGCTGAAATAAATCGGCGAGGATCACAGTCATACAGGATGGTCAAATGGTGAACAACTTCACTGTCTGAAGCCCGCTGAACGTCCACAGAAATCAATCAGCAGTCCCTCAGTGCACAGTTGCAGCATCTCAGCAATCCACATCAGGGTTGCTTTAAGTTATGGAAAGTAATACTCTCTTTAAAGATTTAACTCATGTTTTAAGGAATACATTGAAGAGATCAAGAAGCAGGCATTACAGAAGAAACCACACAGGAGCAATCAAAGCAATGAAACCACAGCAGCAAAGCAAAGTAGCTCAGTCAGCTAGCATTAAAGCACTGTATGAACTGCAGTGCGTTGCTCTAGAGCCACACCATCCACCTTGGCACCTTAAATGCACACGTGACTACAGAACTGACAACTAGTTGTGGCAGTGGGACGGCCACATTTAGCTTTGTGAGGTGCCAAAAAAGTATAGTACATTCTCCTCGTGCCTGGGCTGTGAGATTTGCTTGACATAAATAACTTGAGAGGAGGCTAGGAGATGTGTAGGTCAGCAATTACATATTTACTTTGTGCACGTGTGTGTATGTACAGTATGTATATATACAGTATATATACATATACACATGAGTATATATTGCACACACACATTAAGTGCAATCCATTTTTAATAGTCTGTTTTCAACTTTCATTGGAAGGCCATGTATGGATCATCCTGCGTCTTTTTCTTCAGCTGACTACAATTCTGCTGTTTAACACAACCACAGGGGAAGGGCCATTATTCATTTAACACAGCATGACATGAATGACCTATGAAGTCAATGAGCCTAATGACCCCACACACACTACCCACACCACCCCACTACAATCATTCCCCTCTGCCCTAAACCCAATTGCTAAATACTCTTCACATAATGGTAAGGGCTGCCTAACCTAAATCTAAACCTAAAACCAATTTGAAAGAGTTCTTTGAGCTTTCCCAGCTCCAGTGGCAGTGATGATTAATTTGAGAGAGCAATAATAAAAATATATATATATATATATATATATATATATTTGGTTGAGGAAGAGTCTTTAATTGGGTAAGCAAGCAGGAGTCCATTTAATTTCAAAAACAATTGCCTGCATGTCTGTTGTTTCCAGCAATATGATAATAAGCACAGACAGGCTTTTATTGTTACGCAGCAACTAATAGCCACATGTTGCCATGTCAATGATTTGCATTTTCTCACCTGCTGCTCTAAATAAAGATACTATTCCAAAACAGGAAGTTTTACTGCATTTTGAATGTTTTAAAGTCACACTAAATGAGTCAGCCAAAAACCTTGCATGATGTAGATACTAACTAAAATGGAGTGTCTGCAACTTTTCCTTTAATTCTGCTCCTCCCATAACTGTTCCTTTAATTCTTCTCCTCTCATAACTGCTTTTTATTTCAAGCAAATACCACAAAAATATTGTAACATTCACATTTTTAGTAAAGCTTCATCTATGATTGGTTTAATTCTCCTGCACAATCCCAGTTTGAGCAATCAGAAGGCAATGTGCAGCTGAGTCAGAGCATTCCAAAGCCCCTCCATAACCCCCTCCCACGCCATTGCCAGACACACCCCCATTTACCATACAGTACCCTTGCACGACGTTTCAGGAACACCGCCCTCTTGTTGTGAATCTGTGGAACAACCAAGGAAAAGTGAGCACCGCATGAAAGAAACGTCTACCGCCACGTCCGTTGGATCACAGACAAAACTGACCTGATAAACAGATGCCATATCTACAAACTGCAAAAAAATGCAAGATTTCAAAGAAGTTCAAAAGTCCTCCTCATGAGTAATGAAGTTGAGCAGTGGTATAAAGTTCCTTTACTGGTCAATAAATCACAAATGATCTCCAAAGTGTAAATTATGTGACAGATAAGATAGTTTCAAAAAATACCATCTTATGTAATCTAAGAAATTTTGTGGAGTAAAAGTAAAACTGCAGTATATATCTTTAGTTCACTGGGAGTGGCAGCATAAAGCGCTCAAGAGTAAAGGATTAAACAGGAGTATCTACTGTAGCAAAAAAATGGTAAGGCAAGTTAACCCTAATTAATAAGATGTTGCTAATAGGGGCCTGGTAGTGTTCAAGCTCTGTTTTGTATTCTTTGTCATTTTAATAACTATGACATATCACTTCTTTAGAATTATGACTTTTTAATAATTCTTACATTTGGGATTCTATGCATCGCACATAACTGAAACCACCATTGGTTTGTAGAAAACTGTTACTTGGCTGGTAATTGCTGTGACATGTGTATTGGTGCCACGAATTCAACTTGGCCATATTTATAGAAACATAAGTGACATGTGTGTTACTTGACTGAACTTAATTCACTAGAAGGAACATAAACACATCACTGTTAGATTAGAATGAGTATTTATGAAGAATTTCAAATACAACTTGCATGCACAGATTTGGCACTCCCAATATACCATCTCTTTCATTACATTATTGGGTCTAGCAGTCATTTTGTTGGACAGACTTGTTTCATCATGACTCAACTTAAATGTGAAGGATTCATGCTAACTAGTGATGAGCGAGCAGTGAAAATTTGGAAATGTCTGGGAATTTTGGCCAACTCTGTAAAAATGACTAAAGTGAATGGGGAAGAGGAAACTGAGGACTAGAGAAGTGTCAATGGTGGTCCAATTATTGTGGCCAAAACTGTGACCTGAGCTGTGAGGAAGAAATGCTAACAACTCTGCCACTGTGTCTTCCTAAAATAAATTATGCTTTAGGTCCACAATACTTGAGCCCTTTATTACTCTTTCTGTTTCACAAGCTCTTATCACTATGACTAACTAACACCCAAAGAGCTAGTGAAGCAAAGGATCAGTGTTATATGCTTAATCCAAGAGTAAAGACACAACATACAATAATCCTATGCAGAACGTCAAATCATTTTCATGATATTTTCATTATGATCTGCTAATGTACCCTTCAAATGAAAATGCTTTGAGTTTTATTCTTTTTAAAGTATTTGGGGTGCAAATTTGGTTGGAGTACCAATGTCGTAAATCCACACAGGCATGAAGCAGATTGAGCTGCTTCACAAAATGTCAAGTAGAGTATACCTAAGAGTATGCATGGAAAGTTCTGTGTATGTGTGACGCAAATTAGGCAGGTAGCACAGATCAGGTAGTGACACCATCCTCCATCATGGCTGTTACAACTCTGGGATGCCATGTATCCTCGCAAAGCATCATTGGATGCTGTGAAATATGTGTTTGTCCAATATTTGGCAAATGTTCAAGGAAAAATTCAGTGAACAAGGTGGTGAATGTTGTCGATCAACACTAATGCTGACTCTAAATAGATTAATCTGCAAAAATATAATCTTATGCGGTATACGTGAAAGTTAAGATGGAAATGTATCAATAATGGAATTAACATGGAAGTGTCTTACAAAACAACAGACTGGTAACTGCTTCCATTATTCCATTCATCAAACATGTCTACTTCACTATATTGATGTATTGGTTTTTACAATGCAGATTTATTAAATTTTTGGGCAATGCATCTAAATATAAAGATAGACTTGTGTCAATTTTATTAACCTTACTGAGTATATTTCATGGACTTGCAAAACAGAGCCTTGATAGCAACAAGTTCAAGAAAGGAGCTCTACATGACAATAGAAAGGGCAAGCACAATTAACCGTGATGAAAACTGAAATAGTTTTTAGTGAAGAAGTGAAGAAGAGCTGGAACAGTGAAAGGTAAAAAAAGGCTTTCCTGATGTTGATGCCACTGTAAAAGAAAGATGAAGATGAAAATAAAAAGAATGTATGCTCACACATAAAATTGTATTCATGAATATTTATATTATAAGAGAGCATATGCGTTTGGGTTAAGGTGGTCTCAAAGATTATGTATCAGGGAGGACATGTAGAGGATTTCATAGACTTCTCTTATTGATTACACCATTTGTTTCAATTGATATAATGGAGAGAAACTAAAGCCAAGCTGTAAATCAAGAAGTCCATTTATTCAATGGTTTAGAAAAAAAAAAAAAATGAATAAAATGGCTTTAGTTATGAGAGGAGTGTGAAGACCATCCAGTAAATCAGCGGACATGTCATATACAATTCCCAGATTTTCCCTGTGAGTGGGACAGCAGAATCAAGATTTGACATTTGGTTCATGAGGAATGGCCAACTCAAAAATCTACAGCTTGGTGCCAAAAACATCTTGGTGGATCCAGATAAGGTGGTGCTATATCCACTACAGTTTGGTTTAATGAAGCAGATTGTCAAAGTCTTATTAAAGTATGGAGCCTGTTTTATGTGTTGGTAATGAAAGTTTCCAGGTTGGTTTGAGGCTAAATTGAAAGAGGGAATTTTTTCCAGACCCGATATTAGGAAACTGATTTCTGATGCAGAATTTGATTCTGCGATGAACAACTTTGAACGAGAGGCTTGGGTATCATTCAAAGAAGTAATGTCTTAAGTTTTTAGGTAACAAAAAAACATTTGAAACAATAAAGAAATTGTGAAAAAAAATATTAGTTACATTTAAGGAATTAGCTTGCAACATGAGTCTCAATGTTCACTTTTTGGAATTTGACCATAAAAATCTTGGAACGGTGAGTGAAGTGAAGGGTGAGGGATTCCATCAGCATATCAAGGACATGGAAAAAAGGTACCAGAAATGCTGTGGATGTCAGAAAGATGGTGGACTACTGCCTGATATTTATGGAGACACCACAGGAAAAGTGTACAAACGACAGGCCACCAATGAAGTTTTGGATAAAGTAGAAATGATTAAAAAACTATTCAAGTTCACTACTACTCACAGTGAAAAAAATATAAATATAAATTTAATTTTGCAGACCTGTGTGTAGAGTATTGAACAAAATGGTTAGAGAAGATACAGGGATGTTTTATATGTATAAATCTGAGTAGACGCCCACGCCTGTCCTCTGAGCAGAGTACACTCTAAGAAAACAAGTTAGAAAATATAGGCATGGCATAACATTCATGTACGTTCATGGACTAACATTAACTGTGTGGAAAGTTGGAGCATTTTACATCTTTTTTTGTTTATTTACTTCATCAAAGACAAAGATATCATGTTTTTTTAATATACAAAAATAAGACACAGAATGTAATCACATGTATTAGGTGTGTACATACTGTAACGCACGTGTTTTAAACAGCACTTTACAATGCCATATACTTACAAATCAAGCCGAATCAGGCTTCTGGGAGCTGACTGTAGGCTTAGATCCCAAGTCAACTGATGTAAAAGTTGCACCGATTGATGTATTATTATTATTAGTTGTTGACTGTGGACAGGCTAGTATTGACTGTAGTTCATATTTCTTAAACATAAAATTTATGAAAGAAGTACTCTATAAGAGTTAAAATCCAATTCTGCCATTTCAAAAACTTACTCTAGGATTTGTTTTGCTGTCAGGAGTGGCTATGGAAAGGTAAATACACACATTGAAATCATCCACCTCAAGTCAAATTTCAAACAGTAAATGAATCAGTAATTGAGGTCAAACACAATGTTTCTATGTTTTATGAAATGGGAGTTTTTGAAATTTCAAGAATTTGTGCAGCACACTTAATCTTAGGTATGACAATGAAATCTGAACTTGAACAAAAATGTAGCACATTTCAACAAAATTAGTACTCTGGGAGCCAAGCTGTTCCATGCAGACAGACAGACAGACAGACATAATGATGGCTATGGGTGCTTCGTGCATTTAATGCAAAGATACAAAAAACGCACAAAACAAAGTAAATTAAATCTAAAGAATAGCAATTAATAACTTCTTTGAAAATCATTAGCATGAAAACATGATAAATAAAGTAAAATCCTGTACTGGACTGAAGAAGCTGACAAAATGAATGGATGAACAAATGTATGAATGTACAACACAGTCCTGTGATTTAAAACTGCATACTGTTACACTGTACTGGCATCTTACAGTAATAAACAGGTAAGAATAATAGAAAGATTCTGATCCAGGAATAAACTGTAAACCTGTAATAGAGAAGCAATTAAAAAAAAGAAATGCATGTCTTCATTTTTGATGGTGTTATGTTGTAATAGTTACAAAACACATTTTAATATTTTAACAGCTTTGAATTTTTTTTTCAGTATTTAACAAGTTCTGTCTTAAGCAGCCCCAGCAAAGTTAAAAATAGCACAAGTCTGAAATACTAAAAGACCAAATCTTTATTCACCTATATAAGCAAAAAAATGTGTCATCATTGACAGAACAGGCACCCATTTCACATCCACTGGAGTGTAAACAAATGGTTTTAAGGCTGAGTTAAATCAAACTCTCCCCCACCATATGATCAAAAATCCAGTTTGCGGTGATATCCAGAGAAATCAAAAAACATTTTTTTGGGGTGAAAACACAAGTATTTTGGTTAAAAGATACTTGACATTCAGGCTTTTGCTGTAAAAATCACACCCACATAAAAACACCAACGCACACACAGACATGACAGACAATCTAGACTCCAGTGTTAAAAGAACCACGTTGACAAATGTGGAACACCACACAAACAAATTGGAAGATGAGTCTAAACAAGACAACTACAGCTACAGGGCGGCCTGATGCAAAACCAATGGGTGCAACAGCTTTTATCTACATTTGTGTGATAAAAGCAGCACATGGTTCATTAGAATGCAATGTTAAGATGTAGACGAGATGCTTCCATGCACTATAAGGACTAATCATGAAGCCTGGTCTGGTAATCTAATAGCAATTGATATGTTAAGTAAAAAAAAAAGCATGTTCTCCCACTTAATTCACTTTACTATTGATTATACTGTACTAAGGAGTCCTGGTATGCTTGGAAAGCTCCACATATTTGTACAGTAACCCAATAATTTTATTTATTTCTGTTTTGATATTATGATAGATCTGAATATAGAAGGAGCCACAAATTGTCATACTAGATTTTAATTAATATTTTAAAAAAATAGTGTTTTAAACTGGGCAGAGTATGCTAAATTTAGAGGAGCTTCTTCACACCAGGCATATCACTGCAAGCCTGGTGGCAAAGTAGGTGTGGGTAAGCAAGTTTCCTAATGTTTGGACACAAGATCTGCCTGACAGATGATTATCCAGTATGTGGCTACCTTTCCAGGCAGGCTGTGCCATGACTCCAAGCAACTTTTTACCACCAATCTTAACCTCAAATACAATTTCCAGCTCTGTATTATATAGAATAACTTGCATTTCCCAGTGTGCAGGCTATCCTTGCTACTTGATTACCAGTACAACACACACTCAAGCATTCACTGTTAGAAGTCACCTTTCTACCAGCATGCACTACCTTTCCAGAATACCACAGAAGGCTCAGAGAAAGACAGACATACTGTATCACCACTGCATACCATCATGCAGGCCGGCCCAGAGATGCTTTGCAGCTTACCCCTTGCATATTGGTGATGAGGCAGGAGGATTCAGTGCTGCTTAAGATCTACCATTGAGCATGGAGGAAGGGAGAGAGATAAGCAGGTTAGTAAAGGCAGCAGGTGGAGGAGGAGAAGGAGGCATGGAATGTGTTGTTAAGCATGTAATGATAAGGCCATCTTCTCAGAAGCACCTTGCCTCATATCTCCATCCCTTGCATTTCTGTGACTCTGCTTGATGTTATTATAGAGCTTTCCACTGGAATGAGAAGTCTAGAATCTTCAGAATAAGACACGATAGATTCACAAATCAAGAATGTAGGGAAAGTAGAGGATGATTAGGAATTAATTGGTGCAGATTTCAAACTCAGACATTAGTCAACGTAACAAAGCTACCAATCTATTAAAATTGTTTACATCATATTTACTGGAGAGGAATAAAAACTTTTAAAGCTATTCAAGAACTAAACCTTTACTTAGCCAAAAGGTGGAATAAGAAGAAAGAAAGTTCATATTTAAAGAACAAAACTTTTAAAATTGACAAGCCAGAAAAATACATACAAGTCTGCTTAAACTTACTTAAACCAGTTCAGGGTTGTGGTGATCTGAGGTCTATTAAAAAGCACTGGGTTACAAGGCTGGGAATAGTTAGGAACTGGGTGCCAGTACATCCCAGGGCACATAAACACATACCCACGCTAAAGCCAATTTAGAATCTGCAATTCACCGAACACATACAGATTATTAGCTCCCCACATAGCGTTCTCTTTCTCCCAACCACACTGTTGAAGATCGAATCTAAAATAAGGTCAAAGACCACGTGTGATCAAATTAATACACATTTATTGAGTGACATTGTTTCCAATTCCTACAAACTGGTTGATGTCAAAACTATAAGAAATAAGCGTCAGACCCACATCTTTACAACAAATATAGAACAATTGAAAATCTACATTTGCTTTACTCCTTTAGGTTGTACAAATAAAATAACCACAACTTTACATTATATCAAGTCATGTAATATTCTGAAATCTGGTTAGAGCTCAGGCAGACAGGAGTGTATCCTGGCTGCAATGTGTGAGAACCAACCCTGGATCACTGTTTTTTTAAATTGTGTTAGGTAACTGGGCTAAAAGCTGGAGTAAAGAGTGCATCATGCAAGCTGATTTGTGCTTTCTGTTTAATAAAACTGCATTTTAATACATTTCTGTTTATCACGGTGTCAGATAGTTGTGTTGTGCCGCATGCTGGTTGGACATTCAATTAAACTTGAAACTTTACATTGTACGTGTGACAATGGTGCAATTACTACAACCAAAATGAAATCAGTGGTCTTTTCTTGCACTTTGCTTATCTTTCTAAGTACTGTAAATTCAGATTAAAGCAATAGAGTTAGTTAGTTTGTGATACTTCTTGCTAACCTTTAAGCCTTCTCCTTCAGCTGTACCATCTTTCTGAGTGTTTACTACGCTGCTGGGTACACTGAGCGCATTCTGTTACTTGTTTTGATTTATAATCAGCTTCATTCTTTAGGGATGGTTGTGATTATGGGGTGTAGCTGAAAGGATTATACTGTACAGCTAGCCTGATAGCACCCAGGAATCTTACTACAAGAATTTAAGACCACTACTAGAGTCTGGGACACCCTGCTAGAACACTCGCGGTTATAAGCAACTGGCTTCAACTACCCATTGTTTCCTGGGTTTCTAATATCTAGAACATCAGCATTTGTGGAAATGTGAAAATGAAACTGTAACATATTCAAATGAATTCAGTGATATTTAATTTACAAAGTGCCCCTAGGCTTTCAGCCTGCATCGAGTGGTATGGAGGTGTGTGGTGTGAAGTGGGAGGAAGTGCCCGGAAGGGTTAAAGTCTTAACTTTAACTTTAATGACCTGAATGACACCAACATCCATATGTTAACAATCAGTCCTGAAAGGAAACTTTGAATGAAGGCTGCATAAGGAAGAGACCCTGACAGACAAGTTAAAACCATTTTTGACATTTTTCTGGAGTGGTGAAGTTTGATAAACACTTGACACAAGAACCATTTCAATGAAAAAGTAATGACCACAGATATAGTATCCAATGTCTTTCATGTGGAAAGGGTTTGCTACTAAATATTTGTTTTGCCATCTTGAATTTCAAAAAAACTATTTCATGATCATAATCTGTAACCCAGTAAACCTCCAAGTACCAATTTTGGCCGAAATCAGTTAATAAAGTAATAGTCCTTTCAACATTTTCCATGTGTTAAGGGGATGTAAAATCAGGGGAGAGGGGTGGGATGTCCAGGTTTCATGGTCGCCTATCTTGTCCATATGGGCCTAGAGCCAGAGAGTCCAAGTTGGGTCTTGAAGTGCTGCTGTGGCTGCGGGTTTTCATTCTAACCTGTTTTTGCTGATAATTAACTTTTTTTCCTTTATTTTATTTGACTTGTTTTTTTAAGATTTAGTTTTCCGAATTGCTTCATTTTTTTCCTTATATGCCACCCAAACTGGAAATAAGATGTGAAGTTTGCCAACAGATAACTACCTACAGAAGCACCTACGGGGCCTCAAACTCCAACTAATTTCACTCCAACCAGTTTCTAAATTAGAAGCCAATTCTTGTTGTTTCTTAAGCCTGTTATTTAATTCCATGACTTATTGGTGGTGTCTTTCTGCAAAACCAGACATTTCCAAAACTGTCGATTTTCTTTTTTGTAAGAGCTTCGTCAAAATATTTTGAGGATCAGAGCAGATCAACATTACTGAGACGTTTATTTCAGATATTGTATGGTGTGTCAGACACATGCGAGTAGGAGACAACTAAAGGGCTTGAATCATAGTTATTCCATATCTGACCAAGGGGCGGCAGGGTGCACTATTTGTCTTTCTCGATCCCTCGCAGACCATTCTCAGGAAATTCCGCAGGGTTACGGCTGCCTCTGATGACGTCACTTATCTCAGGCCTGCCTCTGATGACATCACTTATCTCAGGCCCGCCTCTGATGATGTCACTTCCGGTCCCTGCTTCTGATGATTTAATTTCTTACACTGGACTTTAAAGCAGTCATCTTGTCTCTATACCGGCTGTTCAATTGTGGACTCTGATCTGTAAGGATCTACTGTTGTTTTCAAACCATTTTGCAGCCAGGGCATGATACACGGGTGGCTGCCCCAAACCTTCATTATGTCTCAGTGTGATACTTGTGAAAACAGGTAAGCAATGTATTTTCTCATTTTGTAACTCAATATTGTTGGGTTGCTAATTAAGGAAAAAGGAAGTAATTACAAGATCTGAGTTTTAAATAGTAAGAGAATTAAAATTAAGACAAAAGAGTTAAGTTAACAGCAAAAACTGCTCGCTAATTAAGAAAAGGGTTAGAATGAATACCTGCAGTAGCGCTCCAGGACCCAAGTTGGAGACCCCTATCTAGACAGTCTTCTTCTTCTTCTTCATCTGTAGCTATTCCCATTTTTATATTTGGACTGGTCAAAAAGTTTAAAAATATACTGGGCACATACATACATTCTATTATATATATATATATATATATATATATATATATATATAGTTTGCAGGGACCAAATGAATTCAGTTGCTTTATTTACTTTAAGCTGATGTTTATAAAGAGGTCTATTTTATATATTAGAGCAATTCTTTCTTTAAGCAAACAGCTACAGTTTGACAATCAGTCCTGTTTGGCTCTTGCTGTTGCAAGGTTTCAAAAATGTCAAAGAACATGTGGCCAACTCATAGGTAGAAATGTTACTGCTTTTAATTTCAGAAGTACCAGCTTGTCAGAGAATCAGTCAGGATGAGGTAGCACATTCTAAACTAAACCACTACATATTTTCAAGATTTTAGTGCTTGAGGGCAAAAGAATAAGGGAGTGGAAATCTTTTTTATCTTTCAGTTTAGATATGTACAAATGTGTTCCTCTTTAAAGTGATCTCTCAGATAAGCAGTCTAGTCACACTTTTCACTCCACTGTACACAATATTCACAGTGTCTGCTAGAAAGGCAGTATGTCTGACTGTATTAATCTGGTTATAGCATGCAACATGGCCTAGGGCCCAAAAAACTATTAAGCAGGGCAGAGAGAAGATCACATTTAGTTTAAAAATAAGCTTGCACTTCGTAGCACTTCTAAGTAATGTAAATTCTAACATTAATTGAAATATTGCAGTTAGGCAGTATGGTAGTGCAGTGGTTAGTGCAAGAATCATGAATTGTTGGTTCCAAAACTTTGACATTCTCTGCCTGTGTGAAGTTCATACATCTTGCCTTATCTTTGTGTATCTTCCATTGGGTCCCCAAACATGTATAAATCAGGTTAACTGGTAGCTCCAATTTGATCTTGTTTGTGTGGACATGTGCATGAATGGACCCTCTGATGGACTAGCACCCCGCACAGGGTTGTCTGCTGTTTTGCTCTACCCCCATAACCCCAAAACAGTCAATCATTTTCTAACTCGTTTAGCCCTGAACAGGGGGGTCTGCTGGTGCCTGTCCAAGCTAGCATAGGGCAAAAGGCAGGAAGAAACACTGGACAGGGTACCACATTCACACCACGCACTAGGGCCAGTTTAGAAAATGCCAATCCATCTAACCTGCATGTCTTTGTACTGTGGGGGGGAAACAGGAGCACCAAGAGGAAACCTACACAGACAAGGGGAGGAATTGTTCTGTTCTGTGTATTGTATTGTATTGACCCCCTACCTTTGACACCCACTGCACGCCCAACCTACCTGGAAAGGGGTCTCTCTTTGAACTGCCTTTCCCGAGGTTTCTTCCATTTTTCCCTACAAGGTTTTTATTGGGAGTTTTTCCTTGTCTTCTCAGAGAGTCAAGGCTGGGGGGCTGTCAAAAGGCAGGGCCTGTTAAAGCCCATTGCGGCACTTCCTGTGTGATTTTGGGCTATACAAAAATAAACTGTATTGTATTGTATTGTATTGTATTGTATTGTATTGTATTGTAACATGCAAATGCCATGTGGGGAGGACCTGGGACACAAAACTTGGTCTCCTTACTGGGAGGCAGCAGCACTATCACTGCACCACTCAACCCTAAACAGGTTTTACATTATATAATGTATGTTAATGTTGTATATGGTACTTAGACGAGTAACATCTACCTAAACTCTATAGGACATGTCATACCTTAGCAGCTTACTTTATTTAGCACCTTACTTTAGACTTAAAAAGTCATCATTGCATCAACGATATCAATTCAATCTGACTTCTTCCAGACAAATAGCAAGACACATACTGAAACTTTATTTAAGATGAAGTTGTTAAAACTCTTCTTTACACAAAGCATGCTGGAGTTAATCAGAAGCAGCCTAGTTAAACTATAAGAAGCTCTGCCAGACTCTGAAGTCTTTATAAACTGACGTGATGAGATACAAGAAAGGCTTGCAACTGTCTAAGCCCACACATAGTCTGAGGAATTCAGTTGTGAGCGCAGCACAAGGTGATCGTCTTAACCTGACTAAAAGAGCACAAACTTTTTCAGTATTTTTGCAAGTGGATAGTATAATAGCATAGTATTTAGTGTTGTAGGTTTAGCTCAGAGCTCTGGAGTTCTGGATTCAAATAATAATAATCATTTAACAGGTTCCTGTGTGACTGGAACAGACTGATGACCTGTTAGCTTCTGTTTTTTGCTCATGCTATGCCACGAGACCCTGGCCTTTTTGATCATAAATTGAATAAAATGTGTTTGAAAATGAATGAATGAATGATTTTTTGCTTGATCAAACTTTACTTGTAAAACTTTATTTGCTTCACAGAATGACAGAAACATACACAAACTGAACCAGGCTTTGCACAAAACAATACAGGCTAATGGACTATTATCCTCTAGTCTGACAAATTTCATAAGTTCTTAAAACACCTGAGAACTGACTACTTTTGTGTCATCCGTGCATACAGTGTAAAAAAAGGCCACTGTCGTGTGTAGAAAGCATGTGTGTCTCGTATTTGCTGCTTTAAGAGGTTCTAACAATCTAGGGAAGGAGTACCAGACTGGCATTATTAATGCTTTCCACAGCTTTGTGTCTATAGTTGCCTTCAGGTAACATTGCTTGAACCTAAAGCATCAAGTGAACCGCCAAGACTTAGCTGAACTCAAAATACAAAGATGAAAATAAATGAATTATGCAAAATGAGACAAAATGAAAATAATAGATAAGTGCTGCTGAATATATGATGAGACCTGTTTGACACTAAGAAAGACTTCAAGACTTGAGGTCGTGCAGCTCTAACAAGTGCACATTGCTTCATAACAGGCATTTTTACTAAGAAATTAATTCATGCATTTATTCCTAGTAGGACTGGCTGCTTTAATGTGGCATTCACTGTTCACTGCTCAAATCATTCTTTATAGAGCTTCAGTTAATTCAAAATGCTGCTGCAAAAATTATTATGAGCACAAGAAAATACGAACACAAAACTCCAGTTCTTAAGTCCCTACACTTAATAGTAGGGACACTTATTCCAGGTTAAGTTTAGGGCAGATTTCAAAATCCTCTTTTTAACTTATGAAGCCTTAAGTGGCCAAGGCCCTGCTTACCTATCTGAACTGACGTGTCACAAACTTCCTCATGATGAAAAGAAATCACAGCCTCTCTCACTTCAGGGAAGCTCACAATCCAAAGTCAAAAAAGGGATAGTAAAGAGATGGCTGCAGAAGTCATTAGTACATAACTCAATAGAGCAAACATGAAGTGAACTCTTGATTCCTAATCAAGCTAATCAACAAAGAAGATGGAATATGTGCAGGCGATCATGGCCAACTGTTGGTAAACAGGATTTGTCTGTTTGAAACTGCCTTCTTGTTTCTTTTAATTTTCTTTTGTAGCTGACCTTTCAGTTTCACTTCAGAGGGAAGGCATTCTATATGACGTGTGGACATCAGAAAAAAAGGGAGAAACAATGCATTAGGGACTACGATGTTATTCTGGAGGAAGAGAAGGAAGTAGCCTGAATGTACAAATAAAACACTTCTGAACGTCTGCTTGGTTTTGTTAAGGAAATTGAGAAAGAATTGTGGGTCAGGTCTCTTGGTAAAGGGGTGGTGATGTGTGGCAGAGGGGATGTTTGTACTATCAAAAAACATCAAATACAAATTCATTGGGATTTAACAGTTTCCTATTCCGACCAATGAAGCCTGCAGAGTCAAACATCACAGAAGGGAAAAAGCTGCCTTTGATGCCCTCTTATCAGACTGTCACTTCAAACTTCACAATTGACTTATATATGACTTATCTCTGTCCACCAAAAACTTCATGACTGATAAAAAAAGAACTGTCCCACATCTGCCTTCAATGATATTAAAAAGACACTGCAGCTTTGGATTCCATCATCCAAATTTAACTATCCCACTCTTTGTTTCCAAGTTGACATAAGAATAGGTGTGGGTACTTGCAGCACAAACTGTGCCTTGTGTCTGCTGGGAACACTTTCTGACGTATCTACATGTGGAATAGGTTTCCATTTTCCAGCTAAGGTTCTTCTGTGTTTTCTCTATTTCAGTTAGTAAGTTTTTTATAGTGCATTATCATACATGCATTTTTTTTAAGTTCCCATTCAATTCAGAAAAAAAGCAAAGGTTATCATTAGCACATGTGTATGTTTGTCAGCCTGGACTTTTTGCATTCGCAGCTGACAGGCAATGTTTGCCATATCTGGCAATAAGGTCATGTGGTTTCCATTAACTAAATGGGAAGCATGTAACAATATAGTGTTAACACTCTAAATGGCAGTGTTAAATAAACACACTCTAAAAAGCCCTTTACTTCTTATTCACAGGACTGTGACGCTGATAGATATTTACTGCAGCTAGCATCAAAAGCAGGGGTAGAGTGGTGGCTCTGAGGTAGGCATCTGCACTGGTAATCAGAAGGTTGCCTTTTCAAATCCTGTAAACACCCACAGTGACTCTACTTCGTTGGGCCCTTGAGCAAGGCCCTTAACCTGCAATTGCTCCGTCCTGGGTATGATATTAATCTGCATCCGGTCTTGCATGTAGGCCCTCCAACCTACATGGTGGGGGTTGGTGGCAGAACTGGCAGTCCAGCCACCATAAAAAACCTCACACTGTTTCGCTCCATCTGAACTAGTGTGGTGCTGAGGTGTCACCCACTGCATGGCTGACTCTTGGGTTCTAATCTGGGATCCTCAGTTTATTTGACATGTGGTGGGTGCGGCAATGCGCTGTATCAGTGTGTGCTCCTAACCTACTACAGCATCAAAAGCACCAGCTGCAGAGAAATGTTTGAAGCAACCATAAGGGGTTAATCTCAGCCTCATAAATCTGATCAATTCTGTGGTGAGGGGCTTCCTGACGAAGAGACTGAAAGAGAAAAATGTGACAGGTTACCTTTTCAAATTGGATTTTAACTATTTATTGGATGATTTATTTTTTGTTGTTTTTCACAACCTCTCTGGGGTACTGTTTGGTGAATATTTATTGACTTGTTTATTCAGAAAGCACTGCACTTTTGCACTTTGAGGTTTTTTTAATCCTTGTTTTCTTGTGCTTGTTCAGTGTCTTATTGACCAGCTCATCCCAGTCATGGCTATCGATGGTTCTGGGTTCAAAAGAGACATGGCAGCTGCAGCCAACTTGGATCATCACAAATTTCCACATATTTTCCTCTATGATGAGCAGTGTTTAGGACTATTGCCCACTGTCTATGACAGGGGTCTCCAACTCCGGTCCTGGAGGACCACCGTGGCTGCAGATTTTCATTCTAACTAAAGAAAGTTGATTCTGTTCATCTGGACATTGTTTTTTTTTTGATACATTTCATCACTCATCCAAGTGACTTCCTTAGTCTCAGTTGACTGCAGGTTTCTCAAACCTTATAAACTGTACCTTGGCCTAATGACCGAACTAACACTATTGACTAACAATGGGCTGTGTGATCAATGATATGCAAATTTTCCATTGATCAATGGCCATGAGTACCATTCAGAGTTGGGGAATGGCTGCAATTACTGCATTATAAGATGGTGAGAGATGTACCCTTAGGCCCCCTCCTCGGTTCAGAGATGGTCATTCCTTTTTCACGTAAATGGCCTCTTTGATTCCTTGCTCAAACCAGTGTTCCTCCCTGTCATACATCTTTGATACACATCTCACTTCAATGCCTGTAACATCACATATGCCTGAAGACAACTCAGTGTTAGAAATAAAGGTCTTTTATGGCAAGCCGAATTTGGCTTGCCATAGTCTTTCCTTTATCGAAACAAAGACAATTACTGAGCATGAATCTTTTATTTACAAATGGCCATTGGAAAAACCACATAACCAGATCCAGTTATATCAGATGTATAAAAGAAAATTCCAAAATCATTGCAACCAAAAATCCAAAAAAGCAAAACCTATAACATTTTCATCTTACAACACTAAAACAGAGTCACACGTTAGTGTCAGAGGGTCACCCTCCCGGCTCATCTAAGGTACATAATATCTTACAAGAGACGGGGTGCTGCTGCTAATCATGTCCTTCTCCTTTACCTCCACAGTACCGAGAACACACCCAGTGAGGACAGATGACTCCGCCCCTTAAGTCCACCGCCTATAAATTCTGAGGCTACAGCAATGATGCATAATTCTATGATCAGAACTCCCCACAAAACAGAGCTCCATCTTCATGACCTACGTTTGGGAAAACACTAAGCTTAAGCTCTAAGAGGCGACCTGCTTCTGTTTTGTTTATATCTGCGCCATTCAGCATCTGCTTATTTTGACTGAAAAAAAAAGCTTTTGAGAATTAAATGGGTATGACTGGGTTGGTGTCACAGCATTTATTCTCTCCAACTTGTTATTCCTCACTTGATGACATATTAAAAATAATGCAAGACAAATAATAAAAGTAACCAGAAGAAGATCAAACATTATGACCTCCACATAAATCCAGGACAATGGCTTTACAAAAAATAAAGGGTCAGAAAACAAATGGATTCTCTATGAGAAGGGGTGTATGTCAGCATGCAAAGGGAAAATTAGTTGAAAATGTGTTCTACTCTACAAACCTGTTTCATTTGCTGAGTTGTTTTCAGGTATATGCTGTTTCAATACATTAAATGATCGATTTTTTCCATACGTTATCGAATTTATTTCCTCATTTTTGGGGTTGCAAATTATCAGAGCCGATCCTGAAACTGCAGAAACCGATCATGGGCTACAAGCCAGATGGAAAAATAGTATGCCAAATAATTCAGATCAACGCTTGCCAAAAACTGAAGGCTTTTGAGCTTTCCACAGTGAAAGCACCTAAAATGCTCTCATTTCATTAGCACTTGAAAGAGTTTCACGATATGAAGAGCTCTCTGTAAAGTGCTGTGTATTTCACAAACATAACTGTGGTTCTCTGACCTAGATGCCGACCACCAAAGTAATGAGGCAGGCCTTTGATGTGTGATGGATTATGATACCAAACCACTAATCCAACAGAGAAAAAAGAATTAAAATGCACTGGAGGCACATTGGCTACAATGGAGATAACACAACAGTTATGCATTACCCATTTATTTTACCCCAAAAGGTCTGCAGGCATTTAAAACAAAAAAGCCTGCTTTCCACCATCTATTAAAAATGAACATAATCCTGAAAAGGCAAGTGAAATTCCTTACAACATAAGGAAAACAGAGGTTATATATTATAGCTCGATCGAAATTCAACCAAAAGTGATTTCTCAGAGTAAACTTGAAGGTATCAACTATAACCAAGGGTATACTTTCTGTTATTAAATCGAGTGGCTAACAAATAACAAAAAATATTCTGGAGTATCTATGATGTGATCTGTTGGGAGGGTAAAACCAGTTCAGTGGATGCCAAATGCCTAAATAAACTGATCAGGAAGGCCGTTTGCATTAGAGGGGTCACTGGCAACAGACACATATAATAGGAAGGTGGAAAAATCAGTGGCAATGATGGATAATGCTGCCCATCCTCATGACGAGAAATTCTTTATACTGTGGCTCGTACCACCGTGGCATGCTGAAATGCACCACTGGGGCTTTTTTACGCCTCCTCCCACCATCCACATTTTCACCCTATCCAGTTAGAACAGACACACTGGCAAGGGGACAATAATTCTTTAATAAGACTAAAACCTGAATGTGCACTGAGTATATTGTGTGTATAGGTTTGTGTCTTACACTTGGGTATTGTATTTCCCTTCATTTATAGTGTTTTGCACTTTATCTTCTAAGTTGCTGCACAAGAGCCAAAACAGAACTATTTATCTTTCTGTATGTATGGACACACGCTTGCACTCATTCATATCAAACCAATTAAGAGAAACCAACAGGAAGAACTCAGGCTTTGTATGCTAACTCAAGATCTGGGATCTGTGAGGCTGCAATGCTAACCACTATGCCACCCAAAAAACAAGGTGCAAGGAATTTTTTAAAATCTTAATAATAACTATGTTACAAAATATGGTATGAAACTCCATTCTTTTAAAGTACTGCTAATGTTAATTTTGACATTTCCTGTTGTAGCTTCCTGCAGTGTGAGATACAGACACAAGCATGCTACCTCGGCGCTTGCAGAAACTTCAGTTAAGACTGACAACCACACATTTAATATTCTTTTGCAAATATTCAACTGCAAACACAATTAACATATGCCATGACATTAGATGGATCTTGGGGAACAACTGTCCTATAATATCGACACCATTAATCCATTTGTTACTGTAAAATGGCAGTTGTACAACGCATGGGCAGGCTGTTTAAAGATCTGCCTGGCTGACTGATGTCTCTGGACCAGATGGCTGAGTGTGTGTGTGCGCTCAATAGTATACCAGTCACCCATGCATTTTTGTTTTTTTACATATTGCAGTAGAATCTGAATACAAAGAATGCTGCTAAATACGTTTATCTTTTTAAAATACTTCACAGTCACTTTTCCCTTAAATTGTTAAGTAATGTACACAAATTGTCTGCCTTCATAACTGAGTGTGGTATGTATGAAGGAATAATTTGAGCAAATGTCTGCTGTACCTTTCTAATTTTTTCTTAGAGGCAATTTAGCTGAGGCAACACATGGATCTGAGAAAAGCTCAGATATTCTAACACAAAGTTCAATGATCTGATCAACAACCGCACACGAGCAACAGTGGGACATCCCCTGGACTGCGTACTACTTTGAGTGATAACTGCTCAAGAGAAGGCTTCACACCAAAGTTAAATACTTTTTTTCAAGCCATCTGCCTAAAAGTATATTTGAAAGTAACGCTTATCAGATGTTACAATAAACACTTAAAATGAAATAGAAATTAAGAAGCTGCTTTGAACTGAATTGTCTGTTTATTGTCAAATCTGTTCTTTTTCTTACATTCTTTGCATTGCTACTACTTCAAAGACCTGATACTGCTGAAAGGTGTTTAAACAAACTGACAAAACCAATAATAACGTTATCCCCAAAGCCTGCTAACCTTTCTTAGGCAGACTTGTTTATTAAATGCAGGCACTTACCATATTTTCCAATCTAGATTTTGTCCCAGTGTGAAACAGTAGTGAGTAAGGCACAAGGATGCATAATCAAGTCCCACTTTTGTGACTTTTTAAACAATTGTAAATGAACCCTTAACTGTGCACACCATCACAAGGTGTTTTACTGAGCAAGACAAGTTCAAATCAAAGATGGGGACGTTAACAGGATTTTTTTAATAACAAGTACATGGGATGTCTAGTTAGTCATGGTAAATATCAAATTGTAAGCCTAAGTGTCTTTCCATCTAAATCATCCTTCTTTTTTTTTTGGCATTCTAGGTTACGGTGTTAAGAAACGTAAGCCAAAAAAGTATACAAATGACCACGAGCTGTCTTACTCGAGAGTGAACTACAAGCAGGTGACAGGTAATTGGAGTCATTCTGTCACCACGTGACTCTAACAGAATAAACAACACACAGAGTCATGACAAGCGCAGATATTCTTACATAAAGGTTATTGACCAGATAAACAATGGAGATACATCCCTAGAACTGTGTACTGCTTAGGGTGATATAAAGACTCATCCTTAAGAGCTGCAGGTAAAGATCAATGCTGGCATATTGACTTTCCCCTTTCATCATTTATTCTGTATATATTTACTTTTTGATTTCCCCCATAAATAGATGTACAGTATACTGCATGGGCATGTCTATGCAATATTTTCTATACTTACGCTTTTGCAGGGTGTTTAAAATAAACATAGCTGCATTATAATAAAGAACAAACACTAATTTTACATATAAGGTTTGACTATTGTGGAACAAGAAGCAATAGTATGACCTTTGTTAACTTTTAGACAAATATTCACCAATGATTAAGCTCAAATGACAGCCTTGTGCAAAGTTAACAATCACAGGCAATTTACAGGACCTATAAATTCCATGTAACGCTTACTCATGGTGCTGTTTACTTTCATACACAAAGAGATATCTTTAATAAAAAGGGCCTTAATGGTGTGTTGTTCTTTTTCTCTTTTGTTTATGCAAGAAGAGAGTTGTCACGGGTGGCTGGGTGCCATACCCAGCCGGGACACCTGGAAGGACCAAAAGAGGGATTACACCTTCCCTGGGCCACGAGAAGACAGATGCCCTGGTTGATATGGGGGTCAACACTATAAGGGCCCGTGGCCACCATCAGGGGGCGCTTACTGGATCCTAGAGCCCTGGAAGCCAGCACTTCTGCCACACCAGGAAGTGCTGACAGAAGGAATTCCAGGGTCACCCGGAGTGCTTCATCAAGGGGCACCTGGAGCATATCTGGGGGAGTATAAAATGGACCGCCTTCCAACAGTCGAGGAGCAAGAGTTGGGTGGAAGAAGACAAGGCTTCGAAGAATGGAGAGAAGGCGGCCCGAAGAGGACCATTGAGAGGCCCGAGAGAAGGGTGTTTGGTGCTGGAGCATTGTGTGTTGTGCGGGACTCACGAACTTGTATATAGAACTGTAAATAAACCATGTGTGGTGGACTGAAGAACGGTGTCTGTCTGTCTGTGGTCGGACTATTTAGGAAGAAATTTAGAATTGAATATTACTCCTATTGTATGTAAACACACAAAATAATTTACACAAAAAACATTCTGTATACATAATAAGCAACAAATAATTTTCATTGCACTTTATTGATCATAAAGTTAACCTGAAAGTGACTTATTTTTCATTCATAAAATAAATAAGTGAAGTTAAAAATGCAAAAAGTACAGGTACTTCTTACCTCAAGATTACCAGGAAGAGGGGCATCTTTATTTTCATTTTTGTGGTTGAGGCCATTACTTTCTTCATCTGGAAAGAGAAAACAGATTATTTTCAAACCCCAGAGCTCCAGTGCTTTCACAATGAGTTTGCAGAACAGTCTGCCTCCTTGCCATCAGTTTTGGAATTCCCTCCAGTGTTACAGTGGCTTTAGTGATCTGTCAGGATTGAGAGCACAGAAATTCTTCTTCAAGTCGACATTTATATAAATAATCCTTCCAATCATGCTTTACAACTACGTGCTTTTCCTGTTACAGGGTTTGTTCGGAGCAGAGTCTATCCCAGGAAGCCTCAGAAATAAGCCTAGAAGCAAATGTGACCTGGAAGCCACTGAGAGGTTACCTGTTAACCTTACTGGTATGCCTTTGGGAAGTGGAAGGAAAACAAAATGCCAGGAGAAAACCCACATGGACATGAGAAGAAAGGGTAAACATTACACATGACTACTTCTCCTAGTACTACAGGGATCAGACTTGAACCCAGACTTTGGGCTTTGCCACTGAGGCACTATACCCTCCTTCAAAGAAGCAGTAAATTAATTAATTAGTTTCAGTTCTATGTTTATTTTTAGTAAACCTTTTGGGGGAAAAGCAAGAGATCTTTAAGACAAGTGTCACAGTTTGCCCCCTGTCACCACTGGGCAAGAGCATAGGGAAAAGCCATAAGGGAAGAGAATATAAATTAGAGTTGCCTCAAAGCATATTCTATTCTCAATTCATAAGGGGCCTGGGGGCATCTGCAGGAGGTCACAACCCCAAAGGGAAATGAACGTTCTTAAGAAATGCCCCAGTCTAGTGTGGTCATGAATAAAGAGCTGTCCACCCCTTGTGACTATAAAGTAAGGACTAGAGAGATAAAACAGCCAGAACACTTACAGCAGCTGTACAGGAAGGAACTCTGCCTAGGTGCGGCCAAAGATGTTACAGCAGAAATGAAGAGAGGACTTCTACCCTGCTAACTGCAAAGCCTGATAAAAACAGAGCTACGCTGACAAAGATCCCAATTCTGGTGATTGGGGCAGAGCAGGATGGTGTAATATTTTCCATTTGTAATATAACACATTTTATTTAAATTAAAGGTATCCTGCTGTCCAGGGTTGGGAAATTTGCTGAAGGAGTTTGTGTGCCGGGTTAGTTGAGCATCACCTGCCAGTGGTCACAATAATGATACCTGCATGGTTACAACTGTGCACATGTGATTGTATACAAACACCAGAGGGAATATATATATATATATATATATATATATATATATATATATATATATATATATATATATATATATATATATATATATATATATAAATTTTAGGTGCCTATGAGGATGGATGGGCATCCTGCCCAAGATGGAGGATGATTTTTTGCCCAGCCACAAAGCCATAATGGAAGGATGGCCCAATTACAGACATTACCCTGTGATTCCCACCCTGGCTAGGTTGCCTAAAGGACTCATGGGTTAAACAGAACTGGAATCCGGGAGTGTTTATCCTCCAAATAAACTGATGGCAGTGTTCCTAGCCAATGGTCCCAGTTTGGACACTGGCAGGGCTAGATGGGAATTGGAGTCTGGAAGTGTAGGGAACCTTGTGGAACGATAGAGGGTGTTGCCGGGGAAGGTCATCCCTTGTTTCCAGATGCTTCCAAAAAGCCACAATGTGTACCTGGAAGTACTCTTTGGTCCAGCTTAAAAGGAGCCCACTGCCACACCTCAATGACTCAGAGTCAGGAGGCAGCGACATTCACCAGAGGAGGGAAAAGACAGAGAAAGGAAAAGCAAGAAAAAGAAACTATTTAAAAGTCTGTATTTGGCTGTGTTTACTGCTATATTAGAATTGTGTGGATTAAAAATCGTTACATTTAAACCCGGGGTTGTGTTGAGCCTTGCATATATGAGATTTGGAGGCTCAGTGGCATCTCCAAATGTTTATACAATGTATATTCTATTTACTACATATACAGTATATGTAGCCATACTGTGTGCACATAAACTAGCAACAAATATTTTCATGGTGCTGTAAACTAGAATGACAATAACTTGAGTGGAAAAAAATTGATGAGCTGCAGTATGTGGGGCAAAATGACGTGCTCTTGTCAAAATTCAAAGTTCTTATGTTTGTTTATTCCTTAGGCTACCCATTTTCTAAATCGTATATATGTGACTTTGGTACTCCTGCTTATTTTACACAAATAATTTGTTCCTCCAGACAGTCAATCATTTATTTGGCTGCAACTCAGTATATAAAGTGTGAGGACACATTCAAGAGGTTAAGTAATTATGATTAGTCAAGCATCAGAATGGGCAAGACGCATAATGTAAGCAACTTCGGCCATTATGCGTTTGTTTTTGAAAGACATTGATGGCTCTAAGCATGTCAGAAATAGCTACCCTCCTGGAATTATTGTCATGCACTTCAATCTTTGGAGCTTACAGAGAATTGCAAAATAAAAAAAAAATCAGTTCTATGGATAAAAACACATTGTTAATGAGAAACATGAGAGATGAGTTTCTTGATTCATTTAAGCAAACAGAATGGCCACAAATGCTCAGATAAAAGCCCTTTGCAACAGGGATTTGGAGAAAAGTATCTGTGAATGTACAACATGATGAACCTTTGAAGTGGAAGGGCTACAGCCACAGAAGACCATGCCGGCTTACGCTTTGTAAGCTAAGAATGAGAAGATGAAGTCACAATCAGCATGAGTTCACCAAAACGTAACACCTGAAAAACTGGAAAAATGGCATTTGGCCAAGTGAATCTTGATTTCAGCTGTGACATGCAGAGAATAGGATTGGTATTTGACATAAACATCCTATCTTTTACCAACAGTACAGGCTACTGGCAGCAATGTAATGGGGCAGCGAAAGTTGTCTTCAGCTCACTTTTTAGTACTGAAGACTGAATGACAAAACACACCTAAGCACTGCTGCTGACCATGTGAGTTCTTTAATGTTCACAATGTACACTTTTTCAAATGGATACTTCAATGTCACAGAAAATGGCAGTGACTTCACTTCACTCCTTTGACCTGCACAATTTCTAGTGCTCAATATCCAATACCACTCTTTTGGGATGATGTGTAACAGGAGATTTCTAAAAATATCTACAAAAACAGAATGTTATTATCAGGGATGTGTGGGACCGAGGGCTGACCAACCCCACGTGGGGCCAGTTACGTCAAACGTTGTTACCGGTATATGTGGGCTGCAAAAATTTGCATGCGAATTTAATAAAAATAATGTTAACATACACCAGATTTTCTCATTACAGTATTCAGTTACATTTTTTGCAAGATAACATGCGGACTTTATCAAAATACAACAACATAATCTATTAAAAAAGTGCAATTCATAATTCATGACAACACCACGACAGTGTGAAATGTGATGCGGTGTAATGCAGAACTTAGTAGGGCCTCTCGTAGAAAAGTACCCAAAGTGCAAGTATTCTCTGAGTCTCCATATGCAGGATATCATTGTCAAAACTCAAGTTGGATGTCATGTCAGCCGGTTATCATTAGCGATACATGTTTTTGTGCATTAATATTGGGACATGTTTATGGCCTACAAATAAAATGTGAGTTTCAGTGTTTCGACAGGAAGTGTGAAATGAACAGAGGTATCATTATGAAATCTCTTACCGGTTTCCAGGTTCAGAGACAAAAATCCACTTTTCTTGCCTTCCGATTGGAAAAGTCGTTGATGACATCTTCGTAGTCTAATCTGGATACAATATCTTTTTCTATAGATAGGAGATGGCAACCCAGCAACTAATGGACTATACCTATTTTAGGACGGGATTATACTGGCGACCCTTTTCAGGTGATGAAGGTGGACTATGGAATGTTTTCATTTGACGTACATGTATGGTTTTTTTACTTGAAGAGGGATTTTAAAAGGGTTCCTCTTAGAAGCATCTCAAATATATATATACTAGAGTATATAACTTGACAGGAACATGCAGACCTCAAAAGTGGGGTTCCTTTAGGCGCGGGGCATGGGACAATTGCCCCACTTGCCATCCCCAAACGCTGCTCTTAATTAGTATCAAGTCTGCATAGACCACAATCCCAAAGGAATGTTTCCAGCACCTCTTTTTAATCCGTACCTCAAATCATCCAGGCTGTTCTATTAGCAAAATTGTTTCCTACTTGAGGGTAGATGGGTGTACCTGATAAAATGGCCACAGAGTGTATTATTAGTCTTGCAGCTTTAGTATCACTAAACTGAAAATAAAAAGGCAGTCAAATAAACAGGAGGGGAATGTCCGGTACTGAGAATGGAGGAAGTGCCATAATTTGATAATACCGAAGAAACTGAGCTCAGTAATTCCTGAGAAGGCTCCCAAATGAGTTATACAGTACAGTCAGCAACTCCAGATGAACTGGAGAAAGAAAAGAAAACAAACCAGTTTTTTTTTTTGTGGATGATCCTTAGATTTCCATCCTATGTTTCTTTATCCGATATAACAAATTGAAAATCTATTATTACTTTAATTTTAGAATAAGAACAGACAAAGCCTGATGAAATGTGTACAATGCCACTTTTCTTTTGAAGTTTTAATCCTAAACATTTGCACCTAAAAACAGGTAATTTCGAAAATTTAAATAATTTTATTATTTCAAATTAACATGACTGATTTGGTGACCTTTTGAATATACAGTCCTTCTTTTAAAGGCCAGACTGAAGTAGAGCATGACAATGAAGTTCAAAATACTCCATTTCCTTCATAATGGTGCCACATCTGGCTGAATGTTGCCACCATGTAACGTGTGCCAAGTCCTTTACTCACCTCAGGCATGGCAGCCCACAGTAGCCTTTGAGGAACCTCACTCATTAACTGCATTCTAACACAAGAAATGCATTTAAATGGACAGGCAATCCAGCTGGGATAACCCCAAAGAGTACAGTATGGAAAGGAATATAAAACTGATATCATGTCAGGTGGACAAGGTATTTTTCAGATTTCAGTTAAATTAGTTTTCTTGGCCTAAATTGACCCCCAAGTGGATGTCCCTTGCTCACACTGATTTCAGTATTCTTCTTTTGCTTGTGCCACTCAGTGGTCCTTATCTCACCTCCGTCAGATGGCAGGCCCATGGCCTGTCACAACAAATACACACAGCACATAGTCATATAAAGGACTGTTTACTAAGATAAGCCTTTTCGTTTCGCGAAAGCCTTCTAGCAAGCACTTATTTTTAGAGAGAGAGATATAGCAAACATTGACCATTTATGAGACTGGAAGCTTATTTAAAATAAATTAGACAAGCGCTTGATGATGTGTGTGGGTATTTGTGTATGTGAGTGTCTGACAGTTCCAGTTATTTTTAATGGACTAAAATCCATTTGTAAAACTTGCCTGCTATAAATACTGCACAAATTAGCTGGGTAAACTACACCCTTTCTAGCAGCAGTGAAAAACAGCATTATTGGTTCAAGCCAAAGGGACAATTGCTAAACCAGCGTAATCCAGTTGAGGGTTAGGGTTGGAGTGGGTCCTATACAGGTAGCATATGGTGCTAATCTGTCACACTCACACTGGGAGTCTCAGTTTAACTAATCATTAACTGTATACCAGTGGTCCCCAACTCTGGTCCGGGAGGGCCATAGTGGCTGTAGGTTTTCATTCTAACCCTTTTCTTAATTGGTAACCAGTTTTTGCTGCTAATTAACTCCATTTCATTTTAATGGACTTGTTTTTTAAGATTTGTTCCCCTGAATTTCTTCATCGTTCTCCATCATTACTTGATTTCTTTCCTTAAATGACACCCAAACAGAAATTAAATGTGAAGTGAGTGAGCCAACAGAAGACCAACTAAGTCAGGGCCTCAAACTCCAACCAATTTTACTCCAACCAGTTGCTTAATTGGGTGCCGATTCTTGTTGTTAATTAAACCTGTTCTTTAATTTCATGGCATATATTTCCAAAATTGTTGATTTTCTCTTTTCTACGAGCACACTGGTAAAATGTTTTGGGGACCTGAACAGATCAGCATTCCTGAGACCTTCACCTTTGTTTATTTTCAGATATTTTTATGATGGGCACAGTTTGCTTGTCATGTTTTGGCTGGTTTTGTATCTTATTATTGTTTGGCTGCTAATTAAGGAAAAAGAAACAATTCAGGAGTCTGGGTCTTCAAGAGCAGGTCAATTAAAATTAATTCAAAAGAAGTTAATTAGCAGCAAAAACAGGTCACTAATTAAGAAAAGGGCTAAAATGAAAACCTGCAACCACTGGGACCCTCCAGGAATGGAGCTGGGGACCCCTGCTGTATATCTCTGAGGCTAGGATACTAGTATACCAGGAAAAAAACACCCAGACACAGGGTGAAAGTGCCAAGTCTGTACAACCGCTTTGCAGCCCATAACAGTTATAATATTTAAAGAAAAAAAAAATAGAAAAATATTGTGAGACAATTATAACATACATTTGTTTTCAGTCAGAATTATAGATAAAGCTGCTTTATTGTGTCAATTCTTTGCAGCATTACCATCCAAACCTGTAATTCTTTGGCTATGCAATTGTTGTTCCTGAATTACCAGTTTTCAGATATTGAATGAGGTGACATGATATGAGATGTGCAGAACGTCAACTATTAGCAGGAGCAAAAAAAAAAAAATCACAATGAACCAATGCTGCCAAAGACGCAACTATACCTCTATATATATATACTTGACTACCAAAAAGAAGCAAAAGAAAGCAGAGATAAAGAGAAAAGGCCTCAGCTCCAGTATGCAAGAGAGCTCAGCAGCACAGAAGAAGCCCCCACAAGACAGACCCGACATCACAAAAACACAGACAGTAGACTGGAACTGATACCTGGCAGCCACGTCCTCCTGTACGCCGTCAGCAATGTAGTACCATCTTGGAGAAGAGAAGACAAGTTAAAGGAAGGAGAAATCAGTTTCAGAAAGATATCGATGTTGAAGTATATGATGGTGCAAAACCTCGATGGGTTTAAGGACCTGCTATTTACCAGGAGCTTATTTAAAAATGAACCCTTCAACAGTGCACTGCCACTTACCCTGTTAACAAAATGAGCTTTGACTAGCGAGCAGGACTGAAATTGAATCACACAAAGTTAAATGTGCGGCAGTGAAGTAAAAATAAAATTTAAAAAACATTTTGTTAAAAAGGATCTGAAGGCAATGACCCAGTAAATCAAAGTAATGTTCCTTTTCTAAAAACAATCATTTTGCATACTGTATAGTGTAATGAAAACTCAAAGAACAATGTATTTTACCAAACAGGGTGTCCAAATTTATTTTATAATTACTTAAATATCCAGGATCTACAACCATAAAATACATTCTTCTTCAATTTGTGCAAAACATGGCCTAACTCAACTAAACATTCTGCATTACATACATTATTCCCTCTCTCTCAGCTCTTACTATTCAGGTCAATGACAACAATTGTGAACAAGGCTTTCAGGCTCCTGCTTCACCACACTAGGTGACACGCTTAGGGACTGTCCCCTACTCTGACCTTACTGGAATAAAATGTTTGCTTATTAATCAGAAAGCACAGAGTTCACAGTAATCCATAAAACTTGTAACAGCTCTCTTTGGGGGAACACCCAATGGAGGTTCTGTTTAGTGAAAAGTCGTATATCATAGTAGTAGCATGCCATCTTATCTTGCTAACCTAGAGGAATGCCAACCCTCACACTGTAACACAACAGGAAAATGGATGTACTGAGTTATCAAAAAAAAAACTTACTTTATGAGTAACAGTTCAAAAGTTCATTAGAATGTGGCAGACATTTATTAATGTTGTCTTCGATTAACTGAGCACGCTGAACCTACTTTCGATTTCAGACGTCCCATTCTGTATTCAAACCTAACATTTTTACTTCCTATGTGTAATACTTTGCATTTACTGACATTAAATTTCACCTGCCACAGATCTGCCCAAGCCTGTATGCTATCCAAGTCAATTCTGTAATGATATAACGGATTCCAAATTATCTGCCAATCCATGTAGCTTTGTTTCACCTGTAGACTTAACCAGTTTGTTATTTATATTCCTATCTAAATCATTTATATACAGCGGTGGGCAGAAATAGGTTTACAGTTGTCAATATAAAACATACAAGTATATATCTTTTAGGTAATTTGAGCACTTACACGCTTGTACCTAAGTGCACTGTGACTTTTGTTTGAGTTAATGAAGTTAATAAAGCTATTGTAATAATCATAACCTGCGTGTCTTTTTCCAACTGTAAACTGACTTTTGCCCAGCTCTGTATATTAAAAATGGCAGCGGCCCTAGCACACCACTCTTAACATCAGCCAATCGTAGCCTATACAATGTGCAGAAGTAGAAGTTACTGTTATACACTTAAACAAACAGCTCAACTTCTTATTTAAATAAACAGTTAAAGTTACATTTAGACAAACACCACTGCAAACAGTGGCTTCCAAATAACAAATAAATTAGATTGTAAAAGTTGTAACTGCTTATAAAATGAATTGTACATAAACAACAAGAGACAGACAACAAAGTGGAAGGCATCAATTGAGAAAAAACCTCGGGGTGCTTATGTTTTAAGTGTATCCAGAAATTGCTCTTAATTGAGAATTTAATGACTACCGTTTTGAAGGAATGTTGCCAAATAGTCTCTTTTCAATTTTCTACATGCCATTAATCATTTGGCTTGAAAATTAAATGAATCCAAACTGCAGAATTTACCTTTAGCTTTAAAATAATATCCATCTTCAGTATTTTTTTTATTTTAATATCCATCTTCAGTATTACTCCTTTATATTATTCTTACCGAAGGTCATGAACAAGGAAGTCTTTTTTCCCCAAGTTGCTTGTTCCAGAAAAGCTGTAACTTTACCTAAAGGCAGACATTTTCTAATCAATTCCTAGATTTTTTTTTTTTCTAATAGAATCAACTATCGGAGATGGCTGTGGGCACATCTCTGTTGGTTTTGATTGGTATTGCTGATGCCTACATGCCTAGTGTTGTGTTTTTACGCATGTATTTTTAATATGCCCGCGCTCATCTGTTTAAATGAAACGGCTTGCTTACATTTTACCAATGCAAGGTGCGCTGATTCAGCCACTAAATCAGATTTTTACACAAATAAGATGCATGCTATTACGGTAAGCCAATTAACTGTCTACTGATATTTATTTTGATTTTTTGTTTAAATCCATTTTGCTGTTCTTCTCATTAAGTATTACATAAAACAGGCCTGTACCACGTTGGCTGCACTTAGTCAGTGGGTGAAATAACCACAACATTGGGCTGCAGTTAACTCAGTTTTCTAATAGTTGTTTAACACAATATGCTGCTTTACTTGTTTGTTTTTGACACCTTTTGGTAATCTAGTGGCACATATTACGCAAATGAATATTTTTATTTTTGTGTGCCTGCTGGTAATGACACACATTACATGATCTGATCTCCTTCCTTTAGAATGTAAGAGAAAAGCCATTTCTCTACAAGAAAACCGCACACACACAACGAAAACATGCAAACTGCACATTGAAGTATTAACTGCTTTGAGGTGTTGGCATCAAACATTGCACCGCCATGCCATCTGAAAAGATTTCACACTGCAGAAAGAGCAGAGTGACAATCAAATGACCCTTTATAATCTATATGCATGCCCTCTCTTTCAGTGAGTAATCTCCAGCCTTGAATCCTGATATCTGTAAGTCAGGGCCGATGCCAGCTATTGCTGAACACTTTGTAATATAAGACCTACTTAAGTGCTGGCGTTTCAAGATCTGGTTAACTTAAACTGAACTCTTGAGCACAGCAAACATTTGTCTAATGGGACAAAAATGAAGAGCAGCATAAAAGCTCTGCTTCAGGTCAAGGGCATTGTACAATTTGTCTATTTAGTGCAGTTGCATACTATGCATACTTTATGATAAAATAGGATCACTTAAGGCAGGAGGCTCACAAGATACAATGTTATTAACAAGCAAACCAGTCTGCTCAGATCCTTTCATCAAGTGCAAGTTAAGTCTGTTGTAAGATATGGCTGGCCATGTACCCCGGCCAATACCCCCAAGCCGCCAGGTGGAGCCCTCCTTGCAGCATGGAGGTCCCCAGAAGACCTGCAGGGCATCATGGACAATGGAGTTTTTATGCACCGCCCTGCTGGATGCCATGGGGGCCACGAGAGGGAGCTGCAGGGAGGACCGAAGAGTTCTTCGTGCCCTATGACCCGGAAGTTCGTCATAGGAAGAGCGACGGGCTTCCGGGGTGAGAAAAAGCATTGTTTACCCTGACCCGGAAGGAATAAGGACTTGTGGACTGTTGGATTGGGAACACTTCCGGGTCGGGGGATATAAAAGGACTGTGGGAGCTCCCAGACCGCGAGCTGAGTTGGGAGGCAGGGTGGCTAAGCGTCTGGGAGATTGGAGGATTTGGTTTATTGGTTATTGTTTATTGAGTATTTGGTAGTGGAGGGTGCTTTGTGCACTTTATTATTATAATAAATATCATTATTGGACTTTTACCTGGTGTCTGACGTGGTGTCTGAGGGTGCAAGGGTGCGAGCAAGCACTTTAATCTGTCACACTGTGTAAGGTAGTATAAAAACCTGAGTCCTTAACTTTCACTTTGACTTAAGGAGCTTTCTCCTCCCCTAAGGACAACTGACAGTCAGAAAAATCAGGCAAGCTCACGATACTCTGAAAATGGGTGTGCTGGAAAGTTATCATGCAGTCATATGATTTATACCGTAGCAATCTGACATCCTCAGACAAGATCTGTAACAGCAGTCGTCAAGTTTGGCATCCTCTCCAACTAGTCTTGCAATGTAACACTAGCTTTAGTCATGCTGCCAAACTCCTTGTTTTTTTATGCTGAAAATTCCCTGAGTACTATGCTACAGGTTTCGTAATCTGATTCATATGAAGGTATTCAGAATTCAGGTGAATATGTTTGAAATCCCGGACATAAGAGATTTGCTCATTTACTTGAGTAAGTACTGTGGTTAGGCTGGTTCTTCCTCTCTTTCAATATTCCTTAGCCACGGTGCTTTATGAGTCAGGGTGGACATTGTAAAGGAGTGAAGCTGTCCCAACAGAAGGAAGAAATAAATTTGAGAAGCAACGACAGTGGGTTCAAATGAAGCAGTAGCACATTCCTTTATTTACAGCAGCAGTCATATATACAAAAATTCCTCTCGCAAATGTAAACGTTTCATAAAAGTCAGGATCTTTTTAAAGCACTAACTGTTTGCAAGCAGACATTTTATATGGTGTCATCATTCTGTTCAAAAGCATTTGGAAAAAAATGTGCAAACAGAGCTGCAGAAGAGCTTTTATAGCATTACTGTTGCTTCATCGTAACAAAAAAAATGAAAGAAATAAAACTAAATCATACGTATAACAATATCCACATTGTTCTCAAATAAGCATTTTATTATTTTCAGTATGTGGCATTTCCATGTCTATTTGGGCTCAAGGGGTCATCATAATATGGCCTACTCCAGTCCCTTTCTGTTTATCTCTCTCTCTATATATATATACGTATATATATATATATATATATATATATATATATATATATATATATATATATATATATATATACTGTATATATAAAATCCAACATCTATCTGTCTGTCTGTATGTCTCTCCACTTTTCACAAAAGAACGACTTAGATTGTATTTTTTCTATAATCTGCTTAAATATTCCAGTTGATTCTGCAACTTCTCTCATAGAGCTAAGTATCATAGTTCACTTGCAGTACCGATTTATTTGCGCAAATCTGAGAGATGCAGCGGACCGAGGGGGGTGGTGCCCACCTCACTGACACACCAGCCTTAGAGCAGCGTTTCTCAACCTTTAAGTATTTGCGGCCAGAGTTTTCATAACAGTTTTAATTGCACCCCCCTAAAATTTTTTTGAAATGTAGATGCATATTTTATTATACCTACTTAACTTTTATCAACATTTATCTAACTCTATATTTATTGTTCTAGTATCAGAATGTAGTTTAGGTTAATTTGTTTTGGTTTCAACAGATTTTTTTTCATATTTTTGATTCTTGTTTTCTTTTTTTCACATCTTCGCGCCCCTTTTTGTTACTTCGTGTCCCCCTAGGGAGGCCCGCCCCAAAGATTGAGAACTACTGCCTTAGAGCATACCGTACCTCTGCAAAACGAGTGAACAAGAGAACTACTTAACGGATTTAGATCGGGTTTTTTTCTATAATTTGCAAGAACATTCCAGTTAATTTTGCGACTTCTCTCATCGCGCTAAGAATCATAGTTTGCTTGCGGTACCAATTTATTTGCACAAATCTGAGAGACACGCAGCGGTGAGAGAGGAGGGAGGTGGGGCCCTCCTCACTCATGCGCCAGCCTCAGGGCATGCCTTACTTCCTCATAGCTAGCGAATGAGAGAACTACTTAACAGATTTCGATTGTTTTTTTTCTAGAATTTGCTTGAACATTCCAGTTGATTTTGCGACTTCTCTCATCAGGCTAAGAATCATAGTTTGCTTGCAGGAGCGATATATTTGTGCTAATCCGAGACAGAGGCTGTGGGCAGAGGGGAGAGGAAATCGTGACGTCAGGAGTAGGGAGCCGGGCAGGGCCCTCCTCACTCACGCACCAGCCTCCGTTCGAGTCGCTCTGCCTCTGCGTTTTGGAGTGTACCTTGCCTCCACTTAGCTAGCGATAGCTGTTTGTTTATTGATTTTTAAAGTTTGCCCTGTTTCACTACTATGTGGGCGGAGCCACGGGGAACAGCTAGTCTATTATATATGAACCAGGAAAAGGTAACAGCAAGTAAGTTAGAATCAAATCATCACATCATAATCAGCCTGTCTTTGAAAATATTGGACATTCACATAACCGTGACATCTTTATATCATGTCTGAAATGATGACATGCCACAAAACACCATCGTTAGTCATATCACGGGCAACAGGTATCATTGAACAATGTAAATAATAATTCAAGCCTTAAAAATACTGTGCCCAAAGTAGGAAAAAAAGAAACAATTGCAATAATGATAAAAATATTAAAAACAAAATGGCAAATAATGAATCAAGAATTCAAGAATTAAAAATTGGATAAAATAAAGCAGAAATGATTATAATAATCCTCAAATTCATATTTTATAGACTTCACAAAGTGCACTTATCCTCCTTTGTTCATTTTAATCCTTGTCTTGAATGGTGCCTCCACTACAACAGCAGCAAATTCACAAGAAAAAAAATTGCCAAGTATATGGCACTGGACCATTTCAAAGAAATCCTTGCATCATTGCTTAAACCATTAAAATATTAATTTGTTTCCAGGGTAGCCTCCACCCTAACTATCCTTACACTTTCACATACCTTAAATACTGTAAACAGACGAATGACATACACTCTAACTCTTCATCCACAGTAGGACTTTCTCCTTCTTCTAGTTCATTTTAATCATTTTTAATTTTTCAACACAGAAGTAATCTTGATTTGTTCTTTCCAAACATTTCATATTAGACAAGAAAATGGACCAAGAGCAATATAAACAATTAAAATTATATTTTAATTCATTATTACAAATTAATATCTATTCTTTTCACAAAACAAAATACTAACAGTAACATCATCATGCATGATAAAAAGCTTGAATAAAAATTAATAGCCAGAAAAACAGACCTCATCAGGCTGTGACAGTTACCATTGTGTATTTCAACGTAACACTATTTTCAAACAGATCATTTATAGATAGCTAAGTGTGCTAGTCAGCACCCTAAGGACAAGAGAGTCACAATGAACATGGCCCCTGTGCCACAAACCCAGAGGAAAGCCTGCTGTTTTTGCATTATGGATGATCTATAAATGTTAAAAGAAAAGCTAAAAGGATCCGAGAGACTAAAGATTAGGGAAATATGTATACAGTATGTTGCATGAAATTAAACTGTGGATTAAGACAATTATTTTTGGCATCCGGGAGAATGGTGCTGAAAAAGTCCCATGTCATTAGGTGTGATGCCACCAGGTATTCACACTGGTACAATTAAATCAATGGCACAATGCTGCCTTTCCCTACCTGTGGCTTGTCAAATTAGCTCTCAGTGGGCTGCTTAGCAGTCAGTGGCCACTTCAGAGTTGTCACCTGTTGTCACATGTTTGGGGCTTCTACCTTTTAGGTAATCACAAACACGACGTTAATCATCCTTTAACTAGTTATATATATATATATATATATATATATATATAAAGAATTTGAGTCAGACTTCAAACCCACAATTCTTATTTTTTTAAAACCTGGTATCTGTTACAAGGTTGTTAGGAGCTGGTTAGGAGTCAGTTTCTGACCCTACAGGAGCCAACAATGGACAGGAAACCATCATTCGTAAAGCCCATTCAGTCCCGCCCCATTCACACTGAGCCAATCTAATGGCAAGACTTCAGAGTGTGGGGGGAAAAAAGGGGAGGGTCTCACCTGCACACAGAGAACATGCGCTAACTCTGCACTGAAGAATCCTTGGCTAAGGTTATTAATAATAGAGAATAATATTGAAAAAGACACTCAGGCTGGACCTAGGCAATGCTAACATCTGAGTCACCATGCCACCCTCTTCAGGACCCCCTCTCATTTTCCAACAGCACATGCTAAAGCAGCTCACATTTCATCCTCTCTGCTACTCTACAAATGCAGGGAATTCTCCTCTGATTAGTCTACTGGTAACCATGGTAACACCAGTTTTGTTAAAAGAAAGTGCAATCATAGGGTACTGCATGGTTTGTGATTAGAGTTTCATATCCTAAAACAAATTCCATAAAATAAAAACAATTTATTAATGAATTATTTATAGTTGGTACATTTTTTGTCATTTTATTTTTGTTAATCATCATATTCACAACAAAAGTAAAAGGAAAGAACCACATCTCTTGTTTACTAATGCTCTGCTTGGCATCTCACTAAATGCTTCCACACCGATTTTTTAACAATGATTCATCTATCCATCCATTTTCTACATGGACTACATTGTGAACAGTCTATTCTGACAGAAAAGGAGCAAGGTCAGGTTCAAACATAAGTAGGGTAGAAGTTAACGGTAGGGCACGCTAATGCATACATCCCCATGGCCATACCAGGCTAGCTGATAGGCACTGATCAACTTAACAATATATGCAAGAACTGTAGGGAGAAACTGAAATGAAAGAAATAAACCAGAATTGTACTAATAATATTGTGAAATGTTAATGGTTAACCTGGGCAGAATGAAACAGGGATGATTATGGGGAAAGATCACTGTGGAGAGTGACAGCTAGTATGGAATCTTTTTAATTGCAAATGACCTCAGGAGGATCCACAGAAAATAACGCCAAAGACAAACTAAGATGGGCATGAGTTTATTTATGGGGGTGGTTCTTGTACAAACTGTGGTCAGTAGGGGTTCTCTGCATGCATATCTGATCCACAGTGATGGGCAATATTCAAAAAGAGGGTATGAGAAATTGGAGTAAAGAAAGTACCAACTAAACATTGAAAGATAACAAATTCCATTAGCTCTCCAAGCCCATCTTGATGGTTTCTTACATTCCGTCTCTTGGTAGTGTAGCTTGCCCATTTATCCATCATAGTGGTGTTGCCAAAGCATCTTGCGTCTCACCCCAGCTCTCTCTGTTTGTCACCTGGCTTTTCCTCCTTCCACTAATAAAATGCTCGTATTCTCTCTCTTGTCCTGGAAATATCCTGAGAATACTTCAGGTTAGTTCTGCTGCAAGGATAACTTTGTATAAGCAGTAGAGACTCCAACCAAGCTATCCCTTTGGTGACCCTTGAGGTTCATGTATCTCTAAAGGACTAATTATTACAGAAATAGGCTGCCTATTCCACATAAGGGATAACAAAACTCTGCATACGACGATCCTGGGATGTGTACACTCAGGTCAGTGAAGCCCTCTCTTGCCCTTCTATTTTTTAGCAAACATTTTAACATCCTGCCATCTACCAAGTTTGCTGTCTTTTAATGGCCATGACTGTGGTACTTGATATCATCCTTCTGTCTACCAACTGTATGGAAATGGAGGGTCAGGCATTTCATTATACTACATTACCTGCCCCACACTGTTGAGACCAAGCACTAACTGCTGCTCTCTTATCCCCCATACTCCTTTTCACAAAACACATCCATATTTAATGTCAGCTCATTCCAATTGTTAGATATGGCTGTACAGACTTGCGCCCACATGTCCACTGTTCACCTGCATACTTATCACGAGTGGAACAGGCAATGAGGTAATTTTATAAAGTCAGATAAATTACTTTTGGTATGAGTCAGTGTTTTTTAGGGATCGTAAATCTAGTTAGGAACATTTAACGTGTTGTTTATTTACATGCTGCCATTTTGTTTGTTTCAGTGGGCATCACCACTTGTTTATTGTCAAACTGCTGTGGCCATATTGTTGTTATGACAATGACACCCCATTAACACCACTTTATGACTGGATGTTCTAATGTGTGACTTCATCAGGCCATCAATGTTTTTGTATTTTGTAGTAAATTGCGATACATTAGCCAGCTGTTCAAATAACTTTAGCAGTTAGTCATCTTTAATTTCTTCACTCTTTTGGGTCTGATTACTTGGTACTCCATGCTATTCTGGCTTAGGACCCCTGCTTGTTTTGTGACTAATGATTTTTAGGGCTTCATATCCTGGTCCTGGTGATATTTTTCCTTTTGACTTTGTCACTTTTCCATCAGTCATAGAACAAACAATGGCTACATATGTGAATAGACCGTAACTAGACATAATAATGTAAACTATCCGATCAACATGTATTCTTTTTAAAAGTGAATTGCTCATTAAAAGTTTTGGCATAATGGTGATGTGTGATGCCAAATCCTAACCAAGTTTCTTCTCTGACAGGTGTTAGCCTTGACTTTCTTTCACCTCTCTCATCACATTCTTGACCCTAACACTGCCTACCTAGCTGCTGTTTGGAAACAGTATGTGGCAGTCATGAGGCAGGAGCACTAGGGAAATACAGACGGAGTGCAGCTCATGGGATGTCCTCTAGAACTGTGCCTTCCTTCCTGTTAAAAAGGGTAGCTTGACAATTCATTAAAAAAAAAAGCAAGGCCATGCAGCCAATGCTTTCTAATTTCCCCTACTGAGAAAGCAAACAGGATAACTGATGCATTTATAAATTGGTTCTTTTGAAGTCTGATTTCACTACAAGTTATTAGAGGATACCACGTTCTGGGATGGCATCAGTGTTGCAACATATATTTAAGGTTAATTTTGTTGTAATAACGACTCATTATGTTAAAGGCTGCATATCTGTTGATGCTAAGATGGCGACACGTTGTTTAAGAGCAAAAAGTGTGTACTATTTATGTGTGCAACATATGACCTTTTTTAATGTTACTATCTCATTTGAGCTTGATTCCCTTTAGATTTAGCCATTGTGATGGACAGCAGGGTCCTTTTCTCAGCTGGGAAACTATCATAAAGGGAGCAGATGTGCACAGGGCACTGTCTCCCCCTGAGCGCTAGATGGCAGTTTCCCTGAGTTGCAGCGGCCCCTCGGATTCCCACAGGGCTCCTGTGGGGGCCACTAGGGGGAAGCTGCAGAGTCCTACTTTGATGGGCTCCCACAACACAGGGGAGTGCTTCCAGACCTCACTAACGAGCCACCATAAAAGAAGCCAGAGTTGGAAGGAGGATGACGATAACGATGGACCTTGCTTCAGGTGAAGTGGAGGCAGAAAACAGACAGACAGACAAAGAGAGAAAGAGAAAACAAAACGTGTGTGTTGTGCCTGGTGTCTGTGTCGGGTTTGGGGAGCTGGTGGTCACACTATGTTAATGTGGAAAGTCAGCAGTTAACTTCCAGATCCACATATTAATATTCTAAATATACACAAGTAATTATAATAGGGAGTACAGTATTGATGTATTGTTGTCATTTACTGGATATGTAATGCTATTAATTTGTACTATTTCATTGATATGCATGATGACTTATAAAAGTTAATTTCCTGTCTTTCAGAAAAAAAACACACACACAAATACTTAATGTAACTTTGTATGCAAGTGGAAAAGGATTTGTTTGGCAGTTCTGATTTAGTGTTGAGAAGGTGGTATACTAAATAATTGGTTATTCTCAAAGTCTTCTCATATCTCCTGTCTCTGACCGAACATCTGCAGTGGGTTAAACTCCATGACCCAACAATATACGATTGAAGAGGCTTCCTACTGAGCAATACCTTTTATACTGCCTTTGCAACAAGTTATTTAGGGCTCAAATGCTCCGTTTTTATGACTTTACTGATTATTTTTGGATTTCACCTACTGTATCTATGCCTTGAATTGTTTGCTTTTTGACTGTTTACCAAAATCACAGGTACTAAAAAGATAGCTTCTTTTACTCAGTCATTGGTCTTTTGACGCCTGTGTCTTGGGTCCCATCCCATTACTTCCATAAGGCCGCCTGAAGTAAAATGTCTCACCCAACTAGCCTCTAATATCTTTGTTCTCTATTCATGGAACGAGATGACAGCATAGAAGGTGCCAATTGACAATGTGATGGAGTGATGTGCAATCAGTAAGCCTTAAAGGTGCAGATGGCAAGGACAAAAATGACAGGTGGCTTTCCTCTGAAGAACCCAACTTCCTCCCACATTCCAAACCTATGCCAGCTGCTGGGCTGGCAGCACTGAATTACCACTGTAATATGTTGTTAGATGTCTATATGGTCATCACTGGAGGTGCCTGCATGGTGTGCCACACATGTAATGGGTGCTCATATGGAAATACCTCAGTTCTGCTGAGGCTCAATCAGTGCCTCTGTGTCATCTTTAGTTGCATAATTTACATGTAAGACAGTGGTTAATATGGTAAGAATACAGTCAATAGATGAAAAGATTTGAAAGGTGAACTACTAAGTGAACTACTATGTAGGCTTTTACAAAAAAAGAAACTGAAGAAACTGCAAGCATACACCCTTCTCACCCTTTTGGGCCTAAAAGCGATTCATAAATTTGAAGCACTTGACTTGATAAGACAGATTGACAAAAACAATCCAGAGATTAAATAACATTTTTTGCACAAATGTACCCTCCTTTGAAACACATACTAACTGATAAAATATTTATTTAACACCATGATCAGAAAGTTCAATCAGTTTAGTACTATGTCTCAATGTGAACTTGTGAATGTAATTTATTTTCTTTGATAACCTTACTGGTAAGTCAGTCAGTCAGTAAGTCAGTCATTTTCCAACCTGCTATATCATAACATTGGGTTATGGGGGTTTGCTGGAGCCAATCCCAGCCAGCACAGGGCACAAGGCAGGAACAAATCCCTGGCAGGGTGGCACACACTCACACCAAGCACACACGAGGGACAATTTAGGATCGCCAATGCACCTAATTTGCACGTCTTTGGAGTGTGGGAGGAAACCGGAGCACCCGGAGGAAACGAAAGCAGACATGGGGAGAACTTGCAAACTCCACGCAGGGAGCACCCGGGAAGTGAATGCCATCTTGCTGCCCAATTACTGGTAAACACTTCCAAAATGAGGCAGTTTGTGTATAGAATCCAATTCACATGCAGCTGCTGTGGGAAAACCTTCTAACACAAGAGGTGGCAGTTTTTAACTTTTTTGTTCAGAGAAGTCTAATGGACAAAATTGAGAAGGTAATTCTAGACCAGCCTGACAGCTTAGCAGTGGGTCTGATGAATCTTGGACTAAATGTCCATACTCTGTAGAAGCAAAACACTTACAGTATATGACTGTACTACTGTAGGCAAGCCACCTGTCATCTTCCCAATATGATGGCAATTATCTGGCCTCAGTGGAAAATAACACCGGCCATAACATCACACCACCCCTTGGGTTTTGCTAATATGTCAAAGGCCAAAGTTTTCTGTACCTCCTTAAAACTCCTAACAATCACATCACCAGTGGAAAGAATACTGATTCTATTACTAAATACTATATGACACCTCCATTGACACTGATATGTTCCAGACATTATTTGTTCTGGTTTCTTATGTTGGAGTGGCTGTTTGCTGGGGAACATGCTGAACAAAACCAGAGGTGTTACATGCGTTCATCCAAAATTACCACAATAAATTAAACTACCATTACAGGCATTGATCTCAGCATTTTAATCATAGAAGAAGATCCCTCATTGCAGCAATACAAAAAAATATTTAAAATAACAGTCATTTGACTGAGGTCATCTCTTGCATGTACACTGGACCCAGCTGCCCAGATGATGATAAATGGGAAAAACAATTTAGAAAAAGAATAAATGAAGACACAGAAAAAACATCTCATTGTAAAAGCAAAACTCATTACTGTGAATAGAAATTATAACAACAGCCTGAAGGAATTCTCTGCTGTCGTGATTCTATTATATTAAGAGTGTGTGTGTGTCTGCACAACTATAAGCAAGCTTAATGGGTAAAAATTACCTTTTACCATTAACACAATGAGTAAGCTGTATATCCTCTCAGTCTCCATATTTGCTGCTTAAATTATGTTAAGGTTTAAGTTTCAAGGCTGCATGCTATCAACTGCACTAATCCTCACAATACTGTTGATAGATATTTATAAGAAAAGCTAAAGCATGACTGAGATGCAGCATTAGACATTAATAATTAAACACATTAATCACCTGCCAGTCAATCATCAAAAACCAATCAAAAAGAAGGAGGGTGGTTGTCAAGGTAGCAGCAACCTTTATATTTATATGTGGCTAGTCTTTCTTTGATACGGCTGCATAAAAATGTAAAATGAGGTACAACTACCTTAAAACATAGAGATCTCCAACAACATAGTAGAAATCTGATAAAGGACACAGAAAAATTACTATTGTTATTGCTACTGGAAGTACTTTAAACTAAATACATAAATAGTTTTGAATCCAATATGTTTATGTTGGTCCCTTTGTACGTTCTACAGATTAGTCAGTCAAAACTCAATGCTTATAAAAATATTATTGTAATTTCTAACAGTTATTTACTTTCAACTTTACTTTAGCACACACTCATTGACTGCACTGTCCACTTATTATTTAAAGATTCTTTTGAGATGAAACTGAATCATTACTTGAAACCCAGTTGCATGAGTGCTGCTCTAACCTGATTTCTGTTTGTCCTAGATTGAAGGAGGACTAATCCGACAGATGCTAATGTCACTCCTGCCTGTCGAACTGCCTCTTCCACCTCCACTTCTATAAAATTCACCTGACTTGGAAGGAGGTCATCACTAAAAACCAGGAGCTCAAGCGTGATGGAAGTCTATACAGAGCTGCCATTACCTAATTGGAAATAACGGCAATAAAATTGTTTTTTCTTTTCAATGTTATTTTTTTTTACATTAAATGGGGTTCATTTCGGTGCAGCATCTCTTTATCCTTTGTTTGTAATGCACCGAGGCTGTGAAGGATAAGAGAAAAGATGAATAACAGAACAGCTACTTCAAAAATGATATACAGTAGATTAGTTTAGCGAAAAGTCGTATTTATTTACAAAAAAAGGTATATTAATAAAATACAATATAGTATTAAGAAAATTAACTAATTTATATAATATTGTAATGACAAGTGTAATAAGCAAATACAGGGTGGTCCAGATCTAATTATGCAGATCCAGATCATCTGAATGACTTTGATTTATGCGGGGACGATTCCAGTTCGGCGCGAAAATGATTCTTCATGTCTTCAGTTCGCACACTTTTCGATGGTCCGGGATTTTTCGGGTGATTTTCTATGTAGTAAACTTAATAAGTTATAGCGTAATGAAAATTGCATGATTAGATCTGGACCACCCCAGACAACTCAGAGGTACTGGATTTTTCTATGTTTCACTTGGAGTCTTTGTTCTGTAAAAATGGTGCCCCGTCTTATACTTTGTTATATCAGGGTTACAGAGCACATCTCAAAAACAATAAAAGAAAGCTTTCCCTACCAATAATTATCTACTGCCACTCACATTCTGTCTTTTTCTATCTATACACTCCTGCTTATTGTCTCCTGACTCCCTACTCAAAACGTCCTTTCTCCACACCTTCCTTTAATTCCCACCTTCTCCTGTCACTCATCTCCTAAGAGGCGTGCCCTCCCTTCAACCAATCCTATCACTTACACAGCATTCTGTCCTTTCTGCTCCTGCACAACACATCACAAGCTGCCTGCGCTTCACAATATATTAACAAAACATAATATAAAAGAGTTTAAAAACAAATTTACAATGCAGAACATTAACATTAATACAGAATAACATTGCTGTCAGTGGTTTCCATTTTTGACAAGTTTTTAATTTTTAAATTTAAATTTAAGCAAAATTTGAAACAGTTCTGCCATTTCTTAAACATTTAATAATTTCAGTTTTTAGTGACAATTCCAACACTACACACATATATTTATTGGCCATAGCAATGTATAGTAGTTTAATTACAACAAAAGAGAAAAGCTATGAAACGCTATTAAAGCTGAAGGTGTGTAACTGATACTGTGATTTCAAAAGGTGGCATGACACGTGGTGCTGGGGAAAAACACTACATGCTAGCAGAAGGGAGAGTTGATCCAATGTGCACATCGTGCGGCAGTAGTAGTAGATAGACGCTGGCGTGCGCAATGTTTTTTTTGCCCTGACGGTTAATAGAGACTGACGGATAATCGAGTGCCGGATAATCAATGATTTACTGTATATATAATGCAAAATTAACTGACTTTGTAAAACATGCAAATTTTGTATACATCTTTAAGTTACATATTTATGATGTGATCAGAGGGGACCCCAGACTCAAAAGAATTAATTCATTTAAATGGGAAGTTCAAAAGAATCAATTCAGTAAATTCCCATCGCTTTGTATTTGGAGCAATGTCATACACCCTTAATGCATTCAATCTCATTTTAGTTTCAATAAAAAAGAAATGTTTCGTCTTTTAACTTAAATTTTTTATCTGGGCCAAATAGTAAATCTATATAAAGTCACACAGAACCAGGAACTCACATGAACATAATGAAATTGAGACATCATAAGAGATAACCCCCAAAATGTCTGATAACCTGTGAGCACAGGATTAGATTTGATACTCAAACAGGTTAATCGTTAATCACCACTACAGGCTATGGCTTCCCATAACAAGGCTGCTGTCTGCTGCACCCTCACCTGGTCTGAGGTAAACAACAACACCACCCACGTCACCGTTCTGTTTATCTCCTCTTCCCTGGGTTAACATGTTTTTTGTAACGGCAAATTTATAATACAGTATTAGAAATGGTTTAGGTAAGGAAGACAGAAGTTTGAGTAAGGTTGTTATGCTCACCAATCATGGTGCTGAAAAGTGGTGACATATTGCATGTTCATTACCGCATGCAAGTATGAATTTCACAGATAATATTGATCCTAATCACCTATAAACCAATAACAGCATGACCCAGTCCTATTCTTTAGTGGACTGCTAAATGATATAGAAATGGCAGAAATTAGGAATCACACACTCTTCAAATGCTGCATCATCACCAAAGTAAATGCATGAACAAAGATACTGTACTTCTGTTTCAAAGGTGAATTCTAGTTTTTAAACTGATTTGCCCGAACCCTCTAAATGATCTAGACTTTTAATCTATTTATCAGACACTCCGTAAAACTAAAAAAGGGAAGCTTTTCTTATCTTTTCACCAGGACAGCAATTCTACTTCAGGGAGTGGAGTTTACAAAATGCGTTAATTATTTTCAGATCTGTCAAATATTAGCAGCACAAATTATGCTCTCTTTATCTTGGCCTGATCTTTATTGTCATGAGAGTCCCAAGCCACAGTCCATGGAGAGCAGGATGCCTGGCACCAACGTCTGAATTCTCATCACACAAGCCATAACTTGAAGAACAATAAAAAAAAATGAACTGAAGTAACAGATAGAAGCCTTGAATGAAGATTGCATATGACTTTACTTAGAAGTGCAAGTTGCTCCGAGCAGCCGCTTCTTACCATGCCAGGGAAGGAAGATCATTGCGCTCTGCTACTAACAACAATAGAGATATTGATCACAAACATGTGAAAAACTCCTCCTTCCATAAATCAGCATGGAAAGGGGCTGTCAGCAGCCACTATAGTGTCTTACCAGTAGTCTGGTTTCAGAGTGGAGAGGGTGAAAGGTCTTGTCTTGGGCACACACCCACACATGCAGATCAGAAGTGTGTAAGGGGACTTTCTGTTCTATTCTATGTCTTCCATTTCATGACTTCAAAAGCGCCCCAAAAGAGAGGAAAGTTCAGAAAGGACTGACAATTTCTCGATTGAGCTATTTGTAAGATAAATAAATGTATATTTTTAAGGGGTGTCTTAAAACGGGGCTGTCGCTTACGACCTTGCTTGTCTCTATTCTACAGTATGTCCTCACAGGGATCCTGAGGCCTCTGAGTTCTTCCAGTTACACAAGAGAGCTCCTTTGTACCAAGTGGGGCTTCTGACTTCTAATTGCCAAGGGTCTCGTTACACAATGGCAGGCTTTCTCTTCAGCCTTGGTTCCCCCAAGCCATTCTCGATTCTCACTCTTGCCCTAAGCAATCCTGGACAAGCCCCCAAAGTCACAAATGAGAATTAACTCAGGGCTCCAAACCATCCATTTCACGTTCTCATGCAGAGAGGCTGGCCTGGGGCCTCCATGTCAGTACATAGCACCTCATCCAGTTATGCCATAGCGAGCTCTTTTGTATCAACATCCAGTTGGATTTCAATCTGTTAGGGTACCACTTACACAACAGCAGGCTGTCCCTCTTAGCTTTGCTTACCATTGCTCTGAGTGAATGGCATCATCTACTCTATCTCTGCTTAGGAAATCATTTAAGGCTTTGCTCCCCTTCTCACTTGCTCATTAGTTTTGTTTAACCTGTTCCAATCTATTATATTTTTTATGGCTGCTCAATATAATACTGATGTGTGTTAAACATTCCCATCTTATTCTCCAGCCTCTAACTTCATGTGCAGAGCACTAGACAAGCATATATGTAAAATGGTCAGATAAAGCCTTGAAAAGGCCAGTCAACACAAGGAATGGATGCAAAGGGCATTGCACCATGATCACACCATTTGAAGGAGAATTTCCTCAGCTGTCATCCCTTGGGGAGTTGATCCCACCTCAAGCTACTAATAACAGCATAAATTAGGGGGCTGTTTGCAGCACTGACTCAATCCGTGCATTTATTTTGGAAGTCATGAAGTGACCAGGCTCTAGGTGACACACTGCTGAGCTGAGTTAAGACCTTCTCAGGTTCTGTCTTTACTGAGAATGTGACTCAAAGCAAGTCTTGATGTAAGTCACATCAACACTTAGTCCCACAGCCTAACATCCATCCATCCATCCATTATCCAACCCGCTATATTCTAACAACAGGGTCACGGGGGTCTGCTGGAGCCAATCCCAGCCAACACAGGGCGCAAGGCAGGAAACAAACCTTGGGCAGGGTGTCAGCCCACCACGGCACAGCCTAACAATGAGAATAAAAATTCAGAATCCCTTTAAAAAAAAGAAATAGTGAATCCTTGTTAAAACTAGGCAGGCTTTGAGCCCACAGGCTTCCATTTGTGAAGCAGACTTGTTTCAGAAAGCTAAGAGAAATGCTTTAAATGGAAATCAAATTTAGACAATGTGGTGTTTGGCTTCTATCGAGCTGTGCTGCTAGCTGAGATCATATTAGGAATCTAATAACAAAAGGCTGCTTGTGCCAGGCAGCTAATTACATAAGAGCTGCTCCAGAATTCAACTCCTTTTATGTTATAATGTAATGTTAAAATGTTACAGGCGAGCTACAGGCCTCAAGAGTTATGGGTCCGTCAGGGCACAGACTTGAACTCAAAATGTGTTCAGTCATTTGCTTCCACATCTAAATCTCCCTGGAATATACAAGCCAGCAGGATCTTGTCTTTAAAAACTACTGGTTCATTTAGAGCCTGCACTCAGCACCACAGCTAATTGTGGTTTGCTCAGTGTACTGGGATTTTGTTGCACTTTCATCCATCAGGTTCACTCCTTAAAAGTACAACTGAAACTAGCTAATGTCTTTACACTGCACTCACAACATGAACAGGGCAGAACCACCCTCCTACCAGAATCTGGTCCCTGGTATACTTCTTGGTGGGGTGCCTTTGGAGTTCACTTCCCATGTTCCCCTCTTATTCATATGGCTAAACTCTGAAGACACCTTAAGCCTTCCACTGCCCAGACACCTAATTCCTTCCACTGTTTGTCACTTCCTTTTTGTCCAGTTCACCAGCTGTGTAAGGCAGAGCAACACTTTCCAGTTCCTATTACAGAATTCTTGATCGACCCTTTGCCGTCTGAGAAATAAAATCTCTTCCAAGGTCACTTCAAATTGATTAATTTTTTATATTGCCAAAGCTGTGCATTAGCATTATTTCAAGAATTAGTCACAAGCCAAAATTCATGACCTGTCATGTTATGGCTTCACAGGTAGATCAGATGGCAGCAGCTTACCTGTACTACCACCTCCAAGCCTGTTTCCATGAGTAGTTCCCAGTAATTCCTTATCTGAACAGGAACCAATGACATGCACCACTAATGACAATTATAATTGGGTTTGACTTGTTTATCAGAGTACTGGTCCTCTACTACTCAGTACTTGATATAATTATCTCAACAACACTAGAGCCCATTTTAGAGTAAGAAGCATAAAACTACCGTGACAGTCAAAACATAGCAACACCAATAATGGCTGAAGTTTAACGCCCGAGAAAGCAAGATGGCCATTTTGCTACATACTAAATAAATGAACAAAACCTACGATGAACATGGTGGTGGCATGATGATGCAGTGGTAGTACTGCTGTCTCCCTATAAGGAGACTAGGGTTCACGTTCTAGGTCCTCTCTGCATAAAGCTTGCATGTTCTCCATGTGTCTGTATGGGTTTCCTCCAAGTGCTCCAGTTTCTGCCCACAGACCAAGCACAAGCAGGTGAGATGGAGTGGTGACACTAAATTGGCCTTGAAGAGGGCCTTGCCCTGGGATTGTTCTTGCCTTGGACCTTATGCTGCAGGCCCCCACAAACTTGCTCACGATTAAGTGGAAAATTGAATGGTATGATAAACAGGTAGAGTGACTGATGCTAACAAATGACTAAAAGTGAACGTGAAGCTAATGAAGTGATTAATGTATGCATCACAGAGTAAAAAGAAAAGCATCTGCTGTGCAACACGGCCATCATCATAGTTTTAGTGAGGATATAAAATTCACTGAGTTACCGTAATTACAAGTTGTAAGTACCTTCTTTTTGATTACCATGTGTCTTTTTTGATAGCGTAAAGAGCACCAGGACAGGACAGACTCAAAGACATAGGTGTATTGATCGTGTTGCACAATAAACCCGGTTGATATTTGGTTCCACCAAATCAATAAGCGCTCTTGTTTGCCAGCCGCTACAGTAACAATAAATCTTCCATTTAAAGACTGCATGTTTGTAAATGTTCTACTGGTTAAGTCATTTTGATTTTTAATTATTAAGATTTTTTACTGTGAAGTAAAGAACTTTACTTGCTGGTTCACATGTTTGAAATTCCAGAGTGCCAATGTAATTCATACTTAATTCACATTTGCTGCTATTGGTTATTTCCTGCTTGTTTAGATACCAAAATGATATGTGGGTCATTATTCTTGTACTCTCCTAAAGGCACAAATTTGCAATCTTTAATATAATAAAAGAATACGGTCTGCCTCAGTGTCCATTCCCTTACAGCAATTTGATTGGTCAGACATCTTTGATATAGTCGGTCAGTTTTGCTTTGGTGATGTTATTGAAGCAGGAAGTGTGAGCGTTAGGTGTTAGACGATTAAGGAGGAGAAAAGGCATAGCAGGCACACTGACAAGACAAGAAGACAAGAAGTATAAAACTGGACAGTAGGTGAGCCAGATGCTTGAAAATAATGAGAGAGTCTTGGAAGCAGGCTTTATGGGAACACTCTTGAGAGAGGGAGCATCAGTCAAGAAGTACATTTAGGCCAAGAGGGAGCAAACGTTTTTAAATAATTTTATTATCCATCTTCAACAGAGAGTGTGGCTAGTGTGAAAATAAAGTAATTAGTTATGTGATTACTTTAACAAGGGAGTGGATTGAACAAAGTGGCAGTGCTGGAGAAGTCAGTCTTCAGCTTTCCATGCTGTCAGAATAAGATTAAAAATAAAGTAATCATATAAGCCCTAGTGAAGAACACACCCATCCATCTATTTTGAAGCCAAATCCATTTAATTTGCTCCATCCATTTTAAGGTGCTGTTACATTCTAATCGCCTCTTCTTGTTACCTTATATTACAGTCCATTTTTTTTTTGCATTCATGGTAGCTATGAAAATGCTTTTATAACATAAGTGGTAAGTGATTTTGCTGTTGTGCAGCCCGAGCTTTTCAGTGCCTGGGAGGCTCAGTGTGGTCATCTTTGTTGTAAACTGGATGCTGAAGGAGGCTTCAAAGAATTGTTACCCCACAAAAATGATATACTTTTCCTTCAAGTACAGGAGAGTTTGTCCAGATCACCTCTCTGATTTTGGAGCCTGCAGTGTATCTTCATTTTTGGTTCTGCACTTGCATATGCTGTACATACAGTATATCAGACCTGTTTTTGGAAGGAGAACCAGAGCACACAGAGCTTCTAGGAGAGGCTTAGATCCCTTGTGGTGCCACAACTATGTCAAACAGGTTCTAAAAATTAGTGGATGGATGTTTTACACAATGTTTGTCAAAAGGCCTTGCACAGAGGTGTAGGAAGTGGTGTGTGCTGCTCCTTTACAGCTACAGAGTCCTGGACTCAAATTCTGGCCATTCCGCTGCCTGTGTGGAACTGAAAATGATCAATTGGATCCTCACTAATTAGTCCTGTTCCGTCCCACATGCAAGTTAAGTTTATTAACGTAACATATGTATTAAGTATTTTCTATTGTGCCCTACCATCCTGGGCTCCTACCTTATGGTGACTGATTATGGTAAAATAAGCCAAGCTAAGAGCAGAGCAGCCAAAAATGAAACTTTAAAGGTTCAGCAAATGAATGGATGCTTGATAATGTCTGATGATACCACAGTAGGTTACAGCTCATCATGACCTTGTATTACAAAAACCATGTGCAGAACATAGATGGATGGATGATTCATGACGCTCATAGCTGTCAGGTTTCAGTTCCATGTGGCCATGTAATGCATAAAGTAGCTCTAGAAGATAGATGGACGGATGAACTATCATTGGCTAATGCTACATCATAGACACACACTCTTCTAGCACACATATATACCCCATATTAAAGTGACGCTAAAACACCAGAAAACATTTTAAAACCTACTCAATACAATTCAGATGTAAGGCCATTCTATCCCAACAACACTGGGTACAGGGTTGGGATGAGTGCACACACCTACACTCTCACACATGGGAAATTCAGAATCATTATTTAGCCTAACAAGTGCATCTTTAGGGATGTGGGAGAAAATCAGAGTAGCCAAGGAAAGCCCACACAGACAAGGGGAAAATCTTGAAAGCCTACATGGACAACGCCTGGGCAGGGGGTTCAAACCCAGGACACTGCACCCATGAGGCAATGGCATTAACCACCATACTGAGTTTGAAACCGTTTTATTTTTAAACATGTATTTCTGGTTGTGTAAAACATCCTCTTAATCAGGCTCTCGATCTGTTCAGTACTGGTTCTTCATAAAAATGGCTTGATAAGAGCTTACAGTATATTTATCTTTTTGCTTTCAGAATTGTCCTGGCGCCAACATGCAGGCCAGACTGAAACCCTTGAAACTTGTAAACAAATGTTTAGGAAATTAGAGAGCAGTAGAACTAAAGGATGCAATGCAGACACAGAGGAAAGAGCACAGGAGGTATTAAAGTCTTTGAAATGCATTCCAGTTTTGATCTAAAAAATATGATTTGAATAAGCCGCATCCCACTGAGGATTTATTACTGCCTTGCAGTTGATGCTGCTGGGAAAGGCACCGGTACTTATCATTCTGAAATAGGCTGAGTCTATTTTTCAAACAATCACATGATTTAAAGTGAATCATTCTGGGAACAGAAAAGAGATGCCTATAAAGTGCTAGTGCAGCAATCCTCCAATGTCACAAACAAAACAGCCAGCCATCCAGTCATTCATCGTTCATCATCCCAATCACCAACCCAAGGTCTCCCTCATTATGTTCAAGGTCACTAGAAACAACATACAATCCTGGAAGCTTGGTATCAATGCACTGACCCAGAGCTAATTTAGAGTGCAAATGTAACTAACCGGAGTGCATGTCTTTAAACTTCTGTCACAAGTCTGAAAATTTGTATGTGTCAAAGGGTACTTAAGAAAGGAGTAGACAAAATAGGATTGCAAAGGAAGCTGGGTAAGTGGTGCTGTAAAAGAAGGGCCACAGCAGACTGTACTTGCTATGGAGACTCTGGTCTTATGATATGTGCAGCAAGCAGCTGGAAATGATCTACCAGTCCATAGTAGCCAATACGTATTATGAACCCATAGAGGAAACCCATCCAAACAAGTGGAAAATAAGGAAATTCTACAGAAATGGTTGAGAATTAAACTGCAGTCGAAATGCCATGTGAAGAAACGCTGCCTACTGCACCAATGTGCCTTCTGCAAAAGAAACAATTAAGATGAATACCCATAAGGGAAATATGACTGCATATGTGGAGCAGGCCTCAGGTCACTTTCTGCCTTGTATATGTGCATGTAACTCAAGTTAGATATAAGACTGTATTGGATCTGGAGTTACTGCAACATGAGTTGCCTCTCCTATTCATTAGCTCATCAGCCACTCCTCCAGTCACTATAGCAACACAGATGACATTCCCATCATCTGATCTTTCACTTAACCTAATCACCTACCGTAATCTTATTCTGTCATTTTTGCCTGTTGCTTGGTCAGTGGTGCACCTCACTCCAGTTCATTTATGTCTTTTCCATCTATTTATTTTCCAATTCTTTCAAGTAATATTCATCTAGTAATGCACATCTTCCCAATGATGGAATGAACGAATAATGCATGTTCAGCTACTTCTGGTACTCCCAGTCTTGCCAACATCAAACTTTTTCAAGGTCTTCACTTTGCAAATCAAAAGAGGTAACAGGTGTCAACAGCTGTTTCACTGTCCTCTTGAATTAAGATAGTTTTTGAGGTAGTGGTATAACGAAACTTATAACAAAAATATTTTGTTATAACGGAAAGTTTGTTATAACAAATAAGGGGAAAATATGTATAGTATTGTGCCCTGGGCTGCCGGCAATTCATCACGTCTAGCAGCAAGGACAAGGACAGCTCTGTAGCTGATCTGCTGCATCTGGTAAACAGTAAACCAAGGCCAAAGCAATTGGTTGTCCTCTGTAGTATCAGGGTTAATGCGTACCACGCTTGTTGTTTAGTATTTAACATTTAACACCGGCTTTGATCTGCTCTTCCTCACCTTTTCCAGATCTGTCTTCTCCAGACCACATCTGCCACAGCAGTGATTCCAAGCTTCTAATCTGAGGATAGGAGCTAAAGCAGGACAATTGCCCGTTCTGCGGCTTCAAACAGCTCCTATTTTGAATGAAGTCTTGAGACTGTACCTGCCTTCTCTATTCAATAATGAAGTACCTATATTTTCCTTGAAAACCTAGACTCATCTATGTGTATCTTGTGCAACTCTGTGACCCAAGCTTGACAATATCTGTATAAAAAATAGAGCTTCTTAAATTGAAGAAAATATTTTATTTTAAAGTAAAGCATTATATGTAACTTTATTTATAAACACCCAGGTATGAACACAGAATGAAAATGAGATGTTAGATGTAATTTTTTTAAAAAAGAAATACAGGTATGAACACAGAATGAAAACGAGATGTTAGATATAATTTTCTTTTGAAACAGAAATACACTTATGAGTACAGTATGAAAATGACACATTAGATGAAGATGAAGGCATGATTCCAAAATTCTTTCGCCACATCACTCTTCTTCATCCCAGGATCAACCTTTTCCAGGATTGTTAATTTTTCTTTCAGTGTAAACTGACACCTTTTCTCTCTTTTTTTTTTGTCTCAAAGAAAACGTAGAGAAGTGCTATGAAACCCAAACAGTGCAGTATCTGCACACAGTACAACTACCCACACAGACGCTTGGTGGAGCGCTGACTCAGAATTCGGCTATACCTGTATGATGTCACGCATACACACTCACCAAGTCTGCCCGAGATTGCCCAAGACTGGAACTTTTGCAAAAGACTATTTCTCTCTTTGAGACAACCTGTTGCAGAGTCCCCAAGGCTCTGTGTGGGAACTGCGGCATTAAGCATTTTTTGCATTGCATTATTATCTTCGGTGGCCATTTCAGGTCAAAAAAACATTTGTTATATTGAGATTTACATTTCATTAAAATCAGATTATGACAGTCTACTTTAATGATAAACAAGGTTAAAGTGGACATTTCAAGTTTAAAGCTGAAATTTCCACTTTAATCACAAAATAGACATTTTCATTATGTCCTTATTTTTTTTTCTCTGTGGCTCAAATATGCCGCCATACATTCTGATGGTATTGTAAAGGTGCAAAAAAAAAAAAAAAGACGGCACAGAAGATGGTATGTGAGACTTTTAAAATGTATCGTGTCATAATTTTGGGGAATATGCGACACTTGAATATAAAAACACCATGCATGCATTTGCATGCCGGAATTTTGCTTCACCGCATCGAACCGTTCATCAAACACCAAAGCACGCACATCGACCCTGAAGGATCCTAAAAGCGGCTGGAGTAGCAAGAAATTCAGGGTGGAATTCAGGGTTTGAATGGGGAGAGTTATGACGATATTCCAGAAGAATGTTGTTGTACATGAATAAATATAAGATATCCCCTGAAAATAAGCCATAGTGCATCTTTTGGAGTAAAAATGAATATAAGACCCGGTCTTATTTTTGGGGAAACATGGTAAGTGCTGTGTCTGTGAATGCCAACCTCCAAGCTTTTTTTGTTTTCTCTGATTGATTTGAATTTCAGTACGAGAAAAGCAACATAAATGAACAATAGGAGTTGGTGAGGAAAGCAAGCAAGCTGCTCCAATGGTTTTACTAATTACCCTGCGCTGTACATATAGCAGAGTCGCTTATGATTTTCCTCCATATGTTAATTACACTGTCAACGCCTGCTGAAAGTAATAATACTGTGTAAGAAAAACCTGTAGTGTTGTGTAATTCAGTAGCAATGCAAACCAACAAACACACGCTTACCCTTGTGTGAAAGGTGCGATTTCTGCCATTTTCACATTTTCTTAAAAAATTATAAACAGAAATGATCACGCGTTTGCCAACTCTGTACAAAGATCAAACAAATGCACCAAACCTGGTTTTTTACAAGTCACTGAAAATGCTATTGGATTCCAAAAGTCTTTAGGGGCTTTACACCTTCCTTCAAAAGCTGACTGGGTTTCTGCTGTCAGTCTCTTGAAGGATAAACCTGTTATATCATCCTGGCAAATGTTTCCAGCTTGGCACGAGCAAGGTTTAAATGGCTGAGTGTGAAACACGGTAGACTGGAACTCTATGTTGGTAAAGATCAGCCTGTAATATGCAGGTTCTACAAGCAGTAAATAAAATCAATATTTTTTTATATACAGAGTATAGCGTGGCACAATATGCAGCCCTGCTGTCTCACAGTTCCAGTGTCCTGGGTTCACATCCCATGCCCAGTTATTGTTTGTGTGGAGTCTGCACATCCGCCCCATGTCTATACAGGTTTTTCCCCCACATCCTCTGGTTTTCCTCTCATGTTCCCAAAGACATAAGTGTTGGTGACTACAAACTGGCCGTTAGGTGTGTGAGTGAGAAGACCTCCAAAGACATACTGGTGCCCACTCCAGGATGTGTCATGCTCCCAATGGAGTCTAGTTACATTAAACTGGTCTGAGAACTTAATGTTATCTTCACAGTAAATCATCAAAAAACACAATAATAAAGGAGGAAGGTGAAAAAGAAACAATATATTTCACCATGAGCTTACAAATACTATACTAATACTAATATTGTATTTTACTAAATACCGTATATACTCACGTATAAGACGGGTCTTGAAACCTGAAAAATCGATCATAAAATCAGACCCTGACTTATATGGCCATTCAAAAATGCGACACTTAACATTTTTTTTTCTTTTTACTTCCTCCAATCTCACATTAGTTTCTCAGATGCATCGAATTTTGTTGCAGCAGCGTAGTTACCAATTTCTTTTGCCGCAACAACTTTTAATTTAAAACCAGCTTCTTACTTTCTACTTTTCGAACCCTCCATTGTAGATAAGGTATGCTCTTACTATAAAGGTGTATGAGGGTGTGAGATACAAAAAACACAAAACAGTGCAAATGTTGCTTCGGAATAGTTTGGGTATTACCGTGCGGTCACGTAGGCACAATACATAGAAAAAGAAGGCAGTGTGCTGGTTACTCTCTCAGGAAGGCGTTAGCATATCATAATCTCTTGGACCAATAGTGTGAGTTTCCTGCATTCGACTTATATGACTGACATTATAAAATACCAGAAATTATACGGTAAAATCAAGCCCCGACTTATCCGCGGGAGAAATTATATAAGGTATGTACATTTTGGTGAAGGTGCAGCAAAACACATATTTGGTTTCATCAAAAGCATCAGCTAAATAAAAAAAAATAATTATTGGATTTCATAAGAAAGTTTCAAATAAATAAATTTAAGACAGGAACTTTACATAGAGAGAAACCTAGAGGCATAGTGGTTAGCACTACTGATGCCCAGCTCCTTGATTTAACTCCCTCGTCTGTTCGTTGTTTGTGAGGAGCCCTCACATTCTCCTTGTGTCTTTGTGAGTGTTTCTCCTTAGGCTCCAAAGACATCTGTCTTAGGTTGACAGACAATTCTATATTAAACCATTGTAAGTGCTGGTGTGTTCAAAACTAGACCCTTCGATAGACAGGTGCCTCACCCAAAGTCGGTGCTGTGTTGCACCCAGAACTACCATAGTAGACTCTCCCATTGCACACAAGCATCAATTGGAATGATGTGGTTTGAGAATGTTACATCCATGATCGCTATGCTGCAGACACAGCACTTAGAGCACTTCAGACACATTGTTAGAGTCCATCCGCTCTGGATGTGTGGCCGTAAGCAAGTCTCACAGGGCCAGTGGATAGGGGGCATACGAGGTGCCTCTGAGGCAAAGAGGAGCAGGCAAAAGGGCAAAGAAACTTGGAGATACCACCAAAGTGGTCACAAAGTGCTGTGTCCGCAAACGCTGACCCCCGGAGCTGCTCTGTTACCGGCTTCTGCGGTAGTCCCACCACTTTGGGCAATTGAGCACATGTAAGAGATATGAGGCGTTTGTGGTTAGTAAGACAGTGGTGTGCCTTGGGATGATTTTGGTTACAAAAAGTGTGCCACTACAGAAAAAAGGTTGGGAAACACTGATCTAGACAATAAAGAAAGTAGTTCACAACAAGTGGGAAAGAATGAGTCCTGATTTGGTTCTCTAATTGGCCATTTCCAAGTCTTTTACAAAATGTTCCGATATTTAGTTGTCCTTTCTAATGACTAGATAACAGCATGAACATTGGTATTAAAGACATAACTACCATTCATCCACTCCATTCATTTTCTCCAATTCAGGTCTGAGGTGATGGCCAACAAATAACATTCACCCAAACTCGTTTACTCACAAAACCACCATTCAATCCATACTGCATGGTATGTTGATTGCTTAAACCACAATACATTTTAAATTTTCCATTGCCAATACCGACTATGCCTAGATCCATCTAGCCTGTGTGGTGGATGGCCAAGGCTCTTACCCGGTCGGAATACCTCTGCAGTGGAAGGGCAGGGAGAGAGAGTTTATTCAGGGTACTACCTCTCCCAGAGCGCTAGATGGCAGCTCTCCTGGTTTGCAGTGGTGCCTCAGACACCCACAGTGCTCCATGTGAGTTGAGTTTGGCAAAAGCCCTGTTGGTTTCTGTGGGTACTGCCAGGGTGTGCTGCAGGTAATGCTGAACCCTTTGACCAGCTCTTCTGCCACACCTCGAAGTGCTGCCGGAAGAAGAACACCAGACACCTGGAGTACTTCCAGGTGCCGTACAGAAGGAGCTAGCTGCCACTGCTCCGGAGGCCAGAGTCAGGAGGAAGGGAGACAAAGTTTGCCAGGAGGAGTGAAGGTGTACTGGGAGGAAGAGAAAGAGAAAAAGAAGAAGAAAAAAAAAAGTGCTGTGTCTTTGAGCTTTGGAACTGTGCTATGTAGGTGGGAAACGAGAGAAAGAAAAAGGAAAAAGAAAAAAAATAAAAGTGTGTGTGTGTTGAACTTGTGTCCTGTGTCAGTCTGTGTCGGGTTTGGATGGCATAAGCACCCTCTGAAGGCCACACCTGTCACCTAACTGGCACTAGACTCAACCCTCAGAAAGTAGCTGGTGGCCACTTCTGCTCAGCATACAGCCTCAATGACCCTCATATCAAACTGCTGATTGAAAAAGATGATGATGATGATGATGATGATTATGGCATTTTAACTTCTCAGTCTGCAAGCAGGGTGTTGCATACTGCCTGACAGTTTGACTCAAGAGTTTAAACCCCAGCCTTGTCAAAGCTGAGTGAACCTTGCATGTTCTCCCCATGTCCATGTGTGTTTTTTTCCAGGTACTCTAGTTTTCCACCAAACTCCCAAAGAAAACTGTGCAATTTTAATTGACCCACATAAGGGAGTGTAGGCTGTGGTGGGCTGGCGCCCTGCCCGGGGTTTGTTTCCTGCCTTGCGCCCTGTGTTGGCTGGGACTGGCTCCAGCAGACCCCCGTGACCCTGTAGTTAAGATATAGCGGGTTGGATAATGGTTGGATGGATGGAAGTGAGTGTAGGTGTGCATAAGTATGCCCTATAAAGGACTGGCACCCCGTCCATAATGCTGCCAGATAAGCTCAGACACATAGTGACCCTTGAAATGGATAAAGTGGGTTTAACAACTGATATGCACTACCGTTCAAAAGTTTTAGAACACTTCAGTTTTTTTCAGTTTTTATGGAAATGCATACAGTTTAATGTCTTAATGTTAATTGAACAAATAAACAATGGTAAATAAAAAATAAATCAAGGAATCATTAAGTGCACAAGATTTTACTCAAATTTTTGATCCCTCAAAGTAGCCACCTTTTGCTGACATAACAGCCAAACTGTGGTAATCCTTTTGATTCAGAACGCCAGTCACTAACTCTGCCTCCAGCAAAAGAACGCCAGACCATCTCACCTCTTCCTCCATGTCTGATAGTTGGGGTCACACACTGAGGAACCATCCTTTCACCAACCCAATGGCATACAAACACCCTGTATGATGAACTAAAGATTTCAAATTTTGACCCATCAGTCATAAGACTTTCTTCCAGTCTGCACTAGTCCACTGCTAGTATTTCAAGGCCCTATTTTGTCCTTTAAGGAATGGCTTTCTTACTGCCACTCACCCCATCAAACCTGCAGCTCAAAATCTTCACAGCAGAAACTGAGACCTGCTTTTTTTGACCAGCAATGTTAAACTGTGCTTGAAGATGTTGCGCTTTAAGGTGCCTATCACACAAGCTGGTGACTGTCAAAAACTTGTCTTCTGATTGGGTTGTGACTTTGGGTTTGCCAGATCTCTTCATATCAGAGTTTCTTCCACTTTCCAATTACCTTTGGATTGTGTAGGTCACCGTACTCTCTGACAAATTGATGGTTTTTTTTTGCAATCTCTAAATGAATGTCCTACACTTCTAAGGGTAATAATGCTCTGTCTCTTTTCATTTGTTCATTGCTATTTTCTTGCCATTATCACTGGAATATTGTCCAAGTAGTACTTAAGAGGGTGTAGTAACACAGTCTGTCCCAATTCTGCTTTAAGACAGTGTTTTTTAAGTAATCAACAGAAGTTGGGACACCTGTGCAAATTGTTTGCTTCAATTTACAAGGCGTAATTTACTTTAATTGCTGCAGAACATCTATAGCTTGTAACCTATTAGTCGCTCCCTTAAAAAGGCCCATTAGTGATATTTCATTTTTTTTAGTTTTTGCTAATCTAATCTTTACATTTAAACCTCTGGCAGTTTACTGCTTACATTTTCACCATTTTAGATCATTCATTGCTTTTAAACTGATTAAATCTTAAGCAAAATGGAAAAACTGAGGTGTTGCTAAAACTTTTGACCATTAGTGTATATACGGTCAGTCTGCACACAAATGATGAACACATACAAAGAAATGTTACCCTGAACTGGGGTTCTGTACTCCCAGTTTTACTACCAGTGTCTAAAATAATGAATTCAACACTCCCAAAGTTTAAAATGACACAAACAGACAATCTCACTTCTCTGATTTTTGAAACTGAAAATGCTGTGGTATTTAATTTTACTACATCTTCCCATTTCTAATAATCAAGACTGCCATTATATGGTCTAATTGGGCAAAATTATTGCTTTCTTCATAAATCAGGGCCAGTGACATGAACGTGAAGTTGAAATCTGAAGGTCTAGAAAATGTCTCTTTTATTGTCTTTTGTGTGAAGAAATGATGGAGACATTAGTGTCAATTTACTGTAAAACAAGTTCTAGTGTCCTCACTGAGGACTTTATTTTCAGGTTACTTGAGATATCAGTCTGGACATTTTCAGAAATCATTCAGGTCCACTCTTAGCCTCAGTTCATACTCCTTACTCCACACTCTCTGACACCAGCCCCTTCTCTGGATTTCCTCTGGCACTGTAATGTCCTTTAAATATGAAACTGTACACCATAGTCCAGATGTGGCCTCAGACATTTAAGCAGGTCTTAAATTAAAGGAGTCATTTTGAAAATTGAATGTTTCTACTTTAAATCACCCATTTGGGTGTGGATATTCTATATAAGCAATGCTCAAAGGCACAGGGAAAAAATGTAGAAGATGCATTTCTGCCACGCTCCATGATGCTAAAAATATCTTGCCAAGCAGTGGAACTGGTGGGGAGGGTCAGCGCAAGAACGGCTGACAGGATGACACAGCCCAACTATAGAGCTTCTATAGTGAAGGTCTTAAAGGAGAGTAACTGTAGAGCTCTGTTTGTATTTTAAAGAATGATTCCCACAATGCTGATCTTCTGAACTTCCAAAAATAGCCCAAATGAATCACGTTCACTCCAGCAACAGCTCACTTAGTAAAACTGATTTCTAGAGGACGCAGCATGCAGTGTGCCAGCAGACACTGACTGAGAGCGTGTGAGTCAGCAAGATATCACAACTGGAGCATCTGACTACCCAGAAGACACTGGGGACAAAATAGAAACTCCAAGTTTACTAATCTTGGTGGACACCTGAGAGGAAACCTCGCCTCAAGTGATGCAAGAGGGAAAATCCACTTGGTTTTCTTCACAGCTGCTCTCACTTGTATGTGCCAGGGGTGCCTAAATGTGGTGACATAAATGAGAAGGCACAAAGGCAAGCTTACATTTCTTTGTATTTAGAAGGATTCCTTGTCAGAGAAAGGAAAAAATACACAAGACGTTTCAGCCCAGTGTATTAAAATTGGAAAAAGTGGGCTTGTAAACAGACATTCATCAGAGTGTTTGGGTGAAAAGATTGATCAAATGTGAAGTGTGTGTGACAGCTCCATAAACAGATAGCTTTTAAGTTGAGGGCAGTAAAGTGCAGTATTAGTAATTCAAACAAACAGAAAATAGAGAAAAATCCTATTACTAATATCATTTTATACTTTATTTATATATTGGTTTTCTACCTTACCCAGCTTGCAACCTCTAAAAGAATACAAAAACGGACTAAAGAGAACTGTCAAATTTTCAAAAAATCTCTGAATTTAAATCTAGAATGAAGACTCATGACTTGAGCATAGTGGACTAGTGAGTGGTTGGCTTCTGTGTTGTACGAGTTACAACACAGAAAACAAGTATTCACTCCGTTGAATGCTTTCACATTTTATTATTATAAAATACAGAATTATATTTAATGAATTCAATAAACTATTTTGCATTGTATTTTTGTAATCAATTTAGGTCACGTAGCAGATACCTATTTTCACATTGATATTAAAATGTCTTTTTCTGTTAATCAGTATCAATAAAGCCAAACTAAATCCCCTCTTAGTTGGTATTTGGTACACTGTATTAATCCTTGAGGGCAAATTGTCTATTCACATGACCTTTGGGGGTCAGAGCACTGGGTCAGTCATTGTACAGCATCCCTGGAGAAATTTCCAGGCCATGGGCCTTGCTCAAGAGCCCAACAGAGTAGGAACCCTTCTGGCAGTCTTTATTCAATGTTAGCAACCTACGGCACATGTGCCAAGAGTGGCATGCGGAACTATCTTCATTGACACTCTGAACTGAAATATAGTAAAAAAATATATATTTTAATTACAGCGCACGCATTCGCGCCCTCACCTACATTTTGTGTATGTGACTGACATGTAAAGGGACAGCATATGTTCAGTGCCAGCCGTGGTACGTTAAAACAAAACCTTGTTATTATTAAGTAATATACTGCCCTAAAATGACTCATAAAAGACAAAAACTTGATGTTTGCTCTTTTCAAGACTCTTGGATGAATGAATATGGATTTGTACAACCAAAGCATCGTGCGTGTGTGCGTTATGCTGTGTATGTGTTGGGTGTCATACGTCAGATGTACAAAGACATTATCAAACTAAACATTAGTCAACGTTTAAAAACTCTGATGAGAAAAGTGAAGGTGTAAAAAAGGCCATTACTAGCTTTAAGAAACAAACTACTTATTTTATACAAATAATTGGAACCAAAAATAAGGCCACTGAATGTAGATATAAAACAATTTGAAAAACATTCTTTTCACATATGATCCTGTGTATTTTAAAATATTGAATGAGCAATAATATAAGATCCGGTTATAATGGGCTTCAAAAGTACAGTATGTACAATTTTGATACTATATATAACAAAACTGGTAGAATTATGTCGGCACACACAGAATAACATTGTAGCATAGGTTCAGCATGACACCGCTGAAAGGTTGCCGACTCCTATTATATAACAATAAAGTGGGAAAACTTCCAAGAGGGTGACTACATTTTATAGGCACTGTATCTGACTATATAACTGTGGTGGTTCTGCCCTTTTTTCCTTTCTAGTTTTTACTGCTGCTGTGCTACCATGACCAAATCACTCTAGATGTCAGAGTACTAGTCAGATGATAGCTTTGTGGTGTCAATTTAATACCACCAAAGGAATGTGGACACAAGATGGTTTCGTTTTTGCTGACTCAGCTGGAATTTCTCTCCTCCATTCCCCAATAGCCCTTACTTCAAAATGTCGATATTTACTTTGTCTTTTTTTCAGGATTGCAATAAATCAAATGTATTCTTCAATTGAAAAGTGACGCAACTTATGCAACACCCTAAATTTAAACTATAAATAGAAAGTACCTTTATATATATTTTAATAATTATATTTCAATAAATATAGATATAAATATAATACTTCAGTTCAACTTTCAACACCATCATCTCTCAGAAGCTCATAGGGAAGTCGAGTCTACTAGGCTACAACATTTCCCTATGCAATTGGATCCTTGACTTCCTGACAGAGAGCCCCCAAACAGTCCACTTTGGAAACTCCATCTACAATACCATCACACTGAGCACTGGTGCCCCCCTCGGGTTGTGTACTCTGCCCACTTCTGTACACTCTACTGACTCACACTGTACGGCTGCATACAGCTCTAATACTTTCGTTGAATTTGTGGATGACACAATGTTGGTGAGTCTCATCAGCAATGGACTTCAGCGAGCTAACAGAAAGTAGCTATGATGATTGGCAGACAGGTGCAAGTGCAACAATCTGTTAATTAATGTGAACAAGGTGAAAGAAATGACTGTTGACTTAATGACAGCCCATGCTGTCCACACCCCATTGCACATCAGGGACTCTGCAGTGGAATTGGTTAAGAACACCAAATTTCTTTGTATGCATCCCGGCAATTAACACCACCTCCATAACCAAGAAGGCATCTCCACTTCCTTCAGTGGCTAAAGTAAGCAAGGATACCCCAACACATTCTACACCTTTGAGAGTATCCTGACCAGCTCCATCTGTGTCTGGTTTAGGTACTGTAGTGTCTCTAAATGTAAGGTCGTAAAAAACAAAAACAGATCATTGGGACCTCTCTGCCCTCCATTAAAGCTGTCAACCCAGAAGAAGAACAGCAACCCCACCTTAAATGTTCTGCCTTGTGCTGTCTGACCTGATCACCGTGTTACATGATTTTTTAATGATTTACCTCTCTGTTTTCTAACTCACTTACAAGGCAGCCAGGGCCTATCTCAGCAGCACTTCTTGCAAGGCGTGAATCAGCCAATCACGCAAATTGGTAGTGGCTAATTAACCTAAAATACACATCTTTGTGATGTGGCGTTACTGGATGAAACGCCACATAGACGGGGGAGAACATGCAAACTCAATACAGTCAGTAACCAGGCAGAGATTGTCTGGAGCTGTGAGGTTGCAGTGTTAACCTCTGTGTCACTCCATTCTTACCATAGTAGATTTTTCAATCTGCACATGTACTCCGAGTCAGTCTTCTGAGACGTGCTCTGTGTAAGATCAATAACTGAACTGAATTCAACAGAAGTGATTATGTCAAAAGAGGGCACTTGCTTAGACTGAAGATGAAATCTAATTGGTGGACTCTTATGTTAAAAATGTATCCATGAGACATAAATGGTTAAAACCCCTAAAGATATGGACTATCACAGGCACTGAAAGAGCACATTCTGAAGGAGCCAGATGATAGAATATGCTACTAAGAAATCGAAAATATAACACAACTGGAAACTTGAACCAGAGTTGGAAGCTTCTAATGTATATCTATTGTGGAGGACTGCCGGCTTCATACTCCGGTCCTCACCCCCAGGCCACCAGGAGGAGCTCTCCCGACAGCAGGATTGTGCCCCGACTTCCAGCAGGGCATCACAGACCTTGTAGTGTTTATACACAGCCCTTCTGGATACCTTGGGGGCCGCTGGGAGTCGCTGTAGGGGGGCTCGTGGGCTCATATGTGCCCTATAACCAGGGAGTACGTCACGGTCACGTGACAGGAAGAAACGACGTGCTCCCGGGTTGAAGAAAAGGACTGTTTACCCTGACCCGGAAGGAATAAGGAACTGTGGACTGGTTGGGCAGGAACACCTCCGGGTCAGGGGCTATAAAAGGACTATGGGAAAGTCCAGACACTGAGCTGAGCTGGGAGGTAGGAGGGCGAAGTGTCTGGGTGAGGAGGAGAGAGGAATAGTGTGTTTATTTGGTGATTTATGAGTGGAAGGTGCTTGGTGCACTGTGCTAAAGATAATAAAGAAGTCTTGGACTTTTATTGGGTTTCTGGAGTCGTACCTGAGGGTTCAAGGGAGCACTATTTCCCCCTACTGCCACACTATATATATACAATCCAAATCCGCTTTCATGAGAGAACTACTTAACGGATTTGGATCAGGTTTTTCTCTATAATTTACTTGAACATTCTGGTTGCAACTTCTCTCATCTCACCAAATATCATAGTTTGCTTGCAGTACTGATTTATTTGCGTGAATCCAAGAGAGTGGCTGCAGTCCGAGGGGAGAGGGGTGAGGCCCTCCTCACTTACGCGTTAGCCTCCATTCAAGTCAGTCTACCCCTCACCATGTGTTGGAGCGTGCCTTGCCTCCGCTTAGCTAGCGATACCTGTTTGTTTAACAGACATTATCATCTACAGATTGTTAAGGAGTAACGTTTGATGTTTTTGAGAGAGAGATCACAGCTATGTGTGTTTTAGAGGGTAAGTGCTGATTGGCAGATATCACGGCCACGTGCTCTTCTCCCTACGTGGGGGACACTCTCCTGTCAGAGCTGAACACAGATACAGTGCCAACATTTGACACTGCAGCGTGCCTACCTACTTGACCAGAATTAAATTTTTTTTACATTTTTTATTGCTTTTTAAAGTTTGTCCTGGTTCACTGCTATGTAGGCAGAGCCACAGGGGACAGCTAGTATTTTGTAAACTAATTAATAAAAGACACAAAGAATTGATTTTATTCTCACATTTGCAACAAACAAATATGTAAAAATATCAAAATATCAAATACGAGTAACTTGAATTAGTGTATAATTTTTTATATCCCTAAATAAGTGTACACTAACAATGCTTCCACATTTTCTTTCACACAAAATGAAATTTATGTTAAAAATTTGAGTAAGAACTCTAAAGCAGCATGTTTGTGCTTACAGAACAAGGCTTGCATACTGGATTTTTCTCTGTGTGGCATTCTTAAATATGTCAATTTTGTCACCTTGAGGTTGTATTTCCTTTTGCATCAAAATATCTCTTTGATCAATTTTTATAAAAAAAAAAACATATTCAGTTTCTAACCTGTTTATCAAGTCCAGGGAAGCTTTTATTGCCAAGTATGAACCAAGGTAGGATGAGGTGCCAGTCTATCCAAGGGCACACTTACACTCACCAGACCAATTTAAAATAGTCAATCCAGTCACACAGATTTGTGTAGAAGCCCCGTGAATGTTGGGAGTGCTGATGATCCCCATTGAGCACATGGGACATTTAAAGATATGAGACATTTGATATGTGTCTGTAGGACTCCACAGTGCAGTACAGTAATTACAGCACAGCCTAAATGAATCATTCAAAGGATATGAAACACTTCTCAGTTATTTGGTCTTGTTTGCAGATCAGTCACCAAATGAAAAGAACACAACTGCCTCAATAGATAGGCACAGCTGGCTGGCATGTGGAGGCTGCTGTTTCAACAGTAATCATGCTGAGACACTTGAATCAACTGGAAAAGGACATTGTCTTTTAGACGAAAAGGATATTTGAACTCTAGACAAGCAAAATGTACAGTATAAATTATTCATCTATATTCTGAGCGCATTATGATATTATTCTGAAGCCTGTAGGATACAACAGCCCATGTGATTTTATTGTTTAAAAGCAGCAGAGCTTATTGACATGTAATCTGTAATATTTAATCAGATAAACCAATAAAGCATCCATCCATCCATTATCCAACCCAATATATCCTAACTACAGGGTCACGGAGAAAGCATTTACTACCTTATTATTCTTTTACATAAGCCAACATACGGATGAAAGTTCACGACTAAGGGGACATCTTTAAGTTACAGAGGCTGTGTGGCCTGGTAGCAAAGATACTGGACTTTAAGGCACAAGGCAGCTGCTTCAGTCCCCTCCATTCCCTCACCATGTGACCCTGAGAATGTCACTTAAATTGTCAGCACTCCAGCTGTGAAAATACAGACACAAATGTGCTGGGCACGTGGTGAATAAAAGAATTAATTAGTAGCAGTACAAATAAAATGTTAGTGGATTGATCCAATGCTGACGTTTCCAACAGTTTAACTCTAATATTACGTCAGGGCATATGAAAATAACATGAGTTAAACTAGTAAACATTTACAGTGAGAGGAAATAATATTTTATTATGTCTTACAAAGCTTAATTCATATTCCATGATAATGGTGCCTGAAGCAGCAGGTTGTTTAGTTAAGTAAAAGGCATGACGTACAGAAAAAGAAACACATTTTATCACATTCACCCTGTCAGCAGGGTAACAGGGACAACAGCTCAGAACACGTGTAGGCATCAAGTTAAATACAACAGAAACACACTTAACCCAATTCATCATCCCAGGGGCCAGGAGCCTAACCTGGACGCTTGGAGCACAAGACAGGAATCAGCCCTTGACAAGCTGTCAGGGCACATTGACACACAGCTAAGCTTGTCAATGCTTAATAAAATGTGCACATTTTGTGAGTATGAAAGGAATGAGATTACCAGAGAAAATAAGCTTGAAAACATGAAGAAAGTGCCGGAATACAGCCCAGAGCCCTAGAGCAGTGAAGCAGCAATGTTAAAACCACACCACCATGGCATGATGGCATTTGCATTCTAAGTAAACAAACTGGTAAAATGGCTAAGAAATTCTTACACTGTGCATGATGTGGACCCATACTATTAAACACTATTTATCAGTTCTAACATTAAAAGTATTAAAATGTGAAGCACAAAGGTGCTATTTCTATGCCCACCAATAACTTGATGCAGATGCACTGCATATATAAAGCTGGTGGGTTTATTTTATTATGGAAGATGCTACAATATATAAATATTCATATATATTATTACTAACAAAAATGTTAAAAACTTAAGCTAATTCATTCTGGGTCAATACGGTGTCACCAGTTTATTTAACAGCATGACTTTGTTCTTCTGGAAGACAGGCAGAGTTAACACTGGGAGAACATGCAACTCCTACACAGACACCATCCCAGCCATTTACAGAATCTAAAGATAGGGGGCATTTTATGTCAGTCATGGATAACATATAGACAGGGCAAATATCAAATGAAATTACTTTTTACACAAACCTATAGAGCTTTGTTTGCAGTATTGGGGCATCCAACTACTTTTCAGGAAACATCTTTCCAAATTACATGTAATGACTGCTACATCACAAGTCTGAGTCCTGTATTGTCACCCCAGATGTCTTAAATCTTAACACAGCTACAATGCACATCCTCCTTAAACCAGCTTGGAGAAATGTCATGTCAAAGCCCATCTTGGCATCACTGAGCAAAAGGCAACCCCAGACAGAGCACCAGTAATTAAAACATCTCTGTTATCAAAATTAAAATCAGTCTTGTGTGTTTTGGTTTTAAAATTTAATACAAAAAAATCAAAAGAACCGAATACACAAAAATCGTGCAATGTGTAAAATATTAAAATGAGCCCAGTGTTTAGCACTCTGCCCTGCTCTTTGACTCCCTGCCCTGTCTGTGTAGAAGGTGTGTGTGCCTAAGGGATTCCTAATGTTACAAAATAATTTAATGCCTTTAAGGCATTTGATGATTTAATCATTTTCCCTGGAAAGGGGAGCCTGTGCCTATCCCAGCACCACTGGGCACAAGGTGGAAACAAGCCATGGGCATTGAGTCAGTCCATTATGGTGCACACTGCCACTTACTTTCACAGGGTCAGTTTAGAGCTGCCCTCTAAACTAGCATGTCTTGTTGATGTGGGAGAAAAACAGGATTACTTGCAGCAACAGGGAGAACATGCAGGTCCCACACTATTAAAAATAATGGCATTTCCTGTTTCCTTACGCCATTCTCGGAAAGGTTCTCTACATATAATGGTGGGTTTTTTGTTCTTTGAAAAGCTGAAATGTTTAATGTTTGATAGGCTATCTAGCCGGATACTAACAGATTAAGAAAATCAGAAGATTGCCTGTGGTATTGTATGCCGCAAAAGTCCCTTTAAAATGATGACCAATTGGTATTTCACAAATCTATATCCATTTATTCATGTATGGTTATTTAATGTATGGAACCTGTTATGGATCGAAATAAATAAAGTTTCCTTCTGGTGACTGTGGGTGGGTCTTTTAGGGACCAAAAATGGTTCCCCAATGGCATCTCTCTGAAGAACTGCTATGGCACGAGTGCACATAGAACTCTGGAACAGTAAGGCAGCACCACACACTGCACCACCTCATTTCTAGATGGCATGTTTGGTGAATATGAAAATATCATTTCTATTTGGGGATTAATACTGTGCACCAAATACCAGAAATATAGTGCCTCTTGAGAGTAGCTAAGGTTAGCACTCAGTCAGGGCTAGTCAATACTGTATAACTTATTTAGTATTGCAGAAACCAAATGGGAGGCATTATTCCACAAACCCATAAAGGCACTGATTCCCATCAAATCTTTAAAAAACTGCCTGCCTCATCACATACAAATAAGTAGTGTGCCTGATAGTTTAAATGACGTCCTCCTCGTAGTTAGGGCACTCCATACTGACTAGAGTCCCGACCGGGGGTCCCTGCCTCTCACTACCAGGACAGATTTAGCAAAGCCGTCTTCAGAATTATCGTGGAGGTACAAAAGAGTATTATTTGGGATTATCTTTGTTTAAATAATCAAGCTCTAGACCACTGGAGTTTAAACGACAACACTAATTACCGTCTACCTGCCTAGACTACAACTAGAGACATGTATGTAAACAGTTACAGGCGATACCTCGCAATGTACAGCACCAGTGTAGCCAGTTTAAAACACGGCGGCTAGCGTGCCATAATCACAGCCCGTGTGACACTGATCCTTAATATTTCAATGAAATAAAACGGTCCTTTTCAAGATGTAAAATCTTCACCGAGAATATAACGGAAAATAGAAAATATTACTGCCCTATACCTACTGCCCCTTCTGTACCGTCCTATTACGCGCACTTTAGAATCTTTACCCGTGGCCCCCTTCTCCCGGTAGGATTTCTCCGGATTTATAGTAGACACCCATTCCCTCGTGTATGAGCAATAACAATCCCGAGTGGCTTTGTCACTGTCTCAGAGGCCTCTTGTCTCCAGGAATGCTATTAATCACCGACCCCCGCTGCCTTTTAAGGAGTACAGCGATGTCTATCCCACATTTGAGCCCCGAGCTCTTGCCTATAGTGCCCAGTCTGTGTGGGTGACGCAGGGGCGTGACGCCGGTTTACAAAGAGCACAGGCTGCTCATCTGCCCCTTCCTCTTCTCCACGTTTCAAGCCCACTAACGTCAACCGAGTATGGGTCAGAGGCCGGCCGTTCTGGACTTCGGCACTTTGAAATTGAACGAAAACAACAGAAAAAAAGAAAGAGCAAACTGGGGCAATTTAATACAAGCCGTTGATTCCTTTTCTAACAAAAGACCCCCCTCATAGTCTCGACCTAAACTTACCTCCAGTGCCGTCATCCAGAGACGACTTCATCTCGATCAAAGTTTCATGGTTGCCTTTGGTGCACATCTTGCTCCTGAAGCCGGCTGTTCGCCAGTCCCAAGATCAGAGGAGGGTAGAAAGCGGGTCCTTCAGTCCCGATCAGTTCTACCAATCCAGTCTGGTCAGCTTGCTCCTGTCTGCAGCAGCCCTTACCTCCGACTCGGCTCTGCTACTTCGTCTCACATCAGACCCTTAGCTCCGCGCTGGCAAGAAGACACATTACACTTAAAGGGGTGGGGCCGTGCGCAATTTACTGTCGTCCAAAATAAAAGGTAAGAAAGACCGCAAGTCTGCTTATCTAAAGCAAAGTGCAAGAGATAAATAACGTAAGCATATTCGAACATACCGTACATGAAAGATCAGGCAGTAAAATGACACGTGTTCGGAAGAATCAAATACAAACGAAACAAGCAACACTGTAGGATGGAGATGAATGGAACTGAGCCTCTAGCAACACCCCAGTATCATTCTGAAATTTCGTTTTCAATTATCTATCTATCTATCTATCTATCTATCCCGTTTGTCTCCCCATCGATCATTGGACAGACCTGTGCGTAATCAATTTTTCATATTAATTTAATTGAAAAAAGCAGAATATTCTTTCTCTTTGCTCCAAATCAGAGCGAAATAGCATTTTGGAAAAATTCAGAAAACGATATTAACGGTTGCTATCTAAACGTATATCGTTGCCTTCAGATTGCTTTAAGAAGTTTGCATAAGGGCACAGTAGCCTACTGGCTGATCAAGGTTTGTTTTAAGTTTTCATAAATCAACATTGTGAAACCAGTAATATTACGGTAAGGAATCAAACAAGCATTTTTCATGTGGTAAATAAACATAAAGCATGTTTAGATCTTGGGTTCGCTTATTCATTCCTTTTTTTATTATTGGTGCTTTTTCCAGGATGGGTTTGTGGGAAGCAAGGGCCTGTACTGCCAGGTCTGAACATAATTCAGGGTCTAACCAGTACAGTATGTGCCATCAGTTCTTTGCATGGGGCACACAGTCAGGTGCCAAGCCGTTGAGCTAAGTTAGAATTGCAAAATAAACCTAAAGTAATATTTAAGACTTTGAGATATGGAAGGAAAATCAGATCCGCAGAATGTGTATGCCACATTCAGACAAAGACGAGACAGAGAATTAAATTGAGGTCCGTAGAGCTGTGAAAAAGCTGCACTCACCATTATGTCACCTGTGATGCAGGTCTGCAAAAATAAACTCTTAATTTTAATTGTAAAGTTTTTTTTAAACTAATGAGCAATAAAAACATAATCAGAAGGTTTCTATCATGTCACATTTAAGTAGAAAATCATTAAAATTTATCAAATTACAAGATTCATGTCAATAATATTGTTCTAAATCAATTCAACAATATTTAGTCAATCTAGTATTCTGAAACAAATGTAAACAAAACAAAAATACATATTTATTGATTTACATATAGCTTCTCTAGTTTTTGTCACTTCTTAGTTTTTTTTGTCCAAAACATCATTTAGTGGCCTGTCATTTGTTCACTTTTTCTGAGGCATTTGTCATCTAGCAGTAGTCCACCATTACAATGATATCTCAATGTCTCTGGGACCTACCTCTCCATGTCCTTGATATCCTGATGGAATGTTTTCCCATACTCTTCACTCATCAAGATTTTCAGGGGAGAATTCCGAATGCAAATCTAAAAAGAAAAACTTATGTTGCAATCCAATTTAACTAGTACATTTTTAATAATTTCTTTATAATTTGGATCTTTATTGTTATCTAAAAACTTACAAATGACTTCTTTCAATGACATCCACACCTCTCATTCGGTGCCATTTATCAAATTCTACATCAGAAATCAGTTTTTTAATATCAGGTCTTGCAAAAACACCCTCTTTCAATTTAGCCTCTGACAAACCTAGAAACTTGCGACACAAGTACATAAAACATGCTCCATCTTTTGATAGGGCTTTGACAAACTGCTTCATTAAACCAAACCAAATATGAAATGGTAGTAGCATCATTTTATTTGAATCTACCAAGCTAAGTCTGATGATGTCTTTGGCACCAAGCTGTGTGTTTGATTCTAGCTGACCATTTCTACTGAACCTACTGTCAATTCTTGGCTTTGCTGTCCAGCTCACTGAGAAAACCAGGGAATGTCCTATGCCCTGACTGCTGACCCGGGGAGATATGCAGAACTTTCAGGTCCCCACATATGACCCAATGGTGTTCATTGTAGTTAATAACTTCTGACTGCTCATCACCATGTTAGTTCCAGCTACATTCTGCCCTTAATAACTTTTGCTTTAAACATACTGTAGATTTTAATATTAGAAAATAATAACTTTAATTATATAGCACCTTATCATACATTTACATGAAACTCAAGGTGCTTTATACAAATTAATCAACAAAAACAAATATATACCACATTTACTTGAATTTGTAACATTAATTAATACTATGACCAGTAACAGCGCACTGCACCATAACGTGCAGTGATTACATCTGACTTGAGCATTCCTAGTTTTCATCGTCTTTCTCTGTCTCTGTTTAGCATTCATTTGCTCAGAGGTTGATGCGCTTGCTGCTTCCTGAGTAGCTCTTCTTTTCTCCACCCTAGTGGCCCGCTTCCTCTCTTCTTTCGTCAGCATCTTTTCACGTTAAAACTGATTAAGTCAGTGTTTGTGTTGCAATTACTTAGTATGCTTTCTTTAAATTTTCACTTAAGCTGGCACTTAACTCTTCAATCTGCCTCGAGAATGATTTAAGATATGAAGAGGTAGGGGAAATGACGGCAAAGGTGATAGAGATGAGAACGGCACCCGTACGCATGTGCTGAACGGCCGCCCTGCTGGCCGCTGTTGAGAGTTGATTCTACAATAAAATAAAGTAAAAATAAAAAGAGGAATAACCTTGGAGATCAATCATCACCACAAAAGTGGATAGTAGACTTCATTTAGTATGTGTGTACCAAATTTCAGGCCAATAGGTCAAACAGTTTGCGAGCTCCATGTGATTTAAAATCCTGAACAGACAAACGTACAGCCATGGTAGCATATTATATAAGAAGATCATTTCTAATAAATGTTAAGTATACTAAATACAAAATTAACCAGGTATTGTTAAGCAAAATGTAACCACTAAAGTGCAAAACAAACCTTCTCTCTTATTAGAAAAAGGTTTTCTAATTAAAATATCTATACATTAAGGCTAATATTAGAACATCCAGATCTAATTAATATATTCATCCATTATCCAACCCGCTATATTCTAACTACAGGGTCACGGGGTAATTAATAAATCTTCTTATATAATGCGCTACTATGGCTGTTAGTTTGTCTGTCCAGGATTTTAAATCACCTGTAGCTCGCAAACTGTTTCAACTATTGACTTGAAATTTGGTATACACATATACTACGTGACGTCTACTATTCGTTTTCGGGGTAATGATTTTTATTAATCTTTTTATTTTTATTTTATTTTAATGTAGAATCAGCAGGGCGGCAGTGCAGCACATGTGTATGGGTGCCATTCTCATTCCCTACCACCTTCTCTATCATTCTTGAGGCAGATTGAATACTTAAGTGCCAGCTTATGTGAAAAATTAAAGAAAACGTACTAAGTAATTGCAAAACAAAAACTAACTTAATCAGTTTTATCGTGAAAAGATGCTGACGAAAAAAGAGAAGCAGTGGGCTGCTAGGGTGGAGAAAAGAAAAGCTGCTCAGGAAGCAGCAAGCGCATCAACTTCTGAGAAAACGAATGCTAAATGTACAGAGAAAGATGATGAAAACTAGGAATGCTCAAGTCAAGTGTATTCACTGCACGTTATAGTGCAGTACGCCGTTACTGGTATACAAATAAATACCTAGGCAAATACATATTTATATGGCAACCCTTTGAGTAGAAACAGTTTGATGTTATTAAAGTTAATGAAAAAATACAGAAGCTAATAAATCAGTCTATAGCGGTTTCCATTGATTTAGGATGTAGATGAAGTTCTTGATTCTTGAATGTAGTTGTTTGAGCAGCTGACATGCAGGAAAGGAAAACAAAAAACTCCTGCGATGGGCCATGGAAGAAAAATAAACCTCTGGAGGATCACAGTCAGAAGACAGAAACAAGCAAATCGAATAGTTTGGTCTGATGATAATGAGTTTCTGCATCATGAAAATCAGAATGATCTAGGCCAGCTGGTTGTCCACTCTCCATTGGGCACAATTGATACAGTTGGCACAGTCAATAATAAGGTTCCCAAGTCCTCCTCATTTCCTCCATTGCCACAGGTAACTCCAGAATAGAGCACTCTGAGCAGGTGTGGGTGGCACAGAGAGGCACCACACAGGATGGAGGACAAACAAACCATAAAAAAGCAATGGATTAATGCTGGGTACTTATTAACGCATCAAGCAGCTAAACTTGTCTATATTAGATTTAAACTTGATTAGACTAAACTAGATGACTACATTATGATATAACTACTGGAAAGCCAGATTAAAATAGGGTTTTTAGATGTTTTTTGAAATGTTCCATATACTTAGCCTGTGTATTTCTATTGGTAAAATATTCCAAATGTTAGGTGCATAAGAACAGAAAGCTGCCTCACCAGTTCTTTTATGCTTTAATCTTGCAATAATGTGCAAAACAGAATTTGTATATCTAAGACTGTGATTTGGTACCTAAAGAAATAGGCATTCTGAGATGGAGGTAGGGGCAAGAAAAAAATTATATTTAATTAATTAATACAAAACCAAAAAAAAAAAAAATTGACAGCTAAATAATGTGTTTTGTGAAAAATGGTACGTGATGGAAAAAATGGTTTAAATTTTTGAGTTCAGCGCCCAAAAATATACAAAAACCACTAGAAATAATCAAACTAATTTTTTCAATGTTTGTCTGTGTATTAATGCAGTATTATACTTGACTAAAACACGATTTACAGGTTAGGTGGATTGAAGACACAACATTGGCCCAGTAGAACATGTGTGTGTGTATGTGTGTGTTCAACCTGTGATGGACTGGCACCCTGTGCTTGCTGGAATAGACTCCAGATCCTGACACCCTGCTCAGGATTATGTGGATTTAGAAAATGGTATGGCTTGGTATGTCTCAATTTAAACTTTACTAATTGTTTTGGAGTTTTAGTGTATTTTTAACAAGGACATTTAACATTTTTGGTATATTATCCTAAAACATAGCACTATCTATTGTTATCATATGTTAAAATGATATCTTGTTGTCAGTGGCAGAAACACTTTGTTGATAAACCTGAAGTTGTGTGTTTTTTTTGTAATTGAGTTGAATAGCTCCAAAAGGCAATGAAGCAGAAATGGTAATAAGAAAGTTAGGACAGAACTGGAGAAGGATTGTGTCAGGATGCAACAAAACTGATTCTATCAGTTCAGTTTATTTTATTCTTTTATGCATATTGTTACTTTGGACTAGCATAATGCATGCCATTCTCAAAGCTGCTTTGTCCAAAGGAATGGCGTTTTGTCACTGAATTATTCTACAGTTATTCATTTACCTGACACTTTTATCCTAGCTGAATTAGAGCACAAATCACAAGTGGATTTCTGTCTCCTTTTTCACAATTAGGCCACTGGTGACTTCAGAATAACCCATTGTCTTCATTCTATAGTTCAAAGATTTGGCCACCAGGCCAATAATCCTGGACCAAGGAGCTCTAGTGAAATAAAGTGTAGAGGAGGTCTGCCTCAGTGCCTTATTAAATTTAATACTTGGAAAGATATACATTTCCCCCATTTTTTATATTCACATTGGCTTATTCAGAGTCATATATAGTCAAAGTACAAAACAGCCCTGGCAGCACATTTATGGAGTCACTAGTGGAAGTCCACATTAACACCAAGAGATCATGTTAATAATTCCAAAAAGAGGACATCCAAGCCAAGTGCCCGACCTGGTCACAAACAGTGAGAGGCAGGAACTTGCTATATCACCTGAAATTTTACCAGTCATTGTATATCTTCTGTCAGAACATCTGTCAGTTAACTTTAAAATTGCTCTTCAATTCCAGTACACAATTACAGAGTGCCAGAATGCATCCTGGCAGCATTTAATGCAAAGTAGGATACAAATTAGGAACTAACCTTGGATGGGATGCCAACTTCCATAATTTTTTTAATGTCCCTCATTTTCGTCTTAGTTTTTCTGTTCCATTGAGATGATAATAGGGGATATGAATGAGACCGATGTTGACCAGATGTATTTACTACATATATATATATTTTTTTTTGTATTTACTTTAAGTTACTTCATTTAATTCTTAAGCAATGGTCATCACTAACTAAATTAAACAACCTTACAAAATTACTTACATAAATAGACATTAAAAACTGTATTAAAATGAATTTTAAAAGGTATAATAATGATTTTCTGAAACAATTATAAATTGACTTTTTTCAGGCATATATTTGCGAAGTGAGAGCTTTTACTTTATCAAACTGACTATATCATTAATCAGTTAGCTTTTGTTTTGTACTGAGATTGACTGAGACAATGGGTAAATAATTTTTTTTTACTATCAGTACTCAGTGAACACCTAACTGTAATTTTCAGTGACAAGGGACTCTCATTTGATGATGACGGTGTGTGTGTCTCTCTCTCTCTCTCTCTCTCTCTCTTTCTGTCTCACTCTCTCTCACACACACACTCTTTCTCTGTTTTCATCACAGCATACCAGTCTCAGTCCATCAGTTTCCAACTCAAATACACAATAGGGTGTTCATCTTTGTCAACAACCTGGCTTAAAATGGCTCTTATGTCACAGTTGGATGCATCGGTCTGGAGAATAAATGGAGAGGAAGTTATGAGTTATCAACACAGTACAAGTTCATGCATTCTTTACGTCAGGAAATGCAGTTTCATCTTCGTAACTCCATTAAACTTTATGAGTTTGAATATAAAGTCTGTGGAGAGACATCCCTTCCACCACCTCATCACAGGACTTCCAGGATTTTAGCACAATAGCACAATGTTTGGGAAGTCAGTTTTTGAATAAACAAGGTCATTTATTAAACCTTGCATTCTTTCATGCTCATATGGCCCTTGATATTATGCTACAATTTACCTGAAACTCATAAAAGGTTGTAAAATTATACCTGTGCTCTCTGTGTATTTTATATATGCCTATGCACCAGAGGGCGCCACTACTCACATCATTCACTACTTGTAGCTGCAGCTATTACATGTGTTCACCAAACTGTTCCATATACTCAATGAGTCCCTGCAGAATCGCCTCGTACATCATTCCCAGAAAATCCTGCCAACTACATCACTGTACGAAATACACAAGAGAAACATCAAAAAAGGGACTGGGTACCAAAATAATAGTCCTACTGAGTAGTCTCCATGGAATAACTGATGGAACAATTATGAGAAAGTGCATTTTTAAGTAGGTGTTCTCTTTATTGCTAATTCTGAAACTGATAACAACATCCTGAGTAAGTGAATTTTTGAGGTAGAGGAACTGGAAGGGGTGGTATGGTAGGCTGGGTCATTGGTCTTCTTCCAGGTTGTCTTCTGGTCTGAAACAAAACGGAAAAGGTATAAGCCCCTGTATCACTCCTAAACCTTTTTGTGTTCCTATAAAATTCCTTGTAATTCTTTGAAGAATTAGTCAGTGTGTTTGCTCTATATATATATAACCCAGCCACAGGGGATGCAGAAACTAGTGTGTTTCTTCATGCCGGTCCCAAGCCCAGATAAATGGGGAGGTTTAGGTCAGGAAGGGCATCTGGTGTAAAATTTTGCCAAATCAATATGTGGACAACATTATAAATTTCCATACCGGATCAGTTGAGCCCCAAGTTAACAATGGCCACCACCAGTACTATTAGTCAACAGGGTGCTGCCGAAAAGTGGGGTGGGGAGACATGTTTGAAAGCAGAAGGACAGGAGGAAGGTAAAGAGAGTGGAACTGAGGGTATGAACTTTGAATCTTGGTAGTATAACTAGTAAGGGGAGAGAGTTAGCAGATATGATGGAGAGAAGGAAGACTGATATATTGTGCGTACAAGACACTAAATGTAAAGGGAGTAAGGTCAGGTGGATGAGAGTAGAAATGTGGTAGGGGTTATTCTGAAGGAACAGTATGTCAAGAGTGTTTTGGAGGTGAAAACTGTGTCAGACAGAGTAATTATTATGAAGCTGGAAATTGGAGGTGTAATGATGAATGTTGTTAGTGCATATGACCCACAAGTAGGGTATGTGATGGATGAGAAAGAAGATATTTGGAGTGAGTTGGATGAAGTGATGAACAGTGTACCCAAGGGACAGAAAGTGGTGATTGGAGCAGATTTTAATGTGCATGTTGGTGAAGGGAACAGAGGAGACAAGGAGGTGATAGGTAGGTATGGTGTCAAGGAGAAGAATGAAGGAGGATTTTGGTAGGTATGGTTTCAAGGAGAGGAATGATAGTGGATTTTGCCAAAACGATGGGCATGGCTGTGGTGAATACGTATTTTAAGAAGAGGGAGAAACATAGGGTTACGTACAAGTGTGGAGGAAGATGTACACAGGTAGATTACATCCTATGCAGAAGAGTCAATCTGAGGGAGATTGAAGATTGCAAAGTGGTGGCAGGGGAAAGTGTAGTTAAGCAGCGTAGGATGGTGGTCTGTAGGATGATGCAGGAGATCAAGAAGAGGAAGAGAGTGAGGGCAGAACCAAGGATCAAATGGTGGAAGTTGAAAGAGGAAGACTGAAAGGTTGAGTTTAGCGAGACGGTAAGACAGGCACTGGGTGGTAGTGTAGAGTTACCAGACAGTTGGGAAATTACAGCAGAAGTAGTAAGGATGACAGCAAGAAGGGTGCTTGGCGTGACATCTGGACAGAGGAAGGAGGAAAAGAAAACCTGGTGGTGGAATGTGTAAGTACAGGAGAGTATACAGGGGAAGAGAATGGCAATGAAGAAGTGGGATACTCAGAGAGATGCAGAAAGTAGACAAGAGTACAAGAAGATAAAGTGCAAGGTGAAGAGAGAGGTGGCGACAGTTTTGCTGTCAAGTAATGCAAAGAGTATGCAACACTTGTTTTGCCCTAATTCTGGGCTCATCAGGCATACACACTCACTGCACCCTCTCTCGGGAATCGAACCTCGGACATCAGCACTAGAGGCGAAGCCTCTTGCGTTGCGCCACAGCGTGTGGTTTGTTTATTTTACACTATGTAGATCGGGGTAATTACATTCAAGGCATTCATAGTCTGAATCACAATCTGACTGTATGGGTGGTTACCTATACCAGGTAACGCTTGTGGTTGGTCAGCAAGTCAGCTAACATCCGCCACAGTGGTCTCTTTCAGTTGCGAGAAGCAGATCATAGAATGGTTGAAATAGTTTTACTGTCAAATAATGCAAAGAGTACGCGACACGTGTTTTGCCCTAATTCTGGGCTCATCAGGCGTACACATTCACTGCAACCCCTCTCAGGGATCGAACCTCGAACGTCAGCGCTAGAGGCGAAGCTGGGAAAAGATGATGCAAAAGATCTTGGGATGGTGGTGATATCATCTGTAAGGGGTCGGAGGTGACTTAAGAACCCAGAATGTCTGGATAGGACTTTGGAGATGAACTCAGGTGCCATGTTCTTTTGTTGCTCATCTTTCCTGTTGTAATAAAGAGAGCTCGGTTAGCACACTGTCACAGTCCCCTGTCTTGCGGTTTCGTAAGGCTCGTCCGGTCCTTTAGCTGCCCCCTAGTCACTCGTGTCTAACAATATATATATATATATATATATATATATATATATATATATATATATATATATATATATATATATATATATATATATATATATATACTCATATATACTGGACAATTTATTAGGTACACCTGCTCATTAATGCAAATAGCCCGCTACACCAAAATGCCAATCATGTGGCTATATCTCAGTATAAGCAGCATTCAGGCATAAGTCAAGGGGTTTAGCTGCTATTTAATCAAAAATTAAATTGTGTAAGATATGATCTAAATACTGTAATATCAAATGTAGTCTGATTGTTTGTGACTGACACAGAGGTCCTACTGTAGCATCTCTTCCTTAGATTATAATGCAGTACAGTCCCTAGAGTTTACAAAGAATATTGTGATAAACAAAAACATTCAATGAACAGCAGTTCTATGGTTAAAAACAACTTGTTAATGAGATAAGATGAGAATGATTCATTTGTTCAAGCTAATACAAAGCACAAATAACAGCTCTTTACAACACAGTGGTTCTTTGGCTTTGTGTAGCTAAAGTGTCAAGCAGTGGGGCCCACAAGTGGTGGTCACACAAGATGCAGAAGGAAAACAAAATGACTGTAAATTTCACAATTGTTATTGCTTTTTTCTGTTGTTTTAGTTGATGTACCATAATGTTTTCCTATTATTCTATTTTGTTTATTGTTACTTCATCACAGAAGGTTAAAATTCCAATCCAATAATGAGTGCTGCATTTCTTTTGATAGATAGATAGATAGATAGATAGATAGATAGATAGATAGATAGATAGATAGATAGATAGATAGATAGATAGATTTATGTCCTCCTTTAATCAGGTGAAATATAGAAGGTAGGTGGTTCCCATAGAACTATAGTAACTATATAAATGATTATAAGTTGCTGAATTAAGCACACAGGTAAATTAACTCCTTATGAAATTTCAACCCACTTGCTGTATCCACACTTTAAGCTTTGTCTTCTTATTTTATCAGTTTGATGTTTAGGTCTCCTGTACTTAAAATTATTGATGAAGTCTGTTATTCTATTTTAGATTAACAGAGTGTCTCTGAGCCATTCCTCCTGATAGTAAATATATAACTTAATCTAATATGCTTTTTATTGTTATTATCTCTATTTATCTCTTTTTGTTTAAATGACAAGTACAAGTAACCCAAACCAGTGTCCAATACACCAATCAAGGAGTCTAATAAGCCACAAACAACAGCTGGTCTTAATCGCCAAGTAGTCTAAAGTACAAAATCAAATCAAGTTGTAGTTTATAATAAGGCTGATGCCTCCCAGTACTTATGTAGAAACTTCCAACCACAAAAGGCTTTTAAGTCCTCTAGAACAGTAATTAGAGTAACAGACAGCTTGGCAAACACAGAAGTGGCTTAAATCTTGGAGTATTTCTAGATTTCATACAAAACTTACTAATTAGGCATCTTCTGCTTGACTCCACCTTAGGCGTGCCGTCAGAACATCTGGCTGACATGGGTGGTATTAATGCCAGCATTTCCACTTTGCTGTCCTTTAGAGTCAAAACTTACAGAAACCAAGTTCAGCTCTGTGGTTCTGTGTGCATGCCTTGAAGCCCCGGGTCTCTAAAGCTAACGTAAGACCAATTAAGTTAAACACATGGTGAAAGTTATTCTTTTAGATTTAATATGTACCTATATTTCTAAAAAGGGGTCTTTTTGATACACCCATGAAAGACATCCCTTCTTGCTCCAAGTGCTGTCATGCTGCTGCTTACATTCATTTATACATTGGAAACATTTGTCTCTTTCATAAAATAAAATAAAATAAAATACAATTAAATAAAATAAAATAAAGTGAACTATGGATGGGAGGCCCATCCATTATGAATGTGGGGGCTGGACGGTCTCGTGGCCTTGGAAACCCTGCAGATTTTGTTTTTATCTCCACCCCTCTGGAATTGTTTTGTTTGTTTGTTTTTTCTGTCCTCCTGGCCATCAGACCTTAATTTATTATTTGTTACTTAGTATTCCCTAATCTTATTTTTCTTTTTTCTGTCATCATTTTGTAAAGCACTTTGAGCTACTGTACATCATTTATATGAAAATGTGCTATTGAAATAATTGGTGTTGTTGTTGTATGTGTATACAAATTGCATAAGTACAGAAAACAGTGCAAAAAAAGTGGAAGCAGCAGCATTCTTTTTGGTTGACTACCATTACTCAGTCACACCCTCTTCCTCCCAGATGTGTGTGTCATGTAATGGACATCCTCCCATTCCATACTGGTGCCTTTTGTCTGTTGCTTTCACCATATTCAGGTAGACTGAATAGATCGGAGCAGGGCTGAGTTAATTCAGTATTAGATCAGTCTTGAAATGTAGGTTTCTAATATGTAATGTTTTTTAAAATATTTTTCATCATTTAGGTAATTCCAAATACTGTGTGCACTTTTTTCATGCACTAGTAGGCAGTGTGGCGCAGTGGTTAAGGCTTGGGACTCTAACCCCAGGGTTCAAATCCTGCCACTGACACTGTGTGACCCTGAGCAAGTCACTTCACCCGCCTGTGCTCCAACTGGAAAAAGAAATGTAACCAATTTTATATCTAAAGTTATAAGTTGTTTTGGATAAAGGCGTCGGCCAAGTAAATAAATGTAAACTGTCTGTGTGGAGTTTGCAGGTTTTCCCTTTGTCTATATGCATATTTCCAGGTATACTCGGTTTTCTTCCTATATTCCAAACACCTGGGTGTATGATTAATTCATGACTCTGAATTGGTCCACCATAAGTGTGTGTGCATGTGAGTGTGAGCATACCCTGCATTTAACTGGCATTTTGTCCAGGTTTGTTCCTGCTTTGCCTGTCTCAGTGGTGCTGGTATAGACTTCTGGATTAGTGGATTAAGAAATAGATTGTTACAACATTTGCTTTAGATGAGATATTACTCCTTAACCTAGCAACAAATCCTTAAGAACCAAAGTTTGCACTGGGAAACCAACACAAAGTTATAAAGAACAGACATGAAAAACTTTATTATTTATGTTAATAGCTGAAAATCTGGCTCTGATCTTTATTTATCTTAAAAATTCCAAATAATTGCAAATTACTGCCATTATACCATACATGGATGACAGCATGAGTCAGAAACTGTGCTAGAACTGTATTGCTATTATGATTGTAGAGCAGTTAGTGCTAATGGAAAGGTTATTTTATTTCACTTTCAGCTGAGAATCACTTACACACAAGAAGAAGGGTAGATAGCAGGTTTGTTGTGGTGAGATGTTTACTATTACGCCATACTGGGCAGGCATATTTGCCAAAAGAGATTCACATGATTAGAATATATTTTAATTGTTTACCAATGTATTTGTGTATTGTTGGAGCACAAGAAAGTTAAATGACTTGTTCAAGGTCACACAATGATTCACAGGCTGCTAACTTTACAACCTTATAATCTTGTGTTCAATGCTCTATTCTTTACTTTCACTTATTACACATTGCTGGATTAATAAAGTGTGCATATAACAGCAAAGGGAAACATTTTACTTTGTGGTTCAGAGTGCAATGAAATGAGAGCAGGTAGCAAGCTGGGGAACAAGAAAGAGTAACAATTAAGAAAGGCATTGCCATTGAGGTGTAGCTTAGATATTTAAAGCATATCGTGGAGGGTTGCTAAGATGGAATATGGCAATAAAGCAAAACAGCGCAGACAAAGAGCTCAGCAGTTTTCAGACAGAGACAAGAGCACCCACACTGGCAATGGAAGTGTGACTATACATATGAGTTGTGGGAAATAAGAATAGTACCAGAGTGCTGAAGGTGCTGCAAGTGTACTGTGTGTCCTGAAAAACAGTTTGGCTGCGGGTATATGAAAGTAAGAGTGGCAGATAGAGAACTGGGAGTGTAAGCTCAGTGGTTAGATGAGATTCACAGGAAATCTCTCTTCACTAGAAGAAATAATCTAATCTCTGGCTGTCTCATGGAGAATGCGATGCTTTCATCTTTGGGATCTTTTTTTTCCGGGACATTGATAGTCATGACTGCGGTGGGTTGGCACCCTGCCCAGGATTAGTTCCTGCCTTGTGCCCTGTGTTGGCTGGGATTGGCTCCTGCAGACCCCCATGACCCTGTGTTCGGATTCAGCGGGTTGGATAATGGATGGATGGAAGGATGGGTGATAGTCATGAAACCGAGGTGGACTGTGCAATGTGAAGCCAAAACAACAAGAATGGTGTGCAAATGTGTATAGCGCAATTTATATCTCTCAATTATAATAAAAAAATCTTAGCCTGGGACGAGATGTGATTTTTTCAGAGAGGTGCTTTCATGTCCCGCAAGACAAGACTTTGTGCCAAGAGATTTAACCACGTCTGGGTCCGGAAATAAAAGACAAAGAGTAGATGACAAAGTAGTACATTGTAAAGAATTCAAAAACGTTGAAGCAATACACATGCAAAGCAGGTTAGAGATAATGAAAATACTAAAATACAAAAGTCTCAAAAAAATGATAGTAAAGATTGCATTAGCGCAAACAAATGGAAATTATTACTCTGTGAAATAATAGAACAGCAAAAAGAAATTGAATATATTGTTTGGGTTTAAACTTTAAGTCTGAGACTTGTAGATTTTCTAATTTGTGTTGCCATCAGGGAAAAGTAGTGTTTCTCTCCAATGAAGAGGTGTATCCGGGAGAATTAAAAGATTTGTTGTTTGGTGAAAGTGAAATAAACATTTACGAGTGGCAGAGACGTGAAGTGGCTGGCACGTAGCGCAGGCCAGGGGGGTTGTCAAGCAAAGCGAGCAGGGGGCAAAGCCCCCTAGTTGTCCAATAATTAAAGTTCAGTGCAAATCTTCTTCTATAAGTAAATAATTCAATAATTAGTAGTGCTCCTTTGTGAGAGTTAAAATCAGTTAATAAATAAATAAATTCTTCCACAAATAAACAGGTTAAAATCAAGACTAATAACATAGCGATAAAACTGGGTTCTTTCTTTCTCTTCTCCTGCAGGCCTCAGTGTGTCTTTCTCTTCTGTCTCCCCCACTCGCCCTATGGGTATGAGCAAGTCTGAGACACTGGCAAGCACAGTACACTCTCAATTGGCTTTTGTCCCAGACACTTTATCCCGTCTCTGCTGGGACACCCAAAGCCCAGCTCCATCATTCCACTACCATCTCTTGACATACATAGGACAATCTACGAAATCAACAGTTACTCCTATTCTTCCAAATGCTCAACAGGAGCAACCTACCTCAGCAATGCCGCTCCTCTTGCTCAGCGGCACTTCTCTAGATTGCCCTTAACTCCTGTCAAATTCAGTAGCTCACACTCCCAATCTTTTCTTTAATTCTCTCCAGCTTGTCTTGCTTTGTTTACCTCCCATTCTTTTCTAATTATTTCTCTATCCTCTATTCTTCTGATCTACCCAGATTTTTTATATACTTTGTGGATGCAGGAGTTTTACTTAACAACCTGTGGAGTATCAATGAGTAAACCAGCTGAAAGAATTGCATTTGCATGTGAATACTCAATCATCTAATTTCCACATGGCACACCCCGCAGTTGCATGCATTCTTCTTTAATAGCTCAACCTGCCTCTGAGGTTCACACTACATTGCCTATCAACAGAACAGCAATATAAAACTCAAAATAGCAAACACAAAGCCACAAAACAGCAGTAACCATTGCAAAATGTAATTAACACATCAGGACAAACAAAAAAAGAGTCATATTAAATATTAATACATTTCTGACAATAATGATGAACGCCAATAACAAATGGCAATGAAAAAAAATTAGCATAAAGATAGAAACAAACACAAAATATTAATCAACAACTTATTCCTGACAGGGATGTTTTCCTCTAAAGGCTGCATGCGGTTGAAGGTGCAGGGACATCAGGGCCATTAGTGAGTTAGCTTGTTGTTCCTGTAACCAAATTGGGCCACCATTGGGATGACAGTGCAGAAAGGAACATTTTTAGGAGTGTTTCATTTAAGGGATAGGGAGGTGGGATCATTGCCAGTTAAGTAGAATTTGTTTTTAACAGATTTTTGTCTGTATATCTTGAGTGAATGAGTTCATAAAGTAAATCAAGACCACCTAGTGCACACAGATGTTTACTTCTTTCCTGCAGGGTTACTGGCTGTGGGTGGACACCTCCAATAGTGATCAGCTCAGAAATAAAGTAGCGTGCTTCTGGTAAATGACAATAACTAAGGTGCATCAACCTTCAATGTCTGCAGGACACCCATCTGGGCTGCTCAAGCCGAAGCTAATGCGTCCCTGTGTGGAGTGTTGTTAGCCTGTGCATACGCCATTCATAGTCAGTGCTTAAGTGTTTGTATCCTTGGGTCCTTTGTGTATGTTAAGTCCCACTCACCCCACAATAATACATAGGTTAACAGGAAAAATTTTCTAAACACACAAAGATTTGCTATTCATGACATGTGTGATAATATAATACATCACGTGACCTAACAACGTGGCCATGAAAAGACAGTCAGAAAGCAGCAGTGACGAATACAGAAAACAAACACAAAATGGCATTACCAGAAAAATAATGAAATGAATAATCATGCAGAAATAAATAAATAAAATAACTAAGGATGGTCAAAAACTTTCCAGAAAAGATCTTGATAAAAAACTATAATAACACCAGTAAAAGGGCATTAAAAACAGTAGTGTAATTAATGCATTGCTGGAAACTCTGCTGTCACCTGAACCACCAGGGCATATTTGAAATTCACCTGAAGTTGTTGTTTTGACTGTATGGGCTCATCTTCTCTTACTCCTTTCTCCTTCATATTAATATTCTTGACCGTTAAACATCAACTGTTTTTTTACTGTCTCCTTGATCTCTCCTGAAGACTGGTTTTATTGTCTTTATGATTTCTAGCCCTGCACACTTTGGATCATATTTCTCATCTGCATATTCAAAGCCACCTTTAATATTTGCTGCACTGCATTTATGGTTGTAGAGAGAGAGAGATAACAAAGATAAGACAGCATCTGGTAAACAGGGACATGGTTATATAGTTATGTATGTATGACTCAATGTTATAGTTGTAGATAAAAAAATGAAAAGAACTTTAGGAATGGAATTAACTGTGGGACATCAGATGCTTAATTATATTTGGCCTACTTAATTTGTCTAAGAGAAAGGAGTAGCCACTCCCTGAATCAAGAAATTCTGCTATCCTAAAATAACTGTTTCAATACCAGTTGTCATGCAACAACACCACTGTCTTCTGTAAAGTTCTGGGGGTACATTCATGATCATTCTACTTTTTCCTGGGTGGTCTGGATTATTTAAAATAAATTGTGCAACTGTTCATATAATTCAATAATGGGACAAGGTACACTGTGTGGGAAGAAGCAGAAAACATTTAGGAATACTGTTGTGAAATTGAATCACCAGTTGTTCTCTAAATAAATAATGCAGTTGATAATACTAAGCTGACGTACACACGGAGATCATAATGTGGTTAATACCAGTTAGAAAAAAAGATGCTGTCACAGCTGTTCTCTTTTTTGTATTTAACCTGAGGCAAAATATAGGAAGAAAATTATAACATGTGAGGCCTACAGTTGACTTGGCCAAAAAATATATGACATAAGTTGCAAATTGTACCTTATTAATAATAACATAATTCAATATTATTTGAATAAATATAATTGATATACACAATATACATATTAAATACACTGTACACATATATACACACATCCCCCTTATCAATATGCTACATAAGTGCAGAATCATCTGAGAATTTCTGCAAGTGACATGACCTAGTGTTATATTTATAGTCGGACGTGTAAAAGTGAAGAAAAAAGGAGACAGGACTGATATATACTGTATATATTGTGAGACAGTCTGAAAACTGCTCACAATCATAAAGAAAGCAGATGGCAGACAAAGAACCTGAGAAAGTATTTAAGGAAAGTGTGCTGCAGAGCAGGCATGGGGACAGTTTTTTGAAAAAAACAGGGGTAACCAAGTAGAAAACATTTAAGTTTGCTTCAGTCTTTCTCAGCAGATTCAAAAGTTGATTTTTAGTTCAGGAAGCCAGCCATGTGCAGTTTTGGCATGGCTTCTGTAATACACAGGATGTGGGTACCCACATACTATAACAAGTGGCCAAACAATATTAGACTCTACAGGTGACAAGTGAGAGGGTTAAATGGTCAGTGGTATTTAGAACATGACTAATTTAAAATGTCTTGCAATTAAACGAAAATAAAACAGAAGTCATTATTTTTGGTCCTACCACATCTACAGTTGAAATCGGCATGCACTTAGGACCTTTGGCAGCAATGATTCATAATGATGTCAGAAACCTAAGTATCATGTTTGAGTCATCACTGAGTTTTGAAAAACAAATATCCATGGCAGTAAAGTCCAGTTTTTACCAACTGAGGCAAATTTCTAAACTAAAATCCTTTCGATCACAGAAGGACTTAGAAACAGTCATTCATGCCTTTATTACATCTCGACCAGATTATTGTAATTCCTTATATGTGGGTCTGCCAAAATCTGCTCTGTCGCGCCTTCAGCTGGTTCAGAACGCTGCAGTGAGATTTTTGATTGGGTCGAGAAAAAGGGATCACATCTCCCCCAATTTAGCCTCTCTCCACTGGCTACCGGTGAAGTCTCACATTTATATTAAAATCTTGTTGTTTGTTTTTAAAGCCTTGAATGGTCTCGCTCCAAAATCCTGTATATCTGTGACCTCCTTCACTGTATAAATAACATGATCTAATCTAATTGATGTTTCTTTAATGTCCAGAAGCAATCAGCTTCACCTTTCCTCTTGACTCCTGTTACGCTGTGTTCATGTGCTGTGTGCCAAAAGGAAAATGCAAGTTTCCCTGGTGGAAATTTCACATAAACTCCCTTGGAAGTGGTAGCTCCCATTGGGACCATTTGAAGAAAACAATGCTGGCCGAATTAGTAAAGTTGTGACGTTATGTTGACCTCTCTCTTTATTTAATAAAAAAAATTAAAATACAAATATTCTTAAGTCCATTATAACTATTACTTTTTAGTTAGCAATGTATTGTATACATTCTTAATTAGTTTAGCTTGCTTTTAGGTTTCATCAAATAAAAAAAAAAATAAAAATAATTCTTAATTGCTTTTGTGCAGATTGAAAAGCAAATCAACAGCAGCTTTGTGTTTCTTCCAAAACACAGAATGGAAATTCATCTGAACACAGTTCATAATTTTAAAAATTCCCATAGCATGTGAATTTGGCATCATAGACCAAGAAAGGTGACATCGATAGGAGTGGTGCTTAGGAGGCTTTGTTATCTTTGTGTCTTAGACTTCTGTTGAGTCTTAGTCTTCTAATTCCCTTCTAGATCCTCCCAGAGGAGGGATACACTCAGTTATTGTTATCTCCATCCATGTGATTCTCCCACTTTCTACAGTATATCAGGACACAGCAAACAATCATCATGCCCTCACCAAGTTATTTTTATTCAATAAACAGTAAGCCAACATGCAAAAGTGCACGTCTCAAAACATTTTTTACTGTACTTACTGGAGCATGCCCCTGGTTACACCTCCAGAAAAGATTGAAGGACAGGTTTTGAGGCAATTTAAGCTCTCAGTTTACTTCTAAAGCACTATCTTTGTGCTCATGAGCAGGCAAAGCGAGCTGTGACACCATAAAATGTACCATATATATGTATATATTGTCACACAAGTGCACTTAAAGGACACCCTCAAGGTTCTTGCAAGGTAAGCAATACCTCCCATGCTCGAGAGAGAACTGTTGCTAACTACTACTCCTGTAGTTCTGAAGTGCAAGGCTGAGACCATGTGTAATTTTCAATTTGGTTGAATCTTTAAATGTGGTTTACCTGGATAATAAACCAACTTTATTATAAAACCTGGTTGGTATTGGGTCAAGGACGCAGGTGGAGGGTTTCAGTTGAGAGATTATACTATGTAATTCAGGTAAATGTATCCTGGTAAAAGCATTTAATTTGTTTATAATGGAGTACCGGGGCTTTGGAGGTTCTGCAGTGTTGGGAAAATATACTATGTTATCTCTAATATCATAAATTTTTTGATTGAAAAATACAGCAATGTTTTCACAGGTTTCACTGGAAGTATTCTGGGGGCATTCCTTTGTGTTACCTGGGTTTAACAGACGATCAATTGTTGAAAATAAGACTCTGGGATTACTAGTATTGTTATTTATAATATTAGAGAAATAGCAGCGCCTCTCAAGGCGGACTGTGTTATTGTATTCTGTTATTTTAGCCTTCAATATCTCAAAATGGATAGTTAGTTTAGTTTTCCTCCATTTACGCTCAGCTCTACGACATGTTCTTTTTAAATCAGACACTCTTTGGGTCTTCCATGGAATAACAATACTAGAGGATTTTTTAACTGTCTTTTCAGGTGCAACTATGTCAACAGCAGTTCTTACTTTAGAATTAAAGTTTTCCACTTTACTATTTACATTATCCTCGGTATTATAGTTGGCATTATAAACGGACTGATTGCTTAGAATAGTTGTAAGCTTTAAAGCTGCTGATGAGTCAAAGAAGCGTTTTTTAACAAAATGCTTCTCATGAGCGTTTTCTATCCTTATTTCTATATTAAATAGTAGAAGGAAATGGTCTGATAGACCGATATCAATGACCATTACACCACCACCACCAGCCTGCACAGTGGTAACAAGGCATGATGGATCCATGTTCTCATTCTGTTTATGCCAAATTCTGAGTCTACCATTTGAATGTCTCAACAGAAATCGAGACTCATCAGACCAGGCATTTTTCCAGTCTTCAACTGTCCAATTTTGATGAGCTCGTGCAAATTGTAGCCTCTTTTTCCTATTTGTAGTGGAGATGAGTGGTACCCGGTGGGGTCTTCTGCTGTTGTAGCCCATCCGCCTCAAGGTTGTGCGTGTCGTGGCTTCACAAATGCTTTGCTGCATACCTCGGTTGTAATGAGTGGTTATTTCAGTCAAAGTTGCTCTTCTATCAGCTTGAATCAGTCGACCCATTCTCCTCTGACCTCTAGCATCAACAAGGCATTTTCGCCCACAGGACTGCCGTATACTGGATGTTTTTCCCTTTTCACACCATTCTTTGTAAACCCTAGAAATGGTTGTGCGTGAAAATCCCAGTAACTGAGCAGATTGTGAAATACTCAGACCGGCCCGTCTGGCACCAACAACCATGCCACGCTCAAAATTGCTTAAATCACCTTTCTTTCCCATTCTGACATTCAGTTTGGAGTTCAGGAGATTGTCTTGACCAGGACCACACCCCTAAATGCATTGAAGCAACTGCCATGTGATTGGTTGATTAGATAATTGCATTAATGAGAAATTGAACAGGTGTTCCTAATATTCCTTTAGGTGAGTGTATATATATATATATATATATATATATATACTGAAAGCACAGGTTTGCTGGGAACCCCAGCAGGAACAAAAGTTCATTACTGGGCCAGGATGGGCGAACATGGATGAACAGGCATCCTGGTCAATTTGGTTGCTGTTGTCTTTCCAGGCCAGAAGACTATGATAGTGGAAGAACAGAAGGAGATTGCCTCCCAGGGCCATGTATTCCCCCGGATACACTAGGTAGCAGCATTCCGCTGGTGGACCTCCCATTTGTACATTTGCGGAACAACACAGGAGCTGTAGCCCTACTGTTGTACTTGGGTATCACTAGGGGGAACTGCTAGGAGAAATATTCTCCCAAATACAAGGTTCCACTTAATTTAAAAAAAAAGGCTTCCTGGTTGTAATGCTATCACACTGGAAGTATGCCAGTGTACAACATAAAAGGAGCCACTTCACCACACCCAGGACAGCTGGAGTCAGGAGAGTAGATGGATGACACTCATCTGGGAGAAGTTGAGGGAAAAGAAACAGAAGGTCTGAATGGTTGTGCTGTGCCGCACTGTGCTCACTAAAATGTTGCCTGTTAAAGGTACACTGTTGTATTAATAAAAGCATTTGATGTGAACCTGGGACTGTGTGTTGTGAAGTTGTATCTGGTGTTTTAGAAGACACAGTGGCTTTCATAATGGGCTCGAAAGATGGTGATTACATGCCAGACCAGGGGGTGGCAGGGATCACTAATCCCCTCTCTCTAATCACTTCAGCTTCAGCCCTAATGATATCACTTCAGGTTCCAGCCCTAATGACATCACTTTCTCCAACACAGCTATATAAACACCATCTTGCCACCACTAATTCAGTTCTGTTTTGAACTCAACTTACAGAGACTTGTGATTGATGATATTTTGCATTTTTTCTCAAGTGTATGGGGCTGCTAACACAAATCTTTTTCTCCCTGTTATCTTTTCACAGTGGCATAGTCGGCAGGATTTTGCTCTAAGATGGGTCAGGAGCAAGACCTGAAAACTAAACGGACAAACATGATATTGGAGCTCCAGACCCTGAAAGTCCAGGTGGGAAAGTACTGCACCCAGAATGCAGAGTCTGAGGCATGTGCACAAGCACATGTAGCTATTCAACAGGCAAAGGTGTGAGCTCCGTCCCAAGTATTGTTAGCTTTAAATGATTATTACTTTGAAAATGATGATATCGAGTCTTTTTTTTGATTTTTGAATGAACAGCTACTAGTCACCAGTGGGAGCGTATGGAGTAGGCTAACATAATAGCACCATTCCTGAAGGGGGAGGCATAGAGGACTCATTATGATCTCTCAAAGGAGAAGACCACTAACTATGATGTCCTGAAGGCAGAGGTCCTGAAAAGGTATGTCATCTCCCCTTACCAGAATAGGAGAATATTTCATGAGTAGCAATTTGAATCAGAGCGGTCAACATGCTTCCACTTGACTTAGGGGGCAAGATCCGGGTGCTGATTATGACCTGATATAAATAAAGCAGGTTCACTTTCGATCTGCTTATGAAGGCACTTCCAGAATATCTTACCCTCCCAGTTTGGAGGCAACATTTTAAAAAGATGGAGGATATCATAGACACCGTTGAGTGACATAGAGTCACTTTGATAATCCGAGAGAGCAGAATGGTCCACTCGCCAAACCTGGACGGGATATGTCGCTACTCAAGAGCATAAGGATAAGCACACAACACCCACACTGTTTTTCCCACTGCCCTCTGCTTGACAAGCCAATGAACTGAAGCTGGTCGAAAGGAGAGGGGTACTGTGCACTTGCTAACCAACTTTGCTTTCCTTGTACACAAGTGGTACTTATTAATGGTCATAGGGTGACAGCTTAGATAGTTTCTGGTAGCAACATCTCTATTGTTGCCCACAGATTTGTGTTATTGTGACAGTAGTTAAACAGTAAGACCAGTATGACTTGTATCCATGGTGAAACCCATTGGTACAGGTCATGTGTCATCAATTTTGAATGCTTGTTAAGGGCACTTACAGTGGCAGTCCTCTGAAATCCCCCATTTCCAGTGATACTTGGGTGAGACTGGTCTAAAAGTAAAAGCAGTATAGCACAATTCACTCCTAAAAAATTATGGGCCTAGTAATGGATGATGATAGGATGTCCAAGGCTGCCTCCACACCATGTATGCAGCCATTTGTGAGATGGCATGTTGCCACCTAGTGTGACATGCTGATTCCGAGGACATCACAGGATGAAGTAGGGTGAAATCTCGTCCATTGAGGTCAGTCCTGACCCTCACTCTCTTTTACAGTTAAGGTCATAATTATTAGCCCTCTGTCCAAAATTGAACAAAGTCCTTATTTTTTTCTAAGAGAAATTACTAGTATTTAATGTGTTTTTTAAGAATTCTTCCAAAAGAAGAAAGACACAGTTTCCAAGAAGTATAAAGAAATTATTTTACTGATGTACTTATTTGACACAAGGAAAACACTAAAATAACATGACTTAAATTATTAGCCCTCTGACAATTAATAGTCAATAATGTACCCCTTCTGACTCACAACTGATAGCAACCTCTTACTGTAGTTTCTCCCAAGGTTTGCACAAGTCTCCTTAGACCAGTGGTTCTCAAACTGTGGAGCGGGCCCCACTAAGGGGGCGCAAAGTAACAAAAAGGGGGGTGGAAATATGTGAAAAAAAGAAAACAAGAATCGAAAATATGAAAAATACATCTATTGAAACCGAAACAAATTAACTTACACTACATTCTGATGCTATAAAAATAAATATAGAGGTAGATAAATGTCGATAAAAGTTAAGCAGGTATAATAAAATATGCATCTATGATATATCATTAATTAAAAAAGAACAAATTGGTATTAGTGGGCTCCTTTCAAAAAAACGTTAGGTGGCGGGATTAAAACTGTTATGAAAACTCGGGTCGCAAATACTTTAAGGTTAAGAAATGCTGCTTTAGACTATTCCTCCATGGCAAATTGTTCCAACTCATAAGTAGCCATGCTCATTTCAGTCCATTTACTAAGGTAAGGTGCTAATATCAGTTCAGATGTAGTTTGACACCGGAACATTTAATTTTACTACAATATTTCCTGCCAAATTCACATGGGGCTGATAATTTTGAACAACCCCAATTTTCAATAAAGTTGTTATATCAAAGGCATATTGGATATTCTAAAAGAAGGGTGGGAAGAAGAGGCTGTCCCCTCCGCAAATATTATGTGATAGATTTGTGAAAATTCTGCTTATCTTTAAAAGCCACATGGAAAAGGTGCAAGCAGCACAGGCCCAGTATTATGACCAAGTCATAGCCCTTGTTCCTACCTACCAAATAATTTATTGGTACATTGGCAAGGTCTCTACTAAGTTAAGGAGAGGAAGGGGGCTCATCAATTATTTGCTGAAAAAACCTAATCATCAACCGAGTAAATGGTTTTATGTATTGTAAATCTGCTGAAACCATGGAAGGATAGGGACACTGGTCCCACCGCCAGACAGCTCTGTTCACTCATCTCTCATAAAACAACCCTTAACTTCGGACCCAATTTGACTTTCAAACAATGATGGGAGCTGGAATCAGTCATCCTGTCTGTCCCAAAGGTGAAGAGCAAGAAACCAGGAAAGGCCTCTCTGGTGGTGCATGATATTATGACAGAACCTGGGGTGATTATCAGAGAACGCCTGTATTAACTCCCAGAGACAAAAATAGCTGAGGAGAAACATGCTGGATCTAGTTATAATAGAGGATAGTCATAGTTTCTGGTCCAGCCCTATCATCTTGGTTCCTAAGCCTGATGGAAGCTGGATGTTCTGCAGTGATTTTCATCAGCTTAATCAGGTTTCGAGTGGCTCAGCCAGGCAGAATTCTTGACCACTCTTGACCTAAAAAAGGGTACTGGCAGGTTCCTTTAATGGACTCTGTGAAGGCTGCATTTAGCACCCATAGTAGTCACTGGCAGTATTGTGTCCTTTCATTTGGGTTGGGCATCAGTAACCTTCCAGCATCTGGTGGATAAATTGCTACATCCCCATAATTCCTGTAGTGCTGCCTGCCTGGATGATGTGGTCATCTATTCCAGCACATGGAATAAACACCTACAGCAGATTCAAGCAGTGTTCCTTACACTGAGCAAAGCAAGTCTTCAAATTAATCCAAATAAATTATTCTTTGACTTAACCAAAGCCAAATATTTGGGCAACTGGCCAGCTGGGGTACCATAAAGCTACAGTGTTCTAAAATTGATGCCATACTGAAATGGTCCCATCCTATAACCAGTCCAAGAGGCAAGTCCAATCTTTTCTTGGTCTGGAAGGTTACTACCACTGATTTGTGCCCTGTTTCTCCAAGAGAGTGGTGCCCTTTACAAATCTGACAAAGAAAAGAGCTCAGAAAACTGTGGTAATCTATACTAATAAAAGGCAAAGCCCTCACTCACTCACTCACTCACTCACTCACTCACTCACTGACTCACTCACTCACTGACTCATCACTAATTCTCCAACTTCCCGTGTGGGTGGAAGGCTGAAATTTGGCAGGTTCATTCCTTACAGCTTCCTTACAAAAGTTGGGCAGGTTTTATATCGAAATTCTACGCGTAATGGTCATAACTGGAAGCAGTTTTCTCCATTTACTGTAATGGAGATGAGCTTCAACGCCGTGGGGGCGGAGTTTCGTGTGACATCATCACGCCTCCCACATAATCACGCAGTACATAGAAAACCAGGAAGACCTCAAAAAAGCGCTGAAGAAAACATGCATTATATAATTGAGAAGGCAGCGAAACAATAAGAAGCGAGCGAGTGACATATACAACCATATTCATGAGTTCTGCTACTGAAACAAAGCACGATGTAAACCTACACTTTAAATTAAGTTCATAGACAGGCTGCCGCTGGCGTTTGTAATTTAGTGCCTGCCCATATAAGGCCGTCCGTCAGCGGCAATCCAATAGCAAACTGCCACGGGTAAATATTCACGGGTGAAGGACTGTGCTTATGGAGAGGAAGATGAGATGGTCAGGGTGGTGTTTGACACAAACTCAGCGAAACTGCGAGAGAAAGTTTTAAGTGCCAGGACTAAGGTAACATTAAATACAGCCATGGACATAGCACGAGATGGCACCAGCACAGCTGGGAACCTTCGATGCATGTACACCGAGCGGCTCACGTGAACTGACGAAGTGCACAGATAAAAAGCAACAGTTCCAAAGAGCTGAACAAAACCGAATTACACAATTGAAAAGGCAGCAAAAATATGAAGCGCCTCATACATACAAGCATATTCATAAATCCAACTACTGCGGAAACAAAGCACACGTTGGAAAAAGTCAATGTCCCGCTAAAGGAAGACAGTGTAAAAAAAACCCGTGCATGCAGTGTGTCAGGTCTCAGATAAAGAAGAAGACGAGCTGTTTATTGATGCAGTAAGAAACGAATCGATGAATGAAACCTGTCATCTTTACAACGATTGACAAACACGGAATGTAACTTGAACACAACACATCCTACAAATACGAACCTGATTGAAAGAAATAATGATAATCAAATCCTTGATGACAGCAACACTCAGTAACACTCACAAAACAAATACTGTATATTGACAGTCATGTTACGTTATTTTTAAAATGTTCCCTTTTCTTTTCTAGCTTTTTAACACACTACTTCTCCTGCGATACGCGGGTATATATATATGTATATATATATAACCCGATCTACATACTCGAATAATGGATACTTTATTCGCCATCAATGATTGTTTTGGTAAAGCCATACTCAGTGTATTCATTAGATGAACGGTAAAAAGTAAGGGCAAGGCGAGGATGACTTATTGAGGCATGCAGGCTGTAGTGCGCATCAACTCTATCTGAATTGCGCGATCACATTTGAAAAATATATCTTTTCAAGTTCTATTTAGTCCATATGTGTCAAACTCAAGGGCGGGCCACATCCGCCCGGCGTAATTATATCCGCCCCGAGATCATTTTATATACTGTATTATTGTTATTAAAGCCCGGTATATGAAGCGCTGGTAACACAATAAACTACAGATCCCATAATGCAGCGCTTCAGCTGCCTTGCCGAACAGTTACCGCGTTAATCAAGTCTACCTTATGATGCTGCAAGTTATTGCGAAGCTAGCTCACACGATGCTGAAGAGAAAAGTTGATTCTGAAAATAGAGCCTTTAAAACCGATGGGAGGCTGAGTATATGTTTACTGAACCCGTGTGTCTCATTTGTGGAGCTAATGTGGCTGTAATTACAGAATTTAATCTAAGACGGCACTATAAAACAAAACATCAGGGTAACCTGAAAGACCTGAATGCAATGCAGAAGATACAGAAAGCAGAAGAATTAAATAAGAATCTGACACTTCAGCGGACGTTTTACCCGTGCACAATCACAAAGTGATTTCAATTGAGGCTGCTTTTATGGGAGACACAACCACTTGCCCCACTTTCCCTATTACCAAGTAATGTTAAACCAAGTCGTCACTACGGTGTTCCCAAATACGCACTTTGCTGATAAACTGAGCGCACTGAGTTTGCACGGCGCTTTGGTGACTTTGAAGAACAAAAAAAGTCCGTCTACATGCGGCTCGAACCTTGTGCATGTTTGGTAGCACATATCTGTGTGAGAAGCTCTTCTCAGTGATAAAGACTAACAAAACAGCACACAGGAGTCGCCTCACTGATGAGCACCTGCAATCCATCCTGAGAATCTCCACAACACAGAACCTCACACCAAACAGAAACGAACCTGTTGCCAAAAAAAGATGCCAGGCGTCCAGCTCTAAAATGACATATGAGCAAAGACAACTGAATGATTTGATTTGTTATTGCTGAAAGGAACACATTTTATTTATATTTCCAGGTTTTGTTATGCAGCATGTTCATATTTGAATTTGTATAATTTTGACAGGATATATTTTTATGGAGAGCAAAATCTTTTGGGATATTTAAAATCTAAGTTTATTTTTATAAAATATAAAATTACATAAGAGTAAAGAAATTTGAATGTTTGTTCTTTTAATGTTTACTTTATTTCTAACTTGTATAATTTAGACAGGATATATTTTTATGGAGAGCAAAATATTATAAGTTGTTTAAGGTTTGAGTTGATTTATTCAGGAATAATATTCCTGTCTGTTTTTACCATTCCTACCAAAGATATTTCTGTCGACTAAATAAAAATTCCTTCTATTTAAAATTTAAATAGAACTTGAACAAATACGATAGTTCATAATATCCACAGACTTGCACGTAAGAGCGGGTGTCATCCGTTTTAACAAACAGCGTATTGCACTGATACGAAATAGCTGTGTGTGTATATATGTAGATATGTATGTATATGTATATATATGTTTATATATGTGTGTGTGTATGTGTGTGTATGTATATATATATATATATGTATTTGTGTGTATATATGTGTGTATGTATATGTATGTATATATATATATGTAGATATATATATGCATGTATATATGTGTGTGTGTATATATATGTGTATATGTATAGATATGTATATATATATGTTTGTGTGTGTGTGTAAATATATATATATATTTATATTTATATATATATATATATATATATATATATATATATATATATATATATATATATATATGACAGCAACACTCATCACTCACAACAGTGACAAAACAATTACATTGACAATCATGTTACGTTATTTTCAAAATGTTTCCTTTTCTTTTCATTGCTTCTTTAACACACTACTTCTCCGCTGCGAAGCGCGGGTATTTTGCTAGTGGATAATAAAGCAGAAGCTGCACTTAGTTACTAAAGCAGTCCCTGACATCAGCACCCATCTTGAAAGCTCCTAACTCTTCTTTACCTTTCATTCTCCAGACAGATGGTTCAGACACAGGTCTCAGTGCTTTACTGAGCCAGAGCATCGATGATATTGAACATCATATCATGTTCCTGAGGAAGAAACTGATGGACTAGGAAACCAGGTTTGCAGTGGTGGAGCCGGAATCCTTGACGATAAAATGGTAGCTTACACAGCTGTAGTATTATTTCCTAGGCCTTGAGTTCACCTTGGTTATGGACCATGCACCTCTCTAGTGGATGGACTTACAAAAGGAGTCAAACCCACATGTCAAAAGGTGGTTTTTGGACCTCCAGCCTTACAAGTTTTCACTCGTTCATCGTTGTGGCTCTCTCTGTGCTAACGCCAATGCTCTTTCTCAGGTTTAGAAACTCTTGATTTGGCCGTGAGTTGGCAGCCAAGTCACACGCATGTGAATAGGAGGCAGCTGATGGGCTCGAAAGATGGTAATTACATGCCAGACCAGGAGATGGCAGTGATCACTAATCCTATTTCTCTTTCCCCTGCAGACCACCCAAGGGAAATCTTGTCTTAACCTGGCAACATCACTTCCAGTGCCTGGCCTATTGGTATAATTTCCAGTCAATGAGGTGGGGTTCGGAGGCTGTTGGTCATAAAGTCTTTTTTATTATTTAGGTGTCCTTCTTTTTAAGCCAGCATTTGCTGGGTTTATGTCCAAATATCTGTTAATGGCGTTTTCATTTGAAAGCCATGATTCATCCAGGTCTCTGGCACAATCTGCACAAAAACCAATTAGTTTGGATTAGTTTTAATAGTTTTTTCCCTCAGAGACTTGTTAAATCCTCTCTTTGTTAAGTCTGGATGTTCTGCCAGTGTGTCTGTGTAATTTCTTCTGAATTGTCACACGTAATTATTTTAACCTGTGATTCTAAATTAGCCTTGTAGGAGTGAGTGTAGATTTCTATGAATGTGCCTTGAAATGAACTGGCGTCCATCCATCAATCTATCCATCTATTTCCTGAACTAACATAATGCAATATACTGTAGGTCACAGGGTTCTGGAGCCTATCCTGAATGCATCAGATGTAGGATTAGGAGCAATCCTTTAACAGGACACAAGCAGCACATTCATCTACACGGGTCAATGCAGTTCATTAGAATGTGAAAGGAAATCAAGGTACATATAGTGTAAACCCCTTCCACTCCTCCATCTCAGATCTAATAATTGCACTTGATTAAGTGTCACTAGATTAGGTAAAGAAATGGAAAAATGATGAATTGGAAAGGAGAGAAGAGGAGAGCAGAGAAGAGGAGTGGAAAGGAGAGGAGAGGAGAGAGGCCTCAGTGCAATTAATGGAATTACTGACCTGTAGAGAAACCACTGACTGAGTATGCAAATATGCACTGCAATGTCTCTCATGTGTTTCATAAATTGAGCGGTAGCTTAAGAACAAATAAAGTAACGGGATGATTATTAGTAAGGTGTTAAAAAATAAATTCAATGAAGTGGGACAACAAGCATTGGAATAGCAAAGTGCACATAAACTAATTCAATAATATAAATATAAGCCTCCAGAGATGAATAATAATGCATGTCCTAAGATAGGAAAGAAAATTGCAGATTCAACACACACCCTAGCTCATGTGATATTTTTCTGAAATATTTCAGACTTCAGCATCTTACTGTTGTGACAGGATTTAAACATGATGTAATGATAGAAAACAGCAGACTCTGCATTTGAACAGCATTATGTAACAACACTTTTGGTGCATGGCCACTGAAGACACAATCAATCTTATAAGAGATTTTGGATGAGTATAAAACCTCCATCAATGAATGTCAAGAAACTACCTAGAATTGAGCCTGAAATGAAAAAGTATGCAATCATTTGTTAGTCTACTATGGGGCCATGAAGAAGGAGTAAACTTGAACGCATGATTTGCACTTTATGATCTGTCATTAATCAGTCTTACTGTAATTAAATGTAGTTAATCAACAAGGTCTGGATAACCACTGTCATCTTCTTCAATAAGTCTGTTTCACAAAATATTGCCACAAGTTTTATTTCTTTTTGACACTTTACCAACATTTTCATTTTTATTTTAAGTATTATTTTGTATTGAATTAAACTATATTATTAATATTGTCATTTTTTTAATTCCTTCTCATACAGTAGACACCCAAATTTGTTAAGTAATGTGGACTAAAGTCACTTCCGAGCAATATTGTGCAAGTTCACATCTCACAAGAACCTGCTCAAAGTTCAGTTTACAGAGACTAAAATGAAAATATTCACGCTCATAGTTCACCATTTTAATTTTTAACTAGTTTATGTTCAGTTCATTTTGTATTTTTTAAGGGGTGAGAATAAATGACCCACGAGTTTACTTTTTTTCAATTTTGCATGCATTATATTAGGCTATTACAGTGTTCTTGAATAAAATACAATAATTATTAAGATTTTTTTATTTAAATACACTTTATTGAGTTATACCCAGCAACAAACACGTATAACCATATATGGTAATATCCTCTTGGTCAAAAAAGAAATGAAATAGATGCAAGTGTACATATACATTACCGCTCTATTTCCAACCCTGTGACACAAATGGTAATTGTGGAACCAGCGTGTAGTTGAACTAACCTATTATGCTGCCAGTCAAAATTCGTGTCACATATTACATGTCCAACAGGGAAAAGTATAAATTGGTCTTGTCAAGTTCAACATTTTTTTAAAAGCAAAAGCAGAGCTTCACCGCATGCTTGTGTCAGCACAAGCGCAAGCAGGCAGACACTGACAGTGCCTATTTGATTTTACATTATTTTTTCTGACTTATCATTATTTGTGCTTATTCGAATACCGTACATTATTCGGATTGAGCTCCACCCCTACATTACAGGGTAAGGCAAAATGTTTAACCTTGACCTAAACCAGATCCAGAATGTCACATAAAACTGAACTAGCTCACATTCAGGTTCTTCATTTGAAAATACGTTATGTTAAGTTCACCGTCCTTAGAAAAATGAGCTTGTTCAATGAACACGCTCTTTTGAACTAATACATGCACAACACTGCTTCTGGGGAAGCTTAAACTTCATTAGTTTCATAGTCCTCTCCGAAAACATATCTAAGGTAATTTGTTTATCTTGACTATCTATCTCTACTCTTAACCCCGTCCAAAATTCTATTGCTGTGCTAGGACATGATAATTATTTAATAAAATCCTCCGTAAAAGTCTACAACATTAATACTCTAATAACCAATCTCAATGTATGTAGAAAATCTAGGCAATACTGCATAAACACCAATAATTTAATTACAATTACTACTTTAGATGAACAATGTATTCAAACTATTAAAACAGACTATAGATTAAACAAAAAACACACACAGAGTGGCCCTAACAAAAATAATTTAGTTAAAATGTAAAGATGTCAATTTTGGTAAATTCAAGTCCTTTGAGTATCTCGCCATTATAATTCATGGAGATTCTCATGTTCTAGTATTATCCGTGTATAGACCTCCTAAATTTAACGCGTCTTTCTTTGAGGAATTCTCTGACTTAATGTCAATATCATATAGATAATCAGTGTGACCTAAAAGTAAAGGAATTCATGAACCTCCTGGACTCTTTTGATTTGAGACAGCTCGTTAATCAGCCTACACATAAAGCAGGTCATACGTTAGACTTAGTAATTACTAAAGGACTAAAAGTTGATATAAAGCAGGTCACTGATACGGGTTTCGATACGGGTTTTAGTATAGAAATGATAGAAAACATTCATGAGAAGCATATTGTTAAAAAACCCTTCTTTGACTCATCAGCAGCTTTAAAATTTACAAACATTCTAAGCAATCAGTCCGTTTATAGTGCCAACTGTAATAGCGAGGATAATGTAAATAGTAAGGTGGAAAGATTTAATACTAAAGCTGCTGTTGACATAGTTGCACCTGAAAAGACAGTTAAAAAATCTTCTAGCATTGTTATACCATGGGAGACCCAAAGAGTGTATGATTTAAAGAGAACATGCCATAGAGCTGAGCAAACAACGAAGGAAGACTAAACTATCCACTATGAAATATTAAAAGTTAAAATAACAGAATACAATAACACTGTCCGTCTTGAGAGGCGCTGCTATTTCTCTAAGATTATAAATAACAATGCTAGTAATCCCAGAGTCTTATTCTCGACGATTGATCGTCTGCTAAACCCAGGTAACTCAAAGGAATGCCTCCTAAGTACTTCCAGTAAAACCTGTGAGGCTATTGCTGTATTTTTCAATCAAAAAATTAATGATATTAGAAATAACCTAGTATATCTCCCCAACACTAAGGATCCTCCTAAACCCAAGTACTTCATTATAAACAAACTAAACTCTTTCTCTAGGATAGATTTACCTGATTTACATAAAATCATTTCTCAACTGAAACCCTCCACCTGCGTCCTTGACCCAATACCAACAAATTTTTTCAAAGTATTGGGCATGCTAATTGATAATATTCTTGACATAGTAAATTTGTCATTAGATACGGGGGTCTTCCCAGACTGTCTTAAGACTGCTGTAGTTAAACCCCTACTTAAGAAAAATAATCTTGACCCCTCTGCTTTTGAAAATTTTAGACCCATCTCTAACCTGCCTTTCTTAAGTAAAATTCTGGAAAAGGCAGTCATTATGCAGTTAAATGACCACCTCAATAAACATGCTATTCTTGATAAATTTCAGTCTGGTTTTAGAACAAATCACAGCACAGAAACTGCACTCGTTAAAGTAGTAAATGACTTGCGGGTAAATGCAGACAGAGACCATTTATCTGTTCTCATCCTCTTAGATCTGAGTGCCGCATTTGACACCGTTGATCATAATATTCTTAGAAATCGCCTTAGTCAATGGGTGGGCCTCTCTGGCACAGTCTTAAATTGGTTTGAATCCTACCTGGCAGGGAGAAAATTCTTTGTTAGTTGTGGTAATCACAACTCAAAGACACATGATATCTGATATGGTGTTCCACAAGGCTCTATCCTGGGTCCGCTGCTCTTCTCAATCTACATGCTTCCGTTAGGTCAGATTATCTCAGAGCACAACGTGAGTTACCACAGCTATGCTGATGACACACAGCTGTACTTATCAATAGCACCTGATGAACCGATTCTCTTTATTCACTAACACAATGTCTTACTTGCATTTCTGAAAGGATGAATACTAATTTTCTCAAGCTAAATAAAGAGAAAACTGAAATCTTAGTGACTGGCAATAACAGATACAATGAGGCTATGAGAAATAAACTGGATACATTAGGATTAAAAGTCAAGACGGAGGTAAAAAGCTTAGGGGTAATTGATGACTGTAATCTGAATTTTAAATCACATATTAATCAGATCACTAGGTCAGCTTTTTTTTTTCACTTAAGAAACATAGCTAAAGTTAGACCTCTTATATCACTGAAAGATGCTCAGAAATTAGTTCACACGTTTGTTTTCAGTCAACTAGATTACTGTAACGCAATCCTCTCAGGAATACCCAAAAAAGATAAATCATTTGCAACGAGTGCAGAATGCAGCTGCTAGAATCCTAACCAGGAAAAGGAAATCTGAACACATTTCTCCAATTTTGATGTCACTACACTGGTTACTTGTGTCATTCAGGATTGACTTTAAAATTCTGCTTATGGTTTATAAAGCCTTAAATAATCTCGCCCCATCTTATATATCGGAATGTCTGACATCTTATATTCCAAATCGTTATCTCAGATCCTCAAATGAGTATCTCCTTAGAATTCCAAGAGCAAAACTTAAAAGAAGTGGTGAGGCGGCCTTCTGCTGCTATGCACCTAAAATCTGGAATAGCCTGCCTATAGGAATTTGCCAGGCTAATACAGTGGAGCACTTTAAAAAACTGCTGAAAAAACATTATTTTAACATGGCCTTCTCATAACCTCACTGTAATTTAATCCTTACTACTCTGTATATCCAATTCATTATAATAACTATTCATGGTGGCTCTAAAATCTGTACTAACCCCTACTCTCTCTTCTGTTTCTTTTTCCAGTGTCTTTTTGGTGGTGGCGCATCTACTCAAAGCACTGTGATGTTCCAACAGTGATGGATTAAAAGCCAGAAGTCTGCATGACCATCATCGTCAAAAGCGTCTGTGAGAACCCTAAATACAAAGAGGACTATTTAATTTTCATTTATTTTAGGTAGAATGCCCAGAGGGGACTGGGCTGTCCCGTGGCCTGGAACCCTGCAGTTTTTGTTTTTTTTCTCCGGCCGTCTGGAGTTTTTTGTTTTTCTGTCCTCCCTGGCCATCGGACCTTACTGTTTTTCTATGTTAACTAATGTTGTCTTATTTTAATTTCTTATTTTGTCTTTTATTTATCTTCATTATGTAAAGCACTTTGAGCTACTTTTTTGTATGAAAATGTGCTATATAAATAAATGTTGTTGTTGTTCTTGTTATAGTAGGTCTGCCCCCACAGTGTAAACCACAATGATAGATTGTGAGGCAGTTTGCGGGACAAAACCATGTGCTCCTGTATTTTTAAGATCTGAGGAAGAGGCCCAACAGTTCTAGTGCATAATGAGGAACATCTGCTGGGTAGTAAGGCCTTGCTGAACTTCAACAGTTTAAGCTGGTCAATAAAGTTGCATCCCAGCTACTAAGGGAAGAACATGATATAATATAGTTTCCACTGTTTGTTTCAATTAATGATTAAATTATGACCACACAACAACCTTATAGTTTTACACTCACTAAGCAGTTCGGTTTCAGCTTTTAAAAACACAATAAAGTGAAATTTATCTGCCTTGACATTATAGGTCACTTTGAATATACTTTAACAAAGTGTGGCAGACGGCCGGTGCCCTTATTTTGCTTTATGGAAGGACCGGGGCAGAAAGCAGGCTCAGGGCATTATTTTCCCTGAATTGCCAGATGGCAGCACCATGGATTACTACAGGGCTTTATGGTAGTTGGAATTTGGTAGTTTAGGTCTGTTGGGTTCGGGGGATGCCCTGAGGATGGACTACAGGCACTGACAAGTCATACTTTATTGGCCTTCTGCCTCACCCAGAACAGGCCACCATTAAGTACTCCCGGGTGTTGCATATAAGAAGCCAACTGCCTTCATTCCAGGAGTTGGGAGGAAGCAGGTGAAGACTGCTGGAGGAAGTAGGAAGTGGAGTCAGAGAGAGAAAAGAAAAGAGAAAGAAATAAGACAACGTGCTGAATGCTTTTATTGTACTGTGCTGTGTGCATGGGTGTTGTGGGAAATGATTTTGGAAGTGTTTCCCACACAAATAAAATGTGTGTGTGCTGTGTAAAACTTGCCTGTGCCTGCTTGTGTTGGGTTTGGGGAGCTGGAATGACCCCTGCAGAGCACAAAAGCTAAACAATTGTGAAACAAACAAAAAAAAAAAGAAATAATAATCTAACAATGGTTAATGTCTTTTCAATATGCCTGTAAAGAAAAAGCTCTCCTTTTCCATTTTAAGCAGTAAGTCACTGAATTACAACAGTACATATATGCACACCATTCACTGTCGTTTGTAACCATCTGCACTTTTTGTGAATTCATTTATAATTATTCTTGTATAATTAAAGAAACAGTTATTCAAAGTGGAAAATGTGACCATTGTTTTAATATGTTGAGAAATGTCTCATAGTGAGATACTTTCTTAATATTTTTTTAAATTTTGGCTGAAGTCTTTATAAGGGACAGCATTTGTTAGGTGAAGTACACTATAAAACAAAAACATAAAACCACCACTGGGGCAACTTTTTGGATGATCTAATTTCAGCCCCGTTTCCTAAAACAAGAGAGATCTTAGTTTTTTTAAAATGAAAAGCTGGTGGTTGCTGTAAACCTTGTCAATTTTAGGTGTCTAGGGACAACTGCACAGTGATGAAAACTTTTGCATGGCTGCTGTTGTTCTTCACTCCACCATTTACAAACATCTGGACTAATTTCTAATTTAAATCTGCTCTACATATCTGCTTGATTTTAAAAAAGGCTATGATATAAAAATAGTGGGGGTGTGTTGTAGCTCATGAGCATCTTGTTCTTTGCATAATAATTTACTTTGCTGTCTTATTAGGGATTAGCTTCCTGCCTTCATTAAATCTACCTAATTTGCAGTATGTTTGTAGGCCTTAGGCAATGCATAGGAAGAGACAAGTGAAGAGCCTAATTAGTCAGAGAAGTTTGATTAAAGGGGTAAATATGCTCCTTTCATTAAGACCACAAGGCTGGAATAAGAACCATTATCCATTTTATTTCTCCATAGATGTATAACACTGCTGTACTAAGGTGTGCCCAGGGAACAGCACTGAACTCTATAGAGACTGTTAGCTGTGACTTTACTAAGCAATTACACTACATGTCCTTGGCCTTCAATCTTTGTCTATTAGCTTTGCAGCCCAGTTATCAAACCCACTTATAACAATACATACTCTGGTATATTTTGCCATTTGCCTATTCTCCACAAACACAAATCAGTTGCCCGTTACTGTGAAACTAGCCAACACATAAAACCCAAGCCATTCATCCCCATGTGGCCCATTACCTAGCAGCACCTCCTCACCGGAGCAGTCACGAGCAATTAGCTAAATAGGTATGGCGGCAGCACTAACGACAGGTCCGATAAGTTCCCTTGGGGCTCATAGTGTTGCATCCAAGTCCCAGTAGTTCTACTAGCAGGGCCTTCTTTGTGCCAATGCCTTCTTATAAGGAAAATACCTATCCATGCTAATGCTTTACATTTTTATAAATCGCTGCCAAGCCATAGCAAGGCATATGTGTTGAATGCTCTCCCTCTAGTGGCCAAATGTACCAATCACACAGAAAAAGGCTACTACTGTATAGTCTTTTTTATCCCAGAGCTATGTGAACTGAATCAGTTAGATTCTGTGAAATAAGATTTGCAGTAATATTCCTAATATTTAACAAAGGAAGGAGGACATCTGATCCAAGGAATGTGCACAGTGGATATGTCCTGAACCTGAAAGAGAGCTCGTTCTACTTGGGGATGATATATAATCGACCTCTGAGATACAGCAAATTAATGAAGGATAAAAACTCCCCTTTGGCAATTGGGGTGACAGACAGGGCTGTCCTTTATCTCCTTTACTTTTTAATATCTCACATGAACCCCTTGCTATGACTGTTCGCAGTCTAGAGTTGATCACCCCTATTGCAGCTCATAGCTCATTCAATAAAACCTTGTTATATGCAGACAATATTTTGTACTTGGTAATGCTCCTCCTGATCTGCCTGAAATCCTTGGTTTATTTAGTTTACTTGAAACACTGTCAACTTTAAAATGAATTGAGTTCCTTCACTAATCAAAGCACCATGATGTTCCTACATTGATGGATTAAAGGCCAGAAGTCCACATGACCGTCATCATCAAGTCCTTCCATGAGAACCCTGAATACAATGAGAACTGATCATTTATGTTAGGTAGAATGCTCAGAGGGGGCTGGGCGGTCTCATGGTCTGAACCCCTGCAGATCTTATTTTTTCTCCAGCCGTCTGGAGTTTTTTTGTTTGTTTTTCTGTCCTCCCTGGCCATCGCACCTTACTTTTATTTTATGTTAATGAGTTTGGTCTTATTTTAATTCTTACTTTGTCTTTTTCCTCTTTCTTCATCATGTAAAGCACTTTGAGCTACATTATTTGTATGAAAATGTGCTATACAAATATTTTTTTTTGTTGCTGTTGTTGTTCACTACACTCACTATAAAGCAAGTCAATTTGTCCGTCGGATATCCCTTCGATTCTCTCAATGAAATATTTGGGCATTGAATTTTTTATCTTTTCTGCAGGACATTATAGCAATTACTAATTACTTCCATATTTTTAAGGGTATCAAGGAATCCGTCTTCCTCATGGTCTTTTCTTCTACTATCTTTCATTCTAGATTGCCAATTATTAAAATGGATATAGTGCTTCATTTTATCTTTGTTAGTGCTGTGCTCTCTCTGTCTGTCCATAAAGTATTGGTCAGAATTTAAATGTCTTTTTTCCTACTTTTCTATGGAATAGTAAGAGACCTTCCATTAAACACTCCACTTTAATCTGTGATAATTCTGAGGGCAGGGCATCTCTGCCAGACCTAGAGGTATATCCTTTGAATGTTATATCCTTAGAGTTGTGTCCTTTAAATGTCCCTGGCACTTTTCTCTATATATTTTGGGACTGTCCTCCAGTTTCTGTGTTTTGGATGAAAGTTTCCAATTGGCTATCCAATATTTTCTCTGTTTCTCATACCTTGACTTCTATCCAGTAGAGGGTATTTGGTTGGTGTACCATCTTTCCTAAAGTAATCTTAGACTCTTAACTGCAAATCTCCTGACTTACTCTCGTTAAACTTCTAGAAATCGTCTTTCTTTAATCTAATCTTATTTGAACTTTCAGTGCTGTTTAGTCTGGCTACAATACAGAGAAGTGGCACACTGCTGTGCATTTGGGTCAGAAATGGTTGGCAGGGGGATATATTCCATGCCAGTAATCTTAATCCTTAATTCTTCCCTTTTCTTATTTCTCTCCTCTGAGGCTCACTGTGTCTGTCTGGCCTCCCTCACTGGCCTACATGGGCATCAATAAATTTTAATCCTATAAGACTTTTGGTTTGAGTGCTGTGGTGGTGCAGTGGTTCTGTAATTCTTGATTGTTTTCTGCTTATGGAACTTGAAATAAACTAAATATTCATAAAAAATAAACATCCTTTCGCAACTGAGGTGGCAATCACTGACCCTAAGGTTAGCAACATGCTGTCCCTGATATCTTAGGAGGCAGAGGTGTTGGAGTCTACCAGTGAGTAGGATAATCTGCAGTTTAGTGCATTATAACACTTAAGCAGAAGGTAGCAAAGTACAAATTGGACATGAGAGGAAGATAAGCCACACAGGCTTGAGCAAAGAAGTGAATTGGTAGGTGGGCTGTCTCTTGTCTGATTCCTTGTCAGACATTCCCTAACTGAAGCATCACCAGCCAGTGGCCTGAAGAATAATAGCACATATGCTGGTCATGGCAAAGATATATTGCATAAGGGCTTAGGGGTTGTGGAGGAGCAGCCTCTTGGAATCATGGCTACAGTCTAATCAAGACAGCAGATGAGCCAGAAGATACCCTAACAAAAACAAGTAAGAAATTAATTCCAGGGCTTTCAAAAATGAAGAGGTCTCACTTAAAGGTTTCCCAGTGTTGTATCTGTCCTGGTGTCTATATAAACACAGGGAACTACAATTTCTGTATTACATCTTGCCTGAAGAAGTGGCCTGACTTGCCTCAAAAACTTGCATATTGCACCTTTTTAGTTAGTCAATAAAAGGTGTCATTTTGCTTGACTTTTCTCTACATTCATAATGGCTAACACGGTACAACACCTTAGTACTTACTACAGATAACGATTTGGAAATCTAAATACAGACTACCACTAATTCTGTAGGTGGCAGTATTTCCACGCGATTTATAGCCCGCTACTAGTGCAAGAAAGAACAAGTAAAGAAGAAGCAGCAGACACTAGCCGAGGTTTATTTTAAAGTTCTTAATGTGCTTCTTTTCTTCTGTATATTTCCGCACAGTAATTAAATATTCATTGCTATATTCATGCAGTAGTAAACCACATAGACGTCAGGAGCCTTTAACTCAGATGCAGACACCTCACTGGAGTACAGAAATGCGCCTCTTTTTTTCTTCTTCTTTTTTTATTTTGCTCATGCGCAATACCACGGAACTTCTTTTTGGTAGGACGTTATGACACGGAAGTGAATGGGTGGTACGCGGGGTTATATGTTTATTTGATTTGAGTTTTTGATAACAGATAGTGATAATCACTTCTGAAGTGTATTGTTATTATTTGTTCGTTCTAAGCTTTCCGTGTTGTCGGAAGAGTTGATCCAAAGCGTATTAACGTTAACAATATTACCATCGATGTTTACATCCTGACGGGGGAAGAACTGCGCCGTGGAGGTAAGCGCTACATAAGCAAAGAATTGGGCCTCATATACACTTACTCTAACTTACTATACAACTATAGCCTACGCAGTGCACCCTACATGGCTACTAAGCATGTTACAGGTTCGTTCGGAAAATTTTATTAAGTGTCCAGTAGCTTTTGAGAAATACAACAGCATTTCGGCATTAGAGCTTGTATCGTTTGGTTGTGTACGTAAATATCTGTCACGTGATTGCAGTAAAACACCGTAGTGCTGCTTTCAAGTAATCGAACTGAAGTGTTTTTTTTATTTTTTTTATTTTGCACCGCACAGGAGCAGGACATTAATTCTCTGCGGTTTGAAGACGATGGCCCATTCTGAATCGGACTCCTTCGCATGCAGATCAGCGATCATAACGGAGCTAATCAGCATTCAGACAGTCACCCGCAACCTGTGAGTCCACTTAACGACTGAGACACTTCACCCCCCTCACAGTTCAATACAAGCATTCAAGTACACAATGGTTCCTATGACAGTGTCGCCGGTGGCAGAATACGTAACGTAGTTAAGGCACAAAACACGCAGAGAGTATTGCTGCCCAGGGCCTGACAGCGTCCTTCCATCGCATAACCATTGGCTGACATTTGGACGAGAGGGTTGACCCAGAAGGGTTGGCTGGTCAGGAAGAATTACAACCCCCATTTTTATGTGGAAATCGGGGAGTGATAGGGGGAGGATTTTCTAGAGTGGCGCAAAAATGTCTTCATTATTTAAATGCCTACCTTTGCTTTACTATTCTGTTTTAAAATAAAACTGCTCATGTCACAATATACAGTAGAACATTGCATTTTACATATTTAAGATGGTGTTTCCATTTAGAGATTTCTATACAGTAAGTTAGTTGAACTTATCACTAAATAATACATTCAGTTTTTTTAATGTTTAATTGTTATTCACATTTTTGGACCTGTTGTGGTTACACATATATGGTGCATAGAAATGCATATTGAAAGTCAGAAATATTTTTTGTAATAATTTAAAATATTACAGTACAATAGTAGCCCTGGTTCAGGCACCATAATTTACTTATACAAGTGAAAAGCCCTTTCTTTACAACAGAACAGTAGCCGCATTTCCATTAAACTCCTTAATGCATATTTTGAAATTGTGAAACAAAAAGTAAATGAAAACGTGAATTTCGAAGAAAAACCGCTCTCAAAATTAGCAAAAACTTTTATATGCTCACGAGGTGGTTTTTCTAGTTTTCTGCCGTGCCCCTTCCACATCAGGTAAAGTGATGTACTGCCTCATTAGTTTGGAGCATAAGGCCTGACACACCCTATATACACACACCTGTGAACAGTGGGTTTGCTCACACCGAATTCTTAGTAACAACGTTGTACTCCACACGGGTAGACAGTTTAAAAAAAAAAAAAAGCACGATGTCTATGCACTTCTCCATCAGGACTGGCTTCTTTGTGTATTCTATGGCATAGGGCACAAGAGGGTATATTGCGCTGCATAATTCCATGAATGTTTAACTGCTCATCCTAAAATTTTGTACCCACAGCTCCTCAGTAAAATCACTGCAGATGATTTAAAAGAAATCCCTGATATATAGCCTCTGCCACGTATAGGGAGTTCGCTTTCCTTTTATTGTTTTCACTCGATCTTGTCGCCTCCGATTGAAAATAATCACGGCCGGTGATTGTGAACGCAGTTGAAATAATAGAACCAACACCCATCATATCGGTTTAATAGGTGATAAAACAGACTTTATTCACATAAAATCACTTATTGGCAACAGACAATCCACATTTCTGTTCTGTTGACTTGTCAAAAGTGTAACTTCTATTTTGTGCATGGAAATGTGGCTATTGTTCCATTTTGTTTTTGGTTCAGTGTTTACTAAGCATATAAATTATTGAATAATACTTAAGAGGTTTAGTTTTTTTCAGATTGGGAAAAGATTCTTAAAATGGGGGATTTGGTTTACTGAAGAAAAGGGTATTTTGACTGTAGTACATGGCAACCCTGCTGGAATGTGAAAAGAAAACCTTGATCAACACAAAAGTATTATGCAAATTCCACACTGATACTGGCTGTTAAACTGAGCTTCCTAAAGTTGTGAGGCAGCAATGAGGGCCATTGTACCATCATGTTTAGCGCACATACTGTATTTAAATATTTCATGCATGCTTACATTAACCTGTTGGTAATTGGAAAAATAAAACCATTTATGCAGTTTATTTTAAAATATTGCTGACTGTAATAATCCATCATAAAAAATACTTTCTGCATAAGAATGTGAGTTAGACAACCCCAACCTTGCAGGCATTTACAGAGTGAAACATTTTTGCAACCTAGATATTGTGAAACGTGACGTTCTTTAAACTTGATGTATGGAGATGTAAATGTTTTATGGTATGTTCATTTTCAGCAAGAGAATGTTGGATTGTAAATTTCATTGTGTGTAATGTCATGATATTGAGCAAGGATGTCAAACTCCGGTCTTAGAAGGTCACAGTGGCTGCAGGTTTTTATTTCAGCCACTTTCTTAGTAGTCTATTACTGCTGTTAATGGAACAGACTTATTTTGTCTTCATTTCCTTTTGAAGATTCAAAATCCTTCATTGTTTCCTTTCTTCCATAATCTATAGCTAAACAGTAAAGAGATGAAAAACTAGGCAAAAGATAACCAGTTAACTCAGTAATGTCCAACAGTACTGTGGTGCTATTTTCATTTCAACTAATTTCCTGTTTATCTGTTAATGAAATGCTTTTAACTTCATGGCTTGTTGGTACTCTCATTTTGCCACACCAGATATCTCCAAATCTTTTGATTTTCATTTTTTTACAAAGTGTTTTGTAGACCTAAGGTCTCAGACTTTGCTTTTTTTCTTTTAAGAGTTTTTATTGAGACAGAGATTGTATGATAGGCATATAGGTGCAAATGGGATCAAGTTTTTCTAGTTATATCTTTGTTCCCTTTTTATCTCATTATTGTTTGGCTACTGGTCAAAGAAGACTGAAACTATTAAAATGAAAGTCAACTAAAATCAAAGCAATATTGTATGTTCTATTGGCATCTTATCTGGTTACTCATGAATCTGCACCTCACCACAGAGTATACCACTGCTATTTTATAGTTTCTGCAATAAATGTTTTGGTCCAGTGCTCTGCTTTTGTCACAAATCACAAAGATATGATTGATATATGGTGACCCGGAACATTCCCTGTTTAAATGAGTGTGGTTGTGTGATTCAGTGACTCATAAGCTCTGCCCCACTAAGATCCTGTGTTTGAATTTATTAAAAAGTTTGCATGATTTATATTTTTAATCGTAAAATTGAGTTCCATACTTAATTAATGTTGGCATTTTTTGTAACACACATACTGAACTAATGAACAGCTGAGACAAAGCTTTCTTGCCCTGGGACAATTTACTGGATTGTTGTGTCAATTGATTTATAAAAGTAGACCACTGACTTGTGTATGCAATTTGTATTTATAACAAGATTTTTTTTTTTTTTGGTTAACTCTGCCCAGGGCATATCCATTGCAATATTTTACATTATATTACAACTATACACCTATACTTTAGCATATGTGTGTTTTATTTTATCAGATCTATAACCTGTTTTATTAGCTAATGTAATTTCTTCTCAGGCAGATTAATCGCCCAGTTGAACCCTCATGTTATTTGTTGGAGATTATCAATGAAGGCTTTTCATTGCATTTAATGACTCCTGTGGTGTTTATGTGATTTTTTTTTTTTCTTTTCTCTTGTCTCTTGAGTTGATTTATTGTTTGTTTACTGTTTATTGGTAGTGATTTAATATTTTGTGTTTAATCAGTTAACTGTTGTTATGGACACGTTTTGTTTGAGGATCATATGATGTTTGTGCACCCTTGTCATGTCTGCAGTCTGTCTTCTGCTACATTTTAACAGAATTATCCAGGATGAACTATGGTTTAGTGAAAGTCTCCACCCGCTCCGAGCACTGTATATTAGCTTCTTGTTTTCTAGTACAGTTTAATTTGTGCACACACTGCTGTGAAAAATAACGCTAGCCATTCTTGATACCTTCAGTTTTGCATATTTGTCACAATGAATGATTTCAGATCTTTAGACAAAATGTAATCTGTTTTTCTGGGAAATTGTCAAAGTAACTTTCACATGAATACCAGAACCCAAGGTTTCCCAGCAGAACTGGGTGCAGAGGGTGCAGACCTTTAAATATCTGGGAGTGCAGCTGGATGACAAATTGGACTGGACTGCCAATACTGATGCTCTATGTAAGAAAGGTCAGAGCAGACTATACTTTCTGAGAAGGTTGACATCCTTCAACATCTGCAGTAAGATGCTGCAGATGTTCTACCAGATGGTTGCGGCGAGTGCCTTCTTGTACGCGGTGGTGTGCTGGGGTGGCAGCATAAAGATGAAAGACGCCTCACGCCTGGACAAACTTGTTAAGAAGGCAGGCTCTATTGTAGGATTAAAGTTGGACAGTTTAACATCTGTGGCAGAGCGACGGGCCTTAAGCAAACTCCTGTCAATCATGAAGAATCCACTGCATCCACTTAACAGTGTCATCTCCAGACAGAGGAGTAGCTTCAGTGACAGACTTTTGTCACTGTCCTGCTCCACTGACAGACTAAAGAGATCGTTCCTCCCCCACACTATGCGACTCTTCAATTCCACCCGGGGGAGGAAATGCTATCATTAATTTTATTTTAATTTTTTTCTTTTTTTTCATTTTTATTACTATTTAATTTAATATTGTTTCTTTGTATCAGTATACTGCTGCTGGATTATGTGAATTTCCCCTTGGGATTAATAAAGTATCTATCTTTCTAATCTATCTAATCTATCTAATCTATCTAATCTATCTATCTATCTATCTATCTATCAGAACATTTCTCAGAGCATCACACAGCCTCCACCAACGTGCCTTCTTTTTCATTCTGCTGCCATCTCGTCCTTAGGTAAATGACACACACACACACACCCAGCTGTCCACCTGATCTATAGGAATATGTGATTCATCAGACCAGGCCACCTTCATTCACTTGCCGATTGTAGGTGTTTTTGACAAAGGACAGGGATATGCATGGGTCCAGTCTGCAAGCTACAGTCCCATTTGCAGTAAGCTGTGATGCACTGTGCGCTGACCCCTTTTTCTTATGGCCAGCATTGTTTTTCAGTAGTTTGTGCTGCAGTACCTCTTCTGTGGGATTGGACCAGACACACTGGCCTTCACTCCCCACACACATCAATAAGCCTTGATCTTGCTGGTTCAACTGTTGTCTATCTTTGGGCCATTTTTGGTAGGTACTAACTATTGCATTCTGGGAATAGCCCACAAGACCTGTTGTTTTGGAGATGCTGTGATTCAGTCATCTGGCCATCACAAGTTGGCCCTTGTCAAAGTTGCTCAGATTCTTACAGTTGCCCGTTTTTCCTGCTTCCATCACATTTCCTTCAAGAAATGACTGTTCATGTGCTGTATACTATATCCCACCTCTTGACAGATGCCACTGAAGTGAGTTAATCAATGTTATTCTTCATCTGTTAATGATTTTAACGATGTTGCTGATTGGAGTATAACACAAAGCTGGCTTTCTCACTCATTAACAAAAACACTATTTTCTGGTTATTTTAAAAAAAAACAAAAAAAAACTAAAATTTGGCAAGGTTATACTTCTTTATCATTAGACATCTGCTAAGAAAGGCCATTTGGATATGTTAGTATTTATGAGTAAAAACCCTCTTCAATAAAAAAAAAAAAACACTCCAAAATCTCAAAGATTCTTTGAGTTATTTGATTGAAATTTGCTGATGTTACAGAAAAATGAAAATTACCCAAGCTGAGTTTTATTTATTAATATTAATTTTAATAACTGTAGCTATACTAATGTACATACTCTGCACCATTGTGAGAGGGGGCTATTGCAAATGAAGGCCACGGTAGAAGTGATCATTGGGTCAAGCTGACAGCACCATTGACCAGTGGGGTGGACAAATGATAAATGAAGACATGGTTAGCAAGCACACCACAAACCTCAAGTGCCAGTACCAGGCGCTGTGACTGTTAGCATAGGTGTTCCTCCACTAGAAGCAAAAACAGAAGGAGAAGCTGAAGTGGTGTCCTCGGATCTAAGGCAAGCCGTGAGCCATAGCCTCCATTTAAACTTGACTGGTCCCCCTGGTAAGTACTGCAACATGCATTTGCATCTACAGACTTTAAAAAGAGGACTCCACCCTCAGAAATAGCTTCCAGTTACATGCACACCTACGTACTTTGAACAGGGATGCCCCACTACTCCTTTCTCTGGAATTTTTTACATATACATTCACAAATGTGGATTTTAAAGTGGGATCACATATAACTGATTAAAAACATGAACACATAATTGAGTGAAAATCTAATAATAATATGTTCTCAAATTTCACATAATTCCTCATGATTACCCATTTCAATTCAAAATAATACACTTTACTGTTAAAATGTATTATGCAATGACCATCAACAAAAGCCATATCACTAGGAAAAGCAGAAATTGGTCTACAGCAGGAATGTTTTACTCATGGACAATCGTATAGCATGTTCAAAAGTAAGCCAAAATTTGCTGAAACTTACTAATAAGGAAAGGGCTATGCATCCATTTTTTGAGGCTCAGGGACTCCACCACACTATAATAAAAACCATTGTCTACAAATGACAGAACATTTGGATCAGTGGTGAATATTTCCAGGAGAGGCTAGCTTGCCAGAATGACCTCAAGGTGTTACAGAATGTCATTGAGAATTTCAAAGAGGAGTCCATTGGAACATTCAAAGAACTACCGATCTCTCTAGCCTCCCATAACATCAGTGCTCATGACTGCACAAAAAAAGAGACTGATTAAAAATGAAGTGCATAGGAGATTAGCAATATAAAAACCTCTGTTATCGAAGAGTAATATCAGTACTTGGCTCACATTTGCAAAGAAAAAACGGAATGATCCTAAGGACTTTTTGTATCATATTCTGCATACATACAGGTAAAAAACAGAACACTTTGGATGATGTGGATCCTACTATGTCTGGCATAAAGTCAAGAACACAGTTACTGCAATATAAAATGGGGGTGGTAGTAGTATGGTGTGGGGATGCTTTGTTGCTTCAGGACCTAGAAGATGTGCAATTATTGAAGGAACCATGAATACTGAACCTTACCAAAATATTCGTAAGGAGAATGTCCAGTCCTATTCATGACATTAAGCATAAGTGGCTTATTCCTAATGGACAATGACCCAAAGCACACAAGCAAATCAACAACTAAATGGCTCGGGAGAAACCAAACTGAAGTTTTTGATCAGCTTCGTCAAAGTCCTGACTTAAACCCAACATACTGTAGATGCTGTGGTGGGACCTGAAACGAGCAGTTCATGCCGGCAGACCTACCAGTGTATCTGAATTAAAGGAGTTCTGCAAAGAAGAGTGTGCTAAAATTCCTCAATAGTATTGTGAAAAACTTTTAATTTAAAATTAAATTATGGGATGCATTTGATGGTTATTAGTGCTATTAAAAGTGCTGCAACAAAGTTTTGAAAATTTAGGGATGATTTTTCACATAGATGGGTAGGGTATTGTTCTTTGAATAAATAAAGTAATGAGTTTAAAAACTATATGTTCCCTCGTGTTCCGTTTCTCAAATTTTGCATTTTGTCTAAAGGTCTGAAATCATTCATTGTGTAAAATAGTACTTATAGAAGGTTGTTAAGAAGGTGGCAAATATTTTTTCATAGCACCTATGGAAATAAGAATGTATTATGATAATAGTTAGGCAATAATAATTGACACTTATTTTGAAATGGGCAATCAGCTTGTAACTGGCCAATCCGGTTGTCAGTTTTGTGATGTAAAGTACATTAAGCTAAGAGCATGTTCAATGTGTAAAGTTTTCAGTGAAAAGGTTTTGGTGGATTTAAAGCAAAGATGTTTGGCACAACAATTTTTGATGAGACATTTACCATGGGGTTGTACATCTCTTAGCTGAGCATGGTAACTTTAAACAGTGTAGTGAAGCAGCAAAAACACTAAAAAAAATGGTCTTGGCCAACAGTAATTGAACTGTATGAAAAGAAGCAGAAATATGACTGAGATAGTGAAAAATCTAAGTGTATTTTTAATAAAATTCTGGAGTTCATTGTTTTAGGTAACACTTTCTGTAGTGAAATGTCTGGGATCCCATAATTTAATTCAGTGCTTGGATGCACGATATATCTGACAAACAGATGATTCTTTTCAGATGTAGCACTACCAGAGATGTACAGTTCTGTGTTATCTCATATACATGCCCTCCTGAGAGGTAATACAACCTCTTTAAGTTTTAGGAGTGACAATTGGAGCTCTGATGTGAGCCCAGTGTTGTTTTTGAACTTGCAGCTCATTGGGCTGACTTTGATTTTCACTTCTGGAAAGTTACTGTATATGCACAAGGACTATCAACCCTCGACTGGCGTGTCAGTTGTGTTTCGCATGCATCATTTTTTTGTTTTTGTGTCAACAGCTGATACATTAACTGCAGTAACAGCTCAGATTTTTTTTTTCTGTTAGAAGTTTGTTTGGCACCATGCAGCGCTTTTGAGGATTGGTATTAAAGGAATTCATGTTAAAATAATCTTTTTCAGAAGGACTAGGAAAATTAGACGTAGACAGCATAAATAATGTGTCCTATTAAAAGTACAAAGCACCAAATTGCATTGTGTAAAATGGCTCACCAATCATATTTTAAGCCTGAAAGATGTCTAATTTTGAGGACTGTATGACTGATTTAAAGAACCACTACAACAACAACAACAACATTTATTTATATAGCACATTTTCATACAAACAGTAGCTCAAAGTGCTTTACATATTAAAGAATAGAAAAATGAAAGACATAATTATAAAAAATAAATCAACATTAACATCGAATAAGAGTAAGGTTCAATGGCCAGGGGACAGAAAAACAAAAACTCCAGACGGCTGGAGAAAAAAAAAATCTGTAGGGATTCCAGACCATGATACCGCCCAGTCCCCTCTGGGCATTCTACCTAACATAAATGAAACAGTCCTCTTTGGATTTAGGGTTCTCACGGAAGGGCTTGATGATGATGATGGTCACGTAGACTTCTTCCTTTTAATCCGTCCATCATTGTTGGAGCATCATGAAGCTTTGAGTAGGTGGAGGTGGCGCAGGCCACCACCACAAAGAAACCGGAAAAAGAAACAGAAAAGAGAGTAGGGGTCAGTACCGATTTTAGAGCCACCATGAATAGTTGTTATGATGAATTGAACATACAGAGTATCAGGATTAAGTTAAATTACGATTAAAATGAAGTTATAAAAAGGCCATGTTAAAGTAATGTGTTTTCAGCAGTGTTTTAAAGTGCTCTACTGTATCAGCCTGGCGAATTCCTATTGGCAGGCTATTCCAGATTTTAGGTGCATAACAGCAGAAGGCCGCCTCACCACTTCTTTTAAGTTTTGTTCTTGGAATTCTAAGGAGACACTCATTTGAGGATCTGAGGTTACGATTTGGAATATAAGGTGTCAGACATTCCGATATATAAGATGGGGGAGATTATTTAAGGCTTTATAAACCATAAGCAGAATTTTAAAGTCAATTCTGAATGACACAGGTAACCAGTGTAGTGACATCAAAACTGGAGTAATGTGTTCTGATTTTCTTTTCCTAGTTAGGATTCTAGCAGCTGCATTCTGCACTAGTTGCAAACGATTTATATCTTTTTGGGTAGTCCTGAGAGGAGTGCGTTACAGTAATCTAGTCGACTGAAAACAAACGCGTGAACTAATTTCTCAGCATCTTTCAGTGATAAAGAGGTCTAACTTTACTTATGTTTCTTAAGTGAAAAATGCTGTCCTAATGATCTGATTAATATGTGATTTAAAATTCAGATTACAGTCAACAATCACCCCTAAGCTTTTTACCTCCGTCTTGACTTTTAATCCTAATGTATCCAGTTTATTTCTAATAGCCTCATTGTATCCATTATTGCTGATCACTAAAATTTCAGTTTCTCTTTATTTAACTTGAGAAAATTACTATTCATCCATTCTGAGATACTAGTCAGACATTGTGTTAGTGAATCAATAGAATCGGGTCATCAGGTGCTATTGATAAGTACAGCTGTGTGTCATCAGCATAGCTGTGGTAGCTCACGTTGTGCCCTGAGATAATCTGACCTAACGGAAGCATGTAGATTGAGAATAACAGCGGACCCAGGATAGAGCCTTGTGGAACACCATATTGGATATCATGTGTCTTCGAGTTGTAATTCCCACAACTAACAAAATATTTTCTCCCTGTCAGGTAGGATTCAAACCAATTTAAGACACTGCCAGAGAGGCCCACCCATTGACTAAGGCGATTTCTAAGAATGTTGTGATCAATGGTGTCAAATGCAGCACTCAGATCTAAGAGGATGAGAACAGATAAATGGCCTCTGTCTGCATTTACCCGCAAGTCATTTACTACTTTAACGAGTGCAGTTTCTGTGCTGTGATTTGTTCTAAAACCTGACTGAAATTTATCAAGAATAGCATGTTTATTTAGGTGGTCATTTAACTGCATAATGACTGCCTTCTCTAGAACTTTACTTAAGAAGGGCAGTTAGAGATGGGTCTAAAATTTTCAAGAGCGAGGGTCAAGATTATGTTTCTTAAGTAGGGGTTTAACTACAGCAGTCTTAAGACAGTCTGGGAAGACCCCAGTATCTAGTGACGAATTTACTATGTCAAGAACATTATCAATTAGCACGCCTGATACTTCTTTGAAAAACCTTGTTGGTATCGGGTCAAGGACGAGGTGGAGGGTTTTAATTGAGATATTATTTTTTGTAAATCAGGTAAATCTATCCTAGTGAAAGAGTTTAATTTGTTTATAACAGGATGTTGGGGTTTAGGGGATCCTTAGTGGTGGGGAGATATACTATGTTATTTCTAAAATCATTAATTTTTGATTGAAGAATACAGCGACAGCCTCACAGGTTTCACTGGAAGCACTTAGGAGGCATTCCTTTGAGCTACCTGGGTTTAGTAGGTGATCAATTGTTGAAAATAAGACTCTAGGATTACTAGCATTGTTATTTATAATATTAGAGAAATAGCAGCGTCTCTCAAGACGGACAGTGTTATTGTATTCTGTTATTTTGACTTTTAATATTTCGTGGTGGATAGTAAGTTTAGTCTTCCTCCATTGACGCTCAGCTCTACGGCATGTTCTCTTTAAATCAGACACTCTTTGGGTCTTCCATGGTATACCAATGCTAGAAGATTTTTTCACTGTCTTTTCAGGTGCAACTATGTCAACAGCAGCTCTCACTTTAGAATTAAATCTTTCCACCTTACTATTTACATTGTCCTCGCTATTATAGCTGGCACTATAAACGGACTGATTGCTTAAAATGTTTGTAAGTTTTAAAGCTGCTGCCGAATCAAAGAAGCGTTTTTTAACAATATGCTTCTCATGAGTGTTTTTTATCATTATTTCTATATTAAAAAGTAGAAGAAAATGGTCTGATAGACCAATATCAATGATCTGTTTTATATCAACTTTCAGTCCTTTAGTAATCACTAAGTCTAATGTATGACCTGCTTTATGTGTAGGCTGATTTATGAGTTGTCTCAAATCAAAAGAATCCAGGAGGTTCATAAATTCTTTTACTTTTAGATCACACTGATTATCTATATGAAAATTAAAGTCGCCAACTATTAGGAGTGTGTCATAATTAGTAATTAAAATTGACATTAAGTCAGAGAATTCCTCAAAAAACGACGCGTTATATTTAGGAGGTCTATACACGGATAGTATTAGAACTTGAGAATCTCCATGAATAACAACGCGAGATACTCAAAGGACTTGAACTTACCAAAACTGACATCTTTACATTTTAATCGCTCGAGTAAATGTTAGCCAATCCGCCCTTTTCCCTGGCGGTTTGAATGAGTAAAACTGTAATCCGGAGGCAGATTCGATTAAAACTGACGCGCATCTGAATTCAGCCATGTTTCATTTAGTGCAATAAGATCTATTTTTATCACTAATAAGATCGTTGATAAAAACGTTTTGTTAGTTAAAGCTCTGACATTTAATAGTGCCATATTTAATGTTTCGGAGGTGCAGAGATGAGTACTATGTGCGTTATTGTTATTTGGAATAGGAACTAAATTATTATTATTAGCGCTCTGTGTATATTTTTTGTTTAATCTGCGATCTGTTTTTATAGTTTTAATACATTGTTCCTCTAAAATAGTGATTTTAATTAGATTATTGGAGTTTATGCCGTATTTCCTAGGTTTTCTACGTGCATTGAGATTGCTTATTACAGTATTAATGGTGTGAACTTTAACGGAAGACTCTATTAAACATTCATCATGTCCTGGCACAGCAGTATTATTTCGGAAGGGGTTAAGAGCAGAGATAGATAGTCAAGAAAAACGAATTACCTTCGATATGTTTTCGGAGAGGACCCGGGCGCCGAAACTGTTCGGATGCAGGCCATCACGCTTGAAGAGACGCGGCCTTTCCAAAAAGAGATTCCAATTGTTGATGAAGCCGACATCCTTCTTCTTGCAGAAACCCTGTAGCCAGTTGTTCAACCCTAGCAGACGACTGTAGTACTCGTTGGATCGTCTGACGAGAGGTAGTGGACCCGAAACGAAGATCTTTGCCGATGGGGTCCTCTCCTTCGTGTCTCTAATCAGAGCTGCGAAGTCAGCCTTCAGGATTTCTGATTGTCGGTGCCTTATATCGCTTACGCCGGCATGCAAGACGATTGATCCAACTGCCCTCTCCTTGTGTTTCTCGTAGACTGCTGGCGCACGTTTCATTACATCTCGGACACGAGCACCGTATTTAGTATTTTCCTCTTTCTGATTGTTTTTAACAGAAATTACAAGTGCTTCACTGCTCATTCATGGACCTGCCCTTACATTAAAAGTTTATTTTCAGGATAAAAAGTTCAGATAAATAAATTTTTCTCAGTGTATAAATACATTCATGCTTTCTTTTTTTACTGAGTATACTTAGAAATATTGCATTTACCTCGGCCATTAAACATATAGAATTTGTAGTTGTTGAAAGGAAAATCGTATGTCTTTGATTTTTATTCACTAGGAAAAATATTCTTTCTTTCAGAGTGAGAGAGCTGAGGACTTTAGTGGACCTTACTGATCCAGAAGAAGGTTCATTAGTTAAGTCTCAAGACAAGGTCTGTAATTTGTTTGTTAAACTTTTCTTATATTGGTCTGATATGAGATTCTGAGCACTATTCCATTGAATATTTTGCAATTATACCACTTTGCCTTTCTTTAGTTACCATATATCAACAACCTCTGGTTATAGTTATAACTATTAACTATCTTTACTGTCTTCAGAGTTGTAACAGCAATTGGGTCGTTATCTTAAGTGTGTTTATCTTGCAGGCTTTGGAGTCAAGGGAAATCTGGAAGTCAATATTTTCAGCAGCCCAGCCTTGCCAACTGAATAATGAATGATGGAAAAGGTAATACTCAAGATGCGGAAATTCTTCCTCAGGAGAAGATTGAAGGCATTCTCCCAGACTCCATTTCCCTGAGTGACTCTGATTCAGAGGACTCTACTCCTAACTATGGTGCAGAAGTGGAGAACTCCTCCTCTGATTCTTCAGATGGGGAAGGCTTGGCTAGTGACCAACCACTGTCCAAATCAGGCTCCGCAGAGAGAGTGAAGAAGCCTTTTCAATTACAAGGCACCAGTATCGGATTCTCCTTCCGCAGCAAAAACATATTTGATGGTTTAGAAAGTGCTGCAAAGATCAAAGTTCCCTCACTGGGAGATGACAATGTTGTTGATGGTCCTTTTGTACGCCCACTTTTACCCCAGGCTAAAAAAAATACAGAACCTAAATATGCTCATTCAGTTCCGGATTACGTTACACACCCAGAACGGTGGACCAAGTATAGTCTTGAAGGTGTCTCAGAAACCTCTTGCAGGAAAAATGCTATGGTAGCCCATGAGTTTATTGAAAGTCTCCAGAAGAGACAAGCTTCAGGTGATGATCCTCAGTCACTACCTTCATTTAAAAAAGATCATCTTTGTGCATCTGGTTCCAGGGTCATCTTTTCCAAACGCAGTAAACCCCCTGTGAACACTGAGAAAGAAGATGAGAAAGAAAGTGAATCTGGGAAGTCTGACCATGGTAGAGATGATTCAAAGAAGAAGATTGAATTGTTGCATCTAGAAAATCAACAGGAGGAGAGCGTGCATGGTAGTGTGGAGAGAAGCCGGTCAGAATTGGAAATAAGGAAGAGGAAGGCTGAAGATGAAATGGCAGTAGAAACAGTGGGATTTCATACGGGACGAAAAATGAACAGAAAAAACATTAGAAGACAGGAATCTGAAGAGGATGAAGACTAGCAAAAACATCCTTTACCTATAGAAGCACTCTCCAATGTGGGCTCATTTGTTTATTAAATGTATCTTTAATCAATGACCTATGTTGACCCACAATTGTGTCAGTGTTTATTAAAAATATTTTTTCCTTTAGTAGTGTTCTCATGTTTGTTTTTTCTGAAATGTTTGTTAATGTAAAGTTGTTTTTTTTTCCGCTCCAGAATTATACAGTGGAATTTGTATAGATAGATAAATAGTTTTTCATCCTCTCAGATATTTTATATGTGTTTCTCTGTGTATACCAGTTTCCACCAACAACCCCAATACATATATATTTAGATTGACTGATAACCATAAATCAGTTGAATATGAATGCAGTCATCTGTGGAGTGACATTTAATGCTGGATTGGTTTGTCAGTGCTTCATGAGGATGCCCAAAATTGTTTTTGTTTTAGCATGAACCTTTATTGGAATGTGTGGGTTTGAAAAATGAGTGATAATGAACATTATGTATTCAGCAGTTGCAAGACAACCTGGAAGAATAACTTTTGATTTCCATTTATTGTCACTTTCTTATGACTAGACTTTTACTACATATTCAGCCCCTCCAAGTATATATCTCAGAAATGTTGTTTGAAGCAAGAAAATATACTGACACTGCTCCATTGTAAAAAGTTGCAGTGCACAAAGCAAGTAACTAAAGTATATGTATATGTATTATGAATATTTTTTTGTATACTTTATTGCAAAAATGTTAATGTTTTCAGTTATTTTATTTTTGTAATGCTTCTTTGCTACAGGAATACATTGTGCTTAAAATTGCTTCAAGACTGTGAAATATCTTCACAGACATCATTAAAACCACTTACACACTTAACATTCCTTGTATGAACATCTGTTTCAAGAAGTAATTTTCTGTTTGATCCTAAATTGTTGCTGACATCTATTTACCATTTTAATTAATGCTAATTAAAACTACATTGTGTGGTTTTTAATTTTTAATATATCCCCATTGTGCTTGGGTCATAATTTTGACATTTTTACTGATACACATTACATATTTTAGGTATTGCTGAACACAGCTTGACAAGTTTCATAGTGATGTCTCTGTGTGAGAAACAAGATGTAAGTCTGTGAACATGATATCTTGGAACCTAATCACTCAGACTGAGTCAAAGTTGGCATATTTTCTAAAATGCTAGAAGCCTGCTAATTTTTTGAGCAAAATTGCTCCAGTAGATTTTGCCTTATAGTATGTATTTTCACATACACTGTTTGTAGGCATATTGGTCAAATTGCTGGTCAGATTGTAGGTTTCCCAATACAGGGTGAGTCAAATTATGTTAACACTAATGGTACTGCTATGTATACACTTATATATAATTTTTCTGTGAACAATTTATGTGCATCATATGGTACGTGTGTTGAACATGATGGCAAACAGGTTAAGAAATTCCTTTTAAATCATCTTACACATATGAAGTATATGTGAATAAATTGTTTCCACCATTTAAATGTTAACATAATTTTGACTTGCCCTGCATTTTCAATAAAACATTTGAGGAAGTCTGAGTGGAGACTGTGCAATATAACATGAATTATTCAGGCTTATATAATAATTGTACTGTACTCTATGAAATTTTACATATCATTTAGTACCCAATGAATATATACTGCTCAAAAGAATTAAAGGAACACTTTTTAATCAGAGTATAGCATAAAGTCAATGAAACTTATGGGATATTAATCTGGTCAGTTAAGTAGCAGAGGGTGTTGTTAATCAGTTTCAGCTGCTGTGGTGTTAATGAAATTAACAACAGATGCACTAGAGGAGCAACAATGAGATGACCCCCAAAACAGGAATGGTTTAACAGGTGGAGGCCACTGACATTTTTCCCTCCTCATCTTTTCTGACTGTTTCTTCACTAGTTTTGCATTTGGCTACAGTCAGTGTCACTACTGGTAGCACGAGGTGATACCTGGACCCTACAGAGGTTGCACAGGTAGTCCAATTTCTCCAGGATGGCACATCAATACGTGTCATTGCCAGAAGGTTTGCTGTGTCTCCCTGCACAGTCTCAAGGGCATGGAGGAGATTCTAGGAGACAAGCAGTTACTCTAGGAGAGCTGGAGAGGGCCATAGAAGGTCCATAACCCATCAGCAGGACCAGTATCTGCTCCTTTGGGCAAGGAGGAACAGGATGAGCACTGCCAGAGCCCTACAAAATGACCTCCAGCAGGCCGCTGGTGTGAATGTCTCTGACCAAACAATCAGAAACAGACTTCATGAGGGTTGCCTGAGGGCCCAAATGTCTACGCCCTGTGCTCACTGCACAGCACCGGGGAGCTCAATTGGCATTTGCCATAGAATACCAGAATTGGCAGGTCCACCACTGTCGTCCTGTGCTTTTCACAGATGAGAGCAGGTTCACCCTGAGTATATGTGAAAGACGTGAAAGGGTCAGGAGAAGCCATGGAGAATATTATGCTGCCTGTAACATCGTTTAGCATGACTGGTTTGGTGGTGGGTCAGTGATGATCTTGGAGCCATATCCATGGAGTGATTCACAGACCTCTACAGGCTAGACAACGGCATCTTGACTGCCATTAGGTATCAGGATGAAATCCTTGGACCCATTGTCAGACCCTACGCTGGTGCAGTAGGTCCTGGTTTCCTCCTAATGCACGACAATGCCCGGCCTCATGTGGCAAGAGTATGCAGGCAGTACCTGGAGGATGAAGGAATTGAAACAATTGAATGGCCTTCACGATCCCCTGACTTAAACCCAATAGAACATATGTGGGACATTATGTTTCGGTCCATTAGGCGCCGCCAGGTTGCTCCTCAGACTGTACAACAGCTCAGGGATGCCCTCATACAGATCTGGGAGGAAATGCCACAAGACACCATCCGTCGTCTCATTAGGGGCATGCCCCGACATTGTGAAGCATGCATACAAGCTCGTGGGGGCCACACAAGATACTGAAAAGCATTTTGAGTAGCAGAAATTAAGTTTTTGAAAAAATGGACTAGCCTGCCACATCTTCATTTCACTCTGATTTTAGGGTGTCTACACAATTGAGCCCTCTGTGGGCAGAAAACTTTTATTTCCATTAAAAGACTTGGCATCCTTTTGTTCCTAAGACATTGCCCTGTCGATATTTGTATAGATATCCAACTTCATATTGAGATCTGATGTATCTAATGTGTTTCTTTAAAGTGTTCCTTTAATTTTTGTGAGCAGTGTATATATAAAATTAATTTGTATGGAACATTTAATTCTTATTTCAGAAAGTTTCCAATGAATGTAGATTACACTTTTTTAAATAGTAGATGGTCTTATTAAAGCTTCTGAATCTATATAATTCACTAAGGGCACGCAAGACGCATGCAAGACAGTTCTGACTGAGAGCCACTCCCTCCAACTGTATGGGATACGCACAACAGGGCCACGCCCGCCAACTCTAACACCATGGGGTACGCATGACACAGCCCCACCCGCCAACTGTAACCCTCCTCCCGCATCCACCGTCGTACTCGAGGCATGTGCACTGCCTGCTCATGTGCCCGCACGCAACAACTCACCAAACACAGCCTCAGTCGCTTTCGTCTGTGCTACAGTCCACATGCACCTCTGAGCCACGTTGACTTTAAATTGTTCTTTTCAGTTCTGGCTGCTTTTCTATATATATAATCGACCGAGTCACCCGACCATGGGGTACGCATGACAGAGCCCCGACCGCCCACTCTAACCCTCCTCCCGCGTCATTGGGAACGCACGACAGAGCCCCGCCCGCCAACTCTAACCCTCCTTATACGTCCACTCTCGCTCTCGAATCATGTGCACTGCTTTCTCATGTCCCCACCCCCAACACGTCACCAAACACATCCTCACTCGCTTTAGTCTGTGCTACAGTCCACTTGCAGCTGTGAGCCACGTTGACTGTTCACGTTGATAATTATGCGGCGTATGTTATGCCGCAGGTTGGCTAGTATAAGTGAATTTAACATGGATAAAATTTGCTACCAAAGAACTTTACTATTCTGATAAACACTTTACTGTCCATCAGAGCAGTTAAGTGTGATCTGTATAGTCTAAGGGTGTCTAACAACCATAGTTGCAGTGGTTTGTATACCTGGTATGGGACAGCCAGAAAATGTGATTTTGGTGAGAACTTTCTTATAAGTGCAATTTAAAATGGTAGTTTCCATCATAACAAGAGACCAAGTTAAAGACCGAGTTTTAACGTTGACCTTTCACCTCAATCGATAGGATGAGATTTGAAAAAATAATAATCAGACCTATGAAAAATTGCATTTTTATGTTCATAAGTTTGGCTAATGAGCTAAGTTAATTTTTTATATACATTGCATATTATTTTTTTAAGTCAAAGTAGCAAATCAGCAGTGACCCATAAAACACCAAACAGAAATTCATGTGGATATAATGAAGTGGAGAAGGCAGGTCATCACAAGTATGTATTTCTTATATATCTTAATTTCCCAGCTGGCTGCTTACAGCAGCATAATATAAAACACAGAAACCAAAGGTGTATTTCCAAGTCTGATGTTTTTACTCAGTCTCTCCTAATATACTCTTCAATGAAAAATTCCATCACAAAAGATGGATGAGTGTTAAGTACATTGCCAAGGAAACCTTTACCTTGCCACAGAGAACTCCAGGGTCATTTAGATACAGAAAGAAGTTTCCCAGTGGATTGTTACTGCTTCAGTGGATTTCCACATGGAAGTGAAGATAATATGTCTCTTAAGGGTTATAACATTATATCCTGGCAGAAGCAAGTATAGAATGAAAGCTTCAGAAGTTATGTCAAGAAGAGATGAGAACACAGGCCAAAATGTATCGAAAAGGGCCTGTGCTGCTTTGGAACACAAAGGTGACATAAAGAGTCTGATGCCATTTTGGATTTGTAATGAAAATGAATGGGAAGATAATTAAGTTTTTAGAGCAACAAAAATGTTTTGGTGTGTTCAGTCACATGACCGGTAAGATCATGCCACCATGCTATTAGTAATAAGTAATGGACACTGTGCAATAGACAGTAAACAAAAGGGTAGGGTTTGCACGGAAATATAAAAGTAAAGGCAGGTTTCAGTGAAGATTTTTGGGGCAAGCTGGAGCAGTATATAGAAAATAAAAGGGATTAAAGGTAGGTGAAAATCTTTGAAGATGTACATCTTTGTGCTGACAGAAAAAATGAATGAGGGAGTAAAGAATGAAGCAGCCTCCTGCAATAAGAACATATCACCTAAGAGGGTATTTAATAAATTAATTCTCTGAAGCAAACCCAGCATTTCTCAAGCCAAAAGAGTGATCAAAAACACATTTTTTTCACTACCTTGTTTCTTTATAATATTTTCTACAAAGCTCAGAGGCAGTTTAATGAGCACATCTGTCATTTATAACATGACCTTTATGATTCTGTGGGTCACACATCATCATAGTGACTAGACACACCAAACTAGAATACCCACGAATAATATAGAAAAGAGAAAAAAGCTTAGATACTTATTTTATTTTTTTGTTTCAATATGTATTTTGTTTATAAATTGAAGTTAAAATTTATCATGGCACCAGAGAGTGATAATATATTGCATGTCGATTAGACACACAAGGACAGACTACTCTGTATTCTATTACTTTGACTAGTAAATAAGTGACATGTACCAGTTTAGAATAATTCTCAAATCAAATTCTGTAGAATGTTAGGTTTAAAATGTATAAGAAGTGGCACGTGGTGCAGTGGTTATCATTACTGCCTCATAGATCCAGCATACTGGAAATGAATCCTCCAGCAAACATGTCTGCATTGGGATGATTTCTGATTCTGGTGTGGCTCCATATGTTATTATAGGTGGACACTATGAAGGACTGGTCAGGTTTCTGCCTAGTGCTACCAGAGTAGACAGTGACACCCAGCAACACTTGATATGGCTTAAGTAAGTTTGAGAATATTGTGTAAATGAATTAGGCCAAGAATTAATTTTGCATTTTCTCAATATTTGCAATAATAATAATAATAAAGGGTTATGAGGGGTTGTTTGAGCTTTGTAGAAAGTTGAAGGAGAGGGGCTGTGAATTTATATACCTTTAATGTGCAGCATTGTGCTCATCTAAACAGCTTCAGTGGTGGTCAAATGAGAGCAGCAGAGTTGACTTGGATACACTTAAGTAGGAAATAAAAAGATATGATTAAGATTTAAGTGGAGAAAAATAAAAAAGATAAAAGAGAAATTAGCTAATATACAAATAAGTTTAAGGGAAATAGAACTGATTCAAATGAAGTGATTTTATACGCGTAACATTTTCACAAATTACAGGCAGAACTGCTAATGTCTCCAACACAAGAAGAATCCTCCACTTGAACCCAGAGCAACAACAATGCAACAACTCTACGCAATGTCAGGCATCATCTTTAAAGGCTTGGTATCGTAAAGTTATTTATCTTTGCCAAAATAAATTAGAACTCAAAATAACCAATAATCCGCCAGCCTTTCAATGTTATATGTTCGTCTGTCTTGTAGTAATGTGTTTATGTCCTGTCTTTTATTTATATATATATATTTTTTTTATATGTATTATATATATATGTATGTGTGTGTGTACTATATCTACTGTATGTACAGTGGTGTGAAAAACTATTTGCCCCCTTCCTGATTTCTTATTCTTTTGCATGTTTATCACACAAAATGTTTCTGATCATCAAGCACATTTAACCATTAGTCAAATATAACACAAGTAAACACAAAATGCAGTTTTTAAATGATGGTTTTATTATTTAGGGAGAAAAAAAATCCAAACCTACATGGCCCTGTGTGAAAAAGTAATTGCCCCCTTGTTAAAAAATAACCTAACTGTGGTGTATCACACCTGAGTTCAATTTCGTAGCCACCCCAGGCCTGATTACTGCCACACCTGTTTCAATCAAGAAATCACTTAAATAGGAGCTGCCTGACACAGAGAAGTAGACCAAAAGCACCTCAAAAGCTAGACATCATGCCAAGATCCAAAGAAATTCAGGAACAAATGAGAACAGAAGTAATTGAGATCTATCAGTCTGGTAAAGGTTATAAAGCCATTTCTAAAGCTTTGGGACTCCAGCGAATCACAGTGAGAGCCATTATCCACAAATGGCAAAAACATGGAACAGTGGTGAACCTTCCCAGCAGTGGCCGGCCGACCAAAATTACCCCAAGAGCGCAGAGACGACTCATCCGAGAGGTCACAAAGACCCCAGGACAACATCTAAAGAACTGCAGGCCTCACTTGCCTCAATTAAGGTCAGTGTTCACGACTCCACCATAAGAAAGAGACTGGGCAAAAACGAGATTTCCAAGACGCAAACCACTGCTAAGCAAAAAGAACATTAGGGCTCGTCTCAATTTTGCTAAGAAACATCTCAATGATTGCCAAGACTTTTGGGAAAATACCTTGTGGACTGATGAGACAAAAGTTGAACTTTTTGGAAGGCAAATGTCCCGTTACATCTGCCGTAAAAGGAACACAGCATTTCAGAAAAAGAATATCATACCAACAGTAAAATATGGTGGTGGTAGTGTGATGGTCTGGGGTTGTTTTGCTGCTTCAGGACCTGGAAGGCTTGCTGTGATAGATGGAACCATGAATTCTACTGTCTACCAAAAAATCCTGAAGGAGAATATCCGGCCATCTGTTCGTCAACTCAAGCTGAAGCGATCTTGGGTGCTGCAACAGGACAATGACCCAAAACACACCAGCAAATCCACCTCTGAATGGCTGAAGAAAAACAAAATGAAGACTTTGGAGTGGCCTAGTCAAAGTCCTGACCTGAATCCAATTGAGATGCTATGGCATGACCTTAAAAAGGCGGTTCATGCTAGAAAACCCTCAAATAAAGCTGAATTACAACAATTCTGCAAAGATGAGTGGGCCAAAATTCCTCCAGAGCGCTGTAAAAGACTCATTGCAAGTTATCGCAAACGCTTGATTGCAGTTATTGCTGCTAAGGGTGGCCCAACCAGTTATTAGGTTCAGGGGGCAATTACTTTTTCACACAGGGCCATGTAGGTTTGGATTTTTTTTTACCCTAAATAATAAAAACCATCATCTAAAAACTGCATTTTGTGTTTACTTGTGTTATATTTGACTAATGGTTAAATGTGTTTGATGATCAGAAACATTTTGTGTGACAAACATGCAAAAGAATTAGAAATCAGGAAGGGGACAAATAGTTTTTCACACCACTGTATATATACTGTATATAATATACAGTTATCATATTTCTGTAATACTTGTGTTTATCAATAAATTGCATTATTCTGTTTCTTAAAACAAGCGTGCTTAGTTACCTTGATACAAGTCTAAAGGCTGGAGACCTGCATCCTACAATAGAGAAAGGTAAGGTAAAGAAAGTACCAAATTTATACTGAATTTTTGGATTGTTACCATCATTGATGAAGGCTAACCTCCTGATTCATTTCAGCAAAATAATTATAATTGAATACAATCAGTCTTCATTTTAAAAAATTAAAAGACTTTCCACTTCAGTACAAGAATCAAAGCAAGAAAGACAGAAAACAGATTAGTGGAAAAAATAAAATAAAGAAAACCAGAGATTCTTTTCAGTGTTCAAGCAATAATGGTAGTTATTGGGTTATATCCACAGTCTTAGAAGATAAATGCTTATGCTCTGTCCTGCTGGCTTAGTCATTGTGCTGATGGTGTCATCTGGCACATCCTTACCAAGCTGTGGTCTTGCAACCCATGAATGCATCAATAACTACAGGTGCTCAAAATAGCACCACCTATACCGAAAACAACATGGTACTGCAGGACAATATGTTTCATTTTCAACCTTCTTAAAAATCCATTTGATTTAAAAAACAATGTGACAACCAAATTCATTTTCAACTCTCCTAAAAACACACCAAATTTAATAAATAATGTGACAACCAAATTCTTCTAAAACCAAGTCTCCATTATTTTTAGAGGCTAAGGACAAATTGTATAAAATTACAACCCCAGACTGTGACCACCATCAGTCACAAAAGCAACATGGTGTATAATTGGTTACAGAAAAAGTTAAAAGTAGTAGATAAAGAATTGCAAGATTACTAACCATCACAACCTGCAAGGTCTTTCTCAGTTGATGGATCACACTGTGATATTTCTTGCCACTTGTTCCAATCCCAGGCTGCTTCAGGCCATAATTATCAATCAGAAACCTGACATATGGTGTGATGTACCTGTGTGGCAAATTGAAAGGCCAATCTGTTGCTGCACACGTGTAATGGGAGCATCTGCACAGCACTGCTAAGACAAGCATGATGACACCAGCACCTGGGGAAGTGCAGTTGCTGACATCCTCTCGTTTCACCTATAGAGCAGAGTACGAGTCCTACAACGGATGCTGACATCACTTCCAGCCCGGTCCAAGAGATCCAGATCTTCTTTCCTGTATTGAAAGACACTTGATGTCCATGATCTTCTTCTGGACATTTCTTTTCATCTTGGCTTCTTTTGCATTAAACAGAGTCCTGATTATTCCCCAACAATGGTATATCCATGTTGTTATTTTGTTATAGTATTTTTTTAAAGAACAAACAGATTCTGCTTTAGAGATTGTTCCTTCATCTGTAAGACTCTGAATTAGTTTAAAACTCATTTTGCATAATGCATGTTCAATTAGGTCCATCGATGTGCTATGTGATAAACATAACAGGGTCCTAAATTTTGCCTAATTAGACTCCAGCTATAAAACACATCTCCTGACTACTTTATAAATAGTTCGACAATTACCAGAACATGCAGAAGTTCTGTTTGGGTGGAAGGTCCCATTTTCTTACAAACAGTCCTTCATAATCCAGAGAAACTAATTGTGTTGTCATCTTTTAAAAACACAAGAGCAAGTTTTGATGACATGAGACCAATCAGCATGGCACAATTTAGTTTCTCCAAGTGCTACTTATAAATGCACTATTTTGTAACTGTATTTACAAGACTCTGTTCAAAGAAACATTTTCTAAATATCCATCCATCCATCCATTTTCCAACCCGCTGAATCCGAATAGGGTCACGGGGGTCTGCTGGAGCCAATCCCAGCCAACACAGGGCACAAGGCAGGAGCCAATCCTGGGCAGGGTGCCAACCCACTGCAGGACACACACAAACACACCCACACACCAAGCACACACTAGGGCCAATTCAGAATCGCCAATCCACCTAACCTGCATGTCTTTGGATTGTGGGAGGAAACCGGAGCGCCGGAGGAAACCCACGCAGACACGGGGAGAACATGCAGACTCCACGCAGGGAGGACCCGGAAAGCGAACCCGGGTCCCCTAACTGCGAGGCAGCAGCGCTACCTAAATAGCGCTTTTCTAAATATGTTTGTAAAATTTACCCATAATCCTGTCCTGAACCATCTTTGTGAATTTCCAGCGTCTGACTCTAAGTTATTTGTCAATCCTCTTGAATTAATGCCATCTGTAGTTCTCTCTTTAATTGGTTTATCCATCCATTTTCACACACCCTTAAACAACATACAGTCAACTGACCTATCATGGTTATCTTTGGGATGTGGGTGGAGCCACAGAGACATGGGGAGAATATGCAAACTCCACACAGAATGGGAGTAGCTGGGACTCAAACCAGACTCTTAAAAACATGACGCTGCAGTGGTAGTGGTACAGTGCTTTTGTCTGCCATGAGTCCCTGCTCTTTGTTAAAGGTACAATGAATGACGTGGTTACTCATTTATTTAACTGTGTTGTAAACCTCATTTGACCTTGCAGGTTGTAACTATTTGACTATTGAGCTATTTGTGGCCGTGAGAATAAGTGAGATTTCTCATTTTTTCACAGACTTGATTTACTGAGAATGACCTTGGCCATTAGATAAGCTTAGCAATTCTCATTCTCTGTGATGATTTGTTTATGTATGAAATGAACTGAAAGAGCTTTGTATCTCTTTTGATATGCTGAACTCATATCTACTGTACATATGATTTGCTTATGGAAGCATTGTATGGCTTCTTAATCTAATTCAGGTCAAATAACCTGATATACATATCTATAGGACATGGCAGAGAAAACAGAGTACATGATGTAAAGCACACACAGGCTCAGAACCACCATACAAACTCCACACAGAAAGTCTCCAGGCCCAGATTTGAACATTTGAGTCTTCAGGAGACATGCAGCAGCGGCAGTACAAACCACTGGGCCACGTGTTTATGTAAATAATATATTGATGAAAAAGGGGCCAGATCAAGCCCATTTTTGAAATCTGTGATTTAGGAAAAGAATCCTTGCCACATAGTGTACTCTTGTATTGTTTAAGACTGATGTTTCTGTATTTTGTAATCGTCAAAACCAAATTGAAAAACCTTAAAAATAATATACTGTTAGACTCGTCTTGATATCTAGTTATGCAAGATGTCAAGCATTTTGTAGTACCTTCATTTTTGTCCCTCTAGACCCCAAAACCCTCATCTGTAGGCTGTTTTTGGACCTTATTATATGCAAGAAGTTACACCCTTATGACAAAGAGTAAAACAATAGGCTTCTTTAGCAAAAATGACTTTAATTATTCTTTACATTTATATAGCACTTTCCTCATTACTCAAAGCACTCCATGTAGGGAAGACCCAGGATTTGAACCCATGCCCTCCTTACTATGAGGCAGCAACACTGCCATTGCGCCACCTGAATCGCACATTTTAAAATTTCAAACTATTCTTGTTTATTATATAGGTATACCTCATGAAGCAAATAATCTTTTCTTCTCTAATTCTTGTGATCTCTGTGAATATAGATGACTAACGTGAATTCAGACTTTTTGTTTTGGTACAAATTTCTTTATAGGTTAGATCAGGTTTTCATTGATTGGGTCTATTAATTACTGTTTCACTGACGCCTTTATCTTAAATGACTTACAACATTTGAGATACAATTGGTTACATTTGTTTTTCCAATTGGAGCACAGGCAAGTGAAGTGACTTGCTCATGGTCACACAGTGTCAGTAGCAGGATTTGAACCCACAGCCTCAGGGTTTGAAGTCCAAAGCCTTAAACACTGCTCCACATAGCCTCCCCAGTCTATAAAGCTAAGGAATATTAAAGAGTGCAATTGCCTCACAGCTCCAGAATCCTGAGTTCAGATCACATTTTGTGCACTGTTTGTGTGGTGTTCTCAAGTTCTCCCTGTGGTAGTGTGGGTTTTTCACCAGAATCGGCTCTCACATCCCAAACAAGTGCAGGCTGGGTCAGTTGGTATCTCTAAATTTCTTCAACGTTGGATGTGTGCATGGGAGTGCCATACGGTGGGTGTGTTGCCTCTGCTCCAGACTGTACTTGTCACTTTTTTCGGATTAAAGGCATAAAGTAATTACATTTGGAAGTTAATAAGACAGCGGGTGAGTAGCTTGAACTGAAAACTTGCTTATTCCTGCCTTTTACCATGAGAGGTAAATGCACCAGAAGTCTTGGCCATTGCAGAGAGTCTTCTCCTCCCAAAGTAAAACAAATTTCTCAGAACTAATAAAGGGTACCGTAAAACACGGGGCTTGTGACTATGGAATTAAGTCAAAATACCTTTGTGATCCAAAGGCAAAGTCGGAAGCAGCTGGCACAGCTACTGGCACTGTTCTGTCTAACACTGTTGCAATGTGTTGATGCCACTTGCTGTTTTTTCTTTTTTTACCCTGGATGCAGTTGTCCTGCATTGGTCTTTATTGGGTCCCATTCTATTAGAATGTTTTTATGTACTTTCTCCAAGAAAACTTGATGTTGAAATGTTATCTTGGTCACCACTATAAACTATGTGGGTCAAGTAACATTTAAAAAGCAATATCATTTTTGGGTGGAGTGTTTCTTTAAACACTGGATTAACTAGGGTCAGTAAATGGATGGTGTCACACACGTGTGCATGGGAGGCAGCTAAAGGGCTTGAGTAAGGGTAATTCCAAATCATACCGGGATGTGGCAGAGTGCACTGACTCTTTTTCTCCCTTTCCTGCAGACCTTTCACGGGAGATTCACTTCTGGGTCCGAGCCTATGGAAGAAGACCGTGCCGGCTCCGGTCCCTGTGATGTCACATCCGGGCTCAAGCCTATGCCTGAAGACCCTTATGAGCCCAACCCCTTTGATCTCACTTCCTGTCTTCCCCTTTAAAAGCCTCCACCTTTTCCCTATTCCCTCGTTCTGTTTTGGACTCGGTTTAGTGCACAATAGTGCTATCGTTTAGGACAATTTGCAGCCAGGAAACCAAATATACGGGTGAGTGCCCCAAACCTTGCTATGGCTCTTTGTGGAGTTTGTGACAATGGATACATTTCAGTGTGCAAATTTAAGGGAGGGAATGTTAGCACTGCTATTGTGAAGCTCCAGAGTCCTGACTTAGGGTCCTGGATCCTGGTTTCTGCCCACAGGAAATTTGGACAGTCTCCAAATGCCTGTATGTGAGGTGTGTGTGTGTTAGACTAACTGAAGACTCTAAAGAGGCCCTGTGTGAGAATGCCCTACAATGGAGTGGCAACCCATACAGTTTGTTGCTGCTTCACTCCCAAATGTTTACAGGATAATCTCCAGCTTGGAGATGTGACCCTAAACCATAAAACCAAATTAGAAAATGCATAGATGGGCAGATATGGAGTCTGCTTTTGAAAAAAATACTGAATAACATTTCAGTGGAAGTTAAAATGATTTATTCTGGTTGCTTATGCAAAAGGGAAGGAAAGAAAATAATTGTGAAATTTTGTATTTTTAGATAACTATTGTTAACTTTGCAGCCACAGAGGGTAGTTGGTTCATTCGGGGTTGGATTTGAAGGAGATATATTGAATCACTCAAATGCCATAAGTTAAGCAAAAAAAACCATCCATTTTCAAATGTTTTAATCGTCTTCAGGGGTTAAGAGATCATTCAGCATGTAGCAAAAGACAGAGATGAGTAAAACTTCCATGGTGGTAGAAAATCATTGTACTTTATTTGTTTTTTTCTTGGAATTAATTCAACCAAGCCCTCCAGTCGTTGTCCATGTGAAGTTTGCTGTCTGACTGGATTTATGTCCAATTACTCAGGTTTTCAATCCATATCCCTAAGGTTTATGAAATCTATGTTAATTGGCTAATACAACATGACACTGTGTGAGTGTAGGTGTGGGTATGACAGGACCCTATGATGGACTGACACCCTGTACAGGGCCGCTGCTGCCAGGATAGGTCTTGGATCAAGCAGGTCTGAGAATGTCTGGCTGAATGAATGCATCATCTCAGAGGGGATGCCCATGCACTGTGATGTATCAAGGAAGTCCTTGGGATCATCAAAAAAGCCACATGGCCTCCACAGTAGAGTTGGTCTCTTTATAACATTTTATGGACATGATACTTGCAGAAATCATGTTGGACATTGAACATCTATGGCTCAATATCAGACTTTTTATCCCACCAATTCACACCAGTTTGCTTAAGAATAAATGAGGTCTGCACTCCTCTCTAGGCTACACACAACATTTACTGCCATAGCTAGTGATCATCAGAGCATCACAAAACAGGTGAGGTCAAGTAAAGTACGGGAACATGCACTGGTACAGTGCGTTGCCGCACCCACCACATGACAAAACAGCTTGGGATCCTGGTTGGCACCCCCCCAAGCAGATGCATGGTCCAGTCCCACCCTCTGGAAACGACCATCAATCTGCTGCAGTCAGGTGTTATGTGGGTATCCTCTTGGCCTGGCCTTGGCCACTTGGGTCCTCAACAATCAGGATCCTGCACGCCGGATCAACCTCAGTGAATCTCGCCACATGGCCGTAGTGCGGTAACTGATGCTTCTTCACAATTCAGGTAATGTGCCTCATTCAGGACATCATGAGCAACTGCTAATTCAACACAAAATCAAACCAGTGGTACCCAAGGATTTTCCAAAGAGACACAGTACCAAAGGAGTCCAGAGTTTATCTCAGGTCACTGGATATCATCCATGTCTTGCAACCATATAGCAAGACAGGAAGCACCAGGACTTTAAAAACTTGGGCCTTCGTCATTTTGCATAGATATCGGGAGCGCCACACATCCCTTTCACTGCTCTCCCAGTCCGTCTATTGACTTCATAGGAAGAGTCACCAGAGACATAAATGATGCTGCTGAGATAAGTACTTACCTTATCACAAAACCATAGGATTTAAACCTCTGTTATCACTGCTCCTTAAATCAAGTGATGTCTGAAATGAAATGTGTTCAGTAGAGAGGATCGTGAGTTGGATCAAAGATGTCTATCTCAAGGCATGACAATCTTTATGGACACTTTAAACTTGAATCATATGCCTACTTTTACATAAACATTAAAAGGAGCCATAATTGTGTTCATGCTGTACCACCACAGTTGAACAAAGCACCCTGTAGGAAAGTGCAAAAAATGAGGAGTGGTTGGGGGGGGATTTCAGGAAAATCTGGAATCCCCTAATTAATGCTATTAAATAGATATGTTATATAAAGTACACAACAGTCATACAGTAAAAGTAAAGATAGATTTGGAAAATTGCTCAAGTAAAAGTTAACCACAAGAAAACTGCTCAAGTTAAAGTGTCTGGTATGATCCATCCATTATTCAACCTGCTATATCCTAACTACAGGGTCACGGGAGTCTGTTGGAGCCAAACCCAGCCAACACAGGGTGCAAGGCAGGAAACAAACCCCAGCCCACCACAAGGTGCACACACACATCAAGCACAATGTAGGATCGTCAATGCACCAAACCCTGCAAGTCTTTGGGAGGAAACGAGAGCACCCGGAGGAAACCCATGCAGATACGGGGAGAACATGCAAACTCTACGCAGGGAGGACCTGGGAAGTGAACCCGGGTCTCCTAACTGCGAGGCAGCAGTGCTACCCACTACACCACCGTGCCGCCCCATCTGATATGATGTGTATTTAAATACCCACTGCGCCACCGTGCTGCCCCGTCTGATATGATGTGTATTTAAATACCTACTATGCCACCGTGCCACCCCGTCTGATATGATGTGTATTTAAATATCAAAAGTACAAGTAAATGTAGGATCTCACCTTATTTTATACACTGTCAAAAGAGTTCCTGCGAAGTTAAAATAATTTGGGTTACCTTCTTTTTGCATATAATTTGTATTACAATCACTGAAGTAACTGCACCTTGAGGCAGTGACATTCTGCATATTGAGGTTGAGGTTGAGGCTGTGGTTGGGAGTGTTCGCTGATACAGTGCAGACATCTTAATACTAATTCAGCAGGGCAGACGCTAATAAGAGAGGCTTGCAAGCGTCGTCTGCTTTAAGGAGAAGCTAGTCTGTTCCTGAAAGCCCCTTCGTGAAGAGAATTTTCATAACATGAACATCTAATTACAATTAACTGAAATAAAATAAATATTTTTAAATGTTTCCTCACTCCAAAAATTACCCCAGTTTTTGTTCAAATAATACCAAAGTGCATGAAAATGGGCAGAATTAGTTTAATAATAATATTAGCCTTTAAAATAATAAGGCATTGCCCTTCATTGAATAATGAACTTCTTTACGTAGACTTTATCACTTTTAGTTCCAGATTCAATGGAATGACCTTTCTGTTTTTCTTGGGTTTTTCCCACAGGTTCATGAACTGTTTTGGAGCCGTGATGCCCATGACAAAGTGGAAAGACACGTGAGCACCACATGTCACATGGTGAGTGAACCACAACCCCCGAGTGCTCCTCATGGCAGCCTGCAGATCAGCCGTGCCCTGTTTGGCAGGCCTCTGTGAGTAAGCAGTGGCATCTGCTCTGAGTATGACAGAGACTGGATCTTGTGCTTCATCAAAATCCAGCCCCGCCCCAATCATTCAGCTCCACCCTGTTTGGAAGGCTGCCATGAGAACAGTGTCTGAATTCCGCCTCAGCCCTGAGAATGACTGGGACAGGTACTGTGCCTCCACAATGTCCAGCCCCATCCTGTATCTGGGTGTACTTGGAAAGACTGCTTTGATAACAGGCAGTTAGTGCCCGTGCATGCATTTAAAAATTGCCTCTGATTTTTCATATAAATGAATTTTTCTAAAGCAGGGAAAGTCTGCATATTAGGTAATTAACTGAGCAAAGCATTGTGTAAATATATCTGTATCCCATTTATTTTCTGTTTTATAATTGCAATGTATTCAGCAAAATGTATCAGTGTAAAAGTAGCCATTTGTGAAGTGAATGTAGACAGAACATTTTTATGTAGAAATATTCTCAAAACATTCCCAATTACAGCAACACAGTCCTCCTACTTTATTACCTCTCAACACTGTTACATTAAGGGAGGCTCCTGAATATAAATTTTAAAACATGTCATGTGCTATAAATCACTCCATGACCGTTACTGGGTTTGTGAGAAAATATGTTCAAATACGAATTCGTTGGTAGGGGGTTTCCTTTTATTTTAGCTCATTTTATCCTCAAAATGATGGACATGCTCTTAACTAACTGCAGCCGCAGCGCTGGTCTATGGTAGGGGGTCTTGTATTAAATTGGTCACAATACCCAATGACCTTAATCTGCAGGATGAAATAGTTTTATGGCACTTTGAAATTAATGAAAAGAAAACAACGTTCTCTGCTCATAAATTTTAGATGTACTTAAAAAATAATTCAATGGAGCAATGAAAATGTTGTAAATAGAAAATCACAGTAAGTTTCTATGTTGTTGAAGCGAGCTTCAGTACTACAAGAAGAGCACTGGGGGCTTTGGCTCTAGCACACAGGAGTGTTTTTGTGACATGAAAAGCAGCCGTTCTGTGTGATGCTGGTCAGATGTATAAGTGCCGTGACCTTTATTGGCAGATTGCACATCTGTGTATGATGCAATCAGTCTATTTATGGTAGTCCTATCTTAACTCATAGCACTGTATGCAACTAATTGTATATTCCACAGTACCAGAGTAAGACTTTGGAGTTCAGCCAACACTGGAGCACTGATGGCACTCCTGATAACCATGGGTATTTCTCACACTGCCCAGTAATAACTACCTCGTGCAAATAGGCGACTCTTGCAACTCGCACTGACTCATAAATTGGTGCCTCCTACCTTCCAATAATATAGAAGCCCCGTCATTCTCAGCATTATTTCAGCACAACATACACGTTAGAGGTGCTGCAGTATATTGTTTTTTAATTGTTTTTGATTTGCCAATGCTAAGTCTTTTTAGTTTGCTTCTTTTCACGGTGTCTGTAGTGGCACTTGATCTGTCTTGGAGTGTAGGTGTCATCACATTTGATGAACCCATTTTCAGACATCTTCTGTCCAAATAAAAATGTCATTTGTCCTATGGCAACTTTAGCCCAACTCCTGGGGTCACTTGCATTCAAGCCACAGAATTACTAATGGGACGCTATAAGCTGAAACTCCTTTAGTGGTCACTTGCATTGTTGGGCCCTGTTATGCCCTTTTAAAGCTGGAATGTTAAAGGAACATCACGGTCCTATAAGCTCCAACCTGAGACCATATGCCCTTGAATGAACATCTAATATTTGCTCTTCTTGCTTCATGCCACATTCATTGGCACCTGCTGCCTGCCCATTTCAGTCACAGGAAGAATTCAATTATGTATGGAAACAATATCCATTTAGATGCTGTCTGCACTGAAGTTTCTGCATCTCCACCAAAATAATATTCTGCAACTCATTTAAACAAATGAGAGTTTTTTACCCACTCATTGAAATCAGCAATTATGTTTTAATCTGATGCACAGCTATTGTATGTGCTAAAACCACAAATTCACACAGCTAACCCAAAAGCTGCAGTTGGACAAGAGTGATCTGAATACACATGCTCATATTTGTGGTCTGTCTTGTTTTGATTTCTCTGGCATTTTTTAATATTTCTTTTGTTGTCTTCATTCTTCTTTTATGAGTTCTTGTGCTTGTGGTTTAGTGTGCTGCTGATATCATGAGATGCACCATGATAGTGACTTCCTAAAAGCAGGTGACAGGCAGAACTGATTTGTCAGATCTTTGTGTGATCATGGATCTGTCTCTGCAAGTTTTGTAGCAAAAAGCTAGGAACAAAAAGAATAAAATAAAACAACACATTTCAACAAATTTTTGTTTTCTTTTCTTAGACAGTTTTAGGATGTAGTCATTAATGTAGGAGAACTTAAGGAGTGGACCTCTTGTGCTCGAAGAGATGATCAAAGAGTTTGGTGCTTCAGGGTTTAGAAATCATGGGTTAACATTTGAACATGGCATGTTAATAATTTCAGATCTGGTTTTCTTTCATTTTTAAAGGTTTGGTTGTTTCTTAATATCCATTTTTTGGCCCATTTTTGTTTCAGATTGTAACTTAACAGACAGACTACCTAACCCTTAACATTTGTATTGATGGAGTGCAAGATATTTTAGAAATCAGTGGTTGACAACTAAAGGAAAATGTAGTGCTGTCACCAGCAAGGAATCACTCAATGTCGTCTGTGGTGAGACATTTGATGTAATGTGTGCTCAGCAACAACCTCAGTAAAAAGGATCTGTTAAAGTTTAGTACTTTATACCTGCTTCTGTCTTTCTCCTTTAGTGATTGCAATATTTTTGTCTTCAGATATAATGCATTGATCTTTGAGAAACAATAGCCTTAATAGGTGGCCTAGGATGCCAAAAGCAGGACCATTATCCAAGGCTGCACAGTTTACACCATAGTCCAAAAATAAGGCATCTTGATGGAAAGGGTGACATTTTCCCAGTTTTATAGTAGTGTACCAACATATTAGGCCAGTCAAGTAAATTGTTTTTAAAACTAGTTATCTGGGAAGTAAGTGTGTATTTGCTTGTGAAAAAGCTACATAAAACACTTTGGTCAACTTCTGTTGTTTTTACATGTGCTCTATAGGTCAAATTTGACTTGACTTGATTAGAGTAAATGCAAATAAACAAACGATACAAGTAAGTTTAACTGTTTTATGTTTTCTGAAAACTTACTGCTGTCTTGTTAGATGGCAAGAACAGCACAAGAATGGTGCCCAGACCTCTCCCTGAGATAACCTGATATCCCTTGTGTTTAATTCTGCCAACAGAACACACAAATTAATCAGTTAGTGAATAACAAAACCGGGTTTGCTACTGGTGCAATTTAACAAATAACTAGAATGGAATGATTAAATAGTAAACAGTAAACACAGATAAAATGGGGTGTTAAAGAGAAGTTTTGAAATGGTTAAACTAACTTGCTTTGTCAGTCATATAGTCCAGTGAACATTAAACATCAAATTAAATTTCTAACGTGTTGTTGAGGCTGCCCTAAAGAAATTTTATGAAACTAAGCAGGCTGAACACAGGAAATGAAAAACAGATTAGTCAAAATTGGTCTCATTGAACCAGATGTTTACTACTGTACATACCTCTGAGAATAACCAGGTATGAATTTGCTTAAAATAGGGTGGAGTAATTAGACGGCTCACTGAGTGTCACATTCCTAAACCACTGCAGTGCCCCTAGCCCAGACAGCAATCTTCCGATTGAACCATCAACAGTCAAAATCTTCTAAATAACAATCCTATTATACATATAAATGTATGCTGCATGTACAGAGAGTGCATTGCACATTTTAAAAATAAACATAACCTGTTGCAAGTGAACAACTTTTTCTGTAACATTAGATTATACATGGACATTTGAAAATATCAATGGACGAGTAGTAAATGTGAACGGTATGTTGTCACAGGTGCTATTTGTGCTCTTTGTTGTTCAGTTACAACGATAGTGTGGGAGTCGATGTAACGTTGAAAGAACTGGCAGCTATATTTATGAAAATATGAACAGTAAAATATGCATTTTAAGTAAACAATGTGCCACACTTCTTCAAAAGGGCTGCCTTTCTGAGCCAACTCATTTCTGTTAGACAGTAGCCATACTCTTTGCTTTAAATTCCAGCTGTTGCCATCAGGTTGCAGATTTAGGTTTCCAAAGGTAAAGAGTAACAGATTTAAGATCTCTTTGATTCCTATAGGTATATGCATTTTAAATTATGTTACTTGTAAGGATGCTGCTAAATATTAAATTGTACATTATTATTTTGAGTACTGTTTGAAAGTAATTATTCTTCTTTGTATTGATCTTGAGTGTGTGTTTGTGCAGTAACATTTGATGTCAAATGTTGTCTTTGTTTATCTATTAGATCTAAGTAACAATGTCTTTAGTTTTTATACTTTCCTGCTACAAACAAATTTCTCTCTAGGATTATAAAGTCTACCTAATCCTAAACCTAAACCTAAACCTAACCCTTTAAGTAAGCTGATAAAAGAGAGCCACAGGAGATGCAGATTTCAGTACACAAAACACCCGAATTAACAAATCTGCCTAATGATCCAAGCAGATGCACAGATGAGGCTGCACAGTACCCACCTTCTGACTGCACATCTAAACGAGTAAGTAAAGGATATTATCATTATTGTCTAATTAGAAACGCAAACCTTCCATGGCAGAAACTCTGTAGCAGTTTAACAATGCTTATCTAAACTTTATCTGATGTTGTTATGACATATAGTCAAAATGACAGAAAGATAGTGTAGTAGACAGAGGTACTTCTAGTAGTCGTGATGGTGTGTGTGTGCCCTTATGCTGCTGAGATACTGAAATGATAACAGCAATTTTATCTTTTTGTTTCCTCTCATTTTTTTATTTTTTTTTGCTCTCTCTTTGAAATCCCAGAAGTTTAAACTTCACTGACAGGAGGAATTGGGGTGGTGGGGATGGGGGTTTTAGGAAGACGCCCTGTGGATGTAGGCTTTGCAGTACTGGATTTTGCTGCTATTTGCTACAAACATTTTAACAGATCATCCCCAGATGTGTATTCTTATTTAAGGACCACATCTGGCCCTGTGAGACTAGGTCAACATCAACAGATTGAAGAATCCAAAGAAATATAAAGAATTTGACTCATCATACTTCCCCTTTGGGAAAACATTAATTAGGCAATATTATGGCAAGGTAATGACTTCCAAATACACTGCAAACACAATTAAGGCCTACTTGGTGTTTAAGTCTGTAGAGGGAACACTAACAGTATTAGCTAGATCAACACAGAACTCTAACCTTAACATAACTGTAGCTGTGGGGGATAACATTGACAGAGAAAGGAATAGCACAGTCAAAGTCAAAGTGAGATTTATGGTAAATCCTGAAAGGAGCTTGGAAGGATTTACCATAGAACTACCTGGAAGTTAAATTTATGCACTAATTTACCAAAACAAAGTACTTAGGTTTTGCATTCAAAAGGGGGTCACACAAAATATTGATTTCACAAGACATTGTTGTTACTTTTTTATATCAATGCTTATTAATGTTTTCATGAACAAATCGAAGCTTACAGCCCAGATAATTAGCTTTGCAAATCATTTTCTTGGATGGCTTAAGAATGTTGCACCCCAGTGTATTACAGCTTCTGATTTGCCTCTCTTAGCCACTGAACCACCATTCTCAGTGAGTGCAGGGTAAACGACTGTACGACTGTAAACGACACATGGCTCCACAAGCATAGTAAGCCATCTGGTACCTTGTCCATTAGCAGTTTAAAGGGGGCTGAAGCATTATACAAATGAATGGCATAACTCAGAAAATTTTCAGAATTCATCCCTCTTTGTAAATGCTCTCTTCTCCATGAAGACAGTACAGTACACGTCTGAGTTAAAACAGTGAAAACTAGTTCACTCCTTTGATGATGTCCAAACTTTTATCTATATAGGGAAAAGTGTATGAGTCTTTGTGGGAGATGTCATGGACTTGACTTTAGTCCACAGGAGGGCCACTACATGATCAAAACCATGACCTTAGTGTTCACTAATGTCTTCTGTACCCTGCCCCTGATCCAGATATGCAGGTGGCAGCTGTCCCCATCCCCAAGGTATAAGAGGACACCTTAGTTGTTTTTCTTTGTTGTTGGGACCAAATGCTGTCCTACTTAAACAGGGGCCCTGGTGTTTCCCAACTGCATTTCCTCAAGGAGGTCTAAATGTTTTCTCTGGGCAGTACAGATCGTTTAGATTTTTCTCTGGTCCACAAGTATTGTACATGGAGGTGGCAACACATCAGCTGCAGCCACTGAGGGTGCAGCAGAACTCTGTTTATTTTCTTGTTTTTTGTTGTTTTTTCTTTCTTTCATTTTGTATTGTATTGTTTTTTTATTTAGCATTTTCTTGTTTGTTAATCATTTTGTAATTCCTATTGTTCTGTTCATGTAAATTTAGTTTGTCACATGCTGTGTTACACTTCTTGTTCTTTCTATGTTTAAGTAGACGGGGAAGTGGCCTTCTGACTCTGCAAATGTTACCACTGGCGAGTGCTGATCTTGATCATGTTGTTCAGCTCCCCTTTTGATAGTCCTTATTAAATGTATGTTTTGTTGGTTTTTGGACCTTTACATATGGATTATAATTTTTTAATATTTTACTGTTTCATGGCTGTTGGCTTCTGTTTTTTTCAGATTTAGTTTTCTCCCTCCTGGGGGGTGGGCAGCATTTAGTATTTAGCTTTGCTAAAGAGCCTTTTTTTGTATTTTGGTAATGTTGGTATCTTAGAATTCCTGATATCTTTTTAAAGTTTTCATTTTTTAAAACAATAAATAATTTAGTCTTCTTTCTTTGGGCCAGGGACTTATGGCCTTCTTCTACATTTTGTGTAGGCCATAGGACTGTTTTTCAATTTTGATATTCACGGTGTGCCAATAAATGAATCTCAGTGTAGTACTTTTCTAGACTCTCACAGGTTAATCTGAATTAGGAGCATAACTACTGTGGCAGTCCCATTGGGTTTATGTTGCAACCAAACAAACTGTTCCAGTTCAGATAATAAAGATCCCTGTCAAATCTTCCAGTGGAATGTCTTTTAAAACCACTGTGGACTATGGCCAGCCATTCATCCCGGCCAATACCCCCAGGCCGCTAGAGGGAGCCCTCCCTGCAACATGGAGATGCCCTGAATTCCAGCAGGGCATCATGGACTATGTAGTTTTAGTGCACAGCCCTGCTGGATAACGTCGGGCCGCCAGGTGACGCTGTAGGGAGGCTCAGAGACGTTTATTTTTCATATAGCCCGGAAGTACTTCCATGTCACGAGGGCGGAAGAAATAAAGTGCTTCCGGGCTGATGAAGAAAAGCAGTTTTCACCTGACCCGGATGACCCGGGTCATGAACTATAAAAGACTGTGGGAGATCCCAGACGGGTGAGCTGAGTTGGGAGGAAGGGAACAACTCATCTGGGAGAGGAGGATTTGATTATTGATTGTGAATTGTATTGATTTATGAGTATAGTGGAGTGGAGGGTGCTTTGTGCACATTATTGTTCAAATAAAATTAATATCTGGACTTTTACCTGGTGTCTGGCGTCTCATCTGAGGGTTCAAGGGGACGACAGCACCACCAATGTCCTTGTGCCTCTCCACCCAGCTCAGCCACTCAGTAAATTGCTTGTTCACTCAGTCCTGACCTACTAGTGGAGCTGATGAAAAATAACCAGATCCAAACGACCTTTCAGAAGCCTAATCCATCAAACCAGCTTGCTCCACCACTATGTTCCCTCTAGCCTGCACTGATGCACAGCGGGGCACCTTTTTTCTGGATGCTGTGTAGCACTTCTGAATCGTCACATTATTGTTTTTGTGCGGTTCACTCTCCCTCCCATGCAACATTTTGTAAGTGCCACACAGCTTATAAGTCCTGAAACTCCACAGGGGACTACCAACCCCCACCCATTCGTGTGTTTGCGCTTCGTGATGCCCGATACTCCATGAGACACCCTAATCCTCCCACTCATCATTTGTGTAGTTGTGCTTTGTACCATTAAACAGTAAGTACCAGCTCATATGTTATTTACATCTAATCATCACTACAAAAAATCTAAGGGAACATTGCTGCACCACTGAATAATGTGGAAAGTGTGTTATCTAGATTACTCATATTTGGTTTTGATGGCTGTACCAGCAATCTGCATGACTCCACAAGCCATATCAATGAGATTCACTCCTAATAGGTCTTTCTTCACCCCAACCAACATGTTCCTTGGGTTACTACAGCCTTCTTTTAAAACTTGCCTGTGAATGGTCATGAAATTTTCCCAGATTCCCCACATGATGACAGCTTCATATCTCAGGTCATTCATTTGACTGTCAGAGGCTGCAACAAGCAATGAGATGACAATGACAGAAAAACATACCACACAGAGGGATGTTTCACACATCACACACCATAACTTTTCCAGTGTTTTTTAGATGCATACTTCATTTACATAATGTTAGCAACTCTGGGGCAGTTATGGTGTGCTCAGATGATAGCCAGGTACTGTATGTTGTTTGACATCTCCCGCAGCTAATTCAGACCAATCTATGACTTTCCCTGACAAAGTCAAACAGGTTTGACACTTTGTCTTTGTTATGGTCAAGCTAAGGTTTCCTCCCCGTCATGTTCAAAGTGTTTCTTTTTGTCTTCTTTGTTTTCTTTTCATTATCATTCCTTGTTTTCTTTTATAATATTGTGCAGTTTAAAATATGTTTTTTAACTTTGAGAGTTAAGCATATTTTTGCCTGGTGTAGACCAAAGCCAGCAACTCAACTGAAAACTATGCTGCCTTTAAGTACACCTCTTCTGGGCTGGCTGGTGAAAGTCAGGCCAGCTTCCCTAGCTATTGTTGAAGGCCGCACACCACTTTGGCTATTTTGTTTGAGTAATCACAACAGTCTTAATTTGGGTGGGCAAATGCTGACATGTTTTGTCTGCCACTACCCGTTCTTGTTTTTGTTGTGTTTGTTGCGGGATCTTTCTTTGTGTTCCTGATTGGGACCTTTTCAGTTTATTTTTTCTTCTGAACTTTTTGGAGACCTACAATTGTTTGGAGATCTACCTGTAGTTGTTCCATTACCTTAATTAAGAACTCGTGGCTATCTTAGGGTTTGCATGAGCCCTCACTTGCTCATGACACTTCGGTCTGATCCGGTATACTGTGAGTAAGTCGTAACTTTCTTTCAGGTTTTGTTCAGTTGTCTGTCCATTCTGCTGTGGGGCTGGCTGGCTAACATGTTTTTGAACATTTATGCCAGGGTGGCATGTTGGGGAGCAGGTGACCGCATGAAGAGTGACTAGTTTTTATTTTACATCATTTCTTCTGGATCTGATCCCCTGTTCTTCAGCTTTTGGGCTAAAGTGTATGCAAGTTCATGACACTTGCTTATTCATCTGTTGAGCTGAGGAGTTTGAACTGGATGCCTTGCCTAGGAGCTGGATTATATAATAACAATGTTGCCCTAGGAATTTTAAGACGGCCCAGCTATATACATCATGGTTCTCATCAGAGGCTGTGCTGAACTATGCCCTCTGGTTCTCTGACCGTCAGTTTAATTCCTACCATCTATTCTGCTACTGGATCAAGTGCGAGGGGTGGAGGAATTAACTTTGATAACCTTCACTCACTTCAATACTCACATATGATAAAGATCAATCAAAAAGACAGTGAAACACCTTCGTGAAGATGGCCTTAATGAATGTTCGGTCCGTAGCCATCAAATCTTTTATGTTAAATTACATTTTTACGTCTTGCAACTTTACCTTTGCATTTATGTCAGAGACCTGATTAAGTGCTGGCGACTCAGTTTCTCTCCATGATCTCTCCCCTCCTGATTGTATTTTTTTTAGCTCACCTAGAATTGCTTGTTAAGATGGTGGGCTTGCTGTGGTTTTTCAGAATTGTTTTAAATGTAGACTTTTGACTGTAGACAATATTTCTTCAGTTTTGAGGCTTAACTGTTTAAAATTGATCTTACAAATCCTGTACTGTGTGCATTGGTTTATAGACCTCCTGAACATAATAAGGATTTTGTCCAGAAGTTCTCAGAGTTCCTATCTTTCATGGTGTCACGTGCTGATAGAATGCTGATTCTGGGAGATTTTAACATTCATGTTTGTTGTCTGACAAAACCCCTGGTTAAAGATTTTTTTAGGTCTTGTGCACTCTTTTAATTTGATTCAGGTGGTGTCAAGTCCCACAAATCAGGGAGTACATTCTTTGGACTCAGCTCTAACACTTGGCCTCTCGGCAAATGACCTGGGGCCTCATGTATAAACGGTGCGTACCCAGAAAAAAGTTGCGTAAGCCTGTTTCCACGTTCAAATCACGATGTATAAAACCTAAGGTAGCTCATACCCTGGCGTACGCAAGCTCTGCGCTTGGTTTTGCAGACTGGCGGCACCCAACGTCAAAGCAGTGCTATTGTTCCAGTGTGGTTTCCCTTTCTTTTTTAGATCCACATCCCTCACGCGGCTTTATAAATACACTGAAATTAAAGGCATGTTGTTTATTAGTTTAATGCATCTGATTGTAATTAATCTGTAACAATATAATGGTCCACAGAATGGTCAAACTATTCTAAATACCATAGCTGCTTTAGCGTTGTTACTCTCATTGCACCTTCTTTTTCTTCTTTCAGCTGCTCCCGTTAGGGGTTGCCACAGCGGATCATCTTTTTTCCATATTACTCTCACTGCACCACTTAGAGTATTTATATCACTGTATCTGAGTGGGGAATCACAGCTCAGCAGCTGATTGGAAAGAGAATTATCGGGATACAGCATCAAACACATGCTGCCTCAGCCATGCTGTCTATTGAACTGCTCTCATACGGCAAACGCTTCAGAGCCTTTCCTCATGGTTCAGAAACAGTTTCATCCCAAGAATTATAAACACACTCAATCAGTCCATCAAGTGCTCCTTGTAGAACTGTTTGTACTCCTTGTAGAACTGTTTGTTGATACAGTTATAATATTGTATTTACATATGATGATGGTATAATTTTTAAGATGAAATGTAGCAAAATAGGTTTATTATATTATACAGATAAAATTTTAACTTCATGTAAATAATCTATATTGTTAATAATTAAACATGTGAGGACATGATGCCGCAGCGCTAGCGAGGAGCTGGCGCTCCATTCACGGATTGTTCCTGCCTCGCGCTGTATTCTTCTAAACATGTATTACGAAGATATTTCAATGTTCCTTAAAAGTTTTGAAGAATTGGTGTTCTAAGCTTACAGATGGCTTAACATCTATTACAGAGCTGATTGTGTGGCGATTGGGTATTTGGAGAAAGAAAAGGAAGGACAGGAACTGGAGGTTAGTATGTTTGAAAGAGACAATACTGCTGCAATAAATTATTTCATCGAAGATCGTGCACGGCAAAGCAAGCATCTTTCGTGAGGCAGAAACAATCACTGCGCCACCTTTTTCCCATGTTTAATACCATGCTTTAACTCCTATAATCATGAAAATGATATCATGTATACATCTCAGTATTTTAATTATTCAGAGAGCTGTAATATTACAAATGTAATGGATTCTGTGTCCTGTTGGAGGAAGAGAAAGCCCAGAAGCACGTAGTGATTCACACACATAGAGCACATGGAAGATCAAATACAAAACAAAGCATTTACCGTGCTACTTTAGTTACGATGGCATTTGAGAAACTAGTAAATTAAACGATTTTAAGATGAAGTGCGTGATGTTCTACTTTAATAACAAAATAAACTACGTGATTAAAGTGGAAATTTCAAGATTAAAGTTGACATTTCGTGCTTTTTTTCCCACTGTGTGTCTATTTTTTTTCTCTGTACCCTAATAAGCTTTTATATGACACTCAGATGGTGGGCTACAACTCGCCTTTTCACAGCGACCTTGATATCTGACTTTTTTTTTATTTCGGGCACTGTGCAACATTGTGAAATTCAGCTTTCGAGTTTCTCCGACACTCTATGTCACTCGATCAGCTTCCTTTTGTTGTTTATACCACTTTTTAAACCAACAAATAGTAAGTTTTTCCTTGCCTCGACTTGGTATTCGCTGAAATCCTTCTATTTTCCCCCGTGCTTTTGCCATTGTCTTTTCACAGATGTCTGAGCTTAAGGGCTATTTATATTGATTTGCATATTCAAAAAGGCATAATTCTGGGAGGAGTTGGGGCGGGACAGTAGGCGTGTGCACTTGCGTTACTTTTCACGCCGACCGGGATTTATGTAGCGGAAGAACGTGGAAGTTGGCATTCACACAGATTTATGCATCTGGATTTTTTTGTGCGTATGAACATTTACGCTTTTGTGCTTACGCCATGTTATAGTGTGAATTCTACGCATGGCGTTATGCATGAGGCTCTAGGAGATCTCTGACACCGGCATTTCTGATCATTTTGTAGTTGTTTTTGAAATTAAGTTTTTGTGTACACCCATCAATTTCACTAAACCACAGTGCTTTTTGCATAGTATAAATGCTGAAACACCACAAAAATTCTGTGATATCTTCGCTGTCATTCATTTACCCTTTGTGTTAGAAGCCCTCTCTGTGTGTTCCAATATTTCTGATATGGTTAAACTTCTCGATCTCACTTGTAAGGATACTCTGGATCTGGTTGCACCCTTAAAGTTAAGGAGAGCCAAGGTAAAAGACCATGTTCAGCCCTGGTTAAATGATGCCACTTGGGTGCTCAGACAGGACTGCAGGCAGGCTGAGAGGAGGTGGAAAAAGGACAAACTGCAGGTCTCTTATGAAACTCTCAAAACTCACTGGAAGAGCAGCAAAATCAGATTTTTTAACTTGTCTAATTGTTAATGCTGCCTCGAGACCATAAACATTCTCTTAAATCCACCTGTCAGTGGCTTCCCTGAGAGTATGCCTGAGATCCGTGAGCTTTTTCTCAACTATTTTTTTAAACTAAAATCCAAGCCATTCGTGCCAGCATTACCTACAAGGTGTTGATCACTTTATGGATGACATCAGTCCCTCTAAGGCTAGTGTACAGCCAGTTTACTTTCTTTCAACCTATTTCTTCTTCTCAGCTAGCTGATATAATCCTGCATATGAAACCTTCCAATTATTCACTAGATATCTTACCCTTGCTCCTATTTAAAGATACTTTCAGAGCTTTTAGTCCAATTGTTTTTGCTATTATAAACAACTGTCTAAAATCTGGTGTAATGCCTGACAACTTTAAACATGCAATTGTTCAGCCTTTGCTAAAGAAGCCCACACTTGATCCTACAGCTCATTCATACTATAGGCCTGTTTCTAAGCTCCCATTTCTGTCCAAAATTATGGAGAAAGTGGTTTCTTTGCAGTTAATTTCATATCTGGTGGATAACAATGCATGTGATGTATTTCATTCAGGTTTTAAAAAACTTCATAGTACTGAATTGGCTTTCCTGAAGGTGACAAATGATATTCTATTAACTTTGGACTCAGGCTCTTCTGCAATCTTAGTCTTATTGGATCTCTGTGTGGCATTTGATACAGTGGACCATGGAGTTCTGTTAAAACAGCTTGAGGATGAAGTAGGCATTCAAGGCTGTGCATTGAAATGGTTTGAGTCCTACCTTAAAGGTAGATCTATGTCTGTTAACGTAGATGGGAATTTCTCTCGACCAACTACTCTCTCACAAGGCATCCCACAAGGTTCTATTCTGGCTCCCCTTGACGGTCATCTTTTACAAACATGATGTTGCGTATCATTGTTATGATGATGTTACGCAGCTGTACATCAAAGTTAGTCCTGACATCACTTCTTCTGTTAAAAAGCTATTGAAATGTTTGAGGATATTAAATCTTGGATGACACTAAATTTCTTACAGTTAAATGAAAATAAAAGAAAGGTCATTATTTTTGTCCTACCACATCTGCAGTTGAAATTGCCACTCAGTTAAGCTCCTTGGCAGCAATAATTCATAATGATGTCAGAAACCTAGATATCATCTTCAAGTCATCACTAAGTTTTGAAAAACAAATCTCCATGGTAGTAAAGTCCAGTTTTTACCAACTGAGGCAAAGTTCTAAGCTGAAATCCATTCTTTCACAGAAGGACTTGGAAACAGTCATCCATGCCTTTATTACATCTCAGTTATGTTATTGTAATTTCTTATATGTGGGACTGGCCAAATCTGCTCTGTCGTTCCTTCACCTGGTTCAAAATGCTGCAGCTAGATTCTTAATGGAATCGAGAAACAAGGATCATATCTCCCCCATTTCAGCCTCTCTCCGCTGGTACTGGTGAGGTATTGCATTAATTTTAAAATCTTGTTGTTTGTTTTTAAAACCTTGCATGGTCTTACTCCAAAATACAAATGTGACCTCCTTCATCCCTAAGTGGCACCAAGAGAATTGAGGTCATCTGGACAACTATTCCTTTTAGTTCCAAGATCTCGGCTGAAGTCTAGGGGAGACTATTGCTTCTAGGCTTTGGAATGACTTGCCTTTTCACATTAGGTCTTTATCTTCCATCGAGGTTTTTAAAGTTCGGGTTAAGACCAACTTGTTTTCTTCCACCTTTCAATATATATAATGGGATTGTGGTGGATGTTATAATTGGTTGTTTTATTAATCTGCTTCTACATGATTGTTTGCATTGTGTTTATTTTAACACTAGAATTACCAGAGCCTACGAAAAAACTCATAAATCCGTCCCACCTTAAATCGCTTATTAAAATCATTCACAGCTCTCCACCAGCGTCTGTTGTCATCTAAATGTGCTGATAAAAATCAGGCTGCAAGCAGCCGGCTATTCCATCCCCCCACTGACTTAGAACGTGCACAAACTTCTCCCAGCTCATGCCTTGATTGATTTTCTGGGAGTGAAGTGGAGTTTTAGACTGGAAATAATAGATCGTTGTTTGGAACACACGCATTTCATGTCTGTTCCGTTTCTAAAGTAATCTGTGTAAACACATTGTTGAAACAGAAACGTTTATATTCTACTAGTAGATGACAAAATGTAGGCATAAACTATATAATGTATGAAGCCTGAAGTATCAAACAAATACTTTCACAAAAGCTACAAATCTTAACGCAACAATTGCGCTTTTATTCAAAAATATAACTGCAGAAACAAAAAGCCACCTTAACAAATGACATTGACACCCATTTATTATGACTGCCTCCATGGCGCAATAGAATCAGCTACCGACTGGGAATCAAAAGGTCGCAAGTTTGATCCTGCACTATTCCATTTTGAGAAGTAAACTGCTCTTAGTCTTACTATTTTAGAATAAAAACATACATTTGAATTCAGTCTGTAACAGCCGGTGTAATTTATGATACTTGTAAAGGTTTGCTTTGGTTTTTTTTTTTTAAGTCATTTTTATTATCTCAGCCGCGTTCACGAGCCCAAACACACCACACCCCCACATTTTTTCACATAGACGCGCTGTAACAGAGGTAAACTCAGCTCCCTTCTACATCGGAGCAAGAATGCACATACCATTGCTTGCATACTAAAGTGTCAGCAGGCACTTTTCGTGGCATTACACATGTATTTTTGAGCATGCCCTCTGCACACTACTTGTGACTTGAAGCTTTAGGAAGTAAGTAAATAAATAAAGGTAAATCGTGTCATAGAATGATTTCTTCAAAACGTCGAATGTTATTTATTTGGCCCGGACATGCTCAAAAAATACATGTGTAATGCCACAAAACGTGCATGCAGACATGTCCGTGCCAAATAAATAACATTCGACGTTTTGAAGAAAACTCCACTTCACTCCCAGAAAATCAATCAAGGCATGAGCTGGGAGAAGTTTGTGCACGTTCTAAGTCGGTGGGGGGATGGAATAGCCAGCTGCTTGCAGCCTGATTTTTTTTTAGAATGCCCAGAGTGGACTGGGCGGTCTCATGGTCTGGAATCCCTACAGATTTTATTTTTTCTCCAGCCGTCTGGAGTTTTTGTTTTTCTGTCCCCCCTGGCCATTGAACCTTACTCTTATTCGATGTTAATTAATGTTGATTTATTTTGTTTTATAATTGTGTCTTTCATTTTTCTATTCTTTGATATGTAAAGCACTTTGAGCTACTGTTTGTATGAAAATGTGCTATATAAATAAATGTTGTTGTTGTTGTTGTTGTATCAGCACATTTAGATGACAAAAGACGCTGATGGAGATCTGTGAACAATTTTAAGAAGCGATTTAAGGTGGGACAGATTTACAAGTTTTTTCATAGGCTCTGGCAATTCTAGTGTTAATGCTTCTTTGTACAGCACTTTGCCATAAACTCTGTTGTTTTAAATGTGCTTTTATAAATAAACTAGCAAAATACCCGCGCTTCGCAGCGGAGAAGTAGTGTGTTAAAGAAGCAATGAAAAGAAAAGGAAACATTTTGAAAATAACGTAACCTGATTGTCAATGTAATTGTTTTGTCACTGTTGTGAGTGATGAGTGTTGTTGTCATATATATATATATATATATATATATATATATATATATTTACACACACACACATAAACATATATATATATACATATATACACACAAATACATATATATATATACATACATACACACACACATATATAAACATATATATACATATACATACATATCTACATATATACACACACAGCTATTTCAGATCAGTGCAATATGCTGTTTGTTAAAACGGTTGACTCCCGCTCTTACGTGCAATAACAAATCAAATCATTCAGTTGTCTTTGCTCATATGTCATTTTAGAGCTGGATGCCTGGCATCTTTTTTTGGCCACAAGTTCGTTTCTGTTTGGTGTGAGGTTCTGTGTTGTGGAGATTCTCAGGATGGATTGCAGGTGCTCATCAGTGAGGCGACTCCTGTGTGCTGTTTTGTTAGTCTTTATCACTGAGAAGAGCTTCTCACACAGATATGTGCTACCAAACATGCACAAGGTTCGAGCCGCATGTAGACGGACTTTTTTTGTTCTTCAAAGTCACCAAAGCGCCGTGCAAACTCAGTGCGCAATAACTCTAGCTTCGCGAAGCGCTGCATTATGGGATCTGTAGTTTATTGTGTTACCAGCGCTTCATATACCCGGGCTTTAATAACAATAATACAGTATATAAAATGATCTCGGGCGGATATAATTACACGCGGGCGGATGTGGCCCGCGCCCTTGAGTTTGACACATATGGACTAAATAGAACTTGAAAAGATATATTTTTTCAAATGTGATCGCGCAATTCAGATAGAGTTGACGCGCACTACAGCCTGCATGCCTAAATGAGTCATCCTCCCCTCGCTCTTACTTTTTACCGCTCATCTAATGAATACACTGAGTATGGCTTTACCAAAACAATCATTGATGGCGAATAAAGTATCCATTATTCGAGTATGTAGAGCGGGATATATATATATACATATATATATACCCGCGTATCGCAGCGGAGAAGTAGTGTGTTAAAAAAGGTAGAAAAAGAAAAGGGAACATTTTAAAAATAACGTAACATGACTGTCAATATACAGTATTTGTTTTGTGAGTGTTACTGAGTGTTGCTGTCATCAAGGATTTGATTATCATTATTTCTTTCAATCAGGTTCGTATTTGTAGGATGTGTTGTGTTCAAGTTACATTCCGTGTTTGTCAATCTTGTAAAGATGACAGGTTTCATTCATCGATTCGTTTCTTACTGCATCAATAAACAGCTCGTCTTCTTCTTTATCTGAGACCTGACACACTGCATGCACGGGTTTTTTACACTGTCTTCCTTTAGCGGACATTGACTTTTTCCACCGTGTGCTTTGTTTCCACAGTAGCTGCATTTATGAATATGCTTATCAGATGCTTCATATTTTTTGCTGCCTTTTCAATTGTGTAATTCGGTTTTTGTTCAGCGCTCTTTGGAACTGTTGCTTTTATCTGTGCACTGCGCCAGTTCACGTGAGCCACTCGGTGTACTTGCATCGAAGGTTCCCAGCTGTGCTGGTGCCATCTCGTGCTATGTCCATAGCTTTATTTAATGTTACCTTAGTCCTGGCACTTAAAACTTTCTCTCGCAGTTTCGCTGAGTTTGTGTCAAACACCACCCTGACCATCTCATCTTCCTCTCCATAAGCACAGTCCTTCACCCGTGAATATTTACCCGTGGCAGTTTGCTATTGGATTGCCGCTGACGGACGGCCTTATATGGGCAGGCACTAAATTACAAACGCCAGCGGCAGCCTGTCTATGAACTTAATTTAAAGTGTAGGTTTACATCGTGCTTTGTTTCAAGTAGCAGAACTCATGAATATGGTTGTATATGTCACTCGCTCGCTTCTTATTGTTTCGCTGCCTTCTCAATTATATAATGCATGTTTTCTTGAGCGCTTTTTTGAGGTCTTCCTGGTTTTCTATGTACTGCGTGATTACGTGGGAGGCGTGATGATGTCACACGAAACACCGCCCCCACGGCGTTGAAGCTCATCTCCATTACAGTAAATGGAGAAAAACTGCTTCCAGTTATGACCATTACGCGTAGAATTTCGATATAAAACCTGCCCAACTTTTGTAAGGAAGCTGTAAGGAATGAACCTGCCAAATTTCAGCCTTCCACCCACACGGGAAGTTGGAGAATTAGTGATGAGTGAGTGAGTGAGTGAGTGAGTGAGTGAGTGAGGGCTTTGCCTTTTATTAGTATAGATAATCTAATCTAATCTATGGGTGGCCTCCTGTGTGTGTAAAACCTGAAAACAAATTAATGCTCACCCAGACATACAATGCCACCAAGAAGAACGAAGAAACACAGTTGTTCTAGACTGTGCAAACAAAACATAGGTTTCTCTGTCTGCTGTCCCATTTTTGTTGTGCAATGACAGAATTGAGAAAGGAAAAAAGAGCCAGGGTTGTGGCATAACTCAGCATACCTTGAATATACTGTATTTGTACAGGCTCCAGCACTATCATGAAAAATGTTTGTGGTACTTAGGACATTTGAAAATGTATAGGAAAATCATAATAGAGTTGCATAATGTGTTGTTTCCTATGATTCCAAACAAGTCCTGGATTACTAGGGAGCTGAAATGTCTCCTGAATGAGAAGGAGACCGTTTTCAAATCTGGTAACAAAGAGGCTCTGAAGGAAGTACAGTGTGTGCTAAAGAAAAAGCTGAGTGAAGGAAATGAAGCCTACAAAGCTAAAATAGAAAACAATCTCTCTCAGAATAATATGAAGGATTCCTGGAATGGACTGAGTACAATTACTGGATTCATCCAATCCAGGGCTCAGGAGCTAGAAAGGGATGTGGACAAAGCTAACGCCCTGAACCAATTTTTTAAATAGATTTTCCCTCCCACTATCACCTTCTACCAATGTCCAGTCTCCCTAAACCAACCCTATTAGATCAGCAAATCCCACCACATGAACTGGAATGGCCAGTGACAAGTCCACCTCTGACCATCAGAGTGGGCTGTCCATAAACGAAGACCAGGTAAGGAGACAACTGAAGGAGCTACACACAAGAAAAGCTGTGGGACCAGATGGAGTAAGCGCTTGAGTTCTAAAGGCCAGTACTGACCAACTTTTTGGTGTCCTGTCTCCTGTTCAGTCTGTCCCTAAAGCTTCAGAAAGTGCCACTGTTGTGGAAAACATCCTGTATCGTTCCTTTGCCAAAGATGACAAATGCCTCTTCACCTACAGTGGCACTTATGTCTCACATAATGAAGACCTTTGAGATTCTCGTCATGGACTTTAAGAGTCCTCTTGTAGCCAGACTGGTCAGAGTTCCAATGCTGACTCCTGTCCACTACTGAAAGTGACTACAATGGGCATTTGAGCATTAAAACTGGACCATGAAACAATAGAAGAAGGTGGGTTAGTCTGAAAAGTCATGTTTTCCTTTAGATCATGTGGACAGTTGTATGTGTGTGTGTGTTGTTTACCTGGGAAAGAGATTGCAGCAGGATGCACTATGAAAAGAAAGCAAGTTGACAGAGGCAGTGTGATGCGCTGGGTAATGTTCTGTTGGGAAACCTTGAGTCCTGCCATTCATGTGGAAGTTACTTTGACACGTCACCTACAGTACCTAAAGATTGTTGCAGACCACATACATCCCTTCATGGCAATGATATTCCCTGATGGCAGAGTCCTCTATCAGAAGGATAATGCAACCTGCAAAAAACTGCTTTAAAATGGTTTGAGGAACATAACAAAGACTTCAAGGTGTTGATTTGACCTCCAAATTCCCCAGATGTCAACTGGATGGAGCAACTGTGAGATGTGCTGGAAAACAACTAGAATCCGAACCTCACAACTTATAGGAGTTAAAGGATCTGCTGCTATTGTCTTGGTATCAGATACCACAGAGCACCTTCAGAGGTCTTATAGAGTCCACACCTTGATGGGTCTGAGGACGACCTACATAATATTAGGTATGTAGTTTTAATGGCCGATCTGTGTATGTTAAGTGAATAATTTAAACGTATGCAAGTGTGACTTGTGAAGGCCTGGCACCATGGACAGGGTTGCTCACTAGCTTTTTCCAATTCCTGGACACTGAGAACCTAAACTTAGTTATGTCAAATATGTGTAAGAATATGATGGGAGTAAGCATGGCGGGAGCGGGCTGTTCCTTTAAAACAAAATGAATCTAAGGACACTGTGGCTGTGAAAGAAGTTGCTTAAGGGCAAATGCCACATAAATGTTTGAGTCAGATTCATAGAAAGCACAGTAGCTTCTGGAGTAAATGGCAACGTTGTAAATCCGAAGCAGCAGCTCGGAGACTTTTATACCTCTACTAGACTATTTTCTCTTTATCATTTAAAAGGAAATTGACCGGCATTGAGCTCAGCCGTTTTCCTCCAAGCGGTTGTGTTTTCATAAGTTTTTCAGGCACGTGACTACAGGAGATTTACAAGTACCCAAAACTGCGAAAAAAAAGTTTCAAAACCAAGTTTCGTTCACAAGACGCTGAATTTCAGTTCTGCGTGGGTGTGCAGTACGCACAGGAAACAGCGCGCTAAAGCGGCTCCTTTTATTAAATTGCGAGCGGCGGAGCTCAGGTGAGCGCGCGGACGCGCATGCCCGCCCACCTACCGACCGAAGCCTGGGCTAAACCTCTTCAGGTGCACGCGGAAGTGAGTGCTGCGTACTCGACAGTATCTAAAAAGATTTACACGAAGGGACAAAACCGATCACGGTAATTGAATGTATGGAACTGAACCCTCAGACATCATGAGCGCCGCTGCGGACGACGAGGTGGGTGCTTTTCATTAACTTTAAAACTTTCAAAAAGTCTTAAGATGTTGAATTTTGGATTTCGTTCACGGTGCCGTATTTCTGGTTTGACTGAGCCTTACTTTGGCTGGTTATCGACATAAAGGAATGCATGACGGTATTCATTGTTTTCTTTGTTTGAAATAAGTTATTTTATTTTTTTTTTGTAATTATTTTATCTCTCAGTGGTTCCTATGTCTTTTGCGGTACCGGATATCGGAATTTGTTGTATATGACACGGGGAAACAGTAGGCACTTGCGATAATCCGACCAAAGTAATTTAGGTGATTTAAGTTTATTTATTTATGGTAAAGAGATTAATTTACAGTATATAGATTAAGTGCGTCTCATAATGAGAAGACCTGAAGAGGCACAAAGGATCTGTGAGAAAATTAAAACTAAATAATTACTTCTTCCTTAAGGGAGTAAACAAACACAAAATTTGATGGGAAGGAAGAGTCAAAAGACACAAATTACCACTAAAGAGAAAAGTTTAAAAATCTAACACACAAGATGCGTTTACTTTAAAATGCATTTACACTGGGTCAACAAATAAACACCAAAATTAAGTAATCTTATCCTGTTTACTCAACTATTGTAGCGTGGTTGGATTTCCTACCTACAGTAGTAACTTTCAAGATCTCTAGAGATAATAATCTCAGTAGATAGGGGTGGGGTGTGGTCTTAGGGGCTATGGTTTTGCAGAGTGCTTACTTGGGAGAATCACAAGTAGACCGATGCGAATATCTATTTTCTGTATTGCTAAAAAGTGATATTTACTGTTTGTATGCCCTCTGGTAATTTTTTTTTTTTGCGGAAAAAGTATCAATTTTTACTCTGTTAATTCTAGACTTTGCATATTATTAACAAAACAAAAGCAAGAACAAGTAACATTCTGAAGCCCTGTTCGCAGCAGCATCCAATTCGTTTTACAGTAGCTACCTTTCATTTGAGTATGACGGTTAGACCAACTGATTCTCCAGAAATATTTAGATTGGTATACTTTACTGCTAAATAATATTAGGTATGGGATAATTAAAGAGTTAAGTAAACGAAATGTTCATTACATTTGCTCATTGGGTTATTTTACTTTGTGCAACAGTGGCGTTTTTTATCATGAGAAATTCTATTGAGACTATAGAAAATATAACATTGCTATAAAAAAATTAACTAATATCTCTCTCTCTCTCTGTGTGTGAAACATGCAAGTTCATGCACGTTTTATATCACAAAAAAAATCAATAAAGCAATAGGATGCTGGTACATTGCTTGACTCGATTGGCATTGACTGATGATGTCAGAGGATATCACAAAGTACAACCAAAGATTTTTAAAGTGATGAGAGCCTCACAACCTCCTACTGGGAAGTATATTGGCTCTAGTACTGCCTAAATTGAAATGGCAACACCACAAGTTTAGAATCAAACAACTTTGTAATGACAATTGACAAGTCTCAACAACATGGAAAGAATATGCAGACTAGGAACACTGCATGACTTGAACCACACACTGCACATCTAGTAGCAATGCTAACTACCATGTGGCTAGGTGATTTCTGGTCAGCATAGGCCAGCAAACAATTGACAAAAATATTTTTTTATAGACCTACCCGTTCTTTCTGTACCAGGATTCTGCTCTTCTTTGAAACAGGAACATCATACCATTTGCTGCTTTTGCATAAATTAAAAGGAATACACACAGGTTTCCTTGGTGACATGGTCCTCCTCATTGATGGTTGGGTAATAAAGATTATTTATTTATTTAACTCCCAAGTTGCTGTGGCTAGTTTTATAGGTACAAATGGCACTGGCATTAACTAGGAAGACCAAACAAAAACAACAGCAGATGTTTGCCATTTTTATATGAGCAATGAACTTCATGTACCATTGCTAAACTGAAAAGTTTTAGGTTGGATATGTGTACATATACCCAAAGGTGTAGGGAACACTACAGGACTAATTGTTCGTTAGCTGGAAATAGGCTTGCAGCACCCAGCACAAAGAAAATTGCAGAAAACTACAGGAAGCAATATTTTTTCCGGAGTAAGTAATTCCGTTGATGATGATGGAAAATTAAGGAAAAAATACTTCTGAAAACAAAGCCAATTGTTGTTACAAACATTTTAATAATCTTCCCTTTGTAATTTAACTTATTTTTATTTGTTTTGCTCAACATCTGTTGATGCGGTGTCCTACAGGCCTTTAATGCAGAATTACCATTGATAAATTGTCATCTCTTTCCAGGCTTTGTCTTCACATTGTATTATTTAAGTATGTGGGAATAGTAATCATCTTCTCTATGAAAGTTCATTATCAAATGAAGTTATTTTTGTGCGTATATGTCTAAAATATTTAATACATATATAGTTTTAAATTATATCTCCAATTAAAATGGCAATATATTTTATATAGAGACTGTTTCACATCAAGCCACTTATCATTTTATCTCTTTAATAATGTCTTGGGTATGTTAATTCTTAAAAATGAATACAAACTGCAAGTCATGTCATTTCTGAAAATGGTTAAAGGTGAAGTAATTTTTCATGTTTTAAAAAATCCTTTGATTAGCCGGCACTAGGCAATTGTACTTAATGTTTTTAGTTGAGCGTTTGGTGCAAGTTTGAGAGTTACTAGACACACCCAGAAAACCAGCTAGGTTAGGGTTTCTAAGAGACAGGTGTCCACAAAAGCATTATGTGATGTTTGAATAAATGTCTAGGATCAATATAAAATATAACAATACTTACTTTTTAAAGTAAAATGTCACACATTGCTTCTTTAGTTTTAATAGACGGTGCTATAAGAGCAGATTACAGAATGTTTTTGGAAAGAATGATAAAATAATCTCTTGAAAAGTTATAAATCTTGAAGGAGCAGATTACGACTAATAAACTATGTCTCATTAAGAAAGAGATTTCTTTACTCTTCCTTGAGTTTTGAAAAAAGTTACTGGTGTTTTTCCTTCTGATATGGTTTAAAATATGTAATAGTGAAAAACTGATTAAGTATATGTACAGGGTGCGTAATACTGTTTGTATAAATTTCACTCTTCTCTGCCACAATTAGAGTAACTTGAGGTGCACGGATCTCATCAATTCCTTAAATCAACATTTTGTTTGAGTTGTTCGTTTTCCATGGATATTACTTAAATTGAAAGAAGGTCCACTATAAAGTACATAATAGTGATAGATTTAAACAAAGCCTTGAAATGTTCTGTATCTTTCCCCACACACTTTTATTTTTACGGTATGTCCAAAGTTGCAGTTACATTGCAGAGTTCATACCTGCTTCAAACATTTACTCAGGTAAAGTTGGTAAAAAAAAAAAAAAATACACGTCATCCATATATGGTAATACTAACTGAGGTTTACTAGCTTGGGGCTAATCCGCCATCTGCCCTGCGTAACAGAAACATGAAAGACAAACAAAGCAGTAATAGCTTAAGAAGAATGTATTTAAAGTAATATTAAAATATCTGTTTCACAATACAGTTTCTATTTTTCTAGCTCCACATTTTCATCATTCCATTATTCTACAGTAGCATTTAAAAAGCTTTAACAAAAGGTCACGAAAGTAAATGATAGATAGATACTTTATTAATCCCAAGGGGAAATTTGGCTCGTCAGATTTAGCAGTGCTGAATCTGAACACATATTAAGCAAAGCATCTTTTAAGAAATTGTAAATCATATATATGTTTTGATATGTATCCTTCCTTTGTTCTTCACATGTCTCTTTTATACAATGTAGAAACTTTTTTTTTCCCCCCTCTTCATTTTTCTTTTTCCTCCTCCACTGAAGCACTGGGTTGTGGTACAAGGGTGCCGCTGCTTCACAGCAAAGAGACCGGAGGTTAAGTCCCAGGCCCTCCCTGTGTTGAGTATGCATGTTTTCCCTGTATCAACGTAGGTTTCCTCTGTGTGCCCAGGTTTCCTTCAGTAGTCTAAAGACATGCAGACTTGGAGGACTGACATTGCTAATTTGGCCCCTGATGTGAGTGGGTGTTCACCCTGTCTAAGAATTGTTCTTGCATTGAAGCTAATGCTTGCTAGGATCGGCTGCTGCTTACTCATAGCCCTGCTCAGAATAAGGAATTTTGGAATATGGAAGCATGGTATTATTTAGAAATCTTTAATGTGAAGAGTTAAGAATCATTAGCACTGAAAACCTTTTTTTTAATCTTTAAATTTTGACCGTATTTCTAAGTATCATAACTACCCAAAATGACAGTGGAGGTTATAGGCCCTAATACATCATAGGTAAATATCCTATACATATGTAAACCCACTGGGCAAGGTTATAATATTCAATTAACCTAAAACACATAGAGCATGTGATGAAAACCCCATGCCATTAAAGTGAGAATGAGCTACTCCACATAGACAACTGATACAAGATTAGAACCAAGGGTATCTAGTCCGTTAAATAGTCATTTTAACCATTATTCCACCAAGGCACTTCAGCTTTAAGGAGCATAATGAAACAACAAATACTTTCATATCCACAAAATCAATGTCATGTATGCTTGGAGCCTGCTCTATCATCTCTGGACATAAGGCAGAATGCCAGCATTTGCAGGCTTACTTGCACACATACACACCCACACTTGTATCAATAGAGGGTCAGTTTAGATTCACCAGTTAACTTAACCAGCGCATCTTTTGTAATGTTAGATGAAAATAGGAGTGCATGGAAGAAAGCCCACACAGAAAAGGGAAAAATGTGCCAATTCTACATGATCAACAACTAGGCAATCAAATGCCTGAAAAGAAAGGATAAGAATGTTAATGAAGCAAAGAATTAAATAACTCATTACAGTAGCAGGAACTGACTTCTAATGTGGCAATCTTTTGGTTCACAAAGCTCTAGCCACTACAGCCCTTTAGGACTATATGATAATATCCATATTCCATACAATTTATACAAAATTTAACATGTAGCAATGACAAATGCTGCATACGTATATGTTAATTTATTGTATTCAGAAGTATTGTTACATCAGAAATAATGAGACCAGCTGACAGATATGGTTTTTAATATTGTTTTTTATAAGAAATTCAAGGAGTGTTTTCTATAAATTGGATTAAGCAGGGATGGGTGGTAAGAAGAATGGATGTTTTAAAATAATTATGAAATTGTGCAGCTTATGAAAAAAGAATAAATATATTATTGTCCTATGGTGAGAAGAATTTTCTATGTATACTGCCATCCTTTCATTTTTTCTTTCTAACTTAATCCATACAGGCAGCAACCATCTTGAACTATGAGAACAATGTAGTCACTGGGTTAAGAGTTCCCACATCTTTTCAGAGTCCTATTGGAGGGCTTCTGAAGGTAGTAAAACATAAGAAGCGGGGAGTCAAGTGAGAGTTATTAGCCCTATAGCAGGCTCATCTATTGTGCCTTAGCTCCTCTACGTCGTGACTGGCTTCAGACCTTTGTGACTTGCTTTCAGTCTGAATTTTCCCTTGACATAAAAGAAGGTGGACAGAACAAGCCTAAATAGTATTTAAACCTTGTTTCTATATGATCAGCTTTTTGGAATAACATCATGTTTGATTTCTAACTAACCAGACTGATGCCTTTGTTCTGTAATGGTTCCATCTAAACCTTAAAGCCTTTGTTACTTTCCTTAAATTAGCAATACATGGAAATTAACTTTCATTTTTTATTCTTCTTTCCTGAAGGTTAAGATTTTCAACAAGTGGTTATGTAATGTGTGGTATTTATTATATAAGTGAAATATACAGTAGGTGGTGGCTATAACAGAAAATTCTTGAAAGCATGGAAGAAATGCATTTATCTAAATGGGAATATAAACTTATAGAAAGGTACAAAGGTGGTCATATTAATGATGATATCTTGTGTAATTATCACTTTAACAATTATTTAAAAAGCAGCTCAAATAACATTGTTGTTTGTTTCCTGAGTTTTTATGTAATCGAAGTAAAAAAAGAGAAGATCACCCAAGGTTAAATGTAGTAACTAAACTGTAAAAATGTTTAAGCAGTGCTGTAAGTTATCTGATTAAGCATAGTGAATAATAAAATCTAAAGTGAAACTGCTGCAAGGGTATTCAGTATACAGTATATGTACTTTGAATTGAGGCTAGGTTTTGTGTGGGTAATTTTTGATTATTTTATGAGCCATTTTTACCTGCTTTTTTAAACTGTGGCAAAACAACCAATCAGACAATATCTAAATAAAGCACAGACATTTTAACAGGTATATTATTCTGAAATGACATTGATATTCATTTTAAGAAAATCACATGGTAACATGGTAAAAGTACATTAAGATCAGTTTCCTTTTAGCCTTAAGTGCAACAGAAACGGGAAGTCATAGAAATATCAACAGGATGTAAAGAAAAATATTGTGTTTTATGTTTAGTTGGCATTTTAAACCATCTAAGTCTTAAGTAATTGCATCACTCATTTTATAGCTTATAAACTCTCATCTAAAAAAGCATTCTCCCAGGTTGCTAATTTTCAGAATGTTTTACATGTTTTTGACAAAAAAATAAGTTTTGATGATACAAAATTAAATATCAAGGTTAGAGCTGCTGCTGCTTTACACTGGCAGGAGACTTCAGTCCTATGCCGAGCTAGTCTGTGTAGAGTTTGTACATTCTCCTCATATCTGCAAGAGTTTTTCTCAGACTGATATTTTTTTTCTCCTACATCTGACAGAGGTCCTGTATAAGTAAACATGGGTGTGTTCATGAGTGCGATCTGCATTGGCCCGAAACCTCATTTAGGGTTGCTTCCTGCTTCACACCCAAAGTTGTTTAAACAGGTTCTGTCAGATATTGCATTGAACAAAGTAGATATGGTTATTGATGGAGAAACTGGCATCTAAAGTCTCTGTCCAATTAGGATTGCCCACTTAAACTGGGAAAATGGCTGAACCACAATTAGTGGACACATCTGCAAACATGCTTCCTGCAATTAAAAAAAGAAAATGTTTAAGGTAAATTTCATACTAACAAATGATAAAAGCCTGATATTTTTGTTGTTCAGCCTTCATCCAGCGTATGTGTTTGGAAAGTAGCATAAATAGGCTGTGATTTTTAGACAAATAGACCATTCCAGATAAAAATGATGGTTAGTTAGCGGTGTTTTATAAGATGTGCTTATACTGCCTCACAGTAAGGAGATCTTTATTTCAGGTCCTCCCTGTGTGGAAGTGCTTTGACTAGTGAGAAAAGTGTGATATAAAGAATTATACTGAAAACAAAAAAGTTACAAAACTGTCAAATATATTAATAAGCCTATTATATCCATTGGCTAATCTAGGAAAAACATAAAGCAGATAATGTCACAGGAAGATTCATTCCTTCAGCTGCAACATCTGCCCATTGATTTTCAAGAGTGTTTAATCAAATTTATGGTTGCAGTGTGATAGAATCAATCCAAGCAGCATCAAACATCAGGTGGGGACTAAACGTGACTGGGATACCAGTCCATCACAGCACAGGGAACACTAAAAAGATACTCGCATGAGGTCAGTATAGAGTAACTTATCAGCATAATATTATGGAGTAATCAGAGCAGGCAAATGGCAATGCATATGGAGCATGGGTTGAATGTACATGACCTGTAGACAGAACGTAAACAATCTGCAAACCAGGTTGAGGTCAGGCCTACCCATCTAGACTCCTGACACATTTCTTACATGGTCAGAGACAGTTCCATTATATGATGAGACATATATTCGTATAACTATTAGTTTAGTTAAAAATAGCACTGTGCAAAAGCATTTACCCTTCAATTGGTTTCAAGCATTGCAAGATTATAAATGATTCCTATAAATCTTGTACCAGCATGAATTTTTACTGCAAACTTGCAGACCTAAACACAAAATTAGTAAGTTCATTTGTCAACAGTTATCTCCATGTGAAAAAAATTAAGAATACAAGTTCCACTTTTTCCCAAGAAACACATACAGATTTTTTTTCTCCTTCATATTCCTACCTTTCTGGCCATCTGAACAGAGCATCGGACTTATGATAATCATGAGAGGCTTAAAAACAAATCCATAATTAAGGACTCTACTTGATCTATTACTTGTATATCTGTATTATTTAAATTAATTCATTCATTGATTTATTTTTCTTTACTATTTTTGGTATTTCATTTATTAATTTACCTAATTATTTTATGTGCTGTTTTTCTTTCTTTCTTTTGTATTTTTTTTTCTTTGACATCTTGTAAAGCACTTTGAACTGCATTCCTTTTATGAAATTGTGCTATGGAATAAATAATTTTTGTTGCAGACGTATTTAGGTACCCCACATTAATATTTGGTTGAGACACTTAAAAGTTTAGGCCTTTTTAGATAGGTGTCTACCAGCTTTAAACACTGGTTGGCAGTAACATTATTAGTATGACCTACATTTTTAAATCAAGCCACAAATTTTCTGTGTCCTTGAGTTTGGAATTTTTTGGGCATACACTAGGGTATTCTTCTTTTTACAGTTGCTTTTAGCATGTGCCTGGGATATGGTTCTACTGAAAAGGCAACATATTCCTAAAGTTAATTTATTTTAGAATATTATAGAGCCTTACAACATTCTCCTGGCCTCTGTTTCACTCCAGTTACAGAAGATGAGAAGCCACCCCTAGTGACCTTAAGATCACACAATGCTGTCACACTGCATGGACTGCATTTTTAGGACATGGGCGGTGTTAAATGTGCACAAATACAATAATCATAAAACTTGGCTGGTTAACTGTTAAGATTTTTTTTTATTTCATTCATTCATTCATTCATTCATTGAATCACAATTTATATCCCACTCCAAGGAAAAAAAAGAGAGCAACATGAATACCTGTAGGAGCCCCATCTAAAATAGTCTTTTATATTTGATAAAGCAATTAATAGTGTAAGAGGTAATCATAGGCCCACCTTGCTTGTTTTAAAATTGTATTGATGAATTCTTGGCATATTTTGAAAGAATTTTAAACAGTTCCTCTTAAAAGAGAATTTAATTTTTTGCCAATTTAAGATCATATAGAAGAATGCTTTCCTACTTATAATAGGGATTTTTTTCAGATGAGTAAAATAAGTCTATGTGCTAGCAGTTTAGTATTCTTCTTTCGGCTTGCCACAGCGGATCATTTTCTTCCTTATCTTTCTATCCACTTCATCTTGTTCTGTTACAACGATCACCTGCTTGTCCTCTCTCACCACATCCATAAACTTTCTCTTAGGCCTTCCTCTTTTCCTCTTCCCTGGCAGCTCTATCCTTAGCATCCTTCTCCCAATATGCTCAGCATCTCTCCTCTGCACATGTCCAAACCAACGCAATCTCACCTCTCTGACTTTGTCTCCCAACCGTCCCACCTGCGCTGACCCTCTAATGTCCTCACTGCTAAACCTATCCATCCTTGTCACACCCAGTGCAAATCTTAGCATCTTTAGCTATGGTATCTCCAGCTCTATCTCCTGCTTTCTGGTCAGTGCTACCGTCTCCAACCCATATAATATAGCTGGTCTCAGTACTGTCCTTTAGACCTTCCCTTTCACTCTTACTAATACCCGTCTGTCACAAATTACTCCTGACACTCTTCTCTGCCCATTTCACCCTGCCTTTACTCTCTTTTTCACCTCTTTTCCACAATCCCCATTACTCTGTACTGTTGATCCCAAGTATTTAAAGTCCTTCACCTTCGGCAACTCCTACTTCCTGCACCCTCACCATTCCACTGACCTCCCTCTTATTTACAAACATGTATTCTGTCTTGTTCCTGCTGACCTTCATTCCTCTTCTCTCAAGAGCATATCTCCACCTCTTCAGGGTCTCCTCAACCTGCTCCCTACTATCTTTACAGATCACAATGTCATCCGCAAACATCATAGTCCATGGGGACTCCTGTCTAATCTCATCTGTCAACCTGTCCATCACCATTGCAAATAAGAAAGGGCTCAGAGCCGATCCCTGATGTAATCCCACCTCTACCTTGAATGCACCCATCCCTCCTACTGCAGACCTCACCACTGCCACACTTCCCTCCTACATATCCTATATAACTCTTACATACTTCTCTGCCACTCTCGACTTCCTCATACAGTACCACAGGTCCTCTTGAGGCACCCTGTCATATGCTTTCTCCAGGTCCACAAAGACTCAATGCAACTCCTTATGGCCTTCTCTATACTTCTCCACCAACATCCTCAGAGCAAACATCGCATCTGTGGTGCTCTTTCTTGGCACAAAACCATACTGCTGCTCAGTAATCATTACCTTACTTTTTAAAGTAGCTTCCAGTACTCTTTCCCATAACTTCATGCTGTTGCTCATCAATTTTATTCCCCTATAGCTATTACAGTCCTGCACATCCCCCTTATCCTTAAATATTGGCACCAGTACACTTCTTCTCCTCTCCTCGGGCATCCTCTCACTTTCCAAGATTCCATTAAACAATCTGGTTAGAAACTCCACTGCCATCTCTCCTAAACACCTTCATGCTTCCACAAGTATGTCTTCTGGACCAACGGCCTTTCCATTTTTCATCCTCTTCATAGCTGTCCTTACTTCCTCCTTGCTAATCAGTTGCACTTCCTGATTCACTATCTAAACATCATCCAACCTCTTCTCTCTCTTGTTCTCTTCATTCATCAGCCTCTCAAAGTACTGTACTCTTTTTCCATCTGCTCAACACAACCTCCTCATTTGTGAGTATGTTTCCATCTTTATCCTTTATCACCCTAGCCTGCTGCACATCTTTCCCAGCTCGGTCCCTCTGTCTAGCCAATTGGTACAGGTCTTCTCCCTCCTTAATGTCCAACCTTTCATACAACTCATCATACGCCTTTTCTTTAGCCTTCGCCACCTCTCTCTTCACCTTGTGCCTTATCTCCTTGTACTGTTGTCTCCTTTCTGCATCTCTCTGACTGTCCCACTTCTTTGCCATCTTCTTCCTCTGTAGACTCTCCTGTACTTTCCCATTCCACCACCAGGTTTCCTTTTCCTCCTTCCTTTGTCCAGGTATCACTCCAAGCACTCTTCTTGCTGTCATCCTTACTACTTCTGCTATAGTTTTCCAACTGTCTGGTAACTCTTAACTACCACCCAGTGCCTGTCTCAACTTCTCCCTAAACTCAACCTTGCAGTCTTCCTTTTTTCCAATTTGAATCTTGGCTCTGCCCTCACTTTCTTCCTTTTCTTGATCTCCAACGTCATCCTACAGACCACCATCCTACGCTGCTTAACTATACTTTCCCCTGCCACCACTTTGCAGTCTTCAATCTCCTTCAGATCAACTCTTTTGCATAGGATGTAATCTACTTGTGTATGTCTTCCTCCACTCTTGTACGTAACCCTATGTTCCTTCCTCTTCTTAAAATACATATTAACCACAGCCATGTCCATCCTTTTGTCAAAATCCACTATCATCTGACCTTCTTAATTCCTCTCCTTGACACATTACCTATCTATCACCTCCTCGTCTCCTCTGTTCCCTTCACCAACATGTCCATTGAAATCCACTCCAATCACCACTTTCTCTCTCTTGGGTACACTGTTCATCACTTCATCCAACTCACTCCAAAAGTCTTCTTTCTCCTCCATCGCACACCCAACTTGCGGGGCTTATGCATTAACAACATTCTTCATCACATCTCCAGTTTCCAGCTTCGTAATCATTACTCTTTCTGACACTGTTCTCACCTCAAACACTCTTGACATTACTGTTCCTTTAGAATAACCCCTACGCCATTTCTCCTCCCATCCTCACCATGATACAACAATTTGAATCCACCACCGATCCACCTGGCCTTACTCCCCTTCCATTTAGTCTCTTGCATGCACAATATATCAACCTTCCTTCTCTCCATCATATCTGCTGATTCTCTCCCCCAGTCATACTGCCAACATTCAAAGTTCCTACCTTCAGTTCCACTCTCTTTACACTTCCTCCTCTCCTCCTGCCTCTGGACACATCTCCCCGCTCTTCTTCTTCTCCTCCTTCTTCTTCAGCCAACAGTAGCCCAATTTCCACCAACACCCTGTTGGCTAACAGTACTGCTGGTGGTCATTGTTAACCAAGGGCTCGACCGATCCGGTATGGAAATTTGTATTGTTGTCCGCATATTGATTTGCCAAAATTTTACACCGGATGCCCTTCCTGACGTAACCCTCCCCGTTTATCCGGCTTGGGACCGGCATAAAGAAACACACTGGTTTGTGCATAACTTGTGACTGGGTGACATGCTAGCAGTTTAGTATAAAATATTATAACCGATTTCTCATTACATACTTTAATTCCATATGGTAGTACACCAAATACTGCAATTAATACATTAAGAATAATTTTAAATTGAAGGCTATCCGAGAAATAAACAGATTTTGTTCCTCAAAGGTATGGCCTAGCAATACAATCCTCGTTGGTTAGATCTTGCCCTGGGTATATTTTAAACAGGATATATGTGATTGTTGCATTTTCTGGCAAATTCTATGCAGGCCTTAAGATCATTGTTTCTCTTTAATAACATTTTTCATACTTGTAATACAGGACAGTGTACAGAGTTCTTGATATACAATTATTTGCAGCAAAAATTAAAATTTAAGCAACTACCTGTTAGAATTCTTTGGTAGCTTTGTACAGCATCTTTTCAAGGTGCGTTTAGCGAAAGGTAAAAATGTAATAATTTAACCTTCTTGGCATTAACCCTAACTGTCTCTTGGGCTTGGAATTCTATGCAATTATGGTTTGGTCCAGGTGTCTCTCTGGTTATGTTTGCATGTGTGCGGTTAAGACTGAACAGCCCCTCTGGACAGTATTCTACTGCTGTCTACTGTATACAATAACATAGTCTGTTTAAAAAAAAAAATAAAAATAATAATGAAGATTTCTGTGTGTTTACTCCTCTGTGGTAACTCATCAATATTTATGAGTTGGGCAGGTCCTTCAATCTAAACACACAATAGTGTGTAAATTAAGACATGTAAAGCAAGTTTTAGAACAAACTGAAAATTAACCATTAGTTAAATCAAGTGATAGTGATGACAGTGTGAATTGGTCATTAGACGTTGACACAGATTGTGAACTGATACATATGGCACGTGATGTCCCTGGTGAATTCAGTTTCGTGAAACTTGTGTGGCAAAAAGATAAAATGACTGCAATCAAGTGCAATGACAAGAAAGACATCAACTCCTTAAGTACTGTTCACAATGTGCAACTGTCAATGTTCGTATCAGGGGAAATTTGGAAGTCAATAAACCCTGCACTGTGGCGGTCTACAATAACACAATGGGAATTTCCATCATGTTGGTCAGGCACTCTCCTCCTACCCTCCCCTGCACAGGCAACAGAAAAAATATTAGAAAAGTGCTCAAAGAAATGTGCTTCTACTATCCCCAATGCAACGTTGGGCTGTGTTTTGGTGACAGTCTTAAAACATGTCACATGAAGGATGTGTACTAAATCTGCATCAGTACAGCAGTAGACACTACACAAACCTTCTTTATTTATGTTGCCGTTTTGGTGTTAACATGTTTCTGTTACACACAATATTTTTTCTTGTTAAGGAAAATTCAACATTTTTGAGTTTTTCCGGGGTAAACATAACACTAAGGAGATTAAAGAGGAAGAAATTCAATGGGGTGTACATTAGTTTCCCAAGAGGAAGATTTTGTGATAAATCTCATTACATAAAATAGTTGTGTTTTATAGTCGACATATTTCTTGGGGCAGAAACAACAGTAGTGATGGAATTGTATTATAACTTTCTGCCTTTTATATGTGTGCTTTTCTGATTTACCCTATAATCCAACTATATTTGGAATTAAGTTTTCATTGTTCACAAAGTATGTTAAATATTGTTTATGATGAGTATAATAGTGTTATAAAGTTTAACTTTTAGAATTATTTTTTTAAGATTTCCAGAGTTAATTGTTTCTGCATAAACCAATCATTCCACGATTTGCATACAAAATAACTCTTCGGCAGTAATCTTGTATGATTACAGAATTTAATTCTTAAAAGTGACTTACAGATAATTTATTAATTTAAACTATACTTTTTTAAAATTTAATTTAATTTAAAATCAGGTTTGTATTTGGAGGATGTGTTGTGTTCAAGTTATATTACGTGTTTGTCAACCGTTGTAAAGATAACAGGTTTTATTCATCGAAGTGTTCACTACCCAAATCGGTACTCATGAATCTAAGATGTTTAACAGGCATTCCCGGTATTAAGTTGTGGATTTGCCTGCAAATATTTAGCGGCAGCGTGTCTATGAACTTAATTTAAACTTAAGCTTCACACCTTGCTTACCTATTGATATGTCTAGAAAGGCTTGTTCAGCTTCAGAGGGTTGTTTCTTTCTTACTGCATCAATAAACCGCTCGTCTTCCTCTTTATCTGAGAAATCACACACTACATGCACGGGTTTACCTTTCCCAGTCCTGCAAACTTTAGCGAAGTGGTTCAATTTACCACATTTTTTACACTGTCTTCGTTTAGCTGGACATTGACTTTTTCCACCGTGTGCTTTGTTTCCGCAGTACCTGCACTTAGGAATATGCTTGTATGCATCACACGCTTCATATTCTTTTGCTGCCGTCTCAATTGTGTAATGCGTTTTTTGCTCAGCGCTCTTTGGAGCTCTTGCTTTTTGTGTGCGTACTGTGTTCACAGTCAGTTCACGTGAGCCGCTCGGAGTACATGCATTAAAGGTTCTCAGCTGTGGTTGTGCTATCTCGTGTGATCTTGTGATGTCCACGGCTTTATTTAATGTTAGCTCAGACCCGGCACTTAAAAGTTTCTGTTGCACTTTCACTGAGTTTGTGCCAAACACTATTCTATCCCTGACCATCTCATCTTCGTTTGCATAAGCACAGTCCTTCACCAGCAATTTTAACTCTGTTACAAAGTGATCAAAAGTCTCGTTTATACCCTGCGTCTTCTTATTAAACTTGTATCTTGCGAATATCTCATGCGATCTTGTGATGGCCACGGCTTTATTTAATGTTCGCTCAGACCCGGCACTTAAAAGTTTCTGTCGCACTTTCACTGAGTTTGTGCCAAACACTATTCTATCCCTGACCATCTCATCTTCGTTTGCACTGTCTTCCTTTAGCTGGACATTGACTTTTTCCACCATGTGCTTTGTTTCTGCAGTAGCTGCACTTCTGAATATGCTTGTATGCGTCACTCGCTTCATATTCTTTTTCTGCCTTCTCAATTGTGTAATGCATTTTTTGTTCAGCGCTCTTTGGAGCTTTTGCTTGTTGTCTGCGTACTACGTTCACAGTCCGTTCACGTGAGCCGCTCGGAGTACATGCATCGAAGGTTTGCTATCTCATGTGATCTTGCGATGTCCACGGCTTTATTTAATGTTCGCTCAGACCCAGCACTTAAAAGTTTCTCTCGCACTTTTGCTGAGTTTGTGCCAAACACTATTCTATCCCTGACCATCTCATCTTCGTTTGCATAAGCACAGTCCTTCACCAGCAATTTTAACTCCGTTACAAAGTGATCAAAAGTCTTGCTTATACCTTGTGTCTTCTCACTAAACTTGTATCTCGCGAAAATTGTATTCGTCTTAGGCATGACAAACGCCTTGTAGCGGCAGCGTACCTATTGGATTGCTGGTGACGGGTGGCCTTATATGGGCAGGCACTCAATTACGTGGGAGGCGTGGGTATGGGGGACGCAATATAGGCAGGCTGCCAACTACGTGGGAAGCGTGGTGATGGGTGACGCAACTCCGTCTCACACGGCGACCGAGCTGCACACTATGGCCGTATATATGTACGTGAGTAGTATTCAGTTATGACCGTTATGCATAGAATTTCGAAATGAAACCTGCTTAGCTTTTGAAAGTAAGCTGTAAGGAATGAGCCTGCCAAATTTCAGCCTTCTACCTACACGGGAAGTTGGAGAATTCGTGATGAGTCAGTCAGTCAGTCAGTGAGGGCTTTGCCATTTATTAGTATAGATGTAGTGTTGCCGATTAGTTTTTCAGAATATACCATCGCCATTTTATTTTGTAAACCTATCTAGTAGTGGGTAGGTCCCTTTTTCTACCTCCAGAAAAACCTGCATTTTTCAAAGCATAAATTCAGCAAGGTGCTAAAAAAAACTCCTTGCCATTCTGGTTAAGGATAACTTGACCATTTTAACCAGTTCTGGGTTATCTTTCTTTTTTTAATGGCTGCAAGATCCAAAACTATTGGAGTAAACAGATGTCGCTGTCATGTTTTTGGAACAAGGTTGAGAATGTGCCTGTTTTATAATATTGTATGCAGCTTTAAGAAGCCTGTTTTATGCCAAAAAGAACATTTCCAATGCCATTACACTACCAACACCAGTTTGTATGGTTGAGAAAAGACAGAATGGATTCATATGTTAATTCTCATTATACTATTTTCTGATATTGCTACAGTCGACCCTTGATATACGACTGGCCTGACATGCGAACAACTTGCTTTACGACCAAAATTTTTGTTTTGAATTATGACCAACATCTTGCATTACGACCCGAATCCGGTCACGTGTATCCGCTTATGCGATTGTAAACAAACAGCCGAGAGCGTTCATAAGCGTCAGTCGGAGCCCAGATACATGTGTTTGTGGACGTAATTTCGGTCAGTGCAGTGATTTATATAATTTATTTTGATAATTTCTAAGGTAGGAAGAGAAGGTAACGAAGGTAAAGAAAGCAATCACAATCGAAACAAAGAAGGAAATTGTGTGGAAATATGAGAGTGGCTTTCTTGTGACTGATCTCACTAATATGTACAGCATGCCGAAATTCACCATCTCGACAATTTTACAAAGAAAAGATTTGTATAAGGAAACTCCTTCCAAACAATAACCACCTTCCATTTCATTCTCCTCCTCCTCCCTTCCTGCAAGCCAAAGATGTCAACTTAAATGGTGAGTACAGTATGAAATTGTTGTTTCTGGTAGGTTAGGCACTTTTTATAAATTTTTGGTTAGTACATTAGAAAAATTATTGGTGTTTTTGGTAAATTATGCACATTATACAACCCTTTTTTATTATGAAAAGGTTAAGTAAGTGTTGCTGTGGGAGGTTTGGAACGCATTATGGGTATTTCCATTATTTCTTATGGGAAAAATAGTCTTGACTTACAACCAACTTGAGTTACAACCAGCCCTTGAGAACGAATTGAGTTTGTAAGTCAAGGGTCCACTGTATTTGTATATCACAGCAGAAATAAAGTTGACCAAACCAGAAAACAATTTTTTTTCCAATAGTCATTCTGTGATTATTGGACATTTTTTAATTTATTACACTATTTTCTTTAAACTCCTTACCAACAGTTCAACCTGTAGTATGGTACACCAGAAATTATGGAGTGATGTGTGAGAGAACACAAAAAAAGTCAGGAGTGGAAACTGTGAGCGAAAACAGCGAAAGAGAGAGGAAGGACCTCCCTGCCAAAAGCCTTTGTCAATGAATGAAGGTTTACCATTAATCATGTGACTGTAATGATCATGCCTACAGTTGTGTATCCAACCACCCATTCACTTTATAAGCAATTTATTCAGTCCAGGATTGTCAGAAGCAGGTGCCTATCCAGGCTGCACTAGGCATGAGATAAGTATAGTTGGGTGTCATCCTTGCACTCATTTGTGTACAACAGTGATGAAGTGATTTACTCCATATGTTCCTTAAAATATAAAATTTATTTAGTTGGTGTTTCAAAACATCCACATTTTCCATACACTCTCATGATATACAGTAGTATGTAATGCAGTCTGTTAAAGGAAGTGTATAATCATTTAGATGTGTGGTGGAGCTGCTAAAACAGAATGATTAATTACTGAAACTGAATTAGCAAATACTACTTTCAGTTCTTCGTTTTTTTTTTTCCAACCAAACTAATATTCATTACTATAACAACTAAAATGTATCAAACATGGTGAAAGCGCAAACAACACATATTTGAATTATATGGGAGGAAATAAGATGTTTAGTGACAAATTCAGGATTAGTCCACAGGCATATGTAATAGCAAAGTTATATCAGTTATGTGAAACAGTTAGTAATCAAACAAGCATAGGAATTATTAGGGGTATTCTGAAATAATAATACTCTTCAAACTGACAAGTTCGATTTAATTTCAATAACACATTTTATAAATGAAAGGTAGCCTAAATTAAGGCATGAGGTGTGTGACATTTGACTCAAAAGTGTTATCAATAATTCTGCTCCACGCACAAGCAGTTTCACAACAGCAAATGTCACAAACCTGAAATAAAGTAATTTCCTGGCAAACCAGAGTATTGGTTTTTAAGTAGTGTTTATTTTTCAGTTAATAGACAAAGCCCATAAATGAGTACATTTAATACATGCTTATAAGGTTGGTGTGCCAAAAAAAGGTTAAATCATGGTCTTGAAGGATGGAAGTGGCTGCAGTTTTTAGATTCAACCTGTATCTTAATTTAAACCATTTTAATTGCTGTTAAAGAAATATACTTATTGGACTTAATTTTAGTTGCATCACATTTTATCATTTGGAGTCCCCAATTCAATTTTTAAATTTTGTTTTAAACTGACGCATTCATGTTTTAATTGTTCCCAGTTTTCTTAAACAGCCACCAGTTGTTAATGAAATGCAAATGACAAAGAAACTACCAATTGTCAAGTCTGAGTTAAACCTGGACATATGCAGAAACCTTAAAAAGCGCATAAGGGTCTTTGTGTCAGTCCAGTTGCTATGTCTCTGTCATTCCAAAAAATGGCACGTCACAAACATTTTTAGTAGTAAAATGCATTGCATTTGGTATTCCAGTGACGGGCAAATCACAAACATTAACACTGTTTTTACAAATTCCATACCAAATGGCATATAACAGGGACATATGCATTGCATGGTGCACTCTTAAAATGTCAACATTGAGGTCTATGTTGATTACGTAAATTTCACCCTGTCTTAGATATATAGCACAACTAGTCCTGGAATATCAGCTTTAATTGAATGATTAGAAATGAGAGAGACAAAAGAAATGCCAAGAAGTATAAATCTGTTCTGGCCCACAATGGATACTTTTCTCAGAAAAGGAGAATCTACAATGTAATAAATTTGAGGTTTGAATTAGCATAATGAAAACACTAACAAGCCATATAAATTAATATCAAGTTACACTATTGGCAAGGATTAGATTCTAATTAGGAAATGAGATTTAAATGAAAATCTGCAGTCACTATAACACTCAAGTACTGTGATTGTGGATATTAATGTTATTGTTAAATTGTAGTTGGACAGTTATTTCTGTGATTCTAGAATAGCCATGTCATACATCTTAAGGTGATAGTCATGCCATATCACATATCTTGCTAAATCTAATTATCAAAGAACAACCTAACCAAACAGACCGCATACACTGTACATGTTATATACTTTAATTTGAGCTATAGCCAAATGATTGGCTGTGTGGAGAAACAGGCTTTTTGCTTTAGCATATAGGTTTACTTAAAGTGGCCACTGGGTGTGCTATTTGTTTTATGCTTATTAATTATTTTATTTTTTTATTATTATTTATTATTTGTTTTATTTATTTTTACTCAGTTTTTGTTGCCCATATGTTTGAATTCTTCTGTAAACTCTTTTGTTTTCTAGTGCCGCATTGAGCTTGTCCCAAGGAGAAATACCAATGGCCTGCAGCCTCATCCAGTAAGGGTCATTTTTTTTAAACCTCTAAAAGGATCTTGGGGTTATCACTGTTAATTTCTGCTGTTCATCCATGCCTTTTCTGAACTTGCTTTTCAATATGGAATTGTATCCATCTGGGGGCTGCATGCTATATAGGAATGTGTTTTTTTAGAATTTCAGCTTTTCTTGAAACCATAGATATCCTACCCCAACAACCACAATTGAGATATTAAGAAAAAGAGAAACATAACAAAAAAAAGAGGATATATTTAGCTTGATTTCAGATACAAACTTCAACTCCCAAAAATATATATTAACAGTCTAAAGAAACCTTTTAACAATACAGATGCTTTATAGTTCTTCAGGGGATTCTTCAAAGATTATACATCCATGTTTGAGGAAGAGTAGATGACATTTATCCTAGGCAAAAGCCAGAAGGTGTTTTTGGTTGGTCATCTTAGTTGGTTTAGCTTCAGTAAGGCAGCCACATACTTTCTGGTGACTATTACTATATGAGAATTAGACACTGTTTTACAAATTAAACACATTCAATGAGCCATATATACTTTCTTTTGACAATGCTGTGAATAGATAAGGATATGTTCTTATCAATTTAGCACATACTTTGGCTACCATTATCACACCTGTTACACTTCTTTTGAGGTTCCTTTTTACAGTCCTCAGAGTGTAACATCTTTTTGAATTTTTTTTTGTTTGTGGCCTCAGTTAGCTTTTTAATGTTATTTATGTATTGGAGTACAGTATATTTCTGAGATGTATGCATGCATGCTAAACATACATGTTTTAAAAGCAGCAAGGCTAACAGATTGGTGTTGTATTGATCATTCATAGTTGAATGAAGAGTTTCAGCCTTGTGACAACATCTGAGACAAGACAGGAATCTCAAGTAGTAACAATACAAGGTCATGGCAGGGGATCTTTGCATAAACATATAAAATGTAAATTTGGCAAGGAACATAATATGTACATCTTTAGGTTTTAAGAGAAAATAGGAGTGTCCACAGAAGTCTCATGCAGACACAGCGAGAAATGTACTGTTACATTTTATTTCAATTAAATTCTTATATTCTAACATCAAGTGGAGCTGATGAAAAGAAAAAAAAATTGTTTTGCATCCTCCCTAACCTTAACCTATTATATAAGGGGGAGGAATAAAAGCTTTAGATTTGTCAAAAATTTTGATCTCCACACCTATCCCGTTTAAAATTATCCAAAATGTTTCCAGGGCGAGATCCAACCTGTAAATGTTGTAATCAAGCTTCAACCTCACTAGGGTACATGACATTGTGCATAGGATTTAATTCTACTGCTTTGCAACTTTAGAGAACAGTCATCAGATGCTGACATATTTTTCCCCATGTCTTCATGACTTATGTATGAGTGCTGTGGTTTCTCTCCAAATCCCAAAAACTAGCACATGAGGTTGATTTGTGATTCAGATGTCATCCCTTTTTTTGTGTGTAAATTCTGCATTAGGGTGACATGCATGAGAGTTGGCTTTTAAATGGCCGTTCTGCCAGAGGAGAGGCTACCTATCTATTACTGAATGAGTCAGCATCCAAATAATAATAACATTAATATGACTAATTAACTTGGCTCCATTTGCACCAATCTGTTCATTGCACAATATCTGTTGCAATAAAATATTTGCAAAGAAAAAAAACTTATGTTTGTCATTCCTCATCTAAGTCATTTCAACAAGTTTGTTTTTTATAAAAGAAAGTCTGCTTTGCTATCATTCACTGACATGATGTGCACTCATTATGTTGCATGGTCATCTTGGTTACCATAAGCAATAGTAGATTTCCAGTTAATCCAAAGAATATGTAAAAAATGCACAAACACCTGTGCAAAACATGCCTAGCTGACTGATATACCCACTATACATGATAATTTTCCATTTGTTTCCCTTAATCTGGTTTGGAAAGCAAAAAATGTTTTAAAAGTAGTTTTAAAACATTTACTGCTGGCAGAAAGAGAGTTTTAGCCTAAAATAGATTTTTTTTTTATGTATATCGCACCTTTCACAGTCAGCGTTATTGATAATTTATGTAATTCAGAGTGGCACTTCTTTGAACATGCACAATGTTATGTATTTGTGCACTATTTACTGTATATTTCCTTATTCACACATACGTAGGTCTTTGAATAAAGGCTCTGAGTAATTACAAGATGTGTACAACTCCCAAACTTATTTTCTGTAAACACTTCAGTTTGAAGTTCAGTTTGTTTTTGCTAAGCACATTTCCATGTAAGACTCCACTACCATTTAGAAAATTAAAAAAATTCATATAGTATTCTCAAACATATGCATAATAAACAAAAATGAAATGTTGAAGCATCGATAGAAACAAAAACTCAAGTCTATGTTTCCACCACTTGAACACCTTCCTGTGCTCAACCAGAAGTTCAAACAAAATAGTATTACTGAAAAATGTAATTCAACTAATTATTAAAAAAAGTGAAATAAATGTAAATATTCATATACCATATAAGGTAGTGTGCCTATAATGGTTGTTTGGCATGGTGGGTTGCTCCATTCACCAAATGGATAAACATCACCCTATCCCACCCAACCACCCACACCCCAAGCCCCTGTGGTTGGTAGTAACCCTGTAAAGGTTGAGAAATCCTAATATATGGGATTAAGAGAGAAAAAAAAAAAACAGTAACACTTTAAAGCTAGGTACTGAAAAAAAATGCATCAACTCATTTGTAACAAGACCTTAACATAGACCTCTTTTACACTTCACTTAACTAATGAGAGTAAATCCTGGTAGTCCTTATGGTTTGGCCATCAAAATTGTACAACATGTTGTCACTCTTTGACACCATGATAAACAAGAATGAAGTACAATGCAAATGTTAATTTTTAATTAAAAGAAAATTTAAATTGTATTGTGTGAAATAATTCTGATGGGCTGTTCTGATATGAAATAGAATGAAGACACAGAATTACCTGAATAATATTGCACTGTATAGAACAACAACAGTGGAAAGAAATGTATGTAGGCTAGGTTTATAGGCTTAAGCTTAAGAACCAGAGTTACTAAGGTGATGCCACAGAAGCAACGTTTTATTCCATTTGGTCACAATTAAATTGATCGTATACATGTAATAAAATTTTTTGACAAAAGGGCAATTATTCATTTTAATCCTGAGCATAATCAAAGTGGTGGAGAAGTGATTTGACTGCTATTAAATGCCTAGTTGTAACTGTAGTCAAATATAGTAGCGCAGTTATAACACTTCCTATCCTCTAATATAGGTCAAAAGTAACATATAGGAGTGTAAAGTTCTTTATTTAGGCATTGCTTATCACATTTGGATTTGTTTTACTTAAAGTGAAACATACAGTACATGTAACTTATTTTGCCTGTTGAGGGATGCAGGCAGCCAGTGTTTGTTGTGGCAGCAATGAGTGCAATATTAGTGGCAAACTTTGATTAGACACTAGTTCATCATGGTGTTTGTTAATGTTCACCCCCTATTCAGTTGCAAATTTACTCAACATATCCTGCAATGTGCTAATGTATGGACTTCAGCTAAGATAACGGTGAGTTTTCAGTGTAGGGAAAACCAAAATTGTCCAGTAAAAAATCTATGTATACATGGAGAGAATATGCAAACTGCATACAAAACAAGATTTGAAACCAAAACTCTGGTGTTTTGAGGTAGCAGTGTTGGCTACCATACAACACACAGTCCTTACCAACAAGGAGAAAATAGTGATGACAGGAAAAAAACAGTCTCTAATGTTTCTGTCCGTGACCATTTTTAATAGAATTCAAGCTCAATTCACCTGATTATTTACTATATTTACTATTAGTGATTACTATATACCAATCACTAATATATTTTTTATGAATAAATAGGTCCCACTGTCCACTACAAATAATATTAAATAATAAAAAATAGGTGTTGAAATTGTTATATTTTAATGTTCTGGCATTGGAATTTATTATTGTCATGTTGTTGCCATTAAGAATTTAAGAGAAATACCAAGAGCAAAAGTTAATTTGAGTTTCTTAAATAACTGAGTAGTAAGTAGGATATTTCTAATGAAAGCTATAGTATATGGAGTAAAGCCTTATTTTTCTAAATCTGTTTTTTTTATTTCAGAATGAATGTGACTATGTTCTGGTAGGTAACACAAAGTGGAAAAAGCAGCAACAGACCTTTATTGAAGCTCTGCGTGAAAAAGGATTTTCAGTAACGGTGAGCCGATCTATGGATTTAATTTTTTCTTTATTTTTCTGATGGATCTAAAGTTCAGTATTAGCAACCACTTTTTAAAATGACTACAGTTTGTAATTTCTTTACAGTATTTCACTTCATTTGAAAGGAATTCTGGTAAAGTTTTCTTGTAGTCTCTCATAAACTTTCTTTTAATTTTAACTTGGGCTCAATAATCTGATTGTCTAAATTGTCAAGGGAAAAAGCAGAATATTTTGTGTGTGTGTGTGTGTGTATAGCAGAATATCTCAAAAAGCACTTGGTTAGTTTGAAATGCCCACAATATATTCAGGCTATTAACTATGTTAAATTGTCTACAATATTTTATTAATACTGTATCACATCAATGATATAAGCCAGTAAAATAACTTGTTGTCGTTATGTTTAATGGTGGTGGGCATTTTATGGTCTTCTTTTCTACCCATAGATTAGCACAATCATGTTACAAAAAGAATTATGAATTATTGCTCATACCAGTACCCTAGAAGAGTATATAAATTCCATCCTCCGTGAGTTGACCTCGATTTGAAAATTGGTTCTCTAGAAGTACAGTGATTCAGAACAATCCAGGCAATCTTTTGAAGAATGGATTTATATAATTAACTATTATGTTCTGGAATTCAAAGTCTGGATTTGAACCTAATACAAGTCTTGTAGCAAAGTGTGGGAAGGCAGTACATACAAGAAACCCAACAGATCTAGAGCAGATGAATCCTTAAAGCAGATGTGAGACTGAAGAGTGACTATAGGAAATGTTTGTTTGTTGCCATAGCTACATGCTAAGTGATTATTGGAATAAATAATTACTTTTGCACACAGGGATTATTGACATTCTATAAAATAAGCCTCAATCAATTTGCGTGGTAAACACTCTGTGCATTTCAGATTTTTAAGGAGCCTAGTGCCTACTGTATTACTCATAAATTGGGAACAAGACAGTGACTATCCCTGATTAGACAGCTGTTTTGACTCAGGACACACACACACACACACACAGTCATTGATTTTGGTACAATTTCAAGTTACTAGTTAGAATAAAAACACAATTTTGGGATATAGGAGGAAACAATCATATCTAAAAACAAATTCCTTGTAAATATAAGCAGAATATGTAAACTCCCCAAATATAATAGCCAGGCTTGGAAGGAAACATTGATTCACATAGTGTGAGGCTGCAGTGCTTGACTAATATTTATTTTTGTGTTTGTGTCTAAATGGTCTTAAGCAGCCATACAACTCTACACACTGGGCATGTCAATCCAAGGCAGAAAAATGGTTACTTTATATAATTTATAATGAACGATTCCTTTAAGTTCCTAAAATGTTGTTTTGACATGTTTTGCTGCTGTTTTTGTGTATGTTTTTATTTTAAAAACCTATTTTAGGTCCAGGATTTGCAGTAGCTGCATCTTTTTGTGTATACAACTATATTCCTATGGGGTATTCAACATAATTATGAATTTTCTTTTTTGAATTAGGAAATTGAAGAATCTGACAAATGCTTTTATGGTATTCGAGCGCCAGACAGCATGCTTGATACTTATCAGTATCTGATGAATGATGAAATTATCTTTGAAAGGACCAGGTGAGACAATATCCTTTCTGTACTATAGATGGAGTTGAGGATTACTGATAGGCTTACTGTTAGTAAAGGTTAATTAAATAACTATCACAATTCCCTTCATCTTGTATGCAAAAGAGTATTAACCCAAAGTGACTCAACCTGTCAACGTAATATATATATAGGTTCAGTTAATCTGAATTACTGAATCTATATACAGTATCTTAGTAAAGAGTATTGTTAAAATATTTGATTTGTTAATGTTAACATAACTTTTCTAGTAATAGTTTGGATGTGTAATTTTAAGATGTTGCTCTCATGTGTTTTTTTTTGTTTTTTTTATAAAGAATTAGAGTTACTGATTTTGTGCTGAACAAAACTATAGACTCTAAGAAAGGTGAGTGACCAATATGCATTTCATTGCACCCCATATTGCTTGTTGGTATTCATTGTCTGTTTATATTATTTGCTTAATTATAAAATGTATTATTTAGTAATTCATCTATAGTGCACAGGTGTAGTGTGCTTAAAAAGACCACATTTGCCACCATAAGATTTTAAAGTTTGATCTGCATCCACACATCCAAGAAAACTGGGACGCTGTGTAAAATGTAAATACAAACAGAATGCAATGATTTGCAAATATCATAAACCCATATTTTATTCACAGTAGAACATAGAAAACATATCAAATGTTTAAAGTGAGAAAATGTACTACTGTATTTTAAGAAAAGAATAAGGTATTTAAAAAAAAAAAAATAATTTTTGAGTTTATTAAAATCGAACATTCCATACAAGATAGTCAAATTTTACAAAACTTGATTCAAGTCAACCCCCCTGCCCATGAAAAAGAGGTGGGACAACATAGTGAAACTTTAACAGTAGAAAGGATAAGTAAGTAAATAAATAGAATAAAAAGGGGAAGAGAATTTCCTTCCTCAATTTAAATGCTTATTCTAAAATGTTATTAATTGGTTCCTGCCAGGTTTTAAAAATGTTTTGCACAGATCCTGTAAGTGAGTATTTAATTTTTTCCAGTTTCAAGTAGTATATAACATAGGTTACCCACTGACTGAAAAGAGGTGAGTTAGGATTCTTCCAGTTGAGCTAAATAAGTCTACATGCCAATAGTATTAGTAAAAGCAATTATAGTTTGTTTGTCCTTTAAGCTCATCTGGAAGCACACCAAACACTCTGGATTAGGACAGATTGTGACACACAGGCTGTCTGAAAGGCATTTAAAGATCCTGGTCCAAAATTATGTTCATTTGTTGCATGCCCAAAACATATGACCCAGTGAGGCTGGAAATTGATTGCAATGTTTGCAGGTTGGATCTTGCCCTGGAAACATTTTAGACAATTTTAAACAGATGTGCTCGATAGATGATTTTAAGTTGAATGATTTTATGTGTTGTACATATGGAGTTTGAGTGAATTCTGTGCATTGCTGCCTTCCATTCCTTTTCTGAAATGTTGAGTGAGAGATCATTTTCCCAATGTACTCTGGGATCTTTGAAATGTTTTTATATGTTACAGAAATGCTGTCTGAGTCCTCGAGACTGATCAATATTTTTTCTGGAGTAGAGGTAGGTGGGAGGTGAGGAAAGTTGGACAGGTTTTGTTTAACAAAGTTTCTGTTTTGGAGGTAGTGAAAGAAATATATTGCTGGAAGATTAAATTTGGAGTGTAATTGTTCATAGGATGCAAAGGCATTGTCTATGTATAGCTCTCTAAGTGATTTAATCCCGAATATTTTTCAGACATTAAAAGCTGCATAAGTTTGACAGGGAGGAAAAACGTGGTTATCGTGCAGAGGTGCCACAGATAAAAGCTTCTCTATCTTAAAGTACTTCCTGCATTGGTTCCATATTCTGAGTGAATGAAGCACAATTGGGTTATTAGTATGTTGGCGATAACTTGTATTTACTTGGGGAACAAAGCAAGGAATATAAAAAAGTGCTGCAGGCTTTTATGTTTATTGTGGACCAGATCTGTGTATGTTCATCCATTTGTGTCAATGTCCAAGTTTTTACAGCTTGTATATCTGCCGCCCAATAATAAAACTGAGTTAGGTAGAGCCGTGCCACCTTCTGCCTTATGTCTTTGTAGGGTCGCCCTTTGGATGCGTGGATGTTTTGAATTTCCAACTAAAGGAGGTTATGTTTGAATCTAACTTCTTAAAAAATGGTTTGTTGATGTATATTGTAATACTTTGAAATACAGTGGTACCTCGGTATACGTCTGCTTTGGAATAAGTCCAACTTGGTATACGTCCTGTTTAGAGGCGAAATATTTTGCTTGGTATACGACCTTTGTTTGGAATACGACTCGCGTGCTAGAACAACACGTGTGGTATACCGGGCACGCGCCTTCAAAAAAAAAAGGGCCAAGTTTTAACCTGTACAGTAATCCCTCGCTATATCGCGCTTCGACTTTCGCAGCTTCACTCTATCGTGGATTTTATATGAAAGCATAACTAAATATATAACACGGATTTTTCGCTGCTTCTGTGGACAATGTGTCTTTTTACTTCCTGTACATGCTTCCTCAGTTGGTTTGCCCAGTTGATTTCATACAAGGGACACTATTGGCGGATGATTGAGAAGCTAACCAATCAGAGCACGCAGTTAAATTCCTGCGTGCTGAATGCAGTGTTAACCAGGAAGTCTCGTCTCGCTCATTCAGCAACAACGTGTTTCGCTGTGTAAAGAGTTAACTTTTGTGCTCTTTTGTGTTTATCTTTGTGCATAGTGAAGGCCTTCATTATGGCTCCAAAACGATCTGCTACTGCTTCAGGGGCCGTGCCCAAGTGCAAACGGAAGATGTTAATGATTGCCGAAAAGGTAAACATTTTGGATTTGTTGAAGGCTACGATTCTTTTTATTTAAAAAGTAGGAAAGGAATATAAGATCTACGGCTGCAGTGTCCTTTTAACCAGGGTGCAAAACGAGTTGTAAGTGAATGTAAGGCAGTAGTCTGGATGGAATCTGCTTTTGGGATTTGGATTGAAGACTGCCAGAAGAAGAACAACGGCAGTGCTTCACAATCGCCCGAAGAGGCTCCTTTGGAAGAGCTGTAACGCTCTCCTTTGTTGTGCAGTAAAATTAAACTCATTGTTATCGGACAAGTCATTTTCATTTATTTCATCTAATTGCTTTTTTATTTATGTCTTTTAGTATTAAGCGGTGTTTAAATTATTTTATACAACCCCATCAATGTATAATATGCCAATAACAATAGGATTTTTTTTTCATGGGAACGAATTAATCATTTTCCCATTATTTCTTATGGGAAAAATTTGTTTGGTATAACTCCAAGGATCTGGAACGGATTAAGGACGTATACCAAGGTACCACTGTAGAAGCTTAGGAAGGATATTCATCTTGGCAATGTTAATTTTTCCAGCTAAAGTGAGGTGAAGGGTGAAAGTTTTTCCAAGCAGACAGTGAAGTTTTGTTGATAAAGATCTTTGTTTACTTATGATGTTTACCCCTAGGTATCTAAACTGATCTGCAATTATTAAAGGGAAGATGTTCAATCTAATATTGTGTGCTTGAGAGTTCACTGGAAAGAGCACCCTTTTTATTCAAGTTAATTGTGAGACCGGAAATCTTTTGAAATTCTGTTAGTGCTGTTAAAACTGCAGGCACAGTATTTTGTGGATCTTATATATACAGTAATCCCTCACTATATCGCACTTCGACTTTCGCGGCTTCACTCTATCGCGGATTTTAAATGTAAGCATATCTAAATATATATCACAGATTTTTCGCTGGTTCGTGGATTTCTGCGGACAATGGGTCTTTTAATTTATGGTACATGCTTCCTCCGTTTGTTTGCCCTGTTGATTTCATACAAGGGAAGCTATTGGCGGATGGCTTAGAAGCTACCCAATCAGAGCATGTATTACATATTAACTAAACCTCCTCAATGATATAAGATATGCTTCCTGCGCGGTGCTTGATTGTTTGCTTTTCTCTCTCTCTCATCCTCTCTGACATTCTCTGCGCCTGACAGAGGGGGTGTGAGCAGAGGGGCTGTTTGCACAGAGACTGTTTGCTTAGAAGATACAGATGCTCCTCTAAAAAATGCCGCTTTATCGTGGTGCTTCGGCATACTTAAAAGCCCAAAAGCACATATTGATTTTTTGATTGTTTGCTTTTGCGCGCTCTCTCTCTCTGACATTCTCTGCTCCTGACACGCATTCTTTGAAGAGGAAGATATGTTTGCATTCTTTTAATTGTGAGAAAGAACTGTCATCTCTGTCTTGTCATGGAGCACAGTTTAAACTTTTGACTAAAGGGTGTTATTTCATGTCTAGAGGGCTCTAATAATGTTAACAGTGTGGGAGAGTTTATAAGGGCTTAAAATATGTAAAAATAACCATACAAACATATGGTTTCTACTTCGCGGATTTTCATCTATCGCGGGGGGTTCTGGAATGCAACCCCCGCGATCGAGGAGGGATTACTGTAGTACCATATCATCTGCATATAGTGAAATTTTCTCTGATAATCCCTTTTATCTCCTAAGCATTTCAACAGTGAACTGCCAGTGGCTCTATGGCGATTGCAAAAAGCAGTGGTGAGAAGGGGCATCCTTGTCTAGTTCTAGTTTGAAATCTGAAATAATATTGTTAATACAAACAAGCTTCTGGACTGGTATACAGCAGTTTAATCCATGCACATATGTTCTGGCCATACCCACATTTTTACAATGCGGTAAAAAGGTATTTCCATTCAACCATATCAAATGCTTTTTCTGAATCCAACGATAATATCTCCGGAGTGTTAGACTTTGTGGGTGAATATATTACATTAAACAGGTGACGAAGATCGGAAGCTAAGTGTCTGCCTTTAATAAATCCAGTTTGGTCTTGTGATATTATTGAAGGAATAACTTTCTCAATCTTGCGGGCAAGGACTTTGAAGAGTATCTTAACATCGTTATTCAGAAGTGAGATTGGTCTGTATGATGCACATTGTAATAAGTCCTTATTTTGCTTAGGAAGCTTGGTAATTAATGCTTGGTGAAAAGTTTGAGGTACAATTTTATTGCCTCTAGCTTCTGTAAATTTTGCTAATAAAAGTGGAGCTAACTTAATTGAGAATTTTTTTCTAAAATTCTGCTGGGTAACTATCAGAGCCTGCTGGTTTCCCGCTCTGAAGTGAGTTCATAGCATCTAGTAATTCTGATAGTGCCAGAGGTTCGTCCACTTCTTCTGCACTGAGAGTTTCTAGTTGTGGTATTTGTAATGCATCCAAAAAACGCCTTAGGTTTTGTCTTGTCTTCTTTAATCTGAGTAGAATACAAGGCCTTTCTCTAAATGTGTGAATTATATTTTTATGGTCAATGATTTTGTCTCTGACTGTGTTGGTAATTGCTGGGATTGCATTGTGAACTTCCTGCTTGTGGATTTCTTGAGCTAAGATCTTGTTAGCTTTCTCACCATGTTCATAGTAATTATGTCATGATTTTAAAATGTTGTCAAGAGGTTGAGTTCTGAATGCAAAGCCTGTCTTGATCTATTCTGGTAATTTCACTGATTAGCTCTTATACCTTCTTGGTTTCCAATTTACTTTTGTGGAGCAGATATGAAATAATCTGGCCTCTTAAGAAAGCCTTTATAGTTTCCCAGTGGATTCCTGCAGATATCTCTGAGAATGTGTTTGTCTGTAAAAAAAAATTTGCTTGAATATAAACTCTGTACAATTCTCCTCTGCTACTAACAGTGGGTTAAGGCTTCATCTGTGAGATGAATTTATGAAGCATAATGATTTTAGCTCCATGATCAAAGGAGCATGGTCGGAGATAACATGAAATTGTTATCTATGAAGAAATAATCAATGCTTGAGTAACAGTGATGCACACGTGAATAGAAGGAATATGCTCTTGAGTTTGGGTTTAGGAATCTCCTAGGGGTCTGAGTTATGATGTTGCAGTGTTAGATGTCATCACCCCTATGACAGAAGATCTATCTATGTCTGGATTTAAAACACAATTAATGTCACCAGCCATTATAATTTTATGAGTGTTCACATTGGGAATGGATGCAAATACGTTTTGGATGAAGTCCCTATCATCCACATTTGGTGTGTAGATATTTATCAGAATTATTTTACAGTTAAATAAATTACCCATGATGATCATCTTCCAGTGCAGCTAGCCTGTCTCCAAGCACTTTGCATTCAGAATTTGCAGCCATTGCTTTTTTGTCAGCTGTAGATGCCAGTTGTTCCGCTATTTCAGTAGGAGTCTTGAATGTTTGCTTAACATCTTCAAACTGAGCACCAAGTGCTCTAAGCTTATTCTCAAATTTAGATGCATTTTCCTGTATTTTTTCCTCAATTTCTTTAGCATACTTTTAAAAGCTGCCTCAAAGCAATTATTTAAACAGGTTTCCTGATCTTTAATATCCTGAAACAGCTTCTCATTTGTCTTGTGAATGTCCTTAATTTCTTTCCTTCTATCATTTATGTCCTTTTTCCTTATATTATTTATATCCTTCTTTATATTATCATTGAGCTCCTTTATGTCTTGAGCTTTGGCTGTTGCGGAGATCATTGCCTTCAGCTCGCACAGATCGTTTTGGTATTCCCTGAACTCCGCGGGTAAGGTAGCGTGCCTAGTTGCAGCTGATGTTATTGTCTCGCAAGGGGTAAATTACAACGCGGAAGGTAAGGCCATTTTCAGTTTCACTGAGCTTTCTGGAATCGGTGAATTATCCCAACCTGAATTACTTGCACTCTCGCTCTCGGCTGGGAATGATGTAGCAGCGTCAACAAGTCCCTGGAAATCTGTGTTTTCACCTATCTGTTCCAGGTCAGTCTCTGGCAGGCTGTACCTTGAGCTTGAATTTGACATCTGTTTACATAAAGCTTTAGCTGTCTTTTCTATTTCTTTCAGAGTCTTTTTTTTTCTGCCACTCATGCTTATATATGCTTGTATATACTGTAATTGAACCCCCCGAGTTGAGTAAATACAGGATATCTCTGAATTATATAAACAAAACAAAAAGCGAAAAAATAACACCACTGCTAACGCCTCCCGTAGCAGACGAAGTTATTTTCACTATGATGGCAGCAACACGTTTACCATTGTGTAGCATCCTCTCTTTTAAAAACAGATCGTAAACTTATTCTTGTCTGATATATTATTCTAGTTGCTAGTTATGTTAGGTAGAATGCCCAGAGGGTGCTGGGCAGTCTCATGGTCTAGAACCCCTGCAGATTTTATTTTTTCTCCAGCCGTCTGGAGGTTTTTTGTTTTTTCTGTCCTCCCTGGCCATCGGACCTTACTTTTATTCTATGTTAATGAGTTTTGTCTTATTTTAATTCTTGTATATTTTGTTTTTTTTCTCTTTCTTCATTATGTAAAGCACTTTGAGCTACATTATTTGTGAGAAAATGTACTATATAAATAAAAGTGGTTGTTGTTGCTCAACAGTCCTTTTTGTCGTATTTTTCGTTTCATGATGTGCTAAATGTTTTCAATTGGTGAAAGGTCTGGACTGTAGGCAGGCCAGTTCAGCACCCCGGACTCTTCTGCTAAGAAGCCATACTGTGGTAATAGATGCAGTATGTGGTTTAGCATTGTCTTGCTGATATATGCAAGACCTTCCCTGAAAAAGATGTTGTCTGGATGGGAACATATATTGCTCTAAAACCTGTATATACTTTTCAGCACTGATGGTGCCTTTCCAGATTTGCAAACTGCCAATTCAATTGGTACTAATGCACCTCCATACCTTCAGAGATGCAAGCTTATAATCTGAGCACTGATAACAAGCCATGTGGTCCCTCTCCTCTTTAGTCCAGAGAATGTGGTATCCATGTTTTCCAAAACGAATTTCAAGTTTCAATTTGTCAGACTACATAATGGTTTTCCACTTTGCTTCTGTCCATTTTAAATGAGCTCTGGGCCAGGGAAGATGGCAGCATTTCTGGATCATGTTCACATATGGCTTTTTCTTTGCATAGTAGAGTTTTAACCTGCATTTGTGAATGGCACAACAAATTCTGTTCACAGACAATGATTTCTGGAAGTGTTCTTGTGATCAAGCAGTGATTTACATGGCAGAATCTTGCCTGGTTTTTATTTGCAGTACCGCCTGAGTGCCTGAAGATTATGGACATCCAATATTGATTTTTGGCCTTGTCCCTTGCGCACAGACATTTCTCCATATTCTCTGAATTTTTTGATAATATTATGGGCTGTACAACAACAACAGTGACATTTATTTATATAGCACATTTTCATACAAAAATGTAGCTCAAAGTGCTTTACATGATGAAAAAAAAGAGAAAATAAATAATTAAAATTAGGGAACACTAATTAACATAGAATAAGTAGATATAACTGTAGATGAGATGTTCAGAGTCCATCCATTCATTATCCAGCCCTCTATATCCTAACTACAAGGTCACAGGGGGTCTGCTGGAGGCAATCCCAGCCAACACAGGGTGCAAGGCAGGAAACAAACCCCGGGCAGGGGAGCCAGCCCACCACAGGGCACACACACACACACACCAAGCACACACAGTAGGTACAATTTAGGATCACCAGTGCACCTAGCCTGCATTTCTTTGGACTGTGGGAGGAAACCAGAGCATCCGCAGACATGGGGAGAACATGTAAACTCCATGCAGGGAGGACCCGGGAAGTGAACCCAGGTGCCCTTACTGCGAGGCAGCAGTGCTACCACTGCACCACCGTGCCGCCCATGTTCAAAGTCTTCACAATTTTATGTTGAGGAACATTATTTTGAATTTGTTCCATAATTAGTAGACGCAGTTTTTTGCAGAATGGTGAACCTCTGCCCATCTTTACTTCTGAGAGACTCTGCCTGTCTAAACCTGTCTTTTATACACATGTTATTGACCTGTTGCCAATTAATCTAATTAGTTGCAAAATGATCCTCCTACTGTTTCTTTTTTAGTAATACTTGCTTTTCCATCCTTTCATTGCCCCGTACCTACTTTTTTGAGATATTTTGCTGCCATCAAATTCAAAATAAGTTCATATTTTTCATGAAATAGTAAAATGTCACACTGTCAATGTTAGAAATGTTTTCTATTTTCAATTGTGAATAAAATATGGGTTTATACGATTTAAAAATCATTGCATCCTTTTTTTATTTACATTTTACACAGCATCCCAACTTTTTAGGAATTGGGGATGTAATTAAAAATACAGTTGCTTATTTGTTCAGGAAGGATGACAAATCAATTTCCAAACAATATAAAATCCATTATCCCCTGCTAAAAATTATTTACAAATAGAGTGCAGTACTAAATTCTCTTAAATGTCTGACAGCGTAAGGCTCCTAGAAGTTCCAAAGTGTCTGACGGTTATATGTAGTTATGTTTTTCACCAAAAATGGCAACTTCTGTGAGTCCGCCATCAGTAAAATTATAGGCTTGAAAGAAGGGTAACAAGGAGGGGAACTACTTCTTCTAAAAACTTTATTGCATGATTTATAATTATAAAATACCACATGAATGAAATGGAAAACTTTTGGTACATGAGTTCTGCACAGTTGAGTTTACAGTAGAGTTACTTGCACATAGAGTGGAGTTTCACAGGTTTTGGTCAGGAGATGTGATTTTCATTAGGCATTGCTGTGGAACAGTGTTTGTTGAGGGCTTATATTTTTGGTTTTCTTTGCTTACACCTAAGTATTGTTGAGTCCACCTACATTTTACTATTCTAAGTGGTCACTTGGTTGACAGTTTAAACCAAATAAGAGACTGGTTATTCCAACCATTTTGGTAGATGTTGATTAAATTGAAGGGTGTGTGTGGGAGATAGGGTACAAGGGGTTTGGGATTCTCATCGGAGCTTTGTCTGCTTTGTTTAAAAAGAAAAAAAGAAGAAAAAAAGAAACATCAAACAGTGTGGAGGGTAATTCTCCACCTTGGAGTTTTGGGACATTTTCTTGATGGGATACATAAAACTGAACGAGATGCTTAAAAACATCAGATGAGCCTAGTTATGCTATGGGATAATTATCTAATGTGTCAAAAAAAACATTGCTTCTTTAAAAATGATTACTATGTTGGAATTGTGACATCAAAATTAAAACGAGTGTTTTTAAATCAGGCTGTGCATAAAAAAAATCCCTCAAATAGAGTTAATGAATTTTGTAAAAAAGAATGAATTGAAAGGAGAAATTCGTCAAGAAGAGCTGGAAATAGCTGCTAGGAATAGGGTGAGTGGGTCCTTTTTCCACATCCTGTTGCTACTGAAACCACCACCAGGAAAATCAGTTTGAAAGGGATGTGAAATAACCTATATACACTAGATGTTTCCATTGCACAAGAAATATAGGTGTAAAGAAGACAATGTATTTGTTCAAAGATTAAAAGCTGGACTTTGAAAGCCAAATTCATCAAATTCTAAAGCTAATTGTAACACTTTTGTATAAAATACTTTGTAACTTAATAAAAAAAATGTTCTATGTTTTTTTTTTTTTATTAATTTTATTACAATCAATACATAGCAATCAAGTTTTTAAAAAAAAAGAATTATGCTAAGAACAGATCGATCCCCACCCTTGAGAGAGAGAGCAAGCCAAATGGTGTAAAATTTAAGGCTTTAAAAATACCTAAATCAACAAATTCTCTGTGCTTTATAAACTCATTTCAAAATATTACTGATTAGATCCTGCCATGTTTTGAAAAAAGTCTGCACAGATCCTCTAACTGAGTATTTGATTTTTCCAATTTTAAATAATATAACACATCAGTTTCCCACTGACTTAAAGAGGAGAGTTTGGGTTCTTCCAGTTTATCAGAATAAGTCTGCGTGCCAACAGTGTAGTGAATGCAATCACAATTTGTTTGTCTTTCTCCACTTTAAGACCCTCTGGAAGAACCCCAAACACAGCTGTTAATGGGTTAGGAGGGATTGTGAGTCCAAGACTGTCTGAGAGGTAATTAAAAATTTTTGTCCAGAATAATGTTAATTTGGTGCAGGCCCAGAACATGTGACCTAGTGAGGCTGGGGCTTGGTTGCAACGTTCGCAGGTTGGATCATGCCCTGGAAACATTTTGAGAGTTTTAGTCGAGACAGATGTGCTCGATATATAATTTTGAGTTGTATAATTGTATGCTTTGCATATGGAGCTTGAGTGAATTCTCTGCATTGCTACTTTCCACTCCTTTTCTGATATATTAATTGAGAGGTCATTTTCCCAGTGTCCTCTTGGATCTTTGAAAGGAAGGGATTGTAAAAGGATTTTATATATTGTAGAGATGGAGTCTAACTCCTTGAAATTGAGCAATAATTTTTCCAGCGTGGATGAGGGTGCAAGATGAGGAAAATCTGGAAGGTTCTGTTTAACAAAGTTCCTGATTTGAAGATAGTGAAAGAAATTTGTAGCTGGAATGTTAAATTTGGAATGTAATTGTTCATAGGATGCAAAGACGTTGTCTATATAAAGATCTCTAAGCAAGTTAATTCCAAATTTTTCCAGATATTAAAAACTGCATATGTTTGTGAGGGTTGAAAGAGGTGGTTCTTTTGCCAGGGTGCCACAGAAAGAAGCTTCTCCGTCTTAAAATGCTTTCTACATTGGTTCCAGATTCTAAGTGAGTGGAGCACAATTGGGTTATTAGTGTATTGCCGATAGCGTGTGTTTATTGGAGCACAAAGCAAGGAATACAAAGAAGTACTGCAGGATTTTACTTCTATTGCGGTCCATGCCTGTGTATGTTCTTCTATTTGTGTCCAGGTTCTTATCGACTGTATATTTGCCGCCCAGTAATAAAACTGGAAGTTAGGTAGAGCCATGCCACCTTCTGCCTTTTGTCTTTGTAGGGTCGCTCTTTTGATGCGTGGATGTTTAGAATTCCAAATAAATGAGGTTATTGTTGAATCTAATTGCTTAAAGAACGATTTATTAATGTATATTGGTATGTTTTGAAATAAAAAGGAGCTTAGGAAGAATATTCATCTTAACAGTGTTAATTCTTCCAGCTAGTGTGAGATGAAGGGTTGACCATCTATGCAAGTCTTGTTTAATTTTTTCCATGCAGGACGAAATTTTGTTGATAAAGAGCTTTATGTTTACTTGTGATGTTTACCCGAGGTATTTAAACTGTTCTGCAATGATAAAAGGAAGGGTGTCTAATCTAATATTATATGCTTGAATTCACGGAAAGAGTACACTTTTATTCAGATTAATTCTGAGACCAGAGAGCTTTTGAAATTCTGTGAGTGCTGCTAAGACTGCAGGCACAGAATTTTCTGGGTCCGATATATACAGTACCATGTCATCTGCATATAATGAGATTTTCTGTTCCAGTCCTTCTCTGCTAATCCCCTTTATCTGATCAGTATTTCGACAATGTATTGCCAGTGGTTCAATGGCAATTGCAAACAGCAGTGGTGACAAAGGGCATCCTTGTCTTGTGCCACGTTCTAGTTTAAAGTAGTCTGAGCAAATGTTATTGATGCAAACTGAAGCTTCTGGGTTAGTATACAGTAATTTAATCCATGCACAAATGTTCGGGCCAAACCCAAACTTCTCCAAAATAGTAAAAAGGTATTTCCATTCAATCATGTCGAATGCTTTTTCTGCATCCAATGATAATAATATTTCTGGGGTGTTTGATTTAGTTGGTGAGTATATTACATTAAACAGGCGTCGAAGATTTGAAGATAAGTGTCGGCCCCTAATAAATCCAGTTTGGTCTTGTGATATTACTGAGGGAGCACTTTCTCCATCCTTCTAGCTATGATTTTAGAGAGTATTTTAACGTCGTTATTCAGAAGTGAAATTGGTCTGTATGATGCACATTGTAATAAGTCCTTATTTTGTTTTGGAAAGACAGTGATTAGTGCTTGGCGAAAGGTTTGTGGAAGAGATTGGTTATCTCTGGCTTCTGTAAATGTTGCTAATAGGAGGGAGCTAGCTGAGCGGAGAATTTCTTGTAAAACTCTGCAGGGTAGCCGTCAGGGCCTGCTGCTTTTCCACCTTGGAGTGACTTTATAGCATCCAGTAATTCTGATAATGACAGAGGTTTATCGAGTTCCTCCACACTAAAAGCGTCAATTTGTGGTATCTGTAATTTATCCAGAAATGCATTAGATTGTATATTGTCTTCTTTAAACTCAGTAGTATATAGGGATTTATAGTAGTCTCTAAAAGTGTACATTATATTTTTGTGTTCGATGATTTTATCTCCATTCGTGTTAGTAATTACGAGATTGCGTTGCATACATCTTGCTTGTGAATTTGTTGCGCTAAAAGCTTATTAGCTTTCTCTCCATGTTCATAATAATGATGTCTGGATTTGTAAATTAGTTGTTCGGTTTCTTTAGTTGTCAAGAGGTTTAATTCTGAATGTAGAGCCTGCCTCCTCTTATGTAGAGTCTCGCTTGGTAGTCTGGCATGTTCTTCATCTATTTTAGTAATTTACTTTTTATCTCTGCTACTTTCTTGCGGATTTATTTCTGTGGGAAAGATATGAGATAATCTGTCCTCTTAAGAAGGCCTTAAGAGTTTCCCAGAGTATTCCTGCAGAGATCTCAGGGGATGTATTTGTCTCTAGAAAGAATTCAATTTGTTTGGATATAAATTCAGTACAATTCTCGTCAGCTAATAGAAGCGGATTGAGGCCATCTGCGGGTGAGTGTATGGGGCTTAGTAATTTCAGCTCCAAGATCATCGGAGCATGGTCTGAAATAACAATAGCATCGTATTTACAAGATTTAATCTTAGGCAAGAAGTTATTATCTATAAAGAAGTAATCAATCCTTGAGTAGCAATGATGTACTGGTGAGTAGAAAGAATATGTTCTTGAATTTGGGTTTAAAACCTCCAGGGATCTGATAAGTTGTGATCAGTTATAAACTTTGTAATTATCTTTGCGGTGTTAGTTGCGTTCCCCTGTGGAGGAAGTCTTATCTAAAAGTGGATTTAGAACACAATTAAAGTCCCCAGCCATTATAAGTTTATGAGTGTTCAGATTGGGAATGGATGCAAATAAATTTTGTATAAATTCCTTATCATCAACATTAGGTGCATAAACATTTATCAAAATCATTTTACAGTTAGATAAGTCTCCCATGACCATCACATATCTCCCTTCAGGATCCAATACTACATCTGATGCTACAAATGGTACTGTTCTATGTATGAGAATTCCCACCCCTCTAGTTTTCTTTGTAAAACTAGAATGGAACATTTGGCCAGTCCAGTCTTTTGCAGCGGAACTGATCCTTACTTAGTAAGTGGGTTTCCTGTAAAAATACTATTTTAGCATTTAGACCTGTTAGGTGAGAAAGTACTTTCTTTCTCTTTAATTCGTGATTCAGGCCTTTAACATTCCAGCTTACGAAGTTAACTGTCCCATCATGGAGACACTGATTCTGAGTTTTTGGTGTCATATTATAGTCTTAACTGGAAGTGAAATAGTTTAGGTCTTAATTTCCTATTCCCCCAAGAGTTGTTGCCATGCAGCTTATTATTACGTTGATAGTTATAATTATAAAGATTGAGATGATAGATTAGATATAGATCAAGCCTGCTCTCTTTCTCTTCCCCTTAACCCCCACCCTCCCTTTTTGCCTCCCCAGGTGAGGCTAAAACCCACTTCATGCAGTCCCAGTCCTCTGACATACCCAGAGACAGAGCACGTCCAAAGCACATCAAGCCCCCATGCAGTGGGCTTTAAGGTTAAAAGATAGAGATATCTGTTACCAATATAGTCTTTAAAAGAGGAAAAAGAAAAAAAGAAAAAGAATTTTGCACTTAATATATATATATATATATATATACATATATATACATATATATACATATACATACATATATATATATACATACACATACACATACATATAATCTTCATCAATTTTAGTGCATTAAGATGATATCCCCAGATAATAAACCCAGGTGATGGTGTTAAAGATGTGTCCAAAACAAGCATAACAAGTCTTAATGCAGTAATAGCAATAACAGCAAACCAAGGGTATGATATTGAACAGTCTCATTTAGGGTACACATGAAATAATTAGAAAAGAAAAAAGAGGAGGAAAACGTAATTAAGCACAATAAAACATAAACATTTAGCCCTAGTAATACTAAGTAATAATAAGTAATAAGTAAGTAATAATAATAATAATAATAATATAAGAATATGAGAATATATGCTGATAAAAACCCGTATTTTAAAACAAATAGATCAGACAGTAGATTATTAATCCTAGCTTTATCATTTACCGCCATGACTCACAATTATGTATCAGAATAGTCCGGGATCAGCTTTCTTAACTCATTTTCTGCCTCCTCCTTGCTAGCGAAAACATAGAAATGACCCTGCCATTCCACTTTCAGTTTTGCGGATACAGGAGGCCGTATTTGACATTGGCTTGCCGTAGCAGCTGTTTAATATTATAGAAGGCGCGTTTAATAGCTGTTGCTGGAGAGAAGTCAGGGAAGACGCGAATGTGGCAATCTTCATATATAATATCTTCCTTTTTTCCTGAGGAGTTCCATCACCTCTAACTTAAATGATAATCGTTCAAAACGAACTATAAAAGATCTTGGTCGGGTCTGACGGTGTTTGATCAGCAGACGCTGTAAGCGCTGCTATCTCAGATTCTGCTTTAAAGTCGCCCCGATTATTTTAGAAAAAGTTCAGTTGAATTTCACGGGTTTAAACTTTCTCGATTCTCCGGCAGGCCTTCAATTCTGACATTATACCTTCTATTCCCATCTTCTAAAGCAGCCAGTCTGCCTCCAAGTTTTTCTCCGAGTTTTTTACATTCCGAACTGGCATTTACTGCTCTTTCCTCGGCACTGGCAGCTAGATGTTCGCTATTTCGATCCGATTCGTGAATGTCTCACTAAGATGCTCCAATTGATCAGCAAGCGTGCTCAGTTTAGCGAGTTTTTCTCAATGCGCTCTTCAATTTTGCCCAGCACCTGTCGAAGTTCAAGTTGGACCTCTTGACGCAGCCTTTCATTTGCCTGTTGGAATTCCTGTCGCAGCCTTTCATTTGCCTGTTGGATTTCCTGTCGCAGACATTCATTGGCCTGTTTCATCTCCTGTTTTAATTCCTGTTTCAGTCTCTCAAGTGCCTTTGCCGTTGCTTTCTCATTAGCCTTCTCGCTTTCCTTTATATCTTGCGTGAGCTCAGCGAGCAACACTTTCAGTTCAGATAGCTCAAATGTGCCTTCTTGTGCCGTAGATGAAGCAGCAGACTCTGCTGAAGCGGTGTCCCGCTGCTCCAGTCCCGCGTAATTGCGTAACTGAAGCCGCGGACCTCCCGGCCTTTTCCAGTTTCAGGTAATCCTCTCCAATCGGCGAGCTATCCACATCTGCACTCACGATCGCACCTTCGCTCCCCTTTTCGCTCTCAGCCGGCGACGATGTAGCGGACCGTGGTCCCGAGGAGTCTGTACTTTCGCCCATCTGATCCAGGTCTGTCTCTGACAGGCCGTATCTCGAGCTAGGGCTTGCTGATCGCAGCTTGGATGTAGCTTTAGTCTTCGATTCTTTCGTTCTTTCCTTCTTGTTGGCCATGTTTATATGTGTTTACATATACTGTAGCGGTCCCTCTCGGGTCGAATAAATACAGGATATCTCAGAATAATAAGCAAATAATATGAAAAATAGCACCACTGCTAGCGGAGCTCCACTTCAGACGTCCATCTCCCGCATCGGACGAGACCAACCTGTTCAAAATGTTCTATGTTTTAATATACGTATTTACCTTTTAAATAATGGAAAATTTTACAATCTGTATTTTTTAAATGTACTCTCGTAACTAGAAAGGTCCCATAGATGCCCTAACACCCTGCTCTGGTCTGTTTTCTGCCTTGTGCCTAGTACTGCTTGGGTTTGAAAATGCCCAGTTCTCTTTTGTTATTTTACTATAATTAAAAAATGTATCAAATTCACCATGTATGATGGCTTTCCTCCTGTTCTAGAGAGACTGACTGACTTACTCAGAAAAAATGTTTTTGAAACTGCCTTTCCTCTTCACCAGGTACCATCTTGTGTTTTTTTCTGAGTGTTAATGTATAGTAGTTTGTGTGTGTGTACTTATATATGCAGAATTTACTTAATTATTGTCATTTTTTTCTTTTTTTAGAAAACCCAACAAGATCATCTAACAGAAAAATGGGCACGTTGGACAGCACTTCATAAATTCCAACCTATTGACTTAGTGAAGTAAGATTATCCACTCACTCCAGTAATTTTACTTAGAGTAGCATTTGAATCTTTAATTTTAATTATTTTTGATTTTACAATTAGAGTATATTCTGTTTGCATTCAAGTCAGTTTTCTATAGTATTGGTTTAATGATCAGACTTATGACGTACCTCTAACAGCATACTGAGGTAAATGAAAATCTTACTAAGTCTTCCAAATTAGTCAGTGGTACAGTAGGAGAAGGTGACATGAGAATGATGTATGAAACATTATTTAATCAAATTTTAAGAAGGTTAAAAAATAACTCATTGCTTCCAAACACTGTGAGAACAGTATTTGAAGGCAGTGAAGAAGAAAGAAGATATTCAACAAATGAATATATAAATAAAAATCCAGCAAAGTCAGAGAAAACTGGAAAAAAAAAAAAGCATTCATGCATCATGAGCATCATACCAATCCATATTAATGGCAATTTTACAAAACTTGTAGTATAACTAATTCACTGAACTTGTGTTCCTGTTCCTAAATTCTAATTTTCCCAGGGGTTTTGCCATGAAGCCTATTGTTGCATTGGGACTTATAAGGATTAAAAGGATAAATTAGAAATAGCTTTCTCTCTCCTCCTAGTCACCCCCGCCACCCCATTTTGCCTCCCCACGTGAGGCTAGATCACACTTCACAAAGTCCGAGTCCACTGACATACCTAGAGACACAACATGTCCAAAACAAAACAAGCCCCTCAGCTTGTATAAGGATTAACATAGAAATATCTATTGACAATACAGTCCAAATGCTATAAGCATAAAATATAATCCCAATATAATCTTGAGAGAGTAAACCCAGGGAATGATGTTAAACAGTATCCCTGGATAAGCATAGTAAGCCCTAATACAATAAACCAAGGGTATGATGTTAAACAGTCCCCTAAAAAAATTCACTCATACATAAATACACACATTTAAAAAGTAAACAAGAAGTGGCCGAGAAGGAAATAGGATGTATAATTACAGTACCAGTATTATTGCAAGCCGATCCAACAGTAGGTAAGGTGGTCTTTGCCATGCCAGAACTGGATGCCACTCATGATTGTATTACAAAAAAGTGTTGGGATCAGTTTTCTTAGCTCTTTTTACTGCTTCCTCTATAGAAGTAAAAATGTAGAGCTTGCCTTGAATGTCCGCTTTCAGTTTGGCAGGATACAAGAGGCTGTATCTGATCTAATCTTTCCGTAAGGATTGTTTAATGTTGTAAAATGTGGCATGTTTACCAACTGTTGAGGGTGAAAATTTAGCAAAACGGTATCCCCTTTTTCTTTTCCTCCCCTAATTCAGAACTATGCAAGCATGTCAGTAAAATAAATCCTCCTAGGAGAGAGATGCCCAGAGTAGTTCCTTTCAATTACCTGACGTCGCTACCTTTCATTTTTTTTTTTTTTTGTGCCGATTTCAATAGTTTCTAGGACCCCAGGTTTTTTTACAGCATGGGCTTACAGAACTAGTTGATTTATAATTGTGTAAATGGCAGGCTCCACTACAGTAGTAGTTCAAATTCAGAAAGTCGCAAAGTGCCCGAAATAAAAATAGAAGTGGTCATATGTCAAAGTCGAGGTGAAAAGGCAAGTCATGGCCCTCTGTTAGTGTTATATGGAAGTATATTAAGGAACAAAGAAAAGAAAAAAAATGATGGACACAGTGAAGAAAAAAAGTCGAAATGTAGACTTTAATCTCACACCTTATTTTGTCATTAAAGTAGAACATCGTAAACTTCATCTTAAAATTGATTTTTAATTTGATTTAATTTACTGATCGCAACACTGAATACATTACATTCATAATATTACAATATTCTGAACATTTTAGAATAGTACGATGTCCCCTTAATATTATTTTCATGATGAAATGCATTAAAGCATGTATTAAACTTGTCAGGGCACGGTGTTGCAGCGGTAGTGATGAGCTGGCACCCTGTTCAGGGATTTTTTCTTGCCTCCCCTGTCCAGGGATTGCTCCTGCCTCCCGCAAGATGCTTGCTGGGAAATGTGCGAACCTGAATGGAATAATTTAATGCAACAGTACTGTCTTTATCAAACGTATCATCCCCCAATTCCCGTCCTTCCGTTTTCTTTCTCCACTTAACCGATCACCACCCAATACATGTAAAGCCAGCTGTAAGCTTAGAATGCCTATTCTTCAAACTTTTATTGAACATTGAAAAATCTTCATTATATATGTTTATTTATTCCATCCATCCAGGGTTTGTGCCAGTCCCAGCAAGCATCAAGGCAGGAACAAGTTCATATAGATTGCGGCATTGTTGAGTGGAATCCATGTAGATGCTGGTGCAGATGCTGCATGTGCTTTCAGTGTTCTCCAGGGCTGGAGGATCTCTTTGTGTAACTGTAGCTGAGCTGGACCTGCTGTTGCTAAGACCAACAAACTCTTGCCTTTCAGCCAGATAGGACTTAAACCACCGGAGGGCAGTGCCAGAGATACCCAGAATATTCTTCATTCTGGACAGTAGAATGTCATGTCTGACAGTGTCAAAAACTACTCTGAGGTCTAACAGAATTAATATGTGTGTTTGTCCAGAGTCTGCTGCCATAAGCAAATCACTGGTTACTTGAAGCAGGGGAGTTTTGTAGCTGTGCTGCACTTTGAGACTGAAAGGGTTCCATCAAATTATTAGAAGCTAAGTAACTAATGAGTTGGGAGGCTACTATATGCTTAAGAACTTTTGACAGAAAAAGTAAATGAGAGATGAGCCAAAAATTAAGATTATCTGCATCATTTAAGCCAGGGCTATTCAATTGGCGGCCCGCGGGCCAAATGCGGCCCAGAATCAACCTCCGAGTGGCCCGGCCCGTGGTTCCGCCCATAGATAATAAATTAATATTATTCATAAATTGTTATTTAATATAATTTAATACATATATTATATTAATATAAATATATAGTATATTAATATAAATATAAAGTATTTATTATGTCTATGGTCCCGCCAAAAACGCGCATTCCTACGTAAATTTCGTAGCCTGCAACACGCAAACAATGCAGAGCGTACCGATAGTAGCTTAGATTACTATCAATATGTCTTTCTCAACACTGAAACGTAAAATTGCCAATGAAAACCGTAAGTTTAACCCTGCCTGGACTGACAAATACTTGTTTATTTTTCCGCCACATCCAAACGCCAAACCGATGTGTTTAATTTGTAATGAGTGCTTTGGAGTATTTAAAGATTACAATGTGCGGAGGCATCATGTTGAGAAACACCACAATTTTCGCACCAATTTTCCAGAGGGATCTCAAGAGAGGACTGCAAAATTGCAGAGTTTGATTGCATCTTACAACCGGAGCAGTACTACCATGGTGCGGTCATTCACAGCCCAAGAGAGAGCTACTGTAGCATCCCTTCGTGTTTCCTGGATAATGGCAAAAAAGAAAAGGCCATTCACAAACTGTGAAACCGTGAAGGACTGTATGCTGGCTGTCGTGGATGAGGTGATAAATGACGATGAAATTAAAATGAGCGTGGTATCTGCTATAAAAAACGTGCCCCCGTCAGATATTTCAAACATTCCTAGGGTTAAAATTCTTGCTGCAGATGTGTATGAAACGCTGTTAGGAGACCTGATGAAAGCTGATACTATGTCTATAGCAGTAGATGAGTCCCCAGACAGAACTGATACTGCTCAGTTGTGCATATATGTCCGTTTTTTTGATGGCAAATGCTTCCGAGAGGAGCTGCTCGGTCTACTGCCGTTAGAAGGACACACAACTGGCGATATAGTCTTTGGGAAAATTTCCGCCTTTTTTTAAGACAGTGGTCTGGATATGAAGCGTGTGTGCATGCTTGTGAGAGATGGGGCTCCGTTCATGACAGGGAAAGTGAATGGTTTGGCAGCACGTTGGTCCGCTGTTGCACCTCAGTTGATCTCCTTACACTGCATTGTGCATCAGGCGGTGTTGTGCGCAAAACTAAGCGGGGCGCTCAAAACGACAATGGACAGCGTTATGGCTATAATTAATTTTATTCGCTCCACATCAAGCCTCCAACACCGCTTATTCCGCATGCTGCTGTCAGAAATGTCTGCTGAGCACCACGACCTTCTCTTGCATAATGACGTGAGGTGGCTGTCCAAAGGCAAAGCACTGGAGCGTTTCTGCGGTCTCAGAGAAGAGATCATAACTTTCCTCCGCGGCAGCAAGCAAAAAAGGTAGAAACGCACATGAGTCGTATACTGGACGACAACTTCATGGCCGATGCCTGCTTTCTGAGCGACATATTCAAACACCTCAACGATCACAATTTGGGACTACAAGGCAGAGACAAAACTGTCATCGACCTTGTGGAACAGATACGCGCTTTCCAAGTTAAACTGGATCTTTTCGCAAATGATTTGAGCACATGCCGAATGCTGCATTTTCCGACACTCCGCAAAGGCGTCTAACCCCCCGCACAAATCACAGATGTGATGACAGATTTCATTGCGATGTTGAAAAATAACTTTGCTGGTTGATTGGATGGACTTGATCTGCCCACTGAGTTGGTCGTTTTTGTCAGAGACCCGTTTACTGTTGAAATAGAAGGGTACTTATCCGCAAGAGCTAAGAAACTGGTCCCTTCCATTGACGAGGGGAAATTCACACTCGAACTTGTTGACATTTGCAGTCATCTGTAACCATGGCACAGGAGCTTTCCACTAACAGGCCTGCAATGTTTTGGACTGATGTCAACGCACATCAGTTCCCTAACATTAAGAAAGTAGCTATCGTCATGCTCAGTATGTTTGGATCAACATATACATGCGAGTCAAGTTTTTCACACATGAACTCCATAAAAAGCAACTCTCGTTGCTCCCTGACTGACCATACTCTCCACCAATGCCTTTGAATTGCATTGACAACTTACAAGCCTAAAGTCACTGCTCTCGTTCAAAACAAAAAATGTCACTTCTCCCACTAAGTCAGCAGGGTAACTGTAGCCTACAATACATCAATATAATGTGGGATGTGTAACAGAGGCATGCCTAATCACACATGGTGATTTAAAATATATTCCCTCAGTGTTGTTATAGTTGTGAATACTGTGCACTTTTTATTTTATGCACTTTGAGATGTTCCTGGGTCAAATGTGTGCAAGTTGTTTATTTTGTTTCAAAAGGAAAAAATGTTATTTCTAATAGCCTACTACTGTGCACTATTTTGTTTTATGCACTTTGTGATCAGATAGGTCAGATATGTAGCCTAGGTCAGTTTTTTTTCTTTTGTAAGTATATAAATAGGGGCTACCTCAGATTCTGTTAATTCAGCTCTTTCTGTATGCACCTTTTGCTCTGCAAACTGACCAAATTTAAAAGAGAAACAACGAATAAACCTTATGTTTTTCAATAAATTTGTTTGTGTTGGTTTTAAAATTTGTCATTACCAGCTGCTTTGCCGCTAAAATGACTGGCCCAGCTAACCTTCTTGGTTTGACAATCTGGCCCAACTGAATTTGTAATTGAATAGCCCTGATTTAAGCGATTGTCTGGGTTAAGGGATATATTTATTATTGTTGTAACAGTCAGGATTATGGTATGAAGGCAGAAGTTAAGAGCTGTGGTGGGGATTGGGTCCAATACACAGGTAGTTGGCCACATCATACAAAGCAGGTCATTAACAAATGCAGATGTGACTTGTAAAAATTTAGTAAAAGAGCTGGATCGAGTGGGATGACAGAGATAGATGTAGATGGATAATGGATGTATGTTAATTGAATTATTTAGATCTTTAATTTTATTACAGAAAAAGTGGAGGAATTTTTCACGGGCTTCAGTGGGGGAGGTAATTAGGCCAGATACAGGTTGAAGTAGTTTATTAACTACAGAGAACAAAACCCTCTGGTTCTTATGGCGACTTTCTATTACTCTGTCATAATGTGTGTTTTTGGCTGTGGTTAGTGCATCCCTAAAAGCCCTTTGTTGGTCAGAGAAAGCCTGGATATGCACAATAAAGCCACTCTTACGTGGCATTATCTGAAGGCACTGGCCAGCTGCTTTCATAGACCACAATTCTGATTTTATACCTTGGACCTGAATGCTTAAAGGACATTTCCTTATGTTTTAACATAGCTTTTTTGTCTAGTGCTGAATGAATATGAATGATAGCAGCAGAATCTGGAGGTTCCAGCATACAACCACATACATATAGCGCTGGGTATTACAGGCGTGTTTGCCACATGGCTGCAAACATCAAATCACTTCTCAGTCATTCCCAGTCAAAGTTCATACAGAGAGAATCGACGGCAATCCAGCCTATCCATTATAATCAAGGAGACAGAATATCCCCAGCTCCTAGATCTCTAAGGTGCAGAGACAAAAATGTTTGTACGGCAAGAGCAGGCAATGTAAAGAAAGTCTTGTCCAGTGAACCATAAAATGATTCAGTTGTCCCCAAGACTGTAAACACAGTCAAGGCAAAGTCCACAAAAGTAAATCCAAATTCTATGCTATTCGGGTTGATTGCATCCATGAACTATACATACAATAAAAAAAATTAAAGAAGTGCAAAAAGTACAGAGTTAATATGAATTTTAATTTAGTGTTGATAATAGGGAGGAGTGGCAGCAACATATGTGTACCCATTTGTTATGATTAAAATAAAATCTTAATATTTAAGTGTAGTACGAAAACAATAAAAAAAAAAAATCTAAGTGACATTGAAAATGTGTTTTTGAAAAAACCTTATGAAGAAAATGGTTTTCATTTTTGAATTCTGTACCTTAAAAAAAAATAAAATAAATAAAATTATATATATATATATATATATCTCAAATGACATAATGTATACCTTTTGACTTGCTTGTAACAATCATGATTTAATTAACGTAAATTCATGTAATATAGCCACAAATATTTTGAGTTGCACTATACCATTTGGTCTGTCTGATTTCAAATAACTAAATAATTATATATATATATATATATATATATATATATATATATATATATATATATATATATATATATATATATATATATATATATATATTTTTTTTTTTTTTTCTGTTTGGATGTCTTGGGTTAGGCTTTAATTTTCAGGTGTTTTGTTTGTTACAGGAATTATTTGGGAGAGAAAGCAGCTCTTTATTTTCTCTGGCTTGGTTGGTATACATATATGCTAATACCAGCAGCAATGGTAGGAATTGTGGTCTTTCTTTATGGACTTGCGTTCTTTGACAAGAGCCCTCTTATGTAAGTTCAATACAAGTTCTGGCATTTAATAATACAATGCTGATTTTGACTTTTTTGTTCAAACAAATTAAAATGTGATTTTTGTTTTAAAATACACATGATTACTATGAATAAAAAAAACTTCAATTTGCAATGACATGTTTTTTTTGTGTTTGTGATTTCAGTAAAGAAGTCTGTGAAGCAAATACCACAATTATGTGTCCACTGTGTGATACACATTGCTCCTTCTGGAAGCTGTCTGACACATGCATGTATGCTAAGGTATCATTAGATTAAATAAGTGTTATCTGTTTCTTTTGGTACTATTAAATTCTGCTACGTACTTCTAAAATTTTTATTTGTACACTGTATTGAGGATTTGTTCTGTTCTGTGTATTGTATTGTATTGACCCCCTTCTCTATGACATCCACTGCATCCCCAACCTACCTGGAAAGGGTTCTCTCTTTGAACTGCCTTTCCCAAGGTTTCTTCCATTTTTTCCCTACTGGGTTTTTTTGGGAGTTTTTCCTTGTCTTCTTAGAGAGTCAAGGCTGGGGGGCTGTCAAGAGGCAGGGCCTGTTAAAGCCCATTGCACCACTTCTTGTGTGATTTTGGGCTATACAAAAATAAATTGTATTATATTGTATTATAGAGTAGTATTTTTATTTTTATTATTTTTAAGGTTACCAATCTTTTTGATAATGAAGGAACAGTATTCTTTGCCATATTCATGGCATTGTGGGGTGAGTATTTATCTTTCAAATACACAACTTTTATAGATGCCTATTAACTGGTATTATGAGTTAGAGTAATTTTTCTGTCACTAATAATATCTAAAAGCATATGTTTTGTTTACGTAAATGAGATCTCTAGCTTCTTCAATTTTTTTTATCGTAGATTCAATATAACTAAAACTTATTCTTCAAACAAGCTTTCATAGAATGTAATATAGATGATGAAAGTCAAACAAAATAAAAAAAATACTTTAGTTGTTTTAAATTTTCATTCTGACAGAAGATTGGAAAAAATAATGACTGCTGACAAGGTGGTAAAGAGCCATAAATGTACGGCCTATTCTCACCACTAAACCAAAAATGATTAATATCATGTTGATGTTTTAGCTTTATCGCTGTTCTTGATAAAGTTGTGCTCTCGCCTCGGTGGCTACTGATCATCACAAGGTGTTCTGCTCTCTGAACTAGAAATTTTTGGAAATTTTTTTAGTTGAACATATATTAAACAGCTATGCCAAAAGTAAATATACAATAAATTATTATAAAAACAAGCTTTTTTCACAGAACACTTCAGTCACCCTGTGTGTTGTTTTTATGACAAGCATTTCTCTGTATTCTTTTAATATTTCTAAAGATCAGCAGTCTGGTCACTAGATGCCTATATGATCCAAAGCAAACAGGAAATTTGACTTTTGCTAACATGCTTACAATGTGGTATGATCAAAAGTTTTTATTCTTTATGAAAACATATTGTACATGGGTTTCAGATCATTTTCTTAACCTTATATTTTCTCTCCAGACTCCCCACTCTGTTGCAACAAAACCAGTTTACCAGCCTTTTGATCACACTAATTAAAGTTGTTTTATCGCTGACTTTTTGCAAGGCCAGATTAAGGCACCCATGGGCTCCAGGGTGACAAAGCTCAAAAGCCCTCTCCTCAACTTTCTTTTGATATTACAGTTAGAGAACATTTATTAAATATTTATAAAAAGCCTATGTCACTTTGTTTGAAAAAGGTGATAACTTTTTGGATAAATTAAATAAAAACTAGAAAGAGCATCCTTCATTTGAGTTTGTATCCTTTGCTGCTTACACACTGTGACCATGGATACAGTTCTAATCGTAAAAGAAGCAATGGCAAAACCTTAACAACACTTCTGTTTTATTCTCAACAGAAAACACTGCAACCTTTTTAATGCATTTTATCTTCAACATTTGTTAATTCTCCTTGAAATATGCAGCAAAACTTTCAAGATGAAATGCCAGTTATTTGTCAGTTCATAAAGCCAGATTTGTTTACTATATTGACCTGCAATCAAAAATGGAAAAAAAATCTAGTAATATGTACAGTCATACCAAGATGATGTACATCAAAATTATTTGGTTGTACTGGTGTTTCATGAAAAGCTTAAAGAGTTTATGAAAGGAATCAAAGACCAAGAAATATTTGGTGCCATTGAATCCTAAATTTACATTATCAAATTTCAGAAAAAGTGCCCTTCTTCATTGTTATCTTCTCATCATTCTTAAACAAAAACACAAGAGAAAGGGAAATCAGTCACACTGATTCTATTGTTTGCCCTTTTAATGTAAATTTTTGGCTATTACAAAATCATAAGTGACATTTTTTTTTTTTTATAAACCCTAGCAACAATATTTTTGGAGCTGTGGAAAAGACACAGAGCTCGGGAAGCTTGTCATTGGAAACTTTACAACTGGGATAAGGAAGAGGTAAGTATATAGCTTTCACTCATTTCACAAAATGTTTTTGCTCATGAAATATTCTACAATTATAAAACCTCAACTAGAATATTCATATAAGAACACAATGTCATATAAAAATAAAATTTAAATTGCAACTTTTAAATTAAGGCACCTAGAGATAATAAAGGTAGAGGTAGAGTCTGGAATAATATAGGGTTGTCCAGATCTAATTATACAATTTTCATTACACTATAACTTAAGTTTATTACGTAGAAAATCACCCAAAAAATCCCAGACCATTGAGAACTGTGCGAACTGACGACATGAAGAATCATCTTCGCGCCGAACTGGAATCGCCCCCACATAAATCAAAGTCATCCAGACAATCTGGATCTGCATAATTAGATCTGGACCACCCTGTATATGTAAAGTGATGACAAAATTTTATAAAAAAAGTATTAACACACCTTTAACACTACACAACTTTTTCTTTAGTCATACCAAAATTTTCATACCCACATCCTTCCAAACCATACCTGTTCTGAATAACAGTAGTTTTAAATGATCTGCTTTAAAAAGGATTCAATTCTCTGTGGGTAGAAAACTGGAATTAACCAAAAAGGGTAGAATGTAAGAAATGTTAGGTTTAAATAATAAGGGAGCCCACAGTAAAGTATCTACACCAACATTAATGCGTGTTTTTCATTCTGTGCAGTAGTTGTATGAATACAATATTTAGGAGTAAATAAGAGAGAAATGAAAGGATATAATAATTTACTGAACATTTTTCAGATTTTCTGAAAGAAAAGAGAAGAACACAGAGCTGGGAATTTCTTATTTGATAACATACCTCCAAAAATTTCACATGATTAAATGAGATCATTATTAACAAGAATGCTTGGCTTGGCATTTGATTAAGAAACACAAATGGGCCTTGGGAACTCCTGACATAGCTCCTACAAGTCTGTGCCTAAGACTATAGTTGAGCTGCAGCGTAACAGACTAATTGCAGTCAACAGTATCCAATAATCGCCAGCATAAGTCTTTTAAATCATAACCATATACAGTATGAGATTCGCAGTGCCCGGAAATCACAGTATTTCTAAATTTAGCACCAGAGTTTGTGTTTTCTATAGTCATTATGGAAAAGTCTCTACTTGTAAAATAAAATTGAATTGTTATTAAACTTATTTTATTTGTTTTGGGCTTTTTCTAATTTTACTGCACTCGCATACCCATCTGTCTCTCAATTTTATGAACCTGAGCTTTCCATAATAGAGTAATGAGTAGCTGGAACACCACCAGCTGCAAACCAGGTACCACCCCTAGATGGGACAGTTGTCTATTTCAGGTCAGCTTCATGTACTTACTCACACTCTCTCATATTGGTACAACTTCAAGTCACCAAAATCATAACATGAAAACTGGAGTTTCCGGAGAAAACACCAAGCAGACCATGGCCAGTGCAAATTGAACCCAAGTTCTGGAAGCTGATCCATATCTTTCAGCAAGTGAAGTATTTCCTCAGAATAAAACCAACAATCATCTTTCATTATCTGAGCTTTTATTGCTGAAGTTTGCACACAATGTGAGGGCTAAAATTTGTAAAAGTGACATCTATTTAGCTTCTGCCATTTCTTGCCTTAATCTTGTCGTAGAGTGTCCTTTTTGAAAATTAAGGGTAACGCATTGGTTTATCAATGTCCATGACCATAAAATGATTAATTTTTACCAAAAGATAATCAACTTCTAAATTATTCCCCTGTTTAGATTGATGCCCACTCCAGGCAGTTTTCCAGACTTGTGTCTGATGATTACTGGCATAAGCTCCAGCTGCCTTGCAACCCTGCCCTGAATGGCCATAAAATGGATGGATGGTTAGAACCAACCAGAGTAAATATCACCCACATGGTGTCCGCACCTGTAGCTCTTGGAAGAGATGCTGCCAGTATTCTACACAAGTTATGCCCTCAAAGAAATATACTGTATTACCATTCTAAAATTAAATGATCTATTCTAACTCATGCTGAAGTCCTTTTTGTAAAATGGACACCAAAACTAAATGGGTATTTCACATGTGGCAAGTACAGACACACACACTCACATTCTCACTCATGCTTTAAATGTCGTCTTATGGTTTATATGCACTAGATATGCTCCATTGACAAACATCCTATTAGCCTTTCTCATTGTTTGTTTATTGTGTCTATTTATTGATAAAGACAAGTTAATTATGTTTTCTAGGCATTACTTCTAAGCTGTATAGTACCCCCTTAGTAGTATAATTAAATGTTTTTATGCTCAAGGCTTCACACTGACTTAATAGACTAAGCTGTCTGTGTTTTGTGACCCTGGTCTCAAGTGGTGTATCAACTAGCATATTATGATCATCCAGAAAATGGCCTCCCTTGCATCCATGCATCAAACAGGACTGAAATTATACTGATCTCATCTACAATTTTTTCCAGGATAAAACTGCTTTATCCCTTATTTTATTTTATTTTCTAGTATATAGGGAAATTTACATTTAGTAGCTAAAGTACACCTCTCAACAAAAATTATATTTTACCCAAGTGCTATTTTGCATGTTATGTGTTTCTGTATCATAGATTAAACTGTCAGATGCATTTATAATTCTGTCCAATTTTGGCTTATTATTGCTTCCCTATGCAATGTCAGTAGTGTGAAATTTAATTTTTACATGCCTTGCGCCCTACTGGTAATGACTGACATAGCTTACTCTGAAATCAATAATTTGCATAGTATTGCCTGAGTGAGCTAGTAGAATTATAAAATTATTGGAGTGGATTCAGAAAGTATTCAGATCCTTTTGCTTATTAACAGTTTGCTATGTTAAAGCCATGTAATAAAACCATTTAAATGAATTTGCTTTACATCATGCAACACTCAATGTCCCAGAATGACAAAACAAAACCTCAGAAATCTTGAAAATTTATTAAAAACAAAAACTAAAATATCACTTTGACACAATTATTCATATGTGGACATGATTAGGAAAGGAACACATTTGACTGTATATGATCACACAATTCATGATTTGTCCATCCATCATCTTACGCTTATCTGAGATCGGGTCACGGGGGCAGCAGCTTGAGCAGAGATGCCCAGATTTCCTTCTCCCTGGCCACTTCTACTAGCTCTTCTGGGGGAATTCTGAGGAGTCCTCAGGCCAGCCAAGAGACATAGTCCCTCCAGCGTGTCCTGGGTCTTCCGCGGAGCCTCCTCCCAGTTAGATGTGCCCGGTACACCTCACCAGGGAGGCGTCCAGATCAGATGCCCGAGCCACCTCATCTTACTCCTCTCGATGCGGAGGAGCAGTGGCTCTACTCTGAGCTCCTCCCGGATGACCGAGCTTCTCACCCTACCTTTATGGGAAAGCCCAGACACCCTGCGGAGGAAACTCATTTCAGCCGATTGTATTCGCGATCTCGTTCTTTCAGTAACTCCATAGCTCATGACCATAGGTGAGGGTAAGAACGTAGATCGACTGGTAAACTGAGACCTTTGCCTTTCAGCTCAGCTCCTTTTTCACCATGACAGACCGATGCAGAGCCCGCATCACTGCGGACGCCGCACCAATCCACCTGTTGATCTCCCACTCTATTCTTCCCTCACTCGTGGACAAGACCCCGAGATACTTGAACTCCTCCACTTCGGGCAGGATCTCGCTCCCAATCTTGAGAGGGCACTCCACCCTTTTCTAGCTGAGGACCATGGTCTTGGACTTGGAGTTGCTGATTCCCATCCCAGCCTCTTCACACTCAGCTGCGAACCGATCCAGAGAGAGCTGAAGATCACGGCCTGATGAAGCAAACAGGACCACATCATCTCCAAAAAGCAGTGACCCAATCCAGAGCCCACCAAACCAGACCCCTTCAATCAATCAATCAACATTTATTTATATAGCACATATTCATACAAAAAAAATGTAGCTCAAAGTGCTTTACAAAATGAATAGAAAAATAGAAGACACAATAAAAATAAACATAAGTCAACATTAATTAACATAGAATAAGAGTAAGGTCCGATGGCCAGGGTGGATAGAAAAAACAAAAAAAACTCCAAAAGCTGGAGAAAAAAAAATAAAATCTGTAGGGGTTCCAGACCAAGAGACCGCCCAGTCCCCTCTGGGCAATCTACCTAACATTAGTCAAACAGTCCTCTTTGTATTTAGGGTTTTCATGGAAGGACCTGATGATGATGGTCACTTAGACTTCTGGCTTTCAGTCCATCAATGTTGGTGCATCATGATGCTTTGAGTAGGTGGTGGTGGCGCAGGCCGCCACCACAAAGAAACCGGAAAAGAAACAGAAGAGAGTAGGGGTCAGTATGGATTTTGGAGCCACTGTGAATAGTTATTATGAAGAATTGAACATACAGAGTATCAGTATTAAGTTAAAGTGAAGTTATAAAAGGCCATGTTAAAGTAATGTGTTTTCAGCAGTGTTTTAAAGTGCTCTACTGTATTTGCCTGGCGAATTCCTATTGGCAGGCTATTCCAGATTTTAGGTGCATAACAGCAGAAGGCCGCCTCACCACTTCTTTTAAGTTTAGCTTTTGGAATTATAAGGAGACACTCATTTGAAGATCTAAGGTTACGATTTGGAATATAACGTGTCAGGCATTCCGATATATAAGATGGAGCAAGATTATTTAAGGCTTTATAAACCATAAGCAGTATTTTAAAGTCAATCCTGAATGACACAGGCAACCAGTGTAGTGACATCAAAACTGTAGAAATGTGTTCGGATTTTCTTTTCCCAGTTAGGATTCTAGCAGCTGCATTCTGCACTCGTTGCAAGTGATTGATGTCTTTTTTGGGTAGTCCTGAGAGGAGTGCGTTACAGTAATCTAGTCTACTGAAAACAAAAGCGTGAATTTATTTCTCCGCATCTTTCAATGATATAAGAGGTCTAACTTTAGCTATGTTTCTTAAGTGAAAAAATGCTGTCCTAGTGGTCTGATAAATATGCGATTTAAAATTCAGATTACAGTCAACGGTTACCCCTAAATTTTTTATTTCCGTCTTAACTTTTAAACCTAGTGCATCAAGTTTATTTCTGATAACCTCATTGAATCCATTATTGCCAATTACTAAAATTTCAGTTTTCTCTTTATTTAGTTTGAGAAAATTACTATTCATCCATTCAGAAATACCAGTAAGACATTGTGTTAGTGTATGAAAGAGTCGGAGTCATCAGGTGCTATTGATAAGTACAGCTGTGTGTCATCAGCATAGCTGTGGTAACTCACGTTGTAACCTGAGATAATCTGACCTAACGGAAGCATGTAGATTGAGAACAGCAGCGGACCCAGGATAGAGCCTTGTGGAACACCATATCGGATATCATGTGTCTTTGAGATTTGATTTCCACAACTCACAAAGAATTTTCTACCTGCCAGGTAGGATTCAAACCAATTTAAGACACTGCCAGAGAGGCCCACCCATTGACTAAGGCGATTTCTAAGAATGTTGTGATCAATGGTGTCAAATGCAGCACTCAGATCTAAGAGGATGAGAACAGATAAATGGCCTCTGTCTGCATTTACCCGCAAGTCATTTACTACTTTAACAAGTGCAGTTTCTGTACTGTGATTTGTTCTGAAGCCTGACTGAAATGTATCAAGAATAGCATGTTTATTGAGGTGGTCATTTAATTGCAAAATGACTGCCTTCTCTAGAATTTTACTTAAGAAGGGCAGGTTAGAGATGGGTCTAAAATTTAGAGGGGAGGCAGAGGGGTCAAGATTATTTTTCTTGAGCAGGGGTTTAACTACAGCAGTCTTAAGACAGTCTGGAAAGACCCCTGTATCTAATGACGAATTAACTATGTCCAGAATATTGTCAATTAGCACGCCTGATATTTCTTTGAAAAACCTGGTTGGTATTGGGTCAAGGACGCAGGTGGAGGGTTTCAGTTGAGAGATTATACTATGTAATTCAGGTAAATCTATCCTGGTGAAAGCATTTAATTTGTTTATAATGGAGTACCGGGGCTTTGGAGGTTCTGCAGTGTTGGGGAGATATACTATGTTATCTCTAATATCATTAATTTTTTGATTCAACGCCCTGGCTGCGCCTACAAATTCTGTCCATAAAAGTTATGAACAGAATGGTGATGAAGGGCAGCCCTGACAGAGTCCAATTCTCACCGGAAACGGGTTTGGCTTACTGCTGGCAATGTGGACCAAGCTCGGACACCGGTTGTATGGGGACCGAACAGCCCTTATCAGGGGGTCCGGTACTCCATACTCCTGGAGCACCCCCCATAGGATTCCCCAAGGGACACGGTCGAATGCCTTTTCCAAGTCCACAAAACACATGTACACTGCTTGGACAAACTCCCAAGCACCCTCCAGGACTCTGCCAAGGGTGTAAAGCTGGTCCACTATTCCGCGACTAGGTCAAAAACCACACTGTTCCTCCTGAATCCGAGGTTCGACTATCTGCCGAACCCTCTTCTCCAGGACCCCCAAATAGACTTTTCCAGGGAGGCTGAGGAGTGTGATCCCTTTGTAGTTGGAACACACCCTCCGGTCCCCCTTCTTAAAGAGGGGGACCACCACCCCGGTCTGCCAATCCAGAGGCACTGTCCCCGATGTCCATGCTTTGTTGCAGAGGCATGGAAACCAAGACAGTCCTACGACATCCAGCGCCTTGAGGAACTCCAGGCATATCTCATCCACCCCCAGGGCCCTGCCACCAAGGAGTTTTTTGACCACCTTGGTGACCTCAGTCCCAGAGATGGGAGAGCCCACCTCCGAGTCTCCAGACTCTGCTTCCTCATTGGAAGGCATGTTAGTGGGTTTGAGGAGGTTTTACGAAGTACTCCCCCCACCGACCCACAACGTCCCGAGTCCAGTTTAGCAGCGCACCATCCCCACCATATACAGTGTTGTCACTGCAGTGCTTCCCCCTCATCACCGGTGTCCACCAATGGGTTTGGGAATTGCTGCCACGACAGACACCGACCACTTTATGGCCACAACTCTGGTCAGCCGCCTAAACAATAGAGGCACAGAACATGGCCCATTCAGACTCAATGTCCTCCACCTCCCTCGGGACTTGGTCGAAGTTCTACTGGAGGTGTGAGTTAAAGCTATTCTGACAGGGGACTCTACCAGACGTTCCCAGCAGACCCTTACAATACGTTTGGGCCTACCAGGCCTGACCGGTATCCTCCCCCACTATCGAAGCCAACTCACCACCAGGTGGTGATCAGTTGACAGCTCCGCCCTTCCCTTCGTCCGAGTGTCCAGGACATGTGGCTGCAAGTCCAACGACACAACCATGAAGTTGATCATTGAACTGAGGCCTAGGGTGTCCTGGTGCCAGGTGCATATATAGACACCCCTATGCCTGAACATGGTTTTCATTATGGACAATCCGTAACAAGCACAGAAGTCCAATAACAAAACACCACTCCGGTTCAGATTGGGTTGGGGGCATTCTTCCCAATCACACCGTTCCAGGTCTCACTGTCATTGCCCACGTGAGCATTGAAGTCTCCCAGCAGAACGAGGGAGTCCCCAACATGTGCACCCTCTAGCACACCCTCCAGGGACTCCAAAAAGGGTGGGTACTCCAGACTGCTGTTCAGCACATATGCGCAAACAACAGTTAGGATCCATCCCCCCACTGAAGCTAGATGGAGGCTACACTGTTATCTACCTTGGTGAACCCCAATGAACATGCTCCAAGTCGGGGGGCAATAAGTATGCCCACACCTGCTTGACGCCTCTCACCGGGGGCAACTCCAGAGTGGTAGAAAGTCTAGACTATATCTAGCTGGAACCTCTCAACCTCATGCACTAGCTCAGGCTCCTTCCCCTTCAGAGAGGTGACATGATTTGTATCAGAGCAAAAACCAAACTATAAGGTTGAAGGAATTGCCCACAGAGCATAGAGACAAGATTATGTCAAAGCACAGATCCAGGGGAAGGCTACAAAAATTCCTGAAGGTTCTCAAGTGCACAGTGGCCTTCATAACTCTTAAATGAAAAATGTTTGGAACCACTACAATACCTCCTAGAGCTGGCCACCCAGGCAAACTAAGAAATTGTGGGAGAAAGCCAGGGTAAAAAAAGTAATCAAGAACCCAATGGTCACTCTGGATGAGCTACAGAAAACCTGTGCGGAACTGTGACAGTTTTTCAGTTTGGCAACCATAACTGCAACACTTCACCGATATGGGCTTTATGACAAAGTGACCTGACAGAAGCCTCTCCTCAGTAAAAGACACAATTAAGCCCGCTTAGGCCTGTTTGGAGAATGGCCACCTAAAGGCGTGTGAGAAAAAAAATTATCTGGTCTGATGGAACCAACTTTAGTGTTCTGTCTGGAAAAAAACAACCACTGCTCATCTCTGTGCAATACTATTCCAACTTTGAAGCATTGTGTTAGCAGCATCATGCTGTGAGATTGTTTTTCAATTGCAGGGACTGGGAGACTAGATTAGGTTAAGCGAAAGCTGAATGGAGCAAAGTATACTTTATGAAAACCTGCTCTATAGTGCTTTGGACCTCACACTGGGCTGAAGGTTTACCTTCCAACAGTACAATGACTCTAAGCACAAAGCAAAGACAACACAGAAGTGGTTCAGAGATAACTCTGTTCTGTTCTGAGTATCTGCATGTGGCACTTGGTGCCACTACTCTCCTGCATATGGAAAAGTCATAACGGATAAAGGAACATTGAAATCATCATATGTCAAGATTCCCTCATCAGACTGAACAGCCAGCACAGACTTGACGATAGAAAATCCAGGAGTGGGTAGGCAGCCAGATGACCAAGGTCTCCAGGACTGTGACTTTATTTTTGATGTTCTTTTGTATGATTTTAATCTCCACCCTTGTCAACTGGCCATAGTTCAATAATTAATTGATGGACTTATTGTTTTGGTTTCCACTTACAGCATGTTTAATCCATTGTTCCAGTTCTTGCATTTTAATTGAGAACTGTGCTCTGTGAATGCACTCAGTGAAGAGTACTGTACAAAAAGTAAATTATTGTATTGTAACTCCAGGAATGTCTTTGAGTAACCCAGCCAGAGCACAGACTTGAACCCAATCAAACTCCAGAGAGACCTCAAAATAGCTGTTCACCAACAGTTTCCATCCAACTTTACATAGTTTGAGAAGAATGGTAGAATATCACCCAATCCAGTTGTTTAAATCTTGTTGTGTCATACTCAGGATAACTCCAAACTATAATCATTGCTAATGGTGCTTCTGATTCAAGGGTCTGAATACTTGTGAATGTGAGATATCAATTTTTTTTTATTTTTAATTTTTAATTCAGTGTCAATGTCAATTTATTTATATAGCACATTTAAAACAACATAGGAATGCTGTGGTCAAAGTGCTTTACAATAATAGAATAAAAGAAAAACAAAAACAATTATAATAAAACATAAATAGTAATAAAATATATGAACATAAAATAAGATACATAATAAACAGAAATAATGTTATATAATCACAAAGAGGAAGTCATCAGTATTACTGAAGGGCACGGAATGCAAGTGAATAGAAGTGAGTTTTTAATCTTGTTTTGAACAGTTCAATTGTAGACGACTCCTTTATGAAATGAGGTAAAGAGTTCCACAGGAGAGGGACAGCAGCTGCAAGGGCCCTGTCACCCTTGGTTTTACATTTTGTATGAGGGAAAACCAGAGACAACTGACCAGAAGATCTAAGAACTCTGGATGGTTGGTGTAAAACACACAATTCAGATAAATAGGCAGGAGCGAACCCATGTAAAGATTTAAAAACTAGCAACAGGATTTTAAAATCAATTCGAAAACTGACAGGAAGCCAGGAAGTTAAAATAGGAGAAACAGAGTCATACTTTCTTGCCCCAACCAGAAAGTGAGCGGCAGCATTTTGGTCCAGCTGTAAGCTGTGTATCAGAGATTTGTAAATCACAGAATACAGCGAGTTGCAGTAATCGAGGCGATAAAAAATAAAAGCATGAGTAGCTTTCTCAAGATCTTTAGAAGATAAAAAAGGCTTTATCTTGCCTAATAGACGAAGTTGGAAAAAGCCACTCTTGACTACAGAATTTACTTGTTTCTCAAAAGAAAGGTTACTATCAAAGGTAACACCAAGATTGCGGACTTGAGGGTTGGAAAAGACAGAGAGAGCCGAGAAGTCCAAGACCAAATTGGGCTTTAGCTGATGGACCCACTATAAGCACCTCCATTTTATTTTGATTTAGATCAAGAAAATTATGAGCCATCCAGGATCTTAGTTCGGACAGACAGTTGTGGAGTTGATTTGTTGCAGAGTTGCAGACGGGAATATAAACCTGAGTATCATCAGCATAGCCGTGAAAAGAAATGTTAAATTTCCTAAAAATAGCTCCAATAGGATGAAGATATATAGAGAATAAAATAGGACCCAAAATGGATCCCTGAGGAACAACATATTTAAGAGGAGCAGTAGATGCAAAAGAGGAATTAAAAGTCACTGAAAATTGTCTACCAGTTAAATATGACCTGAATTAGGTTAAGAGCAGCCCCTTTAAGCTCAACAAGATGTTCAAGCTGCATCAGCAATATTTCATGGTCAATTGTGTTAAAGGCAGCGGACAGGTCAAGGAGGAGAAGGACTGCCGCATCACCTGAGTCAGTAATAAGAGAGATGTCGTTGAACACTTTCAGGAGTGCCGTTTCAACATCTTGATAATGCCTAAAGCCAGATTGGTAGATCTCAAATAAATTATTGGAGCTAAGGTGATCGACCAATTGATTATAAGTAATTCTTTCTAGAATTTTAGCCAGAAATGGCAGTTGGGAAATTGGACGAAAATTGGTTAAAACTGCAGGATCTAATTCTGCCTTTTTTAGATGGGGACGGACTGCAGCATATTTAAAAAATGAGGGCACAACCCCCGAACTAATAGAATCATTTATAATCGTTAGTAAGGATGGGTCCAAAACATCAAAGGCTTCCACTAAGAGACATGGTGGAACAATATCGAGGGGGCTGGAAGCTGGTTTAAGGGTGTCAGTAGTTCTTTTTAGCAGTGAAAGTGAGACTTGATCAAAGGATGTTTGGGGAAAACAAGTCTAAAATCCTGTTTTTGCTTTGTTGTTTTATAGTATTTAGTGTTGATTGATTTGGAGAAAAAATATTTAAATAAAAAAAAGTTAAGGGGTCTGAAAACTTTCTAAATCCATTGTAACTATTTTTAATATTGGAAATCATTTTGTATGTAATTAATCCTCTAATGCAAAAAAAAAAAAAAAAACGTCTTCAGAAAAGTTTGCAAATTTAAAAAATCAAAAACTGAAATCTCCCTTTTAGTAAAGTAGTCAAACCCTTTGCTATGGGCACTTCAGATTTTGGTCAGATGTGTTCTGTTTGTTTTAAATATCTTTTGAGATGTTTCTAAACTTAATTGAATTCCAATTGTAACACACTGCATCCAGCAAGGGGTGCATGCTCCCTGGGAATATGTTTGTTACAGAGTGCATCTTTTACTAAAGTAAAAGTCTATATATTTATTTATTATAAAATATTATAGCCTTCTCTAGTGTTATGGCAGCGGTTCTAAGATGAAGAAAGGAAAAATAATAAAAACTTCACATAAACTACACTCCACTTCTTTTAATATCGTCTGGGAACACACAATAATCCAATTTTCAAAGGAGAGATACTAGCAAAATCTATGCAGTTGTGGGGTTTCTGCAGCTCTGGCCTGGTTCAAGAGAGTGCTAGAGACACGTTTGTTAGGAATGGGCTGCAGCGATGTTTCCATCCATCTGTAGGTGAGATCTAATGTTCCATGCAGTGCCAGAGCTTTATATATTCTCATGGTCTTTGTTTCCAAAATAAGAACATGCATTTGCCAAACATGGAATTCATTCATAGGGAAACTCTAAATAGCAGACTGTAGCCCCCTGAAAAAAAATATATATACCAAAATATTGACCACAAATAAAGAGCACATCAGCACTTTTAAATATCTTGCCTGAGTTCTCTCCATTTGTCTCTTCACATCTCCCTGCCATTTTGCTTGCATGGTGGTAATGTTTCTTCCTGTCAGCTGGTTTGCACATTTTAGATATTTTCAGCTGTGTCAATTAAGGGCCTTGGTTTTGAATTAAATCATGTACTATGCAGGACTGAACCTCACAGGTTAGAGTGACACACTTCAAATATTTGTCCATACAAATTGAATTTATTGAAGCATACAACCAGGACAATTCTGGAGTGACTTTGAGACAATTTTTTTTATTTGAAGATTTGTTTAATTCATGTAACTACACCTACCACAAACTCAGCGTTTTTTGCACAGATGATTATTAGTAAAGCATAGCAGACTTATGGTGTCGATAGGTGACGAGATGTTACTTGATTGCGCAGATTGCAAAATGGAGAATTGGAGAGAAAACAAATGCAGCATGCTATCCAATACTGGCAAAAGTGACAAAGTCCTTTTTATGTATTCCAGCAACATCCATACCATCAGAGCATTTCTTTTCTGCAGCAGGAAACATTGCTTCAAAGTGCAGAGCAAGCTTCAGTTCTGAGCATATTGATATGCTCTTGTTTCTTCATTGCCACCAACACATGCTCCTTTTATAGGGTTATGCACACAAACACACAGCATATACAGTATACCTCATCCATGGAATACAATCCTGATAGAACTGTTTTTTTTTTTTTGCCTTCCAAGAAGATACTAAAGGCTGAGTTGTAGTTAGGTTGAAACTTGTAGTTCTGAAAGTTAGGTTGGACAACTTTAAAGGCAATTTTTTGTGTTAGTATCATCATTATTATTATTATCATTATTAATGTATGCCTTAGTTTAGGCTGTATGTATACTTTTTTTTTGTTTGTTTTAAAGTTCTTTGTGCAATAATTGATGTATTATTTTCGTATCTATTCGTTTAAAACCTAGAACGTAATATGGCACTTAAATGCACTTAATGGGTTTAGTTTTGACATATAATTTTATTGTATGCAATTTAAGGAATAAAGATGTTTAATCATCTAAAAGGGAAATCAGTTAGCTGTTTTAAGAAAGATGTCTTCTATCCTCTTTTGTATAAGTTTAAGCTTTTATCCCTTCTGTAAGTATTGTTTGTTGAAATACAAAATGTCCACCATGTGGTATTAGAAATGACTGAATTTAATTCTGTTTTTTTTTATATATATATGTATAGGAGGATCTTGTTCTTGAAATAGTCAACAATCCACAGGTCATGCCTGAAAAATACCAGCATTCTTACGTTTCCAGTGTCATTGTCATGTTTCTTGTTTCTGTCATGGTGAGCATTCACAGCACGTGTATCAACTTTTCAGAAATGACAATAGAGTAATGATTCAATGAAGTGTTTGTTGAATTAATCAGATACTAAGAGATACAAAAATGTTAAAAAATATTAATTTAAATTTATTTCTAAATGGGGTATAGGTTAGTTTATAATTTGTTGCAATGATTTAGAAGTTTGTTTCTTTTGCATCCCCCAATAAATTTTAGAAAGTGCTATTTTGAAATCTGTAAGTGATGTATTATTCTATTGGGTATGTACACACTGGATAGCACTGTTCATTAATGGAATCAGCATCCTGAGAAGGAATCCCATATCTGTGTGGAATGTACAGTTTTGTCCTTTGTCTGCATGTTTTTTTTTCCCTCCTACTCCAAAGATTTGCACTATATTTTAATGGGTGATTTTTAATTGGCCCCTGTGTACAGTAAGTGTTGGGGTGTGTGCATGTGTGTGATCATGCATTGGCAAAGGTGGGGTTGTTGGACAGGAAGGGAGATAATATGGGGGCCAAGTGGGCTTGTGACAGCCTACTGTCTTGCCCACCACTTTTCCTGTCTTGTGCCAAGTGTTGTTTTGATCAGCTCCACGCCCCCATGGCCCTGAATTTGAGAATGTTATGTTTGATGCATTATCTTATCAATCCATTTCTATTTCTTTATCATAATCCTTTCCTTCTTTCTTGAGATAAAAAATTATGTTTCATAATGACTTGATGGTGTTTATTTGTTAGATGTAAATGCTGACATTTAGACTGATTTGCTAATTGTTTTGTGCTATCCAAATTTTTTTTTTCATTTAAATCCCAGATTGTTATTTTCATTGGCCTATCCTTGGGTCTTGTGGTGTTTCGAGTTTTTGCAACAGTAATGCTGTCAGAGAGTGAATGGAAGCTTCTAAAAGAAAATGCCAACACTGTAGCTGTCATGTTAGGGGCAGTGGTACACTACTTGACCATTACTATTATGACAAAGGTAAAATTGATGTTTTTTTCTGCCATAATATGTCTCTTGTTGTACACCTCTACTATAATTCTGTTTTATTTTAAAGTTGGTTATCGGTACATAGTAAATGCAAATTGCATATGAAAATCTTGTCCAGAGTGTGTCACAACTTTCTCCACTCCATCATTACTGCTGCTAGTATCACATCTCTGATGAATGATCCACATTTATAAATAAATTGTCAGAAGTTAACTCTACATAAGCACCTTCTAAGTGCCAGGGACTGAAGATCCATGAAAAGTTCTGCTGTGGGCATTTCAAAGTGTTCTTGTCGATTGTTTACATTTTTTTAAAAAAAAAACATCTGAAGCAAATACTTTCAAATACTTACAAACATTTTCATTCACCACTACATTATTTTGTAAAATTAAAATATATATGTGTGTGCGTGTGTCTGTATTCCACCTTAATAAAAGGGTAAGTATCTGTGTGTGGCAGTACAGTGGTTATGTCTGTGTTACTCCAAAAGAGGACGCATCCAAAACATTTTTAGTAATAAAATGAATCGCAGTTGTCATTCTGATAGCGCACCACAAACATTAAACTGCTTTTACTACTTTTTACCAAGTGGTATATAACAGAGAGCTATGAATTGCATAGCGCTCAGAAAATGTGTGTGTGTATATGTATGTACTCCAAACACTGAGAACTGTGCTATTTTATGGTCACTTGACCCTGGTGGTTCAATCAGTTCTACACCTCAATTCTATCCTGATTATTACGAAATACTAAATCTAGACAGGCTTCATCCCATGTTGGTGCTTTAACATACTGTGTTAAAAAATAGCCACTGATTATATTTAAAAACTCCTGGTCTTGTGCTCCGCTATTTGCAAGGTTATTCAAGATAATATTCAGGTAGTTAAAGTCCCCCATGACTATAATATCCCCCAGTAAACTTGCCTTTTTAATATTATGAAAAAAGATGTACATTGAAATAATTGCCTGAATTGATCAGTCTACAACATGTTCCTAAAATAAGGCCTCTTTCCTTAATGCTTTTCAGACAAAACCACTTGTCCTGACTAAGATGAGGCTCATTGTCCAACAGCATTACCACCACCTTTTCTGTTCTGTCTATTCTCCCTGAAAAATGTGTAACCCTCTATGTTATACTTGCTCCCATCTTTGTTATTTAGCCAGGTTTCTGTTATTGCTATAATATCACAATCATGCTAATCTACATACAACTATAAATCTTGTTTTATTTTCAATACTTATATAATTATGGCAAGCTATTTTAATATGTTACTCATTTTACTTTTGTGTTTAAACATTGGGTTAGAATTTACATTTCACACTATTGTTTGTTCCTTGATGTACAGTTCTAAACCTGGCCTCTCTTAAGCTCCCTGACCCATGCCATACCTTAGTTTAAACAATCCTTGACTAACCTACTCCTACACCTCCCTAACACTTTGGTGCCCCTCCGGTTCAGATGTAGCCCGTCATGGCAGAACAGGTCCCATCTGTTCCAAAAGGAGTCCCATTGCCTGGTAAACCTATACCCTTCTACCCTACACCAATATTTGAGCCTCATGTTAAGCCTTCTAATCTTCTCTGTCTTACCTGGACTGGAGTGTGGCACAGGCATAACTTCAGAGAATACTACCTTGTCAGTTCTGCTACTCGGCCTCATGCCCCAATGTATGTCATTTGTTCCAAAGTGGATAATATCCACTGGTTCCAATCCAGCTGTAGCCAAGAGCCAATCCACCCTTCCAGGGAGGTCTCCCACCTCTGCACCCAGAATGCACAGTGTGATACTTTCTGTCTCTGGAGCAAACCTGCACTTCAGTCTCCCAAATGTTTGAGTCACCAACTATCACTGCCTCTGTCTTTCTGGAAGCTGATTTTGAGGTGGCCCATTGGGGCTCCACATGCCTGCCTAACACCTCAGAATCTTCAGAGACACCATTCTGCTCCACAAGGACCTGAAAATGGTTGGACACTTCCAATTCTGGGGTTGATGTGCCCAGACAGTGTGCACCATTCACCTTGTGACCGTGACCCACCTGTCTGGTCTGGAATCTTCACCCACACCACCTTAGGGTACACCTCTAAAGGACACCTGGGCCAGGTCTGCCAATTCTCTACTACAGCGCAGGCCAACCAACTCCTCCTTGAGTTCAGAAGCTCAAAGCTCGAGGTTCTGGATCAGCTAACATATCCTGCAGATGCAGCCCTCCTAGAAGACTGGTTTCTCCAAGTAATCATCTAGAAAGGCCAACAGGACTTGTATTGCACTGGCCCCGTTATTAAAATACGAGTTAGGATTACTAAAACTGCCTTAACATTTTTTTAATATTTTATTTAGATTAAATGTTTAACTTAAATGGTAAAACTAAAAAAAATTAAGCCAAAGAAAATAGACTAAAGAACTGCTACAGTTATTTGACAGTTTCTGGCCCCTTAGGCTCCTGTAATATTCTTTCTCTTGACTGCCTGTTGTTTTTTTCTTTCTATGAGGTTAACTTTATTTTTCTCTGCCTGTTCTCCTCTTATTCCTTACTTAAAAGCTCTCAACTTGCATCATTTGTAATCCTTTGTATTAATGAACCCTTAAACTATTGCCCTCTTAACTATTCTACTTTCCTAACCACTAAAACTAAAAACTGTTCAATATAGAAAAACTTGCTTACTGAATATCCACTGACAGTTAATTTCTTACTGTCTTGCCTGCTCCGAACACCGCTAGTCCCTGATTGGCGCCTTAACGCTAGCTGCCTGCCTATGTACTTCTGAGCATTAGCTTGAATATAAATAACAAGTACAAGTAACAAGTAACTTTTCAAATTGATCCCCCAAACACTCGGCTGCTTTTGCTCCTGTGCGGGTGAAAAAAAGCAAAAAAACTCTTCTAAAGGGGAAAAAAAAGAGCTTTAAAAAAGTTTTAGGAGCGAATGATGAATTTGGCATGTCAGTACACCTTGTGTATATATGTATATATGTGTATGTATGTGTGTATATATATATATATATATATATATATATATATATATATATATATATATATATATATATATATATATAAGCAGTCTATAATGTGTCTCGTTATATATAAGATATAGGTAAATAACGTATAAATAAACAATACATACAATAAGATTTTGAAAAACTAAAGTGGTTACTTTGGTTTAACTAAAAAAAGGTAGAGGGACAAGAGTTAAAATAAAGAAACTTTATTGCCTTTGAATTGATTTCTGATCTTCGTGGAGACAGCATTTTAAACCAAACTATTCACAACAAACATACCATATATAAGCAAACCTCTCAGGAAAGCAAATTCATGTGTAGCTTTTCCTCTTTACTTCCTAAATTACATAATTACAAACTAGTTTTAAACCCCTCAATGGACCTATACTTTTGTCCTGACATTTTTGTCTAAATCTGCTTCATTAGGTAAAGACTCATACATTTTTGGTTTCTTTTTAAATGTTGTATTGATTTTCATATATCTGCAAGTTGTCATTCAGGGAATCAGTTACATTTATATTATTTACACTATCATACAGCCATAATTAAATTCCTCTTCCCCACTAACCTGGTGAGAGCAAGTATGAAAGAGTATGTTAAATTTATAAAAGTTAAGGCTTTAAATGGCTTTTAGCATTTGATCTTGTTCCCTAATTTCTAGTAAGTGTCCTGTCTGAGGATATCATTAATAAAGAGCTGTCATGTGCTGAAAATAAATCCATTGTTTCTTTTAAAAAGAAAATGTTATTTTCTCTAAGTGCTTCAGTACTAGGTTGTTGTACTGCGTTAGCCAATATGGATGTAGTGAAGAGTCAAGCAAAATGACACCTTTTATTGGCCAACTAAAAAGATTACAATATGCAGGCTTTCGGGGGTGAAGAAGGGGCCTGAGTTGCATCGAAAGCTTGCATATTGTAATCTTTTTAGATAGCCAATAAAAGGTGTCATTTTGCTTGACTTCTCACTAAGTGCTATAGAGCATAATTTTTTCATTACCCTAGGGTAGGTTCATTTGCATTTTTCCAATTAAGCAGAAAAATAAAAGAATAGTGTAGCGTATGTTATGACTACAGAGTAACACCAAAGATTGTAGTGTTCTATCTGCTATACCCCCAAACAAACTACTAACTGTGAAGGATTTGTAGTAATTCTGAAGCTTTCTGATAGGTAGGCTGAAACTATAGTCCAGTAAGGTTTAGGCAGGGGATGTACCTATGTTTCTGAGGGTGGATGTTGCTTGAAAAAACATCTTTGACAAGTAGGTGTAATTTCTGGTATATTTTTGACTGTGTAAGTCAAATATGGAATATACCTTATAATACCTAATTAGACAGTTTTGTGAACTGGAAGAATGTGGTCGGTCAAGGGACTATCTACAGTCTAACAGTAGACTCTATTGTAGTCAATTACAAGTGTTGTTTCAGATTATCCAGTCTTCTTCTGTTTTAGAAAACACTGGTGTAGTCATTATATTTTTTTTAAAAACGATATTAATGCTTTATAATAGAGCTTCCAGAATGGGTAAAACAGGGAAAGCTGATTATATAGAAGTGTTCGATTTGAATGTAATGGAAGAAATATTTTGGTGACAAAGGAAGCAGATATGCTGTTAGTATACAATTCTCTGAAGGTCTCTGTTCTGTGTACTTTCGTATTTTAAGTATTGTATACTGAAAGGAGTGGAGGAAGCATTGATAATTTGTATAATGACAGCTTCCTTCAGGTATTGTTTAACAAATTCTCATTGAGTGTTTAGTCATCAAATAAGAGTGTGTTTATTAGTGGTGACACACAGAAGAAAGCAGGATACAGTAGTCTACGGTCTTGTTAATGTAGCTACCCCAGAAGATGGGAGCTCAGCATTATTCAAAGTATCATTGTTCTATGCAAAGTAGTAAAACATAAAATTAGCCATTTCATTATGTATTGAACTTTATTTTTAAGTGAATGATAGTAAGAAAAAAAGAAAAGTGACCTATGATATCTTAATGAATATACTAGACATTAAGCCCGTTACAATAACGGGCGCTAGAACAGTAGTGCATAACATTTTTTTCAAGAAGCCTAAAGTAAAATAATAATAAAAATAAAATAGAAACGTACATGACAATACAGTAAGTATAATTAATATTACCTTAGTGTAAAACTTTGTAACAATCTGTAAGACACAATATCTGAAGAAGATATTTAGGTAAAATTTTCAATTTTTTTACCTCATGAAATTTTTCTGTACAATTTCATTATAGACAACATTTCTTGTAAAACTTCTGTCTGAGTTTGGCAACAGTTTGCCTTGTTCAGGAATCTCTACAACCTTGACAACATCTGGAAAACTTCTAACTCTTGATAATGCAACATAAAACTGACCAAGGCTGAATACTGGTTCTGGCAAGTAAATGCCAACCTTTTCTAAGGTTTGCTCTTCTGAGTCTTTCTCTTTTAGCGTTTTTCTGGCAGTCATTTTCTTTTTCTTCAATTGATCTATTTGGTCATATTTTTCTTTGTCTTTCAGCGTTTCTTTTGTTGATGTTTACTTGTTGAGCTGACCATTCTTCCAGGAGATGTTGCTTATATAGGATTTGATTGTCTGTGTCTTTTGTCCTACTTGACGTGTCCTTTTTTTGGGTGGCATGTTGTTAGTAGATACGTCCGTAATATTTTCTCCTACAGTAATACTGGCTTGTATGTGGCTGTAATATGCATCCTTTAATATGTCTTTAATTTTCTCTCGCAATAGTACTGGTTTGTATTTCCATAAAATGCCTGTAATTTTCCCTGACAGTAATACTGGCTTTGATGTCCGTAATATAACTTTAATTTTCTGTCACAACAGTGGGCAATCAGCAGAGTGTCCCCAGCAACTGATGTAATGTGTGGCGTGCTGCTTATAATCGTGCCTGTGGCGTCTCCCCAGCAAGTATTTTAATCTGTGGGGGTGTGCAACTGATTATTTTGTGTGGCGTCTCCCCAACAACGGATTTTATGTGCGCTGCCGCAACTACCCAATCAGCACTCTCCCCAGCAATGGTGTCCTTTATATCTTATCATTCGCGGCCGTCCACTGTGTGCCCAGCTTCCAGTGTGTCTGCTTTATTTGCTTATCGTGCGTGGCGGCGGCTAGGCCATTCACTGCGTGCCCAGCTTCCAGTGTGTGTGCGCGCGTCCACGTGCCGAGCGCATGGGCGGGGCACAGTACAATGTGCGGCGCGGCCCGCACATGCGCACTTCACCAGAAAACACACACGGACACTTGGACGCACATAGGGTTTTTTTTTTTTAAAGAGGATATGGATTCAACTCAAATGCAGCAAGGATAAAGGCCTAATGTGGAAGTCTGTTGTACACTCCGTAATGCAGATAAGCATTAATAGGCAACTTAAAAAAAAAAAAATATATCAAAAATGCAAATTGACATGGAAATGTTGTATTAATAGAGGACTTTACTAACCAAATATGAACAGTGAATGCTCCACAGATAGCAGAGCACAGAAATGGGAATTTATAGATGTGATCAGTTAAAACACTGAGGAGAGAAGAAGCCTGTTTAGATATTTTATTATATGATAATCAGGATAGAATTCAGGGGTAGAGTTAATCAGATCACTAGGATCTAAAGATTGTAATGTTTTATAGTATTTTGGTAAAGAATGTATTACTGTACATCAGCTAAGTCATTTGAGTTTAATTTTAATTAGACTATTGTTGAGAAAATATGTCTAAAATAATATGTCTGAGTCTAAAAGAGAACAACTGGAGTAAACAAGTGTGAAGAGCATGTGAAGACATTGGATTAAAAGTACATAGTATGTAATGCTGAACAAGATCATCCCAAAGTTTTGAAATATTTGGAAATTCTGAGAAGTTCATAATCTGTAAATATTAACTCCTGTATTTTACCATTTGGCATATAATATATATTGAAGCAATAGTTAAAAGGTCATTAGGAAAGGTCAGGAGCGTTAGGAGAGGAATTTTGTGGAAGGCAGTTAGTGGTTATGTATATAAAGCATTAATGCATATTTTTCAGATTTTCATTCACTGGGAAAATTTTTAAATACAGGAAGCTAGCAAAGTTGAGATATTAGATCTGAATACTCAATGGATATTGTATATATTGAAAGTACTACTTAATGAGGAGTACTACCTGCCACTCTCTGCATTCAAGAAGTGTATAGAAGCTACTCGTAAGCAAGCTGTTTAAGAGTTTGTGCAAATGTTTAAAAGTGTTGCTTGACTCAGAGATCCATAGTTATGTGGACATATAGGGTACTAGATAGTAGTACTTTGTAGACCTACAGAACTCAGCTAGATGGTATTTTGTACGAGTTAGTTAAACAGGAATTCATAAGCTACGTTGGACTGAATTACCCTTTTTGTCAAAACTGTTTATATGTTCTAAAAACAAATGAAGGATCTCATTTTTTAAATTAAGTATGCAGGGTGTAATGGGATAGATGGGTAAAAATTTTATAATTTACTTCAGCACTGTTTATTAAAAATCTCTGCTACTACTTTAATTTTATGTTGTTGATTAATTTACCCTTTTATATCCAATATGCAAATAACTATTAGATTTTCTTTTTTTTAGGTGAACAGAGAGGTAGCTATCTTTCTATGTAAAATAGGTATGTTGGTAATTCTTTAAAATGCTAAATATAATGCAAACCCACTGCTTCCTTATGTAATCCCTGTAAATTTATTTTTGTATGGACAATACATACATACTACACATACTGTAGTATAGTTTATTATTTAAATTTGATAAATTCAATATTTAAATGTAAATATATTAAAATTTTAATATTTTTAATACATTTTAAACATTTAAGTATTAGGCCTACATCCATCGATTTTCTTTTCTTGATGGTTGCTTCTATTTCTTATTTATTTTATTTCTGTTTATGTTATTTATGTTAATTGTAGGATTTTGATGTTGTTTTAAATGTGCTATTTAAATAAATTGACATTGACATTCTATTTATGCAGAATCTTGACAGTATGTAAACCAGTTGTAAAGTACAGTCTGTCATATAAACAGATGTGAATCTTGCCACTTTTACACCATATCTCATTTGCAGCAGATTTTATATTAATTTGAAATTAATTCTGAAATACACATTTTTATATGCAAAGTATACTGTGTCTAGTATGTTTTTAAAATACTTTTTAAAGTTATTTCATTTAGATTTGTTGCAGTTTCAGGGTTTTTGTCATTAACATTTTTTGTAGCAAACAAAGTTTGTGTTCAGCTGTAACCTACATGTGCTTGGCTATGTTTGCAGAGAGGAATCCTTTCTTTGAAGATAAGGAATGCAGCTTTACTGTGAAGATGTTTACCTTCCAATTCTTCACCCTGTTTTCATCCCTGTTCTATGTGGCTTTTTTTCTTGGAAGGTTTGTCAAATCCATAGTATTGCTGTGCTCATCATTTTCCTTGTTTTTGTTTTAATAATCAGCATAATTTTCTTTTACGTCTATTTAGGATTAATGGTCATCCCAAAGAATATGTAAAGATTGCACAGCAGTGGCGGCTGGAAGAGGTGAATTACATGTTGTATGTATAAAGTGCTGGAAACTATGAAAACTAAATCACTAATCACACCTAGATATTCCTAGACTTTATGTAATACTCTTCTTAATGATGCTGGCTTTGACTTCTGCAAAGTAGTATAATAAAAAAATTAGATAATGTAATCAGGAAAATAATGTTTTAGCTTATGCCAAAAGTTACAAATGGTTGCATACATTTTAAGAAAATGATGGGCCTAAGGCCAGTTGGCTACCCAGTCTATCTTCAGATATTCCAACAAAATGATTTTAAGTGTGTAGAAAATCATAATAAATTGTTTTATTATGCTTAGTGTTGTTACTTTTTGCATTGCTGCCTGGATCTAGTTTTCTTGTTTTGAATTCCTATCCTTCTAACTGTCTGTGCAGAGCTTGCATAACTTTTTAGTTGGGAGCTCTGATTTTCCCTTCCATATCTCAAAGATATGTATGTTAGATTAATTATTTAATTATAAATTTGCACCTGGGAGTGTAACTTTAATTGAACGAGCACTACAATGGATTGACACCCTGTCTGTGGTTGACTGACTCTTCCAGATAGACACTGGACCTGCACAACATTGAACTAAATTACTCAAATGTGTTATACAATGCCTGCGGTGGGCTGGTGCCCTGCCTGGGGTTTGTTTCCTGCCTTGCACCCTGTGTTGGCTGGGATTGGCTCCAGCAGACCCCTGTGACCCTGTGTTAGGATATAGCGGGTTGGATAATGGATGAATGGATGGATGTTATACAATGCTTTTAATAGTTGTGTTCAATTTTAAGTTTGTCAGATTTTTTTCTCTACCCCATTATTTAGTGGAGTATGTGATGTTTCAGAACTTGCAGCCGAAGGACACTAAAGTATAGTTATTTAATTGCATAATTACTTATTATTAGGATCACATCTGTAATTTGGAAGTTACACAGAGATCATGTGCAGCTTCTCTTTTCAAGATACACATGTGGTAACAATCAGTGTAATTCCGTACAAAGTCATATTGGTTTTGGTTGTATACTGAATTTTTCATCCATCCATTCATCTTCTAAACCTGCTTATCCAGAGCATTGTCGCAGAAAACCTGGAGCCTATCTCAGCAAGCATCGTGTGCAAACCAAGAACAATTCCTGGGTTGGGTGACAGTCCATCGTAGGGTGAGCACACTCACACAAACACATTTGGGCCAGTTTAGCAATGCCAGTTCACCTAACTTTTAATGTCTTTGGACTGTGGGAGTAAATATGTGGACATGGAGAGAACATGCAGTGACCACCTGGAACATTAACCCCGTTCTCTTTGTTGCAAGGCAGCAGCAGTAGCACCACCACTGTGATACCATGTCACCATTTAGATTTTCTTTCCTATTTTCTCTTAAGAGACAGTAATTTACACAATATACAGAAGCTTTTTCCTGCCACTCAAAAATTATAACTTTATTTTGCAAAACTATTTCATTATTTTGCAATACTTATTGGATTATATTTCACAAAGATACTGCTTGCTGCTGCTGGTTACATTGTACATGCGCATACTTCAGTCATCTAGTGATAGCTATTAAGGGAGTAATAAAGCACACATGTAGCTTAAAATTAAATGACTGGAACTGAGTAAAAGACATCTACTTTTAGTCAGGTTAAAGAAATAGTAAGTTTAGTACAAATGTTTTAACATTGGCAGAGTGACATTATAGAGCGAACATTCAGGTTTTAAATGGGGTTTGCATGTTCTCCTTATTCATTTTTGGATTGATTGGTATCAACAAGTGCGTGTAACTGTGTACGATTACCAGTTTTAACACTGAATACGAAAGTATGTCAGTAATACTTCTCAATAAACAAAATATGTTTAGTTCTTTGTGTACTGTAAAGTAAATAACATCCATCCTCTTTTTTTCATCACCAACCCGAGCCTCCAAAGATTTGTGATATGAACACTGGCTGCTGCATCACCAAATCATACTGTTTCAAAATATCAATAGCAAACACCTGTATTAAAACTAAACAACAACTTTTATTTTTAGGTTTCTGTTATTTGATTGCACATAGAAATGGCTGTGTGATTGTGCCTTACAAAGGACCAGCATACCATCCCCTTGTTTGCTTCTTGCCTTACACCCAGTGCTGTGGCAATAATCGTTGGCTCACTGTAACCCCAAACTGGGCAGATTAAATTTATCCCTCAGAACATGCAGAATTAAATGTATACCTATCACATCTGTTCAGTTTTTGTCACTACACGCATACTTAACCTCTTACTCATTATCTGTCACTGGGCTATCAGAGCATAAGCATTCATAGTTTTATAGACCACAGCATGCATTATCATTGTGAAATAATACAATACTTTTGTTCAATACCACAATAATTTAAAACACCCTAGTACTATCCTTGGTTGGCCAAATTATTCAGTGGTCAAAAAAGCCTCTGGATATAAAGAAGTACATTGAGAAACACTGATTTAAATTATTATTATTATTATTATTATTTGAAATACTTAGTGGTTCGGCAAATAGGCATTATGCCCAATATAAACATGTTTGTTTGTTTGTTTTGTGCATGTTAGCTATTGCAGAGGCACTCTGTCCAAAATTCTCTTTGCATATATTTAGTTTAATTAACAAGATTTTATGTGCTTTTTTTAGGTTTCTCTCCAGCAGCAGCAGTTATTTATTCAATAAGTGTGTCCAAGAATTTGTGCAATTTTTATTTTTCTGTATAGTGTTTTGACAGAGTGTGTTTTTCATGGTAGTGCTTACTTCCTATACAGTAAATACTATTTGTCCTCACATACTATTTGGCCTCACATTTTATTATTGAATGTGGAATTTTCAATCTATTCAATTGGGATTTGCTGCTAATAATCAATAAACCACACTTATAATACATTTTATAAATATTCATCTTCCTTGCTATCTATACATACACAGACAATCAATTCTCTATAAATGTTACATAATAAGATAAACAAAACTCTCATGTTGGCTCTTAAGAAGGCAAACATGAGTTCAGATCTTAGTTATCACAGTCAGTTTATTGTATATATATCCTAACAAAAGCTACATCAAAAAGTCAAGGGACAGTCCAAAAAGGAAAAAAAAAAATGTAAAATAGATTTTGAAAAACAAATTATTTTTTAAATGTTTAAGACAATTTCCAAAGCAAATTTTTCAAAGCAATTCAAAACACAGTAAAATATGTTAAGAAAAAGAAGAATATAGCACCAGTGAATCTGAGTAAAGCAGAGCATTATCTTATTTTAAGTAATAAACACCAAATAAAAATGTGTTTGCTGTTTCCCAGCAGGAATTAATTCTATACTATTCTTAAAATGATTTTTTTTGAAAATCTTCCTTCATTATGCCTCTTTTGTTTCTAATGCCATTGGCACTTGCACTTTAGATCATTTGGAAAAAAATCCACATTCTATACCAAAATGTATATTTAAAAGTGGTTGAGACCATTGTGGAGAATTTGTATTTGTTGGAGGTCTAATAATTGGTTCAGTCGTCCATATAAATGTTTTTGTAAACCCACTATATTGCAGTATTGATAGTAAACTTAATCAGTAAGTGATGAATATCAGTTATAAGAACTGCAAAGTCAAGGGAGTGTTTTTTAAAAATGTTATTGGTACATCCATGGGCTGGTAAGACAGGCTAATGGATTGTGTGTGTTTATGTGTGTTTTCTTCACTATTATCCCACCTTTTAGTGGTGTTATGCTTTGTGGTGCTGTTTTGTTCCAAAATATACAGATGTTTAGTTCCAACTTTTTGAGCAAATCTTTCTTTGGCTGTATATTTGAAAAACTCACCCAGCAATATTCTTGATAGATCCATTGTGTTTTTCTTTGTTTGCAGTGCCATCCCAGTGGCTGTATGACTGATCTCTTTATCCAGATGGCAATCATTATGATTCTGAAACAAACTCTTAGCAATATTGTGGAGTTTTTATCACCGTGAGTTTTATATTTTAATTATATTACTATACATCGGAACTTTAATGAATATTTCCAAACTTTTTTGCTTTGTTACATATTAAGTAAAATATTAATTCAGAAGGTTTTTCATTCTTATTGCATCTTGGACTATTTTTCACCAAACATTATAGCCTTATCTCATCCAGTTGAATTGTACTTTTTTGCTAAAGATATAAAAAATTGTTGCAGTGTTAACAGCTTATTTTCAATGGAATAAACCTCCTGAATATAGTTATATTTTTCACAGTTAATAAGTGGAAATTATATATATATATATATATATATATATATATATATATATATATATATATATATATATATATATATATATATATATATATTTATTTATTTATTTATTTTTTGAGGATGTTCTCATTTTACACTTTAGAAAAGTGACTGGAATCTTAATGGTATATTGCATATATTTTAAAACTAAGTCTGATAAGCTGTACTTATGACAGTGTGATTTGGAATCTAAACAGTATTATATAAACTGTAATTGAATTGTTTTTCAATAGAATAGTTAAAGATTCTGTTTAAAAGAATGTACGTTTTAATTGTTGTCTTGTAGCATTATTTTGTGTTTGAACAATTTATTAAACTTGTACTTATGATTTTCTTTTCAATATGTTTTACATCTGCAGCTGGGTGAAAATGAAAGTTAATTCTATTAAGTATCGTTCAGCGAAAAAAAAAACAGATGGAGAGATAGATAACTGGCTACGAAATTATTACTTGAATAATGTCTCCTACTTTAGTTTGTTCAATGAGTTCCTGGAGATGGGTAAGAACTGTCTGTATGTTGCATAATTTTACTTTTTTGTTGATTTATTTTTTGTGCAATGTAGTAATAGATGATAATGATTTATATACTATAGAAAACTTCTCTCATTGTAGATAGATAGATAGATAGATAGATAGATACTTTATTAATCCCAAGGGGAAATTCACATAATCCAGCAGCAGTATACTGATACAAAGAAACAATATTAAATTAAATAGTAATAAAAATGAAAAGAATTAAAATAAAATTAATGTTCGTGCATTTACTCCCCCGGTGGAATTGAAGAGTCGCATAGTGTGGGGGAGGAACGATCTCCTCAGTCTGTCAGTGGAGCAGGACAGTGACAAAAGTCTGTCACTGAAGCTACTCCTCTGCCTGAAGATGATCCTGTTAAGTGGATGCAGTGGATTCTTCATGGTTGACAGGAGTTTGCTTAGTGCCCGTCGCTCTGCCACAGATGTTAAACTGTCCAACTTTAATCCTACAATGGAGCCTGCCTTCTTAACAAGTTTGTCCAGGCGTGAGGCGTCTTTCATCTTTATGCTGCCACCCCAGCACACCACCGTGTAGAAGAGGGCACTCGCCACAACCGTCTGGTAGAACATCTGCAGCATCTTACTGCAGATGTTGAAGGATGCCAACCTTCTCAGAAAGTATAGTCTGCTCTGAGCTTTCTTACATAGAGCATCAGTATTGGCAGTCCAGTCCAATTTGTCATCCAGCTGCACTCCCAGATATTTATAGGTCTGCACCCTCTGCACACAGTCACCTCTGATGATCACAGGGTCCATAAGGGGCCTGGTTTGCTTGCGGTATCAATTTATTTGTGTGAATCCGAGAGACATGCGGGGGAGGGGTGTGGGGCCCTCCTCACTCACCCACCAGCCTTGGGCATTCCTTACCTCAGTTTAGCTATCAATTGAGAGAACTACTTCACGGATTTAGATTGGGTTTTTTCTATAATTTGCATGAACATTCCTGTTGATTTTGCGACTTCTCTCATTGCGATAATAATCATAGTTCGCTTGCAGGAGCGATATTTTTTTGCTAATCCGAGACAGAGGCTGCGGGCTAAGGGGAGGGGGAAGCATAACGTCAGGAGTATGGAGCCGGGCAGAGCCCTTCCCACTGTCTTGTTCCACTACTACGCGGATGGAGCCACGTGGGGACGGCTAGTACAATATATAAACAGATGCTATGCTTAATTCTTCCATTAATATTGCAAGTTATGCCCTAACCTCTTTTCCTCAAAATAACATAACAGAAAATAGAAGACAAAGATCTGAAGGCTAAAAAAATTAAAACCACTTTATTTTTGTTGATAACCGTTTGTAGAGTACTTTTAACTGAGTAAAAATTAGCCAGAAACCTAGTAATCTAGCAAACGCAACTACAGATTGTGCATTTCTTATCTGGAATGCTTGGGACGAGAAGTATTTCAAATCTTGGATGTTTTTGGATTTTGAAATATTTACATATACATAATAGGATATCTTGGTGATAGTAGAGAAAACAAGGATGAAAAAATGCGAAGTCTGTGTTCCATAACTGTTTTGCACATTTTATGCTGGATTAGATATGAATGGAAATGATAATTGTAAAGCTTAGCAGAATCAACAAATGATTATTTGTTTTCATGTGCCATAAGTATAAATATAAAAAAAGATAATTTTAAAGAGGTGCATTTTTTATTTTTCATATATTATCTATGAACAGTAATACTTTAATAATTAAAAAGGTTAATTAGATTTCATGTTGGCTATGTAATCATCTATCCATGGCTACTGTATATTAAAATCTAGCTGTTTTAATTTTTCAAATACTTAATCAATACTGATTTGCAGCTTTAAATTGTGATTTGTTACTCAGTGCAGTAGTAAACTAAGAAATTTTGTGTTGCAGTCATCCAGTACAGTTTTACCACAATATTTGTGGCAGCATTTCCACTGGCACCTTTCCTGGCTTTGATTAACAATATTTTTGAGATTCGCCTCGATGCAATCAAAATGACACGTTTGGAGAGGAGATTGGTCCCACTTAAAACAAATAATATAGGTATGGAAGTTTACATATAATCTTTCAACATGAATTCCCACTTAAAAGTAATCATGTAGGTGGCATAAACACTGCAAGTGTCTGAAATCTAAATACAGAAATGCAGAATCATTCTTGAAAGAGAAATTTCATCATTTGGTGATTTGATGATAGGTAGTGTCAAGTGCCACTCCATAATTTCTTAATGTGTACATAATGACATGAAGATGCGGTTTTTGATGTAGCTACTATACATACTTCATATCACCATGATACTTTTCAGACCATTCATTGGCAGATAACGTTCTGTGGATGAGGATGATGTTGCCATAGGGGATTCCACTACACTCGGAACAGAAATACTCCACCATAGGAAGAAAGTCATCACTCAGAATTGCTTTTTATTACCTTTCATTCATCATGCCCTCAGAGAGAATAAATGGTCCTAGATCATTTCAGGAAGGAGTACCCCACACTAAAACAGAGCAGGTACAGCCCTTCGCTGGAGGAAATACGACTTCAGCCATGCAGATTTTTTTTTTGATGAGCACCTCGCAAATACTTGTCCATTCATTGATAACAAGGTGTTCACGTGTAGACCTTGTCAGATTTCTGCCACAGTTCACTTACAAAAGTGCATTCCTGATGTACTAAGGTATTTATACACCGCAGCCTGACAGTAGATAGATTTCTGTGAAATTCTCAATATTGAAGTTTCTTGATTAAACTTTTTGTTCAAGCTACAGATTGTCATTTGTAGTGAAAAGAATAAATTATTTTTCTTGTTTATTCTTGCACCTCAAAATATTGTGCATACATCACTTTCAAGGAGTTTTACTTGCATATTAATTTGTTAGTGGTTATATTGCTCTATTTGTTTATTTGCAACTGCTGGTGTTTATATGTATTTACTATTGTTATGTTTATTATAGGTATTTGGTTACAGGTGCTGGAGGGAATTGGAGTTTTGGCAGTGATTTGCAATGGATTGGTAATTGGTATCACGTCTGACTTTATACCTCGATTGGTCTATAAATATCGATTTGGACCCTGTGCTTATTCAAATGCCACAGATATTAAGTAAATGTCCTTTTTGCTTATTTACATTTTATGGTTAATTGGGTTTATCAATGTACAGTAATCACTATATCTTATAAAAATCCTTTCCATTCATCTTCTACTGTATACCTGGTTTGTTCTGATCAGGAATAAAGGGAGCCAGAGGCTCTTTTTATAGACCAAATATCAGAATGGTATTTTTAAAACTGCACCATGTTTTTCCTTTTTTATTAATTATCCAGAGCAATGTTTTTAAATTTTAAGTTTCTTAATTATTGACTTTATAATTTAAAATTTTCTTAATGGGGTGTTTTCATCTTAATGTTAGTGTTGTTATGTATTTGGTAATCAAGTATCTAAAACAGATTTTGTCACTCTTTCTTACATTACAAAAACCCAGCACAGCCATTTGTGAACCAAAATGCAGCCATCTTTCTGTCAATATGAAGAATTTTGACTAAAAAATAAAAATCCTAAACCTAAGTAATGACCCGATAATCTCAGTTTATACAATTTTTTTCTGTTTTATTTTAACCAGAAATTCTCATTTATAAATCATAATTTGTAGTTCTGTTTTGCATAAGCTTTTAATGCAGCATTTTTTATTAATTGTGTTTTTCTTAAATTATATACTTAATATTAGAATGAAGCCCTAATTGGCTAATTTTTGGAAGGCATTTCCATATAGGTATACACATATGATAGGTTTGTATTTGATATCTTTTGCAGCTGCATGGTTGGGTATGTTGAAAACAGCTTGTCTACAGTTAACTTAGAACATCTAGACCCAAAACATCTACAGAACAATTCCAATTTTGTTAATCTCACCTACTGCAGGTAGGCCTTAATTTAATTTTGTTATTTAATAATATTTTAAGAATTAAATATAATGCTTTTTATTTTTTTCTGGACATTGGAAATTTCTCAGGCAAAGCTCCCAATAACAAAGACAATGGACCTCAATTAAAGCTCTGTTGATTAATTGAATGTTTCATAATTACTGTGCAACTATTGTGTACTTTTTTGTACACAATATTTGTAGTCTTTTTCACCAGGGGCTAATATTATTAGTTCACTGGAGCTCCTTACTCTTGAAAATGCTACATACATTTGCACATTACTAAAATATTCCTGTCTTTGATCAATTCTTGCATTTCCTAGTTACTAGCCTTGACTTTTGTTGATGGTCCTGCAAAACACAGCTTTAAAGGAAACTGTGTTCCTTTTAATTGAAACGGGTAATTAGTAAGCATATTTAAAAGTGGGAGTTTTTACTATTTTATTATTGTTACTATTATTGTATTTTTACGATTTTCATTTGTTTATTTCATTCACTCAAGCATCACTTTTCATGTGTTTCATTACTTGTCAGTTCAAGCTTCTATACATATTTTTTTTGGTCCAGCTATAGTCAGACATACCTGTAACATTGAATCATGTTGTACTTTAAATTATTACAAGCTGCTCTGTCGTTTTGAGGCTGCAAATTTAGGCGGTGCAAAGAATTGAACTTTTAAATTCTGTGGTTGTTTTCTGTAGTGGTTGTATTGGAAGAAATAACTGCCGATACTATGACTTGAAGGCTTCTTAAGTGATTGTAATTGGTGCGTACCAGCCCACTTCAAGCACTGGTTTTCTCCGTGTAAATATATTATAGTGACAACTTTGATGGCAGAGAAAACAGGATGCTTTAGTCTGAAATATAAACAACAAAGGGAAGAACTTTTATGAAGTTAATATGTATATTATTATAGTTAATATGTATATATGAAGTTAATATGTATAGTTAAGTTAATGAAGGTAATATGTACATATTTAATACATATAGATATAATACATATGTATATTATTTAAATGGCGGCACGGTGGCGCAATGGTAGCGCTGCTTCCTCACAGTAAGGAGACCCGGATTCACTTCCTGGGTCCTCCCTGCGTGGAGTTTGCGTGTTCTCCCCGTGTCTGCGTGGGTTTCCTCCGGGTATTCCGGTTTCCTCCCAAAGACATGCAGGTTAGGTGCATTGGCGATTCTAAATTGTCCCTAGTGTGTGCTTGGTGTGTGTGTGTGTGTGTGTGTGTGTCCTGCGGGTGGGCTGGCGCCCTGCCTCGGATTTGTTCCCTGCCTTGCGCCCTGTGTTGGCTGGGATTGGCTCCAGCAGACCCCAATGACGCTGTAGTTAGGATATAGCGGGTTGGATAATGGATGGATGGATATTATTTTAAAGGCTGTATAGCAGCTGTCCTTTTGTCTCACTGCCTTGTATCGCGGGATGTCAGATTTTCTTCCAAGAAGATCACGTATCGTCTCCTTCCAAGATTTTTATAATAGATATATATATATATAGTAAAAGGTACTATATTGGTGCCTGACCTGACACAAACTCACACCCAGTGCATGAATAAAACAAAATAAGTTTTTATGTTCTTCACCTGTAGGGCACGTCTTCCCTGTGACCCCCACAGGCACAACACAGTTCCCAGTACACAAATAAAACACTCCAAACAAATTGGTTGGATTAGCTCGTTAATCTTTGAACTTCATAGACAGGTGTGTCAATTCATGAGAAAAGGTATTTAAGGTGGTCAGTTGCAAGTTGTGCTTCCCTTTGACTGTCATCTGAAGAGTGACAGCATGGGATCCCCAAAGCAACTCTCTAAAGATCTGAAAACAAAGATTGTTCAGTATTATGGTTTAGGGAAAGGCTACAAAAAGCTATCACAGAGTTTTAAACTGTCATTTTCAACAGTAAGGAATGTAATCAGGAAATGGAAGGCCATAGGCACAGTCACTGTTAAACCCAGGTCTGGCAGGCCAAGAAAAATACAGGAGCGCAAGATTGTGAGAATGGTTACAGACACCTCCAAAGACCTGCAAGAACTTCTTGCTGCTTATGGTGTATCTGTACATCGTTCTCCAATTCAGCACAATTTGCACAAAGAACATCTGTATGGCAGGGTGATGAGAAAGAAGCCCTTTCTGCACTCGCGCCACAAACAGAATCGCTTGTTGTATGCAAATTCAAATATTTATATATATAGTATGAGTGAAAATCTGATGATGTTCACAAACTTTCAAGCACAACTATATACACACACACACATACAGTGGTGTGAAAAACTATTTGCCCCCTTCCTGATTTCTTATTCTTTTGCATGTTTGTCACACAAAATGTTTCTGATCATCAAACACATTTAACCATTAGTCAAATATAACACAAGTAAACACAAAATGCAGTTTTTAAATGATGGTTTTTATTATTTAGGGAGAAAAAAAAATCCAAAACCTACATGGCCCTGTGTGAAAAAGTAATTGCCCCCGAACCTAATAACTGGTTGGGCCACCCTTAGCAGCAATAACTGTGTGAAAAAGGAATTGCCCCCTTGTTAAAAAATAACCTAACTGTGGTGTATCACACCTGAGTTCAATTTCCGTAGCCACGCCCCAGGCCTGATTACTGCCACACCTGTTTCAATCAAGAAAACACTTAAATAGGAGCTGCCTGACACAGAGAAGTAAACCAAAAGCACCTCAAAAGCTAGACATCATGCCAAGATCCAAAGAAATTCAGGAACAAATGAGAACAGAAGTAATTGAGATCTATCAGTCTGGTAAAGGTTATAAAGCCATTTCTAAAGCTTTAGGACTCCAGCGAACCACAGTGAGAGCCATTATCCACAAATGGCAAAAACATGGAACAGTGGTGAACCTTCCCAGAAGTGGCCGGCCGACCAAAATTACCCCAAGAGCGCATAGACGACTCATCCGAGAGGTCACAAAAGACCCCAGGACAACGTCTAAAGAACTGCAGGCCTTACTTGCCTCAATCAAGGTCAGTGTTCACGACTCCACCATAAGAAAGAGACTGGGCAAAAACGGCCTGCATGGCAGATTTCCAAGACGCAAACCACTGTTAAGCAAAAAGAACATTAGGGCTCGTCTCAATTTTGCTAAGAAACATCTCAATGATTGCCAAGACTTTTGGGAAAATACCTTGTGGACTGATGAGACAAAAGTTGAACTTTTTGGAAGGCAAATGTCCCGTTACATCTGGCGTAAAAGGAACACAGCATTTCAGGAAAAGAACATCATACCAACAGTAAAATATGGTGTTGGTAGTGTGATGGTCTGGGGTTGTTTGCTGCTTCAGGACCTGGAAGGCTTGCTGTGATAGATGGAACCATGAATTCTACTGTCTACCAAAAAATCCTGAAGGAGAATGTCTGGCCATCTGTTCGTCAACTCAAGCTGAAGCGATCTTGGGTGCTGCAACAGGACAATGACCCAAAACACACCAGCAAATCCGCCTCTGAATGGCTGAAGAAAAACAAAATGAAGACTTTGGAGTGGCCTAGTCAAAGTCCTGAACTGAATCCAATTGAGATGCTATGGCATGACCTTAAAAAGGCGGTTCATGCTAAAAAAACCCTCAAATAAAGCTGAATTACAACAATTCTGTAAAGATGAGTGGGCCAAAATTCCTCCAGAGTGCTGTAAAAGACTCCTTGCAAGTTATCGCAACGCTTGATTGCAGTTATTGCTGCTAAGGGTGGCCCAACCAGTTATTAGGTTCGGGGCAATTACTTTTCACACAGGGCCATGTAGGTTTTGGATTTTTTCTCCTAAATAATAAAACCATCATTTAAAAACTGCATTTTGTGTTTACTTGTGTTATATTTGACTAATGGTTAAATGTGTTTGATGATTAGAAACATTTTGTGTGACAAACATGCAAAAGAATAAGAAATCAGGAAGGGGGCAAATAGTTTTTCACACCACTGTATATAATGTGTGTGTGTGTGTGTGTATATATATATATATATATATATATATATATATATATATATATATATATATATATATATATATATATATATATATATATATATATAAATTTATTTATGTATGTATATATAGTGAACTTCTAATACAGACAGATTGTCTCTATGCGATTATATTTCTACACTTGTGGGATGCCCCAAACATTAGTAAAAAAATGGCAAAACTTTTCTAGTAAGCAAACAAGTAGTATTTGGTGGCATATCACCAATAAGAATAGTCAATAATAACACAGTTGTTTAGAAAGAATTAGCTATGAATGGACAGACATCATCAGACCCTGCACTATGCCGGCTATCTCATTTGTTGCACTTTAAACAGACAGAAGGTATTACTAAGCAACTTTCTTTAAACAGTAGACATAACTCTGAAATTAGAAGAACATGGCTGAATAAGACTTCAAGTTATTAATGTAAAGGTGTGTGGCAGAATTAAAACAAAAAAAAACACAAATAATTGCACAATATCAAAAGTCTTCCAGAACCTGTAATGCCTGGCTTCTTAATGGCGATAAAACATTTCTGCATTAAAAATATTACTGAAGTTTTAAGTGTTTTTCAGAATGTTGCTGTTGTTGCAATAAGTATTGGTTATTATTAATGTTCTATTTTCGAAGGATGTATTTTTTATATAGTTGGTAAACACTATTAGTAAACACTACATGTTCAAATTTAAACAGAGAAGAAAATGACCAAATACACAGATATCTTTGCTTGAATTGAAACTGTTCCTTTCTTTTGTCACAGCTGGAACTTTGTTCTTTTAATTTTTTCAGATATAGGGATTACAGAAGTGAAGAAGACTTTACTTTGACTGCTCAGTTTTGGGAAGTCTTTGCTGCACGTTTTGCTTTTGTACTTTTGTTTGAGGTAATGTCAATATGTTGTCATTTTTGTAAGTATTTATGTACACAAAAAGATTTGATATTTTTCATTTATTCAAGTTCAATGTTGACAATGCATACAAATTCGCCTTAATCTAAATCTAGACACTGAAAACTGGTTGAAGCCTTTCCCAGCAGCACTGAATGCAATGCAATTGTCAGTCCTGGATGGGGATCCAGTCCATCATGGAACACACTCATGCACAAACATTTATTTTTATCAAATCACAAGTGTAGTGTAAGATACTTCCTGCTTTACAAAAACTGCAGTTTAACTGTGTTTAACAAAGGGAAATTTTATTTAGAATAAAAAAAACAAATAATTGTTTTCTTTAAATGTGTTCAGTTTGTATTTCATTGTCATTTTAGAAACAAAAGGAACAGATTTTGATAATTAATTCTAGTAGTATAAATTAAAGTTTCATTGGTTTTAAAGTTTAAATGTAACTTCTTCATCTCTTGCAGCATGTAGCAGTAGTAATCAAATTTATTGCTGCTTGGTTTGTTCCGGATATCCCAAAGCAAGTGAAAAACATTGACCTCAATCACAAATTTGCTAACCTAAAAAAAAGACTATGGTATGTATATATTACACTGTTAATTCCATGATTTCACACATTACATGATGTATGAAGCCTTCTTTTAATTTTAGTTCTAGAATATTGCTGTAACATAATTTATCTAATCTGAAAGGATTTTTCTTCAAATGCAAATTTTGGAGGAAAACTCTCTTGAGAGGGAGGAGTTAAGGTTAAGTGGTGTGTGGTACATTTGACAGTTGTTCCATAAATTGGAACTACTCTCAGAAGTAAATCTCAGATCAGTTCCATTCCAAACTAAATATTTTAAAAACCAAAACTAGAATGGCAAACCATAATGCTACTATTCTTAGCTAAAGTCAGTAAACTTTTTCTTTTTTATAATGGATATATCTGGCAGTCCATAATTAGACATGAATTTTCTATAATCTGTATTTTGCATTTTTCCTTAATAATAAAAACAACTGACACAATTTGCGAGTAAGAAAATGTACATATGGTGTAAAATTTAGATTTGTTCATAGACTTTATTAGCTGGTTTAAAAGTTGGGGCGTAAAATTTTCTAGTAACATTATCAAACAGGTTATTAGAATTTTATTACATTTTTCAGTTTTTAATAAATTTTTAATTTTTGAAAACGTGTATTCATTTTGTCATTGGAATGTAGACTACTGGGCAAACATGGCACATTTATTCATTTAAAATTAAATCTACAACAAAATAAAGTGTGCAGAAAATAAGAAGGCCTAAATCTTCTTATATAATATGCTACCGTGGCTGTTTGTTTGTCTGTCCAGGATTTTAAATCCCCTGTAGCTTGCAAACTGTTTGACCTATTGACCTGAATTTTGGTACACTTATACTACGTGATGCCTACTGTCTGCTTACGGGGTGTGACAGATAGGGGGCGCTATCGTCCCCTTGAACCCTCAGACCAGACGCCAGACACCAGATAAAAGTCCAATTTATTTTCGAACAATAATAAAATGCACAAAGCACTTCCACTCCCAGATGCGTTGTCACCCTGCCACCGATTCAGCTCGCCCGTCTAGGATCTCCCACAGTCCTTTATAGTTCATGACCCAGAAGTGCTTCTGATCCCTCAGTCCATTTGATTATCCAGCACTTCCGGGTCAGGTTAAAAAACTCCTTTTCTTCAACCCGGAACTACGTCATTTCTTCTGTCCATGTGACTGGGGCGTACTTTTGGGCTGTACGGAAAATAAATATCTCTTTTCCTTCCTGCAGTGTCCCCTGGCAGCCCCGACGTTATCCAGCAGGGCTGTGTATTAAAACTCCATAGTCCATTATGCCCTGCTGGAATTCGGGGCATCTCCATGTCGCAGGAAGGGCTCCCTCTGGCGGCTTAGGGGTATTGGCCGGGATAAGCTGCCGGCCATAGTCTACAGGGGTGATGATTGACCTCCAAGGTTATTCCTCTTTTTTTTATTTTATTTTATTGTAGAATCAAATCTCGGCAGCGGCCAGCAGGGCTGTGCGGCGCATGCGTACGGATGCTGTTCTCATTCCCTACCACCTTTGCCGTCCCTTCCCCTACCTCTTCTTAAATCATTCTTAACGCAGAATGAAGACTTAAGTGCCTGATTAAGTGAAAAATTAAGGAAAACAGACTAAGTAATTACAACAGCAATACTGACCTAATCAGTTTTAATGCAAAAAATTGCAGACGAAAGAAGAGAAGAAGCGGGCCGCTAGGGTGGAGAAAAGAAGAGCTGCTTAGGAAGCAGCAAGCGCATCAACCTCTGAGCAAATGAGTGCTAAACGTACAGAGAAAGAGAATGAAAACTATGAATGCTCAAGTCAGGTGTATTCACTGCACGTTATTGTGCAGTGTGCCATAACTGGTTTCTAAATAATCATCTTTTAGGTGATTATTTCCTTTATTCAAAGGAGAACATTTAGTTCTGAGTGAGGCTTAATTTTGAATCCTTGGTAATTATGTTAAAGTTAAGGAAGGAGTGATAAATTTTAAAGCGATGATTTTCAAATTCAGTCCTAAGGGACTGATTTGGCTGCACATTTTTATTCCAACCAGTCTTGCAATCTCATTGTTAAATTAGCTAGACTTTTTCTGCTATTACTTGATATTCTAAAGTGTTGCACTGTGAGATTTGCATTTGTAGGAAATTTTGAAAGATTTGTTTTTTTTTTTTTTTTTTAAAGTTTATTTTGTAATCTTCTTTTTAATTGTTTATTTTTTCTGCTTCCTTATTTGCATTCTATTATTGAACCTACAGTTAACAGCGCAGAGCAGACACCAATACATATGACATAAATCAGCTACTTCAACTATGTCCTATATATAACACCTGTATGCTCATTAGTAAGCAATGATTTAAACAACCAGATCACTGAATAAGTAATATGACTACAAAATCTTAAACTGTTCCTGATAAAAAATACTGTATCTAATTCATCCCTAAGTAACAGACAAATTTTTTGCAATATTTTTATAAAAATTTCAATATTAAAAACCTCTAATAAAGTACTTAATATACTTTGCATATTAAATAACAGGTTATAGTAAGCACAAGTATACATACACACTTTAATGAACTTTTTTTTTTTTTAAAACCTTAGGAAAACTTCTCTCCCTATCCTGAAAGCCACAGAGTGATTTGTTTTGAACAGTGTTTACCAATATTATGGCCATAATAATATTTAAAAGGTTTAGGAGAAAACCAGTGAGTGTTGTAATTTCTATTAGTTGTTAGCATTTATGAGAGCATGTAAAAAGTCAGTTTTGATTTTAGTTTTCGTTAAATGTAATAACCTTGCAATGGACTATGCGAGGCAGACAAGGTCTCATCCTCTTTCTAAAATATTAACCAAATTCACTGTCAATGCCTAAGTGGTTAGGTTCAACTTGGAAGTGAGGTATCTTTACCAAAATCACATATTATAGAAATACTGCCTTTGTTATGAATATATTTATTTAAAGTTCTATCATCACTGAGGAACAATGGTACATAATAGAAAAGACAAGCAGTGTGCTTTAAAGGAAGACATTTTATCCCACAAAGTGCTTTTATTACACTGTGTAGTTGATTTGAAGCACAGTTCATGGTAGCATGTTTACCCAAAAAGAAAAAGAATTTAAATCTGCATTGTCCAAATATATATATTCTGCAACAATGCTATCCTGAGATTCAAAAGCATGAGGAATTGGCACTAAAGAATGTGGCAAGGTTCTCAGATGACTAAAGTTGATTAATTGCATCCATCACCAAAGAATGTCTGTATTCTATTCCCCAAGAATCTGAAGTTATGACATGTACCCAGTACTAAGGGTATTCCATTAAGTACCTTTACAAAACCGAAACTTAATCTGAATAAGTCTGAAATGAATTATCCTATTGTTACAATTGAGGCTCTGTTGGTTCCACAAACAAAAGTGTTTTTTGTTAACTCAAGACAGACTTTGGCAGTCCCCAGTTATGTATACACTCATTTGGCGTGAAGATGGGATGTATAGTGTATAATAAATAGTTTGAAAAAATACACGTTCAGATTGTCTTGTTTGAAGATTTATTTTTTAATTTGTTGATACAATATGTAAGAAAATGTTAGAGTGGCAGTCTTTTCAGCAGATGAATAAGGACTAATGTTTAAGTTGTACGAAAAGTATAAATCAATAACTCAAAAAAGGAAATGCATCGACTTTTAAGAAAGTAAGATTTTCTGACAGTCTATAACAGACTGTTATAGTTTCTGAGTAATTAAATAATTACAGTAATTGTTTATAGCATTATTCAAGTTAAAAGGTTTCTTTTCAGTTATTCAGTTTGATTGTAAAAATTCAAGGTTGTGAATGTTTTACTTAAAGCAATGTCAACGTTATGTATTTGGTAGAAATATGAGTGGTGTGAAATGCAGCTGAAAATACAAGATCATACTTCAGAACTACTACAGTATACATATATATTCAAAAATTTGCTGAGCTTTTGGAAACCAAAAAGAAAACTGCATCTTCTTGCACTAGTAGACATCTCTTACTTCAAATCTCAATCCTGCTGTGGAGCTTGCTCCAGAATTAGAATGTACAATACAACTGGGCATACACAGCAATCTTATATTATAATTACTTACTTGTACATTCAGTGATGTAATTCTGTTTTTACACTTGCATCTATAATGTTTTGGAAGCCTATAGAACATTATGTAGTACCACTGATAAAACTTTGGTTAATCATGAGACTGATATGCGAACTGGAGCAGCAGTAACTGTTCTGCAGGCACTGAACCAGTCTGTGATGATGAAATGGGAGTGGAGTCTAAACACAAAACTGTTGGTTTGCTAGTCATTCTATATCACCCTTTTCACCTATGGTCATGACCTGTTGACCGAAAGAATGAGATTGCAAGTAGAAGTGGCAACCACTTCAAAAAATCTTCCTAGTTGAATGAATGTTATAATGTCCAGGAAAAGCACCACAAAAATATTAAAGAAAAACTTTAGCATAAAGGAATACTCTGCAAACCAAGGTTCTTTGCATTGCCAACACTGTTCAGAAACATGCCAGAAGCAAAGAAGCACAAACTGGCAACAATGGCCAGGAATTTATTGTGACTAGCTGACCTGGCAATGTATGTTTTTAACTAATTGCATATGGTGTAAGGTTGTTTTTTTGCAAACCTACTGTATACCTTTCATAGAGACAGTCATCGGGAAATGGCAAGGAGTCTCTCCTACCTTTTAAATGTCTTTTCACTGGTGGTATAAAATCGCAACATACAATCCGAAAGAAATCAGTTTGATTTTTCAAGTAATGATCACACCAAGGATAATCCTGCAGGGTTGTTGCATGCATACTGACTTTTTCTATGTTTATTCTATCTAAATATATCAGATACCATTCATCATTACAAATACCAGACCAAAACTGCATGGTTTTATAAGAAGTGTTTCTATTTTACTATGTCCCTCATTACTATTATTCATACATTTTGATCTTTGTGCACTTTAGATATGTTCTACTCCTCCACATTTTCTGCAGAACTTTTTTTGTCTTCTATAATAAATTACTTCTGTCCAGTCTCCTATTTTGTATAGCAAAATAACAACAACATTTATTTATATAGCACATTTTCATACAAATTATGCAACTCAAAGTGCAAACTTTACATGATGATGAAAGAGGAAAAAGACAAAATAAATAAAAATTAGAATAAGGGAACACTAATTAACATAGGAAAAATAAAGTAAGGTCCGATGGCCAGGGAGGACAGAACAAAACAACAAAAAAAAAAAAAAAAAACTGGTGGAGAAAAAAATAAAATCTGCAGGGGTTCCAGGCCACGAGACCACCCAGCCCCATCTCGGCATTCTACCTAACATAAATGAACTCAATCAATCCTCATGGTATTCAGGGTTCTCATGAAAGAACTTGATGATGACAGTCATGTGGACATCTGGCCTTTAATCCATCAATGTAAGGACATCACAGTGCTTTGATTAGGTGGTGTTGGTGGTGGCGCAGGTTGCCACCCCAGAAAACCGGAAAAAGAATAGAAGACAAAGTAGGGGTTAGTATGGATTTTGGAGCCACCATGAATAATCATGATAATTAATTGAATATGCAGAGCATCAGGATTAAACTAAAATTAAGTTATGAGAAAGCCATGTTAAAGTAATGTGTTTTTAGCCGTTTTTTTAAAGTGCTCCACTGTATTAGCCTGGCAAATTCCTATTGGCAAGCTATTCCAGATTTTAGGTACATAACAGCTGAAGGCTGCCTCACCACTTTTAAGTTTAGCTTTTGGTATTCTAAGTAGACACTCATTTGAAGATCTAAGGTTACGATTTGGAGTGTAAGGTGTAAGACATTCCGAAATATAAGATGGAGCGAGATTATTTAAGGCTTTGTAAACTATAAGCAGTATTTTAAAGTCAATTCTAAATGGCACAGGTAACCAGTGTAGTGACATCAAAACTGGAGAAATGTGCTCAGATTTTCTTTTCCTAGTTAAGATTTTAGCAGCTACATTTTGGGTAGTCCTGAGAGCCAAAAGGCAAGAAAATCTAAATAGCGCCATGAAAATTTGAAAATTTATAACTATTTTTGATATCACAAATACATATGTAAACATGTTAAATAAAAAGTGAAGAATTAAAAAATATATACAATCTTGCAAATGATAATGGAGTCAACGAGCTGACATAGTTAGCTTATGGAACTGCAGTTAAATCAATATGATTACTTATAAAATATCCAGGTACCAATTTATTAGAATGTTACAAAAATAAGAATCCCATAACAACAACAAAAATAAAAATCTTTTAATCATAACTATTCTAAACTAAATCATAAGAGAGAAGAATTCTCTTGGTTAAAAAAAAAAAAAAAGTCAAGTACATCACACAACATCGTTATTTGTCAGTTTTAAAATTGAATAAATTGGTATCATCTGTACTATGTAAACTATTTAACAAAACTTTTAAAATAACAGTTTACAAAAAATAGGAAGAAACTGATATAAGCACAAAAATGCAAGTAGGGAGCAATAAGTAAACATCTGGCAATCGAGGAACATATAGAATATAATAGAAAATTGAGGTTTTAAGTAAAGTATACAACACAAAAATACACAACCTAGACAACTGAAACTATAAAACACATATACCCTGACTACATTTCGTTAAAATAAATGAATGCTATTCACTTATGCAGATATTTTAAGATTGTTTTATGCACAAAGTAATATCAACTGATAATTAAAGCTAGTTATTTTAAATTTACTATATGTGATAAATTTTTTATTCTGCACCAATAAAGGGTACACACGGCCATGTACACGGATGCCTTATGTTTATTATTTTCTTTTATATTAAAATTTTTGGCCCCAAAATCTAGTTATCTTTTTTCTTTTCTCATGTTTTACAAGTCTATACGTATTAGTATTTCTGCTAAAAGAATTCTGACTCTTGTTTTACCTTTTTCAGCATGATGCCTCACAGGACAACAAGTTTATGATACTTCAGAAAATTACAGTCCATCTGAGTATGAAGAGAATATGCATAATACTGCAAAAGCCTTTGTTGCTGCCAGTTTTGGTGCTCAGCAGATTTTACTTGCAAACTCTTGGTTACAGAAACATTTCTGCCACCTGCATTGTGAGTGAAGCCAAACATTCATTAAGTGCAGTTCGTGTCCATCTGATTTGCTTAAATATCATTATTAACATAATAAATCTGTATATGCCCTTAATCACAACAGGCATATATACACCCAGGCCAGCTGTTCTGTCATTTCCTTTTATACATGTATATCAAAAAAAAAGCAAGATGACTACACATTGATACAAGATGCAGAATGACTGCATATGTGACTGAGCTAAAACAGTTCTTTGTTAAAAAAAGGATTGTTAACTTTTGAATATAACTTGCCCGTGCTGTTAAGCAATACAAAAACTGTGAAGGGTAATTGCACAGACTTTTTTTTTTTAAGAACTTGCCTTTTGCAAGTTGCCTTGAATGTGATGTTCCTATATTTTTTCCCTTTTAAATGTTAATTTCATTATTTTAATCTTTTCACTGACGTTAACTTATAATATTGTTTGTAACTTTTTTTTATAAAGTGTACATTTAATTCTTTCATGAAATACAAAATGTACTACAGAGAATATTAATTTTATATGAACTGACTTGTTTCACAGTAGAAATTGTAGCTTTCACAAAATACTGTAAATAATCTTAAGTGTATATGGTGTTACTTGTTTTTTTATATATGATTTTAAACTTTGACATTTTCATTTTGTTATATCTATAATGTGGAATCAGCACATTTTAAAATCATATACTTGTTTTAAAAATGATGACAATAAATCTTCCAATTTGATACATTTTATTTTTCTTACTAAGCTAACACCACTATAGTTTTCCAAAATATGTTGTATAGAAGCAATCCCTGATTTCTAGTTCACTAGATGATAATGGCCCAGTTGAGCTGCTCTTTATAGTGTTTTCAAGTTAAGGATGTTAAGACAAGCGCAAGAAAAAAAAATTCAACTTTTCGTGATTTTTTGTTTGGTTTATATGTTAGGAAATGTATTTAGAAGAAGATAAATCTGATTTAGGTAGCACCACAATGCCTTTAGTTTACCAGGTATTCTATACTGTGATGATATAAATATGTAGGAATTCTATATGTTTTGTAGGTAAAGCAACAAATCATTTCTTCAAGATCTGTTGGAAATGACATTTATCAAATCCAAATGAAAAGTATCTCTTAGTAGCACAGCATGATGTTACCTATTGAAATGTATGAACATTCTGTTTTCATTATAGGCCTTTTTATTGCCACATAAAATTTGCATAAGACACTTTCTAAGCTTTTTGAAAAAAGGGCAATATTGAGATATGTTTTACAGTTTACCTAAAAGGTACTGTTACAATTTTCTTGTAAAAATTTGAAAATGCATAAAATGTTTACTCAATTTTGCAGTTGTATAAAGCTGCTGATGTATTTTGAGTTGCTTTTATATTTTAGAAAGCAAAGTGCACCCATTCATTCTCGTGTTAAAGAGAAATCCTAAAGTTTCTTGTTTATCTTTATTTTGCAAATGTAGTGCATTGTCACTTAAAACAGGAAAGTGTAACTTATATAGTCATTAAATTTGGTTTATACCAGCCCTTCCTATCGCCTCTTTTCTGTCTCTTTTCTTTTTTTACTCCTACTCCTGAAAAGTCTGCTGTGTGCACAGTGCACAATGAAGAACTCATTCTACATCACTTCCCAAATGAATTGGCTTCTCAAAAATGTAGTTTAATTACCACAAAGTAGTAAATCTCAGCCCTCCTGCTTTCAGACATTCTCTGGAAATCCCGGTTAAAGCTATTGGACTGAGGACCGCTTCCTAATTTCTCTAGTTACTTGCTCTTAATAGTTAAACTTACTCTTTAATATTTTTGTGCAAATTTTTATTAAGATAACCAACTTATTGTAACAAAGTTCAAATAAACAGTAGATCAGACTGATATGTCTCTGGTAAATAAAATGAACACTGCTCTAAGATGGGTGATGGAGGTTCAGGTACTGTAGAAAAGCCTTTAGATGCAGAGAGATGGAATTTTCTGTGTATCTGTTATACTTACTTTCCCCGGTTGTTGAAGTAAGAATAATAAACATTACCTCATTACATCTGTTGTCTTCTGTTTTATATAGGAACACTGTTTTCCTTAAGGCAACTTTAGGAAAGTGCTTTGCATCCTGTTTAGATCATGATTTTATATGTTATTGTTCAATTTTGTGCAAGGCTGTCACTAGGAAGTCAAACTGGTGTTTGGGTCTTTTCAGAAATTTTTTGGGGACTTGGGTGTGTTAGTTTGGAAACTCATGAGATCATTATTGCCCATTGACTCAAGTACTCAGCCTCCAGGATGCTGGGATTCCTTTTTAAATGCTGAAGACACTCAGGTAATGGCATTATGTCCTTGGGTATTCTGCTTAAGGGCATGAAACTTTTATCATTCTCAGAAATAGTTTGGCAGGGGTCACATCTTCACCATGGCTGCTAATATGCTATGATGCCTTAGGAAGGATCGAGAAACGGTTAGTAGTGGCCATTTCTGTTACATCCTTACCAGCAAGTTGAAGTGGTGCATCTTCGACCAGCTTCTCTGCCATGACCATGACTATGGCCAGCAGTCCTTCTGTCAGCCTTCAATTTTATTTTTATTAATAGAAAACAAAATGGGGACTTGAACACCTTTTGGTGGGGAGGAACTATGGGGAAATGGCTGAGAAAACAAACAAAATACACAGCACACACAAAATAAACAAAACCTATGCCCTTTTCTTTAAGAAAGTAAGAAATTTGACAAATGAGAGGAGACCATTTAGTTTATCTGGCTCATTTACTTAGGTAATAGCTTAGCTGTCCCAATATCCTACCCAGATACTACTTCTATTACAGCAGATTGAAAATTAATCCTGTGATAGACAAGAGCATATTTCATTGTGTGTAAGCTTTGTTCTAAAAGCCTTAAAGTGAAGGAGATGATAACGTTACCAGAGATTTATTATCATCATCATCATTGATTTAACTGATATTTTTCAGGTTTACCCAGGTTAACTAATTGACCCTCAAATCTTCACCTCCATTCTAATGGTTCTGGGCATCATTTGGGCAGAATTTTCCCTTCAATGCCAGAGAAACTCCTTTTAGAAGCATGAATGGAGGACAGCTCCCAAAAATTCTTCCATGTACCTCTTACCTACAACTGCTGTGCCCCAACACCTCTATCTGCACCCAATAAGTAACAGAACTTCCTTACATTCCCCACAACTACTTCATTGCTAATAATCATAATTAATATAGATCAACATTGTGCACCCCTCACACATTTCCTACAAACAGAGGTCACACTTAACACTCCTAACTTTCTCAATGCCCACATCACCATCTTATTAAATGCTTGGTCCAGATCTACAAATGTATAATGAAGCTTATTTTCCCCTGCCTAATGTTTTCCTACTTTTGCCTGACTATAAAGGTCAAATTTGTGGTTCCCTTCCTGGACACGAAACCAAACCACATTTCATTACTTTTCACAGTGTTTTTTCCAGGACACTCTTAACCACTTTCATTGTCTGCTCCACAAGCCTCATTGTGCCATGAACCACCTTTTCCTGAACATATTGGAATGAGCACACTTCTAATCTTCATGAATTCTCCCGAAACACACAATCATGTTGTTCACGTCTGTCCACCATTCAACTCTAAGACCTTTCACTGTCTTTACCATCTCCAGCACCTCTCTATTTGGGCCTGCTGTTCTACCAGTCTTCATGTTTTTCAACATTTTTATTACCTAAACTTTTGATAACATACGACTCAGCCCTTCTACTTTCTCACAACATACAGTACATGCCAAAAGTTTGGACACACCTCCTCATTCAATGTGTTTTCTTTATTTTCATGACCATTTACAGCACTCCATCACTCTCCTTCTTGGTCAAATAGCCCTTACACAGCCTGGAGGTGTGTTTGGGGTCATTGTCCTGTTGAAAAATAAATGATCGTCCAACTAACCTGACTTCTGCACAACACAACTGCTGGTCCCAACCACATTGATAAAGCAAGAAATTCCACTAAATAACCATGATAAGGCACACCTGTGAAGTGAAAACCATTTCAGGTGACTACCTGTTGAAGCTCATCGAGAGAATGCCAAGAGTGTGCAAAGCAGTAATCAGAGCAAAGGGTGGCTATTTTGAAGAAACTAGAATATAAAACATGTTTTCAGTTATTTCACCTTTTTTTGTTAAGTACATAACTCCACATGTGTTCATTCATAGTTTTGATGCCTTCAGTGAGAATCTACCAATGTAAATGGTCATGAAAATAAAGAAAACACATTGAATGAGGAGGTGTGTCCAAACTTTTGGCCTGTACTGTACATCATGATGTTATTCATCCTCCTCATTCAACAAGTTCTCCAAGTACTTCCTTTGGGTATTTGTAAACTCATTACTAAAAATCACGATGTTCCCTTTAGTGTTTGTTAAGCAATACAACCAATTTTATTCCAAATTTTCTTTTCCCAATTGCTTCATAATTCTGAACACATTTCTTTTTACATCCTCATTCTACAGCGCACTTGCAAATTCCTGTTTCTTTGCTTTATTAAATTGCTCTTGTCATCTTCTGCATTTGCATTTTCACACTTCTTGTAACATCTCCTCCTTTCATTAATTGTCATTGCTACCTCAGCATACCACCATGTTTCTACGTCTTAGTGGTTACTTTATCCAAACACTGACTTCTGTTTTCAATCAGACATTCTACATCACTTCCCACATACCATTCACACTTGATTCTTCTTCTCATTTGCTTTTGCTGCCGTTTTAGTAAATTTACTTCCCACACACTGTTCCTTCCACTTCCAGACCTTCAGTCTAGGTATATACTTCCTCTTGCTCTTCTTAAGTCTCCTGACCAAAAGTTCTCTCACGACTAATAAATATTGTGATACTCAACCTTTCTCCAGGGATCACCTTCACATTTTCCATCTTCTCCCAATTAATCTCCCTCACCAACAAATAGTCTGTTTGCGTCTTACACCAAATTCATATGTCGCCAACTTGCTTTCCTTCTTCTTAAACATAGCCAAGATGGCACCGACTGGTGTGGCAGGCAGTCGACTTGCCTCATTGATTTATGCTTTAATTTTGTTTTTATGTGTTAGTATTTCCCATTGGCTACTGTCCTATGATCATGTTTCCTTACTTACTATCTTTTATGGTATGTTATCCTCTTAATTTTCTTCTTCTGATGGGACTGTATTTGAACCTCCATCCTTGTTTTTTTTTTTTCATTTCCTAACTTCTGTACTTGGATGCCAGTGTTCACCTGTATGGCAACACCGGGCTTGGATTCTCGATGCTTGAGAGTTGTCTTTGACCCATCCTCTCCTTTACAGGATGCTGGCTGTGACCCTCAGGAGCTGTAAACCAGATTTAATCTCCCAATCGCAAGGCAGCATCACTTTTTGTCTGTGTGTCCTAAAGGAGTTAACGCTGCTAATCGTCTCAGTCACACCACAGCTCGCCCCACAACAAGCTTTTCTATGTCTATCAAGGTTGCTCTCCTTAACGTGAGATCAGTGTCTAAAAAAAAACTCTTCTCCTGCCAGACTGTTACCTCAAAGAAACTGGACTACTTTTTCATCACTGAGACTTAATGGTTAATGGTGACTCTTCTTGTTTTACTGACTTGGTACCTCCAGGTTATTCATTTTTGAAGTTGCTTCAGGTGTCTTGTCGTGAGGGTTTTGCCACTGTTTTAAAAAGTTTGTTTCTGTGTCGGAAGTGTGTAGCTCTTCCTTTTTGTTGTGTGCTGTGGTTTATAGGCCTCCTGTAATGAATGCTGCCTTTGTTTCTGAATTTTCTGAACTTTGCCCGATGTTGCATTCTCCTATGATAAAGTACTTATTGTTGGTGATTTTAACACGCATGTTTGCTGTCAATCTAAACATTTGGGTTTTTTTTTTAACATGCGTGTGTTGCACAAAGCCATTTCCATTGCATCATTACACTCTAGAATCATCTCAGCCTCAGCATTCCTGGCACCAAAGCTAAAGCCCCATTGGACTCTCTTCATAACCATCAGCTTTCGCTCCTTCATGCCCATTCAAGATGACTTCAGTTGCAGTCATCTCCCCATGGGGCACCCCAGACACCACCTCCTTCAACCTGTCCCAAATGTTTATTTGCATTGCTTATGCAAATCTGAAGGGTACATACAGTAATGTAGCTTTGTTCATCAATTGTTTACCAACATAGATATTAACAACTAAAACAGGCTTTCTTACCCTTTTCATGCCCACCATCTTGTGTACCATTTTTCTTGGCACAAATACACTAAACTCAGAACTTCCATCACTACTCTCCTGTCAGGAAACCGTGTACCTAACACCATTAACATTACGCATTCTCACACCGTTACCTTTCCATATTGTCTCCTGTAAGCAACACAAATGTATTCTCCTTCTGTTCAGCGTTTTCACCACTGTGTCTGATTTTATTCTGTCATACTCTCAGTATGTCAAGTTGTAATCATTAGACTCTGTCCCTCACATCCCTTACTGACTGCCTCCCCTTTATCTTAACTGCCAACAAACCAGCCTCCCCAGAGCACATCTGTTTTAAGACCACCATAAATCAAGTTTCCCCTTCTGTGGTTTTTGCCGGGTTCCACAACTTTCTGTAATCTGGTGTTTTACTATGGGCTGCACCCCACCCATACTGTGTACTTCTTGTCTTTCTATCTCATCATCAATGGAGTATCAGAGCACAGTTTTTTAAGGCCAGATGCCCTTCCTGATGCAGCCTTCTTTAGTTGCCCCAGGTCACAGGCCGTTTACCCAAGATGTCAGGATATGTTTATGTCTAGCTCCTTACATGTTCACAATTTTTACCAACCTCTTGAATATAAAGTAGCTCAACTTATTTTGTAAGCAGTCCAACAGCTACAATTTCTGCTACCTATAGCAATAATTTGTCCGTGACACATGCACTCACAGTGGTTTGCACTGCTTTCTCCAACTCCCCGAGTTCTGATGTTGAATCCTAGCTTGATCATTGCCCAAATGGAGTCTGTAACATATCCCTGTGTCTCTTGTGGGTTTTTCTCTCAAATCTGATTTGCTGTGGAGTGACTGAGTTTTCCCTACAGAAAGAAGGCAGGTGAAGATTCCAGGATTTTTTGTCGTTGAGTGTGATGATATAGGGATTGATTCTGCTAGCCTCATCCATGACCCGCAGTTGGGATAAGTGTGCTGGGAACATGAACAAATGTCCAGGAGATTTTAAGAAAACTTTACGGTTTCAGGAACATTCCTTATCTTACAAAAAACAATCCTGTAGTAATATCTGCCCTAATGTCTTTGGTTCATTATACCATAGCTTCATGTATTTTAAATTCAATTACAATTTACTTACTGTATATTATCACTAGTTAGTGCCTTAAGGAAATGAAATGAGTATGTTTATCCATAAATGTATATTTTGGTGGCACGTCCTGTGTATCATATCAGGAAGTGCACAAAAGACTCTGCCCCTACCCAATTGGAAATATAATATTTATAAAAATACAGTTGATGTTGCTTAATTGTTTTTTTGCATTTTAAGGACCTTTCTTCAATCTTAGATCTCATCTTATCTGTTTGTTTCCCAATGATGTAGAAATGGCAGAACAAATGTTCACAAATTTTTGCATGCAGGTTGCCATTGGTCCAACTTACAATAGGCTATATAGCTTTACAAAACATTTTTTGGGAAGGGTGGCTGTATCTCTCCAAAATGGCTGAGTCTAAGCTCATTAAATTTTGCATGCACGTTACAGTTGCTACAACTTAATATCTAACATTTAAAGCTTTTCATAAGTTCCAACAAGGAATGAGTTGTAATTTGGGGGTAGGGGTAATAAGGGTGCAGAAAAACTTGAGTTCAAAAGATACACAATGCCTTAAAAAAATTATTAGGAAAGCCTGCTCCATCAGAGGACTAAACCCTACGAACGCTGGAAGCTGTTGTGGAAAGGCCAACAGTGCTGAAATTAGATACCATCATGAAAAATCCCATCCATCCGCTCCAGGAGGCGCTCTCTTGAAACACTTTTATCCACAGGCTCATTCCTCCACGGTGCGCTAAGAAGCACCTCTAGAGATGTTTCCTGTCCACTGCTATCAGGCAATTCTGTGCTTCCTTGCAAAGTCACAGATGTAATGCTTATTGTCTGTTAATTTTGTTATTTCTGCACAATATATACAATATTTATTTTTTAATTAAAAATCTATTGTTTGATTGTATTATTTGCCCTTAAGTCTGTGTCTTTGTTTTTTTTTTTTAATGTTTCTGCTGCTAATATACCTTAATTTCCCTTTGGGATTAATAAAGCTAATCTAATCTAAAACTAAAACTATATTATTATGCCAAATCGGTTCAGATGATGGTCATGAATTTGGCATACTGTATGGGTTTGGCTTCACTTACAGTGAAGGCTGCATTCTACATTAGTGATTCAATGGTGAAGGACATGATGTGATGTGTGAACAATTGAAAAATCATATATCACTCAAAAGCAGCTACAGCGGGGAAAATAATATTGAACACATCATCTGGTGAAAATTTCATGTCAATAGCCCCATTAGAAATGTATTTACTGAGAAAAATGTTGACTCATTCAATACTTATTTCCCCTGCTGTATACCTACTTTCACAAAATTCTGTATTTACATTATTATTTGTGCAATTAAAAATATAGGCTTCATGGAGTTTCACTGGGGAGTCATAATAGGTGGGCCAACACTACAAAAAAACATTCATCACGTGTACTTCACAACAGCTAAGTGGATGTTCAAGAAATGCTAACTTCACAATACAGTTAACCCAACTGAACATAATGAGTTTATTAAGTTTCCAAGGTTTCATCAGGAACATGAGATCAATAGATGGAACAACACAAAAACGAGTAGTAATGCCCAACCTACATGACTTTCCAAGGTCTCAGTTATTAACAAGCAGGTTTGTTAGTGTGGAAGTAAACATCTATTCGTGAAACTACATTATCTAGAAAATTTAAAGAATTGGCGTTCATGGTTCCACCAATGCAAGGATTTACTGCAATGAATTCAGAAAAAAAAGTCAAATACTCGACTCATGAGAGCAGAGACATTTATAGTTATCAGAGAGGTAGTGTAGATGAGTGGACGACACTAGCATTTCAGCCAGCAATGACAACCACTTAAAAAAACACATAAATGTCTGCTTTCTTACCTTAACTCATTACACAAATACGCCCGAGCAACAACGGGTACTTCACCTAGTACAAAATAAAAAAAGATAACTATCCCTAACTATCATTACCATTTTGTCACGATCAGGAAAAACCCGATGGACGAGATTTATTAATACTGTATGCTGAGTTTACGTTTGTTTCCTTCCTGTTCGCGTTGCTTTTATTAGGAAGTGCGGGACATTTTCCCCGGCTCTTAAGTGCACGGTGTGTAACGCCGGAGTCGCATCGCGCGCTCAGGTGCGGCCAGGTGTGTCACGTGAACCACAACACCTGCCACCGGGCTAGCCAATAGCAGCGAGAAGTGTGCTAGTCGACCACACCGATAGCCAATAGCGAGCGACAAGACACCTTTGCACAGGACAGCCGGTGGTTGGATGTGAAGCTGGGAGGGAGAGATGAGCCTGCAAGTCCCCAAAAGCGGTCGAGCCTGTGAGAATAAGCATCACTAATTCTGGAGCTGAAAGCTGCGTGGTTGACGGATAGGGGCACAACTGAACTGTCTACTTTGCGGATCTTCGAGGGAAAAAATGAAACAGTCGCTGTGTCAGGTGCGTAAAACGTTCGCGCTTGTCCGAGGGAAAAGATCCGGCGGTGGGTCTGCAGCCAAATGGGTGAACAGACGACACTCGTTTCTCTTCCTTATCGGTGCTCGTCAACCAGGGGATCATTGGAAGTGCCTAAACAAGTATTCGTGGTACTTTACAGACAGGTGTCATCCTAGCCAAAACTGACAGCAAACGACAGATTCGCTTCATCGGGGTCCTGCGCCCACACGGACGTGTTTCACTACTTTTCTTTCCCACTAACCTCTGCGTTGCAGGAAGTTTTGTTTTGTGAGATCCTTAGTGATGTCAGCTCGAGGGGAATAGTCATTTTCATATCATTTTTAGAATTTGAGGAAGTTTATGCGCTCCTGTTGTGGTAACAGATTATCAGTGCGAGCCATAACGACGGGTAGGTGGACTTCAGTACAGGTGTTATTGGCGGTGAAGGGTCTTGTATCGCATACTTTTGACCACTGCCCGGACCTTAAAATCTCAGAACTGGGTGTTCAGCGTTTGCGTTATGCGTATGCTCTTCTCATCTTATTGTCACATAACGTGGTCATTTTGAAGGTGTCGGCGGCACCAGCACCTCTGAACACATGGTGCCTCATCTGGCTTGTCGATTCGAACTTAAAGAAAACTCGGAGCCTCGTGTGTTCTCTTTGCATTCTTAAACTGATTAGCGGCAATCGCGGAATTTTAGACGCGTTTTATACAATTAGGGAGGTTAATGATGGAGTTTTCACTGGACGGTAAGCAAAATCATCACACCCACCCCTCACTAAGTGAGGCTCGTTCGGAATCGCCTGTTTAGTAACGTGCAAGGAAAACGGGAGTAGATGTAGCGAAATCCATATAAACATGGCGAGAACATGCATTCTGTACACAGATAGTGTCAGTGCAAGGTTAGTGCAAACCACGGCCCAAATTTCACAAGGCAGCACTAGTTACTGTGCCCATCCGGAGTGCCTGGCTGTTGTAAGCAGAGGGGCTGACCTCTACTATTACTATGCTGTAATTTGATTTACTTTGCAGTGTGTCTTGACTTGGTGTCTGTGCTGTGAATAGCGCTAAATAAAGTGCTTTGGTGAGTTGTATATGTATGAATATAGTATATATGCTTAACCCATATTTTTCTAAATGTGTTTGTGTACGTGCAGTGGTTGTGTGCCTCTTTTATTTATTTATTTTATTTATATATTCATTTATATATATATAATAGAGAGAGAGAGATATTATGTATATAGATAGATAGATAGATACTTTATTAATCCCAAGAGGAAATTCACATAATCCAGCAGCAGTATACTGATACAAAGAAACAATATTAAATTAAATAGTAAGAAAAAATGAAATATGTGTGCATAAACAGGTTTATATTAATTCAAGATATTCTGTATTCTGTTTACAGGATGGCCTTTTGTGTATTCTGTTGTATACTCTAGTGGACAGCTTTTTTTTTATAATAAAAAAAAAAAGAGGAAAATCCATCCATTGTGCAGTGCAAATGATGTATTTTTTCTGATTATTCTTTAACATAAAAATGAACAAAAATAGTTGATCATTAAAGATTCTTAATCCAACTGGAAACACTGTAATTTTCTCTTACTCTCTTAGGACATGGAGTTTGCATAACCGTAAAACTGCTTCTGTTTTTCTCACTGCGGTGCATTTTACAGGAGCCTACAGACAATTGTTTACTGAATAGTTAAACAATATAACAATTGGGTCCTTTATTAAAAAGCACTACGGGATTGGTTCATTTTCTGTTGCGTTTATTATGAAAATGTTTTAAGGTATAGCACTTGGCGCCACCAACCCTGAACGGGGCACCGATTTGTCACCGTGCAACTTGAATGTCTTCAGGACTGGAGAGAAAAATGGATACCCTTTGCAAATCCTCTTGAGTAAAGGAAGAAAATCCGAACTTCAAGTAGGGTGATAGTTGGAGACCAAAAAGACACCGAATAGTCAGATCTTGGTAGGACTGAGAAATGGGAACGTATTTGGTTAAGGCTGCTTTAATTGCCTGTATGTAGAATTTAAGAATGCTCATCCACTTGCAAGTGGTTTTGATTTCACTTGATGTCAAAAGTGCCAAATGTTAGGTATGCAACAGTGAAGCAATGTTAGCATCTGACTTCGACAAGCCTTCTGACTGTCCATTTCCACATGGGTGTAAAGCAGCGTCTGAGGTGTTTCCAGCACACATCATCACCCAGCAATGTGGAGAGTAAACACATCCACAGTACAGAAGGCCTCCTGGTGCCCGGTGTCATAAACATTAACAAAGCCTGAAGAAGAGCAGCTGCTGTTAAGGCTTTTGCAACTTGAGGGAATGACTCAGGGGTGCATCAACTCAGCCAGTGGGCTTCTTATAACTTGTATTTCTACAGAAGCCAGTTATTTGACAGCTTCATGTCACGATGAGACTTGTATTAAAAGGCAGAAATTCATGTTGTCCAAAATTGAACTCTGTAAACGACTGCAGTAGTGTGTTTCTTTGTGTCGTATGCAAACATCAAAAACAAGCAACATGAAGCTCCATTGAACTAAAGGCCTGAATGGTGAGTATGGCCTTTGCAACCAGTATGGTGACCATCATGTCTTATAGGAAATGTTGCAGCTAATTTTTCACGGTGACCCCAAACCCCCCCCAACAACCCAAATCCAACAAGCATCTGCTGTTTTTCAAGTCATAGAACATGAGCCTTATCGCTAAAAAAATATCGCAAAATCAACAAGCTGAGCAGAGTGCTGTTTAACATGTAAATAATCGGCCAAGGATTTCCTGGTGCGCTGCGTTCATTCGCTTTCACTTGTACTACATGTGCTATTTTTATATACATCTCTTTTAAGAGTAATTGGGCGAAACACAGAATGTCATTGATTCTGGCACCATGATATGTTCCCTTTATGTTACTGACAATTTAAAATGAGCATGTTCATACATGGAGCTTGACAGTTTGGGTGTTTTTGGCCATCTTTGGGTGTAATTGCTGAGCTCTGATAGCAGGACAGGAGGCGCACTCAGCTGAGGGTCTGAGGACGGTGACCTTGAAGTCTTCATGTTGAAGCTGCGTGTGGTTTTTGTTTGTAGGGTGTGGAGCTCTGAAGGGCACTGGCTGTGCAGCACCAGGCTTGTGAGAGCTGCTGACCTCTAGAGGCCAATGGTGATGCAGTCGGTTGACTTTCTGTCAAAATCAAGATTGTTTAACTTTTTTTAAGAAAAGATTTACCAGAGCTGACCTTTGATGGTCATTTAGTAGTTTTAGTCCAACCGCAAAGTCTAAGTTTTCTTCTTACTTTTTGTTATTTATGCTAAGTGCAGCAACAAAGGTCAATTCGTTGTGTGCCAGTATTGACGAATGTTGAAACCTGCTACCTGTTTGTCTGTGTGTTATATAGTGCCTTTCTAATCTTTAAACAGTAGTAGCAGTAGTTGGCTGCATGGTCCTGAGATCAAACCCTGGGCCTAGAGACAGTTTGGAGTTTGTATGTCCCACCTCTGTCTTTAGCTCTCTTCTTCCCTTTGTCTGTTATTGACGTTTCACTGCTGGACTCCTTCATTCCTCCTTTAAAAGACCTGCACACCCTTTCATGGTGATTGTTCTACTTAGCTTATTCAGTTGGTCTGTAACAGTTGTACTTATCCTCATTTCACTGTGCTGTCTTTTCTTGCCGTTTATCAACTTCACTGTACTGTTGTCTCGTTCTTTATCTCAAGTACATTGTAGCCTGTTTGTATGTGCTTGTATTTTCTGTTTCTGCTGAAGTTTGTCATTTATTGCTATATAAAGTGCCATGTATTCTGTGAATTGAGCTAAATAAAATAAAAACTTAGCAATTCTCCACAAATACTGTAGTTTCCTACCCAAGGCCTGGATACTGTTTTAATTGACATCACTCAAGTGGCCTGGTAGTTCAGCATTGGAGTTGTAGCCCATCCAGGGTCTTATGGAATAAGCTTTACCATCTGTGTGAGCCTGCATTCATAAAATTGGATTGACTGTCCACAATGCTCAATAATGAAACACTGCCATAGCACCTAACCAGGTGGGCTCTGTGCTCTTTTTAAATTAAACACTCATACATGCATGCAAACGTACAACTCAGAAACGTAATCCAGTTCAATTGTTGGTGTCCTGGAGCCAATCCTTGTAGCATAGGGCACAAGGCAGCCCTTCTCTGTTAGTGCACACCCGGACACTCACAGTGTGGCCAATTTAGATTTGCCAGTTCGCTTACCATACACATTTGGGGGTGTGGGAGGAAACCAGAGTGTGTGAGCCGTCACTTAGTCTTTGATTTCATTCATCACCATTAAAAGCTTTAATGGCTCGTCTAAATATCAAATTGAAGCAGTACAGTTTAACAGCTGCACGACTTGAAACAAGAACACTGCCCCCATAAATACTTTTTGAAAAGAACCAAAATCAAGGACCACAGCACTGTGGGAGGAAGTCCACACTGTTGACCAATCAATTGTGAAAAGTAGGAGTCTTCAGCCTCTAGGACAATGTCACTTGGTGATTGTGTCACATCAGTGGACCCTGCTTAGGGTCCCTTAATTAGACATCAGTGTTGTTTTATGTGCTATTTCTTTCTGCGCAGAATGATCCTACTTTTGGTACAGGTTTGCCTCTGGTCAGTTTTATTTACTAAAGTAACGTTTGTTTAATTAATGCCATGCTGTACATTTGTCGCTGGTTTAAAGATGGCCAGACGATTGCTCAAGTGTGTTTCATTGCGACTTGGTTAGTGAGCAAAACAATTTGTGAGAAATTTGAATTCTCTGTACAACTCTGCATTTTGGTGTGTCTTCATGTTGAAAATATGCAGCATGCCACGTTTTTGAAACCCGACTGCACTCCTCTGCAGTGATGTGAACAAGACTCAAAAATAGAATTGTTTTTACCAGTGTGGTATGAATTATATAAGCTTTGTGCAGCTACAGAAACAAAACAAGCAGGTAAACATGGAAGTGTGTATGAGGCTTTAGGAAACCGTGTGCCTTGTTTTCTACTCCTAAAAACTTCTTCAGTGAGTTTCACATTTCCCAACTGCTGAAACAAGTTTTAGTGTCAGCTTTGTATAAAGCAATGCAAATCGAAGCGTGCCTCTTTTTTACATCACTATCCTTGCCCATTTGCTGTTTATGTAGTGCCTTTGTAAAGGAGCAGCACTGTAAAGCAAATGGTTAAGCTAAAATCTGGCTCCAGATGCATAAGATGCTCATTGTTGTATTGCATGCTAGAGTTGGTTAATTTATTTCCTTTTTTCCTCATTTCTCTATCCATGGTTTTTGTCAATATACTGTATGCTCTGATTAGGTTCATAGAGCATTGAATCCCATCAGGACGCCCATCGGAGTCCATCAGTCAGAATACAGCAATGCACATGATGCCAGTATACCACAAGGTATGCCCACTCAAGCCAGAGTAATGCAGAACAGTCCAACAGAAATTTAGTTGGCAAAGCAGTTCACATAGATGCACAGGCACTCTACAATAGTCAGAATAAAGATGTAAGGAGTAGTAAAGATAGTAGTAATGAATCTGCTCTCCCAGCCTCTCGGTCACGCAGCACAATAAGCCAAATTGGATTAATTTTGTATTGTCCCAAGAGGGAAATTTTGGTTTGTCTATTAATATTATAGAGAGGCCAAGACCATAACAGTAAAAACACGTCCTGAAGAATACAGCCATCAAATATTAACATAATATAATAGCAGTGAGCATAATACTCGGACATATTAGACATAAAACTGAAACCAATACTTAGAGTTGACTAATTAATGATGCAAGTGATAGCTGTTCATTCTATGACTAAAGCCTGTCAGTGTTTAATATAGTTGAATTTATTTAGATGCTTAGTAGCTGCTGAGATGAAGGAGTATTTGAACTTGTTGCTTTTTATCTTTGAAACCTTGAACCTGTGACCTAATGGCAACAACTGGAATTGAGAAGTGGATGAGTCCTGCCTCGGAGAATGCACTCTGCTTTCCCTAATACTTAAATATCTGTTCGATTTAAAAGTTGAGACCTTGTTATTCTACTACTGCATTTTACAATTGGATTTATTCTGTCTTTTGTTTAAGATTTCCTAATCAGGGCAGCAGAACATAAGTAAAGACAGGCTCAATACAAGATTTATAAAAGGTTGACATCATGGTAGGACTCGCATTAAAAAGATCTACTTCCTTAAACAGTAGAAGCTCTGCCATGCCATTTTGCAGCCACTTCCATATTTTGATGAAAAGTTTGTTTTGAGTCTGTGGCTATCCTGAGATATTTAAATGTGTCAAAAATCTCCCCTGCCTGGTTTGCACTACCTAACCTTTATGCATAAGGGAGTCTTGGGCAAAAATGGACAGATTTTCTTTAAAAGAATAGAATGATTTACGGTTCATATCAGAAAGGTGCATCTTCATGTTGGGAGGGTTTAGGATTTCAGATGGCTGGGAGGTGGAGAGTTTTACTTGATTTCCCCCTAAATATTTTAAATCCTGCCTCACAAAAATATCAGATGGACAGGACGTAATGAGACTAATTAGTTACTTGTGGATCACAGGGAAGATCCTACCATTAATTAATTCCATAGCATATCATTAGATTCTGACTGTAAAAGTGGCATTTCACAGAACATGCTCGCATACATTTAGAGTAATGCAATTCACCATATTTTTCTGGCAAATGTATAAAAAATCATGCACAGCCTACACTTCTATGAGGTGGTTTCTCAGATGTTGTAATTCAGAATGTATATATATTGACATTATAGGCTAAACTGAAAAGCAAGGCTCCATTACTGTGTTGCCATAACGTGGACTTGTTAGCACTACTGTGCAGAGCCAGCAAATGAAGTTTATACCAAAGGGTAGGTGGATGTTTGGAGAAATGCTCCACTAGATCTGAATGTTAAGGCTGAATGTGGTATGGTCTGTCCTTTAGAAATTCACCTTCAGACTAGTCTGGTCTTTAAGGATTAAGTCACCTGCCTAGTCATAGCAGGTTGAACTAAGTGCCTATGATTGACTAATTTCTATTATCTAAATGCTGGCTGATGCCAAGTGGCATTTAAAAAGAATAACAAAGTTGTTTTTCTTTGTTAATGATGATTTTGATTTTTACTCCTTTAGATCTGACCAAGCTTTATGTGCATTCTGTCCCTTCATTTGCAAGAGAGAACCAATAGCTTTGTTCTTATGAATGCAACCACCTCTTTGGTTTAAGGTGCTGACATTTTCCGAGTCTTGAACTTCTGGAAGAGCCTGATAGAAGAGCAGGCGCTATGGGATCTTTATCATTGTAATTGTCGGGGGTGACCGAAACAAAAGACTGCACCTATTTCCAAAGGTCCAGGTGGCTACCAACTGCAATAATGAGCACTGTGGGTAGGTAAACTTCAGCAGTTATGTAGCGCCATTTGGCACTGCACCCCTGACTTTTTTACATAAAGTTTCAAGGTCATAGTGTGACACTCTTTCCTAAGAACCTTGTTTCCCTCTGCTTCTCCCTACACAGATTGCAGTCACCACCCCACCTTCCTGTCACCAATAGGGCAGCCCGTCTTGGAGCCTCACCTTGGCGAGCAGCTGCTGCTCAACTGTTCTGTCAAGATCAACAGCACTTTGGAAAGCCTTTGCAATTTCACCATCAATTGGTTTAAGGATGGACTGGTAATTCCTACAAGCAGCAGTGTGTCCGTTCAGTAAGTCACAAGGAGTCTCTGCTAAGTTTTACCTAACTTATGATGTTTTGGTGTGTCTGGGTGCTTTTTAGTCTTTGAGAACAACTCTATCATTCATTTACATTAGGGTATGCGTGGGCTGAAACCCTATCCTTGTTAGTTCTTGGCCAGTATAGCTAAAGCAGACTCTGACCCTCCAGCCCTGAAATGGATTTAGCAGGTTTAAGAATGGTATGTGTGTGGGTGTGTTTGTGTGTGTCCTGCGGTGGGTTGGCACCCTGCCCAGGATTGGTTCCTGCCTTGTGCCCTGTGTTGGCTTGGATTGGCTCCAGCAGACCCTCGTGACCCTGTGTTCGGATTCAGCGGGTTGGGAAATGGATGGATGGATAGAATGGTATGTTATGTAGATTCAGGAAGCCACAAAGAACAATGTGCTTTCTGGGGTGACTCATTTTTGGATGGGGTGGGTGCTTAGTTTAGGGCTGTGCTCTCAAACTACTGTCCTGGAGGGCCACAGTGACTGCGATTTTCATTCTAACCCTTTTCTTAATTAGTGACCTGTTTTTGCTGCTAATTAACTTCATTTAAATTAATTTTAATTGACTTGCTCTTGAAGATGCAAACCCCTTAGTTTGTTTCTTTTTACTTAATTAGCAGCCAAACAGTAATGAGATACAAAATGAGCCAAAACATGACCAGCAAACTGTGCCCATCATACAGTATCTGAAAATAAAGAAGCCGAAGGTCTCAGGAATGTTGATCTGCTCAGGTCCTCAAAATATTTTAACAGCACTCTTAGAAATGAGAAAATCAACAATTTCGGAAATGTATGGTATTACACAACGAGAGCAGCGACAAGTAACGGAATTATGTGTTTAACGACAAGAATCTGTGCCTAATTAAGCAACCGGTTAGAGTCTGAGGCCCTGACTTAGTTGGTCTTCTGTTGGCTCACTCATTTCACATTTCATTTCTGTTTGGGTGCCGTTTAAGGAAAGAGAAATGAAGAAATTCAGGGGAACAAATGTTTAAAAAAAAAAAAGAAAGGTAAAGGAGCTTATTAGCAGCAAAAACTGGTCACCAGTTTAGAAAAGGGTTAGAATGAAAACCTGCAGCCACTACAGTCCTCTAGGACTGGAGCTTGAGACCACTGGTTTAGGGCATGTGACACTCCATTAGAGTTACAAGACCCTTCTTAGCACCATAAAGGCAGAGGAGTAGTTAGTAGAACAGTACAAGAACAGTTTTAAGTATTGGGGTTTATTTCTTGCTGACAGAAAGCCACTCCTATGTGCCAAGTGTATTACATGAAGCTTTGAATTATTCAGCTCCTCTTCCTAAACTCCACCACAACAATACATAGTTAGTTTTCTTGTATACGGGGCAATCCTCATTCAAGTTTGACCCCTCCAGTGCGGACTTGAGGATCAATGAGTGTGTTCCCATTCTTGGTAATGCTTTGCACCTAAAGTCAGTAGACATTTCATATATAGTTCTGTATTTAATGTTATGAGACCTATCACTTTGTCTTTTAATCCCTCAGAAAAATGAGTGAAACATTTGAGGTTATGCAAAGTGTTCTAAGTGTCAACATAACCGATGACCAAACATATGGAGTCTTCAAGTGTGTTCTGAGTGATTCTACAGCAGAGTTCACACTGCAGAAACCAGGTAAGAGTGTGAGAAGAGGAGGAGTGTTCTGAAAACTTCAAAAGTAAATACTGTACTGCTGAAAGTTCGAGTTAATTTGAGATTCTGTTGTGCACCACTCATGAAGCCTCTTATCTTATGTAATGCTACCTGCTAATGCAAATTGAACTGCCTGTTTCTGCAGGGAATGCGAACCATGTAGCTGCTGTCATCGGTGCCCTAACTGTTCTTCTGGTCCTTGTGTTGATGACCATCTTGTATGTGAAATGTAGGCTGAATGTGAAGCTGTGGTGCAGAGACAAATATGAAGACTATGATGCCAATGGTAAACCACTGCTATAGGGTTATCGCTTTAGTTTGGGGTGGTGTGCTAATGTTATTGTGTACTTTGTGCATAGTTAATTGTTTATAGCAGGGCAATCACCAAGTGTTTGTGTGCAGCCTATACTTGCTGGAGTGACTTTTGGGTAAGCGTAGTCCTTGGCAAGGTACATACTGTGAAATTTGTCACTGAATATAGCACGATAATAATAAATGTCTATATGCTGTATGCTTTGACCACAGATGGAAAGCTGTATGATGCCTACATTTCTTATGTGGACTCGGCCAATGAGAAGAAGTTTGTGAACTTCATCTTAAAGCCTCACCTTGAGAACAAGTACAACTACAAACTGCACCTTAACACTGGTGACATTCTACCAGGATCAGGTAAGCTGCTGTCAACAGTGGAGATAAGGAGTATGTTTCTCCTCCCCGCCCTTTTTAGGTGTGGGCAACTCTTTGTGTACAATGTGTTGCTTCAAAACTTGTTTTATACTTACTCTTGGAATACAAAGAAGTAAAAGATAATTAGAGAACTACGTAATTCCTGTCTAGCAAGGTTTTTTTTTTTTTTCCTATGATGTGCCTTGCACACCTGACTGTGCATGGGCCAACATAAACTTAGTTCTCTATGTTGGCACAGCTCTTGCTCTTTTAGTTTGACCTAGGAGTGCATAAACAGCTCCCTCTCATCACTCACTGAAATTGAGCAGATTTCTCTCTGTTTTGAGCATCATTTTCCTATGCATGCATAAATTATGAGATATGAAGAAAACTGCTGAAAACTAATATGATCAAAAAAATATAAAATAAGTTAAGATCGGCCTTTAGAAAGTGCAGTTGCAGATTCCAGTTTGAAAGGATGATAGGATCCTTGGAAGTAAAAATAATGGATGCTGGGGTTTAATGCAATGTTAGATTGCAGAAAGGAACCCTAAAGGTGCATAGAAATTTCACAAGATAAGAATATGTAGGTACCAGACTATTAAAAGTATCGAGCTCTATCTGTGGTCTGGTGGGACTGGACTCCAGGGCTGTAATAAGCAAGTTCACTGGGTAAGGCTGCAGAGATCTGACTGTTGAAGCTTGAGACGCTCAAGCTACAGGATTTGTAGCAACATGTACTAATATCTAAAAGGACTGAGTTCTGCTACTTGAAGCCTGAAGGTTTGTAATGTTAGTTATATTTTATTTATTTATTTATATTCCTGACAGAGCCCTCAGCCGAGCTGCTGATGAATGTAAGCCGTTGCCGCCGGCTTATTGTGGTACTATCACAATCTTACTTGGAGCAGGACTGGTGCACTAACAACTTTAAGTGAGTACAGAGCATTTTAGAAATAATAGTTTAGTCACCTGGCAACGCCGGGTGAGAAAGTGAAAAGGCAAAAAATAATTACATAGCATATCTTACCAAACTTTATTATCCTGAACTTGTTGCAGTTACTACGCAACTATTGTTTTGTGCTGAAAAACCTCTTGAGTTTTTTTTTTTTCCTTGTAATGTAAAGAACACTTACATGCAGTAAATAACTCCAGTGACCGTATGGCTTGGGAAGATCACAGAAAATAAAGCACAATGTAATTAACGGGAATCAAACCAGGATTTCTCATTTGAAAAGTGAACTTGAAAAGCAGCCGTCTCAACATGTGTGGCATTGTTTCTCTGTTGACACATCAAACTGTAGTACAGTCTTGCGCCGATTTATATCCAACCAGGTTAAGGAAATTCGCACTTAAGGGGCATAGGAAAACAATTAGATGGTAATGTTCCATACCATTGCCAAATCCAGCTGCAGTAATAAATCTTCCAATATTATTGTTATTTCACAGGGACTTGTATGTTTTCTGACTCTTGAAAGATCCTTCAAAGCTTGTTTTGACATGGACTATTCCATGTGACTACATGTAATGCATTTAGCCTGCACTGCCTTCCCTACACCAGTTTTATTCAAAATTTATGGTTCAATGACCCAGTTTTGCCTTTTTTAAATTCATGATATCCCACTAGTAGCAGCTATCAACCACACCCTTGGTGAAACAAATGTGATAGGATTGTGTGGTGAAACAAGCTCACTTAGAGAGAAGGAAACGTATTGCTCGTCACTCTGCCAATAGTTTAGGTGACCTGCTCATGAACCAGTGACTGCAACCTGGAACCCAGTGGCTGAGAAACACTGGCTTAGGTGACATACTGTGACCCATTGGCTGCGCACTCCAGTGGTTGAGAAACTTGCCTTACATGGACGCACCCTGTGGTCACTGAGACGTAAACAACCATTTGTGCTGCGCCTTACTGGCAGTTAAAGTATACATACTGGTGACCCACAGCAGACCCAAACGGACTCAACTGCGATGACCTGTACACTTTGTGACCGAAATAAGCCCCAATTGCTGGTCTCAAATGGAGCTATAAATCAGCTCATGACTTTATTTCATATCTTTCACCAGCAAAGAATTGCTCAGGTTTGGTGCTTCCACTATCTCTTGAGCCGTCCACTCTGAAGAGATCACATACAAACTCATGACACTGGAATTACAAACTGCCATGCGGTTAAGGAAATCTCCCTAAGGCAGAAGCAGATGTGGCCACTTAGCCTGTGATAGAACTTTATTTTATGAAACAACTCTTATTTAGCTGACCCTGTATACACCGCTCCCTGAGTGATTTCCGAATAAGCCCCCAGATGTCCCCAGCTAGGAGCTCCTCAAAGTTGAATCTCCTATGGTCGGTCTTGAATCATCTGTCCCAAGACAGCAGAGAAGAGACACAAACTCATGATGTTGGATTGACAAGACACCACTTCTACCTCTGCACTAATCTCGGTTAGCCATTGTCAGTAATCTGATTCCTTTTGCTGTGATACAGCTTTTTTGTCTAGTGAGTCTCTTTCAGCTACTTATGCTTGAGCCACTTGATTCAATACACTTCTGTAGCTACCCTTTCACAGCTTTGCCTAGGAATTATATTTTTTTGTAAATGTAAAAATAGGAAAATGATTGTTTAGATTAAATACAATTTGTGACTCCAGTCAGTCCTAAGATTTGAGTCAGCTGTGTGGTTACAACCAGTTAACCAATACCAAACCATTTCTACCACCTGGGAGAGCAAGGCCAAAAATCAATGTAAAAAAGCCTCACTTATGCAGCTTCAGTTATAACAGAGGGACAGTGCCAAGTAGATTCTATTGGTGATGTAATGGCAATGCTAACAACCACACCACCAACACAACAAATGTGGTTGTGTTTCTTTGTTGATACAGTAGATCAAATGGTATTATTTCATACTGCACACTCTGACCTCAAGACATTGTCTCCAGTGGGTCAAGAAGTGAAATCATAACTCCATGATCATAATTTGTAGTGAGAAATACCTGTGTCCAAGTTTCGAGTTTGTGGCTTGAAATAAAAAGCTTTTGCATAAAGATCAAGCAAAGCAACAGATTGTGCTATGCAGATACAAAGATTAATTAGTCTGAAGCCCTTTGCCACTTACTGTGCCTGCCCTGCTTCTGAAAAAGTGACTGGACATAACGAGTACTGCTATAGCCTGTTAGGCTGCAGATGGTCCGTTCTGCCAAGATTGGTTCATTGGTGGACTAGGATGGTTATTAATTGTTTTAAGTGGTCACTGAAAATACCTGTGACAGGGTTGTGATGTAGTCAAAGCAGATGACCTGTGAGTGTTAAACATGATTAAGATTATCTGGCAGAACACAAATACAGAGGATATTTGCCACCTGCTGCCAGTCTAATGCATGTTCCTAGGGGGCAAGCTTGGAAGTCATACAATTCAAAGTATTGTTTCTGTTTGAACAAATCCACAGGTAAAAATGTTGTTATGGTCCTTTATTGGAGCAGATTTCATAAGCAGCAGATCACTAAATGTCAAGCTGAAAGCTAAGTGTCACTGTACGTTGAATGTATAAGTATGTTTTGGAAATCTTTGGTTATGAGAGTGTTTTTTTGATGAGCTATAATCAAAAAACATGGCAATGGAACATGGCATCTGTTTGGTACTGAATGGGTTTTCAGGAAAACAATTTCACCTTACCACCGAACAAACCCCCGCCCCAAAACAACGCCTACTTCTACTCTTTTGACCTAGTTTGCGTCTCAGAGTGCCTGTAGCCTAAAGTTGATTTTTAATTATGGATGCATTGAAAACTTTCACAGTCCTTTCCTGGGCTTTTGCTGTAAACTTAATTTGCTCATCCAAGATGCCTATACATCTCCTGTATTCTGATGGTTTGTGTCTCTTTTTTTTTATGGATTTCTCTTCCAATTTTTTTTTCCTCATCTTTCCTATGCATCCCCCATACCCATCAACGTGTTAGTAAGTATGTTTTGTGAAATTACTGATCTATAGCTAACTGTACATCACCACTGTGTTTATCTCTACTGACCGATCCATGATTTGGTCTAAACCTCTGTTACTGCCATCTGCTGAATTCTGCAGTTTAGTTTGTTTTTTTCTGGGGTTGCTGTCGCACAAGTACTAATTGATAGAAGGTTTAATGGAGTCTTCTTTTGCCTTTAGGGAGGGCCTCTGGCGTCTCACTGAGCTCTGCAACAAGCCCATCTTTATTCTCTTTGAAAATCAGTACAGACTGGCTACTCATCCGGCTGTCCAGCTGCTTAGGGAGCAGAAGAGGAGCATCACACTATTAGTCTGGAACTCCAAGTCTGTGGTGAGATGAATTGGGGGTTTGTTGCTGAATGTCTGCAGTGACTTGATTACTATCCCCCGACTAAATGTAATGGCTCCTCCATAGGTTTCTTTCCAGTTCCTTTCTCTTTCAGAAAGCTATCACAAAACAGAGTTTTTATTATCGTCCACTTTCTGTTGTCTTCTCTTACACAGGCCCCTTCTTCAGACTTCTGGAAGGAGCTGGTCTTAGCAATGCCTCACAAGATCAGGTATCACAGCACTATGGCTGACCCTCAGGTTTTTCTCCATGATGACAAGGACCCTATGCTAACTGTCAATCCTGAATACCTGGACTGTGGTTCAGACTTGGACCCACAGGGAGATTTGGGTGAGGATTTTTAAGCTTTTTTGTTTGTTTTTTTTTTAAGTTCAGGGAACACCCATTGATTTTGAGATTATTGATCCATGTTAAAAGAATGCAGTGCTTCAAGCTTTCTTTATAGAAGCCCATTGAGCACTGAGATAAAGATTACAAAGCTGGATCAGAATGTGTGAAAATATACTTGAGCCTAATCTGTCCAGTCTCATTTTATCTGATGCACTTCACCATGACTATTCTACAAATCATCAAATAGCATTCTGAGGGGAAAATGTGGTGATCAATTTTATAGTATACAGTATAGTTTTAAGATTATTGCGCCAAACTACAAATTACAGGCTCAACGTCGTCTTAATCTTTAAAATAGTAAAGGCGCATGCATACACATTATAAGGTATATTTTATCCTATACCGTGTATATATGTTATACATACTTTCTCAAACCTGCGTAACCCAATTCGGGGTCACAGTGGGCAGATGCCTACCCTGACTGCAGTTAGGTGCATGACACAGATAGCACTATGGGAAGGATGCTAATTAATCACCTAGTCCAGTCACATTGACATTTTCTAGCTTAGAGCTGCTAGTTAACCTAACATGACCATGGAGAATTTCGAGCTGCACATAACCACGTGTAGCATTCAAACTCTGAATGCTGGATCCATAACATGGCAGTGGAAACCACTGCACCATTATGCTGCCCATTTTATTTTAGAACATAAATGTTTATATTTATTAGACATTAAAATGAAAAATAAGTACATCTAATTTAAAACATCTTTAATAATTGTCAATCTACAGCAAGTGAAGAAATAATTTTTTGGCCAGTATTGGTCTACACAATGGCACAACTAGAGAATGCAAAACAAAATAAGGGCCCTTCTAGGGCCTTACTGAATGTAAAAGGGGATCACTCGGGTGTGAGGAACTCCCCAGGAAATGGTGGCACTATGGACATAATGAGGACCATTAAATCAAGTGATAGACAGAACATCCGATATTCATGAAGGTAATTCTAACAGTTCCCTGGGTGTCTGCCTGTTATAATTAGTGACAAGAAGAGTCCATCAGTCTCACTTTTTATTTAGTATCCAATGATCTTTTCTTATTTTCTATATCAGTAGGCAGTTGAGAGGCAGAATATTACAGGGGTTTAAGGGACAAGAAGGTGTAAAATAAATGCAGGAGTTCTAATTTCTTGGCTTAAATTTGTTTTGGTTTTACCATTTAAGTTCCATCCATCCATCTATTATCCAACCCGCTATATCCTAACTACAGGGTCACGGGGGGGGTCTGCTAGAGCCAATCCCAGCTAACACAGGGAGCAAGGCAGGAAAAAAACCCCGGGCAGGGCTCCATCTCACCGCAGTGCGCACACACCAAGCACGCACTAGGGACAATTTAGGATCGCCAATGCACCTAACCTGCATGTCTTTGGACTGTGGGAGGAACCCACGCAGACACAGGGAGAACATGAAAACTCCACGCAGGGAGGACCCGGGAAGCAAAACCATTTCAGTTAAATCATTTAATTTTAATATATGTGTGGAAAAAAAAGTTAAGGCAGTTTTAGTAATCCTAACTCAACCTTTAGCATTGAGGCCAGTGTAGTGCAAGTTCTGATTGATGTTAGACTTTCTAGAGGATGGCTTGGAGGAGCCCTTTTTCTATGAGGACTACATCAGCAGGAGATGCCAGCTGATCCAGCAACTCAAGCTCAGTGTCGCTGAACTTGAGGAGGACTTGGCTGGCTGGCATTGTAGTAGACAATTGGAGGACCTGACCCAGGTGTCCTTTACAGAGATAGTGTGCACCCCTAAGGTGGCGTGGAAGGAGATTCTATACCAGATGAGTAGAGATAGGTGGGTCACAGTCACAAGGCGTAATGTAAAGGGTGCACACACTCTGGGGGCATCAAGTGTCAAACCATTTACAGGTCCTTGTGGAGTGTCTCTGAAGATTCTGAGGTGTTAGGCAGGGATGAGGAGCCCCAACAGGCCACCTCAAAATCGGTTCCCAGAAAGAGAGAGGTAGTGATATTTGGGCACTCAATCATTAGGGAGATTGAAGCACAGGTTTGCTCCAGGGACAGAGAATCTCGCATGGTCTGTTGCCTTCTGGGTGCACAGAAGGGAGACCTCCCTGAAATGGTGGATAGTCCCTTGGTCTGATCAGGGGTGGATCTAGTTGTCATTGTCCATGATGGAACAAATGACATACATAAGGGGTAGTCTGTTAGTTCTGCGATCCAAATTCAAAGAGTTACATGCCAGGCTGACAATCATAAACTGACAAGATGGTCTTTTCTGAAGTTCTGCCTATACCATGCACAATTCCAGGTAAGAGATCTTGGTGTAGGTAGAAGGGTTAAGTTTATGGTGCATTGGGACTCCTTTTGGAACAGATGGGACCTGTTCCACCGCAATGGGTTACATTTGAACTGAAGGGGCACTAATGTGTTGGGGAGGCATAAGAGTAGGTTAGTTGAGGATTGTTTAAACTAAGGTATGGTGGGGACAGGGAGTTTAGGAAAGGCCAGGTTTAGAACTGTACATGGAGGAACTTACCATATTGTAAAAGTAAAAATGCATAGTAATGTAATTCTAAACAAACATGTAAAACAAGTAACACGGTAAAAATAGCTTGCTTTAATGTTAGAAGTATCAAAAATAAAACAAGTGAGTTGGAGTATATTCTTTAAGCAGGATATACAGAACAGAAAAGGAATTGTGGTTGCTGTTTATGTCAAACAGAATTTAAACACAAATCCTCTTTAGCTGGACATTGAACCCCATCCTAGTAAGGACATGTGGCTTCACCTGGAAAGCATTAGGAAAAGAGGTCTTATTTTAGTAGTGTATTACAGACCACCCAATGCAGACAGTAATTTTATCACACATCTTTTTTTAGTAATATTAAAAAGGCAAATTTATAGGGGGATATTATAGTCATGGGGAACTTTAAGTATCCGAATATTAACCTTAGGATAACCTTGCGAATAGCGGAGCACTCAAGTAACCAGTGACTGTTTTTTAAGACAGTATTTTAAAGCACCAACATGGGGTGAAGCATCCATAGGTTTAGTATTTTGTAATAATCGGGATAGAATTGAGGGTGTAGAGGTGATTGAGCCACTAGTGTGAAGTGACCATAATATAATACAATTCTCAGAGGTTTTTGAAGAGTGCTGATGCAAAGACTAAAGCTGTTAAACATAACTTTGGTAGAGCAAATTATAAACAGATGCGGCAGTGTCTGAGGAGGATGGATTGGATAAGCTCTAAGGGTAGAGACCATCAAAGAGCAGTGGAACAGGTTTGAAAATGTTTTACATGTAATGCAGAACAGGTACATACCTGAATTTGGAACTAATAGGAAATTAAAAAAAACTCTGCATGGATTAATAGTTTTTTTTAAAAAAAAAAAGCTGTCTAAGGCATACAAGACTAATAACTCCAAAGTGAATCGTAGGGCAACCATTAAGAAGGATATTAGGGAGGCTAAAGGACAGTTAGGAAGGAATATAGCAGATAAGCTGAAAGATGACCCAAAGAGATTCTTTCAGCATTTCAGTAGTAAAAGATCAGTCAAGGAGGAGGTGAAGCGTGTCAGGAGTAGTAAAGGGAAATTAAAAAATACAGACAGTGAGATAATGAATGCTCTAAATACACATATTTCTGAGGCCTTTACAAGTAAGGAAATGGATAACTTTCCAGCATACGTGACATTACTAAGGAGGTACTGAGTGATATAGAAATTTTAGAGGGAGACATACTGCTCAGAATGAATAGGCTGAAATCAAACAAATCTCCAGGACTGATCATATTTACCCTTGAGTTCTTAAGGGGTTTAGCATATACATATATAAACCCTTCATGCATCTTTTTAGGACATCACTGTGCACTGGGGAAATTCCAAAGGACTCGAAAATAGCAAATGTTATCTTGTTACATAAAAAGGATGCTGTGGCAACTATAGGCCAGTAAGCTTAAAGTGCATCACAGAGAAATTAATGGAAGGAATTATTAAGGATAACATTGAGCAGCACATGAGAAGTACAAGAATTTTTCTGAAAAGTTAACATGACTTCAGAAAAGGGACATCCTGTTTGTCCTGTTGAAATAAAATTGTATGATCAAAGTGGAGCTGTGAATGTGAAGAGTTGAACACTCAGTGTTTGTAAAATATATAAATCATCTGACTCATAATTGTATGTTTTGCCATTGAGTTTCATGAACACCACTTTCTTTGGACCATTATTGAGATAAACGTATTTCAACACACCAGTGGAAACGGGAACTTTTGGAAAAAACGTCTTAATTGTAAAATGTGTTAATGTGTTCAGAATAAGACTCGCACTGCTACATAAGACCAAATAAATGAATACCATTGACCAGGATAAACCTTTTGGGCATCCTTACCAGCTTGTTTCACCATCTACAGCAGCAGAACTGGGCTGCTGTTCAATTACAGCAATAGTAAGAAGAATTGCATGACATATGGAATTGAGTTTTTGGACTGACAAATCATATGTTTAAAGTTCAGTGCAAACACAAGCTTTAGCTTGTTGCAGGATCCTTTTAGTATTGGCTATACACAGTCTTTAACAAGAGTTGAACTAAATTAACTTTGCATCCTCCAGATGATGACTAGGGGTTTATTGAACTTTACATTAATCAAATTTTACAGGAATTGAAGGAATTACTGCTTATTTCATAAAAGTACCCCTATAAACCTGATGTGTCCAGTTTTAGACTTCCATACAATTTAATCTGTAATTGTGATTCCTCATTAGGTATTGGTACCATCCATTTGTTCAGTAATCTGCTATACTTTGAGTTCCAGAGTATGGATGCAGGAACCAGAAGCCAATCTGGACATCATGAATCAGAAAATTGTTACTGAATGTGTAGGACACTGTCTGTCACAGGATGTACTCACTCATGCTGGGGGAGTCACCAATCGAACTGTCTTTTGACACTGTCACAATTCAAGCACATATCCTCTTAGTGTGAAAAATGCAAAAATTAAATTAAAAAAAAAAAAATAATAACGCTACCAGGTAAGACCAGTAGTGATTTGGACACCCTAAAGAAAAAACAGTCCTCGGGAAGATGAATATTGTTTGGGGAAAAAAAGATAAAATTGTATCAATCAATCAATAAATAATAAAAATATATAGGACTAGGTGTCCCCTGATGTGGACTACTGCCCAGCAAATGCTGCACTTCATATAAACATTTTTTTAAAATCAACCAACAAATTCTCTCAACTGCCTGTTTTCTCATGATCATCCATTCATTTAACAAACCTATGTACAAACCGGATTCCAAATAAGTTGGGACACTAAACAAATTGTGAATAAAAACTGAATGCAATGATGTGGAGATGGCAAATGTCAATATTTTATTTGTAATAGAACGTAGATGACAGATCAAACGTTTAATCCGAGTAAATGTATCATTTTAAAGGAAAAATATGTTGATTCAAAATTTCACGGTGTCAACAAATCCCAAAAAAGTTGGGGCAAGTAGCAATAAGAGGCTGGAAAAAGTAAATTTGAGCATAATGAAGAGCTGGAAGACCAATAAACACTAGGTCAATTGGCAACATGATTGGGTATAAAAAGAGCTTCTCAGAGTGGCAGTGTCTCTCAGAAGCCAAGATGGGTAGAGGATCACCAATTCCCACAATGTTGCAGAAAGATAGTGGAGCAATATCAGAAAGGTGTTACCCAGCGAAAAATTGCAAAGACTTTGCATCTATCATCATCAACTGTGCATAACATCATCTGAAGATTCAGAGAATCTGGAACAATCTCTGTGCGTAAGGGTCAAGGCCGTAAAACCATACTGGATGCCCGTGATCTCCGGACCTTAAACGACACTGCACCACAAACAGGAATGCTACTGTAAAGGAAATCACAGAATGGGCTCAGGAATACTTCCAGAAACCATTGTCAGTGAACACAATCCACCGTGCCATCCGCCATTGCCAGCTGAAACTCTACAGTGCAAAGAAGAAGCCATTTCTAAGCAAGATCCACAAGCTCAGGCATTGTCACTGGGCCAGGGATCATTTAAAATGGAGTGTGGCAAAATGGAAGACTGTTCTGTGGTCAGACGAGTCATGATTCAAAGTTCTTTTGGAAATCTGGGACGCCATGTCATCCGGACCAAAGAGGACAAGGACAACCCAAGTTGTTATCAACGCTCAGTTCAGAAGCCTGCATCTCTGATGGTATGGGGTTGCATGAGTGCGTGTGGCATGGGCAGCTTGCATGTCTGGAAAGGCACCATCAATGCAGAAAAATATATTCAGGTTCTAGAACAACATATGCTCCCATCCAGACGTCATCTCTTTCAGGGAAGACCCTGCATTTTTCAACAAGATAATGCCAGACCACATTCTGCATCAATCACAACATCATGGCTGCGTAGGAGAAGGATCCGGGTACTGAAATGGCCAGTCTGCAGTCCAGATCTTTCACCTATAGAGAACATTTGGCGCATCATAAAGAGGAAGGTGCGACAAAGAAGGCCCAAGACGATTGAACAGTTAGAGGCCTGTATTAGACAAGAATGGGAGAGCATTCCTATTTCTAAACTTGAGAAACTGGTCTCCTCGGTCCCCAGACGTCTGTTGAGTGTTGTAAGAAGAAGGGGAGATGCCACACAGTGGTGAAAATGGCCTTGTCCCAACTTTTTTGGGATTTGTTGACACCATGAAATTCTGAATCAACATATTTTTCCCTTAAAATTTCTCAGTTTAAACTTTTGTTCCGTGATTTATGTTCTATTCTGAATAAAATATTAGAAGTTGGCACCTCCACATCATTGCATTTTTTTTTTTATTCACGATTTGTATAGTGTCCCAACTTTTTTGGAATCCGGTTTGTAATTCAAAGTAGGGTACTCACAGCCTTGACGGCAGTATTATAGACAATGGAGGAACCAAACCTGGACCAGATGCCAGCCCATCTTGGGACACACTAACCAACATACATGTCTTTGGAATGGAAGAGAAAAGTGAAGAACCTCACATTGATGTGTAATACTGAGACCTCTGAAGTACGGTATTAAACCACTGTCATACTGAGAGATAAGAAACAAAGGTTTACTAATAATAACATTACCCACAATTGTATAAATATATGAATACATCAAATGACATACAAGAATTTCACTTTGCTCTGTACCTGTGACCACACTGACCCTATAAACAACAACCCTGCCTTTGTTCTTTTTATGGGAAGTCGTAAAAAGCATTCAGCGGGTACTCAGCGGGTAGTCAAATGTGACCTTTATTACCACAGAAAAGTGTATTTTTTATCTTTCACCTTGGTGTGTGTTACTTTCAAATAATTATATGTAGTGACCAACACAAGAGAAAGTAAATTTTATCAAAGGTAACCATGGCTTTGATGATGGCCAGAGGCTGCTTTGTTCTTATAATAATAATAATAATAAGTTACATTTATAGAGTGCCTTTCACAAACCCAAGGTTGCTTTACATAGAGTAAATAAAAAAAATTCATAGAGGAAGAAAGTTTTCAAGATTTAAAGGTGCAGAATGAGAAGTAATTGAAGAGACTGAGGAAGAGAGTTCCAGAATTGAGGAGCCATAGCACTAAAGGACCTGCCTCCCATGGTGGAGAGTCTGGTGCGTGGGACAGTAAGGAGATTACTGCTCGATGACCTGGGAGATCAACAAGGAGTGTACGGAGCTAGGAGCTGAGTGAGGTAGAAGGGTGCAAGGTTATGACAGGCTTTGAAGGTGACAAGCATAATTTTGAATGTAATCCTTGATGGAACCGGTAACCAGTGAAGCTGCGAAAGAACAGGGGAGATGTGAGCAAAACGCTTTGTGTGGGTGAGGACTCTAGCTGCGGAGTTCTGAATATACTGTAGCTTTTGTATAGATTTTTCAGGGTGGCAGTTGAAGAGGGAATTACAGTAATCAATGCGAGACATTTTGAAACAATGAACCAGAGTTTGCACAACATTAAAGGACAGAAATGGATGGAGGCTGACAATGTTACGGAGGTGATAGAATGAAATTTTGGAAAGGGACCTAATGTGTTGCTCAAAGTTAAGTGATGAATCGAACAAAACACCAAGATTTCTGACAACAGGAGCAGGTTTGACAAGAGTACCATCAACAGAGAAATTGGATTCCATAGAAAGTTGGGATTTTGGAACCACCAGTAACACTTCAGTTTTATTGGCATTAAGTTGGAGAAAGTTCTTTTCCAGCCATAGCTTAAGATCAGTGATGCAGTGAGTGAGTGTGCTGGGAGGTGAATCTGTAGGGGAGTCTGTACTAAGATATAACTGTATATCGTCTGCATAACAGTGGATGTTAAGGCCATGTCTGCAAATAAACTGACCCAAAGGAAGGATATAAAGTAGAAAAAATAAAGGCCCAAGGATTGAACCCTGGGGGACACCACGCAACACAGGTGAGGTGAAGGATTTATATCGGCCGAGTGTGACAAACTGTTGCCTATTTGGGCGATATGATGTGAGCCATTGAAGGGCTAAGCCAGAAGTGCCTACAGCCAAGAGACATGACAGGAGGATTTCATGATTAACAGTGTCAAATGCTGCACTTAAGTCAAGAAGGAGGAGAATATATTCTAATTTTACACTTGGTTGCAATAGTGACAGTACTGTATCAAATTAGTGTATGAAATAAGTTTTATTGTTAACTTTCACAATGGGCCCAGTCAGAAGACCTCCCAATAAAATAATCCTGTAATTTGGCAACATTAGCAGGTATTCCCAAGTGGTAGGTATTGATATGAGTACTCGATGTAGTTTCAGAGAGAAGAAGAGGCATAACTCATCCAATACACTACCTGATTCTGCCTTGCTGAGCCAATAGGATTAGGTCAGTTTCCTCTCTTATAGATGCTTTTTTAAGTCTGGTCAATAACAGCCTGCTACTTGTTTTTTATGGTTTGCAGGTGTTCGAGTTCCAATCTTCAAAGGCCCTCCACCCAAGGTTTCAGCCCTTCCCAATTCTGTAACCCACGTGCCTACTGAAGAACTGGAGCAAAGGCACAGTGAAATTGACATTTCAGACCTGGGTTCCCGCAACTATGGCGTGCGCACTGATTTCTACTGTCTAGTGACAGAAGAGGAGTTCTAAAGAGGACAGTCATAATGTTCAGTGAGCCACCAGCATGGTATGTAGTCCAGTTGGAGGTGTACATGTCTCAGAATTGGACTCCTGTGCCAGACCGTTCAGGCAATTCTTTCTTCAGGCCAGTTATTGGCAAGAGTCTGGGGATTTGGAAGACAAAAGCTACACATCGTTTTTCTTTACATCAAGTGTTTGAAGAAGACTGGATGCAAAGAAGGCCCCATAGTACTTCCTGTTTCATACAGGCAGTCAGAGGCAGTTAAAGGGGAATGCCTGTGAAATAAAGGCTTTGGAGCCTAACAAAGTTCACATGGGCCTTTAAAATTAAAATTCTTTACCTTTTGGCAGTTCCTACTACCATAAGACTTCTGTGTCTGAGATTTATTGTTACTAATTAATCACAGGCGCTGAGGGAGTGAAGGCAGTGCCTCCCAAGGGTTGCTGCTCCTTAAGTGTTTTGTGACTGGAGAAAGAGAACAGTGGCCCTTTAAAAAAGTCTTTAGTCACTAGAGGGCAGTAAGTATTCATCTCTGAGCTCAAGCCCTCTCTTTCAATTGTGTGCTGAAACCAAAATGGCAGTGGGAATACATATTGAACCTTTTATGTATACTAAATAATGGATACAGTGCTTGCTTTTGAATAGTTCTTAGAAAATATACATTTTGTAAATTTTACTTTCTATGTATGGAACAAGCTTAATTTAAAGTGAATAGCATTTGCCTGAAAGATGGAACATTTTAATGCCAAAAATTCTTTTGTCACCCTGCATTTGGGTATAAACCAAGCCTGCACTGCTGCTATAAAGAAATGCGCCTTTTCTCCCTAAAAGTCTCTTTAAGGTTGCATTAGGAAAGTGGGTTCAAGAAATGGATAAATGGGCTAAGAATGGTCCATGCCTGATGGTACATCCTCTCACACATTTTCTGATTTAATTACTTGTATTAAAGACAGATGTCATTTACAACAGAACATCCAAACGTGTCCTCACAACAACTAGAAATGCTATGTTATCAATTATTCAGATCAAAAGGAGTTACACTAACGAATTGTACTCTACTCCTTCTGTAGGACTATGTGAATACATGTCAGAGACTGCTGTCTGGTTTACCTGACTTCACTAGGCCAAAAGGCCATGAAGTTGTTATTCAGTAATTTGCCAATTTTTTTTTGTTCCCATTAAGTGTTTTTCTCCTATTCTATAACAGGTAGGGTGCTGCACATGAAAGCAGAAATTGCTGTTTCCATTCCAGCTTTCAGCTTACTGTCTGACCCAGAAAAAGTCACTTAATGTATCTGAGCCCCATGTCAATTAGTACACATGGATAGATGAATGAATGTTTGATCAAGAGTACAAAGCACTTATAATAATGTAGTGTAATGTAATATATAAACAATACAACATCAAGTTAAAAAAAAAAAAAAACAATTTCCATTCTCAAAAATCAAGATATATGTTAACAATTGCAGTGAGGCCTGATTTTCTGACTCAAATAAATGTGCTCGCCAAATCAATAAAGTACATATGCCAGAAACCAATGTACTGCTTTTCAACAACAGTCCAGTAGGTGGTGTTAGAAACACCCCTACTCTTATGTGTGCTTCTGTTCATGTAAACTCTTGATGCTGCCCAGTGCTTTGCCTCTGAATATTAAAGGCTCTGATTGGGTCACATTAAGCTCCAACATCTTGACTACTAGGCCTAGGTTCTCCTAACCCTGCATTCTTTGACTTTATTACATTGTAGCAGTCAGATACCATGTACCCAAAGCTGTCTACAGTAGATTGACATCTTAGAGTGGTTTAAAAGAATATCATAAGAAAAGTATATAAATAAATGTAGCATAATATGTCCTTGAGAGCAGCTCTGTTGACGAAAGCTCTTCACTTAAATGTGATGTTAAAAATATTTACTTGCTGAACAGCTAACCACAGTCTCTGTGGCAGGCTCCATTTTTCTGGAGCTGTTTTAAAATATCCATCAATTTTCTGAACCAGTGTAATCCAGTTAGTGGGTCATTGAGGGTCGAAGCCTGCCCCTTTGCAGCATTAGGCACAGGGCTGTAGTACTGCACACACATTCATACGTTCACAGTTGGTCCTAGTATTCCCCCTCATAATCTCTGCATGCTTGGGAGTTGGAAGGACGACTGTAATGACTGGAGAAAACCAATCACACGAACAAAGAGGAAGATGTGCATACTCCATTCAGTCAGCAGTTTGGCCAGAGTTCAAACTGAGTCTCTTAGAGCTGTGAGGCAGCAACAATATGCTACCTGTAATCGCTTGTCTTTTGGAACCCCTGTGGCTTTCAACATTGGTGAGTCAGTTTGCATCAAATTGATTTTCATTGTTTAATTAGATTTTTTCCATATTCTGCATTTAGAAAAAGCAGCAGTGTTAGATTTACATTCATAAGAAAATTTTAAATACTAGCCGAAGCCCACCGTAGCATACGGTTGTGTAAGAATTGGAACGGAAAATGGTGAGAAAGGAATTCAGTATAACAAATGCTTAGGAAACCACTGTTGCAGTATGACGAAAATAGCAAGGAGCGAAACCAATGCCAATGGTCGAGAGAGTACCTTCCTGTAGCAGGCTACGGAACACATAGACATATATAGATAGACGCCGCATTCACTGTGTTGCCCAGTCGACACGTTAAGTCAGAAGCGCGGCCGCCCTATTGTGAGTGGTAAAAGTGCCACTTAAACTAATACAGGTAGACATGGAAAGCGGGTTTTCTGATGAAAAAACAATAACGTTTTATTTATTTATTTATTTTATTTTTATTAATTTTATTACAATCCATACAAAGCAAGAAAAATTGAGTTAAGTACGTTTTAAACAGTATCGTTTACATACAACAGATTTTGGCAAATCATTTACATGCAATTATTTATATCCATTTATACGCTAAATGCGTGCGTATCCCATGGTCTTAGAGTTGGTGGGCAGGGCTCTCTGTCTTGCGTGCGCGTGGGCGGGGCTCTGTGAGTTGGCGATCGTGCCTCTCTGTCTTGCGTGAGGTGTAAAGTCAACATGGCTCAGAGATACATGTGGACTTTTGCACAGACGACAGCAACTAAGGCTATGTTTGGTGAGTTGTTGCGTGCCTCGAGAGCGACGCTGGACTCAGGAGGACAGTTACAGTTGGCGTGCGTGGCTGTATTGTGCGTATCCCATGACGCAGTAGGAGGGTTAGAGTTGGCGGGCGGGGCTCTATCTTGCTTGCGCTCACTGTCTTGTGTGCCCTTAGTGAATTATATATATAGATTCCTGCCATAGTCTTAAGTTCTTAATTCTGTTTTGTCATTTTTCCTATTAATTCATCATCTTCTGCAGAGTTTGCTCCCTTTATTATAGGAGTAATGAAAAGGCCTTACAGTAGAAGTTTTAAAACTGGATTTTTTTTTTTTATTGGAATTAGTTTTACTGGAATATACTAAGCATTTATGAGTGTAATATGAAAGTAGTGTAGTGTGGTCTTTGTCCTGTCTTGGATTTTAAGGTTTTCATCATTGTTCTTGTGATTTTCATTTGGCTTTTCCAGATGTTCCGGTTGTTTAAGCTGTTATTTTCTGATGGGCGCTCTAGTGGATCTGACACTGAAGTAGCTGCAGCCTTTTTTATGTTATTTTCCCAGGTGTCTACTCTGCTCATTGTCAAATGACATTATTAGGGTATAATTAAAGGAGTAAATGCCACAGAAAATGCTAAATTAATAATAAAATTATAAAAACATTTAAGAACTATGAATATTTCTACATTTCTTTAAATGTAAACTACACACTAGTGCTTTTTTCTCAATGTAGAATAAAAGAAGGTAATTAAACAATGAGATCTGTTCTAGTTAATAATGACTGACTGACTGACTGAGAAACTGGGTACCTACAGCCACAGGGGTCTCATGACCAGCATTGGAGCCACTTTTCTAAGGCAGTGGTTCTCAACGTTGAGTCCTGGAAGCCCCCTGACTTTGGGTTTTTGTTCCAACCACTTTCTCGGTCAATGTTACCTTTTGTTTATGTAGATGGCCTGTTTTTCCTTTTATGTTGCATTTAGAAAAGAGCAGTAGTGTCAGATTTACACTTACATGAAATATTTGTACTTTTTCTGTATTTTAAATGCTTACTTTCTATTGTTGTTTTTAATTCACTTTTTTATGTGGAGGTGACTTTCTTAATTGTGTCTGAATACAAATAATTAACGTTGAACTTGGCAGCCATCTGAGCAAATGACTCTGGCAGTACTACCCACTTGTGTGCTTATTAGTAAATAATTGTCTAAATAACTAGTATAATAAAAATGCAAAAAAGAAAAATTTGATTTCTTACCCATCTAATATATATAAATTCTTGCTTCATTCATGTTTGTAATTTCTGGATGGATACAAAAAAATAGTGCAACTGGGAAAATGGTTTGCCGAATTAAGGTAAGAGTCCATTCGAGGGAAGAAATGGGGGGAGATAAAAATCTACAGGGGCTGGAGGACTGACCATTGAGAAGCCCCTGCTGTAAAGGGAGTGCTGCCCTCTTTTGGTCGAAAGGGCTCATTATTTGATAGACCAGCTACATACCTCCTTTTTAAGTTCCTTCCTTTCTTTTCTTGTCTCTTCACAAGTACTCTTGAGCCCTCCCTTTATATGAGACATGTATGGTCATTTTAAATCCAGTTAAACGAGGATGACTGCGGCAGACTTTTATTACTGCAGTGTGCCTGCACATGTAATCGATATTTTTCTCCATTTGTGATTTTTGCAATGAGCATGACACACATAGTAATGATTATATTGTGTTCCATAAATAATGTATAATGATTGCCTGCTATGTGCTTAAAATATTGATGAGAGGTTTTTGATTTTAATCATCTTTCTGGCTACAGCATATTGGCAGGAAGAATAAAAAGAAAAAACATGTTGGCATAAGATCACCCTTACACATGTACTTTATGGCTTTACTTGTAAGCAATGCTGACATTTTGGTTATATTTTACAATTAGACCTTTTGGATTTTTGTTGTTCTTTGTAAACAGGGTGGAGGGCCTTTGCGTAAGGCTATTTACAAATTACTTTACTAAATAAAGAAGCATTTCTCAAAAGAACTCTATCTTCTATGTAAGTTGGGACATATTTGTACCCTCATTATAAAAGACACCCACACATGCTGTGACAGATAGGGGGCGCTGTCGTCCCCTTGAACCCTCGATAAAAGTCCAATAATTATTTTTGTTAAGACAATACAGTGCACAAAGCACCGTCCACTCCACAATACTCATAAACAATCACAAATAATCACTACAATAATCAGTCCTCCTCTCCCAAACGCGTTGTTCCCTTTCTCTCAACTCAGCTTGTCCGTCTGGGATCTTCCACAGTCTTTTATATTCCAGGACCCGGAAGTGCTTCTAATCCCTCAGGTCATGTGATTACCCAGTACTTCCGGGTCAGGTGAAAACTCCTTTTCTTCGTCGGCCCAGAACCACTTTATTTTTTCCGTCCTTGTGACATGGAAGTACTTCTGGGCTATATGGAAAATAAACATCTCTGAGCCCCCCTGCAGCGTCCCCGACATTATCCAGCAGGGCTGTGCACTAAAACTACATAGTCCATGATGCCCTGCTGGAATTTGGGGCATCCCCATGTCGCAGGGAGGGCTCCCTCTGGTGGCCTGGGGGTATTGGCGGGATGGATGGCCAGCCATAGTCCACAATGCATACTTGCAACACCCAAATACAGAAGTGTGCCAACACATAAACAGACACAGGTTACGTTTTTATACATTTTGCTCCACACTTGTGTTTATGGGAATAAATTCACTTGGAAAGAGATGGGACACATTACCTCCCCTTGGAATGCTTCCATTATCTTGACGAGAGCTGTAACTTTCATTACCCTGTAGCTACTCTATCCAGTGAATGTGATATTCAGACACTTACCCAATGGTGATCTGCAGCACAGAGACTATTTTAGCTATGATTATGTCCATTGCTGACAGGGGGACTGCAAACTGTGTCCGGCCATAGTGTGCTGCCCAGTGCCAGACCTGGGCCAGCGGTTAAAGGCTCTTCTTCTCAATATGTATACAGCACATACACCATCAGTTCAAAATCCATGACTTTCAGTGGAGACATTCAGGTAGAGGAAAGAACAGCCGTTTGGTCGATTTGTCAGAACTCTGGCCAAGAAATAAAGCAGCAATGGAGGGTCAATTCTCCTGTGGTGCTGCCCAACCAAGTGAAGTCCCAAAGTGGGCCACTTTTGATTAGAAGAACCATACTTGGTTGGGTCTATACTCTCGGATCTTGGCACTCTGTGTTCTGTTTTTTTTTTTTCGTTGGCTTGACGACATTCTAATAATGACATGGAGTGTTATGTTAGCAGTGCATTCTGTGGTATTTTTATGCTTTTGTTTTAAGTTACATTTTTATTCAAACTCTAACGAAGAATAGCATTGTGAGTTATAACCAAAATACTTTTTAAATGACATGGTTGAAATTTGTTTTTTGCTTTTTTTGGTGACAATTTTATGTTTGATTAAAAGTTATGAAAGCCACAAAGAAAGAATGTTATGTTTTTTGGTGTTTGTTTATGTTCATATTAATTAAAAACTATTTTTCTAGAATGAACCAATGTGCCAGTCAGCTTCAACCACAATGAATTCAATAACACGTTTTTTTTTTTCCTTTTTCCTCCAGACATGGAGAAGAAGGAGGAGTGAAGAAAAATTAGGGTGCACATATAGAAAGTAGTGCTACCACAACACAGACAATGAGAGAGCGGCTAAACTTTGCCTGTGTACAAAATTAAACCCAGACAGGCCATGCTGAAAAATAATCATAAGCACTGTTCCTAAGGGGAGGAGCCTGTTGTTCAAGCAATTTAAAAATATATTTATAATTTTGAGTTGGAATATGGCCATCACAGTATTGTCACGTCACACTTTATTATGTTCCATGCTCCAAAATATATAAATATGCTAACCTCCCGTGGACCTCCAGGGAGTGGCGTGTAGCAGCACCCTTTGTGATGCTATTACTATGCCTGCTGTCACGATAACAGAAGTCTTGCAAACTACCAAAATGTCCTTGTAACTCCAATGCCTGGTGGGTCACCCATTAAATCCATAAGGAGGGCTGCAGAGTAAGAAATCATGAATTCACATCCTTCAGGAGGGAAGGCTTGTAGTGACACCATAAATGAATCACCATATGAATTCTTATTTTAGCTTTTCTGTCATGGACAGTAGATAACATCAATTTGTAGAGCTTCAAACTGAGATATGGAATAGTGCAGCATGGACTAAGTAATGTAAGGACGCCTGTCCATTTAATAAACCCACCTAAACAAATTTTATGGGCTACCCGGGCAGCACAAGAACTGCATGGGTTGTCCTAGCATGGGGAGGTTTCACGAACAAGAGGAGAGCATTCAGTCCACTGAGTTTGTTGGCTTAGATTGAAGTTAGATTATCTCATTTTTCTTTGTCATTCGAGTGACTAGGTAGATGTTTGTGTTTTTGTTTTTTTTCCCCCCAACATCCCAGGACGTCTTCATTTCTGTCTTAAATATTCATCCCCTCAATCTCCACCTGTATCCTCAAGTACTTGAGTCACTGTTTCAAGTATAAGAATTCTCTTGCAGCATCCCAGGGTGCACCGGGTTAACCAAATGTGCATCTTTGTGATATAGAAGGAAAGTCCATGCAGTCATGATGAGAATATAAAAACTCCATACTGACCACAGAATCCCATCTCATTTAAGAGCAATGGAAGAGTTCAGAGTTTATGATACAGCTTTATTTCACTGATGACTGATTTAACTTTTCTCTAATTTCTCAGTGACATGTAATCCTGCCTACTATGCCAAGTCAACTGTTTGTTTTCTTTGGCCATATTAGTGTAAACATTGTTTTGGCAAACTGTCAGAAAAACAAACAGTTAATGAAATTCCTGGGAGAAGCGAAAAACTGTGAGGCCTACCTATATTAGACACCCCACACTTCAGAAGAAGAATGATACTTCTCAGTATTGAGAGTCAGCCATCTGTAGCACAGCGGGCACCACCAGTAGTATAGCACAGATCAAGACAACATAAATACAGTGGTGTGAAAAACTATTTGCCCCCTTCCTGATTTCTTATTCTTTTGCATGTTTGTCACACAAAATGTTTCTGATCATCAAACACATTTAACCATTAGTCAAATATAACACAAGTAAACACAAAATGCAGTTTTTAAATGATGGTTTTTATTATTTAGGGAGAAAAAAAATCCAAACCTACCTGGCCCTGTGTGAAAAAGTAATTGCCCCCTTGTTACAAAATAACCTAACTGGGGTGTATCACACCTGAGTTCAATTTCCGTATCCACCCCCAGGCCTGATTACTGCCACACCTGTTTCAATCAAGAAATCACTTAAATAGGAGCTGCCTGACACAGAGAAGTAGACCAAAAGCACCTCAAAAGCTAGACATCATGCCAAGATCCAAAGAAATTCAGGAACAAATGAGAACAGAAGTAATTGAGATCTATCAGCCTGGTAAAGGTTATAAAGCCATTTCTAAAGCTTTGGGACTCCAGCGAACCACAGTGAGAGCCATTATCCACAAATGGCAAAAACATGGAACAGTGGTGAACCTTCCCAGGAGTAGCCGACCGACCAAAATTACCCCAAGAGCGCAGAGACGACTCATCCGAGAGGTCACAAAAGACCCCAGGACAACATCTAAAGAACTGCAGGCCTCACTTGCCTCAATTAAGGTCAGTGTTCACGACTCCACCATAAGAAAGAGACTGGGCAAAACGGCCTGCATGGCAGATTTCCAAGACGCAAACCACTGTTAAGCAAAAAGAACATTAGGGCTCGTCTCAAGTTTGCTAAGAAACATCTCAATGATTGCCAAGACTTTTGGGAAAATACCTTGTGGACTGATGAGACAAATGTTGAACTTTTTGGAAGGCAAATGTCCGTTACATCTGGCGTAAAAGGAACACAGCATTTCAGAAAAAGAATCATACCAACAGTAAAATATGGTGGTGGTAGTGTGATGGTCTGGGGTTGTTTTGCTGCTTCAGGACCTGGAAGGCTTGCTGTGATAGATGGAACCATGAATTCTACTGTCTACCAAAAATCCTGAAGGAGAATGTCCGGCCATCTGTTCGTCAACTCAAGCTGAAGCGATCTTGGGTGCTGCAACAGGACAATGACCCAAAACACACCAGCAAATCCACCTCTGAATGGCTGAAGAAAAACAAAATAAAGACTTTGGAGTGGCCTAGTCAAAGTCCTGACCTAAATCCAATTGAGATGCTATGGCATGACCTTAAAAAGGCGGTTCATGCTAGAAAACCCTCAAATAAAGCTGAATTACAACAATTCTGCAAAGATGAGTGGGCCAAAATTCCTCCAGAGCGCTGTAAAAGACTCCTTGCAAGTTATTGCAAACGCTTGATTGCAGTTATTGCTGCTAAGGGTGGCCCAACCAGTTATTAGGTTCAGGGGGCAATTACTTTTTCACACAGGGCCATGTAGGTTTGGATTTTTTTTTCTCCCTAAATAATAAAAACCATCATTTAAAAACTGCATTTTGTGTTTACTTGTGTTATATTTGACTAATAGTTAAATGTATTTGATGATCAGAAACATTTTGTGTGACAAACATGCAAAAGAATAAGAAATCAGGAAGGGGGCAAATAGTTTTTCACACCACTGTAGTATAGCCAAAGCCAGAGACAGCTCTACTAATCTTCAAAAACACCACGACAAGTGCCAAATTCTCAAACCCACTCACGTCATCTTCAAGGTCAGGTATTCTTTGAACTGAAAAAAATTGACTTCCTATTCGCCTCGATCAGCTGAACTCGCCTGCACAAGGCTTTTAGGCATCAAACATGCTAAAATACAAGGGACATTCAAGAAGTTTCCACAGTTTTTAATATTTTCATTGGAAACGGTGAAGGCGAGAAGAGTAGTAATTGGGCATTAAAAAGTTGGTACGACGCTGGGAAAATTGCATCGCAAATGAAGGTGACTATGTAGAAAAGCGATGTAACTTGTTTTTGAAATTCTTAGTAAATAGAGTTTTAATAAAGTGCAGAAACTTTTTCAACATCCCTCGTATCACAGCCAGAGGAGAGATATCCAAAAATAATGTTATTGTTCAGAACTATGAAAATCTCCAGTGGGCAGAGACTGGCACAGCCCAACCAACTTAGACCCTGGAGGCACTGCAGTTATGTGCAAAGAAATCATTTTCTTTGATTCAGATCCCTGGAATGAAGCATACCTGGGTAACATTTCTGTTCTGTCCTACAGCACAGAGTACCGTCAAGATTCTGCTCAGACTTTACTTTGTGTAGCCGCTAATGACAGTGACACAGTGACTTTCATGCTCTGTGGGAAGTCCAACAGATGACACATTAGGCCATTACATGCTTCAGTTTCTCTCCACTTTAGTCTGGGCTTCTGGATAAATCTGAAGGCCAAACGCAGTAGCAGATCCCCAGGAGGCCACTAAGGTTTAGTACACCAAAGCCTTAATGTTCCTAAGTGAACCAGGACAGGTTCCAAGCCCCTCGCATTCCCCAGTTACAGTAATTCACTTCAACAAATTGATGTTTGGAAAGGCAGCAGTGAGGCTTTCCAGATTTCTCACTCACCCACTTGTGCTGCTGTGCTCTGAGGCTTGAGATCGCTTATGTCTGCCGTGCCAGCCCAGGAAGAGAAGGCTTATGGGATGTCTCATTGAGTTTGAACATGTTACTTGAGGATTATTGGTCAAGTGTAAGAATGCTGGGCATCATTATTTTGTATTTTTTCCAAATTCCTTTGTACTAGGATGTTGTACTGTGTCAGCCGTTATGAATGTAGTGAGATGTCAAGCAAAATGACACCTTTTCTTGGCTAACTCAAAAGATTACAATATGCAAGCCTGTTTGAGGGAACTCGGGCCCCATCTTCAGGCAAGATTGTGCCTCGAAAGCTTGCATATTGTAATCTTTTTAGTTAGCCAGTAAAAGGTGTCATTTTGCTTGACGTCTCACCAAATTCCATTGTAAAAATCATAACTACTTGTCCCAGATTTACTGCTATTTTAAGAAGCAACATCCTGGTCATCAGTCTGATGATTCAACTTTTAATGGTCTATACATACATAAAAAGAAAAGACCCAATAAGAATGGAATCTTGTGTCTGTTTTCATATGAAAGGATTCAGAAATGCAGTCTTTTGTGGGCGACATTAGAATTTCAAGGCCAAAATAGTAATGGTTACTGGCGACTGCTCCCTGCAATTTGGGACGCCCTGCTGTGTGAGGCTCTAAATCACTTTGTCATTTCAAAAAGCCCAGAGGGCCTGCACCTGTGACTGCGAACGAGAGGACATCTGTAGCCTTATTTACAAAACATCCTTCAGACAGCTCCATCACAGCCAGCCCAGGCCAAGCAGCAGACTAGTATCTGCATATGGAGGAAAAGCTCTACTGTAATGTCGGCGGCCTACAGGTGGCACCTTCTGCCAGGCAGTAAAAGGAAATCAAATAGCTGATGAACGTCACAGTGAGTGAGGAAGGCAAGTTCTTTAAGCAGCCTTCCTGGGATCTGGGCACCTTAACAGGCCCCATCCTGACTCGGGGGTCTGCATCAGCGAGCTACCAGTCCGAACACTTGCTGGATCGCAGTGTCACTGTCTATGGCATGCTTTGTGTGCCAGCTGCCAGTCAGAAATGGTGAGTGTGCCAGGAACAGGTGTGGTGGCCAGCAGTCATTGTGCACCAGCTGATTGTTGCAACAGAAGAATGGAGAGCTTGTGTTTGATCTGCTTATTGTTTTAATGAATAGAAGAAAATGGGTGGTACTGGAGTGTGGTGGTTAGACTATTCAAATATCATGCCAAGTCTTTGTCTGGGCACAGTTTTCATGTTCTGAATGAGTTTATTATTTTTTTTTTCTATTCCAGTTTTCCTTCTACTTTAACAAAAAACGTGTACCGTAGATTTTATATGAGCCTCATGTACGTGTGAGCATGGGGGCATGAGTGGGCACTATGACGGATTGCCACTCTCTCTGTCTTGTGCCCTGTGCTGCTGCAGTACAAGATAATTATGTGTTGCCTTTTTATATGATTTTTTATTTCTATATAATTTCTGATCTTACTTGAAAATTCAGTTTATTTTTACTTTTCCTTTATAATGTATTTTTAGTTTCACTTCAAAGGCATTCCCATTTTATTTATATACCAGTTTTAGTTTCTGTAATTATGTGTGGAAAAAGAGATATTATGCAATTTAGCGTTGTGTCACAAACCCAGAGAACTGTAGCCTTAATGGGTTTGGAGTTGACATTTGTAGGCTGTTAGTCGAAGCCTACAGGTGTGTCCTGTTAAACAAACAAACAAAAATAAAACAAGATACTCAATGCTTAGATTATTTGATCATTTGTGCTGAACAAAAGTGTACTCTCAAGGTTGGTGCCTTTCATCCTTTTTGTTTTTTTTTGCCCAGAAACAGGTTGCAAGCCAATTGGTGATCACTCTGGCGTTTTTGCTCACACTGTGCATCCTGACATTTGACACTTTCAATGTTGTATTCAAAAAAACTGCCACGCTGGCCTTTGTCATTTGATCTCTGCTGCCGTGTCAGTCATGAAAAGTTTATTGTGCCTCCTGCAGACTTGAAAAATTATCAGGCACAAGACAAGAACAATTCCTGGACAGGATGCCAGCCCATTGCAGCAATACACACACACACAGATACACAGTAGAGGCCAAAAGTTTGGACACACCTCCTCATTCAATGTGTTTTCTTTATTTTCATGACCATTTACATTGGTAGATTCTCACTGAAGGCATCAAAAATATGAACACATGTGGAGTTATGTACTTAACAAAAAAGGTGAAATAACTGAAAACATGTTTTATATTCTAGTTTCTTCAAAATAGCCACCCTTTGCTCTGATTACTGTTTTGCACACTCTTGGCATTCTCTCGATGAGCTTCAACAGGTAGTCACCTGAAATGGTTTTATTTTTAAGCAGTAATGTGTTTGCATGTGTTTCGGGCCAACGTTTGTGAACGTCTTTATGAATTCTACTTTGTATGGCAAGCCAAATTAACATTTAGAGATATCTCAAAATAAATTTAAGCTATCTTAAAATGTAATTTACTTGTTAAGATATCTGAAACTCGCTTTGAGATATCTTAAAATAATTTCCTTTACATTTTAAGATATCTGCAATACATTTTGAGATATCTCAAATGTATTTCAAGATATCTCAAATACAGTTTCAGATATCTCAAAATAATTGTGTCTGCATTTCAAGATATCTCAAATGAATTTTCAGATATCTTAAATTGACCTTTCATGCATTTTAAGATATCTTAAATGCATTTCAAGATATCTCAAAATCATTTCCTGTAAAATTGCCTATTATTTCAATGGGACTATTTGTTTATTATAAGATATCTTAAAATGTATTTGAGATATCTGAAAATGGACAGGAAGCTGTTTTAAGATATCTGGAAATGTATTTGAGATATCTTAAATTGTATTGTAGATATCTGAAAATGCTATTGAGATATCTTGAAATAATTGAGTGTCCTTTTAAAGATATCTTAAAATGCATTTTAGATATCTTGAAATACAATTTGAGATATCTTGAAATACATTGTTAGATATCTGAAATGGAGCAGAGACCCATTTTAAGATATCATGAAATTAATTTTAGATATCTAAAAATGTATTTCAGATATCTGAAAAAAAGGAATTTCAAGATATCTTGAATGCTTTTTAAGATATCTAAATTATATTTCGAGATATCTCAAAATAACTTCCTTCTCATTTTAAGATATCCCAAATTCATTTTGAGATATCTGAAATGCATTTTCAGATATCTTAAAATGACTTCCTGCACATTTCAAGATATCTCAAATACATTTCAAGATATCTTAAAATAACTTCCTGTGTATTTCAAGATATCTCAAATTCATTTTGAGATATCTCGAAATACACAGGAAGTCCCATTGAAAGAATAGGAAATGTTACAGGAAGTGATTTTGAGATATCTCAAAATGTATTTGAGATATCTTAAAATGCACAGGAACGTATTTCAAGATATCTCGAATTGCATTAAAGATATCTTAAAATGCATTTCAGATATTTCAAAATGTACAGCATATCATTTCAAGATATCTTGAAATCTATTTAAGATATCATAAAATGCTTTTTAGATATCTTAAAATAGATGCATTTTTAGATATCTGTAAGTCAAATCTGAGATATCTAAAATGCATTTCCAGATATCTTAAAATCCATTTTGAGATATCTCTAAATGTTAATTCGGCTTGCCATAACTTTGTCTTTTACTCTTTTGTCTTTTAATTCTGAGCCCAATTGGACCTGCTTTTTTTTCAATTCCACTTGTTCCGGGCTAATTACCTTATTTTCTGAATTTGCACCTAGATTATTCTTTTCTTTTTTGCATTTTTTTTCACTCCAATGCTTTTGAGTCTCTTTTCTCCACGCTGCTTGTTTCTAGACTTAGTCGTCGACATTTCATCTGTGACGTATTGTCCTTATACGCATTATCTGCGGTGAGAGCCCTGGATGTGTGTGTGCTCAAAGTCAAAACACGACTGAGTGTGTTCCTCCCCGTGCTGTTATTTGGTTGTAAGTAGGGCGTGTCTTGCAAGACTCTCATGTTCTACGTCATCGCGAGACGGTCCTGGGTCAATTTCTTGGCACAAAGTCTCATGTTTAAGGTCCCCGCGAGACGCTCCGTGGCCAATCTCTTTAGTCTCCTGGGTCTTTTAAGTGTGAAGATCACGTCTCGTCTCCCTAGTGTTTCTGTCCAGATATTTTTTTCTCTTGTTTAAGTTTCTCTTTTTTTTTTATAATAGAGATATTAATACATACATACATATACAGTACGGTATATCCACTGTAGCTGTGTTTATCGAAAATTACTAAAGTTCAGCAGCTCCAGCTTAGAAATGAGATTCAACAAAAGCCTGACGCAGTGAAATGATTCCACAGACAAAATATCTTTGTTTTTAAAAGTTGTAGTTTAAATTCAAAGTAAAACAGTTCACACAAAAAAGTAAAAAATAAAATAGCAAAAATTAGAAAAGTTCTAGTTTAAGAGAAGGTCTGTTCAAAGCTTATAAATCTTGTTAAATTTCTAATCGTTACAAATCACTTCTAACGTTTCTGAAGCGTATCAAACGGCAGAGGGACCTGCTCTAAATGACAACTGACTCAATTAACACACCGTATCTTAGTTATAGCAGGAAGGTTCTATCTTATATTAACTTACAGGGAGTAAAATGGTATTGTCTATGACTATGAAAGAAATTGATATTCTATTTAAATTAAGCAAACACTAATACGGGTTTAACTCAGAGCTTTAACTTTCTAAGATTGGCTCTTAAATCCACCATAGTTAAAGGATAAGTGTCTGTGTATCTGTATGTCTGTCCAGCTTCTATGTCTCTGTCATTCCAACAGAGGGCACAACACAAACATTTGTAGCAATCAAATAAAATGCATTTCATTTGTCATGTTAGTGATGCCTGCGGTGGGCTGGCACCCTGCCTGGGGTTTGTTTCCTGCCTTGCGCCCTGTGTTGGCTGGGATTGGCTCCCGCAGACCCACATGTCCCTGTAGTTAGGATATAGCGGGTTGGATAATGGATGGATGGATGGATGGATGTTAGTGATGCATCATGTATTGGAAAGAAAAGTGCAGTGCAAAATACAATCCAAAAGATTCTACAGGGTTAGTGCAAATTTGTCAACATGTCTTAGACATTTCATTCAGCTTGAATGTACTGTATATATAGATATATATTGTCACAAACGTGCGCATGGGAGGCAGCTAAAGGGCTTGAGTAAGGGCAATTCCGAGTTGTGCCGGGATATGGCAGAGTGCACTGACTCTTTTTCTCCCTTGCCTGCAGACCATTCACCGGAGATCCCACCTGGCACTTCTGGGACCGAGCCTATGGAAGGAGACCTTGCTGGTTCCCGCCCCTGTGATGTCACGTCCAGGCTCGAACCTATGGCTGAAGACCTTCCTGAGCCCGCCCCCTTTGATCTCACTTCCCATCTCCCCCTTTAAAAGCCTCCACCTTTTCCCTATTCTCTCAGTTCTGTTTTGGACTTGTGCACATCAGTGCTGTATTCATTTGAGCAACTTTGCAGTCAAGAAATCATTTATACAGGTGGCTGCCCCAACCTTTCTATGACTCAGAGTGGAGTTTATGACAATAATATATATATATATATATATATATATATATATATATATATATATATATATATATATATATATATATATATATATATATATATACAGTGGGATGCAAAAGTTTGGGCAACCTTTTTACGATAAAAAATGTCAGTTAAATATATCGTATAGGAGACACACACAGTGATATTTGAGAAGTGAAATGAAGTTTATTGGATTTACAGAAAGTGTGCAATAATTGTTCAAACAAAATCAGGCAGGTGCATAAATTTGGGCACCACAAAAGAAATGAAATCAATATTTAGTAGATCCACCTTTTGCAGAAATTACAGCCTCTAAACGCTTCCTGTAGGTTCCAATGAGAGTCTGGATTGTGGTTGAAGGTATTTTGGACCATTCCTCTTTACAAAACATCTCTAGTTCATTCAGGTTTGATGGCTTCCGAGCATGGACAGCTCTCTTTAACTCACACCACAGATTTTCAATTATATTCAGGTCTGGGGACTGAGATGGCCATTCCAGAACGTTGTACTTGTTCCTCTGCATGAATGCCTTAGTGGATTTTGAGCAGTGTTTTGGGTCGTTGTCTTGTTGAAAGATCCAGCCCGGCAGCTTCAGCTTTGTCACTGATTCCTGAACATTGGTCTCCAGAATCTGCTGATACTGAGTGGAATCCATGCGTCCCTCAACTTTGACAAGATTCCCAGTCCCTGCACTGGCCACACAGCCCCACAGCATGATGGAACCACCACCATATTTTACTGTAGGTAGCAGGTGTTTTTCTTGGAATGCTGTGTTTTTTTCCTCCATGCATAACGCCCCTTGTTATGCCCAAATAACTCAATTTTAGTTTCATCAGTCCACAGCACCTTATTCCAAAATGAAGCTGGCTTGTCCAAATGTGCTTGAGCATACCTCAAGCGGCTCTGTTTGTGCTGTGGGCGGAGAAAAGGCTTCCTCTGCATCACTCGCATACAGCATCTCCTTGTGTAAAGTGCACCGAATGGTTGAACGATGCACAGTGACTCCATCTGCTGCAAGATGATGTTGTAGGTCTTTGGTGCTGGTCTGTGGGTTGACTCTGACTGTTCTCACCATTCATCGCTTCTGTCTATCTGAAATCTTTCTTGGTCTGCCACTTCAGCCTTAACTTGAACTGAGCCTGTGGTCTTCCATTTCCTCAATATGTTCCTAACTGTGGAAACAGACAGCTTAAATCTCTGGGACAGCTTTTTGTATCCTTCCCCTAAACAATGATGGTGAACAATCTTTGTCTTCAGGTCATTTGAGAATTGTTTTGTGACCCCATGTTGCTACTCTTCAGAGAAAATTAAAGGAGGAGGGAAACTTACAATTGACCCCTTAAATACTCTTTCTCATTATAGGATTCACCTGTGTATGTAGGTCAGGGGTCACTGAGCTTACCAAGCCAATTTGAGTTCCAATAATTAGTTCTAAAAGTTTTGGAATCAATAAAATGACAACGGTGCCCAAATTTATGCACCTGCCTGATTTTGTTTGAACAATTATTGCACACTTTCTGTAAATCCAATAAACTTCATTTCACTTCTCAAATATCACTGTGTGTGCCTCCTATATGATATATTTAACTGACTTTTTATTGTAACAACCAACAATTTATACAGGAAAATAATGACTATTAACAAGGTTGCCCAAACTTTTGCATCCCACTGTATGTATATATATATATATATATATATATATATATATATATATATATATATATATATATATATATATATATATATATATATATATATATATATATATATATCCATCCATCCATCCATCCATTTTCCAACCCGTTGAATCCAACACAGGGTCACGGGGTCTGCTGGAGGCAATCCCAGCCAACACAGGGCACAAGGCAGGAACCAATCCTGAGCAGGGTGCCAACCCACGCAGTATATATATTTTTATATATATATATATATATATATATATATATATATATATATATATATATATATATATATATATATATATATATATATATATATATATAAATAAAACCATGCAGCCCCAAATCCAAGCCACAGTAAAGCACCACGTTATTAGAATAAAATAAAGGTTTTCTATTCTTAACAGACACTTCTCCGCAATCCTTTCTTTAGTAATCAGCCACAAGGCAACACAAAACAATACATCTTTCAATTCTTCCTCCTTCTGTCCTTTACTGAATTCTGCTCTCTTTTATGCAGGACCCAGGAATGCTTCTGGTGCTGCGTCATGTCTTCCACTGAACACTTCCAGGCCATAAGGAAAACGGGGAGGTCCTCCACCAACAGTGTCCACTGTTGTTACGCAGGAACTCTGACAGGGCTGCATTTCCGTACTCCACATTCCAAGCAGCCCTGCAGGTGTCCCAGCTGAGTTCCTATGAGAGGACCACTGCCACCTAGCATATGGGCGATGGAATTGCTCCTGACTCCCTGCTATTGCTGGTCCTTCCATTATTTGATACTGGTTGGACACAAAGTTATTTGTTTGTCCTGCTGGCCAATCCATCTGTTGTTCCTGTGTGGCATCCCATTTGGGTATGAAATCACCCCCTTTCCTGGCCGGGAAGCCCATCCTCCTATTTATATATATACAGTATAAGCAATCAATGTTGATCTCAGAATTAGCATTTGCAGTACACCATGCAATACTTATGTCTTTGTTATATGCCATTTGATAGGAGATTCAAAAAAACAATGTTAATGTTTGTGTTGCACCATTTGTTGGAATGACAGAGACATTTAAACAGGACAGAAACAGCTACACAGAAAGGCACTTATCCTTTTATTAAGGTGTATATAATAATAATTGTACATTTTATTTATATAGCACCTTTCCCATGCTCAAGGATCTATCTATCTATCTATATACTGTACATATATATGTAGATATATAGATATATATATATAGATATAGATACTTATTTGATATACAGTATATATATGTAAATATGTATGTGTATATCTCTCTATTATAAAAAAAAAATCTTGCTACAATACGTGATCTTTTGAAGAGAGACACTTTCACGTCCTGCAAAATGGACAAGTCATACTTACAACCTTTGGAAGCAAGTCCCGTGATACACATGCAGATCAAGTTAGAGATAATAGAAGTAGGAAAATTCAAAAGTCTCAAAAAAATGAAAGTAAAGAGCACATTAGCGGAAACAAATGGAAAATATTACTCGGTTTAATAACGGAACAGCAAAAAGAGATTGCATGGTGTTTGAGGATGTCTGGGAACAAGAAGGTGCTGTACAGGCTTTTAAACGATCGCAGCGCCGCACGTAATGCAAATCACGCAGCACGGTATGAACAGCAAATCAGCAGCTGATTGAGCAAAGTTAAAAAAAACAACTGTAATTTGTTTCCCATTGCATCACCATTTAAAAGGGGGTTTCGGAGGAGCGACTGCATCTCCTTTGAGTGTGTTCAGCCCCCCTCTTCACAACATCATGTAGTGCTTGTGTTGGGGGGGATTCGGGCTGGTTGACAAGCAAAGCAAGCAGGGGTTGAAGCCCCCTAGTGTGTATATATACTGTGTGTATACTATATATATATATATATATACACACATCTAAAGGATTATTAGGAACACCTGTTCAATTTCTCATTAATGCAATTATCTAATCAACCAATCACATGGCAGTTGCTTCAATACATTTGGGGGTGTGGTCCTGGTCAAGACAATCTCCTGAACTCCAAACTGAATGTCAGAATGGGAAAGAAAGGTGATTTAAGCAATTTTGAGCGTGGCATGGTTGTTGGTGCCAGACGGGCCGGTCTGAGTATTTCACAATCTGCTCAGTTACTGGGATTTTCACGCACAGCCATTTCTAGGGTTTACAAAGAATGGTGTGAAAAGGGAAAAACATCCAGTATGCGGCAATCCTGTGGGCAAAAATGCCTTGTTGATGCTAGAGGTCAAAGGAGAATGGGCCGACTGATTCAAGCTGATAGAAGAGCAACTTTGACTGAAATAACCACTCGTTACAACCGAGGTATGCAGCAAAGCATTTGTGAAGCCACAACACGCACAACCTTGAGGCAGATGGGCTACAACAGCAGAAGACCCCACCGGGTACCACTCATCTCCACGGGCTACCTGAGCATTGTTTCTGACCATGTCCATCCCTTCATGACCACCATGTGCCCATCCTCTGATGGCTACTTCCAGTAGGATAATGCACCATGTCACAAAGTTCGAATCATTTCAAATTGGTTTCTTGAACATGACAATGAGTTCACTGAACTAAAATGGCCCCCACAGTCACCAGATCTCAACCCAATAGAGCATCTTTGGGATGTGGTGGAACGGGAGCTTCGTGCCCTGGATGTGCATCCCACAAATCTCCATCAACTGTAAGATGCTATCCTATCAATATGGGCCAACATTTCTAAAGAAAGCTTTCAGCACCTTGTTGAATCAATGCCACGTAGAATTAAGGCAGTTTTGAAGGCGAAAGGGAGTCAAACACCGTATTAGTATGGTGTTCCTAATAATCCTTTAGGTGAGTGTATATATATCAGTAGCAGTTCAAGGTTTGTATCACGTTATTGTTAAACAGCCTCTTTATAGCAAAACTGATTAGTCAACAACAACATCCTCCTCATTTACAGTATGTAGACCTTGTGAATCTCCCTGTCAGTGCATCCAGGAATGGTTTTATTTTCAAAAACAGCTTCACCTGTGCGAACTGAGAGGTGAATTGTTGTCAATAAAATGCTGAATCTGACAGAAAAACTCTTGATTTTCTCTCCATAAGGTAAATGTTTGCTGACCAGCATATTTTAACTTCAAGATTTTAAATTGCACTTTGAAATACAAATGCAACGAAAACCAGCAGCGTGTTAAAATGGACGCCAGCAGACATGTGCAGCCTGGAATATGGCTTAGGGTGTGCTTCTGTATCAGTTGCTGTGCACATACTGTATGTTGAGCCGAGTCCCAAATACAGATGCCGTCATTTCTGAACAAAGTGAAACTCTGTATCTGCCCCTTATGTTGTGAGCCCTGGAGCTCAGCGGAAGTCGTCCGGCACTCTTGTTACACCAGGCACATTCAGAAGTTGCTTCATAATTCAGCTTGCTATGCTTCATAACACCAGGGGGGTATTTTCCGTACGTCGCTTAAATCATCCGAGATCAGATGCGTCATCTTGGATGAGTCAATGCCAGTGAAGCTCATCCGGGATAAATCAGTTTTTCAAACGCAGCCGTGTCGTAGATTAGTCTATAGCTGGATCTAATCATCCGAGATGATTGCGCGCGCCCGCTCTGAGTGAAAAGCCCATATATATTGAGTCTAGAAAACATGATCAGCAAGTCTTTGACAGGCTGTAACAAAATGACGAAAGAACGGGAACATTTTTTTTCACATAAGCGGAGCGGGACCTTTTATTCGAAGGATATGAAGAATTTCAAGATTTAATATACACAAGGATTAACACTGCAAAAGCAGCCCAAATCTGAAAAGACGGCTGGCAAAAAGTGGCCGAAAAATGAATGCGTAAATAGCGTGCATTGTACTTACTGGGGTGGCATGGTGGCGCAGTAGTAACGCTGCTGCCTCGCAGTTCGGAGACCTGGGTTCACTTCCCGGGTCCTCCCTGCGTGGAGTTTGCATGTTCTCCCCGTGTCTGCATGGGTTTCCTCCCAAAGACATGTGGATTGGTGATTCTAAATTGGCCTTGGGGTGTTTGTGTGTGTCCTGTGGTGGGTTGGCACCCTGCCCAGGATTGGTTCCTGCCTTGTGCCCTTTGTTGGCTGGGATTGGCTCCAGCAGACCCCAGTGACCCTGTGTTCGGATTCAGCGTGTTGGAAAATGGTTGGTTGTACTTACTGAATGCAGTGTTTCATTTCCTGTGTGTCAGATTAATTAGTATTTAATATGTCATAATTCCAGATCAAACGTGAGAACAAGGAGGACATGGGAACAGGTTAAAGTGAAGTACAAGAATATACTTCAAACTGGTAAATATTGGTATGTAACTATTTAAAGAATTGTTGACATAAAGAATCGTATATAATATAAAAAACATGAATTCTAAAGCTAATAAGAAGGCAGACAAGTAAAAAACAGGTGGAGGTTCCATATACCGCTCTTTTTTTTTGTTGGGTCAGTTGTAGGAAATGTCATATCCCTAGAACCCATGTCTGACCAACGAGATATTGACGAAGGTCAAATATTTGATGAAGACACTGTGTCTAATTATTCATCAGGAGGAGAGGTACATTTTCCAAATAATGTTTGATCAAACTCCACTCTGATCAGTCCCATGTGCCCCAATCACATTTGGAAATCCTGGGTAATGAGAATGTTAGGCTGATTGTGAGATTCTTTATGGAGCTGCGGGTGTTTTCGCCTGTGTATTACCTACCTGCAGTGGCATGAAACGCCTCTTGTATTGTCTGCACACGCAGGTGTCCAGGAAACACAACGAAAACCCGAAGGAAATATTTCAGAGCCAAACAGACTTTACAAATTGCCTGGCAAACTGCACTTTTAGATAGATTTTCTGCATCGCCTACAGTATAAAAAAAAGTGCCGCTTACAAAAAACCACAAAGCAATACATACTGTCTGTGTGGTTGTGAGAGCCCGACTTCACCTAGTTTGACTTCTAATATAAGGTGCTAATAAATCTTTGAGGTACAATATTCCCCCTCGGCTGAAGCAGTATTTTTTGAAAAGAATTTCCTCCAGGAGCAATAAAGGATCTTGCCAATCGCGCAAAACGCTCTCTATATGAAATTCTCTTCTTATGATTTGTGCACCGAAATTAATTGGTCGATCATTCATGAACGGTGAAGCCATGACTAAATGAATTCCATGCACGGACACTGATTAAGTGTGTGAGCTGATCCTTGTTTACATAGAACAAACCTGCTCGGAGAAGGTTTGAGGAATTGGATGTGCTGCTATAACAACACATCCAGCAAGAGTTTCAAAAAACAGAAAGATGCAGGATCAGGCCAGATCGTCAACAATTACATCCGGCTAAACGAGTAATCCACGTACGAAAAATACCCCCGAGGAGTAGAATTCCAGTCTAATGATGGGAATGTTTCTTTGAAAACAGACAACAAATATTTATTCATGTATTTTGATTAATGAGATCAGAGCTGTTGCAGCCCACATTATCCCATGCATAAGTCTAGTTGTGGCAAAAAATGAAAACATTTATTTGTAAATTATTATTTTATCTCAGTCTTTATTGGTTTCTTTAGTTTTAGTTTTTCATTTTGGTTTTATTCATTGTTTTATTTCAGTCTACAAAAACACTTTTTATTAATATTTAAGCTTTCGTTAATGATAATAGACATGTTGCCATAAGCTGCAGCCTTCCACAGATCTGAGTTGATTGTGTGGATCTGAAACTGTTACACCGTACTCGGCACACAAGATGTTTCACAGACGTGAGGAGACCATTCAGTCCATCAAGTTTGTTTCATTAGCTAACAGAACCAGATTGTCGTGGTTCTTGGCTTATCTCATGTTTGATGACTGCAGCACCCTCCGGATAAGGTGGGGCCTTCAAACAGTTGCCACCACGTGACATCACCATTTCTTTTAAAAATGCCTATAAAGTTGGTAAGTTTAGCACCTGGAATTTTCCTCTCATCCATCCCTTATGCAGGCCTTCATGCCGTATTTTGGGCTTCAGAATGGACCAAACGTTCTCAGTCAGGTACAGGTCAGCGTCGTACCCACACTCTCTATAATCTGTAATCTGGGCAGAATGTGGTTTGGCAGAAAAAGATGGCAGCATATGTTGCTCCAGAATTTCCCTCCCAGATGTGCAAGTTATCCCCTGACCCCACCACACGCTTTCTGGCTGTACTCCGCGATGGAGAGCGCAAGATCATGCTGAACATTATAGCGCCTCTCTTCTGTGTTCTAGGGGTCAGGAAAGTGCATAAGGGGCCAGCGTCCAAGTGGGTAGCCACTGTCACCTGTCACCAGCCCATGTAATGAGGTGATGGCTGTTACAATGAATAGTTCAAGTTATATGAAACACTGAGGGGTCAGCCTTACCAACAAGGCAGACAACATGTACAGCACCATCATGTCTTGTCAAAGCTACTTTGCCTCAAAATAAATGAATCCTGGGTTGGCCCAGGCCATGGAGACATGATGGCTGTCAGTCTCACCTGGGCATCACAGATGACTTGTGCACTAATGGAATGCTAGATGCCCTTACTGCGATACGAGTGCTGTCAACTACTGGTATTACATCGGAAGACATTTTATGTTGGCAAAACTGTGTTATGCTTTATGTGTGTGCACCCACACCAAACGGAAAGTGGATATCGCACCCTACCAGTCAGTTAATGGCTTCGAGCACAGCAGGCGTGACGGAGTGAAGCTTGACTTACATATTCCCGACCTGTCGGCCACTTCTCGAAGAAATGACAACAATTAGGTGATATAAATGCCCGAAAAACTGAAAACGTTCTTTAGTGCAAATACGCAGCATTGGCCCTCATTAAGGAAACTAAAATGCAGCCTGATATTCAACACTTTTGAGATGTAATATGATTGCCACGTCAACACAGACTGCAATAACAGCTCAGTGTTAAGATTTATTGTGCAGTCGAGACGTCATTTAGCTGTCTGGCTGCGTTTCCCTGCTTCATTAAAGGTGTTGTCACTTCCCAGTTTCTCTGAAACGTTGCATTTGGATGGGGCAGAGTTGCCATTAATATACACGCTTTCCCTTCATGTTTTCTTTAATAAATTCTCACGCTTGTGTGAGAAGTGGCATACACATATTTCAAGTGTCAAAGTGGAACCATAAATCCCAGGCAAAGGAACCCTTAGAGAAACAATTTGTCACCGGGGACCACAGACGCACAAAAAGGACACACAAGTCTGATTTGAACCTCTAAAGGACGACGTGCCCTCTATACACTGAAGGCAGCATAGGACGTTCATGGTGAAACTCGGATTTAAGGTGAACTCTTTATTGTTTGACCACCACTGGTGGGTCAGGCAGCCAAGGGAAGGCATTGTGGCCATTTCGAGATTTAGCAGTGTCCCACCTCGAGAGTTTGTTCTGTGAATTGTGACAAAAAAGCTAAATTCTGGTTGCAAACTTTCATTTAGAGCTCCTGAGAAATTTTCAATTTCCTGCAGGTAGAACAGTTCACGAGTGGCAAGTGGCGTATGTGTGGTGGCAAGCCAAGCTTCCCTCCTCGCCCATTTTGCTCCATCATGGACTGCTGAACAGTTAGTCGCAGATTATCGCGCTTTGAGTCATGAACTGTTTTGTCTCTACTGTCATCGTTAAAGAGAGGCGCAGTCCATCCTGGCCACCCCAAACACAATTACACACATACAGAGTCCTGGGTTCACATCCAGGACTTTTCTTTACAATAACACCAACAGACCCTCTCTTTGCTCCTTCTGTTTTTCTAAACTTCTCCCAGTGGAGTGTCGTCCAGCTCCTCTCCCCGCTCCGACTCTCTGAGCCAATGGGTGGGATCTCTTTATACTACGGGCCCAGGAATACTTCCAGTGCTTAACCAAATGCTCCAGGAAGCACTTCTGGGCCCGACAGAGCTACAGTGGTCCTTGTAATGTTGTTATCCAACAGCTCCCACAGAACCTGACTGGGCAGACCGATAGGACTGCAACTGCCATGCTGCCCTGCTGGCATCCATAATGGGGCTTGCCAGGTGGGATGCTGCCACCTAATGTAAAGGGGGTTGCTCTGTCTATAGCCGTCAGTTGCCCACAGTGCTGTCCTTCCTGTTGTTCAGTGTTTGTTAGAACGTAGTCACTGTAATGTCCTTCCACACCCGGGTCCTGGAAATGACATAAGTGAGGGGCAGTGGGGTCCACACTGGCCCGGGTGCCGTGTCGTCCCTCACAGAGTGCAGTGTCTACTTTGGTGCGTTCCTGTCAAGCAGCTTAGCATCGTACCACGTTGGCCACGTGTGTCATATGCTCTGAGTGGAGTTTGTTTGTGCTAAGGTTAGGTGTGCCCTGTACAGGCCTGGCATGCCATACAGAAGTTTATCCCGCTTTAGGCTAATGTATATCAAATATTTGCTCTTTAAACAAAATGGAAAATGTTTCCTTATCTTAACAACTAAACCCAATTGTAATTTTAATATCATGTCATTTTAAACCCTCTTAACTCAATGGAAGGATTCAGAGGGTCAGAGCCAATCCTAGTAGCACTGGACACAAGGCAGGAAACCGCACACGACTGTTGTATTATATTTTGAAATTATTTTTTATCAATACCATGTTCAGTAAAAAAAAGAGTCTGAATTAACATAGGCTGCCCTAATTCATGGTTTTTATATGAAATGCAAGTAGAAGGACATAATAAAAGAATAGTTGCATGAAATATATAAATGTGTTCTTCAGTTCGAACGTTTAAAAATCTAAATATTCTCGATTCATTTCTTCACCCTCTGACAGAGGGCCACAGAGGCCTAGTAAAGTATCAAAAATCAAAAAAAGCATTATGTTTGTAAATGCTGACCTTGAAAGATGCCTGTAATAGACAAGGGGCACCACTGAGCCCCCAAATCCCAGACACACCCCACTAAACAGTCCCAGTGTAAAATAAAGCTTTTTTTGTACCAAAATGCCTTCTTTCCAAACCAATTCCACAATCCTTCAATAAACAGTCCTCCCTTTCTGCCTTCTCACTCCACAGAGGAGTCTGGGCTTTTATATCAGACCCAGGAGCCTAGTGGAAGCACTTCCGGGTCAGATGGAAGTCTCCTGAAGCTGGGAGTCCCTCTCCCTGCAGCACCCCTGGGATTGTCCCTCAGGACTACAACTCCCATATATCCCTGCAGGTGACCTTACTGGGTCCACATCAGTGGGGCACTGCCATCTATTATGGTGGGGGGGACGGGGGGACTGCTCTTGATACACCATCTCCCTCATTCCTTCCATTCATCTTTTCATTTGAGCCGGATATCAATTCAGCCTCATCCCGGCTGGGTTATTCGTCCTTCAGTTCTGTCCTTTCATTATGGCATCCCGGCTGGGAAAGGGTCTCGTATGGCACTCACACACCGCACATGCTTATGGTTACAATTTGTTATGTTAACCTTCAGGGAGTGGCTCTTAGTGGGCTAGGACCGCAGATAAAGAATCAAATATCCAAAATATTATCACGTCCGTGATCTTCAATGTTGAAATAGTATAAAATGACACACTCCACGTGCCTATACAGTATTACTGATCTCCATTGTTTTATGAAGTTTTTTGAAAAGAATTAAACCCTTGTATCCCATTAGGGGGTCAATCCCTGAAATGCACCACAACGAGCCCTTTTGATCATTTTAGCTAATGTCGTTATTGCTTTACTCTTTACCATAAAGGTGAAACTCCCTGTACAAAGTATGGTCAAAAATTACCTAAAACGTTTTTCAAGTCTAGGAAGCCAAAAACCTCAACATCTTGGCATCGAATGATATATCATATATCATATCGGTGAGTCAGGAACTGCCAGGACCTAATAAAAATCTGAGGTGATTTCAAAGCATTCATAAGTGAATAAAATAAACGAAAAAGAAGAAACCTCAGTAGTAGTGGTGTGGCCTACGCGTTGCAGTGGCCCATTTACCTTAATCTTGTACCTACGAGTAACAAAACACCCCTGGAACAAAGAAATGGCCAAGCCAGCAGTGTTGAGACTGGAAGCGATCAGAGATGTGGAGAGAGCCGGCGGGACGACACATAAAAGAGCGAGCTGCATTCTCAGAATGAGCTTCTCCTCAACGTTGTGCACAATGTCTGCTTCTGTTGATTTGGTCTTCTCTTCTCTTCTCATCTCTTCTCTTCCTAATAAAGCTTTCTCAGTTTGAACTGAGCAGACCTTCTGGCATGAGGAGGGACACGCAGCTACAGAACACCCACTAGGGTACTGGGTGGCAGTCTGGTTTATTGGTAAAACTCATTTTTGGTTTTCACCTTCAAGCCCGTCTTCAGACATTAAGAGCCTTTTGGCAGTGGGGTGTCCCGACCTTGAGCGTCCCCTTATGGGGCTTTCTGACTTTAATAAAAACTCGAGAGCAGCCAGACCTGCACTGTGGGGTGTGTCATGGGGCTGCTTTTCTCCTGTCTGGAATTAGGCCCATCACCCTGAGGGAAGGAAGAATAATTGCTACTGTACTTCATAGATTTTTAAAGAAGAAAAAAAAAAAACTAGATAATTTATGGTCAGCCATGGTTTAAAAAAGGTGTATGGGAAAGTGACAAGTGAGCATTCAAAAAACTCTCCTTTTTATTTGATAGTGAGGCCTAGAGTTAAAGCAGAGTCTGTTTGGAAGCCATTTGCAGGAGGTCTTGCTCTCTTTGTCCAGTACAGTTACCGTCAAGGACAAGCTCTTCAGATGACCACACAGCATGTCCCACTATCTGTCAGAAAGGGTTAAGTAAAGCAGAACAAAAGCATATCTGTTGATTTTTGTATAGCGCTCCTTACTGAGGATAGGCACAGAGTGCTTACACATATTTAATACTACTATGTGCTAATATGATTATGTTTAGTTTTTAATTTTTACTAGGAAATAGGTGGTCCTCTGGTTCTCTCAAGATTGAGGGTCCCGCTCCACTAAATGTGCTTACCACTCAGTTGATGCAGATGATCTTTTCTCTGTCGCGCCATCAACTGCTGCAATTTGCTTCACGCTCAGAAGATGTCGCTGCTCTTCTTTTTCTTCCTGCAATGTATTTTCTCAACCAGTTTGTGTTTGCAGTTGACCATAAGAAACACATGAAGTCCAATAACTTCACATCTAATGCTTCATCAGTGTGTATCACGTCCGAGACCGAGATCAAGGTTCTAGCATCAGTGGTGCAACTGTAATCACGTGATAGACAGACACAACCCTCAGCATTCTATTCACTTTGCATATAAAATAAAAGTTTTTTTGGGGTTGCAGAATTCATTTCCATCATTATTTTTTGATTTAAGCTTGATTTCTAGTAGCTGATTTGTATTTACATCTTTTGTTGATGCTGTCCTGGTTTCTGTTTTGTGGTTGCTATGGAAATGGCAACATACTGGGTGATGTGTGTTGCCATTACCATGGCAACATAAAACACGGGTGTCAAACTCCAGTCCTGGAGAGCCACAGTGGCTGCAGGTTTTCATTCTCACCATCTTCTTCATTAGTGACCAGTTTTTGCCACTAATTAACTTCTTTTGCCCTAATTTTCTTGTCTCAGACCCCTTTGCTGTTTTTTTTTCCTTAATTAGCAGCCAAAAAATAATAAGAAACAAAATGAGCCACCACATGACTAGCAAACTGTGACCATCATACAATATCTGAAAATAAAGAAAGGTGAAGGTCTCAGTAAGGCTGATCTCTCAGCTCACCAAAACATCTTTGGAAATGTCTGCTGTGGAGAAAGTGATTGGGGTGAAATTGGCTGGAGTTTGAAATCCCAGTTTAGCCGGTCATCTTTTGGCTCGTTTCAAATCTCATTTCTTTTAATGAAGAACGGAATAAATTCAGGACCGAATCCTTAAAAACAGGGCTATTAAAATGAAAAGGAGTTAATTAGCAGTAAAAACTGGTCACTGATTAGGAAAAGCATTAGAATGAAAACCTGCAGCCACTGCAGCCCACCAGGCCCGGAGTTTGACAGCCCTGCCATAAAAGATCACCCCGGCTATTCTGGGTCATCCAAGATTCAGATAACGACAGTGAACTTTACGTGTGCTTTTGATTTTCTCGATTCTTCTAGAGTGGAATTCTACTACACTTTAGGGTTTTGTTTTTGATTTGGCAAGTAGTTAAGTTAGAACTGGTGGTTCCAAACTCGGCTGGTCCTTTTACTTTCCAACTGCTGGGCAGAACAAACACACTACTGGTAAACTATGAAACCCTAGAATAGTTATATCCATAACACAGAAGTTACATTTGACAGTTGAACAAAACAAATTCCGAAGATTAAATAAACAGAAATTGCCATTGTAATTCCATTAATGCTGTAACTGAGATATGGCCAGTTGATAGCAGAGGAGAGGAAAACAAAATCAAGTTTTCAAAATGGCAAAAAGGCCCCCAAACATAAACTACAAAGCAGCCCTGGGACTTTACTAACCTGCCCAGAAGAGGTTTACCTTAACTTCAGCCAGAGCAGGCCCCAAACGTGAGGAGCTGACAATTCTGTCAAAAAAGTGGGAGGATAAGCAAACAACACCTGGTTTGTGAACAAAAAGAGCAATAATGGATCATTATAAATTAGAGATTTATTAGCAAAAATACAGACTTCTGCAAAAATGTTCAACATAACAGAAAAAAGGGCAAAAGACTGGCCTAATAGGCAACCCATAGGAAACAAATCTCAATACACAATCCATAGGTGCCGTGAGCTCTGAGCCCCAAGCTCTAAAAAATCCCAATGCATGTAGTCCCAAACACTTCCAATAAAGCCCACTAGAGGGGGTATCAACATCAGACTCCAGCTAGTAATAAGGGCAGGCACAACATCTTTATAAATTAAAAGATTTATTCTTCACCCAAACTATTCCAAACCAAATGAAGCAGCGTGGAGCACAAAGTCAAAATGGAATTGCCAGTAACATAGCTAATGCAGAATCTAAATTGAGGAGTCAAAAAACAGCAGGAGGATCAAATAACCCAAATATACCAAAGGGACGAGCACAACAAAACACAAAATATTACGTATTCACAATAAAGTGGCGCCGACTGCCGGAGACCTGTCAGATACTGTATATATGGTGGTGACTAGCCACAAGACACATGAAATATGACAAAGGCAGCTTACATACAGAGATAAAACCAAAAATAAAGAATGAGGCACATAATCAACATAAATTAACGAATTAAAAATGAACAAAGGAGATTTAAAACATGAACTTGAACTCCACCCCAGACTCAACGTTAGGCAAAATCCAAGAAAAATGGGCAAGGATTTCACAAAAAACAATAAAATCAAACAGAAATAGAATCATTCACAGACCTCCACAACAAATTACATGATCTCCTGCTCCTGAGCCTTCTCATGATGGAGGACTTAGCTTATTCTATGGTTCTCTGTGTGAAGAAGAACTTCCTAAAGTTTGTGTGAAATTTAGCCTTGCTGTATGTCACCATCTGTATGTGTGGACCGACACTGCAGAACACGAATGAAGGTTTAGGCTGATTTGCCTTTCTACAGGGTGTAAATACCACTCTTCAGAGCAACCAAGTTCACTATGTGTGATGGAAACAGGGGAGCCCCAAACCCCAACCTGAACACACAGAGAGTCCCAGGTTCAAATAATGGATGTTTTTTTGAATACAATACCTCCAAAATGTTGCAGCACAAAGTTCAAGTTATCTCTCTCTCTCTCTCTTCAATATCTCTCCTTTCCTCTCACCATCACACTGCCCCCCTCCTCCAGTCAAGTGTTGCTCCAAGTCTTCCCAGCTCTGACTCGCCTGGATAAGGGAGTGCGGTCCCTTTTATTGAGGACCCGGGAGTACTTCTGGTGCGTTGGCCACTGTTCAATGGAAGTACTTCCGGGTCATAGGAAAGTCCCATATTCTGGGGAGTGCATCTCCTTGCAGCACCCACTTACCCCAGCAGAGCTGTTGATTCCCAAATGGGCGCCGGTATGGAGGGCTGCTGCCATCTAGCGCCTGTGGATAATAAACTTCTCCCAGTGACAGTCCTACCCTGTCTCCTTCTTCTGTTGTGCCCAGGGAAGGTATGAAGTCCAGGTCTGACCGGGATGCCTAACCCTTTTATTTATAATTAGGGTGTTATAATTTGGACAACGTGTGGTTTTTCCCAGCTTGGGGGCTAGTTTCAGATCATCATGTGCAGTAACAGAGAAGAAGCATTCAGCACATGCAGCAAGGCATGACATAGGTCAAAAAAACAACTCAGTGCTGCTCACCTGGCCTGACTGCATAGATGAACCAACGGAGTCCATAAATTGACTGGGTGCTGAAGGCTTAGCTTGAACCACTAAGGCTCTAAAATGCCTAACCACCAAGTGAACTAGGCTGGCCAAAAAAAAAAAGGAAGGACTATAGTCCTGTAATGACTGTGCCACCCATATAGATTAACTGGATGAAGCATCAGCTCAAGGAGACTGAAAACAACTGTATGGCTAAGCTGAATAATAGCGTATAAAAGGTTATCCTCTTCATCACTGGGATTTTCTATTTAGCTATCAGAAATCTAAGAACCAAAACAACCGTGATGAACCATTTGAGCATCATGAGGGCGGCCTGTCTTCCTGCGCTCTACACAGGCATTCGTTTTGTGTATGCATGTCAACAAATGTGAAAGGAAAGCCTGTGAGAAAGGAAGTGTCAGGGTCTGGAATGTGAGAGTCACTTAGGGCTGATTTACCTCACCTTTATCTCTGGAACGCAGAGGCAGAGGACTGAGATGGATTAGTCATTCATCAGCGAGGTACAAAATAAATGGGTCATGTGACCTTTTTATTTGTGGAGGCCAGCCTGAAATACAGGAGAGGAAAGAAAAATCCTGATCTTGCTTCATTGATTTACTGCTCAGTGTGCATCTGAACAATAAGCTCATAATGGCTGCCATCCTCTGTCTCCCAGAAGAACATATCCATGCTCGTTGACCACTTCTAAAGTGAGCCTGTCTTACATGGCCATCTCTCAGTGCGTTCAGTGCGTTCTTTGGGGTAACTACTCAGAGAAATTAATCTGTTACAAATGGGGAATTAGTTAAACTAGTTAGTTTACCTTCACATTGTACCATTTAGAAAGTACAAGGATGAAAACCACATCTTCATCTTCTTCTTTCGGCTGCTCCTGTTAGAGGTTGCCACAGTGGATCATCTTCCATATCTTTCTGCATCTTGTTCTGTTACAACGATCACCTGCTTTTCCTCTCTCACCACATCCATAAACCTTCGCTTAGGCCTTCCTCTTTTCCTCTTACCTGGCAGCTCCTTAGCATTCTTCTCCCAATATACCCAGCATCTCTCCTCTGCACATGACCAAACCAACACAATCTCGCGTATCTGACTTTGTCTCCCAACCGTCCCACCAGTGCTGTCCCTCTAATGTCCTCATTTCTAATCCTATCCATCCTCGTCACACCCAGTGCAAATCTTAGCATCTGTAACTCTGCCACCTCCAGCTCTGTCTCCTGCTTTCTGGTCAGTGCCACCGTCTCCAACCCATATAACATAGCTGGTCTCACTACTGTCCTGTAGACCTTCCCTTTCACTCTTGCTGATACTCGTCTGTCACAAATCACTCCTGACACTCTTCTCCACCCATTCCACCCCACCGGCACTCTCTTCTTCACCTCTCTTCCACAATCCCCATTACTCTGTACTGTTGATCCCAAGTATTTAAACTCATCCATCTTCACCAACTCTACTCCCTGCATCCTCACCATTCCTCTGACCTCACTCTTGTTCACACACATGTATTCTGTCTTGTTCCTATTGACCTTCATTCCTCTCCTCTCCAGAGCATCTCCACCTCTCCAGAGTCTCCTCATCCTGCTCCCTACTCTCGCTACAGATCACAATGTCATCAGCAAACATCATAGTCCATGGGGACTCCTGTCTAATCTTGTCTGTCAACCTGTCCATCACCATTGCAAATAAGAAAGGGCTCAGAGCCGGTCCCTGATGTAATCCACAGCTATTCTCAGTATTTTAATAAGGAGGAAATCACCATTAACTATGAACATGAACTGAACAGTAGTGTCTATCAATGAAATATGGCAAAGCGTTTATCACAGCGAATTTGCTGGGTTTACTGGTGACCTCTTTTGTCATAACTTTCCCTGAGAAATTTGCTGTGTCACTAGCTCAGACAACCTTTACCTTTTTCCAAGCACCTCATGATGCCTTGAAAGGCCATGGATTTGTGCTACCTGCCCAATGTGCGTCACACATGTGTAGAACTTTCACCCTAAGCACACCAGCAGGTTGCCGGTTTGAATCCTGTAAACACCAGAAGAGACTCTACTTTGTTGGGCCCTTGAGCAGGGCTCTTAACCTGCATTTGCTCCGTCCTGGGTATGACGTTAATCTGCACCCAATCCTGCAGACAGGTCCTCCATCTAGTAGTGATACCATTGGGAGTGGTGGCAGGATTGGCACTCCAGCCAATGTAAAAAACATCACACTGTTCCAGTGTGGTGCTGAGCTGTCACCCGTTGCACTTGGGTCCCAATCCAGGTGGGTCATCATACTGTGTGTGCTTGTGCAAGCACCTGACCTCTGAATAACGTATGGCGCATATGTGCATGTGTGATGTCACTACCTGACCTGCGCTACATATTATTCTCGGTTATACTGTACGTTGTTTAAGCTTGCTTTTGTGTGTTACTAAATTTCATTGTGCACGTCTATGCAGTTAGGATATAGCGGGTTGGATAAAGAATGGATGGATGTCTATGCAATTTATTCTGGGCTTTAATTTATTAACTTGCTTCTTTGCAAGTGTCTACACTCTGAATTTCATTTTTGATTCTGAAAAGATGCATTCACATGAAGAACCTTTATTTAGATCCATCCATTATCCAACCTGCTATATCCTAACTACAGGATCACGGGGGTCTGCTGGAGCCAATCCCAGACAACACAGGGTGCAAGGCAGGAAACAAACTCCGGGCAGGGCGCCAGCCCACCGCAGGGCACGCACACATACACACCAAGCGACAATTTAGGATCGCCAATGCACCTAACCTGCATGTCTTTGGACTGTGAGAGGAAACCAGAGTACCCAGAGGAAACCCACGCAGACACGGGGAGAACATGCAAACGTCACGTAGGGAGGACCAGGGAAGTGAACCTGGGTCTCCTACTTGCGAGGCAGCTGCGCTACCCACTGTGCCACCATGCCGCCCATCCATAAAAGATCCATATAGTAAATAAGAGTGAATAGATGTCAACAGATCTATGAAATACCACACGATTTTAAAAGGATTCTTGCTGCATACAACAACACAGGCTAAGGCCTGCTATGTAATCTAAAATCCTTTAAAGATTTTAGTTTGGTTTTTTTTCTACATATAAGAAAGTTTTGTTAGGAAGGCAAGATGATTCGCTGTGGCGACCCCTAACAGGAGCAGGCAAAAGAAGAGGAAGAAAGAAGAAGATATAAGAAAGTTTTTCAAAGCACAAGAACCAACTTCATATGCAGAGATCCCTTCGCAAAATGGAATTGAGCTTTGTTAAGAAAGAGCTCTATGATGAACCACCCAATCACAAAATGCCATTAAAGAACCGCTATTTTTAAAAGTGCACGCTGACTGTTTGTAAAGCACATTGCTGTCTTCTTTAAACAAAAATGAAGTTCTCTCCATTTAACAAATTCTTTCATTAGATTGCAAAACCGAACGATTGTTAAACTCAAAATGTTTATTAACAAAGAAAAAGTGAGTCACAGTACACTTCTACTGTTAGACAAACTGTCTTACAATAAAACATACACACCTCTCATACACAGAGAGAGGAAGAGCAGGCGCTAATAAAGCATGTTGTCGCACCTACCACATGACAAGCCACATCAAGATCCCCGATTAGGACCCGAGTGTAGCCATGCAACGGGTGACACCTCAGCACCACACTGAAGAAGAGGGTGAGGTTTTTTTATGGTGGCTGGAGTACCAATTCTGCCCCCAACCCTCCAAGTTTTCCCTGCAGGTTGGAGTGCCTACATGCAGGGCTGGGTGCAGATTAACGTCATACCCAGGACGGAGCAATTGCAGCTTAAGGGCCTTGCTCAAGTCACTTCTGGTGTTTACAGATCTGACAGAGTTGTAAAGTTCAATGTTCTCCATGAGCATGTGACAATGGTGTGGTATGGGTGAGCAGTGCAGATTGGGCAGAGGACACAGATTGGGTCGACATCCTCTCCTGCTTGAATGTTTTGTGAAACAGATTATGTGCCCTTCAAAAAGTTTACACCATTTATATACTGTTTGCTTACAAAAATCTGTGGAATACAAGGAGCGAAATTCAATTCAAGTCAGTAATCGTAATGTGATTACAAGAATTAAAACTGTAATGCATTACACTACTTCATTACTGGGAAATGTACTCAGAGGACATTAACGTGTTATTATGTATTGTAGTGGGCTCCTGACCAGGTTGGTGGGTTGACATCAATAACATGGATGGACAGGGGGAGAATGTCTATCAGGACATAGTAGGGCAATCTGGGTATTTTGGTCCCAAAGTATAACCCTGCCATAGGTGCTGCCAGGGGGCGCTGCTCAGAATAACTATTTGGACCAGAGTCTGCATGAGCAGGAGGCGCTTCCTCAGGGTCACCTTTCTTCAGTCAGGGTCTTCAGTAGGAGCTGGTGGGCAAGCCTGAGGAGGAGTGCAGTGGTACAGAAGTGAAGCAAGAGGAAGACAGAAAAAAAAGGAAGACAGAATAGAAAGACTTTATGTTGTTTTGTACAGACCCGAGTGCAAGGAAAAGCCTGCGGCAGGTACATGTGCTATTATAGTGGTGTCTGAGGGAAAAACTTGGGGGTTTGTGGCAGAAATGGCACTACAGCCACCATAAAAAAAAAAAACTCACACTGTTCCACTCCACCTGAACTAGTGTGGTGCTGAGGTGTCACCCTTTGCATGGCTGCACTCGGGTCCTAATCTGAATCCTGACTTGGTTTGTGGTGTGGTGGGTGCAGCAATGCACTGTATCAGTGTGTGCTCCTAACCTCTCTCTCTCTCTCTGAGGGGTTAGGTGCGTCCCCTGGTGGCCACAGTATCATGTTACTTACAAGCTTGGTGGCCAATGGGGTAAAGAGACAGCAACACGCATGTCGTCATTGGAGACCAACGGCTTGCGTCCTTCAGTTTGTCACCCCCTGTTCAAGGGTGCAAACTCCAGCTTAGCCACCTGTAGTTCAAGGTCAGCCATCTCTGATATCCCAGACTCCAGTCAGCCTCCTTAACTCCGAGCATCCTTTCCAATGGGTAACATGTGTCATAAAGAATGTCTTGGAGGCTCAGACATTTCTATTTTTTTTGGAGGACTGTTTCAGTTCCTAAACTGGCACATGTTGACAGACAAGCTCTTAGAACGGATCCCTAGTGTGCCTCCCATTAATAAGACGAGAGAGAGTGGGAAGAAGTTCCAAAACCAATAAGGGGAAAAAGCGACCTGACGCAGCTGGCAGTCCTCACATGCTGCAGCATGTCTTGGGTGCGGACCGGGTTTCATGTTGGGCCTCCAAGCCAGGAGGGGCTGGTGCTGGGAGTCATTCAGCTGACCACATTTAAAGTGGCATCCCGCGTGAAACAGCTGTCTGAGCCATGTAATTTACTAATGCAGCTGTGTACGCCATGCCAAAGGTGTCGATGAGCGCTCTGCGTGTCTGCACAAGTCTCCTGACGACTCGAGACAACTCCAAAACTGAAAGCCATTAGAAGTGCTGTGAGGTCATAAAACTGTAAAATACAGGCACACGTCTGTTTGTTCTTCTTTTATTAGAGAGAACTCAGTTAGGGAGGGCAAAGAATCACGTGAATTGACTCAGATGTTACATAAGCACTGGGTGTGGTGGGAGTGTAGGGCTGGGTTGTAAGACTTGGCACAGAACATCTGGATCAAGGTCAGGGTGGATGCTGCAGGGAACAAGGTGGGCCAAGCTTGGAAAGATCAAGCGTTACCACTTCGCCCCTAAACTCCTTCCAGTTTGAAAAGTGAGGCAACACTCCAATACAGAAGATGGCGGAGGTTTATCTCTTTATTTAGACGGTAAAGCGCCAGTGTGTTCAAGACTCACCCACCCTGGGGGCTAATTTATCACTGTCACTGAAGTCCAGTAAAACGTCCCCACAGAGAGAGTAGTATGAGTCACATGGCTGCAGGCTCCTCCAGGTAAGGAGGGCAGGGTCAGTGCACACACACGCACACACACACACACAAACACACACGAGATCATGAGATTTTACCATGTGAACATAAATCACGTTCTCAGCCTTGCAAGGCCCCACCCTGCTGTCGAAAGGAGGAGACAAGAAACAGTTCAATGTTGTGAAATCCGCACCCTGCTCGCCAGACTTGGGTTTAAAGGCATAAAACTCATAAAAGCAGCCGCATTACTCACTCCTAGGTGGACAGGGAGTATCGATGACGAAGAGACAGAGTGACAGTGTTTGCTCAGCAAGGCTGAAGTTCCAGACAGTTGAGTCAATGTCCTCCTCAGCATTGTCTCAATTTGCTGGTAGCATCGGGTGCAAGTCCAGAGTCAGGAAACCAGTCCATTGTAGGGCTCACTTATTTAAAGTGTCCAGTTCAGAGTACCTTTAGAAAAGTTCTTGGAGACATGGGGGGGACCTTTCTGACGGTCAACCAGGCCTGAATTTCAATCCAAGACTCTGGAAACATGAGGGAGCAACCCCTTCAGCACCACGCCATTCCTTTGTAATCGGGTTGTGTTATTTATAACTGGTCCTTTTTTTCATAGGAACTGTGTGTCAGAAATGGTCATGTGTGGGGTACCTCAGGGAACTGTCCTGACTCCCATCCTGTTTACCCTCTACACAAGATGTCCAGTACAATACCGGCACTTGACATCTACAGAAATTCTCAGATGACTCCTCCATCATAGGCTACATTAATAAAGGAGACGAGTCGGAGTACCAGAGATTTGTGAAGGACGTCGTCTTGTGGTGCACGAAGAACCAACTGCAACTCAACATAAGCAAGATGACAAAAGAGCTGGTGGTGGACTTCAGTGTGCCAAAGGTGCCTCTGAGACCAGTCGGCATTGGGGCGCGGACGTGAAAGTGATGGCTAAGCTACAAGTACCTGGCAGCAAACTGAAGTGGTCTTACAACACAGTGGCCTGAGCTGAGCTCACATCTTTTGATGTACACAGCAAGCTGCAGGAGATGTTTCACCAGTCCATAGTAGCCAGTGTATTGTTATACACTGTGACCTCCTGGAGAAGCAGCTGTAATTCAAAAGATGCACAAAGCCTAAACAAACTTATCATAAACTTGAAGCTGTTGTAGAACAGAGGATAGTGGCAATGGATGATATCATGGAAAATCCCTTCCATTGCTTGCAGGAGGGCGCTGTCTTGGAGCACTTTTAGCCTCAGGCTCATTCCGTCCAAGAAACACCTCTAGGGATCTTTCCTGCCCATGGCATATACAGTTTATATAAGGTGACATGACATTGTGAAGTTTTGGGGTCTTCCTGGGATCCCAGCTGCAATTTTCTAGCTGCATAGGTAATAATGTAACAAAAAAGGAAGAGCTGGTCGTTGCTGTGTTTTTAGGCTGTTTACTTTGGCGCTCCTGCTATCTGATGCAGCTTCAATAGTCGCAAACCTGGAACTGAACACCAGCTTCCATCCAATGTGGTGTTTATATGGACCTAGTGCCGGAGGAAGCGGACTTCCAGAGACATGTAGAGGTCCAGTACTCCTCACTGGAGTCCTGTTCCACACCTGAGCTAGAAGAGGAAGAGCAGTTAGCACATGTGCTGCCTCACAACTCTTCCTGGCTACGTCATTCTGCTCTGAACCCCCAATACACTCACCCACCAGGAGACACCGCAGACACAGTAATACCAAACACAACTCTGGGATAAATAAAAGATATTTACAAAATCAATAATCACCCATGGAAAGATCAATTATAATACACAATACAAATCAAATGAGGCAGTGAGCCCTCATTTATAGTTGACCTGGGAACTGCTTCCAGCTTCCTGTCTCAGTTCTTTGAAGCAGTTCCGGGTCATACACAAACTAGGGGACTCCTTTCCTGCTGGCACACTCTGACAGTCGACAAAGACCCCCACAGGACTGCATCATTAGACTTCAACTCACATGCCACCTTGTAGAGGTCCTTAAGTGGTCCAGCCTTGAGGAACACTGCCACCTGTTGTGTGGGAGGAATGAGCTGCTCCTGGTGGGCTTCTTTGCCTGCCTACTCCTTCCATTATGGCCTCCTGACTAGGTATGAATCCTTCCTTTATCCTATATCTATATACACACACACTAGGAGGGCAAGCCCCCCGGCGCCTTCGGTGCCCAACCCCCAGCTGCAGCTAGAATATTTGTAACATCTGTAAATATACAAAAGAAAAATGATTATTTATTCGAGTCAAAATCACATAATTCTATAAATATGTAAAAGAAAAATGAATTATTATTTAACAGAGTAAAAAATCATGAAATGAGAATAAAATATTTACTCTCTTACCGATTGGAGTATTTCCATTAAGCTAAGGTCCACTATACTCGATAAGTATTTTATAAGAGACTAAATAAACGATCCATTAGTTTTAACTGACATTCTTATAAACCAAGACTTTCTTGATATTTTAGTTTATAATTTAAAAATGGAATAAGAATCTGAAGATCTAAGAACATCACATTAAAGTTCGATAAATTCTGAAAAGAATGATACCAAACATATATACGTAGGTTTTAAAATAAGCCAAAAACAAAAAACGTGACATGAAAACATCACATAAAATCGTTGCACTTTTGGGCTTAAGATTTTATACATACAGAGTAGATGTGTATATATATATGTATATATATATATATATATATATATATATATATATATATATATATATATATATATATATATGTATGTATATAAGTGTGTGTGTGCATGTCATAGCTTCATCTCCATGAACTGTCCACCCTGGGATTACAGGAGACATCCCTGACAGAGAAGCTGTCATCTCCAAGCATTTCAGGGCCGCTCCTCTTCTCATTGCTGAAAGGAAATGGAAGTGGACATGCCCAAGAAAGGAGAGTCTAAGAAGGTCCTCAAGGATATCTTAGGACCACCCCTTACTGTTACGCCCTGAAGAGAGATATAGAAGATCACAGGTGAAGGTGGATAACTTCTTTACTTGACCTTAGCCACAGGACAGGAACTTTTCCTGAGGATTATCTCCAGGCACCCTTGAAGAACAGAAGTCAGAGGGGTCGAAAACCCTTTTACTTCTGTTATAAGATAAACAAGTCAGAAGGGCTGGACTGAAAGAAAAACAAAGCCTCACATTTTTTCTCGGTTTTCCGGTGTTCCCAGCGGTCACAGCACATTGACACAGAGTGAGACAGTATGAGGCAGAGAGAGATCTGAGTCACCAGCTTGATTGCCTACTTTACGCCCCACATTGGTTTTCTAGTCTGTTTACCTTTGGACCCTGTGGCTGTTTTACAAACAGAATAAGAGTGATTATCCACCCTGATCAGCCCCCGGTGCAAACCGTCACAAAAATGCACTTTATATGACTTCCATACACACACGCCCAGGATTGCACGATAAATGAATGAATGGTAGATACAAAGGGCAGCCTGAAGTACTACTGGGGCTTCTTCTCAGCACATGCTGAGGTGCCTGGGTCATTTCTATGCTGGAATGCACCCTGAGTAGATTTTCCTGTGCTTGCTGACTTAATTATGGCTGCCCATGTGAGTGTACCTTAAGAGGGACCAGTGTCCTTCCCAGGCCTGGTTCCTGCCATGTTCTCATTATGGGAAATGGATGGATAGAAAGTAGATGTAATAAGCAATTTCTTTGATATGGAAAAAAATAGTAAGTTTATTATGACATGAAATTTGGAGCAGTGCCACCCAACCACTTTAGAAATTACAGCAAGTGTAACCAAATAATTTAGAGATTAAGAGCTCAGTAGTAACAGATAAAGTAAGCCACAGGAATAAATCATCACCATCTCATTAGCTCTGCCAAGTCAATTTACTCTGCAGCTGTTTTACTCCATTATAACATAAAGACCTGCACACCACTTATTTTGCTACATATAAATAAGGAGTGACATACAGGGACAGAAGGTCTTGCTGTGATCCTTCTTGGCTTGTCTCTCTTTGCAGTAGCAGGGATGGGTTTTGATCCACACCAGTACATACGGTATACACGTATATATGTGTGTATGTTTACTACCCATGTTAACAACAGTTAAGTGGTCAGTATTCTTGTACAGTGTGCACTTACTACGCATATGATAGTTGGGGGCAGCATTTTTGTGGCTCAAACTGTTCTTCTGTAAAACGTCTCTTTATGGACAAAGATATTGCTTGAAAAATATAACAAGTTTCACAAATGCATTGCCATCCTAGGGATCAAAATTCCGCACCGTCAATTTGTATGAAAGATCTGTCCACTTCTGATGATCATCATTTCGTTGAAATTTACACCCGCATACAAATGTTTTGCACTATTGTGTACACTTTTTTGCACACATATTTTCTCTATGATACGAGTTACAAAAGAGGAATATTAATACATAAAATCTTGCTACTTCCTTATAGTAGGTGATAGGGCTGCTTTAATTCCATCCATCCTTGCATCATCTAATCCATATTTCTGAACCCCATACCAATAAGAAATCAGGGACCAAACCTGTATGGGACATCAGTCCATGGTGGGACACTCTTTAGAGTAACCAATCACCATGTTAGCAAGATTAAAAGTAAATCAAGGACATTTCTTACAGCATTTAACAGACCATTTATATTGAAACAAGAAAATGTTTCTGTATGATTCATGCCAGCAGACCCCCATTACCCTGTAGTTAGGATATAGCGGGTTGGATAATGGATGGATGTCTGCATCCTACAAGGTGTAACTCCACATTCTGTACAGGTAGGCCATAATTTGAGAGCTTGGCATATCATTAACTTTTCTTGTGATCACAATGTGCAATTTCTGAATTCTGTATTTTTCCATTTCATTTAATTTTGAATCAACTGGGCGTCTCAGATTCCAATTATCTGCTTATTCATGCCGGTGCCCATCAGAGTTTTGTTACTTTGACTTTCATATCTCGGGTGAGCAGATTATATCGGGACCAGTACAGGACAGGGAGGTTGGTTTGTAGCTTGACTTTTATTGAGCAAATTATGCTTCTGTGGAAGGAAGCAAAATCTTTTTTGGCTGGGACCAGAAGATCAGAAGTTATATTTAGGTTTGCTACCAGAATCTGTTATCGAGGCCAAAATGATAACCAGAAATTATGGTTGAAAAACCGTTGACAAAGATCAGACCACTAGAGAAAGGCACTCGCTAACATAGACATAGAATTACTAGATGCCGCATGACCAGCAGCATCGTACGTTAACGTCATTGCCATATTGCGAGTGGCACTGCTGTGGAGTGAAGTAATGGATAAAGATGCCTCACGCATGTGCTGCTTGGGATTGTACAAACCGCTGTACGTTCCAAACCAGATCACAGGGATTACATTTCATAGGTAAGGCTGAACAATTGTTTTAGTTATATTTGTCCATTAGAAAATCCCATTTTATAATCTTAACTTTAGCTACACCAGGCTAAGCTAGCAAAGCTATGCATTTATGTGCTCAAGTGAACCTCCAGACAAAGTTTTGGCTAAACATATTTAGTCACTAACTATATAGATTGTTGTTGGCTGTTAACATTTCTCAAACTTTGAAGGTTTCCCAGAGAAATTCACCTCAGGAAGTAGTGGGAGGTAGCCCATAGACAGATTTTGAGAAAGCTGTCCTGTGATGTGTGCCGTGCTAGTTTGGTAACAGATGCTGTGCCGGCATCATATGATCATAGCTACCACTTGCTCACATTAAAAAACAAAGGAGGTCTGATGATTCCTTCTGAAGGGTACAGTCAAGGTGGTCAAAGCAGCTGAGCGTGTTATCCGACAGTCGACATTAGGGCAAGCTTTGATCAATCAGTTTGTTTAGGATGAGATTGGTTCAGATGATGTGTTTTTTCTCAAAGAGCACATTGAGGAAACACAGTTTGAAATTTACAACCATCATTTTATGCTCATGTCTTTAGTTGTGTCTGTCTTCCACTAACTAAGGCTGCACCATATTGCCAGACTAAATACTCTCAAATTACAGAATATGAGTGAGCGAGAGGAGTGTAAGTCTGGAGATCAGTGAGGTAGGGGGAGCTTTAAATGTTAAGAGCAGTATTTTGTATTGTATTCTGTAGTTATCAGGGAGCCAGTGAAGTTGAGAGAGAATCGGTGTAATATGTTCAGTGGATTTAGAACAACAGGTTATTATCCTGGCAGCAGAATTTTGAAGAAGTTATAAGCGATGGATACGTTTTTTTGGGATACCAGATAGAATAGCATTACAGTAATCTATACGTGAGGTGACTCGGGCATTAACCAATACTTCAGTACTGTGTTGCGTAAGAACAAGACAAAGTCTAGAAATGTTTCAGAGATGGAAGAAGGCAGTCCGAGAAATGTTACTTATATGGGATGAATTATTTAATAATTATTATCATTATTTAATAATTTCCATTATTAGTGTATAAATGGATATAAATAATTGCATTGAAACGATTCACCAAAATTTGTTGTATGTAAACGATACTGTTTTAGACGTTATTGTTTTTTCATCAGAAAACCCAGTGTCCACGTCTACCTGTATTAGTTTAAATGGCACTTTTTAGAGAAACACAGTGAATGCGGCGTCTGTCTATATATGTCTATGCTCGCTAACTCTCAGGATTGAATCCAATCTTGAATGACCTGGAAGTGTATCGCTGCGACCTTTACACTGTCACCTTGATGATGTCACACAACACACACTCCCAATTATCAAATCCCAATCAAATCCCAATTTGTTGCCCAATTAACTTTGGGCAACAAAACCATAGAAATGAAAAACAAAGTAGTTAAAAACTGGCAGAACTCAAAATTAATAATGGTGTTGCAGGAAGACGTTGAACATTTTTAAGAATGTTTAATACATTTTCAAGTGACAAAACTGAATTCTACATGTATCCGAAAGAAAGAAAAAAGTGAAAAAAGAATACAGGATAAGGTCAGAAAAAATGAAAAATAATTCAAATCGTGTGATTGCTCATGCCAACCACTTTCCTTGCTCCACCCTAATGATGGGGTATCTTGTAGTTCAGGGGTCCTGAATCACGGTCCTGGTGGGCCGCAGTGGTAGCAGGTTTCTGTTCCAACTCAGTTGCTTTATTAGAAAACACTCCTTGTCAATAACATCTTATTTAATATCATGGCTTGTTAGTGTTTTAACTCTGCAATGTCGGGCCATTCTTAAATCGTTGATTGTTTTTCCTTACTAATGATATCATCCAAATGATCTGAAGCCTAAAACAGATGAGAAATTTTCAGTTCCTCCCTCTCCCTTCAGTTTTCTTCTGAGAACTTTATTACACCAGACAGTTGGAAATGGAGACAATCAAGATGTAGAACTGAGGGTTCCTTTGTCATTTGCATCACAGTTAAACACTGTGAATGCAGCTGTTTAAGACTAAAATAAGTAGTTAACGGGTCAAAATCCTAACAAGTAAGACAATGTAAATGAAGCACAGCAATGTCACTTGAGCAATAAGTGCTTCATCAACAATAAATGACTTCTCTGGAAGCAAGTAAGTTGGAACAAAAACTTGCAGCCACTGTGGCCCTCCAGAACCGTGAGGACCCCTGTTGTAGTTTATAACCAAAGACAAACCTGGGTGGTAGAGAGAGCTGAAGTTCTTTATTAAGAAAGTGATATCAGTATCGAACTTCAGTGCAGTCCATCAACCAGATTCTTCAAAGTTTATTTCCAGTGGTGAATGAGTTAAACAATAAAATTAAAATTAGAAGAAAAAAACAATAACTCAAATTATTTCCATTCTTCCTTCAATAGGTTGTAGTTGAGAAAGCAAAAGGATTTCAAAATTAGACACACACACACATACAAATAAACCAACATCCAGCCCACCAGATTTACCGCCACTTTCATCGCTATGGGGTCATAACAGATACCATGCAGTCCCTTCAGGAGGACTTCGAGGCACCATTTGCTGACAACAGACACAAGGCAACAAGACAAAAAGACGACCTCTAGCGTCAGCTATTCCATTTTATCTGACCACAACAGTTTGCCCTCCAGTCCCCACTAATGCTTGTCCAGCCCCTTCCAATGACTTTACTCACCTTCATGTAAGTTATGGTACGCAAGTTCCTTTGATGGGCCGCTACAGTATATATCAAAACACCTCACACACACACACGCAGCACTTCAAGCGGTGAGCAGACCTGCTGTTTGTTCATGGTTCATTGATGACTGTAAATTGGCCCCCTGTGTTTAAGTGCTCTCTGAGAATGAGTGGTGCCCTCTCCCGGGTTGGTTTCTGCCTTGTGCCTCATGCTGCTGGGATAGGCCCCTGTACTGCTGAATAGGATGGGTTTGAGAATGCCATGTGTGGTATTACTTGTATCATGGTAGCCCCATATACAGTAAAACAAAGCCCAGATTGTAAGCAGCACTCTCTAGCTCCATACACTTTTAGCATGCTGAAACAGACACACACAGACATGGACATCTTTGAAAAATTTAATTTTTTCTGCTCACCACCAACATAAATCATAAATGAAACAGTTAATAAGATAGCTATAACAATAGCTATGCTGTTTACTCAGAATACTTGATATAAACATCTTGAAGTTTTTTGCATAACACAAGTCAGTTCATCACACAAAAGTAAACTAAACCTCCGTTTACGCCCCTCCACACACAATACATGCATACAAGGATTCATGTCTACTGCTACCTAAGCACCACAAGCTTCAGACACAGTGTTAAAAATAAAGCTGGGAACTAAAAAAAAAAAAAATGGTCATGTACTGTAAGTGCTTCTGTCACAGCTTAATGTGTGCAAAACCGGACCTCTCTGCCACACTCACACACACTCAGACATGGAGCAGAAAGAGCAGGCCTCTCGCTCCATAAATACACAGTTCAAGGGTTTTTTCCCATTTATTATGTAGAAGCCTCACAATTTGTGTACCACTACTTAAAGGCACTAAATTATTTTTATGCTCTATTCGTCTTTCTTAAAAAATACAGAATTGCAAAAATAATTCTTATTTAAAAACATGAGAAAAAATTAACATTCCAAAAGCAAGAAGAGTATTTTTATGATAGCTGTTCAAAAGGAAACTGGATCAAGTGGGAACATGTCCAGGTTTCATGGCTTTTGAATCAGCTATCCAGAAAAAGATGAAAAAAATAATGTTTGCAAATTGTTTAAACTACAAACACGACTGTGAAGACTTACAATTACTGAATTTTTCACTGAAATTTAAATAAATTTCAACTGCTGACCATAATGCAAGGCAGTTTTTTCAGCAGGTGGATGAACTAAAACACATTTGCCTAACATGAGTGGCCACCTCTAATGAGAAGCCAACTTTCTCTCAGAATGCCAATCCTGTTGTAGGTGAAACTCCAGTGTCTAAAGTTGCCAGTCCCACTGATGAAACACAAATATTTCGAGATACCTGCCTACATGCAGAACATCCTGCATTGTCCAGTGAAGCCAAACTTCTTTGTGATGATAGACATAGTGCATGCCACATTATCTCAAATCCAAGTCCACAGGTCTCACTGTGCTACTCATTGAGAAGCAGTCCCTCAGGTGTACCTCCTAGACTGGCCGTAGGTCCACAGTCACCATAGATTAGATAGAACTCTATTTGCCCCCAGGGGGGGAATTGGCTTTCTACAGAAGCTCTTAAAATATAAAAGGTGTTACTTGAATAATCCAAGATGATAATCCCAACAGAGGACAGTTAGTGCTGTATGATGCTCGTGTAAAGGAAAGATTGTCTCCAGCATAATGAAAGACCATTGTAATGTTGTTTTCAGCTTATCAAACCTCCCAAATGTAAGGCCACCTGGAAATTCTTAAAAATAGCACATCCTAGGCAGGCTCAATCAGTGATAGTGTCACGCTCCAGTTTATGCTGGTCTTCGCCAATTCATTAACAATCCTTACTCGTGTCATCATTTTGAGAACATTAAAAGGAGCTGTGCAATCTGAGACCTTCTGTTGTATTCTCTTCTGGAGAATTAATCTCACGGTCTTGTGAAGATATCTAATTCAGTCATTCCCATGGACTCAAAGAGGTGGAACACAGCTGATGTGGGACAACATGGGTTGCAATTTTGGAGGTTAATGTGACGTCTGAGTGGATGGAGCTTGTCATGGGTGGGTGGTAGAAAGAAAAACATATGAGTATATTTTTGGGTCCTTTTTCAAGGCAACCACAACACTGATATTTTCAAAAGGAAGGGCTTTGTGTTTGTTGAGTTTAATCTAAAAGATCACGTTTATGGAATCCTTTCTGTAAAAGAAGGAAAAAAAGGAAAATTAGAGAACCCTTGGACGAACCTCCAGTGTACCACATTCATAATGACTCTGTTCTAATTATTGCTCCTGATCACATCTGAAATGACTGGTGGGCTATACCTTCACACTTTCCTAACAAAACAATTTTTGGCTTCCCCAGAAAAGCACACTGTCACTTGTTGTGGACATCTGTTGCTCAAAAACCAGTGTTTGTTGTTTACGCTAAACTTCAATTCCATCACCAATTTGATGATACCCTTAAAACCCAACAACTTCAGTTTCTACAATTATGGTGTAAAAATGGCATTGCTTTGATTAATTGTAGCTTTTGATAACTTTTGGGGAAACTGTTTATTTTTCACACCATTTTTTGTTGGTAAAATGGCTCCAAATCATAATTTCCCTAACATTTATGTTACTTTAAAACACCATGTAGTCATGATGAAGACTAAGCTGAGGCCATACATTCTGCTGTCCTAACCATAAATGTAATTGAGAGAAGAGATGATCTACAGTAAGTGGATGAAATCTGATGCAATTCTAAGCAGGTACAGGTCATTCAGTGGTAATCATCTATTTACAAAGAGTGGAGGGAAAGATGACACACAGGCTGCAACTTCAGCAGAAGTGCTTCATATACAGGGGTCAGTGTCTGGTGAGCAACTGCAGTTAATATAAAGCCAAATCTTGGATTCAGGTTCAAAAGCTTGTAGAGTGAACAATGCCTGTCCATTTTATACTCCTGGCTGCACAGTTTCAGATGTAGAGGAAAGGTTTTGTGAATGGGAAGGCCATCTATGAGTGGTAAGTGTTGCCGCATACAGAAGAAATTATTTCACAGGAGCTAAATGATGTGCCATTTCTTTCAGATGAACATAGCATTACAGGATCATGGGCAGAGCAAGTTGTTCTGGATCAGGGACTAATGCAAACGTCAACAAGTCAAACACATGGGCGCCTGCTATTGCCTTACTCCCTCCCCCTACAACTTGCCTGACAGGGCTAGGTGAGCCTGCTTGGCTAGGGAATGCATGTCACAGGAGCCGCCTGCAAATTCCCTGTGTAAAAAGAGCCCTCAGGCTGAGGTGGAGCTGCCTCCATGGCAACCAAGGTCCTTCCTAGCAAACAGACAATACTGCTGAGGTGGGGGAGGACTAAAGGAGGTTCCTCATTTCACATAACAGGTTATGTTTTCCTGGCTTTCCAGAGAGCACGGAGGCTTAGCAGAGACAGGAAAGCAAAATATCACAAAATAATGTTTAAGTATATAACTGGTGGGTTTGTTATGAATATAAAGGCTACAGAATGGGTGGCATGACGGTACTAAGGTCAGGGCCTCTACTTCACGGCTCCAGGAGGTGGGGTTCAAATTCTGGCCCAGTCACTTCTCCAAGTGAGTTTTCCCCAGTGTCCTCCCACATCCTAAAGATGTACACAGAAGGTTGGAGGGTAGTTCTTAATTGGGCTTTTACAAATAGGTCTGACTGTTAAGTGCAAGTGTGCCCTATAACAGACTTGCATTCCTTGCAAAGTTTTCTTACCTGGTATTTAATAGTGCCGGATAACATCCAGCTCTCAGCAACCATGTCATGGAAAAAGTAGGTTCAGAAAATTTAAACATGAATAGTATTTTGAAGCATGCACTTGGGTGTATATACCTACTGCTCTTACACAGTTTTTTAAACTGTCCTACTGAGGAAATAAGACAGAAATATAAAATACACAAACGTGTTTACATGAAAAAAGTGAGGAATGTGGCACTGCCTTAGGATGCCATTTGACTACCATTGAGGGCACCATTTCAGTCTAAAATAAATCTGATTCTAGTTTTAAGTAGAAATATCTGGTTGCTGAGGTGCAAGAAGAGTTTATGATACAACTTTGAGAACAATGTTTTCTACAGTGCAGATGGACAGTCATGATGACAAAAGGAACAGGCCGTACCTGTAGAAACCACCAGCCAATTCTGAGTAGCAGCTGTCTTGGTGTGACAGACAGAGCAGAGCACATAGAGTATACCATACTACTTACCTTTTTTAAATCACGGTGCAGTTTGGTGTAGCGTAGCATGTTGGACAGGACTGTGTTGGCTGCATCTGCTGCCTTCTCTCTGCCAGGGCTAAAAACAAATAAGTTGTTTTCTAGTCAATTCATATGTTCTGTGTCGATGCTCAGACCCCAGCATAGGCTATTCCTTTACCATCACATCACCTCATTTCATCTTTTGTCATAGGCAAAAGGAGACCACACTCAGCACTAAAGATTAGTACCCGTTACAGGATTTTAATGTGATTTTTAGAAAAACATAGTTCCCAGTCCAAGAATGTGTGAAAAAGATGATCAGACTAGAGTGAAAGGATATTTTAGACTGAGTATTCTCCATTAGAACATCTGAACAATTTTGACAAGAACAGGTCATTCAGTCAAAAAATTCTTGTCAATCCTGTTTTAACTAATTTCTACAAAATTACATTAACTCAAATTTTGAAGGTTCATGTTGCCCTACTGTCTACCACACTACTTGGTAATTTATTCCATGTGTCTGTTTCTCTTTATGAAGAAAAAAATGTTTCCTTGTTTGTTCAAAATTTACCCATAGCAAGTTTCCATTTTTGAGCCCAATGTTCTTATAAAATAACAGTTTGAATACACCATACTAATTCACTACACAACTTTCAACAATTTTACTTCATCAACTCTTAATCTCAGTTAATTCAAACTGAAAAAGCTAAATTCCTCAGTCTTTCTTCATAGTTCATACTCCACAGTCCTGAAATTAGCTTAGGAATTTTTTTCCTCTCCACTACAATATTATGTCAACAAATCATAAGTAATTTTAAATTATACCCAAGATTTAACAGACCAAGTGGGTCACTTTCTTCACATTTCACAGTTAGTTAACTACCAGAGAATTCTGCTGATGCTTTAATTTACAGTATCAGCCATCTTCAGGTTTGAAGGCCTGCAGTTATTCTGAGGGCAACCCTGCTCCTTAGCACTGCTTCGGTATTGGGAATCTGTTGCAATGATCGTACCTGCTTTTGTTTCTCTTGATGTCTACCAGTTTATTCACACCATCAAAATATACAATATCACGGGCTGCCATCGAGGAATTGGCTACTAAATTGTTGAGTGTGGCACAGATATTCATGATGACATCAACAGATGGCTGATCCTGCCTGCTGTCATTTGGCAGCTTTGCAATGAGGTTATTCACCACCTTAGTAGCTGACAAAACAAACAAAAACAAATCAGAGTTAACCAGTGGGAGCAAACAGAATTAATTTCAATCACTGCTCACTGCTTAAGCAGAAACTGATCCCTGTCTTTAAATGTAACACCATGCTGCATTACACAGCTTGATTGTTAAGCTCTATATCACATCATTAAATTTCAAATTCTTCCAAGAGAGTATTCTCTAATCAACTGGCATCCCATTTTAGAGTTGGTTCTTGCCTAATGCTGTCAGATCAGGCTCTGGTTGCCTGTGGTTCTGTAATTAAATAAATAGGCTGTAAACTGAGAGAATATAAATATAAGACAAGCTCTATGAGATATGGTATAACAGTGTAAAGGCACTGTGTCATTTCAGGTATTTCTGCTGCAGCTGTGATTTTCTTAAGTGTGAGAAATTAGACAATTCTCTTGAAGGTGGTGAATTTCACACATTCAATATGAAAAGAGATGAAGGAATAAGACTCAATGAAGATTCCACTGGTCATGACTCATCCTAACCAGATTGCTCAGCCTTACCAAAGTCATCTTTGTTAGGAGCATGACGTGACAGATTCCTTAGGAAACCTGTCACAGATCGCAGTTCCTGCTCATTGTTAGTTCTCAGGCTATCTAGGACAGTTGGTAAGATCCTGTGCTGCTCCAAAGCTACTCGGCTCAGGACACCTGCCCACTGAAGACAAAAAAAAAATCATTAGAAAAATAAGGCTTGCAGTTTGTTTCTAGTGGGTGCAGTGTTTCAGTAAGTAACACCACCAAAAAAATTAAAGGAAAATCAAGTGACTCACAAAAACAATTTAAAAGGTAAATAAATACAAAACAAAAATACAAGACTCACCAGAAGTAGAACCAAACACATGTAGCGTTTTAATGAATATATGAAGATGTAACCAAATTCAATTTTGAAATACATATCAAAGCAAATATACAATGCGCAAAAATCACTGCACCTTCACTCTCCAGAAAAGGTTTTGTTTTGAAGAAAAACACAGAAAATCACTAAAACATTAGTCAGAGACATACAGTACATGACCAGCTGCATGTTGTCTGCCTTAACATGCAACTCTCATATCCCACAATAGTAAAAATCGTCTTAATGCAATTTGCTTTTCCTCAGTTATAGGGTTCCCGTCTTTCCGTTCAGTCTCAAATGTGGTGTCCCCGCCCCTCTATAACAGCAGCTCTGAAGAAGATGCTTTTGGATTTTGTTGTCTGAGAAGACTAAAATGAAGTTGAACTTTATTGAAGATAAGTCACATTTCATTTTCTGCTTTATTTACTGCCAAAAGACTATAAATCTATTTCTACTACTTAAAGTACAAAATGATGCTTTTTAAAAAAACTATTTATTAGTTTCATTTGTGCTAATCGTATCCCAGAACACAACAAAATAAACAGAAAACTGTTCATTACACAGACTGTATCATGCCCATACTGAATAACATATAAGATAGTAAGTAGTATTACCAACCCTCTTATCTCCAGCAGTGATGTTCTGCAGAGCTCCAGCAGCTGCTTCTCGAGTTGTGTTGTTGATCTCACATTTTTGTAGGAGCTTATTATAGATTTCAATAATGTTAGGGTGCCAGAGCCATTCCCTTCCTATGGGTTCCTTGCTTATCTCGGAGAATGTGTACAGATCTGTGCCTTGTTTCTGTTCAAAGTGGAAAAAAATCATTGTTGGATAAAGGAATTTCACAAACCATTGATTATTAGCTATATGGAATGCATCCCAAAATTCACTAAAGGTTAACTGACTTCATATATCTGATCAGTGGATCAGACTATGATATGTAATGTAAAAGGGATTCAGGGGAGCTGAACAGGCAGTAGTGTTTGTGTAAAGAAGGGATGCTTTTGAGAAACTTTGAGATATAAAGTTCATGGAACTGGTGCATGATGGTAGTTTGAAAGTAATAACACTGGTGATGGTATGTGACAGGCGATAGTACACTATCACTTCTGTTGATGGCTAAAATGTGCAAGTGGATGAGCATTATTAGAAGCTAGATTCATCTTTAGTGGAGCAAATCAGAAATCAAGTAGGCTCAGTTGAAGAATTGAGCTTGGTACTTGAACTGGTAAAATAAGCCCATAAAGCACAGAGAATTTATTAATTTAGGTATGTTTACAAGCCTTAAATTTTACGCCGTTTGGCTTGCTCTCTCTCTCAGGGGTGGGGATCGATCTGTTCTTAACTCAATTTTTCTTTTGTAAAACTTGATTGCTTTGTATGGATTGCAATAAAATTAATAAAAAGGAAAAAAAAAAAAAAGACTGGGCACAGCAGTCAAGGGGACTCTCATAAGGCTTACCTGCTTGGCTTTCTTGCTTTGGGGCGTAAAACAGCCAATGGTGTCACTTTTCTTTGAATTTCCTTCTTCACGCCTTGTTGGTCCGTCCAACTTCAATAAAACTGATGGTGGGAGCTCAGTGTAGAGGTTGAAGGAGAGGTTTCTTAGTATGCACACAACATTCTCCAATCCCTGTAAAACAGAAGTCATCACAACAATGATGCCCTGCTCTTGCATTCATTTGCAGTAATTTCACAAATAATTAACAGGCACCAAAGCACATATATAAAATTGAAGACATATGTGACAACAAGCCATCCTCTATCACCAGTCACCTTTTCCTCTGTCTTGCCGTTTTCCACTGAATCCTGCATGTATCTGATCAGTGAGTCCACCAGTTCTGAAGAATCTCGCATGCGGTTTCGTATGTTGTCACTCACTGAGCTCAGGTTTCTATTGTAACAGAAAACATTAATGATTCCAGTTGCCCTATGCCCAGCTCACAAAGCTGCTTTTAATTTTCTAATATTTAGAAATACTGCATTCACCCTCTCTGACATGACAAGATGTCTCATTCTTTTAATTATTGTTATATTTCTAGTGCCCTTATAAGCTGCTTAACTTTTGCTCACTTCCTCCCACAACTATCTTCTAAAAGCAGACAGTGTAGCCTAGGAACTAACAAAGTAGCCTTTAAAATATGAGACTGCTGGCTCAATTCCCATTTCCAAGTTACACTGTGACCTTGAGTAACTCACTTAACTTGTACGTGTTCTAACTATAATTTTACAAGTGTAAATGAAAAAGTAAAGGCAATTTAAAAATGATGCGTTAACCGCAACGGATAGAAGTTGACCAAGTACAACTTATTGGTAGTTTGAACATACACAGCACAGCACTCTGTCGTTTGGCTATTTGAAGGTCAAATGAACATGGACGTTCTGCTGCGGGACTGCACCATTGCTGAACAACACACCATAGTGACAATTCATTGGGCAGAGGGAGTGAAACCTACTGAAATTCACAAACAGATATTGACTTACAGATCAGTAATCTGTTTGGTTGCCCATGTTACACTCACTTTTCAGTACCCCAAGCCATCCTGCACTATGGCATGTACAGATTCATAGCTGATATTCAAATGTGCAGCAACAGCAGACAGAGTTGAATGAAGGCATTCAACATGTCGATGTGGGCTTGTATGTGTGATCTTGATGGTTGACCAGATCAAGCTTGTTCTTCCTGCTTTAAACCTTTCTGCACATTCAGAAACTTTTCATTGAGCCATGTGTTTTCAATTCTGAACTGAGACAATATGCTTCAATGAATTTCTGCAGGCTTTACTCCATCTGTGCAAAGAAATCTCACTACAATATGTTACTCAACAATGGTGCAATCCTGCAGAAAAGAGTCCATGTTGTTTTGACCTTGGCATCAACAACGATGTTGGCAGAGCATTGCGCTGTACATGTTTGAACTACCCATAACCATTGAAATTGTGTTGTACTGTGTCAACTTCTATCTGTTGTGGTTACCAAATAGTTTTTAAACTGGATTTACTTGTTCATTTACTAAATAAAATATACTATAGAGCTGTAAAATACCATGTAATAGTGTTTACTATAGGAAGGCAACATAAAAATAAACTTTGAAGGCATCTAATGCTGTTATTGCATAAAAAAAAGATCCTATGAAGTAATTTTTTAAAACAAGTTTATAGAGAAGTGAGTAAGTGGTCTGCGGCAGTGCACGTTTCCTTTTAAAAATAAGTGCAGCTCAGGTTTGGTGGGTGGAGGTATCTGCTGTGGCAATGCCATGTGACCCCAAAGTGTTTGATAGAGAAGTTGACTGATCACGCATTCATGTGCAAATGCACTCAGTTCAGCGGGTTTCCATGGGTCGTTAATGAAAGCAATAATATAAAGAGAGCCTGAGAAGTGCAATTCAGGGAAAGAAAAAGGGAGAAGAGAAAAAAGAAAGAAAAAGAATTGAGATTGATGAGAACATAAAAAATAAAGACTCCAGAGGTAACCTGTGAAGTGACAACGTGGCAAAGCAGTTAGGGGATACTCCACAAAGGAGAATCACTCATGCTGAAAAGCAGAGAACAGGGGTGATCATATGCTCCAAGAGGTCCTGCAAATGCCAAGGAATGGTTGCATGACAAGAGATTCTGGCTCAGCATATGGTTGTGGATGCCAACAAACAGGTGGTCTAGATGGGAATCTTTGTCTCTGCCCATATCTATCTGGGAGATGGGTGAATGGAGAGAGAGAGAGAGAGAGAGAAGAGACGAGTGAGGAGGGAGGGAGAGAAGGAGAGACAGAAAGAGCAGCAATGGGAAGAGGAGCTAAAAGACAGATTCTTACCGTGATTTTACCTTTGATATTACTGATCATTTATTGGCTTCAAATTCCTTAGTACATATCTGTGTTTTTATGTGTTTTTATCTGTGTTTTTGTGGAGCACCTGGAGCACTTCCAGGTGCGCTATAAAAAGGGCAATTTGTTTTTTATTGAAAGATTTTGCACTCCACCTTTTGGCTTTTAGGTTGGTGTCTTTGTTGGATTTTTTTGTTTGGAATAAAAAGCACAGAGCACTGTTGAGCACCTATATTGTTGTTGTGTGTCTTTATAGCACTAGTCTATCTTGACTATCGCTGTCTGGGTGTGAGGATAAATGATGCCTCTTATGGGCAACCCCAGGCATCACAAAGCTGTCAATACTTTTTTTTTTTTTACTTTCTTGCTTTGTGGTATGTGCAGTAGTTTGTGGTAGTTGTTAGCAGCCACTCCTAAATTTGCACCACTATTGGATAACTGCCTAGAATATACATTTTCAATGATGAGTGAATACAGATATCTAAAAAATATTAACAAGGATTTAAACACAAAAATAATGAGAAAAATAAACTGAACTGGAATGAACTGTAATCAAATATCCCAATACCTGAGACAGCCAGTGGTATTACAGAAGATTTCTGCTTCAGAGGCATTTTGACAAATCCTCCCTGTACTGTTCTGCGCAGTCAGAGGCTTTACAATATTTTTAGTGAGGTCACTGAGGGATGTAATAGCTAGTTTCTCTTTCAGATCTTCTTTTGAGGACAAATTCCACAAAATCCCTGTAGAAGCAAATGCAGTGGATCAATAACATAGACATTAGTCAGTTTACTTAAAAACTAAGTAAAAAAACGTAGGTGTAGCACCAGGGAAACTATCATTTCACTTCAGTCAATCCATATCTAAAGATAAACATGATAGGTAAGAGGCCATCATATAATATACACACAGGAAAGAGCTTTTGAATCTTGCGGATTTTTTTCAGACCTGACAATTTTGTTCATTCCACATTATCTATTTGGACAAAAATATTAATTCATGTCCAATAAATCTAACTGCATCTCGACATTTCAGATCAGCAGATAGGCCGGCGCTGCTTATACCTCTCTGTCTTCATTAATCCTTCAGGGCTAGTGACTAATCAGGGACTGTTCCTTATTCCTTACTAAACAGGAATCCAAATGTGAGTAAATAAACATACTTATTTTTGCCAATATATCCCACCAATGTACAGTGTGACAAATGTTCTGGGACCTTGCCCCACCAGGACACTGGAAGAAGGGAAGGACTGAGAAAAGAGCAGTATCTTCCCTGGACCACATGGGGGTCACAGAGCTTGGAAATTCAACCCTATGGAGGGACGTGGCCACCACAAGGGAGTGCCTGGACCGCTCCAGAACTGTGGTTTGCAGCACTTCCGCCACACCCAGAAGTGTTGCCAGATGTTAATTGTGGAGCACCTGGAGCACTTAAGTGCTATAAAAAGGGCCGCCTCACTCCATTCGGGAAGCCGGAGTTGGGTGGAAGAGGACAGAGCTTGCGAGTGAGGAGTTGGAGGCGGCTGAAGAAAGAGAAAGAGGTCTAGAGTACTTTTAGTGGTGATTGCTGCACTGTTTGTGGTAGGGGAAAAGGGGTTGTAAATAATTGTATGTGGTTTGAGACATTTGGTGTCTGCCAGTCTGTGTCCGGGTCCGAGATGTTCACAACAGCCAAATACGCTACTGCAAAGGAAATGCTCGGACAAACATGTGGAAAAAACTATCTCTAATTTTGCTTCTGAGGAAAAAGACAGACCAATAAAGACAGTAAGCTGGATATCAAGAAAGAACATACCAGTTATTGGAATAAAGTCAGTGTGACCTAGCTGGCTACAGCATTAGGCTGCAAAGCACAAGGTTTTGAATTCAAGTCTTGCATCTTTATCACAGTGTGATCCCACAAAAATTACTTAATCTTTTAGGGCTCCAAATGTAAAATTTATAAATTGACTTTTAACGTGCCTTGGAATGGTGTTCACTGAAAATAAGTACTACACAAAGTACTGTAAAGGTTGCTTTGTAATTCATATGATCACTTACTCTTTTTCCAAATGCCAAACAAAAAGTAAAAGCCCTGTCACCATGCTTAAAAGGCAAACTTTATTTTAAGAAATGCCACTCCCAGATTGTTATATCCAATACAATCAATTGTTTTAACTTTCTGACAGCGGACACTAAAATAATAATGGAGCTCTAGGGAATCAGTGGGGACTCAACATGATACTTACACTACAGCCACTATGCCACACTATTTTCCTCATCATGAAATGGCTACTAAACACAGAAGCAACATTAAATCTACATCCTTAGCCCTTCGACTGTGACAATGCTTTAATCATGTGTCACGCAAATACAGTGGAACCTCGGTTCACGAATGTCTCGGAACATGTACAAATCGGTTTCCGACCAAACTTTTGCATCTGTTCACGACCACACACTCGGTATACGAACAAGCCAGTTTCCCTTTCGGTTTGTGCATGCCGACGATTTCCGCACGTGTTCAGTCTCTCCCTGTGTGTTCCATTTGCAGCGGGCGAGCGAGAGCGAGACACACACACAGGCGCGCGGGAGAGAGACACACACACACACAGGCATTCTCGAGAGAGACACACACACAGGCGCGCGCAGACAGGGAGCGAGCCAGTGAGAGAGAGGGCTGGACGCAGAAGGCAGTTAAAGAATGCATCGGGCTTGTTTTTGTTTTCACTTCTATTTACAGCGATCGGTTCGTAGCATGCATTGCTGCAATGTTACTTTTCTTGGTGGTTTATTAAATTATGGATTTTTCAAATGTTCATTTTTTCCCAGTGCTTAAAACTCATTAAAAAAAGTGTTTTTAGCGAGCGGTTCATAGCGCTATAGCGCAAACTCTTGTAGTGTTAGTTTTCTCTGTTGTTCAAGGTTTTCTCAGTGTTATTCAATGTTTTTACATTTAGTTTACTATTACGCTGTGCATTCTATGGTATGATTAACTATATTTGTGCTTAAAAACTTTAAAAAATATATTTACATACAGTTCATACTGTCTGGAATGGATTAATTATATTTACATAAAATCCTGTGGAGGAAATTACTTCGGTTCACGACCAAATGGGTTACGACCATTGGAACGAATTATGGTCGTGAACCGAGGTTCCACCATAATGCAAATAATGCACATTGCATAATGCAAAATGCAGAAGAAGAAAATGAGATGAAAGTAGTCTGTATATAAAGTAGTATATATATATATACAGTATATATATATATATATATATATATATATATATATATATATATATATATATATATATATATATATATATATATATATATATATATATATATATATATATATATATATATATATATATATATATATATATATATATATATATATATCCTTCTATATAAAAGCGGTCAGGATTGTCCTTCCGTACCGTGAATGCTACGCAGGCGTGGAGTTTCACACACACCCCATCCATTTTGCAATGCACGATGGGATTTGTAGTTTCGTTTTTCCAGGTAAAAGATGATTTTCTACTCCAGACTGTGCGATATCTTCTTCTCTCTTACTATATAAAAGCGGTCGGGATTGTCCTTCCGTCCCGTGAGTGGAAAGTGTAGTGGTATTCCGCTTATCACAGACTTACTACTTGCAGCTTGAGGTACGAAGCGACATGATGTGAGCAGAGTTCTGGTGCTCCCATCGCTCCTTGCTTTTGTGCGCGATGCGCTGGAAAAATAGACAAAATTATGTCTCTGGAAATAATTAATGTTGATGGAGTACAAATGCCTCGCCGCGTAGTAAATATTAGGGGGGGTTCAAAAGGGCGACCTCAATATAGAAAAAAAGTTTAAATTTCATCACAAAAATAACAGAAACTACGAGTATTAAAAGTCATACCGCTCAAATGCAATATAACCAAATTAATGAGTTTGTATAAAATATCAAATTGATCTACATATTGAATTGCCTTAAGAAGTGGTCAACTTAAATGTCGGTCGCATTAAAAGGCGGGTCAGCCTAGTATATATATATTGTCACACACGTGCGCATGGGAGGCAGCTAAAGGGCTTGAGTGAAGGCAGTTCGGAGGCATGCCGGGTGTGGCAGAGTGCACTGACTCTTTTTCTCCCTTGCCTGTAGACCATCCCCGGGGGATTTCAACTGGCTCTCCTGACATCACTTCCGGGACTGAGCCAATGGAAGTCGGCCACACCAGCTCCAGTCCCTCTGATGTCACCTCCGGCTACAAACCAATGGTGGAAGACCACGTGCCAGATCCATATGACCTCACTTCCTGTCTTCCCCTTTAAAACCTGCCCCTTTTCCTTTGTTTCCTCAGTCTTGTTTTGGACTCGGTTGTATGCACTTCAGTGCTTTGTGTTTGAGAAGAAAAACGACTTTTGCAGCCAGGATACCACAATATACGGGTGGCTGCCCCAACTCTTTATCTGTCCATGTCTTGTTCTTGTGACAATATATAAAGTGCTCAAAAAAAATGAAAGGAACACTTTGAAAACACATCAGATCTCAATGGGAAAAAAATCATGCTGGATATCTATACTGAAATGAATGTGTTAGGAAAGAAAGGGTGCCACATCGTTTGATGGAAATTAAAATTATCAACCTATAGAGAGGTGAATTCAAAAGACACCCTGAAAATCAAAGTGAAAAAATGATGAGGCAGGCTAGTCCATTTTGCCGAAATTTCATTGCAGCAACTCAAAATCGTACTCAGTAGTTTGTATGCCCCCACATGCTTGTATGCATGCCTGAGAACATATGAGCATGCTCCTAATGAGACGACGGATGGGATGGTGTTCTGGGAGATCTTCCAGATCTAGACCAGGGCATCACTGAGTTCCTGGACAGTCTTAGGTGCAACCTGGCGGCGTCGGATGGACCAAAACATAATGTCCCAGAGTTCTATTGGATTTAGGTCAGGCGAGCATGGGGGCCTGTCAATGGTATCAATTCCTTCATCCTCCAGGAACTGCCTGCATTCTCTCGGCACATGAGGCCAGGCATTGTCGTGCACCAGCCTAGGGTTTGACAATGGGTCCAAGGATTTCATCCCGATACTTAATGGCAGTCAAGGTGCCATTGTCTAGCCTGTAGAGGTCTGTGCGTCCCTCTATGGATATGCCTTCCCAGATCATCACTGACCCACCTCCAAACCGTTCATGCTGAACAATGTTTCATGCAGCATAACGTTCTCCATGGCTTCTCCAGACCCTTTCACATCTGTCACATGTGCTCAGGGTGAACCTGATCTCATCTGTGAAAAGCACAGGGCACCAGTGGTGGAACTGCCAATTCTGGTATTCTATGGCAAATGCTAATCGAGCTCCACAGTGCCGGTCAGTGAGCACAGAGCCCACTAGGATGGCTAGGCCTTCAGGCCACCCTCATGAAGTCTGATTCTTATTGTTTGGTCAGAGACATTCACACCAGTGGCCTGCTGGAGGTCACTTTGTAGGGCTCTGGCAGTACTCATCCGGAGGAGGGAAAAATGTCAGTGGCCTCCACTCTTCCTGTTTTGGGGGTTGTCTCATTGTTGCCCCTCTAGTGCACCTGTTGCTAATTTCATTAACACCAAAGCAGCTGGATCTGATTAACAACCCCCCAGAAGTTTCATTGACTTGATGCTATACTCTGAATAAAAGGTGTTCCTTTACATTTTTGAGCAGTATAGCAGTTTTCCTTTCTCCAAACATAACGCTTTTCATTTACACCAAAAAGTTCTATTTTGGTCTCATCCGTCCACAAAACTTTCTTCCAATAGCCTTCTGGTTTGTCCACGTGATCTTTAGCAAACTGCAGACGAGCAGCAATGTTTTTTTTGGAGAGCAGTGGCTTTCTCCTTGCAACCCTGCCATGCACACCATTGATGTTCAGTGTTCTCCTGATGGTGGACTCATGAACATGAGCCAATGTGAGAGAGGCCTTCAGTTGCTTAGAAGTTACCCTGGGGTCCTTTGTGACCTCGCCGACTCTTACACGCCTTGCTCTTGGAGTGATCTTTGTTGGTCGACCATTCCTGGGGAGGATAACGATGGTCTTGACTTTCCTCCATTTGTACACAATCTGTCTGACTGTGGATTGGTGGAGTTCAAACTCTTTACAGATGGTTTTTCAACTTTTTCCAGCCTGATGAGCATCACCAACTCTTTTTCTGAGGTCCTCAGAAATCTCCTTTGTTCGTGCCACGATTCACTTCCACAAACATGTGTTGTGAAGAGCAGACTGTGATAGATCCCTGTTCTTTCAATAACACAGGGTGCCCACTCACACCTGATTGTCATCCCATTGATTGAAACCACCTGACTCTAATTTCACCTTCAAACTAACACTAAATGCTAATCCTAGAGGTTCACATACTTTTGCCACTCACAAATATGTAATATTCGATCATTTGCCTCAATAAATAAATGACCAAGTATAATATTTTTGTCTCATTTGTTTAACTGGTTTCTCTTTATCTACTTTTAGGACTTGAGTGAAAATCTGATGATGTTTTAGGTCATTGCGACAAACTCTGAGCTGCCCACATCTAACTATGCAAACACAGATAACGTGACATGGGTGGGTCTGAAAGTCTAACCCCATGTACGTGTATACCCTTCAGAACACTGCAGCCTGCCCCCTGAGCTCTGTCTCTGCAGTTTGAGTTTGTTCATGTTTGAGAACTGTACTTGTAATTTTCAGAAGCAAGCGTAATTTTGAGAAGCGCAAGCATAATTCATATGAAATGTAAATTTGTCATAAATTATGTTATTTTTGACAGCGATCTCACTCCATGAACCTGTGGCTTATAAACTGAGAGTTTGCTGATGACACAAATCGAGAAAAAAAGTTCAGGCTACACATTTACATAACAGCAGATATGTATAGTAATTAGATGCTCAATCAAAAAGAATTTTATTACATACTTGTACATTTAGCGGCTATCAATAATACATAAAACACACAGGTAACGAAAAAGTCAGCAATGAGACATAACAGGATCAGTGAAAGTGCTTGTAATTGCTAAATCTTTGCCTTAGCAGTGAATTACAAAGTAGACACCTGGTGTGGCAGCCAGCCTTACTATGGTCCACCCCAGGGTTACACAAAGTCTTTCACTAAAGCATTTCAGGCATTCCACAATAATCACTGGTGTGCTCCGAGCTGCTATTCACACAGCGAAAATTGCAAATAAAAGTCATCAAAGCTCACCTTCAAAGAACAAATCATCTCTCTCTTTCCCTTTTTAAACAGCTTGCAGGATATAAAGCATCATATCATCAACCTCTTTGCTCACACAAATTCATCTTGCACCTGGGTTACCCACCCAAATCATGACCACAGATCTAGCAAAAAAAAAATCCTGTGATTTAAACCAGCATCTTCATTGCAGCCACACTATGATGGAATGCTAAAAATTGTCTTTGTGTAGTCCACAACCTGTACCACCTTCTTCATAGTATCATTTTACCAAAGCCGTTGGTCTAGTTGCCAACCCTAATAAATGGTAAAAGTAGTAAAAAAAATCTTAGCATAACATAATGGGGCCACTGTGGGGTGCTGGTGATGATGTTACTGATGAATATTCTTACATTCCTAGTCCCACTATCTTTTTTTAATCAGATTTTTTCCAGTTTTCTAATGCTCCTCTGTTAAGGTTTACTACGGTTACTAAGATTTCTCACTCTTGTATGCCATAACTGTCACTTTATGGATCTGTGAGAACCTGCCCTTGTTAAATAAATTGTTCACATTTAATATACACCCACTGCAATATGCACACCAGGCAACTGCACTCTAAGAGGGGGGTCACAGGAAAAACATTTCTCTACATTGTTGACAGCGTAGTCTAATGATTTAGACGATCTCTGAATCAAATCCTAGCCTGTTCATATTATGTGAACTAGAATATGTTGGTTAACAAATAATAAGAATATCATCTTAAAAAGCATGTTGGCATAAAGGTTAGTTCCACTGCTTCATAGTTACAGAGTCCTGGGTTTAAATCCTGGTCTGGGCACTGCGTGTAGCAAGTTTGAATGTTCTCCCTATGGTAATGTGTGTGAGTATTTCTCTTTCTGTTCTGTATCTCAAAAATGAATGTATTAGGTGAACTCCCTAATACAAATTGGCTTGGTATTAATGAGCTTGGGTGCATGTATTAGTGTCCCCTGTAATGAAATGGTGTCCCTCCAGAGACTGGTTTATACCTCATATCTAAAAATCTGCTGGGACAGGCTCTAATACCTATGTCAGGATTAAGTGAGTTTTGATAATAGTTGGATGGATGGAAGGACACTTCGTTTTTTTTTTGAATAGTGAATGATTTTCAAGATCCATTCTCTTCCGCTTATCTGGGATCAGGTCGCGGGAGCAGCAGCTTGAGCAGAGAGGCCCAGACTTCCCTCTCCCCGGCCACTTCTTCCAGCTCTTCTGGGAGAATCCCAAGGCGTTCCCAGGCCAGCCGGGAGACATAGTCCCTCCAGTGTGTCCTGGGTCTTCCCCAGCGCCTCCTCCCAGTTGGACATGCCCGGAACACCTCACCAGGGAGGCGTCCAGGAGGCATCCTGATCAGATGCCCGAGCAACCTCATCTGACTCCTCTCGATGCGGAGGAGCAGCGGCTCTACTCTGAGCCCCTCCCGGATGACTGAGCTTCTCACCCTATCTTTAAGGGAAAGCCCAGACACCCTGTGGAGGAAACTCATTTCAGCCGCTTGTATTCATGATCTCGTTCTTTCGGTCACTACCCATAGCTCATGACCATAGGTGAGGGTAGGAGCGTAGATTGACTGGTAAATTGAGAGCTTTGCCTTACGGCTCAGCTCTTTTTTCACCACGACAGACCGATGCAGAGCCCGCATCACTGCGGATGCCGCACCGATCCACCTGTCGATCTCACGGTCCATTCTTCCCTCACTCGTGAACAAGACCCGAGATACTTGAACTCCTCCACTTGGGGCAGGATCTCTCCCCAACCCTGAGAGGGCACTCCACCCTTTTTTCGGCTGAGGACCATGGTCTCGGATTTGGAGGTGCTGATTCTCATCCCAGCCGCTTCACACTCAGCTGCGAACCGATCCAGAGAGAGCTGAAGATCACGGCCTGATGAAGCAAACAGGACAACATCATCTGCAAAAAGCAGTGACCCAATCCTGAGTCCACCAAACCGGACCCCTTCAACACCCTGGCTGCGCCTAGAAATTCTGTCCATAAAAGTTATGAACAGAATCGGTGACAAAGGGCAGCCCTGGTGGAGTCCAACTCTCACTGGAAATGGGCTCAACTTACTGCCGGCAATGTGGACCAGGCTCTGACACCGGTTGTACAGGGACCGAACAGCTCTTATCAGGGGGTCCGGTACCCCATACTCCTGGAGCACCCCCCACAGGATTCCCGAGGGACACGGTCGAATGCATTTTCCAAGTCCACAAAACACATGTAGACTGGTTGGGCAAACTCCCATGCACCCTCCAGGACTCTGCTAAGGGTGTAGAGCTGGTCCACTGTTTCGCGACAAGGACGAAAACCACACTGTTCCTCCTGAATCCGAGGTTCAACTATCTGACGGGCCCTCCTCTCCAGAACCCCCGAATAGACTTTTCCAGGGAGGCTGAGGAGTGTGATCCCTCTGTAGTTGGAACACACCCTCCGGTCCCCCTTTTTAAAGAGGGGGACCACCACCCCAGTCTGCCAATCCAGAGGCACTGTCCCCAATGTCCATCCGATGTTGCAGAGACGTGTCAACCAAGACAGTCCTACAACATCCAGAGCCTTGAGGAACGCCGGGCGTATCTCATCCACCCCCGGGGCCCTGCCACCAAGGAGTTTTTTGACCACCTCGGTGACCTCAGTCCCAGAGATGGGAGAGCCCACCTCAGAGTCCCCAGGCTCTGCTTCCTCATTGGAAGGCATGTTAGTGGGATTGAGGAGGTCTTCGAAGTACTCCCCCCACCGTCCCGAGTCGAGGTCAGCAGCGCACCATCCCCACCATATACGGTGTTGACACTGCACTGCTTCCCCCTCCTGAGACGCCGGATGGAAGACCAGAATCTCCAAGAAGCAGTCCGAAAGTCGTTCTCCATGGCCTCCCCAAAGTCCTCCCATGCCCGAATTTTTGCCCCAGCAACCACCGAAGCCGCATTGGCCTGCCGGTACCTATCAGAAGCTTCCAGAGACCCACAGGACAAAAAGGTCCTATAGGACTCCTTCTTCAGCTTGACGGCATCCCTCACCGCCGGTGTCCACCAACGAGTTTGGGGATTGCCGCCATGACAGGCACTGACCACCTTACGGCCACAGCTCCGGTCAGCCGCCTCAACAATAGAGGCACGGAACATGGCCCATTCGGACTCAATGTCCCCCACCTCCCTCGGGATGCAGGGCTGTGGAGTCGGTAGATAAATGCTCCAACTCCAACTCCGACTCCTCAGTTTCTAAATCTTCTGACTCCGACTCCTCTGTATGTATACTATGCTAATGTATTTTCTACATCCATTGAAGGAAAGGAAGGCAACATACATGTCATTTCACCACAGAACTACTGGCTAGGAAGCCAACACTCTACTATAATGCCAGATTAAAGACAAACACAATGAAAACAAGGTTTTGTTTATTTTTTTTAACAAGTGTCTGGATAGTAATAGCAGGCATACAAATCAGGAACAGGAAATGTATTGGTTCAAAAATACAAACCACATTCTTTGGTAGTTTTAACTTTTAAAACAAAAAAAAAGCTTAACTATATGAACTAAAAACAATATCTGGAAAACCTATATTAAACTTGGAATACAGTTATAGTTAAAGGAAAGGAAATAAATATGGCAGCCTCCATATTCCTCTGACCTCGGGTTCCCTTTAAAGTGTCTCTAGTCCTGCAAAAAACATTTACCTAATTATCAGCGAGAGTTAAGGCCCCCAAATACGCAGCGATTTTGCCACTGACCGATGTGCGTGTACAATCGCGGCAATTGATTGGCAGCCGCAGATTGCGGGTGTCCACATGGACGGGCAGATCCAGCTTGCCGAAAATCTCGACCACTGCCCCCATCCAAAGTAATGTGATGCCTCTGTCTGCTGCAGTGGCTGTCTCCTCTGTCAGCCAGCCGGAAGTTTAGTGCATTGTGTCACTCACCGGCCAGCTGATCAGCAGAACGAGCCTCTGCTGGAGACAGGTAGGGAGATCTCTGTTCTCGACTCCTTCGTCCCCCTTCACTAGCGCATAGCGAAGGGGAGCTGACAGAGCTGAGAACACACCAGATGATTTTTCAGGCGTTTGACGTGTGATGACTTGTTGAACGGCCGAAAAATCGGCAGTGCATCTGTAAATGTATGGGGGGCTTTAGGCTAGGTTCACAGTTCCCTGTAACAGTGGAACACGACACAATGGAAAGCGGTGCTGCACCTTATCTGTGCATTACATCCCATATAGTGACGCATACAGTCAATAAAAAGCATGCTTCATGGTTACTTGACATGTTCATTTTGTGGTAACATTATGCACTGCATGCATTGGGCTTTATTCTTACAGCAGAGAAGTAGTTCATTATGACTGTTTGTGAATTGGGACATTTCAACTTACTTTTTTAATACCGACTCCAGGTACCCAAAATTGTCTCCGACTCCGACTCCTCGACTCCGACTCCACAGCCCTGTCGGGATGTGGTCAAAGTTCTGCCGAAGGTGGGAGTTGAAGCTACTTCTGACAGGGGACTCTGCCAGCTGTTCCCAGCAGACCCTCACAACACATTTGGGCCTACTAGGCCTGGCCAGCATCTTCCCCCACCATCGAAGCCAACTCATCACCAGGTGGTGATCAGTTGACAGCTCCACGCCGTCTTCACCCGAGTGTCCAAGACATGTGGCCGCAAGTCCGATGACACGACCACAAAGTCGATCATCAAACTGAGGCCTAGGATGTCCTGGTGCCAAGTGCACATATGAACACCCCTATGCTTGAACATGGTGTTCATTATGGACAATCCGTTACAAAACACCACTCGGGTTCAGATTTCTGGATTTTCAAGATGATATATTAAAATGAAGTTGGGATGACAACTGCTTGATGTTATTAGTTTTATGAATTGCATTCCAATAAAATATTTTACACTTTTTTCAATGTAACATGGATTAATGTACAATAATCTTTTTGCTCACACAGATCTCCAAATTGAGAAGGGTTTCTTATACTGATTTGATTTCAAGTGAAACATAAATGTGCAGTATTAGCACTGAATGTAACTTTTTTAATTTATGTCTTATTCATTTTATAATTCACAAATAGTTTTTTTAAAACAAGTTGAAACTGGCACCCTCAGGTTTCCCACTTTGTACTTGCTGGCTGTTTTCACACCTTTCTCTCAGTGGAAGGTCAAATAAGCAGATCAAATAATATGTGACGTAGCTCATAGTTCAAGTACAGGTTCTATAGTGGTGAGAGGGTTGATCTGACATAACACAAAAACAGTATTCTTTATTAAGTTACCAAATGAAGCAAACACAAAAATGTCCAAAATAACAAGAAGCTACACATCTAGTTTTTTAATGTGCCTTATTCTAACTGCATGGCACAAATGATTTATCAAGAAGTTAGAAAGCAAGGAGAAATATGGCTTATTTGTCTAAAAGAGATGGTACATTGCACTCACTCATTTTCAAAGCAGTTCAAACAATACCTTAGTTGCTCTTATATTTTATCAGTGAAAATCAAGACAGCAAAAAATGCTTATCCAGTAGTAGATTTACAAAAGAACTGAAATCATAGTGCAAATCTAACAAAGAATGGAAGTTATGGAATGATGTAAACCGTGTTTCTGGGAATGTGTCAGATGAAGGGGAAAGCTATAGCACTCAACATGAGCTCACTGAGAAAACTCCACTTTTAACACTCTCAAGACACCAGAAATCTTGATCCAGGTGCTTTGTGTGGTGAGATCAGCACCATGGTGGAGTGAAGAAGCAGTTACTCAGTGGTGCACCTATGGCTAACTGTCTTGGGTAGGCAGAAGTCTTGTGAGTGAAAGTGTTAAACTTCATTGCCTGAACAAAAAGGAATGCATACTGTCCTGATAAGAGTGCTACTATTAGTCTGCCCGTATTTTCTGTGCCAGAGTGTGTTATGGCTCAGCTGCTGAACAGAAAACCTTGCTCATTCCATAACAACAAATGCCTGGCAAAAACAATTAATACTGCAAAAAAAAAAACCCCTCTAAGTAAAGACTCATCCTTCAAAAAATAATAATAATAAAGGGAATTTCAAGGACGGTTAGTCTTTTCTCTGTAGGAATAAGAGAGAAAGAAAAATGAATAATGTGGGCAATAAAGATTTAAAACTTCTGCTAAACACAGACCTCATACTACATTTTGTGCTTTTTACGGCTTTGTCCAAACATTATGACATCACTGACTTACTAGTCTCCCTAGGAAAAATACCTTTAAGATGCTAATGAAAGATTTAAATGATAAAATACAACTTATTTGTATGCTCCTGCATGTAGGATTAGGCTGTTTCTGTTGTACAAAGTGAATTTGACACAAAAAACAAAACATGGCAAATATAAAGCTGCAAAAAGGGCTCTTTAATATATGGAATATATTTAATATATGGAAATGCCTCAAAAATTTAAATATACTTTAAAATAGTATATGGGCTAACACTGGCAATTAGAAACAATCTGACATCACTACACACTATCTTGACCAAGGAATCTCCAAATATCTATATGGATTACAGAAATTGCTGTGAGGCCTTAACAAAAAGCATAGCTCTCTGACTGAGGCTGGGGTCAATGCTGACTGTTGTCAGTTTCAGTCTATTTAGCATAGTGGAAAAAAATTTGGACGTGAGCACCAGTAGGCTTTGTGCACTAGGAACCAAGTTACCTGAACTATACTATAACATTTCAGTAATTTACTGCTTTGATACTGATCTTTCTGACCATAAAATAGGTTGTTATGATATTATTAGAGGGTTCCTCTAGAGTGCCTCTTTCTCTTGCACGGTTTGGCTCAAAAACTAATCAGCACTTCGTCATTTCATAACATGCTTAAGTTTCCAGTTTGATATTTTTCTGTCCAGCTGTTTTAACTCTAGACCGTCCTCATGCACACACACAGACAGACACACACCCATCATCAAGTTATCGATGTTTTCAGTATCTGGGGACCCTAAGACATCAAGATCCATTGAAAACTGAAATTTTTGACAAATCTAAAGCTTTCGCTCCCCCCATAGACAATCAGTTATGGTAGGGGAGCATGCAAAGCAAAAAGGAAGCTACTATTGAGGTAGATCATTCTGATGTTTTGTTCAGCTGAAGAGGCACACCATACACATATAAAATGTATTTCCTGTTCGATAATTGCAAAGCACAACTTTGCTTTTATTGTCTTACTGCAAAATAATATGCATAGTGTACTAAATATGGCATCCCATTAAATATCTTGGCAGTAACATTATGTTTTAGAAATATATTGCTGAAGCAGAAATACTGAGGTTTAAGAAGATGAAGGGAGAGATGAAGAGCTGAAAATACAGACATCTCCTAGTAAATGTAGATTGAACACAAAACTTCACCTTACAGTAATACAATCAATGATCATAACAAATCAGCAAAAGGAAAACAAAGTCCACCAGTGCCCAAATCAAATTACAAACCAAAATTCAGCAGAAACATGGTAATAAGTATGAAAAATCATAAGCAATTCTGTCAAGACAAGTATGTAATAAAAAAGAACATCTGGCTAAGCAAAGTTGGTAGATACATTTCCAAAAAGACTAATAGCTATATCATTATTAGGAATAAAACTTTTACCAACCTTTGCAACATAAATGTACAGTACACAAAGGATAATTCAACATTTTTGAAAATTTCTGTGATTTACATAATTAGGATTTTTAGGCTCAGTTACTTTTTTGAAGATTTAAAATAACTACTTTTTTGTACTGAAAATGTAAAATACCTTCTGCAGGTGAGCAAGATAAACTCTTGTTTTGGCCAATTTTGAATTACAGTGTTAAGTAGGCAAATTCTGAAAAATGCACAAGGGTTTGTGTGGTATAAAGGTACTGAAAAAGCACAGAAAGCACCAATTTTTAAAATGGTATGGTACCAGTCTTTCTTTTTCAGCTACCAGAAGTAAATGGTAGTGTTCCAGTACCGCCTATTAGTAAGATTGTAATTGACATCCCCACCCCTTCTTCGATGTAATACATGCAATAAATCTAGCTCAATTCACCAAGGTGAACCCCTCCTTTGAATGTATACATAAATATAAACATGCTACAGACTCCAAAGGGGGCCCAACTCCGTCAGAGCATGGTGATGCATGCATTTGGGGAACAAAGCAACTGTGATATGAGGTAGGGTTTATCCGTTATTTACTTTGGTATCATTTTGGTACCAGTACTGTAGTTAAAAAGCTAGTATTGATACTAAAGTCAAAATTTTAGCACAGATCCAACACTACAAGTGTGTAAAGACATCTATAAGATAGATAAAGACATTGTTGTAAGCTATACCTGCTGGAAGTCAGCATTCTTAAGCTTTTAAATGAGCTAGAGACATGAACAAGACTCATGGAAAATGACAAACTTTACTTCCCCTGTCATACCAGCTCCCTACTCCTTTCAAAAATAACAGTTAAAAATATTAAAAAGTTTTGGTTTGATAGCGCTCATTTTTGAAGCCTTAGCTGTTGTTAGGAGGGCATGTTAACTGTGGAGCAACTTACTTAACCTTCTTGTATACCTATATGTATGTTCATAAACAAAAAAACCTTAATGAAAAAAACTCTAGTCTCCCAAACTGTTCACAACTCCATGACCATCAACAGCTGTTAATCTCTCATTCTACAACCCTGTTTCTTATTAGTACAGGAATGAGTATGCAAAAAGCTGAATGACATGAACAAGCTAATGTCAAGGAGAACACAGGGATAGGAAGAGAGGACACAACTTTCACAGTGCAAGGTGGTGGAGATGGACACAAGGGGGACATAATATGTGTTCTAGTGCTTCAATTGCCTCTTAAGTTTGAGTCATGCACAAACACTGTGTAACTTGGCAGTTAAATCCCTACCTGTGATGTTCTTCCTCAGCTCATCATCGTTCACCTGCAATGCTTTCATGAGTTTCACAAGGCCATCACAATTGATAAGCTCCATCTTGTTGTCTGTGTTTTCATAGATAAGGTTCCTCATGGCTCCTGTGGCAAAGCGCTGTACCTCCAGATTGTCACTATTGAAGTGGGTCACAAGTTTTGGAATGGCTTTCAAGTGGCGAGCCTGCAGAAAAACGAAAACATAAAGGGTCAGTCATGCAAACTGGAAGCCCATGCAGAGTTGTGTAGGGTCAACACCAGGAGGGTCTATTCCAGTAAACACACAAAATGACAGTCATACACATAGAATTGTGTGTTTGTCTATCAACCCAACTTGACCACTGCAAATTTTTTCATTCCAGCAGAACTCACATTTTTGTATTCCCCAGAGTTTACACATTACAAACCATTATATTATATTATATTATATTATATTATATTATATTATATTATATTATATTATATTATATTATATTATATTATATAGCATAGATCCATTGAGATCTCTACCAGGGTATAGATTTTTATATAAGTATAGAGTTTTAGAACAATTAGAAATATTTTTTTCAAATTGTAAAGTAAGCCACATAGCTTGCTTAGGGTTTTTTTTGCCCAGCATCTTAGCTGTGCTACAATATCAATCACTATTTAAAATCCCAGTCAACACAAAAAATGACAGCTTTAGTAAAAGCATGCTTAACACTGAAACAGGATTTTTAGAGTAATGTAAATACATTTCTTCTACCATACTTTTATCCTAAATTTTCAAAATGTATGTTTGAACATAAACTTCTGATAACACATACCATCTGCAACATATTTATATATTACAAGAGCTTAATCAACAGTTGTCCTTCAATAAGACAGTGTGGGCTACTTATCTAAACATGTAGTGCCTGGGGCCCAGAAATCTGTTGATTGTTGAATCCTGCAATGCAACACTAGACCAATATACCTGTATGGTTTTCCAATTCTCAGTGATATTACTTTTGGTGTTATGCTTATTCAAACGCACTAGTTACATTTTGAAGATTTAGATAACAGACGCCATATAAAATGACAGTGGCTGCTTTCCAAACAAATGACCCATGACCATTTAGGAGCTAAAAAAAGTAATCTGGTGCAAATGACCAGCTAATAGTGACTCAAGAAGATTTTGGCATTAGAGGTGAAAAAATGATGGCAGCAGGATGGAAAATGGCATTTCAAGGAACAAATAAGTGATAAATCTCCAAAGATAGTGTGTATTTTGGTTGAATCTCTTTCCATTTTTAGCTGGTGCTACAGAAGGACAAAGTACTTTCTAATAAGATTAAGAACAGTTAACAGATTATTCCCTCAATATTTATTGTGTGTGTGTAAATCAAACGTTTTCTGATGTCTGAATATACCAAAGAGGTATGTAAAATGAAAAAAAAATGTATGTTAGAGATCAAAAATGAGATACAAATGTATACATTCATTCATTATCCAACCTGCAATATCCTAACTACAGGGCCACAGAGGTCTGCTGGAGCCAATCCCAGCCAACACAGGGTGCAAGGCAGGAAACAAACCAAGGCAGGAAACAAATGTGTACAGCATACCTGATTTTTGGATTCAGTTTTATTGTAGCACTCATGCTGGATAAAAGCTGCACCCAAGACCTGTACGGCAGTATCACTGGAAGAGAGTGATTCCACAGCAGAGCCCATATTTAATCGATCAAATCTATAAATTAAAAAAAAGAGAAAGAGAAATAAGTTGTTCAGTAAAGGATATAATAATCACACTACTCTATGCCCCAAGGTTACTTTTGTAACACTGTCATTCACAGCCCTTGTGCTCATCTCATTATCAAACCTACTTAATCAAGCTCAGAGAATGTCCAGAACCTATCCAGGCAGCACTTGGCACAAAGTCTAAGCCTAATCAGGGAGTCACACCATCATTCACATTCCTGCACACAGGAGCAAACTGGGAATTATCCTTTAATCTAAACTGCACATCTCTGAGAATGTGGGAGGAAAACCGATACAGGCACGGTCAAAATATTCAAACTTCACATCATAAAGATGCTAGTAACACTTTAAGTGTACATATGGGTCTCCTTTCTCCACAGATACACTTTTAAGGGCTACTTTGACACTGTAAGACTTCATTTTGGTGATTTTGCTGTACATGTTGAAGATGCCTAGCAGCAGAAACTGAACCCAGGATTCTAGATCCATGAAGTAGCACTGATACACACTGCACCATCATTGTTATTAAATTTAAAAGAGCAGTAGCTTATTTTCTTTTGAGATGAAAAAATAACCATGGACATATGCTGTGTGGGGAAGCAGAACTAAGTTGATGGGATACATCAAATGAATAGCTGGATTAAGGGCATAAACTGCAAAGAAAATTAGTCCTAAGCTACCGATTCGGAATAATATAGATGGACTGTGAACACATGGCTGAAATGAGGAATGGAATAGGACTGTATATCCAGGACAGTCTGGTTTGAGTACATGTACAAGAAGAGCAAGTGAAGTAAAGGAATCTTTTAGAAGTTAAAAAGGACTGATGATATCTATTAGATAGGGGAATGGACTAGAAAGGAAGTTGAACCTACATTATATACACTGGATACAACTGTCCTCTGCTGCTCATGCTGCTGGTGCATCACTTTTAAGTGTATCCCAAAAATGGACATGGAACAATTAATCTTCTATTTTGTGGAATGGTTTGAATAAAAGAATAAAAATATAAACAGTATTCAAACCTGGCCTGACTGTTTTTTTCTTTGAAGATCTTCGTATGTTTTCATTTGTACTGTACAGTATTTAAAAATCAACCAATTTAAATATTTACTCCCTTATTTGATGCTATGCAATTATACTCTTGTTACGTAATTAACACATGGGTAGTAATTAACTGCAACCTGCTGAGCATCCAGAAATTAAACTAATGTTTTTTGAACATAAAGAATTTCAGTTTGCTGAAGGCTGTGCTACTGCTACACTGGTCTAAACTAAATATCCACTTACTGTATTTGATGCTATTGGGAAACACTTGGAAATGCTTTATTTAAAAACTTAAGGAACTGCAATCAACCAAGTCTGCAGCCACACCCAAACAGGTTTAACCTCTTTGCTGACAACTGTCAGAAACAAAATAAAGTGCTGTGCGGGTCCTTTTTCAATTTTATTAAAACAACAGTAGGTTAAGGAGTAAGGTGCATCCCAAACTGAGAGAGGGGGGGAAAGACAGTTTTAGGCAATGGAACTGTAACAGTCACACTACAGAACAGTTACAGAGCCTCATGAAGTAACTGGAGGATTTTGCTCTCTGAACGGCCCACTTGTTTGTGAGGGAGTATCAGCAGTCCTGCATTTTAGCACATGCCTGTAAAATTCACTGTTTCGGAACATTCAGAGTAAATCAAGACCTGCAAAATGAACGCCTGTATTCCAAGTATGAAAAAAAGCTCAGTGAGACGTTATGAGAATTAAAACAACCTCAGTAAGGGATGTATGGATGGAAGGATGAAATGATAGATAGATGACACTTTATTGCTCCCCAAAAGGTATTTCAGGAGCTCACAAAAGTACAAAACAAATTGTAAACTACTGGATAAGATTCAGAATATGAAACACATTATACACCAAAATATGTGTTAAAACATGCAAGACCTACTAACCTTGCAGTTACTGTGTTTTATGGCATTACTGAAACCCATAGACTGAGAAGATAACATGATCACTCAGCTCTTCAAATGGAATGGACAGTCTAAATAGGACCAATACAAATATGTACCTGTGGGCGTTTTATAATAAGTTTTCTTCCCATCCATTGCTAGTGCTTGTCTTGTGTTCACTGCAGGGCCTCCTGCAGGCATGGCAAAGCAGCTGGTGGAAATATGACGATGGCTGAAAAAGTATAATGGATGTGTGGTTTTTGCCTTCTATATGTTAGTTGTATGGACTGTTTTATTTGATTTTGTATTTTTTCCTTGACTTTAATAACATCAAACTATTTCTACTCAATGGGTTGCCATGTGTATATCCCTAGGTAAAACATAGATATATACTGCATATATTTATTTGTATATATATATATATATATATATATATATATATATATATATATATATATATATATATATATATATATATATATATATATATATATATATATATATATTAATTAGATCTGGTTGTTCTGTTGTCTGCCTTAATGTATAGATATTTTAATTAGGAAACCTTTTTCTGATAAGAGTAAAGGTTTGTTTTGCACTTTAGTGGTTAAATTTTGCTTAATAATACCTGGTTGATGTTGTATTTACTAACATTTATTAGAAATTATCATAGTATTAATTTATGATAATAATCCAAGTAAATGTGGTATATCTTTGTTTGTATTGATTAATCTGTATAAAGCACCTTGAGTTGCATGTAAATGTATGATAAGGTGCTATATAAGTAAAGTTACTATTATTATTATTATTGTTCAGTCTCTCAGTACCTGATTGCTTATATATAGAATGAACAGAACAGCATAAAATAAAAAGAATAGAACAGAAAGATCAGAAGCATAAGCATTAGAAATGCATGCTGTAGCTTCTTGGAAAAGCACATGATTTCTTACCCAACTGCCATGTTACCCACTCCATCAGTGACATTCTCTAGATCATCATAAGTATCCATTCCTTTAGTCATGCTGTGTAGACTCCTCATGGAAGTGGCCCGAGGAATCTGCTGCTGGACTAAACTGCTATAAGAGCCATTGGTTGTTTGCACTGGGTTACTGACAAAGGAGTTGGATGCATACTGTTGCTGCTGCTGCATGGTACTTGCTCCTGAAATAGAGCCCATACTCATCCGATTGAATCGGTTATTGGTCTGGATTCGGTTGAGGGTACGCATGGCAGGACCCCGGGCTCTTGACTGCTGTGGCACCATATCCACTTGCTCCTGATAATCAATTTGCCCAGTTAGTCCATGAGGCAGAGTACCACTAGCAGTCCTCCGCAAGCTCATTGTGCCTGGTGCATCATTGCTGGATATGTGTCTGTACTGGGAGCTTGTACCATAGCTACTCCCTCCATACAAGGACTGCTGCATCATACCACCGTCCACTTGGTCAGAAATCATGCTGGATTCCCCATCATCCCAGCCAGCAACAGGCATAACAGGAGGACCATTTGGCAAACGCAGGGACCTTAGGGACATAGTTTCCAGGTCTGGCTGGGGTCTGCTCACTCTGCGTACCGTGGTGTGCCTCGTCTGGTAAACATTGCCTCCACCAGAGCGTCCTACGCTCATCTTCCGACTGGAGCCCATGTCTACAGCAGAACGAGATGACCATCCCCCAGTCCGTACGGTACCATATCTAGATTGTAGTGGCACCTGAAAGACACAATTTTAAATATTAAAATTAATGTAAAAAATATTAACATGTTGTTTACTACATCAAGATTTTATTAACATCACGATAAAGACAGCTAACAAAAATTAAAGTGGAAATAACAATTTTCTAGGAATCCTTTGATTAAATTTCTAGGAGTGTAGTAGCCAGGAGCTGTGGGCTCCACTGTCAGTGAGTAAAGCCAAAGTTATCTGAAGGTAAAGTAAATATCATGCCATAAATAGTCAAAAGTGGTATACTGTCTTCAAGATGCATGAACATGGACTACTATTTTCTTATTCCAATATTTAGAAGAGAAACCACTAAAACATCTATCCCCAAACGGAAAGAGTCTGAAATACACAACTGCTTGTATCAGGAAACAAGAAGCACGTCAAAACCATCACAATGCTACACAAGAAGATGATATCACAGGGTGTCTGCATACATGCATGGATAACGATGCTTTCTCATCCACTGGCCTCTTGCTTTCCACACCATGAAACTCACTATTTAAAGAAAAGAAAAACACACTCACCGCTGCTTTTGACTCCATTTGATACATGAAAGATCTGGAACTGTATCCTGGAGTCACTGTTGCATACTTGACAGATGACAATCCCAAGTCTGTCAACAGATAGAAAGAGATTTTGTTGCATTCTTTTATGCTTAGGCACACAAGAGCATAACTTGTCCAAAACAAGAATTGGCTTTTCAAGGAAAGCACAAACACTGCCTCAAGTAAATTTGTATCTAGTAAGATTTCAGAAAACACTTACTGGCTAAGAGTGCCTTTGGCAGGTCATTCTCATTGTTAAAGAGAAGGCAGATTTACCTCCAAGGGTACTGAAAGGCAAATCCTAAAGAAGTGCTGAGGTGGCAAAAGAAGAATAAGGAGCACATGGCACAGATGTGTGTCAGAAGTAATTATTACAACTATGGTTATGATCTAAAAGTTGTTTTGTGTACTATTTCATTTTTAATTTAGTGAATTTTTAAAAAAAGTAAACACCCTTTTAATATTTTAACTTAATTACTTTACAATATAATTGATTGATGATGTAACAAGGCTGCAATGTACCTATTTTGTATTTTAAAACAGAAATCACAGGTCTAAAAATTAAAAAACAACATATTCTGAGAACACCCAATGTGTTGTTAGATAAGCATAACAGCAGCCAGAGCCAGATTAAGACTATTAGCACCTTCGCTGTCCCCATGCACACAAAAATTTACTTATCTGGCGGACACCTTTACTCTAGGCAACTTACAACATTTATGATACAATTGGATATGTTTATTTTGGTTTTCCAATTGGAGCACAGGCAAGTGAAGTGACTTGCTCATGGTCACACAGTGTCAGTAGCGAGATCTGAACCCAAGTCCCAAGCCTTAACCACTACACCACAAAGTGATGAATCAAATGCAATATGCTGTTTACCAAAAAATTGAATAAGCCAGCATTAAAAGTGAACAAACATCCAAATGACAGATACCTGGGACCTGTAGCTACTTTTTCAAATTCCAAATGAAGGCCTATAGGAGGGAGTCACCTATAAAATCTACAGGGTGGTCCAGATCGAATTATGCAGATCCAGATCGTCTGGATGACTTTGATTTGTGCAGGGACGATTCCAGTTCAGCACGAAGACGATTCTAAATGTCGTCAGTTCGCACACTTCTTGATGGTCTGGGATTTTTCGGGTGATTTTCTATGTAATAAACTTAATAAGTTATGGCGTAATGAAAATTGCATAATTAGATCTGGACCACCCTATATGTAATCAGTTATAATTATTTAAAGAGCTTCTATAAAAAAATGATATTCCAGCTATCTATCTAATTGTTAATGATTCGTGAATCACAATTTTGCTGTTCTTTCTAACCTACACAAAATTAAGAAAAGGAGCAAACCACAGCGTGAGTTTAGTTGCAAATTATCATCTTTGCCTTTTTAAATATGTTCTTGAAGTAGCTATATCCAGTATGTTTTGACCCAAAATAGAAACTGGATAAGAGAAACAAAGTGTGTACAAAATGCACAAGAACTGGGGTGCAAAGGCAGGGTAATATGTAAACCTATACAAAGTGCAGAACAAGAAGTAGAAAAATGGAAGGTCAAAATGGCTTCTTTACAAAATAAGGACTCTTGTTATTTACTTAATTAATGCTTAAAAGTACACTCTACAATATGCTTGGGCAGTTTTTTTCAAATAAAACTTAACATTTTATAAATGGCAAATGTTTATATTAGTGAGCATTCTGAGGCACTCTAATGGAGATGAATCCTAACTGTCACAGTGGAGTGTCAGCACACCGAAGTTGAGATGATCGATTACTATCCCTGAGACATGGCCAAAAATTTGGTTTAATGTACCTGTTTTCAACATGTTTTTAAATTAAGAAGCAATGGATGATTAATGATTATTTTACCTACTGACTGGACAGAAGATGAGATTTTACTTTTTTGAGCTTGATATTCCAGAAATGGAAGAGTACAAAGGATTGTCCATAGACCTGGATGGACTTTGATGAAGAAATGATAAATCAGAGAACTGTATGCATTTCTATTTTTACATAGGTTTAGATGAGCACAATACTGTACATGTGATCAAACAAGTGAAAGGCAACATGGGAATGGTACGACAACTTACAAATAACTGAGTACCTGCTGAGTACTCTACATAAAGGCTCATAGTAACATGCACTTTGAAAATGTTTGCACCCATAGCATTTGAAATTTTTGTTTGATTCAAAGAATTAAAGAGGTATTGTAAAAGTGTATCCTAATAAAATGATTTGACAGCCACAAATTATGAGGATTATGAGCCTTTATGTATAATTTGCTGTTAAACATCCACTAAACATGAGAGCATTTAGAGATGACCAAAGCAAATAATTTGTGATTGCATGTCAGTAACATCAAGGAGCTTGTCTGGGTCACACAATCAAAGTGAGGTCAGATGCAAATTGAAAACCCCTGCACCAAGCTGATGCCATTCCAATTCATTTTCTTAATTGATGCCAGTACAGGTTGTAAAGCAATGATGTGCCAAGCAAATTAGCACCTACAGTTTTCTTTTTTTGTGGATTTTGTGATTTCAGAGTGCAGACAAGATGATATAGCCATTGAGATTTTCATGAAGTGCGAGTCCAGTGTTGCCATCACCATATCCTGGTGCCCTTGGCCACTCTCCAAGTTGCAGCATACACCACTGTCTACAAGTAAGTAAAATATTTGGACTAATTTTGTTTTAGAATGTTAATATTAGTATTTCTTTCTAAATGAATTTGACCATTGGAGCCAGGTTAGCTATGTTATGTTGTACTGTTATTTTTTTAAGCACCTTGTATTTTTATTTTGAAAAAAACTTCTCAAAATAAAAAATATTAAAAGACAATTTGAATTTATGAAGCATCTGAAACTTTCAAATATGTAAGTAGGATAAAATGTAAATAGAATTACCCTGAAATACTTGGAAAGAGTACCAAGGGAAAAGATGACCTTGTGTGTCTAACTTGGCATGTTGTCACCACAACCCTCATCAGGATAAGTGGATGGAGAGTTAAGAAACACGGTTACTATTTCATAAATATTCCATGCATATTTAGTATATTTACATATTTAGACAAATTGTTTTTCTATTTTAAAATGAAGTTTCAGCAGCTCCTGTATGCATAGTACACAAACAAATGTCTACAAATTTGCATGGTGAAAGTCAATGTGGTGTGTTAAATATGTCCTGTGATAAACTGGCTCCCCATTCAGATGGCTTACTTCCTTATGTTTGATATTGTCATAAAGGTTATCGTTTCATTGAAGCTAGTAATAAATAAAGGAAATGGACATGGACGGGGAGCACAGAAGGTATCATTATTTATAGTACATGGAAATTAGATTATTTTGGTGTGCCATCTATGTGGAGCTTATATAATCTTGTGTGGAAACTGAATATTCATTTATTCACTAGACACATTTTGTAAAAAAGTTAAAATTCCAAATCAATTTTTTTTTGAAAAACATAAATACTAGGAATGAATAAATAACTATAATAACTATTTTGAAAAAATTAAGAACAGATGAAATATTGGGCCATTTTGCATGTTCTTTAATACTTCATTGTGAGAAAACTCAAATGACACAAATAAAGAGGGTACAATATTAAAAGGCAATAGAAGCTTAGCCCGCCCAATCAACTCGCTAAGAATGTGTCGGCACTGGCTTCTTTAGTGTCTCATGTCAGTTTGCAGGTGTGTGGAACTAATGTTTATATATTTCACTGCTAGATTTAAAAGGCAAATCATGCAAGGTTTACCACTTTTCCAGTAACTACCCTCAGAAAAATATCTGGGATTTCTTCTCTGTAAGAAATTATGTTTCCAAATTACAAGCTGTGGGAAGCAGTTTTAAAGCCATGTCACATTAGTTTACTTTTCCAATGATCATAGTAATTAATTTATATAATCTGAGCAAGTCAGAGGTATTCGGTGGTGTGCTCCCATTACACCAGTAATATGATATGTATAATATGATGTGCCTAGTGATTCACTCAAACTAATCCAGCACTCACTCTGACAAAATCAAACAGATTTCATTTTGTCTTTAGTTGTAGTGACGGGTTCTGTGTACAAGACAGCTGACAAGCAATGAATGCTTGTTTATGTATAATGTATATAATGCAGCGACGAGACATAAGAAATTTGGATATTTTGGACCTCATGCATAGTAGAAAAGCTCATCTGTCTGATGGGAGGTGCTTTATGTGGCATGACAGAATGAACAAAGAGAAAAGAAAAGGGTCGTGATTGTGGGTGAACTTGCCGTACCTATTAATCTTTCACACAGCACCATCTCTGTCAAGCAGCAACATACAGGCTGTCAGAAAAAGTTGCAAGCATGACTGTGCTGGAAAGATGACACTCAGTCACTAAATTTGATGTGTCTAATAATTTGCAGTTGTGTAGGTCAATGTGATCTGGCAAGATCAGCAACTGCAGTCTGCAATCCTGACGTACTGTACAACTAGAAGTCATGTAATGTGATATCACCTTATCTCAAAAACAAAAGGTTGAATCTTGTCCTGGATTGCAAAGTCATACCAACCCAAATCTTTATTCTTCTGCTTGGGTTATCTAATACAATTTCAAAATGTATTTCATACCTCAATAATAGATGGCAAAAAACTAAGTAATACTGTCAGAAAGACTGAATGGCAGTATAGAGTAGATATCAGGGTAAAGGTGAGTTTTAAGATGTCATTCACTAGTCACTCGCAATCTGATACTGATATAAATAAAAATGACATGGTAGTGAATGTGAGATGCACTGATCTCTGAGCCTCAGTCACATACTGTATGTCTAATGGTTAACTCTGCTTAGTAACATCACACATAACAGACAAACAGAAAGGGAGCAAAAGCAGCTCTGCAAAGAAAAAAGAACAAAAATCCAGGGCATATGCTTGTGTAGACAAGAATATAAAAAGGAAGATGGGAAAAGGCATTAACCAATTGTCATAAATACGAAACAGCACTTCACTATAATGCAGACTCTATACAAGAATAAAGCCCCATATAGTGGGTGTCACTAAATCACTTTAATTTAAAAACAGAGATTTTCTGTAACTGCCATGCAAGTGTCTTACCTGTGGTAGTTGATACTAAGCAGTATGTGTACAGTTTATAAATTCTAGTAGTAAAAATTACATCTTCCCCACAGGCTACAAACAAAATTAATCAATCATCCATTTCTTAAATGGTCATAAGGAGCCCAGGTGCATCTGCAAATTTTCAACAACAACCAAAAAGTGATTATGTTTGTTAGTGGCATAACAGCTGACTCTCATGTCACATGTGAGTGAGTTTAGGTCTCAGTTTGTTTTAATTATTTAAAATTACACACAATCCTCACAGTATATAAATATTTTATCATTTTTTTCCATTGTGTGCCAACACTGTACCTAATTGTTTTCTTTTAATACACACCTTTGTACACTGTTCTAGTCCTGTATATATTATTCACTCCAGTCCTACAGCCCTTTAGAAAGAGTTGCACTTGTCCAGTACAGAGCTAAGAGATTCAAAGAAATATCTTACACGCAACGAAATAAGGGCAACGAAAAGCAGTTTCAGTAACTACAGTATCAAATTAACAATGTAGAGATTAAACTTTCTGTGTTACAGACAGGGCCGGATTTAGATGAAAAGAGGCCCTAGGCTATTCCACTTATGAGGCCCTTTCACCTCCCATTTTTAAGTTTGTAAATTACATGAGAGATAATAAAATACATCATTACTGTGATATATATCAATATGTTAATAATATAACCATGAAAATATAAAATAAAGCACGCAATATACATTTTTAAATATACAAATTAAAACATATGTTAAGAACTTACCTAGAATTCCGCAAAATGAAGATATTGTCACAAAACATTTTTCAATAGTCTATAAACACTTCACTAAAGTATTGAACCTACTGAACTCAAAAGGCGAGAATCAAATGATCGTGTACGCAATCCTAAAATAAGAATCTTTTCTAATAACATTAACACGTGTTTCATATTATCGAAGTAACACGAATATAACCAAACGTCGGGATATCAATAGGTCTGTTCGTTTGTCTGTTCCAATCTACACCAATCTGCACTTTATTTATGCAAGAACAAACCAGAGCTTAGTAGCATAAGGCACGTCAATATTTGCCATAGCAATCAGTGAACGTATGAACTATACTTTGGTGCAATCTAGTATATACAAACGAACAGACCCAATGAGCCGAACGCGTTGATCTTAACCAATACATTTTTATGTTTGTTTATTAGTCATATGCGTAGAATTTCTCCTTATTTTTGGTTCAGTGTTTTAGTGTTCACTGTTTTTAGAATACAGTAGTGTAATTTTAATTTTGCTAACAATTTGAATGTAGGCCCCTCTTGATCTTGAGGCCCTAGGCTGAAGCCTAGTTAGACTATAGGAAAATCCGTCCCTGGTTACAGAAGACAATCAAGAGATGTATCTTAAACTAGTTTGCTTCTTTAGTAGAAGTGACACCAAAAATATAAGTACAAAAAGACTCCATAACCACTCTGGGCTTTCTGATTCCAGCACTTTTCTGTGCTACCTACGTGACTTGAGACAAACTATCCTTTCCCATAAACCATCACTGAAAGTAGCTGTACTTTGCGTCAATGCAAATACTATATAACTGCCAGTACTGGCAGCTCAATATAGTGCAATAACAAAGCGCAGTAGTGGAGTACAGTAATAAAGTACAGTAAAGTAGAAAGCTGCCTAGCCATGCATAAAAAACACAGCAGAGAGACACATAATACACAAAAACGAAACAGAAGGCACTGTGCAGAGCAACTGAAACATGACAATATGATCCATCTTCAAACTTATCCTGAGAAAACAAACAAAGAGGTTGATCACCTAATCAGTGCATTCAGCTTCAAAAAAAACAGCAAACATTACATAATGCTGAAAAGTATCCAAAGCAAATACCAGCCAGAAAGACCTTGGATAGGTTTTGTTTTTTACCTACTTATCCTTTTATTTATCACATAGTAACTTTAGCGTATATTAAAATCTTTGTTATCCCACTTTCCTGAGACATGTTGTGAAGAAGTCACTCAGAGGTGAACGTACAGACATAATGGGGCATAAAAATCCTTATCTAAATCCAACATGCCCATCTTTTCCAATTTCAGGCAAATGAGGACAACCTAATTATATATGAGCAAACATGTCTGTAAAATAAAGGATTCAATGAATGTTGGATAGTTATTTGCTCTTAAAGTCTCTCTGCATTCTAAAATAGTTACTTGACTGAACCCTAGGATCATGTGCCCTTCTTTCTCTAACATAAAGTGAGCACTGACTGCAGACATGGCTCTGTCAGCATAATCTTTAATGCTCTTTAAAAGGACAGTCAGAAGAAAACGTATTTTTAAGATGCAGATCTTAAAACAACTGAGCACTTAAAGTTACACAGAAATGTGGCTTCCATAAGAGGGGCTGTATCCTAAGTTCTGCACCTAAAAACAGGCTGCTCTTGTCACCATTAATTATACCGAAGTCAGACAGACAGACGGAAGAGAACTAAAGCCACCTCCAGGTAGTGGCAGATACAGCTGGGAAAAGAGATGGGGCTCACCATCAGCAATAAGAAAACACAGCAGCAAGAGAGTAAAGGGTAGATAAAGAGCGAGATGGGGGTGCTTTGAGGTTACCTGGGATGTTGGTAAGTGGCAAGCCACTTTGCCAAGTAGTTAGAGCAGAGACACTGTAAAGGTTTTTCTTTGTGTTTCATTTGTTCTTTATTATATGTTCTGTTTACTTGCAGTTTGAGTGACCCATCCCCATTAAATAATAAATTCATCCTCTTAGTATCTGTGGCTCCTGGTGCATCATTATGGGTATGAGGAGATTCCCAGAAAACTTTCACCTGTTATGTGACCACTGAACTAGATTTATTTGGAGAGCCCCCATAACATTAAAATTGTTCCTTTAGAAAAGTCAAATGTGATCTGTTTTATAGTTTTAACCAAAACAAAAATATGTTTCATTTAAAAAAAAATAACCCTTAGAAGTGTTTTAATGACAATGAAGCAGGCCATTCCAACTCTCACAGCTCATATTAACTGCTTTGTCATGCTGGCTAGACTCTGACAGGAAAGAAAATTTGTTATTCAAAGATCAGTTTGTCATTGTTTTATATTGAGTAATTTCAGTGAACACATGCTTCAGGCTTATAGAGTCCTTATAGGTATTAACCTATGACCTTGTGTCATTATTGAGAGCACAACATTCACAAGATGACCCTGCTGACCTAGAGGACAATGCTCTACCACTCCCTACAAAGAATGCTGGCAAATCACTTCTTAATCTCATCTAGCATACTACAGACTGCATATCTTTTTGTAGACTCCGTTTTAAGGAAAAAAGTTATGCTGGGAAAGTTTTAAAATATCAAAATAAAATAAAATAAACCAAACCAGAATAGGAAGGGGATGGACATTTGCTATTTACAACATAGTGAAGACTAGCCTTTTCTATTCAAATACGCAAGTACAGCCACTGAGCTGCAGGTGGTGGGTTGCAGCACAAGATATCAAAATACAGAGACCTGGTTCCCTTCCCGCAACTGATATGAACCCGCTGATTCACAATTGTCTGCTTACCTGCTCCACGTGTTTCATAGCATGCTCCTTAACAGATATTTCTTTCTGTTATTATAACAAGGTGTATCTGTGGTGTCCTGAACCTCTCAATTAATGCTTCTATTTACAGTGCCTAGTTCTGGCTTCCAACCATTTCACATACTTTATATGTGGCAAGCTACCTATATGTTCAACAGCATTTTTTGCCCTCTCCATAGATATTTGTGCTATGAGGGATATAGTTTGGTGTTGCGATCCCACTGGGAACAAAAACAGTTTAGCAAATGAGATACAGTATGGCTGTGTCCTCTAGAAACCACCATTACACTCATAGTTTCTCTTAAAAGTGCCAACTAATATGTTCTACACTTTTTAAACAGCACTCTTTGTCTTCAGCCAGCACTGTGTCTGGATACTGCAATATTTACATGAATTCTCTTCATCAGCCAAGCATCACCTATATGCAAGCAAGTTAAAGATTCTTATGGAGCCTCTCATACTGTTATTTTTTTCTGACTGCCCTATCGTTTGCCTGCAGATTTTTATTCCATAATGTGCAATCTATGTCCAATAACCTAACACATACCTGGTGGCCCACATGAATGTCAGCTAAAAACCCATCCCTCCACGAAAACGACAATTGTAAATGGGTCATCTCTTTATAAAGGGTATTGATATCACTCTAACTCTAATATAAGAATACAGAGAGATAAACAATGAGAAAAAACATTGTATAAATATTATAAAACATTGGTCGACTCAGGTGAGGTTTATGAATATGTTTGCATTGAATGCCTTTTTAAATTCATTTTAGTATTACATGTGTTTATAATACAAGCAACAGTCCATGTGCTGACAGTTACAGGTAAAAAGACATACTATTTATCAATCAGTTTTTGGAACTTGGTTTAGTGTAATAATGAGTTGCACAGAACTATAGCCTATCTTGACAGCACAGCGCACAATGCAGGAAACAACCACAAATTGGATACATATCCATCACTAGAGATATCATCTTCATCTTAACCAACACATCCCTGAGATGTGAGAAATATCCAAAAAAAAATGCAGACACAGAGCAAATTTAAACCCTATGGCAGTATTGAACAGGCTAAGAACTGAACAAAAATCTCTGGGGCTATATGGCAGCAGCACAAATTACTATGCCACTGTGTTAAATGTAACAGATGTGTTCATAATAAGGGTATTTAAATTAGGAATGATTCAAATAGGAACTCAGTGTATCTTAATGCAATGAAGTTCTACCTAGGTTTTTTTTTTGCCTCACTATAGTGGCAGACATTTTAGCCATCTGTATGGTTTGCATCTTCACTGAGACACCAAGACTAAGCATTTGCATAAAGTAATCCCCTGCTTTGCAATACTGTATGCGCCATTGTCTGGATGCACAGAATGACAAAGAAATCAGCCTTCAATTTCACAGCTACATTAAAATTATAGTTATAGAAAACACCGTAGCCTTTGCTTCATTTGCTAAAAATGTGTCATTCTGTATTGTATATAAAAGTATCAATAATAAAAAGAAGATATTTTTCATGGTTTCTTAGTCAATACACACCCTATGTAACACTTGAGTACAGGTACAGAGTAACACCATAATTTAACTGTAAAGTTGAGAATGTTGGTTAATATATAGTGGAACATAATGTTAAGTAATATTTAATAGTTTTGATTCTTCAAAAATTAAAGAAAAATACAGGTATCTGATTTATCAACATTTTCAAAAACAATATATTAACAACCCGAATACCACCACAGATATATCCTCAGTTTTAAAGATGATTTACGTCCAAAAAATAATTTTATGGTCAGCATGAATACAAATTAATTAAATGACTGAGTGAATATTATGTTTGCAAAGCAACTTCACTATATGTTATGATCACATGAAATCGAGATTCATTCACTAGTAAAACAAAATTGCTACATTTTATTGCATCAGTCATGATAACATGGTATATGCTTATTACAAATAATAAAAAAATGAATTTCAATAAAGTATTTGTTTTAACAAGCAGGGCTGAACACCATGTCTAAGACACTGTTGTAGGTGGACTGAAAAAACCATACTGGTCTAGTGTGACTAAATGTATGTTGCAACAGACTGCATTCAAATTGTCTTTGGTCTGCTGAAATTAAGCTCCAGCTCCTTGTGAGCCTTTATAAATAGGTCTCAGAAAATGGATGGGTGGCACTTGTTATGTCTTTAATTAAAATGTCCGTTTGTGTCTCACCTAAGTGGTCAAATATATGTTGTTTCCATGGGCTTTTAAACTGGAAAGCTTGATTTCCTTCACCCACTGAGCAACTGATTCTCCGCCAAAAACCATATGAAGTTGAAGTTGCTTGGGACAGACAAGCCTGAACTGGCATTTGAATAATCTGATCTCATACCTTATATTAACTAAGGAGAATGAAGAAACAACCATGAATATTACTAAATTCTTGTTTTCCAATCCAGATAGTATTTTAAGCATTTACTGTACTGTACTTTTCCACAGCTGTGAAGACTCTGAAAAACGCAATCACAGGGCTCTGACAGTGTCAGCTGTTGTGTGTGATAAAATATGTTGCTACTATCACAGAAGTGAGAGATTCCAAGTGGGAACAATCTGATGGCCAAATAAATCCACAACTAGACTGCTGTACTTGCAAATTATCTTCACTTAAAAAAGTCATGTTTCATACATTTGGAATTTTGCACTACTGAAAGGATTTGAAAACTCTGGGTTGTGAAAGAAAACAACTTCAGAAAGTTTGTCAGACATCTAAAATAGCGGGGCAAGAAAACTTCAAAGGAGACCAGTTCTAAGTTAGATCTGACAAAAGCAAAGATGATACTTCAGCACAGTAGTATCAACAAGCATGACCTTAACAGAGAATTATCGAAGGCACTACATTACATACACTCAGCTAGTGCTGTAACACATTCCAGTTACAGAAACAATAGCAGACAATTCAAGCAAACCTCACAACGTTCAAAAATCAAGCATACATTATACCGTTATACTAGACATAAAAGACACAGTATCCGGAAATAAGATTTAAATAAGCATCAGATTTCAGTTCCTCTCATGTCTGCTTATCAAACAGAAAATGGGTTGCAATAATCTTTGAGCAGATGTGAAGTGCACTCAAACCAGCTAATCCACTTCTAATTTGAGTAATTAAAAAAAACACAAGGACTCACAGCTTGATATTAAAACATTAAGCAAGCTGACACCATTACATATCGGAAAAACACAATAAATTACATAAACTGTTAAAATCATTGGCAAGCAACAAAAACATGCAGTTCTGAACATGAGGATAGATCGCCATGTTCCTGACATACCGTGATGATACTGTGAAGTTTTCCATTCTACTATCCTCTTACATAACATGTTAACATCTTCAGGACTGGCTGATTAGTAAAATGGCTACTGGAGCACAATGAGATGCAAGAGTGTAACACACATATTGTATGTGCAATAAGATTAACAGTGGCAATGTCAAATTGTCACTGTTAATTTATTAGACATTAACACACATTTACCAATAATAACATTGTGCAAGACTAAAAATTAACACCTTTTAAAATCCACTTACATTTGTCATTATAAATAATCTTAAACAAAACACACACAAACACAACTGCATGGGATTACAAATTAACAAATTCACCAGCAAAACTGTACCTGAATGAGTACGTATTCATTTGTCAAAAGAGCTCACCACGATTCTAAATATACACGCTCATAAATAAAACAGCAAAAGACAACACACAAAAGAACAGTGCCTGAGGATAATTAAACATTCTGGCCAAAACAGAAGCAATTAAAAATGAACACAATTATTTAAAGAAGTGTAAATAATTAGAGAATGAACTGACAAAATTGTATGTGATTAGAAATGACAAAACTGTCAGTGAGTAAAAACGGTCATCTTGTGAAAAAATTTCTGCGGAATAATTTAAAATGATGATCAATAAAATTTCAAGAGACAGGAGCAATGCAACTTGTTAGGTAAAAATGGCACTCAAGACAATCATTAGTGAATAAACTGGTTCCTGCCTTGTGCCCTGTGTTGGCTGGGATTGGCTCCAGCAGACCCCCGTGACCCTGTGTTTGGATTCAGCGGGTTAGAAAATGGATGGATGCTAATGGATAAAACTACAGAAGATTCAAAATTAACAATCTAACCCCTGAAACAGAAAGTAATTAGAAACAACACAACTGCACCCTCATAAAAAGTAATCAAAACAGCTTATTGAGATTAAAAATGATTACAGTTGTTAAATACTTGATTAAGTAATTATAGGAATATACAGCATTAGATAAACTGGATTAAGTTGTGTTTGATAATGGATGGATGGGTGGAGGAATGGATGAAGTGCGTGGTATGACACATTTACACACCAAAGGCTAACTAATTCAAAATGAACATTCCTGCCACAAATCATTCAAAATAAACACACTTGTCACAGAAACTTTATATGAACTGAAAAAAACACAATCATCCAGGCAAATGAACAAATGTATAAGTTCATTGATGCAAACTATTTTGAAATTATACATTACAGGCAGGCAGTGTGGTGCAGTGCAGTGGTTACAGCTTTGAACTTCAGGTCATAACGTTGTGAGTTTAAATTATTAACAGTGTGACCCTGTGCTCCAACTGGAAAAACAAAAAGTAACGTAACCAATTGTATCTCAAATGTTGTAAGTTGCTTTGGAGAAAGGCAATGGCCAAATAAATACATATAAAAAAATGGACAGACTTGATATTCATACGATTGCCTGGACATCTTGCGAACTATAAAGAGCCAGAGATCAGGTAGTGAATTCAATTGGATTTGAAATATTCACCCTTTTTTGTTGTCCTTTTTTGTTGTTGCTAAATGTTTGTGAAGATGACACTTTGCGCACTTGTCAAAAGACGCGGCGTCCTCTCGACTTTACAGATTTAAAACACAACTGCACATTAACAAATCAAATTTGCCATTTACCTAGGTTGGGAGCATGCGCTGATAGATTTTAAGAAATGTGAAAGAATGTGACCTTAGTTTACAATTAAATCACAGGCATATGCTTTCTAGATACTGTAGTGATAATTCTCAGTGTCAATAAAGAAGCAGAGGCACATGAGACACAAGGCAGCGACATTTTGAGAAAGGCTTCGCCGCCCTTGCCAACTTCTCTTCGACAAGTTACCTCACCTTACAAATGTTTCCTTGCACTGATGGTTAAGTGCAGAAAGTATATTAGTCTAGGATGGAAACGCAAAACTGAGGATTAGGTACCCGAGGCGAGGGTGCGCCACGAGTAAAGGTGCGCGCCAATTTAGCCGCGTCCGCCTCCTCCTCCTCCTCCGGCACGGGTCTGCTGCTGCCTCGCACCGCGATTATACACACTACAGTGGCCAACATCGTGGGTGAAAGGTCGGTTCTGTTGGTCACGCTGTTATTGTACCTTGTGTCACCGTCATTACGAAAGGTTTTAATTCACACGGATCAAGGCATAACCACAAAAACCAGGAAGCGTTAAAATAAGCGAGTAAAAAAATGTTCCCGGATCGGACGACTGTCTCAGTGCCCTCACCTTATCATGCCAGGTGACGTCCGCAGTGGCCTGCGCCATTACGGCTTCGGGGATACGACAACTGTGCTGTCAAAACTTGACCGTTTGCCTCTTATAGATGCTTTGACTCTATAATTAATATGGAGTTAAATTAATGACCCCATATAAAACGACTGGCTACTTCATGCGTGTATTGTCTGCGTGGACGTGTCCAGCGATCTATAAGACAGACGCAAGAGATCCAAATTTGTGCTGGAACGTGCGGGTGCACGGAATGGATGGATGGACGTCTTCTTACAAGTCGAGCAATAACCGGCCCAACTTTTCCATAATTCGGTAAAACTGTAAGGGTTAACATTTTATCTTTTGTGAAGTGTGTGTTTGTCTTGTATTATTTCAATATTAGTTACATAAGCGCCATTAGATTTTAAATTGATTCAAAGCTGGATTTAACGGCGCAATTTGGAGGTGTCATTTTCGGATCCGTTCACCTGAAACACACCCAAACTCAGCGCTTATTTTTGTCAGTCTTCAATGTGACACTCTTCCTGTATATACCATGCACTCAGTGGCTCACAGTGTTTGCCTTTCTCACAGATCGGCTGCGTTATTACACTAATGTGCAAGATGTAATGATTGACAAGTAAGTACTGCAAAAAACAACCGCAATAAAGTGGAGACAGCGTTGGACAAAACATAAATAAAAGTGTTTCAGCCAGTTCCTGTGTGTGTGTGTGTGTGTGTGTGTTTTGCGTGGGCGTTGAAAGAAATGTGACCCTCTATACATACTGGGGTCATTGTGTGCGATGTGTGGGTGTTGTACCAGGCTGTGCCATACAGCTCCACACAATCACTCAGGTGTCCTCACCTTTGGAGTCGCCGTAGCCTTGGCCTGTAGTTTTGGTCAGAGTAGCACTCTGACCGGCGCTACTCTGACTGGTCTTCTTCTGTGTCATCCGCAGTCGGACCTGCTCCTGGACCCTCTGCGCCTTGAAGGCTTCGTCCGTGTTGCCTCCTCCTCCATATCCGAGTTGCCCTTCCGAGGGTAGGGCATAGCTTGAGGTGGTCGTGTTGGGCTGCAAGGTGGACAAAAACACTCCTTCAGGCACCGAACTCATCACTGTTCTTTACTCGAATTAACTTTAAGTAGCAAAAAGCACAGGTTTAAGTAACTCTAATGTGCCAAGCCAAGTCCGCAGCTGCCCATCGTCCACTCCTCCGTTCCTGCTGGTCGGTTTCTCTCTCTCCCCGAGACAGAAGCCTCCTGAACTCGGCTGAGGCACAGACACACCCCACACGCCTCGCAGGACCCATCCTACTTTAAGGAGGAGCTGCACTGAAGACTCAGACCACCTTAAGCAGGTAAATGTCTTCCATTAAGGTGGTCGAAGGTTCCGTGTGCATTTATGTATTTCAGAATCTTTCACTTCAAAATTTCTGGATTATTTGGTTAATTGTAGCAGCGGATAGGATTAACCATAAAGAGTGCTTCCACGGGGATTTTAAACTGAATACGTGTTATTCCTCATCTCCAAATTAACATTCCTCAATCTATTTGTCAGTGCAGGCCTTTTCATTTTTTATAGTTGGGATCCAAGAACCGAAAGATGCGGGGTGAAAGCAGGAAACGAGTGTTAAAGGGACAAAATCCCATCACAGAGCACACTCATACTCTCTATTAGACTGTAACCACAGTCATTAATTGGCATGCATGTTTTTTGTTATCTGGGTGAAACTGTAGAACACAAAGACATCTATATACCAGCTTTCCGTTCCAAAATATCAATTCTGTCCATTAATCTACCCACTCAATTTCTGAACACATTTCAATCATTTTATAATGCCCTTCTCAGAGCAAACTGTAGTAGCCAAATTAAACATCATCATAACTGGAAATTCAACTAGGTGTGCCAGGATGTGAATTCTGTTCATATTTAGCTTTTTATAACTGAATCATAGTCATGGTAAAAAAATGCCTAAGAGTAATTAATTTAATTTTCTATGACTAATAACAACCTGAACTATCACTTAGTTTCATGGATTCCTCACAATGGCCAGTATGAGTGGTGGGATGTACATGAGGGAGCCCTGTGATGCCTGGCACCTTGTCAGGAACCATTTTCTTACTTGTGCCCAGTGTTGTCAGCGACCTTGAATTTAATTAATGTTAATGTAGTTTGTTACAATGTTGACATTTCGTAAAATAAAATCTACAGTACAATTGTTACATACCTATTTACAGGCACAGCACTGCTCTTCAATGGATTATCTAGTTTTCCTTTCCTTTGTTTAATCAAGTTTTTTATTGACAATCACTTCACATTTACAGTGCTACACTCTTAAACATAAAATTACAAAAATGGTTCTACTAAGCAATTCCATAGGGGAACCATTTTTGGTTGCCTAAAGATCCATCTGCATCAAGGTTCCAGAAGCAATTTCTGTTTATTTTGATCCATAACAGGCTTCATACAGAACCATCATATTTTAAGAGTTTATTTATAATACACTTTTTGAGTAAGAGGGTTATGTAATTTGAAGAAAGTCACTTAGCAAATCTTTAATTAAGAATAAAACCTGGTTTCAAAATGCACTATGTGGCACTACTTTGTTTCCATGATTGATTATGTCAATGCAACTCATAATCGTTACACCCTGGTTCAAAGGTTATAATTGTATGACAAAGTAGTAGATCAGTTATGGTGATAAGGAGCAAATCTGTAAAAATCACTCAATATTTTAAACTCAACTTTAACTGTAACGAAAAAAGTTTTCAATTTTTTATAAATTAAGTACTGAGTTAATAGATGAGCTTTGTGACTTTTCTTGATGTTTTTATAGCGTATAATCACATTCATGTAATTTGTATCTAGTATAATCTCACAATTGCCAACATGGATTAAGTGTGTTTTGAAAATTTGTTCTTTAGTTAAGTAATGTCAGCTTACTTTGTTTAGTGTAATCACTAATTTTTTTTTGCAGTGTTATGCAAAAGCAGACTTTCTTTGTCCATGTTAATGTCAGAGAGAGGCTCTACTTAACACTTCCTAGTTAAAAATTACATTATGTCTACACAGCATTCAACAATGAGCCTATCTATCTATCTATCTATCTATCTATCTATCTATCTATCTATCTATCTATCTATCTATCTATCTATCTATCTATCTATCTATCTATCTATCTATCTATCTAATGGTTGTCATATGCGCTTCAAGTGTAAATGAGATGAAAAGAAAGATCTGAAAGGTCATTTATGTTAAGATATGGCTATTTCTCATAAATGGTAATACATGCAGAAATGAAACCCACAGTAGTTTATTTGGGGAATAGCTAACTTCACTCAGGTTCCAATTAACATACTTTGCACTAGTTTGAAGCTATGGCTGCCTGACTCAAAGGCCGGATAATCCATGAGCTTTTTGCCTACCTTTCAGTGCAGAACTGAATTATGAAGCTACACAGCTAGGGTGTGCTTAATCTTTAAAAATATCATATTAATGACTAAATATTTCTTACTACTACTTGCTATTGTTGAGTAGCCAATTAAATAATTTGCAAATTTAAATTCTTCTACCAAAGCAGCAGTGTTTCATAATCAGGGCATCATGGCTCTACTAACTGTTATTAAACAATTAGTAAGGCAAAGAAAATGTTGCAAATCTGCCTTATATCTGCTTTACCTGTAGTCTACAAAATGTAGAATTAATGTTACCAGTGACACTTTGATGTTCTGTCTGTTTAGTTCTTCTTCCCTTTTAGAAAGCTTATTTCCACTTTTATATTTGAAAAGTGCCACACAATCACTCTGATGCAAAGGCACCGTAAAAAATGACAGAATGGAAATTTGGTGATATAAAAATGCATGATGTTGGAAGCATTATTAGAGCTGAATATTTAATGGATAGTTGAGTAAACTGTTAAGCAAATGCCAGCATGACTATATAATCTAAGCTACACACTATCATTTAAAGGTCTTAGTACCAGCAATTCAGGAAATGCTATTTATACATTAATGATTCTGTTGTTGTTACAATTCAGTATTAATATACAGTGTCCTTTGTCAGTGTTTTGACAGTGAAGTTAAAATTACTATTTTTGCGGTATTTACAAGCTACTCAGATTTGAAGTTAAAATATGAGAAAAATTGGGAGTTCATCTATTTTCTTGGAAAAGCTTACTCTAGTTACAGGGGTTTTCAGGAGCCTGAGTTTTGCCAGCTGACTTCAAGCATAAGGCAGGAAGCAACCCTAGATGGGGTGCTAATTCTCCAAATGGCACAGTTACTTCAACCAGTATCAATTCTGAGACTCCAGTTGACTTAACTTGCTGGTCTTTGGTATTGGGCTTGTGTGGACACTTGGGGCACATATCAACTCTACACAGAGAGCATTTATACTAGGATTAGAACTCAAAACCATATACTGTACCATAAATCGGCAGAACTAACAACTGCACACTCATGTCAACTAAAAATACAGAGTGTTATTTTGGACTGTGTAAGAAATATCCAAATATAGCAAGTGATCTTTTGTGCGTTTGCCTCATTTCAGGTTCTTATCTCAAATACTGTTTATTCATGAATGCCACAAAAATATTTTCTACCTCATTGTCCCAATACACAGAAATGATACTGTAAAGTAGTGGTTGTGGATTCCTGCAAGTTAGGATCTCCTGTCAGAATCAATGTCAGGTATACAAAATGCCCCAGGACAGGTATGTGCTCAAACCTAAATGATGGTAGGTATTCAAATCTTCTGCTTATGGAGTTTCTTCAAGTCTAGTTTGACTATGAAAATTTTAGCGCTACAAACTTAAGCTAATTCCTTGGTCTCTTTCTGTGTTTACGATATGACACTGATAATCTTATGTAAAATATGTGAACTACTGCTTTTATTAAAAAAGATTATAGGTTAGGTGTATAAATTGAAGCCTACAATCCAAAAAAAATATAGTTTCATGGATTGTTTCCTACATATACCCTACATTTGTATACAATGAATGAAATGAATTATGTTTAAATGTGTTGAACCAAAAACAGATTTTAATTTTCTTAGCTAAAAGAAATGTCCACAGATCTGCAAAACAAACTGCATTCTCAGTTGTCCATTGTTTGAGCTGCAAATTTGATTTCCTCACTGGTGAAAACGAGCAAGAGGTAAGAAAAAAAACATTGCTAATATAATATCATTTTGAAAGTGCAAAAGGAATAACTGAAATAAAAATTGTATGCACAGAGCAAATATCGAACTTCTTAGTTAATAAGGTTATATAAGAGCATTGTGCAGAACAGAGCAAACAAGAAAATTGAGACTAAAGAGCATGCTTATACTTTCACAGGCTAAGGGGATTCAAATTGTTCAGTCTTCAACAAAGAAAGCTACACAGTGCAGTATGTCTTACTGCCTTGTAACTTATTCACTGTAATGAAATGTTGAAAATCAGCATGATTTTATATTTCTTTATAAGGCTACATAAATTAAATTCTTTGAGGATGCTCCTGACAGGTCATGGACCTGATGCTGAAGCATTTAAAGTCAGTATCTAGGTTAGATATTGGGATAGCTTGGATAAAAATAGCAAATAGCTCATACTTGAAGGACTAAATCACCTCTTGTTTCTCAAAATTCATATCTTCTGCTAGGTTTGGGAAACCCCAGGCTCCCCCTTAGAGGTTTACGGCATTCAGTTTAAAGTAGTTTATCAGCTCCTATTTACCCAATCAGGTCTACAAAATAAAATATGCTCGAGATGTGGAAGTTCCACTGATGTAGTTTTCAAGTTCACAACTAATTATTATGTTGGTCAGTTAATTTGCAGTGCTCTGTGTTAACATATTTCTAAGACACTTTAACAGTGGAAATTTTGAAAATAAATTATTAGTTTAGCTTTTGCAGATTTATGTTTTGATCAGTGAATTCCAATGTCTCGCTAACGTGTATCATAAATTCTGTTTTAATTATTACAAAATCTCAAGATACGTACAAAAGTTTAACATTCTGAATTAAAAAATAATTTAATCTGAAAATTTATATTATTGTTTCATTATTCACTACAGTCTTACAATTTATTTTTCAGTAATTAGGGTTTGTCTTGCCTGTTTCTGTAATATTCCCATCTAATTTTTTTCAGATATTACTGACTTGTTTATTGGCTCAATTTTCAATATTAGTTCTATACCGGCTGACATAGCCATGCCTCTTTATTTGCAGCTTACTTCTTTAAACCTATATTTCCTGATTTAGACATTATTCACTTTCCACTTGCAATATAGTAATACTCATGTGTATTTGTGCTTAAATTGCAATCTAGACACTTATTTCTCATACTTCTTGCATTAAAATAATCAATGTCTGACTTGTTGATACTTATTTTCTTGGTTTTTACCCACTGATTTTCATGGTTTCTTTCCTAATTCCTGAAAACCCATCCCCTCAGTCTCACTTATATAAATCCTATGTATAAAAAACCTCAGTGTCTCATTAATATAGATAACAATATTATCCATGTGATTAACTTTCTAAACTCCACACTCTTACATATATTTTGTGTGTGGTACAGGAATAATTTCTAAGAACAAGATGTCTGGTTACCTCTGCAAATTTATAGAATTGGCAGCCTTTCCTTACCTAGTTAATGTTTTTCCAATATAGTTAATTACAGCTGGATCTTTGCCACCATTGGCTTTGACCATAGATCTGGTCACAGAAGTGTAGGTTTTTAGTAGTCAGTCCATACTACAAACTGATCAATGTCTGTGTGAAGGTTTTAGGTGCTTCCCACTATTCCCAAGTTTCCCCATAATTTCTGCACCAGCGCTATATGAGTGAATGTGGGCTTTCACTGTCCTAAAATGTTGTAATTGAAAATATGAAGTAGAAAATGGATGGACAGAATTGAAAACTGAGGCAATTTGACTGACCTATTCAAGGTCTACTGCATTATAAACTGCTCAAAAAAAGTAAGGGAACACTTTGAAAACACTTCAAATTTCAATGGGAAAAAATCACGGTAGATATCTATACTGACATGGACTGGGTAATGTGCTAGGAACGAAAGGATGCCACATCATTTGATGGAAATGAAAATTATCAACCTACAGAGCACTGAATTCAAAGACACCCCGAAAGTCAAAGTGAAAAAATGATGCAGCAGGATAGTCCATTTTGCCGAAATGTCATTACAGCAACTAAAAATCGTACTCAGTAGTTTGTATGGCTCAAACTTGCTTATAGGCATGCCTGACAATGTTGGGGCATGCTCCTAATGAAACTACAGATGGTGTCCTGGGGGATCTCCTCCCAGATCTGGACCAGGGCATCACTGAGCACCTGGACAGTCTGATGTGCAACCTGGTGGCGTCAGATGGACCAAAACATATTGTCCCAGAGGTGTTCTATTGGATTTAGGTCAGGCGAGCATAGGAGCCAGTCAATGGTATCAATTTCTTCATCTTGCAGGAACTGCCTGCATACTCTTGCCACATGAGGCCAGGCATTGTCATGCATCAGGAGGAACTCAGTAACCATTGCACCAGCATAGGGTCTGACAATGGGGCTAAGGATTTCATCCTGATACCTAATGGCTGTTAAGGTGCCGTTGTCTAACATGCAGAGGTCTGTGCGTCCCTCCATGGATATGCCTCCCCAGATTATCACTGACCCACCACCAAACCATTCATGCTGAACGATGTTACAGGCAGCATACTGTTCTCCACAGGCTTTCCAGACCCTTTCACATCTGTCACATGTGCTCAGGGTGTACCTGCTCTCATCTGTGAAAAGCACAGGGTGCCAACGGTTGTCCTGCCAATTCTGGTATTCTATGGCAAATGCCAATTAAGCTCCATGGTGCCGGGCAGTGAGCACAGGGCCCACTGGAGGACGATGATCCCTCAGGCCACCCTCATGAAGTCTGTTTCTGATTGTCGGGTCAGAGATATTCACACCAGTGGCCTGCTTGAGGTCAGTTTGTAGGGCTCTGGCAGTGCTCATCTTGTACCTCCTTGCCCACAGGAGCAGATACTGGTCCTGCTGATGGGTTAAGGACCTTCTATGGCCCTGTCCAGCTCTCCTGCAGTAACTGCCTGTCTCCTGGAATCTCCTCAATGCCCTTGAGACTGTGCTGGGAGGCACAGCAAACCTGGCAAAGGCATGTATTAATGTGCCATCCTGGAGAAGTTGGACTACCTGTGCAACATCTGTAGGGTCCAGGTATCGCCTCATGCTACCAGTAGTGACATTGACTGTAGCCAAATGCAAAACTAGTGAAAAAACAGTCAGAAAAGATGAGGAGGGAAAAATATCAGTGGCCTCCACCTGTTAAACCATTCCTGCTTTGGGGGTTGTCTCATTGTTGCCCCTCTAGTGCAACTGTTGTTAATTTCATTAACACCAAAGCAGCTGAAACTGATTAACAGCCCCCTCTGCTACTTAACTGACCAGATCAATAGCCCAGAAGTTTCATTGACTTAATGCTATACTTTAATTTCCTTTCAGTTTTTTGAGCAGTATATTCTTCCATTTGCAGCAGAAGGAGCATTCAATGAAACTAAACTTCTTGAGAAACTCTGAAACTGCAAAGTGGTGCTTGAACAAAAATAGATAAATATAAATTGACAGATGAAGAGAAGTAACTCTTTACATTTTTTATTAATATTGTAACAAGGCATTGGTTGAAACAATATGGCCACACTACACCACTCCACTACTAGATGAAAAGAGGATGCATGTCTCTACTGGTTCTAATCCCTGTTATTGTCGTTATTGTAATAAATTCTTCAAACAGTAAATGAGTGCTTTACAGAACAGGCAGCAGTTTTTTGGCAGGTAATCATCATTTATTCCCCATGCCTTCACCTTGTATTAGTCAACTGCACATTATTGCTTTTACAAGGCCAGAAAAATTATTATTTTTTTTTTTTTGTTTTGTTTTTTTGATTGTTCGCTTTGAAGCACAGCAAACCAGCTTGGATTCAGCTATAGGGCGTTGCCTTGCTGTTTTCAACAATCCCTGTCACACCTTTGTTAAACACTGACTTCAATCATCATCCATGAGTTGATAAGAGGAGGCGAATGTTAAAAAGAAATTGTAGCTGTGGGAACTGTGCTGCTTGCTCAAGTGGGTATTGAAATCCTCCCTAAAAGTTATTTGAAAATAGTTTTAATATCTTTTTTCCATATTTGACAGGACTGTGATACTGAGCTATTTAGATAAAGATGGCACAGTTAAACCCAAAGTGTGAACTGGCAGAAAACTACAGGTCACCTAAGGTTTGGTGGCCTCAAGTAGAATACGCTCTTGAATGTGAAAACAAAATCTAAGTGCTGAGATTGCTTTGTAAGGTGTTCTGTATTAGCAAAGCCATCTTCATTCACGAAGTGCCAGCTTGTCCTCTCTCCTTTACAACCAACAGCAGTCACCCAAGCCTGTTCCTCAAGTATGAGCCTTTCTTGTCGGAAATATTTGACATCTTAAAGTACTCACAGTACTGGATGCTGAAATTGTTAAAGCCTTAAAGGAAATTGGCCAGTCAAGTACACAAAGTCTTGTAAGAGTTCAAACCGGTAGCTCATTTTACTTGTAGGCAGGAACCTTTATTGCATAAGAAATGGAAATATGCACTAATACGGAAAATCATGCAGGGCTCATTTTGAGAAAAGTGTGTTTGCATATTTCCTGCCATGAACTAGTATTGCTGAAATGGTGACTTCCTCCTTTACTATACATTATTTGAGGGGTAAGGTGTGGCTCCTTGCCACCCTGTAGTAATTTGAAAAATTAACTAATATGAACAAAAAAGTGCTCAGGGATGTGTGTTCAGTTCCTGGATCCTTTACTGTCAGTGTGGGGTTTGTAACTTCTTCATTTGGGATTTGTCTAGATAATACTGTTCCAAAGATGCATGTAAATAAATTTAATTTTATCCAATCGACAGTCTATCCATTTTGAAACCGGTTTTTCAAAATATTCAAGCAGCACCAGGCTGAAGACAAGAACAAATTCTAGTTTTGCCTTCAGTCCATCAAAAGGGTACTCTTATAATCACATTCTCTCACTCCAGGCTGAAAATGCTATACATTTAATTACCTTAATCTGCACAGCTTTGTAATGGCTGAGAAATATTAGAGTAACTGGAGAAAAACTCACATGAACTGGGCTGCACACAAATAGTGGCCAGAGCCAGGATTCAAACATAGTCTCCTCACCCTCAGTTAGTTCTTAATTTATACAACACCTTTCACAGAGCATACTATCACTAGGGTCTTTACAAATCAAAACTAGTACATTTCAAAATGTGTTTTAGTCCTGCTTTAGTTTTGTCCTATTTGCTAACACCACACTGAAGTTTTGCATTCATCTGTTACTATATAGATGGGAAATATGAGCTTTATAATTTGAAATTTGTCGGCCCCCTACGAAAAGGTAGCACCCAACTGGACAATACTGCCTAAATTGGACAAGTTGTGACTTCTTTCAAAAATAATGTAAAATAAAAATTGAGCAACCAGATCAGCCAATGGCAATTTGGAGTGATTAAATACATGATTAATATGTTTGTGTGATTTTTATTTTCACAAAAAAATCTGTTTTGCTTTTTGTGCAGACCAAGTAGCAAGTCTGAAGTGACCTTGCATCTTTCCCAAAATACAGACAAAAAATTCATATGAATGCAACAAAGTGGGAAAGTGAGATGTCGCAAGTGTATCTCCAAAAATCCTTATAGCATTAGTGCTCCTGTAATTAATTCCTTTTTTGATTATGCAAGTGCTGGCAAAGTTGAAATGGTATGGACACATTTTAAGAGACCATTATTGCACTGGGGTAAGTCTGTGGAAGAAGTTTGTAATGTGTGAGAGGGATAATGAGTTCAGAATATACATTTTGATGGAGTCTTCTGATTCAGTATGAAAACTGCTTTCTCCTGTGCTGGTTATGGTGGAACTGAATCATAGGGCATAGCGTTAGGCATAGCACATTAACTGACTAAACAATTGGAGTTTCTAATAGCAGTGTATTACTTAAAAAACGGAATAGTGGACGTGAATTATGAAGTTGTGCCATCTGGATTTGCATTTGCACTGACAGTATAAATAATAAACATAAGGACTGGCCCCTTATCTGCATGACCAGTGCAGGTGCTGAAGGGCATTTTTCAACAAGAGCAGATATTTTTATTTTATCATCATAGCTGAAAAGTTGAGCCTTAAAAATTTAGTTAGGCCATACAAAACATCATCTGGGTAATGGTATAGGAAAGATGAAGGAGACACAGTCTGTGCTACATAAAGTCAGAATAACTCCTAGCACCTGAAAGTGCAACATGAGACAGACTTGAAAACAGTCATTTTTTATTTTGTCAGAAACCTACATAGTTTCATTAGCTCCAAATAAGTTTTCATCCGAGTTTTTTTTTTACTAGGGCGTCTGCTGCAACCTGAAAAACTTATTTCTTTAATTTTCTCATTCTACTTTTTCTCTATTATGATAAGCGAGCATTTTCTCAAGTAGAGATTACAGTTAAATTATAGGTGACCATAACACATGCATGTGATGGGCTGGCATCCCGCCTGGGGCTGGTTCCCAGTGGGTGTCTGGTGCTATCAGGACAGGCTTCAGGCCAAAACAATGCAGAAATGGAACGTGTAATTTTGAAAGGTTAATTAACCAGTAAAAACTGGGACTAGATATACTGTAGTTTTTCACAGGCATTTTTTCCACAAGGTTTCAGGAAATAGGAGTACAACAAACAAGGCTAAAACATACAGCATTGTGGAAATTCAGTGCCAATTCTTGAGTTGTCAGGCTCAAGGGAAGAAACATCTCTCTGTATGGATACAGAGGCAAGTTGCTTATCATCAAGCACATACAACCTCACTCATTGCACTATGCAAATTTCAAGATGCCAGTAAACCTAACGCACAGCAGTTTGGAATAAGAGTGGGAACTGGAGTATGTATTGAGAACGAGAAGTAACATGGAAACTGTACAAAGATCACGGAGTCTGAGCCCCTGAAGCTCACAAGCCTGCATGCTAATTACTATACTACAGTGCCTCCATTGATCCAGCTGAACCAAAATAATGTTCCTTTTAGACTTCCCCTGGTTGCTATTTATTATTATTATTATTATTATTATTATTATTATTTGGATGGAGGAGATAGGGACACCTTTGCATGTTTCTGTCACAGTCAATGTCCTCACCAACTTACTGTAGCTAACAAGAAGGGATTTCATGAGGCTAGTTATATTTTTAAAAATGAAAGGGGCTGAGATGTTACAGAAATCCTGAGTTTAAATCTCATCTTAGAAATGATGTGGCGTGACAGTCAGGCTTCATACTCTGCTATTGATATTTTGTTTTCAAAGTAGATGTAGTGTTCTAGGACAGTTGCCTAAAAAGATTCAAATAATTGAACTGAGTTGAGTTGTTCGAGGTTTGGGGGGGGGGGTGTTACAGCAAGTGCCATAAAGCATATATTGTCATCCTTTGTCTACCGGTGTTGCATTTGCCATAAAAATGCTGAACTGGCTGAAAGAGCTACGGATTGAAATTAGTTACATCAGGAGCCCCACAACTTTCACAATGTTTAAATTATGACTGCCACCAACTATGACTAGGAGTCTAACATCAGTCCACTGCTATGCCAAATACCAGTAAAGAACATAAAGAGAAACTTCCTACTATTTAGAGATGTAGACAGGTAAGCATTAACCAGCCTGTGATATACAAGACAAGCTGCAATTTATTGTGGCCTTAAGACACAAAAAGAAGAATTTCTAATTTTATAGGAAGAACATAAGCAACCCGATCCTTCCTTTATATTCAAGCTTTCAACAGGAAACACAATCCCATGTCTCTCGAGTATAGAAATACAGTAAAGCTGTTTACATGTGTATTTTATATGACTGAAGCTCAATGACTTCCTTTTTGTCAGGAAATCAGAATCAAGGATCGAATCAGCATCCCTTTCTATTCATTATTCAGTAGTCTACATTTTTATTTAAATTTAGAAATGTTAATAATAAGCGTTTTTTTAGAACAAAACATATTGTGAAAACGTGTACTGGGAGCCAACAGATTTCAGAGTAACATGACGCACTGGCTGCATGAGCTTGAACGTCTCATTTTAGAAATATTATTGAAATGTGTTTGAAATTCCACAAGATACTTTCATTGCATTTCTGCTTGCAGTTGTTTGTACAGAACAGCAGACAACTGTGTCTGGGTGAAGGAGCCACAGCGGAGCAAAAACCTTGTAAGACCTGTTCAGGGCCTGCAGTGATTTCACATGGGTGGAACAAAGACTCCGGCTTGGCGCTATCAGGTTGCCACCAGAGGGGCTGACCTCTCTGCGCGTTAAAGGCAAAAGCAAAAGAGGCAGTAGGTGCCCCTTATGTCCAGTTCTAAATGAGCAGAATGGAAAAATGGCAACTAGCCCATCACTGTCCCTGTAATTCAAGAAGCCTGCCTTCATTTTACATATTGTTTTCATGTTACTTTGTTAACATACCATAATCCTGAAACTTTTAATGAAATCAACAGTTTTTTTCAAGAATACAAAAGCTATTCATAAAAACAGATGAAACGTTTATCTTTGACCAAGAATTTCCCTTCAGTGGGAAGTGGTGTCAGTTATTTTATTACTACAGGAAAGAAAAAACAAAGTGAGTCACATGTGTACAAAGGATTCATACATTAAACTAGTATTAATTACAAAGACACTATATTTGTTTCTCAGATTAGTATTTGGGCTGAGAGTCACAGGACCAAAAGCCTGGCATTAAAGTCTGTATCATTCGGTATTAAGGCATTAGACTTAAGTCTCTTTGCTCTGTGGCAAACTGTTCTCTTCCACTCTGGAACAGAATTCGGCTACAGCCAGTGACTAGTGGGAAATATGGGCCAAGAAGTGGAGATTTCCTTTTATGATTTCTTTTAGTAATTCTGAAAGACACAGGGTCCTATTACCAGAAAACAGTGTGCGGTGGGGGATTCTCAGTCTTTTTAGAATCAGCACTCACACTTTCTGGAAGCCACTTAATCTAACCGTGGCATCAGATATGTACACAAGCCAAGGTGCACAGTCTAGCACAGGATCCGTTCATAGGCACAAGGAGAACATATAGTCTCCACACAGACAATAAGCGCATGTAGGATTTGAAAACAGGATCCATGAAGCAGGAGAGATCACCATTACACAACTATGACAACCCTGACACCGCTACTGAATTAATACTTTGGTGGTTTTCATTCAATTGAAAAACTATTATTTTAAGCAAGATACAACACAACCATGATTTCAGTTTGGAAGGTTTCAGCTAGTAACCAATCAATCCATTTTCAGTTCAGTTTTCAATTCATTTTATACTTATTTGGCTCCCCAATCAAAGCATGTTCACATGTTTAAAAATGTAATTTAACATCAAAAAATAACATAACCATATAATAAAAGCAAATATGTCATTCATTTCTTAGCAAGCAGAATCACAATTAAGTTATTTTCAGAATACAAGTATTCAGTTTTTATCATTATACCCTTTAAAGGCATATTTGAAGCTATCCCAGGGTACAATCTGTAACCCCTGCTGTGCCCCCCACCCTCACCCCCCCATCAGTGGGTGAACGGCCTGAGATACCCATGTCATACGGGCTTGCTGCCACATCTTGATGGGCAAACAGCATCACTTCAGGCAGCTCTGTTTTTGTGGAAACAATAAACTCAGTTTATTAATATGACTGAAACCTGGCTGAAGCATCTTCAGCCCAGTTAAACAAAAATGTATCAGTTTACCCCGAGTAAATTTTATAATAAAGTGTAGAAAGAGAGAAATAGAGGGAGATGTTAACAGAGGAGAGGAGAGGACTTTTAAGCTGGTATTACCATGAATGCAGAAGAGCTGTGCTTTCTTCCGTTCCTTTCTCGTCCACTTGAATGTCTGCTGTAGTCCCCTTGTTGTCAGCACTGATACAAATGATAGTAGAATTCAAAGATTTCAGTACAGTGTGGTCCCCACCCTTTAGTGCTCCAGTCACACACTAGGATGATGAACTGTGCAAGGCTGGGCCTTGGCGCTACACCTCACTCACTTCTCACTGAGATATTAGACAAGGTGTGACTACCAGCCCTGCGGGCAAGATGTAATCGGCTCTCATGACTGTTGCTTGGCATTCACCAGCGTTTTTGTCTGTTTGGGAAATATAGACAGGTTCTGCATGCTGCAGCCTGACTGAAGAGTCAGGCTTTCACATTGGAGGGGTCTACCAACCTAGATCCTAAAGTGACCCTAGGAAATTTAAGGCAAAAATGTGCATATTTAAAAGGACTAAGCTGTAAGAAAATGAAAGAGAAACAGGACCTGGATGCTGATCCAGCCTGCCAGTTCAGGGCCAAAGACACAGAGGAGAGGTGGAGCTACCTCTTTAAAGATCAACCCCATCTGGCCAGGTTTCCTGAAAGAGATTTATCTGAATGTTGGCAGCCATCACTGGTCTTTATTGACAGAGTGTGGGGCAGAGGATGAAGGAGTGTGATGAAAGGTGGCTCATAGGCCTACACGGGAAACAATGGCGAATAAAATACAACAAGGTATCTGGGCCAAAATCAACACAACATAAAAAGCTCCTTCTTGACTCATTTAAACTATTTTTATTTTACAGTAAAAAAGTATTTAGAAAGTGTGTATTTTAATTAAAGCAGCTTTTACTTTGTTAGCTTGAAGAAAGTAAGGCAACAGTTCGGTATATATATGTTACCCATCTGGGAAATATTCTGATTCAATGGGACTCAGTTATAGAGGCATTGGGTAATTGGCTGTATCAAAAGTACTATGTAATTAACTCAGTACTTTACTGTATACTATATATATATATATATATATATATATATATATATATATATATATATATATATATATATATAGTCGTTAGGATATGGCGGGTTGGATAATGGATGGTTATACATTGTCACAGATGAATGGGGACCCTGCCAGCCGGGACGCCTGGACAGTCCCCGAGTTGGACGATACCTCTCCTCGGCCACGAGAGGGCAGCCGCCCGGGTCTATTTGGGAGCCACCGGAACGGAGCTGGGATCCTCACCACTATGGGAGGACGTGGTCACCACCAAGGGGCGCCCGGACAATTTGGGAATCCTGGATGGCAGCACTTCCGCCACACCAGAAAGTGCTGCGGGAAGCAATCCCAAGGGCACCCGGAGTGCTTCCAGGTGCTTTCCTGACACTTCCGCCACACGAGGAAGTGACGTCAGGGGGAGCACCTGGGGCTCATCTGGGTCATGATAAAAGCGACCGCCTCCCTCCAATAGATGAGCCAGAGTTGGGAGGAAGGAGATGAAGCTTGTGAGGAGGAGAGAGGAGGTCAAGAGAGAGAAAGAAGAAGAAGAAAAGAAAAAGGAAGAGAAAGGAAGAGAGTTGGTGAAAGAAGGAATTGCGATGCTGTAAGAGTCAATAAAGAATTGTGTTTTAGACACATTGTATTGTAACATAACATAACCATATAATAAATATAATAAAAATATAATAAAAGCGAATATATATATTTATCTATGAAGGATTCATATTTTTAGTTGACTTGAGTGGCTTACTATTGAACATGCTACATACAGTCCTTGGCGGTGTTGGTGTAAAAGAGACTGCAGCAGAACTCCATATTAAAGTGATATTCGGTAAAGTTATAAAGGTGATTTAAAATTAATTCATTCAAAGTTAAAAACTGCTCGAAATCTCATCTCTCCACTAGCATCAAAGCCTAAAGTTGGTATTACCTCAGTATACTGTGGGTTTAAATAAATGTCAACCTGGGAAAAAAAGTTACTAATTAAATGTTTACTCACTCAAGCACACTGTCCTCTACTCTTTTTATCACATTCTGAAAAACAGCATTTCCACCAGCTATAGTACTAGGGTGTTGTACTGTGTTAGCCATTATGAATGTAGTGAAAAGTTAAACGAAATGACAACTTTTATTGGCTAACTAAAAAAAAATTACAATATGCAAACTTTCGAGGGCAACTCGGGCCCTTTCTTCAGGTAAGATGTAATACAGACACTGGAGTCCCTGTGTTTATATACACACTAGGTCAAATAGCAACATTGGAAAATCTTTATGTGAGAAATCTTAAATGTCAAAAATGAACAGACCTCTTCAGGCATATAAGGCGCTCCAATATTTTCAGCCAAGCAATATGATACAATCGTATTTGCTCAGACCCGATAGACCGGGATAAACAACTGCAGGACAAGATTTCATCAGACAAGGTTATACCCCCAAAACAACAGACACTCAAATAAGAAGAGCTACTGCCATACCCAGAGACAACCTTCTGAAATACAAAAACAAAGACAACAAGAACCGCATCCCCCTTGTTGTTACCTACAACCCACATCTTGAAGCACTTTGAAAAATTATAAAAGAACTTCAGCCAATGCTAAACAACGACCAAACACTGAAAAATGTATTTCCTGAACCTCCCCTACTGGCATACAGACAACCACCAAACCTGCAGCAACTTATTGTCCGAAGCTCCCAAAATGAACCAACAGAAAATGGCACATCTCCCTGCCTGCAGAAAAGATGTAAAAGTGTGCTCACATTTATAATACAGACCGTATAGTTATACCACACTGCTGACTTGAACATCACATAAAGGGATAATTTTCCTGCAGATCATCTAATGTTGTCTACCTAATTCTCTGTATGAAATGTCCTGACACTGCACTCTATGTGGGAGAAACTGGACAAACACTCCGCCAGAGAATGAATTTCCATCAGCTATAGAAAAGCTGCTGCTTCATTCAGTTCAATCGTGGCCTGCCTCTACTGGTGATGTTTTTTTGCTTATTTGCTTTTTATATCCTCCTTCAAAAATTGCTTAAAGCTAATCATGATATTGCAAACTTAATGACAATATTCAGGTGGACAAACAGTGTCAGCTTTTTTAAAAAGGTAATGCTATGCACTGACAATACAATGTATCTTAAAATGCATATCAAAATAAAAATAGATACTAGTAAAATATGGTACTAGTACAACAATGATAATAGTACTAGTAGTAGTATTGTCACTTTTACAGTGCACAACAAAATTCTTACTTGCATATTGAATCAACAGGCAATGATAATAATATTTGGTAAAACATTTTACAGTAAATTTAAGAGATACAGAATACACAGTACCTTAAAGCTATTAAAACCATTACTTGTTCATCTTATAAATGATGATGTGATAGAGTCATTAGTTTATCATCTTTACAATATTTTCAAATGGCAACTGAGGAGAGCATAACAAAAAACTGTTCACATGTTTTGTAATGTTACACATAATGATGTCTCCTGTTTCACTTTTCCATAGACATCGTGGGCAGCCAGTAAAAACAATCACTGGACTGGAGTAATTGATTTGTTTTGCACAATCACAAAGCCTATATGTAAGGAATTAATTTTTATTTCTAGGCAGTAACTTAAAAAAGTATTCAGCCTCCAAAACTATTTTCACATTTTATTGTCTTATAATCTGAAATTCTGCGGTGGGCTGGCGCCCTACCTGTGGTTTGTTCCTGCCTTGCGCCGTGTGCTGGCTGGGATTGGCTCCAGCCGACCCCCCCATGACCCTGTGTTAGGATATTGCGGATTGGCTAATGACTGACTGACTAATCTGAAATTACAATATATTGAGGTAAAAGGTTTCCTAGCTGATCTTCAAAACAGTGTATATTATGCCAAATCAAAAGAAACTAAGTGAAAACATTTTAATAATTTGCTACAAAGGAAATATCCAAATGAAGAGATTTAAAAAGTATGCATTCCATTTCTAAATATAAAGCAAGCTTTGGTTAAGTGCAGTGAATGAATTTACCGACTCACCCAATTTGCTGATGGTCTCCATCTGTGTAAGAAATGGGTGGGTCACATATTTATAGACAGATAGATAGTCCATCTCTTGCTGTGGTCCAGCAGTATGGTAGGGATTCTCCACAAAAGCAAACCAAAATCAAAAGAAAACAGCATTTAAAACAAGTCAGGGATATAATTATAGAGAAGCACAAATCCAGAGAAGGGTACAAGACCATCTCAAAGGCACTGAACATACCTCAGAGTTCAATGCAGTCTATCATACGGAACCAAAAAATATATGAAATTATAGCCACACTGCCTTGGTCAATGTGGCCCTCTGGTCAGGACTGATAGGGAAATGAATACGTTACAGAGAGATCTTGGAGAAAAACCTGCTCACTTCTGCCAGATTGCTTAAAATGAGGACATTTATGCTTCAGTAGGACAATGACCCAAAGGAACAGTAAAGAAAACAAATGTCCTTGAGTGGCCTAATTAGAGTCCTGAACTTAACCCCATTGAGCATTTGTGGCGAGACCTAATAACTGCTGCCCTCTGCCATGTCACAACATCAGTATGTCTGCAGGAGGAATGGACACATGTTACTTGATCACGTTTTGCAAAATAATACTTTATCTAAAGAGACTATTTGGTATAATAGATGTGAGAGATGGCTACTTACCCAGTTGACAGGGAGTGTGAGGTTATAAATACTTTTTGTGTGTTGACAAGTCAGCTTTTTGGAATTGAATTTATTAATGATTTATAATTTTGTTGTCTTTTTCTGGTCAGCAGTGTTAAAAATGTGTGTTTTATTCACAGATACAAAATTCATAGTCAAATTGATCAAAATTCCAGGTTTTGACAGCCATTTATGTAAAAAAATAATTAGGGGATTGAAAATACCGTATAGGGCCTAACCCGCCCGATAAGCTACAAGTCTAAGAGTGGTCATAGTCAATCATTTTTATTTAATTTAGTGTCTTTTTATTTTCTATCTGGTTCTGTATATAGTGTCCTTTGCTGGGAACTTTCCTGTTAGAAACGTTATTGAAGCTTTCAATGTGCGTCGAGTAAAGAAATGAGCACACCAAAGCTGACACACTCACCTTTCCACTTTGCCAGGAGCGGCAGGGAGTAGGTGGAGGTCGGGTGTGTTGAGTGCACACATTGCCCTAAGCAGCCAGTTGAACAAAACAGACGTTTTGTTTTTGTAACCAGGTGCTAAAAATCAGGGGTCTGCAGCTTCTTCAGAAGGAAATAAATTTATGGGGTACTATGGCCAGCTGTAGTATTTTATACACCTTTGAGGAACCTCCCTGTAAAATGTGAAAGCTGTTATGAGCAGCAGTTTCAATAAAGGCAGTGGTCGATTACAAATGTCTTAATAATAAAGAAAGGAAAATAGAAATAATAGGAACATTTTGTGCTCTTTGGTGGCTTTGTAGCTGAGTTTAGCCAAGTACACAGACTTAATATGAGCCTGGGCTTTTCCTTCATTTTATTTCATGACTGCATCCCAGGTGAAGGTCCGCTCCATTTAGTAGGCAGTACTGTAAGTTTTAAAACAAAACACTGCAGGTAGGTCTTAAGGCTGAGGAATGGAATTGAACATTTTGTAATGTCTGCGCTAGTTCAGCCTGTATGCAGGATTAGTGAAATGAGCAGGTCCACCTTAAGCAGCACTCGCCACACCCCCGTGAAGCCCGGGAATGAGTGCAAGTTTCTTCTTGCTTGTCACACAGAACAGGAATGCACTCCACCCTCCTGCCACATCATTCCACACACTGATGTCTGCTCAAGAAGACTTTCTGTACTATCCATTGCAAACAAGTCTGTGTGCAAGTCTGGACACAGACTTAATTGAGGCGTCAGGTGTGGCCCCATGGGCTTTAGATTCCCAAAATTAAGAAGTAAGTGTGCCACTTAATATTTGTACTACAGCTCCTAAATACCAATGCAGCCATTATGACTGCACCAGATGAAACCACATTTGTCGTATATAAATGTTCGGCTTCTCATTGGATATCGTGATGTTAACAAGGCAGGCAGAATGGTGTAGTGGTTAAGGTTTTGGACTTTAAGACCTGAGGTTTTATATTCAAATCCCACTACTGACACTGTGTGACAATGGGCAAGTCAGTTCACCTCACATTGAAAAAAAAAAAGGAAACGCAACCCTGTCTGAAATATTTTAAGTCCTCTTGGATTAAGGTGTCAAGTAATATGTTGTTAACTCTTCTTAGGGCACCTTCTGTCTCGTATGGAAAGATGTACACGAAACCATAGTCATTAATCAAGGTCAGGCGTTTTCTATCATGTCATCTTGGTAGAAGCTAAATTCATATTTTCATTTTCTTAGTTAATAAATAAAGTTTCAGATTAATAATGCCATACACTTTATTCTAGCAAACAAGAACAGTGCAATGCAATATAATAAAACATTGTACAATATACACATCAAGGAGCATTATATGCAAAATCGAAGGGGTCATGGTGAAATTTGGAAACCATGAGGATCACCTCTTCTTCAGTGCTATTACAGTCTTCTCACTACTTTATTCCTGTGCGCTCATACTCATTGCAAAAGGTGATATATGAAACAAATGTTGATTGATTCACTGATTACTGCGACTACACTCTTAAAAATCAATATACAAAAGTGATTCTACAGAGCAATGCCATAACTGGTGTCAGAAACTCCACACTGAGCCATAGCAAGGTTTGGGGCAGCCACCCGTATATTTGGTATCCTGGCTGCAAAGTCGCAAAAATGTTACACAGCACTGATATGCATTAAACCGAGTCCAAAACAGAACTGAGCGAATAAAGACAAGGTGGAGGCTTTTAAAGGGGAAGACAGGAAGTGAAGTCAGAGGGGTTGGGCTCATATGGGTTTTCCTCCATAGGCACGGACCCGGAAGTGACATCAAAGAGGCTGGAGCCAGCAAGGTCTTTCTCCATAGTCTCGGAATCCGGAAGTGACGTCAACAGCTGCCTCCCATGTGCACGTGTGTGACACTGGACACATTGGTTTCCAAAAGTACCATCCACATGAAGCTTTCAAAAAGTTCAATAATTAACCATAAATCGATTTGTAAGTTATCAATCCATTCCTGATTTTAAAAGGAGTCTTGTTGCATACACTAACACAATAACATGCCTTTAAGAACCAGTACATGTAGCAACTGCATGTCCTGACTACCACTTTCTACATTTTGACATGTCCCTGTTTTCTTAATTATAGACACTGCTCTGCTGGTACTCCCCATTCCTCTCCATTTCTGGACTTCAGTCTCTCCATGCATTCTCATTTCACCAATCCCTTCCTGTTCAAGACTCCACTCACTTCCTGTCTTTAGACTCCACCAAACATTTGTTTCTAGCCTTTGTAAATACTTATAAACTCCTAGACACCTTACTCTGCCATCTCTTCTCTTCTTTAGCTTCTACATGCCTGTCTCTCCTTACCTTTTGTTTCCACTCCGCTTCTTGTCTCCATTGTGTTCATAAAAGGTACTTATGAATGCTTTGAAATTATTTCAATTTTTTTTTCTGGCGTCTCAAAAACCGCGACATATATGATATATCATTTGACTTGATGTCTAGTTATGCAAGATGTTAAGCTTTTTTTTGCCCAATTTGTTTGGCCCGGTAGACCTGAAAACCCCTTATTTTTAGGCCTTTTTGGGATCCTATTTTGTGCAGGAAATTACACATTCATAATAAAGAGTAAATAAATAGTTATCTTTTGCAAAAATAATCAGAAGGACTTGAAGTGGTGCTTACCCAGTTTACTGATCCCAGAGGTTCACTCCCTAATGGTATACAAGGGGTCAAAGTTACTCCTTTTTCACAAAACTTCTAAAAATGGGGATTGGTAAAATAAGCAGTTGGAGTGTCATTTTATGCTATTTTGAGGTTGCTGATCAAAACTATGATAATATTTTTGAATATTTGATTCTATACGGGTGGTCCTATTCCCCTAAGAGCCACTCCCTGAAGATTACAAATGACACATTTCAAACATAAGTTTATGGGACAAAGTATTTTAAGGTCAGTGATTACAAATATAATGTTAGTTTTGAATTTTGACCCTTTACTAGTGATGAAGCCCACTATGGACCTCCATCAGATGTCATTCATAAGTCATTACATTTGTGATGAACACTCTAAATTAGGACAGCTTAAGCTAACTTGGACATTTTTCTGTTTCTAACTGCTACTAACTCACTGAATTACCCCTGACGTTACTCTTTACTCTTACTAGTTCCCTTTTGTAGATGTCACCCCTTCACAGATTCTTTTGTCTGCCATTCAACTGCAGCGCACATGTGCTATCCAAGCCGTCACTTCAATGTGTTCATTTTGTTAGTCATTGTTGATTTGTTGGGTGGTCTGCCAACCGAAAAAGCAATTAAAGATAAATTGTATTTTTTGACAAAATAAAAAGCAAAATAAACATATTAAAGGTTTATCATTTTGCTCCAAATACAACCTGCATTGTAAAACTGGCATTTCTGGCTGAGAAGGTTATTTTTTATTTTATGTAATTGATGGAGGTGATAGACCAGTGCTATGTCACAATGTGAAGAATTCGGGAAACAGTTTTCTCAGAATTGTTCTACTTGATTGGGCATACACAGGAGAATTCCCACTGTCCCTCTGTCTGACAGCATGTGAAAGTGGCATCCTCACACCCTGCTTCAGAATCTTAATCTACCTCTTGCTTTGGGCCTCCACCCATTTCCCTTTCTGGCTTAGACACTACTTCCTCTCTGATTCTGGACCACTTTCAGCTTTCTGATGACTTCTGAAGACCAATTTATACTTTGCCAATCTGCCACAAGAGTGCATATGTATGCATTTATGTAAGACATAAATATTGTCAGCAGTCATTTTACTCCAAGGTGTACCACATCCCTTCAGATATTTGTGTTGTTCGAGCAATCCTGTGTACAGCTGGGCATGGAATGGGCAACAAAGAAATGGATGTGTTTGAAGAGAAGCTGTATGCAGTGCCACAAACACAATTATACTTCAGAATAGGGTGTGCATCCTCTGTCCATGACAGAGTCCTCAGTTAGATTGTGAAGTATAAACTTTCCTTTACTCCTTGTCATCTGTTCTTCTCTTCCCCATCATTAATTCTTAATTTTATGAACCCCTGCATTTTCAACTCTCTGTCAATTTGAGGGTTCAACTCACTCCCTGTTCTTAGAGTCCAACCCTTTCAGTTTGTAGGCATGTCATTGATTGTAGACTTCACTTCCAACTCTTTTATTCCACAACAATTGTTCATCTCCAGCTCTACTCCTTAACTTTCTCTTTTTAGATCCACTTTCTATTATTCTATTATGCCTCCTCATTCTATGTGTTTTTACATTCTGTTGTGTTTTGTAGATGTCAAAGCGCTCCCTTCATCTCAGTGTGTCTATAGGGCCTGTCTATCCACTCCCATTTCTTATTTGTGTCACTGCAGTCCATTTCCACAGGTCTTTGTATCAGTTCTGCATTGTAACATCCAGACTCCACTATCTCCTTTCTGAAATCAAGACTCTCTTAGATTTACTCCCAACATCCTCCTCCTTAGATCTGCAATATTTAAAATTTTCTCTCCTGGAACAAAGTTTGACAGAACACGGAAGCATATTTAGATTACATGGGTTTGAAATAGGGTGGATAGAAAAACCACAACTGATCTCTTTTGTATGATTCCATATGCCAGGGGTGCCCACACTTTTTCGGCTTGTGAGCTACTTTTAAAATGACCAGGTCGAAATGATCTGTAAAAATCATTAAGAATTATATATATATAATGCACATTTATGGTCACTACAGTATTTGGATTTAATAGTCTTCATGTGGGAAAAGGCTGACTCGCATAAATAAGTAGAGCCGAATAATGCAGTCAAGAAGCTTCTGAATTCAGTGGACTGAAAAATGACGGCTGTCCGATTAACTGTGATTTTAGTTCCCTCTCCTTTCTCTTTCTCAGATCACTTTTCGGAAGGAAGTCAGTTTCGTAGTTTTTATGCACAGTTCGAAAGTGCCTTTCCACATTTTCCTTCTTTGGAATAGCAACGATAGATTTACAGATCAGACAAACACACTTTGATTGTGACATTGTGAGAAAAAAAAAAATCCTCTTCCAATTCCACATCCAGCCCATACCCTCCCCAAACAATTTTTTTAAAATCCCTTCTTTAGTTGATATAAATTGGAAGGCTAACTAAATCACAGCCGGTGTTTTGCAGTAGCTTGTGTGTTTGATCATGTGTGCAGGATGACCAGTGTGTTAGAAGAGAAGAGGTCTCAGACTGGCCGCCCTGTATGTCAATCAAGTGGCAAATGCCATAGGGAGGATATATGATAGACTAATGTTTTAAATGCAACGTGATCTACCTGCACTACCTTTGCAATCTACCAGTCGATCACAATCAACGCATTGGGCACCCCTGCCTTATGCCTTCTAGAGTGAGTTCTTATTACGCTTTGATTGCTCAGTAGCAGGGAAGCTTGACAGCATGTGTTCAGTAAGAAGCCTTTATAAAAGAATGGTGTAGGTGGAACCAAAGGCAGAGAAGAGTGCACAGGCCTGTGCCCAAGGGCATTGCCAGCTGTTCTCGCTCTCTCCCACATCCTCCACTGTTGCTTGTCTTCAGAGTGACGTGATTCTAAAAGATATTGTCTATAGGCCTGCCGCTTACTCATGCCACAATTCAGCTGTGGTTCCTATCCCATCTTAATATTCGCAGAACCGAGGGAGGATATGCTTTCGTTTCCAAGATTTATGTCATCACCTTGGTTGTTAAAACACACATTTCTGTTTTTTCTCACTGAGTAATATTTGAACTTTACATGTTGCACACTAAACAGAGACACCCCTCCTCTCCCACCACCACTGTTGCCTGCCCACCTATTAAGTGCCAACAGTTTTTTTTTTCTCAAATTGATGATAAAAGAGAACAAACAAGAATTTCACATAAATCATATCAGGGATGTGAACAAGGCAAAACCTGGAAAACCAGTCCATTTTGGCCAGATAAAATAAGCCGAGTGACCCCTGATTTGTTTCTTTGTTGACCTTTGCCTGAAATTGTTTATACTTTTGTCATTTGGACGACTGGGGTGTCTTTGCGGAGGATAAACTTCTTAGAGCTTTGCTGATAGACGAAACAAAGGCCGTGGATTTAAAGGAGTGAAGTTTCTTTAGTTTTACTCTCAACAACGTTTTTTCTCTGGTTTTTAACATTTATTCTGAACAAATGACAATGTCTTCAATGTTTTACTAACCTCAAGGGTGATTTCCGGAATTGAAAAATGGCAACAACTAAGTAAAGAAACAGAATGTGCTCACTAAACCTGTCTGTTTTGTTCTGTCATTTGCTCCTCAGATGCAAATGCAACGGAGTCTAATAGCAAAGCAACTGCACGGAAGGGTTTAGCAGGTTGTTGGTGGAAAGCCTTTCTAGAGAGCTGCCAGAGGACAAAACCACAAAATGAGGCGTGTGAGAGTGTGGGTTGAATGTTGTTTGTATTTTGCTTGCCAAGGTTTGTTTAGATATGATGTTCCAGAGGTGGGTCACTTTAATGTTCTTCAAGCATGCCAAACCTAAAGAGATTAATGATAAATTATGTATTAATAATTCAACATAGTCCTCATATAATCATGGTGCAGCATATGCCTGCTCAGCTTGCTGGGAGTTTTTTATGTTATTATCAGAGCTTTATGTGTGATAACAACACTGCTATGTACTAAGACAGGGATAAGCTGTAGATAAAAATAAACGACCACAAAGGTATCCTTTATTCAACTAAACCGTCAAACAGCCAATCTTAACTAAGGGACGTCAGCACTGACTAGGGTTTCGGATTGTACTGTACTTCCGCCATTTTACTTGTACTTGCTGAGCTGAGGAATGCACCTTCAGACTCAACATGCACACCACTTCAGCAGCTTAGATTTGCAGAAAGGCAGGTTTTTAGTCTTTCTTTTACCATTTCCTTTTTAAATATAAGCTTGTTATTTAGCCATGAGTGAGTGCTGGAAGGCAAACTATGGACTAATGGCTCACAAAATACACTTGTTTTTTTAAGCTTACTCCCAGCAAAGCATGCATATGGTGCTCTGATTGGGAATTCACATTTTAGTGTCAAGTCAAGTCAAGTTGGGGAGCATGCACTGGTACAGTGCATCGCTGCACCCACTACACGCCGAAACAACTCAGGATTGGCAACCCCCCAGACAGACAAGTGGTACAGTCCCACCCTTCTGAAATTACCGTCTATCGTGTTACGTGGGCAACCCCTTGGCCTGGTCCAGCCACTCGGGTCCCCAACAATGAGGATCTTACAAGCCGGATCACCCTCGGGGAAACGTGCCACATGGCCGTAGTGCTGTAACTGACATTCCCTCACAATGCAGGTAATGTGCCTCATTCAGGACTCCATGAGCAACCACTCATTTGGCACAAAGTAAACCAATGGTACCCAAGGATTCTCCGAAGAGACACAGTACAAAAGGAGTCCAGTCTTCGTTTCAGGTCACTGGATACTGTTCACATCTCGAAACCATCTAGCAAGACAGGAAGCACCAGGACTAAAGACCTGGACCTTCGCACCACACACCCCTTTCCAGCGACCTCATGACCCCCCATGCTCTCCCAATCCATCTACTGTCCTCCTAGGAAGAATCACCAGAGACATGAATGTCACTGCCAAGGTAAGTAAACTTCTCGTCAAGGTCGACACTTTTCTCCGCAGACAGACACACTGCTGATGGCTGTGCCCAAGAGGTCATTAAAAGCCTGGATCTTGGATCCATGTTGGTGTGTGCAAGGATTATTATGCTGTTTGTGAGCCTTTAATACTAAAGAAACCCACGAACCTCTAGTCCTAAAATAAAATGCAGAAAAAAAAGCCAAGTTAGAGATAACGGACTGTGGATACTTCTTGTGTTGTCTAATTTGTGAATTCCTTCAGTTCATCCTAAAGTTATAATTTACTTTATTTCTTCTGGTGGCTCATATAGAACGAGCTGAACTTTTCTATTTTGGCAACACATTCTTTTGTTTTGACATTAAAAAATACACTTTGACATTCATGACTTTGCTGATGTAACTTTGCTAAGTAGTGCTCTTCAAAGAAACATTCATCTAAGGTTTTAAAAGCAATGCTTTCATATGGTCAGAAGTTTTGACTATTTGGCAATCTTCTTAGTTGTTGACGTGCGTTTCTCATTCTTGCATTCTTTATCCAGGACTTTGCCTTGTATTCCTGTGAGCCATCGTGTTTGTCTTTTGTTCAGTTGGTCTGAATTCAGGATTACTTCTTGCTTATCTATTGGCTTCCGCATCTTGTCTTCTTATTGTTTCTCCTCATAGAATGGTCTTCTGCAGTTTGCTTGATGCTCAGCTTGACGCTGTAAACACATGACCAAGTGTCACTTTGCTGTCATTAAATTAGGATTAATAAAGTTCAATGATTGATGATCACTAAACAAAATAAACTGCTCAAAAAAATTAAAGGAACACTTTGAAAACACATCAGATCTCAATGGGAAAAAGAAATCCTCCTGGATATCTATACTGATATAGACTGGGTAATGTGTTAGGAACGAAAGGATGCCACATCGTTTGATGGAAATGAAAATGATCAACCTACAGAGCCCTGAATTCAAAGACGCCCCAAAAATCAGAGTGAAAAAATTATGTGGCAGGCTAGTCCATTTTGCCAAAATTTAATTGCAGCAACTCAAAATTGTACGCAGCACTTTGTATGGCCCCTGTGTTCTTGTATACATGCCTGACAACATCGGTGCATGCTTCTAATGAGATGACAGATGGTGTTGTGGGGGATCTCCTCCCAGATCTGGACCAGGGCATCACTGAGCTCCTGGACAGTCTGAGGTGCAACCTGGTGGCATTGGATGGACCAAAACATAATGTCCCAGAGGTGTTCTATTGGATTTAGGTCAGGAAAGTGTGGTGGCCAGTCAATGGTATCAATTCCTTCATCCTCCAGGAACTGCCTGCATACTCTCACCACATGAGGCCAGGAATTGTCGTGCACCAGGAGCCACTGTACCAGCATAGGGTCTGACAATGGGTCCAAGGATTTCATCCTGATACCTAATGGCAGCCAAGGTGCCTTTGTCAAGCCTGTAGCGGTCTGTGTGACCCTCCATGGATATGCCTCCCCAGACAATCATTAACCCACCACCAAACTGCTCATGCTGAATGATGTTACAGGCAGCATAATGTTCTCCATGGCTTCTCCAGACCCTTTCACTTCTGTCACGTGCTCAGGGTGAACCTGCTCTCATCTGTAAAAGCACAGGGCACCAGTGGTGCATCTGCCAATTCTGGTATTCTATGGCGAATGCCAATCGAGCTGCATGCTGCTGGGCAGTGAGCTCAGGGCCCATTAGAGGACATGGGGCCCTTGGGTCACCCTCATGAAGTCTTTCTGGTTGTTTGGTCAGAGACATTCACACCAGTGGCCTGCTGGAGGTCATTTTGTAGGGCTCTGGCAGTGCTCATCCTGTTCCTCCTTGCCCAAAGGAGCAGATACTGGTCCTGCTGATGGGTTATGGACCTTCTATGGCCCTCTCCAGCTCTCCTAGAGTAACTGCTTGTCTCCTAGAATCTCCTCCATGCCCTTGAGACTGTGCAGGGAGACACAGCAAACCTTCTGGCAATGACACGTATTGATGTGCCATCCTGGAGAAGTTGGACTACCTGTGCAACCTCTGTAGGGTCCAGGTATCGCCTCATGCTACCAGTAGTGACACTGACTGTAGCCAAATGCAAAACTAGTGAAGAAACAGTCAGAAAAGATGAGGAGGGAAAAATGTCAGTGGCCTCCACCTGTTAAACCATTCCTGTTTTGGGGTCATCTCATTGTTGCCCCTCTAGTGCATCTGTTGTTAATTTCATTAACACCACAGCAGCTGAAACTGATCAACAACCCCCTCTGCTACTTAACTGACCAGATTAATATCCCATAAGTTTCATTGACTTTATGCTATACTCTGATTAAAAAGTGTTCCTTTAATTCTTTTGAGCAGTATACTTACACTTGATTATGAATTCTGAATGCGTATGTATACATCATGACCTGGGAAGTTATCAACAGATGAGCTTGCAGGAACCATATTCCAATGAACTTTTCTGGCCACCAGTACAGTGGCAACAAGGTTGCTGCAACCTAAAGGTTTTTGAGTGTCCAGAATTTAACAGGCCATAAGCTTTTGATTAAGACCAAGATTGAGGTTCTAACCCCTGTAGTTTGTGGGTAACTGCATGACAGGTGGACAGACCTTAGCACTTTATATATATAGATATACAGTGGTGTGAAAAACTATTTTCCCCCTTCCTGATTTGTTATCTTTTGCATGTTTGTCACACAAAATGTTTCTGATCATCAAACACATTTAACCATTAATCAAATATAACACAAGTAAAAACAAAATGCAGTTTTTTAAATGATGGTTTTTATTATTTAGGGAGAAAAAAATCCAAACCTACATGGCCCTGTGTGAAAAAGTAATTGCCCCCTGAACCTAATAACTGGTTGGGCCACCCTTAGCAGCAATAACTGCAAAGAAGCGTTTGCGATAACTTGCAATGAGTCTCTTACAGCGCTCTGGAGGAATTTTGGCCCACTCATCTTTGCAGAATTGTTGTAATTCAGCTTTATTTGAGGGTTTTCCAGCATGAACCGCCTTTTTAAGGTCATGCCATAGCATCTCATTTGGATTCAGGTCAGGACTTTGACTAGGCCACTCCAAAGTCTTCATTTTGTTTTTCTTCAGCCATTCAGAGGTGGATTTGCTGGTGTGTTTTGGGTCATTGTCCTGTTGCAGCACCCAAGATCGCTTCAGCTTGAGTTGACGAACAGATGGCGGACATTCTCCTTCAGGATTTTTTGGTAGACAGTAGAATTCATGGTTCCATCTATCACAGCAAGCCTTCCAGGTCCTGAAGCAGTAAAACAACCCCAGACCATCACACTACCACCACCATATTTTACTGTTGGTATGATGTTCTTTTTCTGAAATGCTGTGTTCCTTTTACGCCAGATGTAACGGGACATTTGCCTTCCAAAAGTTTAACTTTTGTCTCATCAGTCCACAAGGTATTTTCCCAAAAGTCTTGGCAATCATTGAGATGTTTCTTAGCAAAATTGAGACGAGCCCTAATGTTCTTTTTGCTTAACAGTGGTTTGCGTCTTGGAAATCTGCCATGCAGGCCGTTTTCCCAGTCTCTTTCTTATGGTGGAGTCGTGAACACTGACCTTAATTGAGGCAAGTGAGGCCTGCAGTTCTTTAGACGTTGTCCTGGGGTCTTTGTGACCTCTCGGATGAGTCGTCTCTGCGCTCTTGGGGTAATTTTGGTCGGCCGGCCACTCCTGGGAAGGTTCACCACTGTTCCATGTTTTTGCCATTTGTGGATAATGGCTCTCACTGTGGTTCGCTGGAGTCCCAAAGCTTTAGAAATGGCTTTATAACCTTTACCAGGCTGATAGATCTCAATTACTTCTGTTCTCATTTGTTCCTGAATTTCTTTGGATCTTGGCATGATGTCTAGCTTTTGAGGTGCTTTTGGTCTACTTCTCTGTGTCAGGCAGCTCCTATTTAAGTGATTTCTTGATTGAAACAGGTGTGGCAGTAATCAGGCCTGGGGTGGCTACAGAAATTGAACTCAGGTGTGATACACCACAGTTAGGTGATTTTTTAACAAGGGGGCAATTACTTTTTCACACAGGGCCATGTAGGTTTGAATTTTTTTTCTCCCTAAATAATAAAAACCATCATTTAAAAACTGCATTTTGTGTTTACTTGTGTTATATTTGACTAATGGTTAAATGTGTTTGATGATCAGAAACATTTTGTGTGACAAACATGCAAAAGAATCAGAAATCAGGAAGGGGGCAAATAGTTTTTCACACCACTGTACAGCTGTAATGGAAACATCCACTTATTCAACAGGGTCACAGAGGTCTGCTGGAGCCAATCCCAGCCAGCACAGGGAGCAAGGCAGAAACAAATCCCGGGCAGGGCACCAGGCCACCGCAGGACACACACACACACACACCAGGGCCAATTTAGGATCGCCAATCCACCTAATCTGCATGTCTTTGGTCAATGGGAGGAAACCCACGCAGACACGGGGAGAACATGCAAACTCCACACAGGGAGGAACCCAGGTTTCCTTACTGCAAGGCAGCAGTGCTACCACTGCGCCACCGTGCCACGCATAATGGAAACATATTGTAAACAAATTGTTTTCTCTGTGTTATATACTTTGAACAGTACATGTACTGTATTTCATGGTTAAAATACCGTTTTCTGTTTTTATCATTCATACAACAGTAAGAATATAAATGACAAGCTTGCATATGACTCTAAAGTAGAGGGATGATAATGTAGGTTTAGCAGGACTACTGCCTCACAATCCTTATGTCCTCAGTTTGAATGTCATGGTTTGCATGTTCTTCCCATGTCTTCATGGGGCTTGTATCCTGTAACTCCCCAAAGATGTGCTGGTTAGGTGAATTGGTGACACAAAACTTGTCCTGTGTGAGTGAGAGTGTGCATGTGTGTGTTGTGTGATGATATTTGCATTTGCTTTGCACCCATTGCTTCCAAGATCAGCTTTAGCAAAATGTGACCCTGAATTGGGTGAAGCAAGCTTGAGTTTATTCATATTGTAGTAAGAAATATTATCGCCTGCTTACAGAAAAAACAAACACCGGTGCTCTTCCACCATAGGTCTAAAACATTGTATCGGATTGAACTCTCATTAGTAAATATCCCAATGGAAAGCAAGTACTATAAATGCCTGTCATTGATGACACAGACGTCAATGGAGACTAGCCAAACAGGTCAGAATCAAACAGAAAAAAACAGGGAAGCAAGCACAGCAACACCACAAAGTGAGTCTGAGGGAATACCTCAGAAAAATGCAGCAGCTCTGATTGTTCCAAGGTAGTTCAATGCAGGGCAGCACAGTGGCACAGTGGGTAGCGTAACTGCCTCGCAGTTAGGAGACCTGGGTTCGCTTCCTGGGTCATCCCAGCGTGGAGTTTGCATGTTCTCCCCGTGTCTGCGTGGGTTTCCTCCCACAGTCCAAAGACATGCAGGTTAGGTGCATTGGTGATTCTAAATTGTCCCTAGTGTGTGCTTGGTGTGTGTGTGTGTGTGTGTGCCCCTGTGGTGGGCTGGCGCCCTGCCCAGGGTTTGTTTCCTGCCTTGTGCCCTGTGTTGGCTGGGATTGGCTCCAGCAGACTTCTGTGACCCTGTAGTTAGGATATAGTGGGTTGCATAATGGGTGGATAGTTCAATGCATGAGTGGGACACATAACACCATATTAATGTCTGCTGTACTCACCACATTTACCAGGAGAGCACATTATCATCATAGTTATTCTACATTTTTCTGGGCAAATAGTATTGGAGAAGTGAAAAGCCAAACAATCAATCAGCTTAAACTTTTAGAGCCATGAAATTGACCATGAGTAAAAGCAAAAATTGAAATAATGCAGTATGTGGGCAGGGCTAGTTTTGACAACAGGCGTGAGTATAATATTTTAACGTTGTAATTGGGATAAGAACTTGGACAAACTTGGACTTGACACACCAGCCCTAACTTTCTGAGTTGGAAATCAAGATTAAGGGGGCATTCCAGTTAAAATTCTAAATAGGAACTTGGATGTTCCAGCTTCTCACTTCAAAGGGAATGCAGCATTTAGCTTGAAATGACTGTTCTTCTGTTGCACATTCTCCACCATCTTGGTATTAGCCATCAGGCAATGTAATTTAAAAACACTATATTAACTTTCTTTCATATGGTGAGAATACTACACTATTTCATTTAAATCAAATTGTACTTCTTCAATTATCTCATTAATTATCTCTTGGATTAACAGAGATCTATTAGCATTTAGATTCATAAACAAGATTAGATTAGATTAGATTAGATTAGATTAGATTAGATTAGATCTTTATGGTCACATACACTGCTGAGAAATGTGGGTTGGAGTGATGGAGGTGGGTGCAGGGAAGAATATGCTGGCAGTAAGATGATATATAGATAAATAAATACAGAACGTAAGAGTAACATAAGAATGGACTAATGGGCACAATGTAAAACAGAACAGTCAGTCAGTTATTCTCCAACCCACTATATCCTAACACAGGGTCAGGGGGGTCTGCTGGAGCCAATTCCAGCCAACATAGTGCGCAAGACAGGAACAAACCCCGGGCAGGGCGCCAGCCCACAACAGGGCACACACACACACACCAAGCACACACTAGGGACAATTTAGGATCACCAATGCACCTAACCTGCATGTCTTTGGATTGTGGGAGGAAACTGGAGCACCCGGAGGAAACCCATGCAGACATGGGGAGAACATGCAAACTCCACACAGGGAGGTCTCCTTACTGCTACCACTGCACCACTGTCCTACACTCATAAAACAAAACAATAGTTAAAAAATACAGATGACAGTACAATTGTGACACATAGCACAATTATACATAAACCAGCAGGTAGTTACAGTACAGGGCAAGGCTGGTATGATCAGGTTACCATGAGTTCAATGACCTTATGGCTTGGGGAAGGAAGCTTTCCCTGAAGCAGGTGGATTATGTGATGAAGTTCTGTTGGTGTTTACCAGAAGGCAGAAGTGAAAACAGGGGGTGAGCTGAGTGGCTGGCATCAGAGATGATGGATTTGGCCCTCCTCAGACATCGAATGGACTGAGTGTATGGTCTGAAGCTGTTTAAGGTCAGCCCCGATGATTTTAGAAGCAGTATGGACAGTCTTTTGAAGGAGAATGTGATCCTGACAAGTCAGGTTACCAAAACTCACCATGATGCATCCAGTCAGGATACAGGGAGAAGTTCACTAGAATTTTGGTTCCCTTCCTAAAACTGTTTATCCTCTTCAGGAGGATGTGAATAGTGAATAGCAAGGTAATAATGAAAAACCTCAGATTATAGTTTAAGCATTACTTTTAATATAGATTCATTTTCAGTTATAACACTTCTACATTTTTTATACTCAGAAACAAAACAAGAACGAAAAGCAGCTCAATCAAGCATATGAAAATATCATCTCAAGTACAATATTCTAAAGACACCTCGTGAAAATGAACACTCAAACCACAGCTGACAAAAAGAGCCTCCCAGTTACAGAGTCCCAGATAGCTCTTTGTATGGGATAAAACATCAAATGAAAAATTAAAAGGTTTAGCAAGGTTAAGCATGTTTACTTTAGAATTACGTTAATGAGCGCTTGCCAAATTCTGAGTAAAATTCTGCACAGATCCTTTTTTTGTACCAATTTTAGATAATATAGAACATCACTTTCCATTTCAGTTGTAGAAGATGGATTAGGAATCTTGAATACATGTTCATGTAAATAGTGTGGTATGAGTTATTATTAAAAACTAATTTTTCAAAGTCCACTTTTATCCCATTAGGTAGCACTGCAAATACTGCTGTTCAGGTGTTAAGTGTGCTTTTAAATCCATGGCTATTCAAGAGAATACAGATATTTTTTGATGACAATTTTTGCACTTTCTAAAATCTGCTTTTCCTAGGTTTGAAATATTGCAGAGCTGAGGCGTCTTCTTAAGCTGCAGAATCTTGAAAATCTTGTTTATTTGTTTGCCTAAAGCATAATTGACTATTGTAATGCTTTATCGTCATGCAATTTAATTAAGACATTACTAATTCCAAGGAGAAATAAAACAAATGTAGGAGAAGGAGCCTTTAAGTATGGGGCACCCACTCTGCATGCATCAAGGCTGAAGACTCTTTATTTTAGCCTGGCATAGTCTTGGTAGAGCTTCAGCTGAGGTGGTTTCATATTGCCATTTTATGTAGCAATTTAATTAATTGTAGTAAATATTTTTGAGTTTCCATTGCTTTTTCTTTTGCCTTCTTACCTCTGTGCCCACGATGGCACTTCACAATAGACCTGTTTTCAGTCATCTCCTGTACAAAGTAAATTGCAAAGTAAATTGAATGACCGTTTCTATGATGCAGCTGATCTAGAACAGATGAAATGTTGACTTCAGACCAGCCCGTATGCTTTGTACTGTGTGTGTGTGTGTGTGTATCATGCTTTGTGTTTAGATTTCTTTCTTTATGACATGTTTGCAATTGTTGTAAAGCATTCTTGGCTCATAAGTGTCCTTAGTAAGAATAAGTTGAATTTAAAACTGAAAATAAATCTTGTAGGTTTTAGCCATAGTTACTGTCGACTAGTGACCACTACCTCAATACACAGGTATGCCAAGTCGACGTTTCATTTAATATTCTTCTCTCTTTCTCTCTTAAGGTGGTTTCCTGGAGGTCCTCTGTAATGCTGTTAAAAATTGTGCATTCACAGTAGCACTAAATACAACTTTTAACATTTAATTTGTTTTTATTTTAGTGCAATTTTATTTTAGCATTATGTATTCTCACACACGTGTGCAAGGGAGGCAGCTAGAGGGCCTAAATAATAGTAATACCATGCCAGACCAGGGGGTGGCGAGCTGCACTAACTCTCTGTGTCCATTATCCGCAGACTATCATCAGGAAATCCCACTAGGTGCCGGCACTTTTGATGACATCACTTCCAGTACAGATGCCATTGGCGATGTTACTTTCGGTTCCGGCGCTCTGGATAACATCACTTCTGATCCCAGCGACATCACTTCTGATTCTGGTCCAGAGGATGTCAATTCCTGTCATGGCCTTTAAAGCCGCCATTTTATCAAACCTGAGTCAGTTCTGTTTTGGACTTCAACCTGAACACAACTCATAAAATTAACCTTTTGCAGCCAGGGCATAATATATGGGTGGCTGCCCCAAACCTTTTTAATGTACCTGTGTCATTCTTATCACAGTATATAATAGCAGTTAACTTGTAGGCCAGCGTTTCTCAACCTTTACGTATTTGCGACCCAAGTTTTCATAATGGTTTTAATCGCGCCCCCTAACATTTTTTTGAAAGGAGCCTACTAATACCAATTTGTTCTTTTTTAATTAATGATATATGTCGTATCATAGATGCATATTTTATTATACCTACATAACTTTTATCGACATTTATCTAACTCTATATTTATTTTCCTAGTATCAGAATGTAGTTTAAGTTAATTTGTTTTGGTTTCAATAGATGTATTTTTAATATTTTCGATTCTTGTTTTCTTTTTTCACATCTTCGTGCCCCCCCTTTTTGTTACGTCGTGCCCTCAGGGGCGCCCGCCGCACAATTTGAGAACCACTGTTTGTAGGCACAGAGTGTAATCTGAATGTTCTATTAACTAAAAACAACAGGAGGGCAGCACGGTGGTGCAGTGGTAACATTGCTGCCTCGCGGTAAGGAGACCTCCCTGCGTAGAGTCTGCATGTTCTCCCCGTGTCTGCGTGGGTTTCCTCCTGGTGCTTCAGTTTCCTCCCACAGTCCAAAGACATGCAGGTTAGGTGCATTGGTGATCTTAAATTGTCTCTAGTGTGTGGGTGTGTGTGTGTCCTGTGGTGGACGTGCGCCATGCACGGGGTTTGTTCCTGCCTTGTGCCCTGTGCTGGCTGGGATTGGCCCTGTGTTAGGATATAGCGGGTTGGAAAATGACTGACTAACTGACTGAAACAACAGGCAAATACAAATCTCATTCGATTTCTAATATTCATAATGGAGTTTTCCAAGAGTGTTGAATTCAGGAGTAGATAATGGGATGTGAAAATAAATGTTAAAGAGCGTCATTGTTTATTATTGTTATATACATATATGTTTAGGCTTAGATAAAGTAACTAGCCTGTGTATGTTTGTAAGAATATGTGAAAGGGAGATTTGGGATTTTGAGATTAACATGTTTCATATTTAACTAAAAGTAAGTTAATTAACAATCAACCAGACCATGGGAACTTATCGCTTGTCACAGTTTTTTGGCTGATGCAATATCTTACATAAGGCAACTAGCAAGACACTAAAAAATTCAAACGATTTAAAAAAAAAACACTTGGAAAAAAAAGAGAAACGACTGTTAAAGAGAATGCAACTCGGTCGGATTTTGCCACCTACAGGTCACCTTTCCACTCCCAAGCATCACACCTGGTTTGAGACTCTGCAGCTACCTGAAACGAAGCCTGCTACGTGACTCTGATTTGAATCATTCAGGTTGTCTGGTTTCATATCAAACATTTACACCTGGTTTCTCCTTCAAATAAACAGAAGGAGTGATTGAAATAATGTTTGAGTACCGAATTGCTGAAGGTTTCCTATTGTTTACAGGCATTTAGCAATGATTGATGAGTGTTTATATAAAGCTGTGTTTCTTCAGGTCGACTTCTTTCAGAAGAAGCAAATCGAGTACGGCCAACCGTGACATGGCAAGGGAGGGGTTTCCAGCAAGCCCTTGGCTTCTGTTAGATTGTGTAAACCCTTTCAAAGGCAGCTATCCGAGTGAGAAATACTCGGCAGGAGTAGCCCACGCGGCGGCTCTTGACTTTTGCTGGGGTATTCTGAAGTGTAGCTCTTTACAGGGGAAGGAATCCAAAGATGGATTGACATGTCCGTGAGTCCTGGTAGGGATTCCTCATGAGTGAGCCACTTCTAGCCCCCTGGTAAAGTATTGAAGCTATTGAGGTATTTTTGTTTTAGATTTGAGGTTATCTGTGCTGACTGAATGTGAAATAAGTAAGAATTGCAGGGCATATGGTACATTTGAATCAAGGCTAACAATTTAAGCACTTCTAGTATTAACTTGTCCACCCGTCAGCCTTGGCCACATTGCTCAATTCCTAAGTTTGTGATATGAGTGATGAGTGGATGCCATACAGGTAAATAATGTAATCATGTGTACATGTAAATGAAGGCTAGACATTTCCAGTATTAATTTATCCATGAATATAAAAAAGAACCTTAGAGGTTCTTTTCGTGTACACTTTTTCACAATTAAACACTCTGTCCCCTTGTGATACTACAATGCAGCATTATGTTAGACCAATCAAGTGTTACGCTCACTTGTTGCAAGTTTAAAATTATTTATGTATAAATGTGATAATTTTATATTCTCCTGTAAAAAAAGCCTGGTCTTTGGCATCTCTTTCTTTAACTCAGGCCATAACAGCAGTAGTCAAGAAGGTCTTCCTTGTGCCGTATTAGGAAAAAGTTTAGCATTGCTCCTCACACTGGTTTTCATTTTTGCATTCTTTATTTTCTTTAACTTTCATTGACAATTTTCATCAATTTGAATTTGTGTACGTTAAGATTCTGCTCTAATATGCTCCCCTCAAATGGTGCTGGATGAGAGAGATTACTGTCTCACATAAGTGCAGGGCGAGAGGTCCACACTGTCCAGCATCATTAGCGCCAGAGTTAGAGATGTCCAACTTATTGAACTCCATTAAGTCCAGGAGGGAATAGCAGATTCTCTTAATTCATATGTTTCACTTGGTAACAATGCAGTAGTTACTGGCAATGCTAAAAAATAACAATTTTGAGGTTATTGTGACTAAGATGCTATGTGAAATAATAACATCATTTGCAAATAAATTACGCACTAGACAGCATTTACTTAAGAGTGCTCAAAGAAGCCAGTGTCTATATGTACATGTCTTTGATGTGTGTTTTTTCACACATCACTTAATATTGGTGGAATGCAAAAGAGAAGAAGCCTTCAAGTGTTTTACCATTATGTCAAAAACGTGACGGGGGCAAACCAGCATCTCAGTGTGCATCGTGACACAACAGAAAATGACTTGAAATAATGGAACACAAGATGGAGCACCATCAGTCCAGCAAAGCAGATGCAGAGTATTTAATTATTGTGCAATTCGTTTAGGCTAAGAAAACAAAGGCTTGTGTTACAAAGAACCTTTTCAAAGTTTCAGTTTAATAGGGATATTCAGAGGAGTCAATGCTGGAGCAGTTGGTTTTTAAATTAAAGTAAATGATTTAGACAAAAATCTACAAACTTGCAGATTACAATACTTCAATGTTTGCTGATATGCTGTTTGTATTGCCTGACTTTGAAATGGGACCACAAGATGAAACATAGTCAAAAATAAGATGCCAAAGATCGAAACCCAGGAAGAAATAAAATATCAGTCAAGATGATAAACCAATACTGTAGTCAAATGGAGAAAACACAGTAATTGTTTACTGAGAAACTAAACTAAACACAAAACTAAACACTTGTCAAGTCTTTTAGAGAATCCTTAATCTTGGATAACCAGAAAGTGCACTTAATACGTTACATGAAGTGCACTTCTGGTTATTTCACATGTCAACCAGTTCTCAAAATGGAGGTGCCCAGGGTAATGAATATAGTGACAGAAATGTGATGAATTATTTTCAACAATTTTCAAAACCAAAACAAAATGTCAAAAATGTGATTCTCTAATCCAAAAAATAAAATAATAATTACAGTAGAGTCTCGCTTATCTATACTAATAAAAGGCAAAGCCCTCACTCACTCACTCACTCACTCACTCACTCACTCACTCACTCACTCATCACTAATTCTCCAACTTCCCGTGTGGGTGGAAGGCTGAAATTTGGCAGGTTGATTCCTTACAGCTTCCTTACAAAAGTTGGACAGGTTTTATATCGAAATTCTACGCGTAATGGTCATAACTGGAAGCAGTTTTCTCCATTTACTGTAATGGAGATGAGCTTCAACGCCGTGGGGCGGAGTTTCGTGTGACATCATCACGCCTCCCACGTAATCACGCAGTACATAGAAAACCAGGAAGACCTCAAAAAAGCGCTCAAGAAAACATGCATTATATAATTGAGAAGGCAGCGAAACAATAAGAAGCGAGTTCTGCTACTTCGGAAACAAAGCACGATGTAAACCTACACTTTAAATTAAGTTCATAGACAGGCTGCCGCTGGCGTTTGTAATTTAGTGCCTGCCCATATAAGGCCGTCCGTCCGCGGCAATCCAATAGCAAACTGCCACGGGTAAATATTCACGGGTGAAGGACTGTGCTTATGGAGAGGAAGATGAGATGGTCAGGGTGGTGTTTGACACAAACTCAGCGAAACTGCCAGAGAAAGTTTTAAGTGCCAGGACTAAGGTAACATTAAATAAAGCTATGGACATAGCACGAGATGGCACCAGCACAACTGGGAACCTTCGATGCAAGTACACCGAGTGGCTCACGTGAACTGACGCAGTGCACAGATAAAAAGCAACAGTTCCAAAGAGCGCTGAACAAAACCAAATTACACAATTGAAAAGGCAGCAAAAATATGAAGCGTCTGATAAGCATATTCATAAATGCAGCTACTGTGGAAACAAAGCACACGGTGGAAAAAGTCAATGTCCCGCTAAAGGAAGACAGCGTAAAAAAAAAAACCCGTGCATGCAGTTTGTCACATCACAGATAAAAAGGAAGACGAGCTGTTTATTGATGCAGTAAGGAACTAATTGTGCCTGATTGAAAGAAATAATGATAATCAAATCCTTGATGACAGCAACATTCAATAACACTCACAAAACAATTACTGTATATTGACAATCATGTTACGTTATTTTTAAAATGTTCCCTTTTCTTTTTCATAACTTCTACTTCTCCACTGCGATACACGGGTATATATATATAAATGTATATCTATAGCCCGATCTACAATACATACTTTAGCATAGACAAGCGGTGGCGCAATTGTAGAGTCTTTGCCTTTAACGCCGAGGTTCGATTCCCGAGAGGGGATGTACTGACTATGTACGCGCGCTACCCGTTTCATTTTACCTTCCCATCTCCTTGGTTTGGGACGTATGAAAAAATATTAGGTTAACGCAGAATCATGTTATGTTATTTTTAAAATTTTCCCTTCCTTAGCACAAGCACAGCTGAGAAGCTTCGATGCATGTACTCCATAACGCGCTAAAAATAACGCATTTAATCACACTTTCAATTCCAAGCAAGCGGAACTTTTCTCAATGCATGATTTCCTGGTACATCCATTACACTGATGCACACATCACAGCTACAAAAATGTTAGAGTCGGAATAAAGCGCGTTCCTACGACTGATCATTTCGACTACCCGAGTGAAGCCTTGATAAAAGCGTGGTTTTGTGCACACTGAAAAGCAAGCAAAATTAGATGCATTACAGAAAGCGGACTTTGTGGCTCTTACTGGGGATCATTGGACTTCCGTGACCGTTAGTAATTCTAAATACATCTAATTACAAAATGTTCAATGATCACACTGTTTTAGCCTAATGTACAAAATAATTTTGGCTAATGTTACTCAGAGTTTAAAGAGTAAGCTGGTCAAATTACCTTTTATGTTTCTGACTTATTTTTTAAGAAGAAAAACTGCACTTTATGGTGAAATTTTGGTTATTATTATTTAAAGACAATACTATTCTGAAACTTAAACTACCACTTTATTTTTAAGTCTGCCCAATTTTAACCAGGGATGATATTTTTGTTTCTGTTTTGAATTCAAATGCAGTTTAAAAGCTTTTTTTTCAGAAATTAAAACAGCTTCAGTTTACAATATTCATGTCCATGTCTATTATTTGATTCTGTAAGCCCACTAAAACCGTTTTAAATAAAAAAAAAACAAAACATTTGCGATTTGGGGCAAATTTACGTGTGCGATTACATACGATTAATCAAGATTAATTCTTACACAGCCTCTAATTAATTGGATTAATTTTTTTAATCGAGTCCCACCTAATATATATATGTAGATTTGTATATATATGTGTATATACAGTATATATGTAGATATGTATATGTTGTATATACAGTATGTATATATGTGTGTGTGTATATATACAGTATGTGTATATATATGTATATGTTGTCACACACGTGCGCATGGGAGGCAGCTAAAGGGCTTGAGTGAAGGCAGTTCGGAGGCATGCCGGGGTGTGGCAGAGGGCACTGACTCTTTTCTCCCTTGCCTGTAGACCATCCCGGGATTTCACCTGGATCACCTGACATCACTTCGGGACTGAGCCAATGGAAGTCGGCCACACCAGCTCCAGTCCCTCTGATGTCACCTGAGCCAATGGTGGAAGACCACGTGCGGATCCATACGACCTCACTTCCTGTCTCCCCTTTAAAACCTGCCCCTTTTCCTTTGTTTCTTCAGTCTTGTTTTGGACTCGGTTGTGTGCACTTCAGTGCTCTGTATTTTGTTAAAAGAAAACGACTTTTGCAGCCAGGATACCACAATATACGGGTGGCTGCCCCAACTCTTTATCTGTCAATGTCTCGTTCTTGTGACAATGTATATGTATATGTATGTGTGTATATATGTATATATATATAACTGTATATATATATGTGTATAGATGTGTATATATATATGTTTATATGTATATATATGTTTATATATGTGTCTGTGTGTGTGTGTGTATATATATATATATATATATATATATATATATATATATATATATATATATATATATGCCAGCAACACTCATGACAATTACAAAACAATTACATTGTCAATCATGTTACGTTATTATTAAAATGTTTCCTTTTACTTCTCCGCTGCCAATCGCAGCTATTTTGCTATATATATATATATATATAATATAAATAGATAGATATGACAACAACACTCATATCAATGACAAAACAATTACATTAACAATCATCTTACGTTATTTTTAAAATGTTTGCTTTTCTTTTTCATAACTTCTTTAACACACTACTTCTCCGCTGCGAAGCGCGGGAATTCTGCTAGTCCGAAATAAACGGGCCGGCCGAACGTCGGATAAGCGAAAATGTTGGATAATGGCAGGTGCTAAGAAAAAAACTATTAAACGTCAAACTATGTCATAATTTTACACATTACGAACCTAATAATCATGTTTTACAACAAAACAACAGAATAAATTAACTGAAAAATGAACTTACAGTTACAGAATTGTCTGACGTTAAATACAGTATGTACTGTACTTAAAAAGTTCAGTCCTGTGATGATTTAAAGACATTTTTGATTGTAGTCTGCTTTCCTGACGAGTGCCGTTTCTTCGCTGTCAAGTCTCGCCATCTTTGCAGCATCATTAAGGCGATTCCTGTAGCTTCTTCTTGTTGCTCAATGTAATTAATCGCAGTTTCTAGCCTTAACTCCGTCACTAATATAGTCAACATCCGTATGAGCGTATACTGTTTACTACAGTATTGTGACTGCGTGTGTGTGTTTGTGCTGTGACATGTAGAGTCCCTGTCTTGCACCAGAAAACTCGAAGCTGAGTCTCAGTACTTTTAGCAACACCAGCTTTATTAAGCTTGAAACAGAAACAGCGTGGTTATTTAATGTAGCGGGATCTTTCATTCTCCTATACACAGACACAGCAGTAGGTTCGGGGGGAAAGTAATACTGAGCCCAGCGCATTTATAATGTCCCTTGTTCCTTGTATCACCCATCAATGGCAGGCGCTTATAGCATGTCCGCGATCTTTTCGGATTGGCTTTTACATCGAACTGCTACAGCGCTGGGAGACTGCGATTGCTTTGGGACACTCTTCCGTGTGGAATCCCACATGAGTTTAGAAACTCACTCACACCAGCCATGATTCTTTTCAAAAGTAAAGTGCAGGTTAATTTGTTTTATGTATTTTTACTTTATATTTTGTGTTAATCATTTTTATATGAATAGTTTTGGGTTGTGGAACAAATCATCTGAGTTTCCATTATTTCTTATGGGGAAATTCACTTTGATATACTGTACGAGTGCTTTGGACTGCAAGCAGATTTCCAGAACGAATTATGCTCGCAAACCGAGGTTCCACTGTAATTAGATGTGGCAGAGTCGGGAGCAACAAAAAATAGACTACGCTCACGCTCGCAACTTGCAGTTCTTGTTGCCGATTGATACGTATTTTTTTTTTTGTGGTGGGACGTAGGATAATACTTAATGTTGGATAAGCGAAGGTAGGATAAGCGAGACTCTACTGTACTGTCTAAAATATCAAACTAGCATTAATACAGAACAAGAAAAAAAATTGAAAACCAAGCCAGAGCATCATAATTGGCAAAATCCCTAAAGAAGGATCTGGTCAAAATGTACATATAGAGATGTGTGATTAAAAACGTTTAATACAATTAAAGTCTTACAGACTGGTAAGTAAAAGTGTAATGGGCATCTGACGCTACAAAGTTTGACTTAGGAGAAGAAGATGGAAGTCCTAGTGAATTTGTCACTGTCCTCAACAGGACAGCAAATAGAAGTGACAAGAATTCCTAGCAGGAACAGGAAGCCAGTGAAAATATCGAAGCAAAGAGGCAGTAAGAGTGAATAGTCTAGCAACTGCATTCTAGAGGAGTTGGAGAGGTCAGACAGCAGGTGAAGGAAGTCCCACCAGGAGACAGTTGCTAATATCCAGCCAAGAGAGAACCTGCGCCTGAACAAGGAGTTGTGTGGCATAATAATTTCTATGAATAAAATGAAGAAAAAAACAACATGATCGAGTCATCGAAGAAATGTATTCAATGGATGAAAATGTGGAGTCCAGAGTCACGCCAAGATTCCTTACCATCCTGGATGATGAAAGGGTGTCATTTTCAGGAGCAATGCTTTGACACAAATCAGAGGAAGTAGAATCAGAAGGCAAATAAGAATATCTGACTTTAAAAGGTTTAGGTTAATGTTGTGTGCACTCATCCAGGATGAGATAGCAGAGAGACTGTAGGAGATCTAGGATGAAATCTGTGGGTTGTATAAAGGAAATTAGAGGAAGATCTGTGCACTGTCAGCATAGTGATGGTAGGAGAAGTCATGGTAGGAAAAGAAATAACGTTGCCTAAGGAATAAATGTAAAGAGACAAGAGACATAGACCCAACACTGATCCTTGACGCACCCCTGTGGAGAGATTCTGTGGTGGACACAATGTATAAAAAGCCTTAATGTTTGAGCTTCAATGAGAGACAGCTTGTAATCTTTCCTGCTGTTCTCCCACTCCTTGATGTCAGGTTTTCTGTTATCTTTCCCCAGTCTCTGAATGTTTTTCCGTCTGCCTCATAAAGAGTAATCTAGAGTAACATGGTGGAACTCTTGCGGAGTGTTAAGCATACAAGTAAGTATGGCACTTTGAACCCTGTCAGCAATTTTGCTCTCCTTATTATGAAAGAGAAGCTAGAGAAGCTCCAGAGACATCCGGACTTGACATAATTGACAATATCTGCTGAATGGGACATGGTAAGTGATGGGCTTAATGGCTTAACTCGCGTTGAAGAGGGGTAACTTCACTCAGTTTCTAGTTCTGTGCAAGTTTGACAGGACCATTGGCTTGAAACGTTTCACACAATAAGTTCAATTTGCTTTAATTTTACAAAGCTGACTTCCATAAGTGAATTTCCAATCAGGATTCTCAGGATTCTGATGTTCTTCATTCTCAGTTCTCTGAAAGCACCTCTTTTACTGAGCTTTAGGTGATAAGCCTGAGGTCTGTTTTATGACCTGACCCTTTTTTCCTGACCCCAAATTGGTTAAATGATTATTTCTTCACTTAGAGATTACGTGAGATAAAATGCTTGAGGCTGACAGTAACTGGTTTGGTCGCTTCACATGAGTACAGATGTGTTGTGGAAACACTGTGGATTAGCAGCTTTGCACACAGTGAAGTAGGGCATTGAGGGCACAACTCTGGATGTGATTACAGACTGACATCTTCCAAATATTTCTAGAGTCCAGCTCATTTGTTAAGGGAGAATTTGGGTTTATGTGTCACACAATGTTCTGTCTGGAATCAGACAACATGAAGAAAAGTCACAAGAGTTTGCGGGAGAAACTGTTCAAGTCTGTCATATTCTACCAAAAAATGTTTTTCTTTACAATATGCAAACCATCACTGAGACAAAGTTATGGATAACAAGGGCTCCGTAGTTAAACGATAACCCAACTAACATCTAATTTTTAAAAGTTGAGGAGCTCATTCTGTTCTATGTATTGCTGATTCACGTGGAATCCCTCTGTCCTAAAAATGGCATACACAGACATGGATTATCATAATAACATTCAATCAGATGTATATAGTATCGTGTAACTCCACCTACTTGCTGCTCCGGGGTGCGGACATACAGTACATAGTTGGTTTAACCTTCTAGAGGCTCCACCATATACAATGGACACAGCACCTTCTAGAGGTTTCTTATATCTTAGGCAGTGTTCTAAAGAAGAGCCCTTAATCCAAAATAAACAAGAGGGTCATCTTGGTGTCCATGGAGGTTGCTGGTGGAAGTTCAGCTTTCACCGTTGTGCAGTGCCAGGTCTCGTTTTTTTGGTGAAAATGCTGAGCCCAAACCATGGAATCTTGAAGGCAAATGCTAGACATACATTGCTTGGAAGAGTATGGTCTCCATGGGTGTTTTGAGTGGGATGAGGTGTTGTATTGAGTCCCAATGTTTGTAGAGCTTCTTCTGCCATTCTTCCCAAACCCTTGCCCTCTTAGATGACCACCTAGTTTGCCTGTATGGTGGAACTGGCCCTGCTTGAGTGTGGTTGACATCATGCACAGACTCTTTGAAAATGAACAACTTAACCATCCCCAAAATTCCCTGTAATTTGCTGTGTGACGCATTAGCAGTTGTGTTGGTAGCACAGGTGAGGGTCCTTAAATGTGTTTGCTTCTGGGTAGAAGAACATAGCTGATGAGTACCAAGAGATCCTGATGTTATTTAAACACTGTTTGAGATTGTTGTGCTTTTTGTAGTTTACTTTTGCATATGATCTGTTATCACTGAGTCTTGCATTATCATTTTCAATAAATGTTTCAAGATTGGGCCTGGAGAATTATAGAGACAGACAGAAATAAAAGTAACTAATTTAAGCCAAACAGACATTTAAGCTCAGTTTGCTTCTTGACTTTTGAGTTTGTTTCACTATTTTATTTAAGATGTTTTGGTTTCTCAGATAAAGGCTTCAGACCCTTTCTGATGTTTTTTTTTTTTGTTTGTTTTTTCAGTTTAAACTTTGCCATATTTTCAAAAGTAACCTCTCTGTGCTTTGATTGTGTAGATTGAAACTCATTTTTTTAGAGAGAAATATCCATCCATCCATTTTCTAACCCGCTGAATCCGAATACAGGGTCACGGGGGTCTGCTGGAGCCAATCCCAGCCAACACAGGGCACAAGGCAGGAACCAATACTGGGCAGGGTGCCAACCCACCGCAGGACACACACAAACACACCCACACACCAAGCACACACTAGGGCCAATTTAGAATCGCCAATCCACCTAACCTGCATGTCTTTGGATTGTGGGAGGAAACCGGAGCGCCCGGAGGAAACCCACGCAGACACGGGAGAACATGAAAACTCCACGCAGGGAGGACCCGGGAAGCGAACCCGGGTCTCCTAACTGCGAGGCAGCAGCGCTACCACTGTGCCACCGTGCCGCCCAGAGAGAAATATGTTTGGCTAAAAAGGCCTAAAAATAGATAGGCCTCACTATCACAACGTAATAAAAAGCGGGTTTATGGCCTGCATAGCCTATAAATCACAAGATGGCACAGACAAAGTGCAAAAGGTCACCTTAAAGAAACAATTTTAGAAGAGCCAGAAACACCAGAAATCTGTAATTCAAAGAATAAAATTTGCAGTGATAGTAGAGTCCAATCTTAAAGATAACTCCTTCATCTGAAACCTAAAACACCTTACACGAAAACAACAGAAGCTAGCAAAAATCTTAACATATATCAATAACCAAAATTAAACAAAAATTACAAAGTACACAAATGTAATACAAGAATACACAGACCAGGGATGAGGCAACAAAATGTTTTGTGCAGATTCTGATAAAAACAAGTATGGGTGAGAAGTTGAAGAATCGACAGGCTACACCCAATGATTTTGAGAAATATTTAGTTTTTTAATAAAGGCCAGTGTTGACAGAAACCATCATGCTTTGTTGGAGAGCCTCAGTTTGGAAAGACTGAGGACGCCTACTTTGGGCGACACCAGCATGGATCTGCTGCAAGGAAAATTCTCTGCTGTGGAGTATCAGCTACTAAAGAGCTCAAGAAAGCTAGTGTGAAGCACTCACCTCCTTCCTGTATTCCATTTCTTGGTGGACATCATTAGAGGAGATCTGTGATAATTCTTCAGTACACACCTTTATAATTAGCACTGTTTTGTAAGGTCCAGACACAAACTCCTTCAGCACCTTCCTACTAAGCCCACCATCTCTCCTCTCCTCTCCCAGGCCTATATTTTTTCAGTTAAACAGTGACACCTATTGTCCAACATTAATAACTACTCAACAAACAGTGTCAGGCCTGGTAGTAGCCCACTTTTGACCAAAACATGAGTGAGTTCATCAGCTAGAGTCTGATCTGCCTCTGGAGCAGCTAAACTCAGTTGTATGGGCCATTTGTCAGGGGTGCATGCATCCTCATCTGCATGAATATCAGCAGCAAAGTGGTCCAGAGTGGTCACAATCCCCTCAAGTCTGTTATGTATAGTCCTGGAGCTCCAGCAAAGGACAATACTTTACCTTCAGAGGTATCGCTTTCAGATGACCCACCGGCTATTTAAGGACATTCCTTTTGTAGACACTGTGGAAGATAGGGGGAGCTCTTGAGCAACCCCTAAACCTAAAACTGCATTGATAAGGTGAAATTATTACAAAATTTGAAACTTGTTTTGAGAAAAACGTGTGTTTTACACCTTTTATTGGCTAACTAAAAAGATTACAACATGCAAGCTTTCAAGGCAACTCATGCCCCTTCTTCAGGCAGTTTGTAGTTGCCAGAAGATTCAGGACAATGCTGGAGTAGCCTCTGTCTCTCCTTGAATGGACCAGCCGACTCCCAGATTTAAACCCCATAGAACAGGGCTGTCCAACTCCTACTGAGGTCCTGGTGGGTTGCAGTGCCTGCAGGTTTTCATTCTAACCATTTTCCTAATTAGTGACCAGTTGCTGCTAATGAACTCCTTTTGCCTTAATTTGAATTGACTTGACTCAGCCCCCTGAATTGTTTCTTTTTCCCTTAATTTAGCAGCCAAACAATAATAAGACAGAAAACGAGCTGACACATGACCAACTAACCTGTGCTCATCACACAATATCTGAAAATAAAGGTGAAGGTCTCAGTAAGGCTGATCTGCTTAGGTCACCAAAACAACTTCACAGTTTTCCTAGAAAACAGAAAATAAACACGTTTGAAAATGTCTACTGTGGCAGAATGAGAGTGACAACAAGCCAGGCTATTTAATAGCAAGAATGAGCTTCTAATTAAGAAATTGGTTGGAGTTTGAAGCTCCAACTTAGCCGGTCTCTTCACATCTCATTTCTGTTTGACTGTCATTTAATGAAAAAAAGAATCAATTCAAAAAATATTACAAGTACAGAGCAGAATTTAACAGTAGATGGTCTGCGAACAGAATGACAAGACACCCTTCCCTTTTCTAGTTTTTACTGTTTATCCAGGCTGGGGTCCCTAATTTATCTTGACAGTGGCTGCTCTCATGTGTTAAACGACACATTCTGATTCCCATAAGTTTTGATGGTTTCCCCTTTCTCTGTCACGGCTTTCTCCGCCTTCTCTTAACATCTCTTACTTGGTCAGACTGAGCATCACCAGCAGCTCCTAAATGGTTGCCCTGGACCGGGTCTTGTCGCCCAGTGCATTGCTGTATTCCTAAGGTCCACTTTTGCCATTCGATCAGTGACTTGGCAGTCTGCTTATGCTTATCACTCACACTCCAGTTTCATGGCTGGCCTCACGTGATGAGATGAAGCCTGAGCTCTCATTCATTGGCAGCAGGGGTCTGTTATGATGGGCTCAGGTGAGCCTCGTCTGCCTGCCAGGGCTACTTTGAAACTGTGGACAGGGTGCTGCTATAAGACCTGGCAAAGTCAGAATATCTTCTGTGATAATCCATGATGTTGGTTTAGTTTATGTTATGGTAGCTCAACAGCATGGCCTATCTGTGCTCTTGCAGATTCTAAGACTTTTCTAATTTTGACGGTCAGTTTTGAAGAACAAGTGAAATGCTGTCTGACCACAGCTTCTGTCTGCTGGTACATTTGAACTCAAGCCATAATGTCAAAAGGCTCTGCTTTCATTTTTTCTTCCTCATATGCCTGGTGTGAAAGCTAGTTAATGGCAGATGGTACTGTTCATCAGGGACCGCTTGCCAGTGCGATTTCAGAACTGTCCACAGGCCTTCTTTCTTGTGTCTGAGGATTTGTTCTATTCTGTGTATTGTATTGTATTGACCCCCTTCTTTTTGACACCCACTGCACGCCCAACTGACCTAGAAAGGGGTCTCTCCTTGAACTGCCTTTCCCAAGGTTTCTTCCATTTTTTTCCCCTACAACTGTTTTTTTTCCTTGTCTTCTTAGAGAGCCAAGGCTGGGGGCTGTCAAGAGGCAGGGCCTGTTACGGCACTTCTTGTGTGATTTTGGGCTATACAAAAATAAATTGTACTGTATTTAAAAAGTTCCCTCGAATATGGCAGTTGGTCAACTGGCAATTGGTTCTCAGCAGGGGCATCTTTGTAAACCAGGGACTGGATGAGGCGGGGCTTGGGTGCACTGGAAGTGATGTCATTGATTGCTGGGCGGGACTTCCCCTGACCGCTGTCATGTATCAGGCAGAAACTGAGAAGACAAAAAGATCATTTGCCAAAACCAGAACATAAGCCAGAAATTGAGGACAAGTGAACATGTGATAGAAATTCATAGCTGAAAAAATCAAAGGGAAAAAAGTTATAAATCCACAAGCTAATTGTATTAATAAATTGAGAATCCTGAGCAGTTACCTTTAGTGAGACACCAGCATGAATAATGTCACAGAAACGCAGGCACGGCTGTCTTTTAGCAACATGTAGATGTGCCGGAGCAATGGCAGCACTGTGAGAGAACCGTTAAAATAATCAAATGTACCTGACAATAAAATAACATGGTGCAAAACAAAGGCAAAACTAAACTTTCCATTATACAAAATGAAAAATATTAAAAGACAGAAAAGCCCGGCTCACTTGTGAACTTCATCTGCACGTCCATGTTTTTCTTGGCTGGTTTTTGTTCTTCTCCACCCAAGGGCACCTCTGACCCCAAGATGATGAAGCCGCAAGTGTGCCTTATTCTTCATTAGATACTCATTTGGCTGATGAAGTCCCCTGACGTCACCTCACCATTTTTTGAGATGTTTTAAGTTTTTTGTCGTCTTAATCTTTTCAAGTCGTCTCTGAGCTGGCGGCCTCAGCACATCTAAGATTATTAATGGCCTCATAAAAGTTATTTAAGTTTCTATTAGCAATGTCTACTGGCAATATATAACATTTTCTAGGTTCATCAATTAAAACACAAAATTATATCCATTGTGCACACTAAATTATTTTTATATTAGACTAACTCACATACCATAATCATTTGTAAGACAATGGACTCCTGAAGGCCGCTTTATTGCAGTTTGGCCCTGGTGTACCGACTCGTTCATGTCTAAGATTTACCATTCATCATAATTCCAGCTTCTATTTTTTTTTAAATTTCATGCAAAGAAGGAAAAAGAATAAAGTCATGGCGGCCATCTCTCCGGCTCTGATTCTTCTCTGTCTCCATATCAGGGTCCGACCTCTTGGCTTCTTGGTTGCCATAAAGCATCATGGAGGGCCGCCAGGGCTGCAGGTTTTCATTCCATTTGCTCGGCTCCCTTCATTAGTAAGCAACTACTGGAGCAGACTTTGTTGCCTTCATTTTGACTGACTTGCCTTTCTATCATTCAGAGCCCCTCATGGTTTTGTTTTTTCTTTAACTTTAAGCAGCCACACAATAATGAGATACAAAATAAGCCAATAGATGATCAGACTATCTGGTCCCCATACAGAGTATGTACCGCCATGTCCATAACACAATATCTGTGTCAAGGAAAGAATTGAAAAGAGAAATGTGAAGGAGTGAGAATCTGGGCCACAAACGTTAGATGAAGCTCTCAAAAATAAGAAACGTTAGATGAAGCGCTCAAAAATAAGAAATTCAACCGTTTTTTTGAAATGTGTGGTGCAGCACCATGAGAGCACCAACAGGCCCCACAATGAAACCATTAAACACTGATAATGGTGGCCCTGTGTTAGCAGGTCATCTGTTGGCTGGCTCTTCATCTCATTGTTTGGCTGCTGGTTAAGGAAAAATGTTTACAATTCTGATTCTGGCAAAGTATATGAATTTACGTTTAAAGGGATTGAAGGCCGTGCTATTTAGATACAGTAACTGATCACTGATGAAGGTAATGAAGAAAGAGTCAGGAGGGCAAACCTGCAGCCAGTGCAGCAGGATCATGAGTGAGGACCCCTCTCCAGCAATGTAATTATTCAATTGGGTGATTGAAAGCACCAACAAGCCATAAGGTGAAATACCAAGTCTTATTATCAGCAAGGAGTGATTTGTAATTAGGAAACTGGTAGGGATGAAAACCTGCAGCCATTGTGGCACCCACCAGCACCATAAGTCAAAAATCCCTGCTTCAGACCCTCCAACAGGTTCATCTCGTATTGCTGGCTGCAGTTTAATGTCGAGTAGTGAAGCTCCCTCAGGGCAGGAGGATTCAGAAACTGACATGTCTGAATAAATGAATAATTACAGTCGGCCTACCTGCACCGTGAGGTGCCTTACGTGGTCATTGACTGCCCTCTAGTGGACTGGTAAAGGGTGTAACAGCTTGTGCTGTGGGCTTATCACTCTAGCTGGCTATGATTTAAAAACTCTCCCATCTATTTTAATTTTCGCAACTCATTCTTCCGGGGCAACGTCCTCCTGGGAACATCCATCCATCCATTTTCAAAGTCACTTAAACCATTTAATGGATTTCTGCAAACAGATTTTCTCTCGCTTATGACACAAAGGATGACATCAAGTCTGAGTAACGCAATGGTGGCCTCTTAAAGATGCATCTCAGAACCACCGAGGCGAGTCTGAAAATACTGTTTTGATGTCTGCTCTTCCCATTCATTTCCAGTCTGCTCCTTCTTGTGAGAGTCCTGGTGGTGAACTGCACCACGTTAACCATTGTATTACATTCCATGGCAAAAGATTCCAGATCATTCCTCAGGTTCCCCCTCCCCACCATAGAGGGCCCCACTTTAGGTAATTCCAGTGCTAGCCACCACCCTTGGTTTGCCAGCACCTGAATGAGAAGGAGACAAATGTGCTGGCGCTCCCAGCTGACAACTGGAGATTTTTTATAAAACTGAGATGTTCTTTGGCTGCCACAGACCAACATCTGTGTTGTAGTACACATCTTTAGATGTATGATTTGGGTTTACTTTTGGTTTTGAATTGCAAGACATTGTTTCCTGTGGCTTAGTTTTGGCTTTAAGAAGAACTGAAGAAGTAATTTGCTGTTACTGTCTAGCTTTTTATAGTCATGTGACCGCGATCATCATGGCAGTCACCACAATTTGTGTGATGTATAAATACATTGGTGGATGTGATAGTTCAAGTTCCTTAAAGTGTACTTAGCTGAATTCTAAGTAGGTCCAAGCATGAGGTGTTCATCTGTGCCTCATACATTTTCTCAGCCCTTTGATTTCCGTCTGCCTGGTTTTGTTTTTCGACTTTTGCTCAGCATTTATCAGTTCTTGGTTATTTATTTCAGGTGTATGGTAGTATCCATGACAGCCATTCATTCTTGTGACTGCCATCTTGGTGCTGATCCTCATCGTAGGTCTGTCTCAGCGGCCAAGGCCAAACCCAGAGGAAAAAACAAGACAAACATCTGACATTACGAGAGATGACAAACATCAACTCCTCTCCAAGGTGTGGCACAGACTTTCCTAGGGAGAACAAAGCTTGAGGTCCTTCCATGGATGGAACACACCTTCTTAATAGTGCGGACCACCTTCACAATTTTTTGGCCCATAAACACTATCACAGATTTGCACACCATTTTGATGATGCATTAGGCCGGCATCAAACGAAATGCCCTTTCCCACGATTGTCAGGTATATGCATAGTATATCTGAAGAAAATCATGGCAAGTTATCGGGACTTTGGACGCGGCTCTTTATGTCAGTTGTGTAGAGTGCCCTCCCATTGCAAAATGGTTGATGCAATTGTAGAGAGTAGCTAATCATAAGGATGGGCCCTTGTGTTGGCAAGAGTTAACAGATAGTGACTGATCCACCGGATGTGTAACACACAAAATGTCTGTAAACAGTGAGGTACAATGGCAGCTGCAAGAAATAAAAGAAATCAAGTGGAAATCCAGGAGAAGCTCTCCATTTATACCCAGGGCTGATGGCCCTTTTTTGGTATTGTGTTGGTGCTGTCATGTCAGAGTAAAAAAATTAAAAAGATGAACCAGTACTGCAACTAACTCTACTGTGCCCAGCATTGATTGGCTGCAAAAATAAGGCAACATTATGACAGATTTACAGCACAACACATCTGGAACAATGCCGAAAAGTCATTAGGGAATCAGGCAATCGGTCATCTTTTGTGTGTCTCTAATTGCTTAATTCGAGACCATCAGAGGCGACAGGATTCATCTGCTGCAGAGATGACGTGTCTCATTCTGTTATGTGATGCCAGCCTTAGCCACACTAACCCCAGTCATGTCCAGCACTTTCAATATCTCAGGCCACAGTCACCTGTAGGGGTCAACCAGACCCAAAAACACATCAGCGACTACAATCAAGTCGATCTGCTCCTCAAGAGTTACTCAGTATTTGGAAGAAAAGATGCTGAAGTGTCTATTAAAAGTGTTATTGCCATCTCCTAGCAATTCTCCACCATCCTTCCCATGGGCCTCTAGAGTTTTAACAGAACCACTTGAAGACCACTGATGGTCTTTTTCTAATTGAAAGGTTTTGCTTCTTGGTTGGCCAGATTTTTTTTTTTTTTTCTAAAACACGGAATCATTTGACATGACACCTTATCATCACATGTGTTTCCACTTTGGATTCACAGGGTTTCCATTACGGCAGTCATTGACTTCTGGTTTGGGGTCAGTGTCACCAAGCTCATTTGTTGCAGAGGAGAAATCTCTTCAGAGGTGTTTAGCTGAGTGTTTCCCACACTGGGATGTCTCCACCATACAGAATATTCCAATGAAACCCTCACAACTAACTTGAGCTTGTCAGGTCTGCTGAACTGAATCCAACTCCCCACCAGCTTGTTACGTGATCTCCCCTCTTTATCTATGCAATATCACACACAGGAGGAAGCTGAGTGGACTGAAAGGAGGTAATTCCACTCCAAGCCATGGAGTGGCAGGGTGCACTAAACTTTCTTCTGTTTTCTCTGCAGACCAGATATGGGAAAACCTGCCTGATTTCTTTTCAAAGTTGTCACTTCCAGTTCCAGCACCCCGAAAGACGTCACTTCTGGCACATTGAAAGATGTCACTTTCGGTTCTGGCGCCCTGAAAGATGTAACTTCCGGTATCGGCACCATCTTGAACATCACTTCCGGTCCCAGCATCCAAGATAACTGGTCTATGAAGACGCGATTTTGCCTTAACAAATCAGTTCAGACTGAGAACTTGAACTGTGCACTTCAGTGCAACGACTAAAACCTTTTGCAGCCAGGTATGGGTGGCTGCCCCAAACCTTTCTGTGTGTCCGAGGCTGGTTTATTTCACAGCATCTACAGCCCATGGCCTCAGGTGTCAGAACACAAAAGTAGAATTGATAATCAGCCATTGATCCAGGAGTCTCTTCTTCCAAGTAAAAATATCTGGCTCCTTGAGTTTGAACTTGGCATTATTTATGTACAATCCTTCAACTTGCATAGAAGTCCAACATCAGAAGTAACAAACGCTGGGTGGGATGAGAGGCTGTCCCAGTCCAGCACACTCGATAATACCAGAATAGCTTAGAGTGCTCAGTTATTCTAAACTGGGCATCCATTAGGATGTGGGATGAAATCAGAGAACCCAGAAAAATGCCACTTAGAAATGGAGAGTAAATGGCAGACAAACTGGACGGGCTGAAAGCCAAGCTTATGGGATTGGGTCTGCAACACGGCACTCCTTAAGGCCACGTCACGTTGTGTGACTTTTCCAGCAGTTTTCAGATGTTGCATTCATTCACATGAATGGAGGCAGTTGGCGGTGTGCTGCCATGCATCACTCCAAACAGGTTTGATTTTATCTTTTGTCATACGGGTGGACTCTGTGTGCATGAATGAATGCTCATTTGTTCATCAATGAATGCTGATAATTCAGAGATGAATAAGGAACATGGAAGCTTTGGACCTCCCAAGCAGAAGAGAAGCTTCTCTACCTAATGTCTCATGTTTTATGTACCACGATAGAATGGTAAGAAAAGAAACAAAGGGTAGAGACTGTGGCTGAACTCACAATATCTGTTAACCCTTCATACAGCACTGGCTCTGTCAGGCAGCACACTATCAACTGTCACAGATCTGTGCTGGATGTCCAAAACTGAGTCAGTATGGTAGACATGGGCAGCAACTTTAGGTTGCATAAACTGAGATGGTCCAGCGACGAGATCAAAAACTGCAAATCTGATATATGCCACGACTAGAAGTCACGTATTGTGAGATTGGCTTATCCAGCTGCTCTCTGACACGTTAGTAAACACTGACTTTGGGACGCCCATCAAACATAAGCACGGTGGTGAGCGATTAATTCTGAACAAAAGCTTGTGTAGCAGTAATCAATTTTTGCTACAAGTGAAAAAATGTTTTCAAGCTGACAAAAATTAAAACTTCTTGAAATTTCATTCAATATGCTTAATGGTTCCAAATGTTTCTGGTCTGTCATCATCTTTCAATCCAGGAGAACAAAGGTCTGAAATCAATGGCATAACAACTTTATTCTTCTGAATCTCACCTACAGTGTTTGAATATTTCTAACCATTTTTGAGCAATTCAAGAAATTGTCATCTCACCTACAAGAAGATCTGTTGACCAGTCTGCAACAACTCTGCACTCAATGGACATCTATTGAACAAATAGGTGTGAACTCGTGTGGACCCTCAGGGGTAGATGTACTGCCGATGAAAGTCATCACAGCTTGGAGTTAATGGACATAAATGCATTGAGAGCTACTGCCATTTTATTTATGAAGTCACAAATTTGACTTTCACCAAAGCAGCTTTGACTTTCTAATAATGCATGTGATTTACTGTTCAATCACATCTTTATTATTCTAAAGTGATGACTTCTACACAATGGACGTTTTATAGAACACAAGCTTTATTTGCAGTTTTCTATTCACGTTCTGCAGCAGCTCCAATCCCCAAGGACCTGTCCTTCATCCCTCTTCAGAGACCACCAGGCACACATTGTAAGAGGTGTTCTTTTTCCGAGGCCTGCTGTGGAGACTTTACTGACTTCTCTCTGGTACTCTTGTGAGCCCCCGTTTGATTCGAGACTGCACCTTGCCCTTTTCTTTGGGTGTCCACCAGGAGCTCAGACTTCATCCTCACATCTAGGGTCCTGACACCTGTGTTGCCCCATTTGACTGCAGACTAGAGTCTCATTGTGACCCCTTACTACTATTGTGAATTGCCATATGCGGATGTACTGCCTCCACTAAATGGCAGCAGTCTGAAATGAGAACGGAAACAGGAGCTGGGAACAAACTAGCCAAGGCCAAATCCGAAAAAGGAAAGAATCAGACACAAGCTCATAATGGGCAACCAAAATCATAAATAAGGGGTCAAAAAAACAGTAAGCTAAGCTAAGATGTAAACTAAAAGACAGAAAAAGCCTGGAACCAGAAATCAAGGATAGCAAAGACAATAAAGTGAGTGTTTGTGTAGGATCCACAAGCTTGGACAACTAGGAAACGTACAACTCCTTGACTTGGCGACGTCACGCGCTGCACACTTCTGGTTAAACTTAGAGAGGAATGGCACGGCAACTGTGAGCAGGGAGGTCTCAAAATGGAGGGGGCCAATAAGAAAAATAAGATGGCACAGCAGAAGAATGCATTTCATATTTAACACTGAAAAAATAAAACAGTGGTCTTGCTGGCCTCTAAAACCACCAAACTAAAGTTTCAAATATTTTTAAACACCAAATGACCATTTAGAAAAATTCAAACCAAAAGGCCGATCATGGCAGTGGAGAGAGAAAACCATCCACACTCTGGCCATAACAAGCCTGCTAATTATTCAATGTATTGCTTAAATTCAACAAAGGAATACAAAAAATTAAGTTAGACATCTGAATTAGTATAAAGCATTTCTAATTCAGGGTGTGCATAACAAATGAGACAATTTACTTCATGAGGTAGAAGTACATACTAAAATATGCATATAAATAAATATAGGAAATATTAAAATGTGTGCTTCAGTTTAATGTTTAAAGTATTGTCATTTTGTACCCTCTGATAGAGGTCCATAGAGGGCTGGCTAGAAAAAAATCTAAAAATGAAAAATAACATCATATTCGTAATTACTGACCTTGAAATGGTCTAAAACGATACAACCCACATGGCTATGTTTGAAATATGTCATTTGTAACCTTCCGGGGGATGGCCCTTAGAAAGATAGGACCGCCAGTAAAGAATCAAATATGAGAAATAATTTTCATGTTCGTGATCAGCAAGCTTGAAATATCATAAAATGACATTCCACATGCCTATACTACTACCGGTCCTCGGTTTTTAAAAGTTTGGTTAAAAAGGAGTAACTTTGAACCCTTGTATCCCATTAAGGGGTGAACCCCTGGGGTCAGTTGATATGCGTTGCATCACCTCAAGTCCCTCTGATTAGTTTCACTGAAGACATCTATAGCTTACTCTTTATTATAAAGGTGTGATATCCTGCACAAAATATGATCTAACAATGGCCTACAAGTGAGGGGTTTTCAGGTCTAGAGGTTAAAAAAGGGGGGTGGGGGGGGCATAAGAAGACATAAAGATGAGACCAACGTTATATCACATGTTTGGAATGTCAAGAGGTGCTGGACCCCCCAAAAAAAGTAATGTAATTCTAGTGAACTCACAAAAAAAAAAACACACACACACAAACCAAAGACCGAACGTAAAAAAAAAAATGAAAAAAGGAATTTTAATACAAAAAGGCCTGAGAAATTAGGCAAAAGGGTGCAAAAGGCGATGCCACCAGGTTAACAGCACCGCCCTTGACACAGACCACAAGTGCCAACATAATCCTAACTGATGGCCTGTAATCGAATTAGTGGGCCTGCCTCACCACACAGTAGCCATAAATAAACTAAGACGCTAAAACAATAAGGAAATTAATAAAAGTAAAACTGAAACAGGCCATTTTAGCCACCCAATGGAAAAAAAAAAACAGAAGACAGAGCAAAAATGCCAGTGCAAGACCCTCATGAAAGCATAGCAACTGTTGGATTGTCTCCATCTTACTTGGCAAGAGACTGAAATCTCAGCCTGGCAGACAGCCCGAGCACATCATCACTTTGCTCGATTTTTCTGTCAGGTTCCAAGTATACAAATATGAGTGCCGTGCTGGACTTTCCTGGCCGGGACACCGAAATGGGAGGCAGCATACCCCGGCCAGGATGGAACTGAAGCAACATCTCGTGCAATTTAAAGGTTAAGGAGGGGGATTTGGTGCGTCCAGGGCACTTCATCCCCCGGTATGATAGACTGCAGTGCTCTGCTGGTGTGGTGATTTATGGGAGTTGTAGCCCTGAGGGCCATCCCTGTCAGAATCCTTGGGTGCTGCCAATGGGTGCTGCAGGTGCTACACCCCACTACCACAAAGGTCTGACATAAAAGCGAATCGCCCAGCCTCCTCCGGTGAGGCAGAAGGCAGAAAGGGAAGATTGTAGGCTGACCTGCATTACAGGTTATTCCGTGAAAACCGTTTATTTCGCACCTGGGACTGTTTAGTGTGGGGTGTCTGGGTCTCAGTGGCACCTCGTCTTTTACACAAGATTGGAGAAGAACAACAATAAAAACAATACAGTATGCACTACAATGGCACACTATTTTAGTCAAATAAATAACTTAAGCAACTTTACCGATTCATGAAAAAAATAACAGGATGGCAGTGGGTCTGCAGTAAGAGGAATGAAAATGTAATTCTTACCAAAATAAACCTCACAATCCGATTAGCAAAGGTAATGCATATTAGGCCTCCACTATATATCTGTCTAAAACTCCCAAATATTGTAATTCGGGTCAAATAATGTACAACGGGTACAAAAACAGCTGCCAAGTTCAACAGAGGAGTACACAGATCCAGTACAACAAAACTCTCTTGGGTGGATGAGTTCAACAGGACTACGAAATGAATCTGAAGAGCACACTAAATAATTTGAAGGATTTTGGGACTATTTGAAAGTGACGAATCCCAGTATCTAAATACAAAATGAAGAAGAATCAACAAACTACGAGAACAGCCGCAGATCCCCCATTTTTGACTGGCCCATCTGAATGAAGAAATGCTGGAAATGTGCCTACACGGGTACCATAAAGGAGTCGTCACGTCCAATGTGTGCTGCTTATAGGTGGCAAATCCAGAGAAGACAGGTGTCAGTGTGTTTATACACCAAGTAGCTGCACTTTGCTCAGTCTGCACACAAGGCCTTCATTATTCTCTCGAGAGTAAGGCTGACTTTGCTGTACATTTATTAAATACGTAATAAAAGCCTGGGTGAGATAATGAAGCACACGTGGTTTGTTTAACTGGATGAAAACTAAACCAAGAGCTTTGAAATGATGCCCACTTTGTCACTGCCAGCTCCTGAAGTTCACACCATGTTGGAAATTAGATAATTTCGACATATTCAAGCTACACCACTTGCCACTGCCTATTCCTGCAATGCAGAAAGGTGCCTGTCCACTGCTGGGCACACGTTCACACACACACAGCACACCCTGCATGGTGTCTGCAGTTATAATGCATGTCCTTCAGACAGCGCCAAGACTAAATTTGAGGTCATTAGTCTGGAGAGTAAAGGCATTCTTATTTTCACTGTACCCAAATGATCAACAAAGGAGGTCATAGGTCAATCTAAGCAAGGCCTCACAAGAAAAAATATAACAGACGTGTTGTGCTGATGGACAGCTGGCCAGAAAAAGACAGTGAGAGATGAGTCCCAGGTTCCTGCATTACAGTTCGTTTACTCCCAGACAAGCTGAAAGAGCACTTGGTGCCACCTTCTTTCCAGTTTCCTCTTCTTGGGCTGTTCACTAAGGCGTAATAGGCTTTGCTTTTTTTGCCCCCAAATTAATTAGAACACCCTCCAGTAATCCATAGCTAAAATGTACAGCAAAATGCCTTGATCCTCACAGCTCATCTGGTGAAGAAGAAACAGAAGGCTTTTTCCCTTTAATCAGATGAGCTAAGGTTGCCAACAGTGGTTCCACATGAGATTATTTCTTCCAGGATCACCCATAAGGATCTTTATGACCAGTCCACGCAATGACTGCCATCCACCTTGAATCCCTCATCACTTGTGTATTTACTCACAGACGTGGTCTGGTTTCCTTGTTCCTCACCAACAAGAAAGCTTGCTACCATAGAGAATTTTCAATCTTCCAAGTGTTGTGGTTAAGAATGGGGAAAAAGTTCATGAAACAGCAGCAGCAGCAGCAGAATGTAGCTTCATTTTCAACTGGAATATCTAAATTTACTTTATTCACAAAAAAATAACCAGCAATGTCAAACCACTTGCTCAACCTCAGTGCCATAAGGCACCTTATAGGCTTGGCACAGTAATGAAGCCATCTCTGGGTATAGTGCCAGGCCATAACAAGGCATGTGCTCACACACACACACAAACACTGCGCTCCCCGCCAATCAATCATAATCTGCATAGCAATGGAAGATGACCAGACAACTGGAGTGTGTGGACCCAATGACGTGTATAATTAGTTTTTTCACCCAGTGTTGGCTATCACTTAAACCTGGGATGACCACATGGATAAGCAACAATTACAACCATTTGTATTTTTTTGACATGGTTAATCATTTGGGCTACAGTTGTGCTTGAAAGTTTGTGAACCCTTTAGAATTTTCTATATTTCTGCATAAATATGACCTAAAACATCATCAGATTTTCACTCAAGTCCTAAAAGTAGATAAAGAGAAACCAGTTAAACAAATGAGACAAAAATATTATACTTGGTCATTTATTTATTGAGGAAAATGATCGAATATTACATATTTGTGAGTGGCAAAAGTATGTGAACCTCTAGGATTAGTGATTAGTTCGAAGGTGAAATTCGAGTCAGGTGTTTGCAATCAATGAGATGACAATCAGGTGTGAGTGGGCACCCTGTGTTATTTAAAGAACAGGGATCTATCAAAGTCTGCTCTTCACAACACATGTTTGTGGAAGTGTATCATGCCACGAACAAAGGAGATTTCTGAGGACCTCAGAAAAAGAGTTGTTGATGCTCATCAGGCTGGAAAAGGTTACAAAACCATCTCTGAAGAGTTTGGACTCCACCGTTCATGAGTCCACCATCAGGAGAACACTGAGCAACAATGGTGTGCATGGCAGGGTTGCAAGGAGAAAGCCACTGCTCTCCAAAAAAAACATTGCTGCTCATCTGCAGTTTGCTAAGGATTACATGGACAAACCAGAAGGCTATTGGAAGAATGTTTTGTGGATGGATGAGACCAAAATAGAACTTTTTGGTTTAAATGAAAAATGTTATGATTGGAGAAAGGAAAACACTGCATTCCAGCATAAGAACCTTATCCCATCTGTGAAACATGGTGGTGGTAGTTTCATGGTTTGGGCCTGTTTTGCTGCATCTGGGCCAGGACGGCTTGCCTTCATTGATGCAACAATGAATTCTGAATTATATCAGAGAATTCTAAAGGAAAATGTCAGGACATCTGTCCATGAACTGAATCTCAAGAGAAGGTGGGTCATGCAGCAAGATGACAACCCTAAGCACACAAGTCGTTCTACCAAAGAATGGTTGAAGAAGAATAAAGTTAATGTTTTTAAATGGCCAAGTCAAAGTCGTGACCTTAATCCAATCGAAATATTGTGGAAGGACCTGAAGCGAGCAGTTAATGTGAGGAAACCCACCAACATCCCAGAGCTGAAGCTGTTCTGTACGGAGGAATGAGCTAAAACTCCTCCAAGCCGGTGTGCAGGAATGATCAAAAGTTACTGGAAACGTTTAGTGCAGTTATTGCTGCAAACGGGGGACACACCAGATACTGAAAGCAAAGGGTCACATACTTTTGCCACTCAAAAAATATGTAATATTCGATCATTTTCCTCAATAAATAAATGACCAAGTATAATATTTTGTCTCATTTGTTTAACTGGTTTCTCTTTATCTACTTTTAGGACTTGAGTGAAAATCTGATGATGTTTTAGGTCATATTTATGCAGAAATATAGAAAATTCTAAAGGGTTCACAAACTTTCAAGCACAACTGTATATGGTGTGGAAGCAATCTTCTGTACTACAGTAAATGTGGATTATTTGGTATGCTATTTTTACTTTTCTTTAAAGGAAAAAGACAACTGTAAATAAGAACCACACTATACACACAATGTATTTCATAGACAATAAAAACTTGTCCAAGAATTGTACACTTTCGGTAAATAGTAATTGCACAACAGACAATCTGATGTGTAGTTAACTGACGTTAAATGAAATCTTTCAGTGTTTATGTTGTAGTTTTCACATCTCTTTCTGGACAGATTTAGTGGGGACCGAAAGTACTTGAACTCAAGTCAGGCTCAAAAATTCACGTTACCAAAACACAAGTTTCCACTGAAATGCACAACTTCGAAGTGATTTATTTCTTTATTAACATGACATTAATATTCTGAAAAATAATGAGTCAATATTTGACAAAAAAGAAAAAATACAATCATGGTGTTGATAGGTCCCAGGGAAATTACAGTGGACAGCAATCCTGAGCTTTGACACACAGTAGACACCATGCCACAATGAAAATGTCTTAACAGCAATGTCTATTACTTAACAACTAAAAGCTCTGGTTATTTAGCCAAATGGAATTTTCACTTGAAAATAATGTGTAACTCTGTTACAGAAATGTACTTCTTAGCTTTAACACCTAATGAAAAAAGAACAAATTGTCAACAGTACATATCTCACCTTAACAGTTACAGTGCATAACCATACATAAGGTCTCAAGGTGTGCAAACATGAAATCTAAAGCAGTAGGCTATAGCAGGCACATTCGTTTTGAACAGGAAAGCAGGCCAAAAAAAAAAAAAAGTGGACACAAGGAATTCAGAGCTATCTGGTACTATCTAGACAGTTGGGCCGATTTGAGGTGCGCGCCTATCAAGTGGCACCCCTGACTTTGCTTCTTTATGGTTAGTATCGGGGCAGTGCATGCCTCACACACAAATAAAAGATGCAATGCATTTATTTACACAAGAAAACGTTCTGAGATTTTTTCAGAACGTTGAAAAACACCAAAGAGGGTATTTTGATTGAAGAAATAAGGTTTAACAGTCTCCAGTCTAAAAATCTAAGAGTGGTGAAACTCCTTCAGACCGAACCTAAGCTTTAACTGCAATTTAAAGCAAGTGCATGCTCACTAGCTTTTCCATACACTGACACCATACTTGAATCATCTTGTTTTTCTACAGTAACCACCTCTGAAGCTTTGCTGAATGCATCCAGTCCAGTCACTCTGAACAACTGTTCCCAAGTTAGTGTTACAGGCTCCTATTCTTGTTCAGTTTTGCTGCCTGGTGCCAGTTTTACCCATTTGTATGACTTAGCCTACAGAGGAACAGATCGGCTCAGAGCAGAGCAGAGTTTAAGTTGCACTGCAGCATCTACGCATTGATGGAAAAGAGCATTGTTTTTTATTTGGCCTTTTTCTAGGTTTGAATTGGGATTATGGTCTTAAATGTACAGAAATTAAATTTATATAATTTATAGATTACAGACATGTCTGGAATACAACCTATTCCGGGTGGCTACACATTAACAATACTCGCTGTCCCAGCACCAAATTAAGTTCAACTTCTGTGCAACAGCAGCAAATGCTATCCTTTAAAACAGACCAATATAGCTTTTACAATATTTTTACAGTGTTAGCTTTCCCAAGGAACAACTGTGTGTTGAATTACTGGTGTTATGGAAATACAAGCTAAAGAATGATCTTTTTCAAGCAAATAAGTGATAAATCATCATGTCGATGCCATTTTTGGAAGGTGCCCCCTGACTCAAATGTTTTAGAAAAAGGTTTTGACATGAAAAATATTTAAGTCCAGACACCACTGACCAAACACCGAAAGTCTCAGTTTGAAAGGCACACTTTAACAAATCCCAACGACCCTGGATTGGATTTTGAAGATTTAAAAATTGATGCATCTTTAACAATTACAATAAAATGCAAGACCAATATTCTTCAGTAACGTGCTGATGACAAGCATAACAAGGTCCCAAGATTTTTTTTTTTTTCCAAAGCCAACTCTCCACCACGTTTTACTTCCACTGTAGAAACTTTTTATCTGAAGGTGCGCACAGGCAAAGCTCAACAAAGACACCACAGTGCAGTCCAAGATGCTGTAGGTCTCTCACATACCAAGAAATGGTTAGATGGCCATGTGCCCCTGGTCACACAGAGGCTGTTGTGTTATTTGTCAAGAATTCCCTATCTATCATCTTGTCACACTGATTTCTAAAGTGCTACAATTTACTGCAGTGTTTAATGGCCTAATCTTAATGAAAAAGATTCTAATAAAGTATAGAGCTAATTATAAAAAGTTGACAGCTTTCACATTTACTTTTTACTTTCCATTGTTAGAAAAAAATATCAAATCTGTCCCCATTAAAATATTTCACTGAATCTTAACAAAACATCCAAAAGTAGTTATTTAGAAAATTGAAATGTTACAGTCTAGATGAATCCAGTGCTATTGTTCTCAGTTAATCTGTCGCCCTCCGTACAGACATACTCTGGCTAAAAAGACAAGTGGCAGACAATCACCTTTCAATATTTAAGAAGATTTTTGTCACTTAGGATCTCTTATCTCTGGACTCCACCGTTACCATTCACTACCCTAAAAAACAAAGTCATTCCTTCATCACTTCTTTCATTTATATGCTAGGAATACAAAAGAAAATATGCATCTGTCCAAGGTCATATTAGACAAAAGATTACAATCTTGTCCTGTTTATTCTGTGAACTCGAGTCATACTTGCAAGGTTTTTAAAGAAATGCATGCACTTGAATAAAATATCATGTTTTCAATTAAAGTAATGTGGGCCACTGTAATAAGTTATGAAATCAAAATATCCAGTCTTCTGCCCAATATAATCTTGATAAAGGAGGCACATATGCAGTAAAACAGCATACAGTCTCAAAAGAGTTTATTTTTGTGTATCTCGCCTGCTGATTTTTTTAAAAGATTTGTAAAAAGTCATTATACTAGAAAAACATACAACTAAACAGACCTCACAAATATGCACAAAAACCTAAAAAGAAAAACACAAAAACCTAAATAAATGGTATATTCTATATAATACACTTAATTCAAGCTATAGAGAAACATTGAAGACAATGATGTTTTCTTTCCAAAGGCAAATAGGTGATTTTTACAGTATGATACTCCATTACTAGGAGATAAAAGTTGCTTGGCACATCACATACACCCTAACCTAAGTTATTAGGTGTTTTCAATTCTGAACCTCAGTGATTACACTGAGGGATCACAGCCAAGCAAAGGCCAAGAGACATTTCGGTAATATGAGAACAAGCAGTTCTCCACAATGATGGGGATAATAAGGAGATGTAAGGAGATGCACTCAGAGAAAAAGCAACTGTAAACATCAATTAGAGGCAAATTTTCAAGCCCAGCATGCAGAAACACTAATACAGTATGTGCACAAATTAAAGATGTCAAACACAGTTCCTAGAGGATCCAAGGTTCTGCAGGTTTTCAAATCCTAATATGATGTTGGTAAAATGTTTTTCATGAATTTCACTCCTTACTTAATCACGCTTCTTAAATCTCTATCCCCACATGTAAAGGACCAACTTAAGCTCATAAAACTGTTGTGTGCTGCTTTAACAAATTCATGAATTTAGTCTCTAAATGCTGTCTAAAAATGTAGCCTAACCATGAAGAGCACTGGTATGTACACATTCTAAAGAATGAACTGTCTAGTTACATGTTTCTGTGTAAGTATTCTGCATTCTGTCTGCTTTATAAACCAACAATGCTTGAACAGAAGCTAGGGAGAAGATGCACTGCGTTTCAAGAGAACAGAAAAAATAATGAAAGCTAAGAATGAGTGCATATGAGCAAGTGTTAAGATTAGCGCCAAGCACAGCCTTTGAAGAGTGAGAAAACAGGAAACAAGCATGAAATCGCCTTCAGTGGCTACTGCAGACCTCTAGAAAGTGTGTCTGGCACTCCTAATTTGATCTTATACAGATATAAAAAAAATAAAACTGACAGTGACAAATAGCAAAGGTGTCAAATTTAAAGACTCACTTGTGTTCCTTTTAATAACAAGAGTACCAGAGGGAAATTATATATATTTATAGATAAACATTTCAACACATTAACTTTTATAGTTTTATATAACTGTACATGTTACAAGATTAATTTTAACTTGAAATGAATTTAAAGTCAGACAAGACATGAGTTTAAAAGCATCACCAAAAACATATGAAATGTATTGTTTGTGATTTCTTTGGAATTTTGGTATATTCCAAAATCAAACATGTTATTTACATAAGAACAAAAAACTTGAAATGATAACATTTACATAGAAAAGAACAACTTATTGGATTCCAAACATCATTAATCATTTATTTTAGGGTAACTTAAACAATGCTACTGCCTGGTTTGCACAAACAACAACACAGGAAATCACCAGTGCCCATCTTGATAAACGTGAAACCTTCAAAATCTGGACTAAGTGGGGAAAGTTCAACAGGTTTGGGCTCTGCTTGGTTTGCAAGCACAAAATACCAAAGTAATTGCCTGCTGTTTTAAATATCAACATTTCAGTTACCTACACAGGATGTAACAATTTTCAACAAAAAGTAAAAATTGTATGGGTCACAATATTAATATTAATTACTTTCACCCCAAAGCCACAATTACCATCTTATTTTCAACAGATTTTTGGCAGATCATTGACAATGCAACCCATGAGTAAGTGTTCTTTCCTTCACTTGGACAATGTTAAAAAAAATAAAATTTGCTTTTCTAGAATTGTTATCAATTAAAACATTTTCTAGGTTAACAAATAGTGGAACCTCATAAACCCAGGACAATTAGTCTAGCTCCTCTACTGGTCACTGCTTGGGAGGTTCAATGGAACTGCACAGGCTTCCATGTTTTCTGGTTCTCCCCAGACTTCTCAAAGACATACCAACAATGGAAGCAAACCAGCCAAGGAGACCTAAGATGAGAGGGGTTGCCATGCAATGGAAACGCATCTTAGTTTGGTACTGGTTGCTGATTTCACCCGATGCTAACAGGATGAGTTTTTGTTCCCCTTGATCTTAAAAATGAATTAGTCAGAAAAAGCTACATGAATTGATTATTTTCAAACTGACATACAGTACCTACATTAATTTTCTGCTATGTAAATCCTTTTACGACAAAGCAAGCACAGTGGGCATGTCTACACAAGACTTTTAGGAAGGATATAACAGCTAATTCACAGGGCTGCAGTATATCTAGCTGCAAGACTCTACTGCTGTAGATAACAACTTTCTTGATCTCTGCCCTAAATTTAAAAGTACTTGAGTGCAGACACCACACCTTTATTAATGAGGTGCATGCAGACTAGTCTGAAAACCTCTAAGATGGGTTTGCAGTTTGCCTTGGGCTTGGAAGACTATCAGAAGATCAATCTCTGCTGGATCATTTCTGAAGTATGAGCATTATTCTGAATTAAGATTCAGTAGAAAATTAAGTTTTATTTTTTTTAACTTTAGATATCTCAATTAATATACTGTATACTTCTGATGCATTCCTTTGTTTGATGGATCACACTGTTGTGGGCAACATCCAATTGTCAACATAAAATGAAACACTTCAAAAGGTAACTTTTTTGTACATAAAAAAACAGCTACAAATATTATAAGACGTAAATATATGAGCAAGCAAATTATAATATTTGAAAATGATAACACAAAAAATTCTTAGGTGTTTTTCATGGTATTTGTACTGAAGATGAAAACCTGCATCACATTAGTATACAGAGCTGTTTCGAATACCGCAGCACAGAACCATGCTGAAAATCATCTCAAAGATCTAAAAGACAAAAAATAAAAAGAAAAAACGTATTATGCTTTTATTCATGAATATACTTAGACAACAGACCCATGTCAACAGACTGCAAACACAATACATGAAATACTAAGTACTGAAACAGAAATGTTTACTTAGGATTACTATTATATTTTATTATATTCACTGTAAGTGGTTCACACTTCTTAGAATCTGCTGAATAATACTGTATACATCTACACAGCTCAAATCATACATACAGGCAACAACACAAAATTAGTGAAGAGTTTTTTTTTGTAAAGTTTTATAAAGTTATGTTCACTCATACGGTTTTGAATGACTCTTTAGATGAATGTACTTTTTATGTTTTAGGCTTATCCACATCCTCTATGATAAAGTAATTATTGCTTCAGCTCAAATTTTGTTAGCATAATGCATCTTAAGAGCAACAGCACAGTAAGGCAATGGCTAGTGTCACTACCCCACAACTCAAATCCTATCCTAGGCACTATCCGTACAGAATATGTACATTCTGTCTTTGTAGGTTTGGGTTTTTTTGTTTGCTCTGGTTTTCCTCAACATCCTCCTAACTCTAAATTATCCTGTGGTGAGTGAATATGTGTGCCCCCTGATTAAATGCTGCACCTTCTAGCGTTGGTTCTGCCTTGTGAGAATACTACTGTAAAATGCTTTGGCTCCCACAACCTGAATTGAATAAGCAGGTTAGGAAAGAGATTGATGGATGGATACATTATGCTCAAAATATAATTCACATGTACCAAGAATAGACATTTGTGATGAAAAAAATTCTGAAGTTCCAAATATGGCAGAGACACAAAGTAATGTCTGTAGTTCCTTAACAAAAATTGCCCTAATGTTCAAAAATCGAACATAAAAGCCGGGGATCTAGTGTTAGTTACTTAAAATGAACACTTGCTCAGCAGGTAAAAATTGCACAATGCATTTCAGTCATTTTCTGAAAAGTAAAACTATCACATTTTTTTAACAGAATGGATAAATAACTCTTTGTTATGGTAACTCAGTCTAGAAACATAACACAGTGGTATGAATGGGTGTTCAGAGTTGTTTTAAGCACACACAATTTAAAGATGCCATTACATAGTATATGAACAATTTTATTACAGTTATGACCCGACTTATTTTAAATGCTATACATGTACACTTTTTGACCAGCAGGATAAAGAGTCTCTTCCGAGATGTTTGAAATAGAAAAATTAAATCACTATGAAACACCCTAAGCTCTAGTATCTAACTTGTGTAGCAGTGCTACTTAAAATGGACTATAATTTCCAGAAGCCTTCGGAGTACTGAAGCACAGTGCAGCTCTCTGGCAGATGCTGCAGGGACTGCTGGGTGAAACAAGATGGGGTGCTACTTTTAAAAAAAGCCATAAGGAGCCGACAGAGTAACTGCAATTGATGGCATCTTTTTGTTTCACAACTGGTTTACAATTACACCCAATGGATTACTGTTTTCTTTGGATTTATGATCTTGTCCAGACACCTGCTTGTTTGTGATTTTGTCAGGGTTGGAAAATGTTTTTGTCTGTAGAGCATGCCCAACTTCTACGAAACTTGACTTACAATTGGAACATGTTAGGATAAAACTTTATATAACATTCAGGAGGGTGGTCACAGGGAGTTTCATTCCATTGTTCACCATCTTCTAAATCTGCAAATCTGGACTGTGTTTAGACTGCAATCATGTTTTTTTTTTTTTTAAATATATTCTTAATCATCGATTTATTGAACCAATGTCTCTGTGTGTGAGTGTGTCCTGAGGCAAGGCTGGGTGAGTTACTGGCAAACCCCACCCAGTTTGTAATGTAGTGCTACATTGATTCCAGCTTTACTAAGGGACAGTGAGCTGCAGAAGTATGGAAAAAAAGAAGTAATGTGGTCAGCAACTATCCACACACATATTTTATGCTAGCAAAATAGACCACTGCATGAGAAATGCCAGCCTAAAACCACTAGGTATTACTACAGAGAAATAGACATCTGGATAAAAAAAAAACAGTACTAAAACATGTTTTAAAATATAGTGGGGGAAATATGTTGTGAAAACATCAACATTTATTGAAGTAAATATATTTCCAATGAGGCTTTTCACATGAAGGCCATAAATAAACCTATGTGTAATAAAGTGGAAGAAAAAAAGAAAAGAAAAAGCAGTAGACCAAGGAAAGCAACCAGCTAAAACCTGTAAGTAGTTAGAAAGTAATTTCACCTCCTATCTGTGTAAATTGTTATTGACTTGTTTTAGTACATATTAATGGGCTATAAAAAGGTGTTTTGCTACACAAGGTTTCACACAAGAAACATCTGATTATGGGTAAAAGAAAAAGAGCTCTCCCAAGACCTATTTCAAAATTTCTGAATCTTCCAGTTAGCACTATTGGGGCCATTATCAGCAAGAAGAAAGAACATCACTACACCATCAACTGGGCACAAACCAGAGCATCTCGCTAGATTTCTGACAGAGAGTCAGAAGGGCAGTCAGAACAGTAGCCCAAGAGCCAAGGACCACTCGGAAAGAGCTCCAGAAAGACTTGTTGGCAGCAGGTACAATTGTTACAGAGAAAATAATAGGCAATGCACTCTATTGGCATGGCCTCTATGTGTTCTCACCCAGCCAAGATTCCATTACTAAATAAAAGGCACAATGACGCTTGTTTAAAGTTTGCTATAAAACATTTGGAAAAAATTGGAACGTTTTGGCTGTCATACTACATTCAACTACATTCCATGTTTGGAGGAAAAATGGCACTGCACATAACCTGAAAAAACACTACACCAACAGTGAAGTCTGAGGTTAAAGCATCATGGCGTGGGGCTCTTTCTCATATCATGGTATTGGCTTATTTCATGTATTTGAAAGAATGATGAATAGGGCCATGTACTGTTAGATTCTTGAAATGAATCTGCTGCCATCCACGAGGATAACTAGGATGAGATGTGGGTGGGCCTTCCAGCAGGACAATGATCCAAAACATACAGCAAAGGAAATTCTCAATTGGTTTCAGAGAAAGAATATAAAGTTGTTAGAATGGCCCAGCCAATCAAATGACTTAAATCCAATTGAAAATTTGTGTAAGGAATTATAACGATGATGACAAGAGGGACCCCTGGAATCTTCAAGATTTAAAGACTGTCAGTTTAGTAGACAAGCAGTTTCTTCATGCAGGAAGTATCTTGAAGCTGTAATTATAAACAAAGGCTTCTCCAATAAGTATTAAATTCATGTGTTCTATACTTTTTCCTGTGTCATTCCACTTTATTACACAATCTTTATGCATTTAATGTTGTGAATATTTTATACTTGAAAATTTCTTGAGTTAATACCAATGTCTGGTGAGAATTTCATGTGAATAGCCTCAATGAAAATATATTTGATGCATCCAATACTTGTTTCCCCCACTGTCTGCTAAAGCAAGTCTTCCACTGACTCTACAGGAATCGGAACGAAGCATTGCCTCCATCCTTTCAGATGATAGCAATCAGACAAACAATAGGTACATTTCTGTTTTACACACTGATTTTGAGGTTTTACTATTTTTAACATAATTGTTAGGGTAAAGGAAGCAAGTATTTGTTTCTGGTTACTGGTGTTAACTGAAAGTAATAAATGGTGTATGAATAATACATCTTTAGCCATTGTTAAGGTTCTCCTGGTAAACTTGGTGTAAATGCTAATTTCATCTTGCATTACTTCATAGTATCTGTCAGTGCAGTGGAATACAGCAGGTTCAAAGAGCATGAGCTATGGGGATGAGGGGATAAATGAGTTCAGTTTAACTGAATAAAATCAAAACATCACCATCAAGGAAGTCAGATCTGAATGAATGCTGTTTTCTTGGGTAATTATTTAGACAATTAATAGTTTGTGCATCAAGACAAAACAAAGCCAACTTAGAATTATGTTCTGAATAGACACTATTATTACTGTACCAAGCATTCTGGGCTATTTGTTTAACTGTAGTATATCACTGCAGCCAATCTACAAACAGAGAAGGTGAAGGTCAATTTGTGTATACCTTTGTCAATTTCTGAACTTTGCTCATTAATTGAATCATGTCAGTGTCTGGTTTTGGGATCCTGACTGTAATGAGAAACAGATATCTCTACACTGTGTACATGGTGTAGAACACCATGGAAGGAGAAAAAAGACAATACTATACAACAAATGGTCAAAGACCAGTTTGAAAACACCCAACATGCAATCCAGGTGACACAAGAACTGCCACAAATGTTCAGTTTAATTTGGTAAACGTCCTTAAAGGGGCAATAACTTAGTTGAGAATTACATTTACAATTCAAAATAAGATCCAAGCTTACCATAATTACTGCGACTACTAAAGCGGCAATGCCAATAATATATAGCTTTGTTGTAAAAAGTTCATCAATCCTTGTGTGACAATTCTGCAATTTAAAACAAAGACAAAGGTTTAATCTGATTATCCTCCATTTAGTGAAAAGTTGTCATTCCTTCCTTTTCAATTCAGAAGAAAAATCACACGGTATCAATGTGCATTATAAATGTTCATTACTTAAGAATTAAATATATTTATTTGAAAAAAAATGTAATGCTCTAATTCCCAGACTACATATTTTTAATCAGAAAACTTGTTATTTATAAACAGAAACCAAATTTGTTTTAAATTATTCTATACATAAACAACTCATTCAACTTACAAGAAACATAAAACAAAGTAATCTAGAAAACATGAAGCAAATCAAGCTTTGACTTACAGGAAGTGTAATTGCCTTGCCACTGCATTCACCAGTAAGCAATGATAGGCCTTTGGTGAAGAATTCATCCGCTCCACAGCAGTTCAGCTGAAAAGCAAACAAATGTATTAAATAAATGTGCTTCATAACAATCCTGCTGCCATTTGTAACATTAATATATTCCTTTTGCTTCTGAATTACTTGCACATTATTCCCAATCCATTAGCCTCACTAAATTCACCGTTATGGGCTCTAAGAAGCTATGGCCCTTATTTATTTACACCTGTTTTACACAATTATACAAACATTACTTTAAACTTAACAGGTTGTTGGTGCAAGGGAAATAACCTAGGTAGCAATGGGTAGAGCAAGTTAAACCACCTTGAAATGCTCAAATATGAAAAAGAACCCATTTTTAAAACAAAGTTTGTATATGCCAGTGTGGGAAAACTGCTGTAAACCTTTGAACCTGTTCAGCAGTTTGCCCCAGAAATGAAGCAGCTGACGACACTAGAGCACTGGAGAGATACTGGTAATGACAGCTTAATAAATTTAGACATGTCTACTTGCTTTCACTACTCTTAAAATTGTTAAAAAGCTAATTAAGAATAAAAAATGTAAATGACATTTGAATAAATATTTATTTTATACACTCCCAAAAAAGGGAACTTAACACTAGAATTACCAGAGCCTACGAAAAAACTTGTAAATCCGTCCCACCTTAAATCGCTTCTTAAATCCCTTCACACCTCTCCGCCAGCGTCCTTTGTCCTCTAAATGTGCTGATAAAGAGCAGTTATAGGCAGCCGGCTATTCCATCCCCCCACCAATTTAGAACGTGCACAAACTTCTCCAAGCCCATGCCTTGATTGGGTATCTGGGAGTGAAGTGGAGTTTTAGAGTGGAAATAATAGATCGCATTTCATGTCTGTTCCGTTTCTACAGCAATCTGTGAAAACACATTGTTAAAACAGAAACGTTTTTTATATTCTGCTAGTAGATGACAAAATGTAGGCATAAACTATATAATGTATGAAGCCTGAAGTCCAAATATCAAATTAATATTTTCACAAAAGGTACAAATATAAGACAATTGCGCTTTTATTCAAAAAATATAGCTGCAGAAAAAAAAGCCGCCTTAACATGTGACACCCACTAATTACGACCGCCTCCGTGGCGCAATACATTCGGCTACTGACTGGGAATCAAAAGGTTACGAGTTTGATTCTGCAATATTCAATTTTGAGAAGTAAACTGCTTTTAGTCTTACTATTTTAGAATAAAAGCATACATTTGATTTCAGTCTGTAACAGCAGTGTAATTCACTTTTCATTCTCTCAGTCGTGTTCAGAATCAATCCATACAACCCCATCTGACACGGCTGTTTTCACATAAAGACGTGCTATAGCTCTGCAGTGTACCACGATGCATACTAACGCCCCCCCCACAAAGGGTTTTGACACACAAACGCTGGCGAAGCTGCCTTCTACGTATCTCACCGTCACTTGATTTTCTTTTTATTCAGTTTTATTGAGTGTTCCTGCCAGTCCCCGCATCCAGGACATGCAGAGGAGAGAATGGTAAAGAGCAGTAACTTCGGCGCTATATGCAATCATCAGACACTCCCCATCTGCCCGTGTCGCTCAAACACAAGAAGCAATGTACAGTGATCCCTCGCTATATCGCGCTTCGACTTTCGCGGCTTCACTCTATCGCGGATTTTAAATGTAAGCACATCTAAATATATATCACGGATTTTTGCTGGTTCGCCGCTTTCTGCGGACAATGGGTCTTTTAATTTAGGTTACATGCTTCCTCAGTTTGATTGCCCAGTTGATTTCATACAAGGGACGCTATTGGCGGATGGCTTAGAAGCTCCCCAATCAGAGCATGTATTACATATTAACTAAAACTCCTCAATGCTATAAGATATGCTTCCCGCGTGGCGCTTGTTTTGTTTGCTTCTCTCTGTCTTTCTCACTCTCTCTGCCTGACTGAGGGGGTGTGAGCAAAGGGGGTGTGAGCAGAGGGGGCTGTTTACACAGTGGCTGTTTGCCTAGAAGATAGGACGCTCCTCTACAAAATGCCGCTTTATCGCGGTGCTTCTGTATACTTAAAAGCAAGTATTGATTTTTTGATTGTTTGCTTTTCTTAGCGTAGCCTCTCTGACATTATCTGCTCTTCACGGTTCTCCTTTGAAGATAAGATATGTTTGCATTCTTTTAATTGTGAGAAAGAACTGCCATCTCTGTCTTGTAATGAAGCACAGTTTTTAAACGTTTGACTAAAGGGTGTTATTTCATGTCTAGAGGGCTCTAATAATGTTAACAGTGTGGGAGAGTTTATAAGGGCTTAAAATATATAAAAATAACTATACAAACATATGGTTTCTACTTCGCGGATTTTCACCTATCGCGGGGGGGTCTGGAACGCAACCCCCGCGATCGAGGAGGGATTACTGTACACACTTCTCTCTATGCTGTATTTTCTATTACACACCTGAAAGAAAGAGACAATATATGTGAAAACATCATCGCACTAATGCAATATTATTTGTACATTGCTTCTTACAGGAAAAAGCAATGGAAAAAGTGCACTTGAATAAAAGTGCACTTTTGCTATACTTTTACACCAACATATGTTCCTGTGTTTGAGCGACACGGGCAGATGGGTAGTGTCTGATGATTGCATATAGCGCCGAAGTAACTGCTCTTTACCATTCTCTCCTCTGCATGTACTGGTGTACAAAATAAACAGCATACAGCAACATGCGGGGACTGGCAGGAACACTCAATAAAACTGAATAAAAATAAAATCAAGTGACAGTGAGATACGAAGAAGGCAGCTTCGCCAGCGTTTGTGTGTCAGAACCCTTCGTGGGGGGGGCGTTAGTATGCATCATGGTACACTGCAGAGCTATAGCGCGTCTTTATGTGAAAACAGCCGTATCAGATGGGGTTGTATGGATTGATTCTGAACGCGACTGAGAGAATGAAAAGTGAATTAAAAAAAAAAAAAAACAAAGCTAACTTTTATAAGGATCATAAATTACACCGGCTGTTACAGACTGAAATCAAATGTATGCTTTTATTCTAAAATAGTAAGACTAAGAGCAGTTTACTGCTCAAAATGGAATACTGCAGAATCAAACCCACGACCTTTTGATTCCCAGTCAGTAGCCAAATGTATTGCGCCACAGAGGCGGTCGTAATTAGTGGGTGTCAATGTCACATGTTAAGGCGGCTTTTTTTTCTGCAGCTATATTTTTTGAATAAAAGCGCAATTGTTGTCTTATATTTGTACCTTTTGTGAAAATATTTATTTGATATTTGGACTTCAGGCTTCATACATTATATAGTTTATGCCTACATTTTGTCATCTACTAGCAGGATATAAAAAACGTTTCTGTTTTAACAATGTGTTTACACAGATTACTGTAGAAACGGAACAGACATGAAATGCGTATGTTCCTAATAACGATCTATTATTTCCACTCTAAAACTCCACTTCACTCCCAGATACTCAATCAAGGAATGGGCTTGGAGAAGTTCGTGCACGTTCTAAATTGGTGGGGGGATGGAATAGCCGGCTGCCTATAACTTCTCTTTATCAGCACATTTAGAAGACAAAGGACGCTGGCAGAGAGGTGTGAAGGGATTTAAGAAGCGATTTAAGGTGGGACGGATTTACGAGTTTTTTCGTAGGCTCTGGTAATTCTGGTGTTAACTGTATCAGGACATATTCATTTTATTCGTAGTCTGACTGTAAGAGTGTTAGCCACAAACAACAGAGAAAACTGCTTCTTCCACATAGGGTAGTGCATTTCATTTTTAATTGTTAGGCGGTGCAGAGGTCCAAGATCATGAAATAGCAACTCTCAGGGCTGATCTGACCCTAAGCCATCCTCCAAAACAATTTAGTTATATATATTCAAATGATTTATAATTTTCAAATATCAGGCATCTTCACAAAATGTGCAGAGGGTCACTTGATATTGCCAGGGCTTTGTTGTTCCTGGAACACCCCTAGCCATAAAGCTTTAAAGTTATCCTCTATCATCATAAAGTGGATTAATGATTGAAGGCACATGATTTCACAGTTTTAACAAAGAATTTGAAAACTAGATAGAGGAAGAATGGAAGAATTTAATTTAAGAATATAAAAAATATGTTTTTTTCATCCATACTCAGAGGATTTTCTGTGTAATTTGGTGAATGTGAAAAGAAGAGAGAATTCACAATGTAATTAAATAATTCACTTCATATTTGCTGATTCAGTTTCATTGTCCACACTTTACAATTCACAAACAGATAACTAAATGATTCACTCCACATTCAACATTTTTATTGTATTGTAAATGAACATGAGCCAGTAATACAAGATGCAGTAGTTACAACTGACATAAGTATTGAATCCATGGATTCAACAACTTTTCTATTGATGTATCACTAGCAAGCTCCAATAAAATGCCTATAATACACTTCTTTTAATACCTTGGCATCAGCACTTGGCCTGTACTCCAATATAATAGCAACTGTCTCACTTCAGATCAAGACAGATCAGCTGGGCATTTCAGAATGAATGCATTATAGACATATGTCGTATTCTGCTTGTCATTAAAACGATGACTCCCTGCTAGCTAGACTGTTTTCATAACTAACGTGCATTTTGAAGAGAAGAGAAGAAAAAAGGATAGTTAATTGATCAATCAGCAAAGCAAGACTGACTTGTGAAAAACACTGCAATAAAAACCTACAGCCACAGTGGTATCCCAGGACGGAACCTGACAACCCCTGCTATAAGCAAAATAAAAATGGATTCATTCTAAAATAAAGTACAATCAATCCAGTAAATCACAGAAAAAGTTGTCATTCATCAAACATAAATAACATTACACTTCACCTCCCCCCCACCCACTGGATTTCCGTGGAAAAAATTTAATGATGGTTGTTTGGAATGTCAATACCAGAATGAATTATGTGCAGGATGTTCTTGATTCCTTATCTTACGAAGACAGAAGTCTTATAGGTGTCAATAAACTTAACATGTATTTGATGTGAATGAATGAGTGAATGGATGAGAGTGTTCAGAGAGCGACTGAAGGAGTGTGCCTCTTAAAATGTGTGTGTAGTTTTTGGGGACTCTAGGAGGTTGGGTGTTGAGGGATCATGGGTTAAGGCGTTATGGAATACTTGCTCTGTGAGAGTTGGGCTAGAGGTCAAATCTTTTTGATGAGCCCTGGTGTGGGTTCACCCACATCAGCTTTATCCTTTTTCTTTCAATGCCGCCATGTTTTTACAAACAAGTTCAGCTAATTAAGAAAAAAATGTCTACTGAAGATCTACTCCCCTCTCTTCTCTGAAACAAAACTTTATTGTTGAAGACTTTTTCTCAGTATGGTCCACTAAAAATGTGACAGGCAAGAAGACCTAGTTAGAATAATTACAGTCACTCCTTGTATTTCCAAGGACTGCACCACTGTTCTGCTACTTCTTAAAGATCACAAACAGCATTGAGACAACAGGCATTTGCAGTGAATACCTACGCTTTAGCAATATGACATGCCTCTTTACAAATGTATGCTTTCATACTAAGTCATTTTTGGTGGTAAATGTTGTAATCTACTGTAGACATGTGTATTGCTAACAACACATTCTTCAGTTAAATTATGAGTTTTGCATTAAACCAAGAAGCTCACTGTCTGCTACCTGGGTCCTGTGTGTTTATGAAATTAATATAAACACAATGGTGTTTAAAAAGTGCAGTAATTTCAGAGCTGGATGATTTACAGTACACATATAGCTAGGTTATTACTGACAACATAGTAGACCAGTAGAAATAATTGGGCTTGCGTGCATTTAAAATCTCATCATTGAGTGTGACACAAAACAATTTTTTTTAGTACGAGTCAAAGCATGCAGCACAGTAAGCAATGAATTCTACATAAAGTAGACTCCAGGTAGAGTCAAGAACATATAATATGCTGCTATGAAGTGTATGGCCATCAACATACTCAAGCTGTTAAGAGCAGGTTGTCAAAATATCCAGTAAACATTAACCTTTATACAAAACACCAGATGCAACAGAACTTGAGCTGGTCATTATCGCACAGAATCAGGTTAATAGCAATGTTTCAGCACAGAGAAAAATGCATGGCAACAACTCCAAAGATAACATATTTGAATTTAACAAAGTCTACATTAGCAGACTTCTTTACAAAATCACACAGACAATAATGCACAAAGGCAGCTTATTTACAGCTTACTATTACTTTAGAGTCTAGACAAAACTAACACACAGGCTAAACAGCATCAAGCAGGTATTTAAAATAAATGTGGATGCTTATCCTCATATTAATTGAATGAGCTCCTTCTGTGTCCCAGAAAGAAAAACATAAATCATAATGTCAAAGGGGAAGGTGTAATGAGACACAAGAGGTTACCAAAAGATGTAGTTTTTTTCATTAAATGTTTCACTAAACAATTTTCTCAATTTGCGCTTTAGTGCAAAATTTGTTTAATTTAAAGAGTTCTGCTCCATCCGGGTTTTAATTTCACTGAAGCAAGTTGTGAGCTGAGAAAGCTCTGATGAAGTTTCACTTTTAACACTGAGATGAAGTTGAATATCATTTGCATAAAAATGATAACCCAGTCCAAAGTTACGAATAATATGGCCAAGAGGAAGCATGTAGATACAGAAGAGTTGAGGGCCGATGACAGAGCCCTGAGGAACTCCTCGAGTGACTGGCACTGAGCTGGATCGCTGTTGCCAAGACTAACAAACTCTTGCCTATCACACAGATAGGATTTAAACTACTGGAGGGCAGTGCCAGAGACACCCAGAGTGTTCTCAATTCTGGACAGTGGATTGATGTATAATGTCGTCATGTCCAATGGTGTCAGATACTACATTAAAGATCTAACAAAATTAATATGCTAGTCTGTCCAGAGTCTGCTGCCATAAGCAAATCATTGGTTAACTGAAGCAGAGCAGTTTCAAATCTGTGCTGCGCCTTGAAACTAGACTGAAAGTGTTCCATCAATTTAGTAAATGGAAAAGTAACTGGTGAGTTGGGAAGGTTACAACATGCTCAAGAATGTTTGACAGAAAAGGTAATTTTTTTTAAGACTGTCAGTACCAAGACCAGACTTTTTTAACAATGTGGTTACAGAAGCAATGTTAAAAGTGGCAGGCATGAAGCCAATATCAAGGGATATATTTATTATTGTTGTAACAGTCAAAAATATGGCATGAAGGCAGGATTTAAAAAGTGTAGTGGAGATGGGATCCAGTACACAAGCAGTCCGCCACAACTTAAAATTCAGGTAATTAACAAATGCAGATGTGACTGGTGAGAATTTAGAAAAGGAGCTGGATACAGTGGGACGATGGGAAAAGATGTAAACTGATGATAGATTTATGTTAGTAGAATTATTTAGATCTTTAATTTTATTACAGAAAAATTGGAGGAATTTATTCACAGACTTCAGTAGAGGTGCTAACTGGGCCATATGCAGGTTGAAGTAATTTACTAACTACAGAGAACAAAACCCTTGGGTTATCTTGTCCACTTTCTGTTATTCTGCCATAATGCGTTTTGTTCTTGGCTGCAGTTACTGCATCCCTGTAAGCCCTTTGGTGGCCAGAGAAAGCCTGGGTATGCACTGTGAGGCCAGCCTTATGTGACATCCTCTCAAGGCGTCCGCCAGCCGCTTTCATAGACCGCAATTCTGAATTGTACTATGGAGATGAACTCTTAAAAGAAAACGTGCGTTTAAAAGAAGATGTTTAACCTAGTGCTAAATGAAGGGCTAAGTTATAATAGTCAACAAGACTATCTAGTGTTGATGGAATAGGGGAAGACAGAAAAAGATCAAGAAATAGATCCAGCAAGGATAAAGGGACAGATATTTTTAAAGTTTCTAAAAGAAATTTGAAATTTACAGTAAGAGAAAGAGAGGTAATGAGACAGTTAAAATACTGCTATATGATCAGAGAGTCCAAAACCAGTGCTACAAGTGACAAATAAGCCAGAGGTACAGATCAGGTCCAGTATATGACCACCACAGTAAGTAAGAAAATCAACATGTTGCACCAAGTCAAAATAGTCCATTACGGACAGGAATTCATTCATCAGATTACATGCTGGAGTGTCAATATGGATGTGGAGGTCGCCAAGAAGAAAGACTCTCTGGGACAGTGACCTTAAGTTTGTTAAAAGTCCATTCAGATCAGTTAAGAAAGACCCATTGTATTTTGGGGGATGATAGATAACAATAAGTTAGACAGGACCAGATTTCGTAATTAGTTTAAGAGCCAGACACTTGAAAGACAATGGGCAGTCAAGTGGGATTCTTTTGATGTTTAACTCCGATCTAGCAATTACTGAGAATCCTCCTCCTTGTTTTGAGCTATTAGCCTGTGAGAAGTTAACATATCCTGGCGGTGTTGCTTCTGTGACAGACATAAATTAATTAGGATTTTTCCAGGTTTCTGTTAAGCATATTACATCAAGGTTGGAATCTGTAATGAATTCTGATCTAGCAAATGCTTTACCATTAAGAGATCTTCAGTTAAACAATGCAATATTAGCTGATAAGGGTTGAACAGATGCTGCCAGTGAACTTGTCTGTCGCAGCCCAGCAGTGGCGACACCCTGACCCATGATGAAAATATTTTGGGCACCACCTAATGCCAGTGTATTGTAGGACATTCCAGTCTGGCCACTTGCTCTGAACAAGTATTTTAGCAAAATTTAGAGCAATAATTATCTGACAGTAGCAGAAAGTGAGATGGGTGGGTGGTTGTGCAGAAAAATAATCCATAAGAATCATAGTAGGAGATATTACAAGATGCACATGTAAGGTAGCCATCAGAATTTGGAGAATCCAACGTACAACCACATATATAAAATGCTGGGTATACAGGCGTCAAACAACAGATCACTTCTTAGTCATTCCCTGTCAAAGCAGGTATGAGCAATGCAGCATATCCATTATTATCAAGGAGACAGAACATCCCCAACTCCTAGATATCCAAGGTGGAAAAGAAAAGTCTGTAGATTGACATTAGGCAGATAACAGCTTGACTTGATTGTATCCATGAACTATACATTTGAAAAAAGAAATGGAGAAGTGCAAAAAGTGTTAAGGTTAATGTGAATTTTAGCAAAAAGCTTTAACTGGGAAAAGCAGCAGCAGCATGAGCACTCCAGCGTCCCCTCCCCTGTTAAGATCCTATTGAATATTTATGGAAAGAACAAAAAACATGCAAGTCTGGAGAAGCAATCCTTCAAACTTGACACAGCTGGAGCAGTTTGTTCAGGAAGAGTGTGTCAAACTATCTGTTGACAGGTGCAGAAGTCTCATTGAGAGCTGCAGGAATCACTTGTTTGTAGTGAACGCCTCTAAAGGTTGTGCAACAAAAAATTAAGTTAACGGTCCCATTTTTGCCCATACCATTTTTATTTGTGTTACTATTGTAAAGATTGTGTTAAATCAAAACTCCAAAGCAAAGGCTGCTTTCTGTTAAACAGTATAAACAATGATAGGTGCCAATTACTTTTGTTAGTTTCAAATTATTTCAGACACAATTGTGGGGTTGTGTATTTTTTCATTTGTTCTAAACTTATTCATAGGCATTATGAATACAACTGTAATGTTACATTTCTCTTAAGTCCAAGAGGGCTGATTCAGCTACATACATTTGGCATAAAGCAGCTCTAAGGATAATGAACTGTGCTGGTATGTGGGAAGTTGCTGGTTTGAATCTCCGTTACTGCTAAAAGAGATTCTACTCACCCCAGGGCTGCACCAGGCACATCCCACTGGGCGGAAACCCTGCAGCAGACCCATGGATTATATCTCTCAGCTGGCTTGGGAATATCTGGGAATTCCTCTGGAAATCCCCCAAAGCCAACAAAAATCCTTGCCATTAATTGTTAATCTAAGAGGAAATCCAGTCTCTATCACACATAAAAATTCAAGCTCTGAAGTGAAATTAAAATAAAGGAAATTAAAGGCATTCTAATTTTTATTTCATACCAAACCTAACACTAAATAAATATTTCATTTAAAAAAAGTTAAATAATAATATTTCAGTACTTAGAAGTGAAAATAAATTGTGGCACTTTAAAATGTCTAAATTCCTTCAGGTGATACACTAGACAAAAGGTTTGAAAACCTTGCCATAGAGGATTAATGCAATGATAAAACAAGATAGGTTACCAAAAATATACAAAAATGGTGTACCTTAACCATGTCACTACCAGTGCTGAAACATTTCAATCATGGATTTATGGGTACAAGGGTAATGGACATGAAACAAATATAGATGTAACTGTTAAAGCACAAACTGATTTGGTTAAACAAAAGACTGATGGCAATGACAGACCTACCTGCAAGAATTCAAGACACTCAAGCTTCAGGTTTTATACTGTCAAGTTTTGGGAACTCTGCCGTGTCTGTTTCAACATGTAACCTATTATAGTTAGCCTACTTCAGATGCATCACAAATATAAAGTTGAAAGCAGGAGATAAGGAGTGGGGGTCAAATCCAAAGAGCCATTTGGAAAAGGTGTGCACCTTTTTATTAACCAATTTCCACACTAATTTGTAACAAAAAATGGTATAATATGCAATACTCTGCACAGCCCATATACTGTGAAGTCCCTTTACTTTATTGTTTTCAGGTTGGCTATTAATGAATCACATCAAAACTGAACCCTTGTCATAAACATTTTAGTTTTCTATTGCCTTTACTGAGACTAGTTTCTATGGTTTCACGTACATAAAAAAATTAGCAACAGGCCACTGCTACAAAATGTTGTGCCACTTTTTGAAATTCATGCTGTGATACTGAACAATCAGAGACAGCTGTTCGACTGCTAGGAAGATTACACAACCTCAGATTTACACCATACTAATTTTTTTTTTCTTTTTAAACAGAATCTTGCATCAGCTTATTGCTCCCCCAGTGCAAATTAAACCATCAGAGATATATGCAGTATATTGTACATGACACGTGATTGTAATAGGAGATAAAAAAGGCATGGTGACTAATTACTAGATGATTTTTATTATATTGGTAAATTAGGGTTACTCAAGAGTTTCAGCAAGCTGTGCCTTAGGAGACAATTGTATTCACATTATGCAGGTATTAGTTTAATTACAGTTTAAAAAGTCAAACTCAGGGTTGTTAACCTGTTTTGCCTAACACATCTTTTGGGTCTCTTGCTCACTTTTTTCTGTATCATTGCAGCTACAATTTAAGTGTTTTGTGTCAAATAAATATTAAACACTCAAGTTTGTTATTTTCCAAGTCAAAGTTATTTCTTTGCAATCATGGTATGTATTAATTTTCCAATAGAAAATGTGTCTTAAAGTGAAGCATTTTTTGTAACTTTTTAAAATACCTCATCTGTTCTTGCAGTTTACAATGGGGCTACAGGGCAAACAGGTCCATAGGTGAATATAAAAGAACTGAAACTTACCAAATAGATAGCTTTGAATCAACAAAGGTTTAAATTTAAGAAAACATGCTTTCTGCATTTAAGAGACATATTTTACCACACATTTTTGGACCTCAAGAATTTGTTTCATGCTTGTTTGTATGTGTGCAGCAGCCATTGTGGGTGAAATGTTGACAATCCACGCCGAGCCCCACCCACCCATTATATTCCGTGTTGTTATTTTACACGAACCAGTGAGATGAACACTGGGTAGAAACATATGAAAAGAGCACGTAAGACTTTCGTTGTACTTTGTACATAATACATCTGGACTGAACTGATTACACCTCATTGCATTACTGATAAAATGCCCTAGATTACTGAAAGAGCAAAGACAACTTTTCTGTCAATTATTCATTTTTTAATGCATAATAAGTTGCTCTTGCTGATGATATACTAATAAAAGAAATGACTGCTGTTTTTGAGTGAGTAAATTCTCTAACACAGATACCAATTAATCAGTAAATAAATGAGAACACATAGACTCCATGTACAACCTGGAACTATGAAGCAGAAATTACAGCCTACTCTGCCTATGTTAAATCATCTATACTGATCTTACTAAACTTTAACCTGATTAATTAGTGTTGCAAAATTGGTGTGTGACTGTGTACATGTTCGCCCTGCCAAGGGATTGTTCCTGCCTGGAGTCTTCCCGATGATTTGACGGCATAGGTTCCATTTATACCACGATCCTGTCTTGGATAAGCAGGATAGACACCTGTAACATCTATTCAGGTCTTGTCACATGATTACATACCAGGTACAGTGGTTGAAGTAGAAACAAATAATTGCTGGTACTGTTTTTTTTCTGTAGGCTGCTTGGTCCTTCGTGATATGTTTCAAATGTTACACAACATTTTAAATGAGCGGGTGTGTGGTTCCCTCTTGGGAGTCTTAAGCATGCTGTTACAAATATATTTTATCAAAGACTGGGCTAGTGGTTGGGGGAAGGATTGTTTACTGTTAGAACATGAGGCGCCGCAACAATTACAGCAGATACTCTACCAATTAACCAGAAAAATGCCACACTTAGAGCTCTGGGTACATGCCTGCTCAATATTCTCTTTCACTGATGCACACATTTGCTTTATCAATCAACAGTAAAACACAGTACCTTTGTGAAGAAAAAAACTTTGTGACTTTTTTCAGTTATTATTTTCTAGTTGTCTATCAAACTATAATAGCAATTCACATCTGGCCATCAACATTCAATGTCAATAATGGGAGCCTGTTTGACGATTTTCCAAGGTGAATCCACTCCCAACTGGTTGTGAAGTGTACAATAAGACAAACAATGTAGTAAAGTACAACATCTCCTTTTAAAATGGCTGCATCTCACAAAAATGACTTGTTTTTATCTTCTTAAAACAATATGGATATGCGGTTTTGCAATATGTGCGTAATCTCAAGAGCCATGGATAAATGCTCAACCTTTTTTGGCTTGCAAAATGGACGTAACTGGTAAAATTGAAGGCTTTTTCCATCACTTATAGACTTGAGTACCCTAAAGACCAATTGTAAACTGCAAGAACAGACAAGGTACATTTAAATTGTATAAAAATGCTTCAGTTCAAGACACAACTTCATGTTTCAAATTAAAATATATTTTGATTGTGAGGAAGTAACATCAATTTGAAAAATGATGAATTTACCCTTTAAAGTAGTTACGCATGAGCACCCCTTATCAAGCGGGGTCATTTTTGCTAAATCGCTTGTAATTCGACCTCTCCAAATTAGAATCATTGCTGTTATTGAACTATCTGGAGTATAAACACATGTTTGGTCTCTTTGTAAAGGTAACATTCTCTAGTTTCACCCTTAGTAGTCAGAATCACTGTAGGTGTGACTGATCAAAAGTTATGCACATTAGAACTCACAAAAAAAACAAATTTTTTTGTTCTCGCCTAAGTTTTTTTGTGAAAATAAAGGCCTCTATAGCTGCAGTAGGTAGGTGGGGACAGAAACACACTATGTACCAACAGAATAACTTGTTGACTACTCACATTTCAAATTTGAAAAGAATACCTGTAAAAATGACATTTTTACACCAGTTTTTATGTGGCCATGTCCAGGTGCTTTTTAGAGGGACCATTATCCACATTTTGGAACGTATGGAAAAAGTGTAATAACTTTTGAATGCTTCAACCCACATATATCAATGAGGGCTCTACTGAAAGCTTACACCTAAAGGAATCTATATCTACACACAGTGTCACTCTATTAGTTATAAAAATAATAAAAACAATAAAAATACACATTTCAATATAAAAATAGTCAACACAAGTCTTATGGGCCAAAATATATATATATATTTTATTTTTACTTTTTTTATAAAATGCACACAAACTATATACATTTCTTTTACAAACTGTTACAACACAGCTCAGCGTTTTTCCATGTGCCACTGATGGCAGCAATCCTAGCAGGCAGAAAGCACAAGGGCGTGTCACATGTCGCTCTCTGCCATTAGACGTCTCCTGGGCCGATTGATTACTTTCACGCCGCGTACATGCCTCTAATACTTTTAATCGAGAGTGTATTTACGTTTATCTGTACTTTTATCCATATTTAAAATGCGAAAAAACTTGGTGAAATCACAATAAACAACCACGCACCAAGTCTGCAGACTGGCACAAATGCCACCTTCGCGCAGCTCCGATCATTTTGTTTACAAGTTAGTATGGCAAGTTACATATCGAAATGCTCAGCTGCTCATTGGCTGTAAGTTTGGAGTGACACTCACAGTGTCCAATCAAACTGGTAGATTCTACCAGGGTTTGGAGTTGTACGTCATCTTTCAGCTGTCTGTGACACTCGTTGGCTATACGAGGTGCCAGTCAACCCCAGACCCGTCGTAATTGGCCAACTTAGGTGTCAATCAGAAGCTAACACTTCCGTGTTACATGCGGTAGCATGGTTATCGCCGACAGAAACAAATTACGTCTGATATGATCAATAGAATTGAAAAAAAAATGACGTAGCTAGTCTCAAGTTATGAAACGTTTTCTGGAGTTTTTGTCCCTTTGAGGATATATCTTGTTTTTTAGACCTAATCGTTTTACTGAATTATATTCGCTGGAGCCTTACGGACAGAATGAGATCAATACTGCTCGGAAATATTGATGTTTGACTTGCAGAGGGTCTTCAAAGGTAGGGAAAGTCAACTCTTAAAAGTATGTACTTCTCTGTAAAAAAGGCTTTAGTGTCAGTGCTGTGGTTGTTGTGTGTCAAAATGGTTTATATCATCGGAAAGACGAGACTTTGAAGTTTCATTTGATGGGTAGTATGTCGAGATGCATGACAGATGGGCATGCACACATGGCTGTGACGTCGTCAAAATGCTGTTATGTCCCGGGACCGGTACGTGTGCACGTTAAGGGGATTTGATTTCTTGGCTGGGTAAACATCAGCAACAAAATGCTCTTTCTACTTCATGGTTTGATGTTGCAAGTTAATATTTCCCATGAAACATAAAAGTGTGTTGGTTAGTGTGTACTTATTTATTAAGTGTATACAATTGATTTGATTAAATTCTTATTTCATCTTTATTTTTTTTGAGAAATTATTGAAAATTCCTGTTTATTTATTATTTGTAAGCCTATATATTTATTATGTTTAATTACTATTGTTATTAAAAATAATTGGATATATCTTGTTTATTTTATTTTTTAATACAAAATAAAAATAAGCATCATAACAAGTAAGCAATTGAGTTAATACATTAACACTCAAAAATGTAACTGTAAATACCAAATTATAATGAAAATGCTCATGTGACCAAAACTGCCACTTTTCCAAACCCCTTAATGTTTAGATGAATTGTCTCTGGAAATCCTCCAAATTCCAAAAATTTACCCACCAAATTCACACCTTGAATTTCACTTAATGATGTTAATTCCAGCATTCACATTTAATACAATAACCATTAATTAAACTAAATAAAGTGCAGACAATAAAAAGATTTGAGATTTTTGGTTTTACCGATTCATGGAAGACTTTGACAACATGCTTGGCCTTTTCTGTGGCCTCTGGACTGGACAGTAAGGGTGGCTCCACAGATTTTGTATAAGCCGAGTTGTAGAATGTCTTCAACTCTGAAGCAACCTATATTTAAGAAGCAAAATAAAACTTGGATCAGTTCTAAACAGGCATTGAACTCCTCAGGGTCTATAAACCTTGACTTCAATAAACACTTTGAAAATGATGTATTTCTACTTAGCTACAAAATTAAAGCAAGCTTTCAAAAAGACACATTAACGAACTCTATACACAATACCCAGACAAAAGAAAAAAAAATGAGTTCTTCAATATCAATCAAACTTTATGCAGCAACATTAATAACATACACCACTCACAAAAATCACTCATTAAAGTACCAGAAAACATGAGAACCTGCGGTCCTCCCAAGCTATTATTCTTCTTCCTATCAGCTTCTGCAAATTGCTTAATTCTCAGCAGATGTTACCACCATGTTGATCAGTTTGCAGTAGAAAGACATAAATCCTAATAACTTTGCGAGGGTTGCTGTCAGCCACAAGTTGTGCTTTGGATTAAGATCAATATTGTAGCCCCAGTGCTTGACAAGGCATCATGTGACATACAGACACAATCCATAGCATTTTATACATATAGACATATTAAATGAAAAAATATTCAATTTATTCACTTTATGAACTTTTTAATTTGATGCAATAAGAGTCCTGGATGGAACAACAGCTTACTGGAGTGCACGCTCACTCCCACATTCACTTAAAAAAAGCCAACAGCTAATATAGGGATGTCCTTGAAATGCAGGGAGAAATGCAATCAAATCTAAGACAGTATTCATAAATAATATTGACAAAGCAGCATTGATAGACACTAGAAGGAACTTCAAAAGGAACTGACATTAATACAAGAGAAAAATAAAACTTTTAGGGAGGTAGTGCATAGCAGAGTATATTTCACAGAACTGAATTAAAAGTTAAACAGTTCAAAAAAGCAAAAAAAGGTCTTGGTCTTGAGTAGAATTTTACAACTAATATAGTCTTTTCTAAAAGACTTTCCTGCAGTGTACTTAAGTGTAGAAACCACAAAATTAAAATTAACATTGACACAGATGTGCAGCAAAGCTTTTAACAAAATGAGAAGAATAGTTTTATGGGTTTATACAAGGTAAGTAGACATTTATTCTGTCATGTAGGTGTTTTATGGCTCCAGAGATTAATAATGTAGCAAAGAAAACATTTTGAATTTGAAAGCCAGTGAACATCAGCAAGCATTTGGTGGTAACATGTAGTTTGCTAGTTTGGCAATAATCAGGGCAAGGGGTGATGAGGACATGGAAAAAAATTTAAATAGAGCTATAAAACTGTAGCGGTTGGTCTTGTCCATTACGGGAGATGTACATCTGAAGCGGAGCTCCGTTAGCAGCAGCTTTATTTTCTCTCTTATTTCTTATTACCCCGAGGTATCCTGTATTACCCCTACCAGAGAAGTTTCTACTACAGTATATAAATATGAGTAACAAGAAAGGGGGTCAAAAAGAAATGGAAAGGAAACTTAAAGCTCCACGAGAACCTGCGGCTAGAGCTGCGACAGGATAATAAAGATTTGGAAAAACGTATATATAATAATTTGATGCAACCTTTACATATGTGGATCAAACACCTCTAAACCTAGGACTCTAATTGTCAGCTTCAAGAGATTACAATTTTAAGCTTAATGTAATGGCACTTCTCAGACAGAAACAAGACATGATATTTGAAAATAACCACATTCGTATTTTCCGTGATTTCTCACACTCAACAGCTGTTAAACGTGCAATTTTTTACAATATTAAACAGCAGTTACAGAAAGCGGATATCAGATACAGCCTCTTGTATCCTGCCAAACTGAAAGTTTATATTCAAGACAAATATTAGCTCTTCACCAGCAAGGTGGAAGCAGAAAAGGAATCAACACTAGAATTACCAGAGCCCACGAAAAAACTTGCAGATCCGTCCCACCTTCAAACGCTTCTCACCTCTCTGTCAGCGTCTTTTGTCCTTTAAATGTGTTGATAAGCAGCAAACAGCCTGCTATCACATCTCCCACCCCGTACAGTTTTCTCAGCTCAAGTCTGTTTACCTGCGTGTCAGTTGCTTAGAGTTGTATAGAGTGAGAAGTCATGCAAAATGACACCTTTTACAAATACTATATCATTATTTGGAACACTTGCATTTCATGTGTGTTCCGTGTCTACAACGATCTATGCACAGTAAACATATCGTTAAACAGAAATGTTTTTCATGTTTTAGTAATAATTGACAAAATGTAGACATGAAGTGTATAATGTGTGAAGCCTGAATTCTAAATATCAAAGAAACACTTTCACAAAAGATACAAGTATAACAGAATAAATGGGCTTTTTTCCAAGACTATAACCGAAGAAAAAGAAATCAGGTTAGTGTTGCGTGTTGTCCTGACTTCTCAGGTAGTATACTGGTTAGAGCTGCTGACTCCAATTCAGAAGGTTGTGGGTTTGAGTCTTAACGTCTCCAAAAATAAACATTGAGTAGTGAGCTGTTCTTATTGTTAATATTATACATCAAACAAAATACCGAAGTAGTGTGTTAAAGAAGTAATGAAAAAGAAACATTTTAAAAATAACGGAACATAATTGACGATGTAATTGTTTTGTCACTGTTATGAGTGTTGCTGTGATATATATATATGCACACACAAAAACATATATACATATACAGTGATCCCTCGTTATATCGCGCTTCGACTTTTGCGGCTTCCCTCCATCGCGGATTTTAAATGTAAGCATATCTAAATATATATCACAGATTTTTTACTGGTTCGCAGATTTCTGCGGACAATGGGTCTTTTAATTTATGGTACATGCTTCCTCAGTTTGTTTGCCCAGTTGATTTCATACAAGGGACGCTATTGGCCGATGGCTGAGAAGCTACCCAATCATAGCACGTATTACATATTAAATAAAACTCCTCAATGATATACGATGTGCTTCCCACACGGTGCTTGATTGTTTGCATTTTCTCTGTCTCTCTCACTCTCTCTGCCTGACGGAGGGGGTGTGAGCACAGGGGCTGTTTGCACAGAGGCTGTTTGCGTAGAGGATACGGAGGCTCCTCTAAAAAATGCCGCTTTATCACGGTGCTTCGGCATACTTAAAAGCATGTATTGATTTTTTGATTGTTTGCTTTTCTCTCGCTCTCTCTCTGACATTCTCTGCTCCTGACAGCGCTCCTTTGAAGAGAAGATATGTTTGCATTCTTTTAATTGTGAGAAAGAACTGTCATCTCTGTCTTGTCATGGAGCACAGTTTAAACTTTTGACTAAAGGGTGTTATTTCATGTCTAGAGGGCTCTAATAATGTTAACAGTGTGGGAGAGTTTATAAGGGCTTAAAATATATAAAAATAACCATACAAACATATGGTTTCTACTTCGCGGATTTTCATCTATCGCGGGGGGTTCTGGAACGCAACCCCCACAATCGGGATTACTGTAGTATTTATAAAAGGTGTCATTTTGCTTGACTTCTCACTTTATACAACTCTAAGCAACTGACACGCAGGTAAACAGACTTGAGCTGAGAAAACTGTGCGGAGTGGGGTATGTGATAGCAGACTGCTTGCTGTTTGCTGCTTATCAACACATTTAAAGAACAAAGACGGAGAGGTGAGAAGCGTTTGAAGGTGGGACTCATCTACGAGTTTTTTCGTAGGCTCTGGTAATTCTACTGTTAAAAAAGCTGATCCCGACACTTTTTGAAATACAATAGTGAGTTGCATCCTGTCATGGCATGGCAAGAAGATATTACCTGCTGTCTGATCTGCTTGCAACAATACGGGTACCATAATTATACATCCTTTTCTGTTCTCACACACTTTTTGTTTATATTTTAATTACAATTACACATGTATGTGTGGAAGAAATTAAAGTATTTTTTTTACCATTCTAAAGGAAACTGTTTAATATCATAATACCCTTGGTTTTATTGTTATTATTATTGCATTAGGATTTACTATGCTTATCCAGGACCACTTTTTAACACCATTCCCTGGGTTTACTGTCACTATTACTGGTTTACTTAATATTTCAAGACTGTTGAAGACTATATTTTATGCTTATAGTAATTAGACTTTATCGGCAGTAGATATCTCTACTTTTTAATCCTCAAATGTTGCTGCTGGGGGGCTTGTTTTGTTTTGGACGTTCTCTGTCTCTAGGTATGTCAGAGGACTTGGCCTTTGTGAAGTGGGGTCCAGCCTCACGTGGGGAGGCAAAATAGGGGAAGGGGGGATAAAGTGGGAGAGTAAGAGAGCAAACTATAATCTATCCTTTGAATCCTTATAATTATAACTACCAATGTAACAATAGGCTGCATGGCAATAACTTGTGGGAAAATTGGAAATTAAGTTTAAAGCTGTCTCACTTCCAGTTAAGACTACAAAATTACATAAATAAAATCAGAATCAATGTCTCCATGATGGGACAGTTAACTCTGTGAGCTGGAATGTTAAAAGGCCTGAATCACGAATTAAAGAAAAAGAAAGTATTCTCTGAACCAATAGGTTTAAATGCTAAAATAGTATTTTTACAGGAGACCCACTTACTAAGAAGGATCAGTACAGCTGCAAAAAGACTGGACTAGCCAATTGTTCCATTCCAGCTTTACAAAGAAAACTAGAGGTGTGGGAATTCTCATACATAGTCTCATTTGTGGTGTCAGATGTAGTAGATAGATAGATAGATAGATAGATAGATAGATAGATAGATAGATAGATAGATAGATAGATAGATAGATAGATAGATAGATAGATAGATAGATAGATAGATAGATAGATAGATAGATAGATAGATAGATACTTTATTAATCCCAAGGGGAAATTCACATAATCCAGCAGCAGTATACTGATACAAAGAAACAATATAAAATTAAATAGTAATAAAAATGAAAAAATGAAAAAAAAAAAAAAATAAAATTATTGTTAGCATTTACTCCCCTGGGTGGAATTGAAGAGTCGCATAGTGTGGGGAGGACGATCTCCTCAGTTTGTCAGTGGAGCAGGACAGTGACAAAAGTCTGTCACTGAAGCTGCTCCTCTGTCTGGAGGTGACACTGTTAAGTGGATGCAGTGGATTATTCATGATTGACAGGAGTTTGCTTAGTGCCCGTCGCTCTGCCACAGATGTTAAACTGTCCAACTTTAATCCTACATTAGAGCCTGCCTTCTTAACAAGTTTGTCCAGGCCTCCGTGAGGTGTCTTTCATCTTTATGCTGCCACCCCAGCACACCACCACGTAGAAGAGGGCACTCGCCACAACCGTCTGGTAGAACATCTGCAGCATCTTACTGCAGATGTTGCAGGATGCCAAACTTCTCAGAAAGTATAGTCTGCTCTGACCTTTCCTACATAGAGCATCAGTATTGGCAGTCCAGTCCAATTTGTCATCCAGCTGCACTCCCAGATAATTAAAGGTCTGCACCCTCTGCACACAGTCACCTCTGATGATCACAGGGTCCATGAGGGGCCTAGGCCTCCTAAAATTCACCACCAGCTCCTTGGTCTTGCTGGTGTTAAGGTATAAGTGGTTTGAGTTGCACCATTTAACAAAGTCTTTGATTAACTTTCTGTACTCCTTCTCCTGCCCACACCTGATGCAGCCCACAATAGCAGTGCCATCAGTGAACTTTTGCACGTGGCAGGACTCCGAGTCATGTTGGAAGTCTGATGTATATAGATTGAACAGGACCGGAGAAAGTACAGTCCCCTGCGGCGCCCCTGTATTGCTGAACACAATGTCAGACCTGCAGTTCCCAAGACGCACATATTGAGGTCTGTCTGTAAGATAGTCCACAATCCATGCCACCAAGGTGTGAGTCTACTCCCATCTCAGTCAGCTTGTCTCTAAGGAGCAGAGGTTGGATGGGGTTGAAGGCGCTAGAGAAGTCCAAAAACATAATTCTTACAGCACCACTGCCTCTGTCCAGGTGGAAGAGGGATCGGTGTAGCATACAGATGATGGCATCCTCCACTCCCACCTTCTCCTGGTATGTGAACTGCAGAGGGTCGAGGGCGTGTATCTGATCCGGAAGGGAGATATGTGATTGTCATGGGCAATTTATTTAACTGTAAAGTGATTTTGATAAATGTTTATGCACCCAATGTCGATGATAGAGAATTCATGCACAATGCATCCATTCCCAATGTAAACACTCATAAAATTATAATGGCTGGGGACTTTAATTGTGTTTTAAATCCACTCTTAGATAGGTCTCTGTCACAGGGAGGATGACATCTAACACTGCAAAGAAAATGACACAGTTTTTAACTGACCACAACCTACCCAACCTCAAGAACATATTCCTTCTACTCACCAGTGCATCATTGCTACTCAAGAACTGATTATTTCTTTATAGATAATAATTTCTTGCCTACGATTAAATATTGCAAGTATGACGCTATTTTTATTTCCGACCATGCCCCTCTGATCTTGGAGCTAAAATCATTATGCCCCACAGACTCATCTCGCAGATGGCGACTTAACCCACTTCTATTAGCAGACAAGAACTGTACAGAATTTATATCCAGACAAATCAGTTACTTCCTAGAGACAAATACATCCTCAGAGGTCTCTGCAGGAATACTCTGGGAAACTCGAAAGGCCTTCTTAAGAGGACAGATTATTGCATATCTTTCCCACAGAAATAAATTAGAAACCAAGAAGGTATCAGAGCTAACCAGCGAAATTACTAGAACAGATGAAGAACATGCCAGGTGTCCAAGTGAGGCTCTTCATAGGAAAAGGCATGCTCTGCATTCAGAGCTCAACCTCTTAAAAACCAAAGAAACTGAACAACTCATTTTTAAATCAAGACATCATTACTATGAACATGGAGACCAACGAAACTGAACAACTCATTTTTAAACCTAGACATCATTACTATGAACATGGAGAGACTTAGCTCAGCAAATCCACAAGCAAGAAGTTTGCAATGTAATCCCAGCAATCACTAACATGAACAGAGATAAAATCATTGACCATAAAAATATAATGCACACATTTAGAGACTATTATAAATCCTTATATTCTACTGAGTTTAAAGAAGACAACACACAACATACAATCAAATGCATTTCTTGATACATTACAGATACCACAAATAGATACTTTTAGTGCAGAGGAACTGGATAAACCTCTGGTGCTATGATAATTACTAGATGCTATAAAGTCACTTCAAAGCGGGAAAGCAGCAGGCCCTGATGGATACCCTATTGAATTTTATAAGAAACTCTCCACTCAGCTAGCTCCCCTCTTATTAGCAACATTTACAGAAGCTATAGATAATCAAATTCTACCTCAAACTTTTCGCCAAGCATTAATCACCATCTTTCCTAAACAAAATAAGGACTTATTAAAATGTGCATCATACAGACCAATTTCACTTCTAAATAATGATGTTAAGATACTCTCAAAAATCCTAGCTATAAGGATGGAGAAAGTGCTGCCTTCGGTAATATCACAAGATCAAACTGGATTTATTTGACATGATTGAATGGAGCTACCTTTTCACTACATTAGAGTAATTTGGGTTTGGCCTGAACATTTGTGCATGGATCAAACTACTGTATACCAATCCAGAAGCTTCAGTTTGTAATAATGATTTTAAGATACTATCAAAAATCCTAGCTAGAAGGATGGAGAAAGTGCTGCCTTCGGTAAAATCACAGGATCAAACTGGATTTATTAAAGGCCAACACTTAGCTTCCAATCTTCAACGCCTGTTTAATGTAATACAGTATATTCACCTGCAAAGTCAAACACCCCAGAGACATTATTATCGTTGGATGGAGAAAAAGCATTTGACATGATTGAATGGAACTACCTTTTCACTACATTAGAGAAATTTGGGTTTGGCCCAAACATTTGTGCATGGATCAAACTACTGTATACCAATCCAGAAGCTTCAGTTTGTATTAAAATTAAAAACATTTGTTCAGACTACTTTAAACTAGAGCGTGGTACCAGACAAGGATGCCCCTTGTCACCATTGCTATTTGCAATCGCCATTGAACCACTGGCATTTCACTGTTGAAATACTTATCAGATAAAGGGGATTATCAGAGAAGGACTTGAACAGAAAATTTCTTTATATACATATGATATGGTACTGTATATATCAGACCCACAAAATACTGTGCCTGCAGTCTTAACAGTACTTACAGAATTTCAAAAGATCTCTGGTCTTAGAATTAATCTGAATAAAAGTGTGCTCTTTCCAGTGAATTCTCAAGCATACAATATTAGATTGGACACCTTCCCTTTTATCATTACCGATCAGTTTAAATACCTAGGGGTAAATATCACAAGTAAACATAAAGCTTATTATCAACAAAATTTTGCCATCTGTATGAAAAAAAATAAGCAAGACTTGCATAGATGGTCAACCCTTCATCTCACTCTAGCTGGAAGAATTAACTTTGTTAAGATAAATATCCTTCCTAAGCTTCTCTTTTTATTTCAAAACATTCCAATACATCAATAAATCATTTTTAAGCAATTAGATTCAACCATAACCTCAATTATTTGGTACTCAAATCATCCACGTATCCAAAGAGCGACCCTACAAAGACCTAAGGCAAAGGTGGCATGGCTCTACATAACTTTCAGTTTTATTACTGGGCAGCAAACTTACAAGCTATAAAAACCTGGGGGGCATTTTCAGTACATCGCTTAAATCTTCCGAGACCATATGCGTCATCTTGGATGAGTCAATGCCGATGAAACTCATCCAGGATAAGTCGGTTTTTCAAATGCAGCTGTGTAGTCTAGCTGGATCTTATCATCCGAGGTGATTATGCACACCCGCGCTGATTGAAAAGCCCATATATATTGAGTCTAGAAAACATGATCAGCAAGTCTTTGATAGGCTGTAACAAAATGATGAAAGCGGAGCAGGACCTTTTATTCGAAGGATATAAAGAATTTCAAGATTTAATATGCACAAGGGGTAACACTGCAAAAGCAGCCCAAACCAGCAAAGACAGCTGGCAAAAAGTGGTTGACACATTAATGCGTAAGTATTAGTTATTGGGTCACAACAGTGTGGAGTGATCTGCCTGCTAATATAACAGATGCCCATTAAGTCTGGGCTTTTAAATCCAGGCTGAAGTCTCACTACATTTGTCTGGAATGCCCTATCATCAATGCATACTGCATCTTTCTTTGTTAGACAATTGTACTGATATATTAAGCTATATAAGGTTTATAAACCGTTACTAACCCTCCTGCATTCTTTTTCTCTTCTCAGTATCTGGAAATAACACTTAGTGCCACTACCTTATTGACAAGCTGTTCTTCATCAGATAAAATACTCTCCCATTAGACTGAGTGGACCAGCACAGACACTACAATAGAATGCCCAGAGTGGGTGGGTGGCTAGTTGGCCAAGGTTTCTAGAACTATAGTTGACTTTGTCTTCAACCAATTTGTCTCCTAAAATGTCAACTGACCATAGTTCAGCAATCATTTAATAGGTAGATACTGTTGGTGTCCATTTATGTTAATCAGTTACTACTTTTGTTTTCTGTGTATTTTAAAAAATATGTATTTTTATAATGTACTAGTTCTCTATTTAGTAATTAGTGTAATCTATAATTGCATTTTACCTGAGAATTTGTCACAGTTGTCTGTACCTGCTTTCAATGAACAGTGATATACAAAAATTACCTATATTGTATATCTATATTACTAAACGAAAGTTGTATATATGCACGGATGCCAGAGGCCAGAAGCAAGCCGTGCACAATACAACCGCCGCCCGAACGCGAACGTGCACACCACCATATATACAACCTTCGTTTAGTAATGTAGATCTCCAAGCCAGGGTCTGCCGGTGTTACCATCATGGAACTAGGTGGCGCCGAAAGCGCACACGCACAGCGTCTCAGCGCCCCAGAGTCAAACCCAGTGGCTTCCCAGAGTCAGTAGGTGGCGCCCAAACAACACAACACAACCTGTAGGGATTTACCTATCTGAGCATACCTGCATTTGGACAGTCTGGCGTTTGTGTGACGTTAAAGTGAAGGTTTTAACTACTCCATACCAGGCATAGCTGACTCAAGGGCATGAAACCAAAAATATTGTTTATAAGGAAATTTTTCATTAACCATTTTGAATTTACCATTTTATTAATTTTTTTGTTTCCGGTTTACTTCATTTAAACCTTTGCACTCCAATAATTTTTTTTTACTTATGAGTGCAGCAACTCAAGAGACATTTTGGACTTAAATGATATAACAATTAAATTTCAATTTTAGTTTTAATAAATTGGTTAATTTTAGTACAAATATATTTATTTAATTAAATGAAAACTTTCTCAGGACACTCCCACCCTCCATGATTTGTCATCCCTCCAAAGATCGGACGGAAAAGAAAGTGATTGCCATTCTTGGATTTCCGATTCTTTACAGAGAATTGGGGGTTTACTGGAATGTATTAATTAGACACACTGTATCGTACATGGATACGCTAACTGCAAATGAGAAGAATGACACATAACAACCACTGTATATGACACTAGCATTTTTGCATGAGATATGATAAGCTGCCAACTCACTCCCCATGAAAATGCTTTTGTGTCAACAGCAGTCAAAAGTATGGTAGAAATGCCTTCATTTTTTACATTTTCATTGTTAGATTTTATTTTTTAAAGGTGAATCCAAAGTGAATGAGTACAGAACTCTGTCTCATTTTCTTAATTTTTCCCACCTTGATTTACACTTTACCTATATTCTTTGGTTCTTGATTTTATGTTTACAATAAGATAAGAAAAAATTATTTAAACTTTAGGAACTTCAACAAAAACACATTGTTAGGTTAAAGAAGATCACAAGTGAATAAATGACAATGTAATGATACTTTATTTTGTCCTGTTGCTACTAATCAATCTCTAGCAGTATTTTTGAGGTATTCTGCTCTAACTCTGGAACATATAGGCTTATCAAGAATAAGCTGTTTGCTTAGGATCCTACCAAAAAGAAAATCAGGGATGGACTTTAAATAGGATATTCTAAAACTATAATCATTTGGCTTTTCTTAGAACTTTCAATACATAAAGCCTGACAACTAGCATTGCTTTAAAACTATTGCCACAGTGTACATTTTGAACTTCCTGTAAATGTTTGGTACTGATTTCCTCACTGCTACCATGAAATTCAATAAAAGCCAAGCATTACAAACATTACCACATGACACTCTTTTGTGGTTCAACTGTGCACAGACTAGGAAATGGCCTATTCCAAAATGTTGCAATAGCAACCTAAACATTTTACATTAAACCACAAAATAAACTTCAGATATTTCTTTTTGGTTTTGTCTAAAGTACATAATACAACATATTTTGGAAACACATTTTCCTTACACTGGGACCTCATTATTAACTATGTGGTCAAGGTTCATGCAAGTATTTATTAGCAGAAGAAAGATGGACACTAGTTCCATTGTGGATATGAGCTTTACTTTAGAATGGCTGGATAAGGAATGGTTAAACATGAGCAAAGACCAACGAAAATATCAATGACGTAACGTCACACATCTGCGAGCACCGTTCATATCATAGTCAGCAATAACCATTGTTAGCTCCAAACAACATGAATTTCTCCATGAAAATGATACTGGGAAATGAAAACACTGTAAGAAAGCTTAGCCAAAAAAAGTACAGGTATGATGTCAACCGAGTAACGATAAAAAGAAAAACAAAGTGCTATTAACCTTAAGAATCAAAACAGAAACCAAGGCTTAAGAACAAAATCATGATAATTCATGAAAAGAAGGCACTACTAAGTGTCACTTTAACCATAAAATGCCACTAACCAACCTCCTTTTGATGTCTTTATGAATTCTAGTATCATGAATTCTAGAATAGTTACACTGACATAAGTTTTTATTGAAAAGGTTGGCAATTACACAGTATAAATCTGCCATGCACTCAGAGATAAGAGGGATCCTAAATTGTCCTTAGTGTGTGCTTGGTGTGTGTGTGCACTGTGTTGGGATAGCGCCTAGCACCCTGTGTTGGCTGGGATTGGCTCCAGTAGACCCCCGTGACCCTGTGTTAGGATATAGCGAGTTGGATAATGGATGGATGGTGCAGCAATGGCACACTCCCAGCCTGGAATTAACATTTTCTCCGCCTTTTTTCTTTCCTCACGTTGCTAACATAAATTCAGCAAACAGTGTACACCTAAAACAAAACCTGGCCAATTAAGATCATAACCTAGTTAGATCAGTGGTGCTATAGATACCAAAAAATTGAAGTTATTCTTTTACACCTACTGATTTAAAGATCCCATCTGTGGTGCTATGTTCTTGTTGAAGATGTTTTAAAGTCATAACTGACATCTAAACTTGCCTAAAGCATTCATAATTAAAACATTATTACATTAACTTTTAAACCATTTTCTAAAACATGCCTCTTTGAATATTGCTTATACCTGGTAGACTGTAAATAAGCCTAAATGCACCTTTCAACTTTTCCTGGTACTCCTATGACCATGAATGAAGATGGATATCTAGCCTTAGAAACTGTTTTTTGCTTTACACAGTGTGCTGTATACCTAAATATCATACTAGCCTTTTAAATTTGTTCTATACTGTTCATAGATGGTACTTTTTCAACACAAACACTGCATTCAGCGAAGAAACTGAGTAAAACTGTGGAAATGAAAATGACGGGCAAACCCCCTGTTACCATGAAATGTTTGTCATGTAATTATTTAGCTTGTGCAGATCTATTTTAACGAATACACATACATTTCTTAGAAACTAACAAGTCATTACTGACTAATTGTTAAGTAAATATGTTATATTTTGCCAGAGAAGTATGGTCATTTTGTGCACAGATTTAAAATCCAAATAAGATGTGTTGTTAATGCCTACCTTTTTTTTTTCAAAAAATAAAACTTTTATCATGCACAAAATAGCTTTTTAGTAGAAAATCATCTACCAGCTCTTTGTTGACTTCAAACTACTTAAGCACTTATAGTAGCTTTACCTTGTCTTTGTTAATGAAACCCCAGATTCCAGCAGCCACTTCACAAGCAAATAAGATTACCAGACAGGCAAAAAACTAGAGGAGACAAAAGTGAAACAAAAGTTAGGAAGAAAATTGCTTGGAAAATCTAAGTATTATACACTGTCCTTCTACAAATGCCTGGGGCCTCATGTATAATGCTGTGCGAGAAGTCACACTAAAACACGGCATATGGGCAAAAGTAGAAACAATGTATATGCACAAAAAAATTCAGATACACAAAACCGTGCATAAGCCAACTTCCACACACTTTCTCCCCATGAGTCCCAGTCAGCGTGAAATATAATGCACTTGCACAAGCCTGACGCCCCACCCTGACCCCTCCCAGAATTTCACATATTTGAATATGTAAATCAATATAAATAGCCCTTTTAGTTGAGTGTTTTGTTAAAAGAAAGCACATATAAAAGAGAAGAATTTCCCCAAATGCGAAGTGGAAGCAAGGAAAAACATACTTTTTGGTGGCTTAGGCAGTGGTATGAGCAACTAAAGGAACTTGATGGAATGACACTAAAAAGTTCAAGTTCATAAAGTCACACAAAAGTTGACGTGAAAATGCAAGTCATAGCCCACTGTCTTGAGTGTCTTACAGAAGCTTATTATGACAAAGAGAAAAGAAAAATAATATTGACACAGTGAATAAAAAAAATAAAAAATGAAATGTTGACTTTAATATTGAAATTTCCAGTTTAATCTCATAGTTTACTTTGTCATTAAAAGTAAAAATGTACGTAGAATGTTGTAAACTTCGTCTTAAAATCAATGTTTAATTTGCTAGAGTTTCTTAAATCCTATCATAACTAAAGTAGCACATTAAATGCTTTGTATTCTATGTGTGTGAATAACTGCATGCTTCTTAAATGAGCTTTCTCTTTCGCAGACAGGAACGTTCAGGCACTAATCGCAACACAGAATACATTACATTCATGATATTACATCTCTCTAAACATTTTACAATACTAAGATGTATACTTGATATTTTCATGATGAAATGCATTAAAACATGTATTAAAAATGGGGGCATGGCTGTGCAGTGGTAGCGATGAGTTGGCACTCCGTCCAATTATTCTTGACTCCCCCATCCAGGGATTGTTCCTGCCTCATGCAAGATGCTTGCTGGGACACGCGGGATCCTTGATTAAATAATTACAGTAGTACCGCATCTGTCAAACGTACCAACCCCAAATTCCTGTCCTTCCTGTTTCTTTCTCCACGTAACCAATCGCCACAATATAAGCGCTGCAATAAATGTAAAACCAGCTGTAAGCTTAGAACAGCGGTTCTTCAAAACCTTTAAGGAGCACTGAAATATCTTCGTAATATATTTTAATAATTTCATCCATCTATCCATCCAGGATCGTGACAGTCCCAGCAAGCATACAGCAGGAGGTAGGAACAATCCCTGGACAGGGCACCAGCTCATCGCTACCGCTGCACCACCACATTATTTAAATGAAGTTAATAATTTATCTGTAAAATGTAATATACATACTTTAATACATTTCATCATAAAAATGACATCAAGTATACATCATAGCACACAATGCCAAGAAGGACAGCTCTTGGACATCTAAATCAACTTAGAAGCCAGTCTTCATCATCTATAAATACGCACTCTTTTTCTGTTTAATTGAATCGAATTTCTTTATTTTCATCATAAAAATGACATCAAGTATACATCTTAGTATTCTATCAGCACGCAGCTCGAAAAGGATAGCTCATGGAAATCTAAATCAACTTAGAAGCCAGTCATCATCGTCTGTAAATGCATGTTCTTTTCTCTTGAGTGGAACAAATTCCTTTATTGTCATTGTATGGTACAATGAGATTCAATATGCAGTTTCTCCATAAACTTGTTTTCCTATAAAATGATATGATAACAATATAAAATAAACAATGCAAAAATATATTGTATAAAAGCACAAGTACAATATACATGTACATATAGTGCAGATAGTACACATGGTTCATAAAGTGGCTCAGGTTGTGCAATGTTACAGTTGTAGTTCAAGTTTACAGTGAGGTAATTGTAATTACAAGTACAAACAGTACTACCGGGAGCACTTAATAGCCTGATTGAGTGCTTTAATAGCTGTTGGGATGAAATAGTTTCTAAGCCTCGAGATCCGTGCAGGAAAAGCTGTGAAGTGTTTGCCAAAAGGAGGAAGTTCAAATAGACTGTGTGCATGGCTGAGTGGAATTCATGCAGAGACTGTGTGCATGGCTGAGTGGAATTCATGCAGAGACTGGTTCCTTTCTTGAGGCAGCAAATGCTATAAATGTTCTCCGGGGCTTTCCAATCACCTGGGGCCTCATGTATAAACGGTGCGTACGCACAGAAATGTTGCGTAAGAACTTTTCCACGTTCAAATCGCGATGTATAAAACCTACACTTGGCGTAAAGCCACGCACTTTTCCACGGTACCTCATGCCTTGTCGTACGCAAGTTCTCCGCTCGGTTTTGCAAACTGGCGGCACCCAGCGTCAAAGCAATGGTACTGTTCTTGTGTGATTACTCATTATTTTCATGACGCGGCTTTATAAATACACAGAAACTAACCGCATATTGTTTATTAGTGTAATGCATCTGATTGTAATTAACTTCGTAACAATATAATGGTCAGGAACAGCCATAGTATTCCAAATACCATAACTGCTTTAGCGTTGTTACTCTCACTTCTTCTTCTTCTTCTTCTTTCAGCTCCTCCCGTTAGGAGTTGCCACAGCGGATCATCTTTTTCCATATTACTCTCACTGCACGACTCGGAGTATTTATATCACTGTATCTGAGTGTGAATCACAGCAGCAGCTGACCGGAAAGAGAATTATCGGTATACAGCTTTAAGGACACGCTACCTCAGCCACTGCAAAATGTTTTAAAGCCTTTCCTGTACGGACCTCGCGGTTCAGAAACAGTTTAATCCCAAGAACTTTAAATGCACTCAATCAATTGCTCCTTGTAGAACGGTTTGTACTTATAAGTACAATCACCCCACTGTAAACTTGCACTACAGTTATAATATCTCACAACCTGGGCCACTTTATAAAGCGCGTATTTACATATGATGCGATATCATTTTAAGGTGAAATGCAGCAAAATATGTTTGTTAAATTATACACATAAAACTTTAACTTCATTTAAATAATCTATATTCTTCACTGGGAGTGTCGTGAAGGATAGAATAATTAAACATGTACTACGAAGATATTTCAATGTTCTTTAAGCGTTTTGAAGAATCGGCGCTAAGCTTACAGATGGCTTAACTTCTATTACAGAGCTGATTGTGTGGCGATCGGTTACTTGGGAAAGAAAAGCAAGGACTCTTGGGCGTACGCCAATATATATTGAATATAAAACAGAAGAGAAAATAACAACACAGCTAAAAGCAGCGACAAATTTGACAAAAGATAAATGCTTGTCATGAGCACGAGGCTCATGAAACACATGTTTAATAATGTGCTTTAGCTCCTATCATCATGAAAATGACATCACGCATACATCTCAGTATTTTAGTTATTCAGAGAGCTGTAATATCACAAATGTAATGGACTCTGTGTCCAGTTGGAGGAAGAGAGCCAGTTTAAGAAGCAAGTAGTGATTCACACACATAGATCACATACGAGTAGAAGATCAAATACAAAACAAAGCATTTAACGTGCTACTTTAATTACGATGTAATTTTGAGAAACTGGTTAATTAAGCGATTTTAAGATGAAGTTTATAATGTTCTACTAAATGACAAAATAAACTACGTGATTAAAGTGGAAAATTCGAGATTAAAGTTGACATTTCGTGCGTTTTCCCCACCGTGTGCCTTTTTTCTCTGTACCCTAATAAGCTTTCATATGACACTCAGACAGTGGGCTTACAACTCTTCTTTCACGGCAACTTTGATATGTGACTTCTTTTTTATTTCCGGCACTGTGCGATTTTGTGAATGTGAGCTTTCAAGTTTCTCCAACACGCTATGTCACTCGATCAACTTCATTTTGTTGATTATACCATGGTTTATTTGAACAAATAGTATGTTTTTCCTTTGCCTCCACTTGGTATTCGCTGAAATTCTTATATTTTCCCGTGCTTTTCCCATTGTCTTTTCACAGAAGGCTGCGCTTAAGGGCGATTTATATTGATTTGCATATTCAAATAGGCGTAATTCTGGGAGGATTTGGGCGTTACAAAATCTTGGCGTGCACGGCGTTAGTTTTCACGTTGATCGGGATTTATGTAACTAAAGAACGTGGAAGTTGGAGTACGCACAGATTCCTGCATCTGGATTTTTCTGTGCGTAAGCACATTTCGGCTTTTGTGCTTACGCCATGTTATAGTGCGAGTTCTACGCACGGCGTTATACATGAGGCCCCTGCTGTACAGCTGTGATTCCACACACAGATACAATGAGTTAAAGTACTCTGAATGGTGCACTGAGAGTAACAACACTAAAGCAGCTGTGGTATTTGGAATAGTTTATTTATTCCATGCACCATTATATTGTTACATAATGATAACAATAGAATGCCTTAAACTGGTAAATTAAATGCAATTCATTTTGATATATTTTAAAAATCCCACATCTTTGATGTGAATCTGAAAAAAGGGACACAACACAGAAACAATAGCACTGCTTTGACACTGGGTGCTGCCAGTTTGCAAAACCAAGCAGATACTTGCGTATGGAGGGTGGGGGCTGCCGTGACAATGTGTGTGGCTTTACACCAATTTAAGTTCTTATACATCTCAAAGTGTGTGTGGAAATGGCAATACACAACATTTTTGCACAACTGCATTACACAACTTTTCTTCTGATTTTCAGTTGCACAATTCATTTAAATAATCTTGTGGAGTCAGGGGTAGTTGTGGCATTTTCCCATGACCTCCTGTTCTGTAGTTTGCCTTTTCTAGTGACTCAGGCCAGTAGACAGCTCAACCTGCATGTCATTAAGTTTGCCATCTCCTGCAACTTAGACATGTCTGAAGCTCACTCCAAAAAAATCAAAACGTTTTGCGTTTGCTTCAAGTTGGATTAAAGATCTGCCTCATTCATGAGTGGTCAAGACTCCTGTTTTCAATTCAAAAGCATGGCTTTGAGGGAATGTACCTTCCCTCTAATGAGTAATATTATTTTATCAAAAAATTCATCCATTTCAACTTTTCACCATATAAATGGATAACAGACATGGAATATGTGATACAAGTTAGAATTGTAAGAATTGTATGTTTATCACATTGTGTCAATGTTATTCAGCATTGGTCACTGTTAGATCCCGTTCTATTAGAAATGTTGTGATGTCTGTTTTCTGTGAAAACATGAAATTAATAATTTTTCTCATTCACCAATTCAAACTACATGGGGTAAGTAACACAACAAAAAGTATCTGTTTGAAGTGTTATTTTAACCTTTATTCCTTTACAAATGCACAATGACACAGCTTTACAATTGTTTATTTTTTACTGCATTATTACCAAATTCATAATGCATTTTATGAGAAAGTAAACAAAATTATATCACTAATCCTTATTAAAATAAACGCCACAAATCAATACCATTGTCTACTCAAATTCTTGCAACACAATTTCTTGAAACCAAAAATTTGCAGAAGTATTACCGTTCCAAGGAGGCACTGTGATTCCTGGATGGCACCATAACAGCCAAGGAAGCCAACGAACATCATAACTGCACCAACAGCGATTAGGATGTAGACACCTTTAATGACAAGAAATTCACATTTTTATCAGTGTACATATTTCCAGGACAAAAACAGATCAATAATTCCACATTAACCTACTTTAAAAAATATTAAGAAAAGCTTTTCATATGAAACTTAAATCACATGGAATTTATGTAGCCAACTTAAGGCATGAATGCGCATAGCCTGATACAATTTGTCTGGGCCGCTCACTAGTAATGGAGGTATCCTTGACCGACATTATATTGCTATTCTTTTCATTATTTTTTATCCAACCCGATGCATCCTAATTACAGGGACATGCGGGTCTGCTGGAGCCAATCCCAGCCAACACAGGGCGCAAGGCAGGAAACAAACCACGGGCAGGGCGCCAGCACACCACTATATATATATATATATATATATATATATATATATATATATATATATATTTAATAAATAGCAATCTTGAAACAAGGAGTGAATCGAGAACAAGGTGTTACACAGAGTAAATGTGAACCATCTATTCTCAGTTCCCAGGCGGCTTCCCAGTTTCTGAATGAAGGCACTTAATTTGAAAAACCTATTTAAACTGTACATGTGCTCTGTAACACTTTAGAAAAAAGAAGCTAATAGATAACCTTAGTCAGAAAAGTGACTTGGTATAATGCCCCTGTTTTAAAGAAACCGGAAGACCTACTTTTAAAAAGCGAAATATGTTTACAAACATTGTTTTAACATTTAAGCTGTCCAGAATAAGTGTTACTGCACAACATTTTGCATCATTCAGAGTGCTGTGTTCAAATCATGTTGTGTATGTTGTTTGAATGTTCACTACCAAGAGTTGTTTATTACACCTGAATGCCATGTGATTCTTTATTTAATACACTCTATTCTCTACCTCTGTGTTTGTTTTTTTTGTAAACTGATGATGTTGAAATGGATAGCAATGAAACAATTTGAAATGTGACAGACCAGTTGCCAACAAACTATGATGTAGGGCTGGGCAATATGACAAAAAAATAAAATCATGGATCATTTTAAACCCAAAAGGCAATTCATGATTCCAATGTGTCATCATTGAAATCACTTTCAACTATTCACAAAATGAGAAGGTTGTCCATATTTTCCTAACTTAAGACACAACTGTATCTTTCCTAGAAAAAAAATTTAAAAAGCTATTTTTATTGACAATGAGAAAAGGTGCAAAATAAGAATACTTCTTTCAGTGCAGGCTTTTAGTACTTTTTTTTGGTAATTTTTTTATATTTGCACCCCTCATAGGCCATAGGGCCTTTAAAGTGCAGCTGAAAAAAAGCTATAAAGCTTTTGCTGATGTCCAAAGAAAGCAATGGCATTTTTTGAACTCCTGGCTGCATCAGCTACCACTAAATTTAGGGTGCAGGCTGCACATGGCACAAAGAAAGACAAGGCATTTTTTACAGCAGCATGGCCTGCTCACCTTTTTGCTTCCCCTTCATGTTGGCACCATTGTCATTTGGTATAATTACCCTTTAGAATCATGAAAAATAGTATGTAGTTCCTCAAGTCTGTCAATGGCAAGAGAAGATAAAATTTCTCCTATTGTATCTGTTGCTGAAAAGAATCCCATGAAGTAATCTTTAATCCTGGATATTTCTTCCAGAGTGACAATTTGTTATAATTCTTTTAATCAGTGTGCAATCCAAAATTTGAGATCAAAATATGAAAATGACACAAGACTTCAGAATTAAGGATTGTATTACCTGGTACTGAGAATATAGAAGACAGCACCTTTTGTAGCAGATCACCCAATCTGTTATGTGAGCAAAAGTGTGGGAACAGATACGTAATCTATTTAGTTGCATATCCCTTTCTTGCAATAATTGCATCAAGCCTGTTTACTCGACTGGCACTAGCAAATGGTTAGTTTCCTCTTTTATTATTCCGTTCCAGGCAATTACAGCAACTGCTTTCAGTTGTTTTTTGCTTTGGGTTTTTTCCCTTCAGAGATGAAAGGCACGCTCAATTGGTTTAAGGTCTTGTGATTGTCTTGGCACTTTCTACTTTGTCCCAATGATGAAGTCTTTTGTTGTATTGGCAGTGTGTTATAGATTATTATCTTATTGCATGACAAAGTTTCTCCTGAATGGGAATATTTGGACTGCTTAATGTCACTCACTATAATGCTCAATTACTTTCCCACTTATTTAATTTAATGAGCTAATTTTGAATTGTTCTGCCAAGGTAGATTATGTGGGTGCTGGTGTCACTCTCAATGTGTTCTATATGCTGTTCCATAAATGCCTTCCTCTTAAAGAAAACAATGATTCTTAGACTCATTGAACACTGAACGCCAAAAACCTGCTTCTAGGGAAAATGCAAGAGACTTCACATTATGTGTAGTGGATAATATTTTTTTATTTTTTTTTTTGTTAAATGAGAAACAAGTATTACCATTCCTAACCTTGTTTTGATTCTCATACAGGACAAGTCAACTTTCACTGAGATTTCCAATTGATCAATCAACAGATCAGTTCTATTTCATGCAAAGTGTGTCCCTGCATTACTCGTGGAGTATTCCATGGTGTAGAGAAATCCCTTGTGTGGATTATCTAATTTAATAGTTTAATAGTTAGCAACTGTAGATAGATATTATTAATCCAGCTCTGCCATCCTAAGTGCGTTTGCTTTACATTTTATTACAGTGTTTTCTCTCAGATAGGTAAACAGTGCCACTAGCTGTCAATCAGGCACCACAGTTAAAAGATGCTGTCTACCTGCCAACCCATAATGAACAGATAAGCTACTTATACAAACATCCCTCTGTAAGAGAGAACCAACCTACAGCCGCAACAAGTGATCAACATTATCAATGAGAATCCATTATTAAAGACATTGGCAATGATCACTTTAATTGATTAGTTGATTACATCATTAGGCTCAGTATGTTGCGCCGCAAAATTGTGTCATTACTTCATTCTGTTGTGAACACATATGAAAAAAGGTAGATGGTAAAGAAATGGCAGAAAAGACAGTGTGACCCAAGATTTCCGGAGTATGCAAGCATTTTATTCCAAATGCAGAAAAAAAATGTGAGTTCAGACTCTGTGGAGCACTAGGACTTGCAGTCATCCCAGTAAGTTGACTGGTAATTTATGTTATGTTATACAGATATTGTAAGCGCAATGTTTGCTAGGCTAGGCATGATGATATCACTTTTAGTTTGAAGTAAGGAATAATCTTGAGAGTCATAGTTCAGCCCCCTACAACAGGAATAAAACACTAGCATATATAACAAAGTTTTATGATAGGTGAATAAAAAATATGTGTCATTAGCCACTACTTAGTAAATATTCAGATTTCCCATATTTGTTTTATTTTTTTTTTTGACGTGTTCACTCTGATAAATTATTGTGCTGCATCACATGCTCACATTTACGTGTAATGTTAAAATGTGTGTGTTTACAAAAAGGGTTGAGAAGAAATGTTAAGTCCCCTGTCTTAGTATAGTAGAAAACATATTTTTGCCAGTCTTGCAATGCAAAGTAACTCAAAAACTCCATGAGTATCACTCATGTACAAGGTGTATCGATCATTCTGAGTCAAAAGATAGGAACAGGGTCGGAAAAGCAAAAAATTCCAGACTAGATGGCTATTGAACTTCAAATGGCTTTTATATAGTCTAGAGGAAGACATAATAATATTCACTTACTGCATGAGCAAACCTAGTACAGAGTAACAGCACACTTCTGAATAAGAAGCCTTAAAAGGTTTCCACACATTAACAAAATGAATGCTAATGCAAAAAGATACAAACTTTCAGTTAAAATAAACTCGGCATATTACATAGCAAACAGAGAACCAAATTTCCCTCAAATTAAACCACTTGTTTTACTACAAAAGGAAAATAGTCTGGAAGTTTCTCCAGCATAAGACAACAATGTTCATAATGCTGAATTAATTTCAAATATTACTGTAGCCTTGCAAAAAAAAACAAAAAAAAAAACTAAGTGTCATGATGCTGCAACAGATTCACCTAAGCCCCATATCCCTTTCTACAACCCCATCATAATGTAGTTTACAAACAAAACAAGATTTCAACATAGTCTCCTTGACAAACTGCAGGTCCATTCTAAAATCAAATTTAAAAAACTAAATCAAATCCAGTATTATAATAAAAGAGACCACTGACTCTTTCAAATAAAATAGTCCTTCTCATTTGGCGTGCTGTAGTGATGCACACGATCAGAACTTATAAACATAATAAGACACTTGATGAGGCACAGGCATGAAAGCAACAGTGAGGTTACAGTCAAGCAGTGAGCAAAACAGACAGGAAGCATACTTTAGTGAGACTAGAGTGTCTAGCATGGGCACACTGATTAACCTGATAGCCTGCTTCTTGATTCACATCAAAGCACGCACTTGTGTAAGAGAAGCGGCCTGAGACATAGGTAGGTTTGATCTAGGCAAGGAAGACAGTAATAGAGTAAGAGATTATCTTACAGACATAAAGCAAGTCACATTTTACCCAATATATAGCATTTGCCTAAATTGTTACAAAAAGAGCAAGAAAAACTAAATCCTTTCCCCAAAATGGTGAATAGATTGGTAAAAGCTTGGACTGAAAGACAGGGGATTGGTAAAAGCTTGGACTGAAAGACAGGGCTTTGAAATCTGTCTTGTTTGAAATAAAGACATCATGCATGCATATGCCTCATATTTCAATAGGGCAACAGTAGTGACAGAATCTCATCAGATTAGAAAAGGAAAAGATTATAGCCCTTGGCAATACTACAAGGCTCTGCATAAACACTAATTTGCTGTGAATGATGTGAATTTTGAGGCACCTTACATGTCAAACTTGTGGTCTGCAATAAAAGGTATCATCTTATTGCAAGCAAACATAGAAACAGTGGACATAGTGAAAATAACATCTCACGTCCAAATGTTTGGAAAAGTTCATTATTCTGCATTTCAGCACATCCCACAGCTTAGCGTATTAACTGAGAAGGTCTTTTCTGGTGATTTATATGAACATGACTGCACCATTTTACTTTGCAATTTTTTTCAAAGCTCTTACATGAAGAAGTACTTTCCACAACTAAAATGTAGAAAACCATTTACTGTAAGGAGGGCAACTACTGTCAAAACATGTTTCAATAATTAACTGTCCAATGCACTGAATTATACCGCCCCAATCCTTACAGTTTACATTTGAACAGACAACATGAAAATAGGCAAGCAAACATGGCAATCGAATTCAGAACAGCTGACAAAATACAGGAATTGAAACTGGCCAGGAAACACTCAATTGGTGCAACTATCAGCAAAATACATTATTTGTCGCTTAAAAGAGAAATCATTAGTAAACCTTTTTGCATAGGATTTAGAGAGAATAAGTGCAAAGCCTAGAAGCGTCTTAGCCAGCAAGCAGACCACAGGTATAGTGATTTCCCCCTGGATCACTATGACAGTGTTAAAATTCTGCATTATCCTGGTCAGGTAACAAGTGAAACTTAAAATAGATCAAGTTGAAATTGCATGTAACCTCTAGCATAATGAAAGTGAAAAAGCACTTGAAGAAAAATTCTTTAGCTTGAAAAGAAAGTGATGTAACTTCAGGCTTCTGGACATTAAATGCTGTGTGATTTGACACAAGAGTGTGTGGGGTTTGCCCTTCTGGGGAAAAAAAAAAAAATCACATGGTACATGAACATCTGGACTAACATTACTGCTATTTCAACCACTGAAGAAAAAAAAAGTTAAAGGATTTCCCCTGCTGCCACTTGCTGATTAATGCTTGATTTCCACACACAAAAAAATATACTTTATATATATATTATATATAGAGAGAGAGAATTTCTCCAACTTTGTTTTTCCTCCCATTAGTAAATTATTATGACAGAAGATGTTCTAGTAAAGGTAGAAAATAAAGAGTAATAATAATAGAGCTTCACTGGCACATACATGTTTTCACTGTAACTAAGATGATAAATGCTGGGCTGCACAATTTAACATCTCACATTTCATTCCCTGTCATTGGTTTTGGGCAGATCTAAATAAATATATACCAAGGATAAATCCACAGCATCCAGGGATATATTTTACTTTAATGAAAATGTGGTTGTGTTTGGAACAGCTGGAAAATTTTATGTTTTCTCCCAAGCTAAATATATTTCTAGAAACTGGAAACTAGGGTGGGGAATATAAAGTGGTTGTTCCAAACTTCTTCCATTTAGGAATTATCAAGACAACTACGCCCTGAGAAGCTTCAATGCTACATGAAATTTTTGTCTCTCCAAATGTGATTTTTTTTTTTTAATAAATTGGCAAAAATTGGAAAATCCTGTTTTTGGTCTGTCATTCTTGGGTATTGAGTGCTGCTTGATATGGGGGAAAAATATATTTAAATGATTTTATCACAACACTGCAACATAGGAAAAAGTAAAAAAGTGATGGTGTCTGCATACTTGATTAATCCAGTATATACTGTACTTACCTAAATTGTTTGTAATATAAGAAAGTGTCCACCCATACACACTATATGCTAAAGTTACAATAACAAATATCTCCAAACTTGGCAAATCTGAGATCAAGGCTAGATGTATTTTGACTTTCAGGGTATGGAGAGAAGCAGTGCAAAAATACAGCTTTATAGAATACCAGTGATGTGCAGTGAATACACTTGACTTGAGCATTCCTAGTTTTCAGACTCTGTCTCTGTTTAGCATTCGTTTGCCAAGAGGTTGATACGCTTGCTGCTTCCTGAGCAGCTCTTCTTTTCTCCACCCTAGTGGCCCGCTGCTTCCCTTCTATCATTGGCATCTTTTCACGTTAAAACTGATTAAGTTAGTTTTTGTGTTGCAATTACTTAGCACAATATGTTTTCTTTAATTTTTCACTTAAGCTGGCACTTAAATCTACAATCTGGCTCAAGAATGATTAGCGAAGGTGGTAGGGAATGAGGATGGCGCCCATACGCATGTGGCGCATGGCCGCCCTGCTGCACATTGCCAAGAGTTGACTCTATAATAAAATAAAATAAAAATAAAAAGAGTCATAACATTCATCACCCCGAAAGCAGATCGTAGACGTGATGGAGTATATGTGTACCAAATTTCAGATCAATAGTTTGCGAGCTACTGGTGATTTAAAATCCTGGACAGACAAACGAACAGCCACGGTAGCGTATTATATAGAAAGATGGGTGGTGTTTGTTGTTTTGCAAAAACTCAAAACTGTAAACAAAAACCAGAAACATCCTAAAAATCTGCAATTTTTCAATTACAATTATTATTTACTTTTAACCAACATGATTTCACAACATTTTTATGACCCTCAGGCTGATTTTGTAATTAAATTTAAAAGAAAACATCTTCCTTGGCAGTAACGTTCATAGTTGAGGCATTATGCAGCCATTTTCCTATTAGTATAAAGGAGCCCCAATAGTATTTCTTCACACAAATGTAGGTCTAATAAAGAATATTGAATACTGGATACTCCAATATTTCTCAAAAAAATAATCTTAATATGATAGAGAGGGCAGAGATGAGAGGAGAAGTAGACATCTGGCATTGTCTTTATAATTTTAGATAAGCTATCCACTGCTTTAATCTTACTTGTATGAGATAATGTAAATGCTAGGTTGTTCAAGACATCATTATTTATTTAAAACCAGACCGAAGGAGAACTTTTGAGGTGATTCACATGTTAGCAAGAAAGTTTGACCTAGGCTTCACTTGGAGTGGTTGGCAAAGCAGAGGTACTCTCCTTCAAGCTAAACATTGTGCGTTTTTCTAACACAAAAAAACTACAGAGCAGTGTCATGTCTCATGAGCATACATGTCATTAGCCAAGTTTCCATCCAGTTTTTTGCACGTTTTGTTATCGATAAACAGAATATACGTAAAAAAAAGTGAGAAATTTGCTGTCTCCAGCCTGTTTCCATCCAACTGGCTTTTTATCGATAAAATGGTGTGCGTGATGACATCATCCCCCCCAAAACGAACTGTCGCGTAAGTTTTTTGTATCGCGAAAAAAAATCTGCCCTTGGGCCGTTTCCATACATAATTTTGTGTATGTCGCAAATTATCCACCTTTTATTTTCCACGTTACAACCCCTCCACTAAACAAAGAAACAAAGAAATGGATAAATTATGCAGACAGTTTTTTGAAATTTGCCAGCTTACTGTTATTTCAGTTTCACAAATAATTGGAATTGTACATAATATCCGAAGACGACAGCAGAATGAAGCAGTTGCTTGTCCGATAGCCCTAGAGCTCGAAGAAAGTACCTCAGTGCGACGAAACCCACGGGTATGGGAGAGACGACGGAATAAGACCTTCTAGGAGGAGGTAGTGGAGAGACACTTTACAGAAAATCTCTGGCTGCAACATTTTAGAATAAAACGGCCGACGTTTGAGATGTTGTGTGGATTCATCAGTCCTGATGTTGCGCCCATCACAGGTTGCTACCGACCACCGGTTCCAACCCAAAAGCGGATTGCCATCGCCCTTTACAAGCTGTCAACCTGCGCCAAGTATAGAGTAGATGGAGAAACTTTTGGGGTTAGTAAAACTACCGTCCATCGATGTGTATATGCTGTGTGCACCGCTATTAAAGAAAAATGAATGCAGCGTTATATCAGACTTCCGACTGTAGTGGAGGCCAATGAAATTGCATACCGCAATTCCTTGGTGCATCTTGTGCCACAGATTTACGGTGCGCTGGATGGCACGCATGCGCCTATTCTTCCCCTGACGGAAGGCTACCGCGATTACATTAATCAAAAGGGTGGCCATCTATTGTTCTCCAGGCCCTTGTTGATGACAGGTGCATGATACGAGACATTTGCGTTGGCACTCCTGGAAGTACCCATGATGCAGCTGTGTTTGCAGCATCGGATCTGTACAGGTGAGCCTACCTTTCAACATCCCTTCTCAGTGAGATAACTACTGAATTAGTACTGTAACCTGCTTCCCTTAAGGTTTTTAATTAAAACTGAAATTTGAATTAATACAAAATAACGATGTTTAATCAAAAAAAACTAAAGTTAACATTAATGAGAGAATTTCTCATATATGCTAAAACACCTGCCATTTAATAATAAGAAAAAAATGCTTACATAATGAAACACACGGTTTATTAAATATTTTGACTGGCACAGTAAATTACCTTTGCGGTTTTTGTATTATTTAGACATCCTGAGAGACACCCCCAGGCTACAGTTGATGTGGAGGGAGTTCAGGTACCCCTTTTAGTAGCAGGAGACCCAGCCTATCCGCTACTGCATTGGCTCATCACGAGAAATAACGAGTCTCTTCATCAGACCATGCGAACCGCTCCGCTATTCTCGTTTTGATTGCACGTGATGAAAATGTATCATGTGACACATTTATTTGCGTTAAAGCTTTTTTTTTCCCGACAAAAAGTGTTTCCAATGTAGTTTTTGCGACATCTGAAGTATCGATATGGAATTTATGCGCTAAAGCTAAACGGAAAAATATTATGTCGACATGTACAACATTTTATCGATAATTAGCATTTCCATCAGCTAAAATTTGAAGCGCTAAATATTTTTTCGCAAAAACTCCTTGGATGGAAACCTGGTTATTTTCAAACTTACTGAAGAAAAGGTGTAATATGCACTGTTGACTGTTGAAGAAATTACATACATTTAATTCAACTAACACTCCTCTGGAAATGCATTAATTCATGCACCAAAACTTCTACTACCATGGAAACTACACGTTAAAGCAAACATCTGGAACCAGTAATTTCCATTTTAGGGGCCTATTTTGCTTGAAGAGTTTTGAGTCTCTTTTAGGTTGAACTATAGGTTTCTATATTAGAGTCACTCAATAGAAATATCTATCTACATGTGTAGTGAAACAAACACTGCAGAATGTTCAGCGAAATCACAGAAATGTCTGTGAAATTCTTTAAAGTCAATGGGAAAGGAGTGACTGAACTAGTTTTGAGTGTATTATAATGGTACAATGGTATTTTATGTGTGCCTGGGAGCTAGGGAAAAGTCTGCAAAAATCCTGGACTGATTATTGTGGCAAAATATGTAATCTGAGCTATGAGGCAGCAACTAGCAATAAGTAAATAAAATGTGGATCATTGATTTCACAGAGTTCCACTCCTGGGGCACACATTGGCCGTGATATGAAGCTGTGTGGAACTGGCTCTCTCTGTTGTTTGAAGTTGCAACTTTGAGTGCACCGGGAATGTATTTTATGTTCCCAAGATTCTGTGCAAATGCTTTGCACTTTCTTCTTCCATCAAGAAGACAGAACCACCTTGTATAATAGTAATATGTTTTTTTTCATGCCCGGTGTTTTGTGATGAGGGGAAATGGAGGGGGAGGGATACTTTAACACTTGTTTTGGGAATTGCAGCTGCACACATAGCTAATCTGCATACATAATTAGCCATGTGGTGGTCTGCTGCCTCCACACAGGGATCAGTGTTATGTATCTGGTGGCAGTACACGTAATATTCTCATTATAGTCAGACCCCTCAAATGATAACATTGAAAGTTTTTTGTTTTTTTATATATATATGCACACACATATTATAATATACTGTATATAGTAGGTGCCACAGAGGATGGACATACATAGTGACCAGAGCATAGCCCTAACACCAAGAAAAAAAAATCATCACAGTCTAACACCAAGTCAATTAAGCTTCAGGGATATCAGTCTATCCAGTTAGGAAACATAATCGACTGTGAATCAGCTTCACTTGCTTTGGTGCAAATGAAAGTGACAACAGGTGTACTGGGGAGGCAACAGTAAGAAGTGTTTAAAGGTGGTAGCAGAAGACAATTGCTCTCTCCTTATCCTTCCTGACTGAATATTCTGAGGTTTTGCATTTTGCGAGTGTCTTTGTCACTACCAGCAGTATGAGGCGGTACCTGCAGGTTGCACAGGTATTCCAGCTCCTCCAGGACGGCACATCCATGCATACTGTTTCAAGAAGGTTTGCTGTGTCTCAATCACAGTCTCAAGAGCATGGAAAACATACCAGGAGAAGGGTCGTTACACAAGGAGAGCTGAACAGGGCTGTAGAAGAAAACCAACCCAATAGCAGGACCAGTATCTGCTGGATACCAATCTGTCAGAAATAAGACTCCACGAGGATGGCATGACATCCTTTAGTGAAACCTGGGCTCCTAGCCTATCACCATGCAGCATTGATTGGCATACACCAAAAAATACACAACTGGCAGCTCCGCCACTAGTGCCCCATTCTCTTTACAGATGACAGAAAGTTCACACTATGCATATCAGACAGATGTGAAAAAGCCCGAGAAATGTAAGTATTTTTGCAACAAAGAACAGTGGATACCCTACCCCATCTCACTCCTGCAATCTCAAAAAATGTGTGACTTCATCTTAAAACACGGATATTGTCAAAAATTGCTTGTTTTACTTCCATTAGACAAAAAAAGAATATAATCTTTTTCTATGTCTTAAAGTGAGCATTCAGAAAAGGGGAAACGGATTTTTGATACAATCAAGAGTTACTGAATGGCCAATATTCAATAATTATTGTTGTCAACATAAATACCTTAAATTGTTATGCAAACTTTTAAAAATTCTTTTGAATTAAACATTGGGTCAGTATAATATTGTGTTCTGTTATAGCACACAAAATTGTTTGTCTGGAAAGAAAGGGTAATTAGCAATAAGCTACTAAACCCATTTCAAACACAATGCAAATTTTCATCAAGAGAGACAGTGACAGAGGAGTGAGAAATGGGCAACCTATGTGTATTTGCTCTCTACCACTGGACTAAACTTTGTGCAAGCAGTCCTTGGAACTAGAGGTTTTAATTTGCAGACTGGGACGGAGCACTTTGGTTTTGTTCCAGCAGTTTTACTATCAATAGCACAAACACCAAACAATGCCAAACCCTAAACAAACTGGATACTGGATAAGGGAACATAAGGCAAACAAATCACTTGGGTTTGTTATGGGATTTACTAACTCCTTCTGTGATACCATTTGAATTAGCATTTAAGGTGAAACTGTGGGATGGCAAACTCACTGGCCAACTCTCCAGTGGGGAGTTTCTGAATGAGCAATTGCCAAGTTTGCTTTCTTCAATTATCAATAGTTATGCACTCCTATAAACCTCATTAGTGCTGCCAGAGTCGTCTTAGCATTTGAAAATGACCCTGACTGATGGTGGGAAAATTCTTCCCCCTTCTATCCGAAATAGAACAAAGGTCAAAAGTTTCTAAAATCTGCAATTAACATTAGCTAAAGGGGTTATATGGTCTGGCACATAAAAGTTAGTATTATCTTCCTATGTAATAGTAACTTAATAATTCTGGAAGAAATTATGCTAATATTTTCAAAAGTTTGACAAATGTTAATAAAAAAAATATTCAATAATCACAACAATGTACTAAAAAACACAAATATGTTTATAGTAATTAAAAATTATGTTAGTTTTTTGAGGAAGCATCTTAAACACTACCATTATTAAAATGCAAATGGGAACCTATTAAATAAGTTAAAAAATACATAGATAAAAAAGGCTGCGATAATTATTTAGATGGCAAGATAGAGTAGACAAATCATTAGCAGAACACATATCCCTTCAAAGCTCTGTGCAGTGGAATGCCTGTATCTCATTTCCTCTCCGTGAAGAAAGCTGGGTTCCTGTTAACTGTCTTCACCATTTATGGAAATAAAACCTCCCACTGAGCCATTTCCACATGTAAACAGAATGGGGCCAGAGATCCTGCGACTATGGAAACGCTCAAATGCATTTTATAAAGAACAGGAGAGACAATGTGGGCTTCGTTCTCTAATGTGGGAGTTAAAGAAAAATGTTTTGCCAGGATCAGGACACATTTAATACAAGCTGCAGGCACTGTAGCCCTCAATGGACTGAATTTAGTGGGTGGGTTCTAGAACCTTCTCAATCTATTTCAGGGTTGTGGGAGCCAAAAGCTATCATCAGTGGGCAAAACTTGAAAACAGGACAGGATAGGACTCCAGTCCAACAGAGGGACCAGTCTCACTCATATATACACGCACAAACCCACACACAGTGACAGCTTTAAATTGCCAATTAATACAACCTAAATGAAAATGTGATAGTAATGTGACTTACTTCTTTGCTCAAGCATGTCTGGCTGGAGTAATTTTAATGAACTTGGACTTTTCAAACTATTGTTATGGTAAACATTAGTTAATAATTGAAATGAGAGGTAAAGTTTATTACAGTGACTGACCAGTGTGGATTCCAAGAGATTGTGGGACTCTGATGTTGTGAGAGGTCAAGCAAAATGACACCTTTTATTGGCTAACTAAAAAGATTACAATATGCAAGCTTTCGAGGCAACTCAGGTCCTCTGATGGTAAACTATAGGTGGCCAGATTTTCAAATTCCCAAACTTGGTTATGCAGTGTGCTTATGCCCAAACATAAAACCTCATTTGTTTAATGCCTCTCATCATCTATCAGAGAAGGATCCGGCACAAGAAAAAAAAAACACTTTCACAAGTAATCACATATGATTGCAAAAAAATGTGCTTGAAACAGAAACAAATAAACAGCAGTATACTGCCGGATTTTCTGAGCTTCTTAGTCTTCCACATGATGCTGCTGAAATTTAACTAAAGTTCCTAATGAAGAGGTGTTCCCACTTGTCATCATGACATTTGTGATGACGTTTGTGGCAGTGAAAAACTTTATTAGATGGTTTGCCTGTTAAAACTAGGACGGTTTGATATTTTACAGTTATTTATCGGGACTGTCACGTGGTCACTCTAGTAAACCAATTATACTGTCAGTGAAATAGTCAATCATTATAATCTGCAGATAGCGGAGGTTAGAATGATTATTTAACTTACAAGTTACAAGTTAAAGTACTGGAAGGACACTGAGGTGTAGATGCACTGGATCTCTTCTTCTTGTGCTCAAGCCATGTCCTGTGCATGCTTAGTCAGTCAGCAACAGTGAATTCCTACCCACACATGCAGTCTACGTGTGCTTGCTGTAACTGTTGTCAAGGAAAAATTCAAACAGCAAACAAATTTGTAGCAGAAGTCACATAGAATGTTTCTTTGTTTTAAGATAGACAATGCTTTTCAATGGGAGATTTTGAAATTTTAAAACTTTAGTGTGATCTGAAAAATCTCAAAACGGAACTGTCTCGACAGATTTCTTTAAATAAAGGACATAATTGGTCCATGCCAAGTTGTTTAATGTGGACAGACAGATGAACAGATGGACAGACATGAGCCATCACAACAGGTGATTTGTGCATTATATGTGAACGCACCTAATAAAAAAATGTATAAAAAGATACAACAGATCTGTGTCACTCATTCGAAAAGACAGCTGGAAAACTGTTGTTGCATTGCAGTGGATCATTATAACGATAATAGAAAACCTGATTGCAGTGATTCTTCTAGATCGGTGGCCTCTACATGAAGAAAAAACAAAGATATGGAACTACAGAGGGGCACATATTCCTATCACAGTCTTGCTCATTCTCATTTGGTGTTTTAACAGCCAGCCACTTTATAAATGTATTCTTATGTAACCTTTACATACTCTTCATTACTCTCAGCATTAAGTAGAATGTAGGAGCCAACCCTACACGGGGCACTTTTGGACATACACCCATACTCACAGGACAATAATAACATTTATATAGCACATTTTCATACAATGTAGCTCAGAGTGCCTTACAAAATGAAATAAAAGGAAGCGAACATAAAACATAAACAAGATTAAGCAATAACATTGGTTTTCAGGCTTCACATGGATGAAACTGATGAAGACAAAGTAACCTGTTCAGAATCGTGAATTTAAAAGTGTATTAGTGAAGCATCTTTCAAGGGTTTTTATAAATGAGATCTTGTAAAATACCTGGAATAATCTGCTGACTAATTCACGTGGTACTAACATAATAATGTAAGGATGCTGGCTGGGATAGGCTTTAGCACCCCCTGCAACCCTGTTAACACTAAAAGGGCTAGAAAATGATTGAATGACTGACTGATTTTAAGAAGTATTCATCTTTTAATCACCAAACAGAAAATAACTGAATAAATCTGGTTTGCTACTCAAACTTCTCAATTCTTATGTAACTGGTATTGTCCTATGGGCTGACACTACAAACCACACTACACAAGTCTAGATGGTAAACTGCAGCATATGCTGTGTGGTATGTAAGACTCCAAAAGCCAGTCTATTAAAAATCCTTAAAACATTAGGTTTTGTGGTTTACCAGTGTGATCTGATAATCCATGTACAGGTTTCAAAGTTATCTCATACTGCAACGTAAAGTAACCCTCTTACTAGGCTGCCTTATAATCAGCAGCCTACTCTTAAATAAATCTCATATAAACATACCATCTGATGCAACAATTTTTACAATGTAATGTCACTTCTCATTAGAGACTACCTTATGATTAGTCAATGCAAGTCTTCCCAACTCTGTCTGGTAATTGACAAAATGCATTCTTTATGGTATGTCAGAAAAATGATGTGATTTAAAAAATCAATTGGACAGAGCAAAATGAGTGGGTGATCAATCAGCTTAATTGCAGCTTTCACGTAATGAAGCTTAAATCTAATCTGAGCCCCCACCTATTGCTTTTTCTGTACTATGCTCTGTCTATTATTCATTAAAACCAGGAGGTCAACATATACCCTGGAATGAAAACTCGGGTAGGCTGAAAAGTAACGCAGATCCACAATTTGCAGAGGTTACATTCTCATCATCCAGTTATATACCCATGTATCAGATGAACATGCCACCTTAAATTCTCATTTCTTATCTTAACCAGTTGTTTTACAGACCCGTACTAAAGGTGAGCATAACTTTCACAACTCTTTTAAGGGAGCTCTGTAATATGCTCTTCTGACATTATTCAGGGGAATGCAACCCAGGTCTTGCTGTGATGTTGAACCAGTGGTTGGGAAGAATAATATGGGTTAACAAAACCATATATATTTAGTATAGTACTTTTCTGCCAAATTAAAAGAAAGAAACTGATCCTACGTAAATCTGAAGAAACAGAAATATGCAGCCATCAAAACATTTTAGGATTGAATCACGTAGCAACCAGCAAGAAATGCCCCACATGTGAGTCAAGTTTTCACCCCCACTTCTCTACATGGTTTGTGTGTGCTTTGTGTTATAAAATTGATCTTAATATACAGTATATCAGCATCCATACAAATTTTTAACATTCTCAGCTTTGTGCTGTATTAATAATTGCAACACGTATTCGAATGTCAAACAAGAAAAATGGGCAAAAATGGCTAATTTATCAATTTAAAATTATATCTCCAACAAAATGAAGTGTGCAATAATAAGTAAAGGAGTCCGAGTATATTTTTAATCCACTGTATACCTGAGGGTTCCTTATCCTGCATGCATAAAATTTGACAAGTTTGAACTGACTTATCTTATGTGATGTGATTGGGGCGACTGGATGTAAATGAGGGTATGTTTTTGTGCATGGCGTACATTTGTCAGTATTGGGTGAGGTTTGGTGGTGGGTTGATGTGGAAGGGACTGGTTTGTTGTTATGGTGGAGTCTGTCTGAAAAAGTCTTTGAGCTTTTGAATTTGAGACCTGACTTCAAAGCCATGTTGTAATAGATTAAAAAAAAGCTATTAAAATTGGAACTAATCTGAAAAAGGAGGAATTGATTTGAAAAATTAAAGCACTAGGTGAGTTCCATTTTAAATCTGTAGTTTATTAAATACTACTCTTCATCAATATTATTAACCAGCTCTATATAATGATGCAAACATAAATCTCAAAACGTAAATGTAATAAACATGACAGATTCTCTGACAAACATTGTTTGAAAAGAGTATTGTTAACACTTAAATGTTAACTGGATCTTTCAGAATCAAATTTTAAAATACTGTTTATAACTGTTAATAAAACATTGGAAAGTCTTGTATCTTTATACATCTTGTAATGTTTGTCCCCTTATGCTCCCAGTCTTAACCGTAGATCCTCAAATTCTGTTTTGCTTGCTTTCCCAAAAGTAAAACGTAAATAAAAACTGTCAAGATTGCTTTTAGTTTTTATGCATGAAAAATATGGAATAATCTACTTATACAAAAATGTCATGGCAACACACTGGAGATGTTGAAGTCATGTCTAAAAATGTACTTTCTTAGTATGGGTTTTTGTTAACAGATTAATTTGTTTTTTGTTTTCTCTTCTAAGTATCCGGTGGTGGCTCTGTGCCATCAGCTTCTGGAAAAAATGCCCTGAAGCTGATAGGAGGAAGAAAACTGATTTCCTGTCCTTGATGGCATTTGCACTGGCCGACTTTCTTTTAATCCTTTTTTTTTTTTGGTATGTTAGTCATATGATAGAATTCCTAGCAGGGTCTTGGTGGGTTTTTGGTCATGGAACTCAAGAGGTTTTTTTCCCCTCCCCACTGACTATCTCACCCTAGATAGCAAAAATGGCATGAGATGAACAGGGTCTTTGTTTCTTTCTTCTAAAGAAATACCATGCAAAGGATGTTTCGGATGTTTTTGACTTGAATTCTGCACTGTCAGATGGGAATTTTGAACTGCCATAAGAAACAAGAAACGACACTGTGAGTGCTGATGTATTATTTCCAAATACGAGTGAGTGAGGGATCACCAGCACATCATTTATTTTCTTGTCAGGTGCTCCCACATTACAGTTGTGCTTATGCACAAAATTAATGTAATTTTTAGAAATATTGCTTAATTTCTTACTGGATGTAAAGTTTAAATGACTCCCCACCTTTGTAATCTTTGGTATTTTACCCTTCAGACTTTATATCCTCCAAATTTGGTTAACATTACTCTTGGATAATGAAATGATATATCTAATATGCCACGAGGACAGTAACTGGTAACAAAATTTGTAGTCAAATATTTTCATCAATGATTATGATCAATGACATCAACTAGGTGGAAAATTGTATGCCCTTTTCTGTGAAAATATTTGTATTGCAATTCAGTTAAAAAGAACATACATAGTCTTTCTGTTGTAAAAAGACTTCTCTTTATTATTTACTGTTATTTAATCATTTATTAGTGCCTCTAAGAGGGTCCTTTATCCATAACTGACATCTTAACTAAGTTTATAACTCACTGTACTATGACATGTATATTTTCAAGCTGAAAACAGCACATATACAGAACCTGATGGCTCTGAATACATTGGCTCTAGGTAACTTACAAGCAATTCCCACATTTCAGAATTAAAGGGTTAAGTTTAAGTGTAAGTCTGTGAAGTTGTTTTAGCAAAAGGGGAACCCATCTCTGCGGTATGCAAAAAAGATCTAGGCAGAAAATTGATTTCACATTTAGCAAGACAGGCACTTATTTAAAAAGCACTTAGTACAAGTCAGGAGATGGCATATTGCTTTTACTTTCACATAGTACAATACTCTTACCACTCATGGTCTACCAGAATTCATAATGGAACTGGACACTAATGAAGAGGCTTTGGCAAATGGCCGCATAACTGAAGTTGCACTGGGTTGCATTATAGCTGAAATATTTGAGTACTTCAGTTAAAAATGACGTATTTGTATCTCAGTTAAAATAGACAAGAAGAATTTTCAACAAGACACATAATGTACCTTTAAAAAACTTAAACATAACACGCTAGCAGTTTAGTTAGTGTTACAAATATACGAGGTGTGGCAGAAAAAAGTAATAAGACTGGCAACACTGCAAGCGATCTGGCAACGCTGCCCTGTTGTCCTTGATAGAGCACGTGTATCAGTACCCTCCCATAGCTCAGTGCAAGTTTCAACTCCTTCCGTTAACTACGTGATTTTTGTGACTGCTATTAGCAAAGTTGTGTTTTTGGTTGTGCGTCACGCAAAATGGAACAGCGGAATTTGGAGCAACGTTGTGCCATTAAACGGCAAGTGTGACGTTTGAAAAGTTAAAACAGGCCTATGGGGAACATTCTTTATCCCGAGCTCAAGTTTTTCGCTGGCACAAATCATTTTTGGAAGGCAGAAAACACGCTGAAGATGAACACCATTCAGGGAGGACTTCAACTTCGAAAACCAATGAAAACATCGAACGTGTGAACACTCTTGTGAGATCAGACCATTGTTTAACATTAAGAATGTTGAGTGAACAATTAAATTTGAACAGATTTACCGTTCATCAAATTTTGACTGAACATTTGCACATGTGAAAGGTCTGTGCCAAAATGGTGCCGAAAAACTGCCCTCTCCATAACAGAATTTTTGACCTCAAAAGGCATTCCTGTGGTTCCCCAGCCCCCTTATTCACCTGACCTCAGTTGTGTGACTTTTTCCTTCTTCCAAAACTGAAAAATGTCCTCAAAGGACGTCAATTCGGGACTTTAGAAAACATCCAAAAGAGTGTAACGGACATGCTGAAGACCATACCGGTTGAAGACTTCCAGCGCTGCTACCAACAGTGGGAACAAGGTCTCCATCGGTGTGTAGCTGCCCAAGGGAACTACTTTGAAGGGGATAACATTGATGTTTGCAAAAAATAAAAACTTTGGTAAATAAAAAATCAGTCATTACTTTTCTGCCACACCTCGTACTCTCAATATAGAGCTAGATTAGTGTCCACCCATATTCTCACATTTCCTGCCCATGTGCCTCCACTGCACTGCACTCCAGACAGACAGGGAGATGAACAGAGCTAGATTAGTGTCCACCCATATTCTCACATTTCCTGCCCATGTGCCTCCACTGCACTGCACTCCAGACAGACAGGGAGATGAACAAAATAAATATATTTTAATTAAAAAAAAGCATAGTTCAACAGTCAGAACCTGTCAGTCTTTCACTATGTGTGATAAAAATAAAAGTTTATTCAAAATTGCTGTGAATCACAAAACTCAGAAGTACCTTACCATATTATCTAGGCATTTAACAATCAGCAATGTTTTTTCCTTCCTAAAACAACATGGATACTCTGTTTTGCAGTGTGTGTGAAAACTTAAGTGGTGAATCAATAAGATGCCAGAAAACACATTTTTTCAAAACTTTGGCTTCCTGAAAAAAATTGTTGATTATAATAGTTTCAAGCCGAACACACATTAAATTTCAGATTGACTGTATCATGTATTCGTTTGGAGAAACATGAAGTTAGCTTATAGAATTTAAATCTCTTAATGATGCCTACACACTGCCTTTGTTTAAATAAAATGTCTTGCTGCAGACGTTTGTCTGTACTCAGCATCTGATGCTTGTTTCAGTATCTAACAACAGTTGCTCAGAAAATACCATGGAAAAAGTCCAAGTGTAAATGCAAAAAAATGAATCTCTAGTAACATACGGCATTTCATGGTTTTTGTATATTTGAAGTATGTTGTAAACCAGATGGACATAGTTTAGTGCACTGTTGTCACCAGGAAGATTCTCAACATTCAATGAAGTACTATTTTCCTCAGACCCATTTAGCAGATTTCTAAACCACTTGTCACTAATAACGTGTCTGATTTGTAGACCAACAAAAATATTCACTGCTTTCAAGACATTTTTCATCAGTTCAGGTTTTATATAAAGAGGCAAATATTGCTTTGTTAGGTAGAAAAGTGTTTTATGTACCACACCTTTTGGCCCAGGAACCAAATCCTTACAGGAGCAAACAGGTCTTTAAAGTAATGGGACACTTTAACACAGCTGTCTCAATTGCAAATGAAGCAAAATTATTTGCCACACCAAAGTTGCATTCCTTGTAGAAATGCCACTACGTTTAGATCACCACATATGTTCCAGTTGTAAATGTTATGTTATACTATATGGGTTTCCACAAGAATTTCATTTTAAGGTTTCTTTCATAATTTATGTGTATTGAATATCTAGTGGATGTTGGAATGTGGAGAATATATAACCAGTATGCCATTGTATAACGAGACACCTTTCAGGATTAACAGTGAGAAATCAATAAAAAGACAACCAAAAGAAGGAACAAGGCAATCACATGAGCATCTGACTCAGGAAATTTATTTCTGTGGATTCTGTGGCTGCTAGATGTTGGTACATGTGTGTGCAAAGCAAAGACTGGTGGGTCACTAATTTTAAAAGAGTTTACCAACAGTGATTAGAGGGAAAAGTTTAAGACGTCGAGAAGTACATTTGTAAAATTACACAAGTTGAGTGATGTGATGGCCGGAACATAACTGGCCACAGACATGCACAGCCTAACAAAGTACAGGCAGTTCACCACCAGCCCACCACATAGTCACCTCCACTTGCATACAGTATGTTGCCTGCAGTGTCAGCCCACTGACAGCTAACAGGGTGCGGCCAAAGATGGGTAGTGAATCGCCCACCACTGCCCCCATTCAACAGGTAGCCACCCGAGGCATACTAAAATGCTGCCCCCCGCCGCAACATTCACCCTCAGGGACTCTGCAAGTCTGTGTGGTGGGCAGGCAGCTCACATCAAGTCTCTGTCCAAGTCAGGAGCAGTAGCTGCGGCAGTGTGGTGGGCGAGCAGCGAACCACCCCCCTCCGCCCCATCAAGCCTCCGTCCTGCACACGAGTGCTTGCCACATATCCAGCTGCCCACTGAGAATCAGAATGAACTTCTGTATTCTTCTCCAGCTTCAGATATCACTGTTGTGTTTTAGTAGCACATGGGGGTTCCCTCAGTTTCAGAGTATGTAAAATCATTCAGCTGAAGAAGTAATTTCTGTCCATTCTCCTATTATGCGTGGGAATCTGTGTTAGTGTCCTACTTCAGTGGCACATTAGAAAAATACTGATGAGAAGGAAATTACTTTAGTAAAGGAAAAAAAAGCTTTAGTATTGTGGGCAGTGGTGGTGGGGACACATTAGCAATTCAGGAGATGCATATTAAATTAACCGTTTTGTTTTAGTTTCGTTTGGCATCTCACATTTTCACAAGTGGTTCCCTCTTGCTTCTGGTTTCTCACCTTTTATATATATTGACTTTTTCAGGGGTGTAATTTATATTTATATATTTATATAAATTGCTATATTTGTATTTGCAGTAGTATTTCTCCTATACACTTCTCGCTCACTCACTTTTCATCTTGCCGCTTGCTGTAATGGGAGGAAAGTATGTGTGTGTAAACTGAGAAATGGCATACTCAGTCATGTGTAAATACAGGTAATCGAGTAGGGCCACAAAATACAATCAATGTAATTGATAATAATCTACTATGAAAAAACAGCGGCCGACAAATGTTATCATTCATCTATCTTGCTACATTTTACATACTTCAGTGCCAAAAAGTATGTTAATTACATTTCAAGATACTACAGAGAAGCAGGAAATACATAGAGTAGAGGGCAAAGATCAGTGAACTCAAAAGTGTGGAGTCATTTCAGGTTCAAATACGGTAAAAAAAAATGAATGTCTTACAATGTATGTCAAAATGAGCCCACTCACTCGGTTCAAGAAAACAATCAAGAGCACCAGAAATGCAAAAACATCAGAGTAGTGGTGATTCCTCTCTCATTCACACTTGAGGGTAATCCAGAACTACTCTGTCTCTCTCTCCTCCTCTATTCCTTATGGAAGTTCAAAATGACAGTACAGAATCCGAGTCATCAAAAATATGCTCAAGTTTCTTTGTAGTGTTATTTATTTTGATAACAGCAATGGTAAACTCAGCTCATCTTCATTGTCTTTACTGACATCTAGCAGATAAAATCAAACAATACACCAACTTTTGTTGACATTTAATAATGGTGTCTGCCGTCTAACCCATTGATGTGTTATCTAGTCATTAAAATACTACTTTATTTAGTCGCTGCCTAGGGAGATAACTTGCATCATCCTGATTCATGTTTATTAACTTGAGAACAGAAATAATTCACTCTGTACTGGCATGTTAGATTTATGGATACAACGAAAGTTGGACTTGCTCTATTCAAATGTCAACACCTTTTAATGTAAACTTGCAGTACAACTTGGCAGATCTGACCACATCCCCTGCAAGCCAGTGAAAGATGGGGGTTTTGTTGTTGGTTTATTTTGAAAGAAAGAAAGAAACAAAGAAAGAAAGATTTCTATATTTTTTCTTTTTATTTTCCCTTGTGCTTCTGCAAAGGTATATAATATCGGTCTCTTTGTCTATGTGACCAACGATCAGGGGAAAAAATCTGAAACACAGTTTTTGTGCTTGCCAGCCATTCATCAATATTGACTAACTAAAACACCTTAAGATAATTTTTGTTCATTGTCAGTAATACTAACCTTTTCAGACTGCTTTCTGATTTTTCTTCATTTCTGATTGAACAGATATTAAGAATCCAAAATGGGTGAATCTATTGTACTGAAATATTTATCTGACAAAAAACGTATTATTTGTGTTGGGCTTCGTCTGAAATTAAAATACATTTCAGCAGAGGAATACCCCATTCATAACCCTCTGGGTTCAAGTGAAGACACCACAGATAGACTAGCTGATTATTAAAAAGGAAGAAAAAATAAAATCTCAGAAATTTCTGGAAAGCAAAGTTCAACAAAAAATATCAACTCTGAGGTTAGACTCTACAACAGAAATGACTGGGCATATAAAAAAAAAATCACACTAAACAAAAGAGCAAAACAAAAACAAACAAACTAGAACATCAATAAAGTTCAGTAAAACTGGATGAGGGAAAGGGATCTGCCAAATGGTTGTCTCACCCCAAATCAAACAATTAACATGGTGTATATTAAAGCAATTTTTTCCATTAACGGCTAATAAATTTCCAAAACTCCCGGGAAAGGGAAGTGAAAATCACAAATGATGTAAACAAATACATTTCATGCAAGAATGTATTCTAGTTGTTAAAGGTGCTACTCTTCAGAATAGTGCAGTGGTCAAGAAAGTTAAAACCAAACATTGTAAATGAAATTAATAACTAAAACTGAAACACAAATAAGAAAATTAGTAGTGTACTAGGGATGCTCTGATCAGGTTTTTAAGCTGATACCAATCACCAATTTAATATTACTTGATCTTCCGATTCCGATATTTTTTCCCCTTTATCCCTTTAAAAAACTTTTTGCCCTAAGCGCCTGCATAACCAGATGCATAGAATCATATTTCATATATTAAAGTGTATTTTTATAACTAAACTATAGACCACAGGTGTTAATGGTTCACTTTAAATTTACAAAATGAATTTATGTAGGCTTATTGCTCAGTGACCATAAAAATAACAAAAATAAATACAATGTACTTAAATATACATACTAATAAAATATGTACAAAATATTTATCCATATTGCATATGGAATAAAAGAAAATAAAATTCTTCTCATAATTATAAGCTGTCATATTGTTATGTTTTTTTTTCTGTAATGATCCATCTGAAACAAGGCTTATTAAAAAAAAAAGTAGTGTTCACCCTTTCTCTAAGATCAATATACAGCAGAGGCCAAAAGTTTGGACACACCTCCTCATTCAATGTGTTTTCTTTATTTTCATGACCATTTACATTGGTAGATTCTCACTGAAGGCATCAAAACTATGAATGAACACATGTGGAGTTATGTACTTAACAAAAAAAGGTGAAATAACTGAAAACATGTTTTATATTCTAGTTTCTTCAATATAGCCACCCTTTGCTCTGATTACTGCTTTGCACACTCTTGGCATTCTCTCGATGAGCTTCAACAGGTAGTTACCTGAAATGGTTTTAAATAAAAATAAAACCATGCCAAATTTGGAAACAGCAGAGAATAGAAACAGAGAAAACAAAACTCATGCATGCTAACACACTCCAAATAAAGCAAAACACATAGTTCTTCATGAGTGTGAAACCTTTTTCAAAGGATGATATAGTGATTGAAGGAGAGACATTAATGCAAGCAGTTGGAAGTTCTAACACAAGTTAAATTATAAAAAAAATTCCCCCAGGCATATACTGAGCACTAAATTTGGTTGTTCCAGTGAGATGCCAGAAGGACCTTAGCAGCTACAGGGCTTACTGAAATAAATTTTCTTGCTGATAAATGAATACAGCAAAAAAACTACAAATAAAATGAATGTGGAGAGCATGGAATTGTAACTTCTAAGGTGGCAATGGGGAGCACATAAATGTGGCAAAAGCGAAGGACCAGAACACATACAAAAAGAACCTGGAACTTTAAGAAAATGTAAATTACAAATTAAGTTAGGGTCTAAATCCATTACTTACTGTTTCATAAGGGTCATATAAATAATAGATGATATAATGGAGGACAAACAAATGGCAATCGTTTTGTAAAGAATGTAAAGGTTGCAGAATGAAAGAAAAGTACATGAATGTGAAAAAAGAAATGGGATGCCCATCAACATGACAGCACATGTTGTTGTCAAAAAAGAGGTCTACTTGCAACATTTCAGTGCAAAAACCCAAACATGCCTTGACTTTTTGGAAAGCCTACAGTGTGCAAGAAATAACAGAGCCTTGTTTGTTGTACCTAAACTTAGTTTAAAGTGAGCTAAAAAATATCCAAAAGGCAAACAGGCAAAACCAGGAGGAACTGAAAAGGGGGGAGAAAAAAAATGAGAAAAGGGCACACAGGCCAAAGTTCACATTGCTGTATATGTACTCGGTTCCAAGCAGGACAAGCATATCCAACTTGACAAGAAAAATCTGGTATATTTATTTGACATTTTTGTTTGTACTTTAGTTTGAAATCAGATTGTGTCTGGTTAATGTTAGAATGCGGAAACAAATGCCGCCAAGAACGTGGCGAAAAACTGAAACAAGACTTAACTGGGACTGGAGGTGAACTGTAGAACTACAACCCAAAGATGGTAAATTAGGAACACATCACCAAAGTGAATGCATTCTCCTTTGAATCTGCTGAAGAAAGAGCTAACCGAGGACCAAGCCTACCCTTACTCAATCCTATGTACAAACTTCACATTGTGAACAAATGTAGACTATGTGAAATATAAAAGGTTGTTATTAAAATGCTGATTGCAAAGTCAACCAGCAGATAACTTAAGGCATGCACATCTGCTGATATATATGATCTATGCCATTATTAAATGTTGGTCATTTCAATTGTTCATATTCATGTTTACATAACTAGTCAATTTATATTAAGCATGGTAGAATTCTATGCTGCTATAAAAAAAAAACATTAAAGCAAAGAATGACAATTTTCTTTCCAGTAGCACACACACATAATTTGGTTATAATCATTGTTAAGAACTTACATACAAACATAAGAAATCTGTCTTTGCATGACTTTCCTTAGACAGGATTACACAAGCAGCTTACCATTTATAGAACAGCCAACAACTGGACAACCATCCAATTTATGTGATTCTGACTTTAATTTAAGTTAGAAAGATAAACCCCATTCCATCTTTTTGAAGAATGAACTGCCTTAATTTACTACAGTGAAATACTATACAGATTACAAACTAAAGGAAGCGGGCCAAAATAAATTGTATGTTTGTATCTTGGTGGCATTTCCATTAGGGGTCCACCCAGATGGATTTGGTAATATTAGACCATCCAAGCTAAATGCATTTGTAAAATTTTCTTCCCATATCTTCATGTCTGGATCACTAGTGTGTTTCTGCAGTCTGTTGTCTGAAACCAGAAATTTGAACACTAAATCATCAAGATGACATTTAGGTCAGAGGTCACACATAATATGGCGGGTCAAACCAGGAAGACAGGCAGAGAATAGATAGTTGTACTCTGGGTCTGTGCAGAAATCTTACAGACATATGAAGTAAACGCATCTAATGTATATTTAACTGTTGAATGAACACTCGCCGAACAGATGATTTTTTCATCTTAGCAATTATTTTTAAGTCTGAAGCAGTGCTGCTATGCAGATGCATATATCCCATATATCAAATTTATTGAATAAAGATAACTTGCTTATCAAACAAATTGCCAGACTAAATGTGCTCTGCTTATCTCTTATTTTACTATGTGCAATTACTAATAATTAAAACTCCACTACGATTAAATAAAAACTAGCAGGCAAAATGTGCATTCAGGGCTATGGTAAAATACTTACAGTATATAACTTATATTTGTAAACACATAATAATTCATATAATTTTTCATTCTTCTAAATCTTTTAAACAAATACTTAATGATAAATATTCACAAACTGTATACACTATTAAGAAAAGACTTTAATTCTCACCGATGTAAAACGTGCTTGGAGCTGGTTCATTGTCATCCAACTTCAGGCCAAGAATGGAGCTGGTCTGCTGATCATGTCGTAGCCATAAAGCCACACCAAGTATAACACCTCCAGCCAGCTGTGAAAATAAAGTTGTAAACACTTGGATATCCAGGGATAACAACAGAAGCAAATTCAATATTTTGAATACAGCGATTGCACTCCTTAGAGTAGTTACTTTTTACTGACTTGCAGCACACTTAATAGTGGAATGTTTTACAATACTCAATCATTTTTTCACAAGAACACGTATTTAATTATGTGAAACAAAGTATCTCATGTACCTCATTCAGTAAATTTTGTGAAAAGTGCCATAGTGAAAATAAAAAAATCACAATGCAATGCCCAGGCCTTCATACTGCTAGGGGTCTAAAAGTCAATTTTCATCAATTACCTCATGTTGTTGTTGCCCCTTACAAAATCCAGATATCAATAAAAGAGCTTTAACTGCTCTTCAGTCATGTCTTTGAATAGGTATCATTTATGAGAGGTCTAGCAGCTTTTGAGTGTTTTATGTTTTACAATTGAATAGGAAAGCCTATACATGCAGTAATTCTTGTTGATTTCCATGACACCCTAGGCCCAGCTGGGACAGTCTGGAATGCAGATTAAGGCTTTGAAGCCTTATGACCTGTCAATGGAAGACATTTTTCTCCTGTGCACCAGCAACTTCAGACAGCTGCATGGCCTGTCATGAAAGCAGTGGGATTCCCTTTCTAGGGCTTGCTGTTAAAGAGCAGTAAAATGCTTCAGAATAAAAGGTCAAGAATCATATAGTAGAATAAAGGACTAAAGAGCATTTTAAGATTTTTTTGACATATGAAGGAACTTATAAATGAATTGAACTCCACTGTTAAAAGTAATTTTAAGCTATTGTAAAATTACTTTCTACTACATGACTGAAAATTATCCAATTGTGTGCAAATATATGCTTTTGTTTTCAAAATGGAATACACTTTAAACTAAGGAAAAAATTATTTGATTAAACTCTAGAATCCAGTAAAATCAAGTGTTCAAAAATTACACAGTTTTTTAAAAACTATTACAGACTATACTGTATATCAGTGAGATATACAATAATAATAATTGCCCAAACTATGCTTGGTTATTGGATAACATTAAAAAATGCCTGCCAGATAATTAATTTTTTTTAATAGATCTTCACAATGTGAATTTGATAGTTTTCCAGTTTTGAGCAAAAGAAAACATCATTTTCCTATACAACAGATTCATCTTAAAAAAGATGTCACATATCAAAGTCGCCGTGAAAAGGCGAGATGTAGCCCACTGTCTGAGTGTCATATGGAACCTTATTAGGGTACAGTGAGAAAAAAATGCACAGAGTAGGAAAAAAGCACGAAATGTTAACTTCAATCTCGAAATATCCAATTTAATCACGTAGTTTATTTTGTCATTAAAGTAGAACATAAACTTCATATTAAAATCATTTAATTTACTAGTTTCTCAAATCCCATCGTAACTAAAGTAGCACGTTAAATGCTTTGTTTTGTATTTGATCTTCAATGTGCTGTATATGTGTGAATCACTACGTGCTTCCGTTCTTTCTCTTTCTCCGACAGGACACAGAATCCATTACATATACATATATACACATATTTATATATACATACACATACAGTAATCCACATATATATATATATATACATATATACAGTACATATATATACATATCTACCTATATACACACATACACATACATATATATACATAATAATAATAATAATAATAATAATAATAATTTTTTATTTGAAGCGCCTTTCAAAAAACTCAAGGTCACTGTACAATCAGATAAAAATTAAACATTCAATAACTAAAAAATTTTAAATCCAAATAAAACAACACCAGTAACAATTACAGTGAATAAGCAATTTTGAACAGATGAGTTTTAAGATTAATCTGAAATTGGTGAAGGGTAGTCATGTTCCTAAGGTAAGCAGGTAATGAGTTCCATAAGGAGGGTGCCGATCTTCTAAATGCTTGGTATCCCATCGTGACAAGATGTACTGGTGGATTATTTAAGTTGATGGAAGAAGAGGATCTGAGCATGCGAGAGGGTTTAGTGACTTGTAGGAGCTATGAGATATATGTGGGGGCAAGATTATGAATAGCCTTATATGTAAGGACTAAAATTTTATAGTTGACCCTAAACTTTATTGGCAGCCAATGAAGCTGCTGAATAACAGGTGTAATGTGATCAGAATAGGGTGTTTTAGTAATTATACGAGCAGCCGAATTCTGAACAAGTTGAAGTTTATGTAGTAACTTTTGGGGCAGACCAAAGAGAAGTGAGTTGCAATAGTCCAGGCGGGAGGTGACCAAACTGTTGACTAAAATATATTACGCAGGTGGAAGTAAGCTGCTCGAGTAACAGAACTAATGTGAGACTGAAAAGACAACGTTCTATCCAGAATTACACCAAGGCTTTTTATATGATCTGTACAGGTAACAGATGTGTTGTCTATTAATGCTGAGATCTTTGATGCCTTCGCAATTGCAGATTTCGTGCCCATAGGAAGCACCTCGGTTTTATTAGAGTTCAACTGCAAGAAGTTAGAAGAAAACCAAGACTTGATCTCAGCAAGGCAATCAGTAAGTGAGGATGGTGGAAGCGATGCAGATGGTGAAGTTAAGATATATAACTGGGTATCATCTGCGTAACAATGAAAGTTTATCTTCCATTTACAAAAAATGACACCCAAATGAAGCAGATAAATGATAAACAGCAAGGGGCCAAGGACAGAACCTTGAGGAACCCCAGATACTACGGGAGTGGGAGTAGAGGTACATGTGTTCAGCTGAATGAATTGAGTTCTGTCTGTAAGATACGACTTAAACAAAGGTAACGGAATGTGAGAAATACCGCAGATAACCTTTTTAGTAACGTGGAATGACAGACAGTGTCGAATGCAGCACTGAGGTCAAGAAGAACAAGGATTGTGATTAGGCCTGAGTCTCCAGCCACTAAAAGATCATTAGTGATCTTAATTAGTGCCGTCTCGGTGCTGTGAAAACGTCGAAAGCCTGACTGGAATGGTTCGTATAAACTGTTAGCAGATAAATGCTGATGTAGTTGGGAAGCCACAGTTTTTTTCAAGAACCTTTGAAATAAAAGGAAGATTAGAAATTGGTCGAAGATTATTAAAGTCAGTAGGGTCAGCCCCAGGTTTTTTCAGTAAGGGGTGAATCACTGCAGTTTTCATAGACTGGTGAACAATTCCGGTGGAAAGTGATGAGTGAATAATTGAAACAACAAGAGAAGCTAGCGAGGGAAGGCAGGCTTTAACCAAAGCAGTGGGAATTGGATCCAAGTGACAGGTCGAAGGCTTAGAGGTATTGATGAGACCCATGATTTCTGAGGTGTAGGGAAGCTCAAACATGGAAAATGAATGAGTAGGAGGAGAAAAATCATCAGTGGTGGAGTCAGTAGCAGCAGAGCCTAAATTATAATGTGTTGCCTGGATTTTATCATTAAAGAATGTCATTAAGGTGTTACAGAATTCGTTAGAAAGGCAGTGCAAAGAAAGAGTCTGGAGGGCTTGTTAGCGATCTGAGCAAGGAAAAAAGTGTTCCAGAGTTCCCCTTGTTGAAAGAAATTAGGGCAGTAAAATAGGCAGCTTTAGCATGCCGTATGCTGTCCCTATAGTGATGCATATGGCTGAAATACATCTCTTTATGAACATTAAGACCTGTCTTCTTGTACAGCCGTTCTAACTGCCGACCTTTAGATTTAAAAATGCGCAAAGTTGGTGTAAACCATGGGGCAGTATGTGTAAATGAAACTGATCGGGTTTTGAGTGGGGCTACCAAATTCAAAATGTCAAGAAGTCCTTCATTATAAAATTTAACTAAATCTGACGGAGAAATAGTTTGTAATGATTCCACAAATGTATCAATACCTAATTTAAAATTGACCATGTTGATATTTTTAAGATTCCTAACAGTATTTACACGTTGAGGTTTGATGGTGTTGACAGTAAGAGTCATATTAAATGTAAGAAGAAAATGATCTGAAAAGGGAAATTCTTCCGCAGTACAATCATTCAGAGTGAGTCCAGTACAGCAAATCAAATCCAAAATATGTCCTTTGAAATGTGTCGGGGTTTCCATAAACTGCTGAAAGTCAAAGTTATCAAGGCAAGAAATAAAATCTCTGGTCGCCAAGGAGTGTTATCCAAATGAATGTTAAAATCACCCATTATTATTATGTTTGAAGATAACGAGGACAAATAAGCTGAAAAAGCAGAAAAGTCATTCAGAAACTCTTTGTTGAATTTAGGGGAACGGTAAATAGTTGCAACAATGGTGGGAACAGAGCCAGGTAGTTGACAGACAAGAGACTCAAATGAACCATAGGAAGAAACTGTCAGCGGCGTAACTCGCCTTGTCTCGCGGTAGAGTATCGCGAGACCTCCTCCACGACCAGAGTTGCGAGGTTGCGCCATGTAAACAAACCCAGGAGGTGTTGCTTCGTTGAGCAAAGTAAAGTCCTGGGGTTGCTGCCATACATACATGCACACAAATATATATATACACACACACTCACATAAACATATATATACATATACACATACACATATACATGCATATCTACATATATACATATACACATATATATACACATACATATATACATATGCTTTCCTATTGATTTGTGTACAAAGTCTTGTTCAGCGTCAGAGGGTTGTTCGTTTCCTACTGCATCAATAAGAAGCTCATCTTCCTCTTTATCTGAGACATCACACACTGCATGCACGGGTTTACGTTTCCCAGTCCTGCAAAATCAGTTCACGTGAGCCACTCAGAGTACATGCATCGAAGGTTCTCAGCTGTGCTTGTGCTATCTAGTGCCATCTTGCGATGTCCACGGTTTTGTTTAAGGTTAGCTCAGACCCGGCAATGCATCTTCTCATTAAACTTGTATCTCATGAATATAGTATTCATCGTAGGCATGACAAAAGCCAGCGGCAGCGTGTCTATGAACTTAATTTAAACTTAAGGTTTACACCGTGCTTTGTTTCCGCAGTAGCTGCACTTATGAATATGCTTGTATGCGTCACTCGCTTCAAATTCTTTTGCTGCCTTCTCAATTGTGTAATGCATTTTTTGTTCAGCGTTCTTTCGAGCTCTTCCTTGTTCTCTGCATACTGCGTTCACAGTCAGTTCACGTGAGCCGCTCTCTTGTGTGATCTTGCGAATATTTACCTTATATGGGCAGGCACTCAATTACATGGGAGGCGTGTTGATGCGGGACGCAACTCCGCCTCACACAGCGACCGAGCTGCAGGCTATGGCCATATATACAGTGGTGTGAAAAACTATTTGCCCCCTTCCTGATTTCTTATTCTTTTGCATGTTTGTCACACAAAATGTTTCTGATCATCAAACACATTTAACCATTAGTCAAATATAACACAAGTAAAAACAAAATGCAGTTTTTAAATGATGGTTTTTATTATTTAGGGCGAAAAAAAAATCCAAACCTACGTGGTCCTGTGTGAAAAAGTAATTGCCCCCTGAACCTAATAACTGGTTGGGCCACCCTTAGCAGCAATAACTGCAATCAAGTGTTTGCGATAACTTGCAATGAGTCTTTTACAGCGCTCTGGAGGAATTTTGGCCCACTCATCTTTGCAGAATTGTTGTAATTCAGCTTTATTTGAGGGTTTTCTAGCATGAACCGCCTTTTTAAGGTCATGCCATAGCATCTCAATTGGATTCAGGTCAGGACTTTGACTAGGCCACTCCAAAGTCTTCATTTTGTTTTTCTTCAGCCATTCAGAGGTGGATTTGCTGGTGTGTTTTGGGTCATTGTCCTGTTGCAGCACCCAAGATCGCTTCAGCTTGAGTTGACGAACAGATGGCCGGACATTCTCCTTCATGATTTTTTGGTAGACAGTAGAATTCAAGGTTCCATCTATCACAGCAAGCCTTCCAGGTCCTGAAGCAGCAAAACAACCCCAGACCATCACACTACCACCACCATATTTTACTGTTGGTATGATGTTCTTTTTCTGAAATGCTGTGTTCCTTTTACACCAGATGTAACGGACATGTGCCTTCCAAAAGTTCAACTTTTGTTTCATCAGTCCACAAGGTATTTTCCCAAAAGTCTTGGCAATCATTGAGATGTTTCTTAGCAAAATTGAGATGAGCCCTAGTGTTCTTTTTGCTTAACAGTGGTTTGCGTCTTGGAAATCTGCCATGCAGGCCGTTTTTGCCCAGTCTCTTTCTTATGGTGGAGTTGTGAACACTGACCTTAATTGAGGCAAGTGAGGCCTGCAGTTCTTTAGATGTTGTCCTGGGGTCTTTGTGACCTCTCGGATGAGTCGTCTCTGCGCTCTTGGGGTAATTTTGGTCGGCCGGCCACTCCTGGGAAGGTTCACCACTGTTCCATGTTTTTGCCATTTGTGGATAATGGCTCTCACTGTGGTTCGTTGGAGTCCCAAAGCTTTATAAATGGCTTTATAACCTTTACCAGACTAATAGATCTCAATTACTTCTGTTCTCATTTGTTCCTGAATTTCTTTGGATCTTGGCATGATGTCTAGCTTTTGAGGTGCTTTTGGTCTACTTCTCTGTGTCAGGCAGCTCCTATTTAAGTGATTTCTTGATTGAAACAGGTGTGGCAGTAATCAGGCCTGGGGGGCTACAGAAATTGAACTCAGGTGTGATACACCACAGTTAGGTTATTTTTTAACAAGGGGGCAATTATTTTTCACACAGGGCCATGTAGGTTTGGATTTTTTTTTTCTCCCTAAATAATAAAAACCATCATTTAAAAACTGCATTTTGTGTTTACTTGTGTCATATTTGACTAATAGTTAAATGTGTTTGATGATCAGAAACATTTTGTGTGACAAACATGCAAAAGAAAAAGAAATCAGGAAGGGGGCAAATAGTTTTTCACACCACTGTATATATGGTCGAAAGTAGGTTCCAGTTATGACCGTAACGCATAGAATTTCGAAATGAAACCTGCCGTTGTCATTTTATTGATTCCAAAACTTTAAGAACTAATTATTGGAACTCAAATTGGCTTGGTAAGCTCAGTGACCCATTCATGCAGAGGAACAAGTACAACGTTCTGGAATGGCCATCTCAGTCCCCAGACCTGAATATAATTGAAAATCTGTGATGTGAGTTAAAGAGAGCTGTCCATGCTCGGAAGCCATCAAACCTGAATGAACTAGAGATGTTTTGTAAAGAGGAATGGTCCAAAATACCTTCAACCACAATCCAGACTCTCATTGGAACCTACAGGAAGCGTTGAAGAGGCTGTAATTTCTGCAAAAGGCGGATCTACTAAATATTGATTTCATTTCTTTTTTGTGGTGCCCAAATTTATGCACCTGCCTGATTTTGTTTGAACAATTATTGCACACTTTCTGTAAATCCAATAAACTTCATTTCACTTCTCAAATATCACCGTGTTTGTCTCCTATATGATATATTTAACTGACATTTTTTATCGTAACAACCAACGATTTATACAGGAAAATAATGACTATTAACAAGGTTGCCCAAACTTTTGCATCCCACTGTAAGTACAAATTGATTGAGTGCGTTTATAGTTCTTGGGATGAAACTGTTTCTGAACCGCAAGGTCCGTACAGGAAAGGCTTTGAAATGTTTTGCCGTGGCTGAGGCATCGTGGGCTTGATGCTGTATACTGATAATTCTCTTTCCGATCAGCTGCTGCTGTGATTGCCCACTCAGATAGTGTCATATAAATACTCCAAGTGGTGCAGTGAGGGTAATATGAAAAAAGATGATCCGCTGTGGCAACCCTTAAAGGGAGCAGCTGAAAGAAGAAAAAGAAGAAGAAGACGGTGCAGTGAGAGTAACTACGCTAAAGCAGTTATGGTATTTGGAATACTATGGCTATTCCCTGGACCCTTATATTGTTAGAAGTTAATTACAATCAGATGCATTACACTAATAAACAATATGCAGTTAGTTTCAGTGTATTTATAAAGCTACGTCAGGAAAATAAAGAGTAACCACACAGGAACAGTAGTACTGCTTTGACGCTGGGTGCCGCCAGTCTGCAAAACCGAGCAGAGAACTTGCATCCAACAAGGTATGAGGTACCGTGGAAAAGTGCATGGCTTTATGCCAAGTGTAGGTTTTACACATCGCGATTTGAACGTGGAAAAGTTCTTAGGCAACATTTCTGTGTGTAAGTACCGTTCATACATGAGGCCCCTGGTCTTTGACTAGAGTCATCTTGTCTTGATGTTATTTCTACACAGCACAGGTTTCCTTCTGGAATACATTCCATTGTTTACCTAATTTGTGCAGCCCCTTCCTATTGGTAAACATTTTAACTTTAACATCAGCACTGACAAGAGCGGTAGGACCCATAGCCAAAACTATGGCAATCTTAAGACATCTCTTTCAGCATCATGCACTCTGCTCTTGGGCCGTACTTGTTGGAGCAGCATGGCCTGGACAAGTCGGCAGTTGTTTGAAACTTTTTTCACTTTTTGTTGATATTCCAGACATTGGGGTGGTTGATTTCCAGTTTTTTGGAAATCTTTTTAAATCTTCCCAGATATAAAGGTATCTATAACTTTTTTATCTGAAGGTCTCAGAGAGCTCTTTTGATCTAGGCATGGTGATAACACACACATTAACAACAAAGAGCAAACCAAACTAAATATCAGAGGTTTAATTAAGACAGGTCATCTCTAATGACGTTCCAATTATTTGCACCTGATACTAATTTTAGGTCTTTTGGAAGGTGATAAATATAAGGAGTATATAATTACTTTTTCCCCATGCAACATTTATACTTATGTTTATTTAAATTATACATGTTACAGCAAAATATAAATGTTGTACGGCATTACATTAAATCACCTTTATCTATTGATATTGTTTAAATCAAGACTGAATCTTGAAATGTTCACATATACAGCAATCCCTCTCTATATCGCGCTTCGACTTTTGCGGCTTCACTCTATCGTGGATTTGAAATGTAAGCTCATCTAAATATATATCACAGATTTTTTGCTGGTTCACGGCTTTCTGCGGACAATGGGTCTTTTAATTTATGGTACATGCTTCCTCAGTTTGTTTGCCCAGTTGATTTCATACAACGGACGCTATTGGCGGATGGCTTAGAAGCTACCCAATCAGAGAATGTATTACATATTAACTAAAACTCCTCAATGATATAAGATATGCTTCCCGCTCTGTGCTTGATTGTTTGCTTCTCTCTATCTCTCTCACTCTCTCTGCCTGACGGAGGGGGTGTGAGCAGAGGGGCTGTTTGCCTAGAGGATACGGAAGCTCCTCTACAAAATGCCGCTTTATCACGGTGCTTCTGCATACTTAAAAGCACGTATTGATTTTTTGATTGTTTGCTTTTCTTAGCAAGCGCTCTCTCTGACATTCTCTGCTCCTGAAGGCGCTCCTTTGAAGAGAAGATATGTTTGCATTCTTTTAACTGTGAGAAAGAACTGCCATCTCAGTCTTGTCATGGAGCACAGTTTAAACTTTTGACTAAAGGGTGTTATTTCATGTCTAGAGGGCTCTAATAATGTTAACAGTGTGGGAGAGTTTATATAGGCTTAAAATATATAAAAATAACCATACAAACATATGGTTTCTACTTCGCGGTTTTTCACCTATCACAGGGGGGGTCTGGAACGCAACCTCCGCGATCGAGGAGGGATTACTGTATTAAAAAATAAAGCATTTTACTGTGCATACTTACTTTTTCACATTCAATCTATAATACACAACACAAACTCAGAGTAAATAATTTAACATTTTTAGTAATTAACAACAACCTTTTCGTCTTTTGCAAGTTATTTTGTCTCCTTGAATATCACTATTTGTGATTCTGTACATTTTCTGAAGTTGCATTCATTTATTATACATGGTTGTTGTGTTTTACTCTTTACTGAATTAAGAGTGAAGTCTATGGTTAAAAATTAGCCTAGTTCCTAGGGCCAGGGCAAACAACTTTGATAAACGCGGAAAGCACACTTCTACAGAAAAATAGGACAAAAACAAAGGAATACTTAACCTCAGCAGCCATCACTTTTAAACAACACTGCTGCTTTAGATAAAGTGAAAATGAACTAATTAGTGAGAAAAAACTAAATAACACAGAAAAAAGAAAACTATATAGTATAGACTAGTCGCACAAATGTGAAAACCAACAGATTGTTACTTATCCTACTTTAGCTTTGAGGGCCCTACTAGTAAAATGCAATCAAAGGTTGGTAACAGTAGAGGCCCATTTAACTTAAAAGTACTTTGTTCTCATTCAAGTTGTTTGAAATCAAAGCTACCTGTCATCAGGATTATACAAACAGTGAATGTACATTTCAATTTAAAAAAGAAAACAGGAAGCTACTCAATCTTTAATCTGTAATATGTCACTGTTCACTAACTAAGAAGAGCAGGCTATGTCTTTACTCTGATACTTGTCCTAATTTTGAGTGGCTCATTTTGATAGTATTTAAAACACAAAATGCAATTTAAAAAGTAAAATGAACTGTTCCTAGTTGCATGCAGAAAAAATAAAAGTCACAGCAGACAACACATTTTTGATCCAGTGGTCCTTCCATGGTTGAAGGGTAATGATGTTAAAATGTTGTTTGTTGTTTTTTTACCTTTTAATTCTTAATCATAATCTTTTTTGGCTCTTAAGTAATGTAGGCTGATGAGGTCCTGGCTACATTCTCATGATCCCTAACCCACTTGTGTGAGTTTATTCTTTGAATAATATTTCCATGCTTAGCACCCAATTTTGTGTAGAATGTTCTACAGAATATTGCATTAAGATCCATTATTCAATTTAGTTACTAGATGCGTTAACTATTAAATTATTCAATTTTGTTACTAGATGTGTTAACTATCATATTTAACACTATTAAATTATTCAATTTGTTACTAGATGTGTTAACTATCATATTTAACAATTGAGCCAGATAGTGAAGTACACTGAACTATGAGAAAGACAAGTAAGCACTAGAAGAGTGACCGTTTATTTATTTGTGCAAAAACATTTGTCAAAGTTTTAAAGACTCAAATCACAATTCAATAATAATGTAAAGAGACCCACTCACTTAAAAAAGAAAATAAGACACCCCTGTGTGGTCTTTTCACAAAACAATGTGAAGGAATTATTAAAGAATTGCATTTTATTAAACAAGTAAATGCAAAGTAAACGTGAACATTTCACTGCAGATGACTAAAATAAACTGATTTGGATCATTACCTGAAAACATTCCTGATTTTAAAATGGTGCAGAACTTTTAATTGTTATCCAAATGTGAAAACTACTCATATAATATGTTAGGAAGGCACTGTAGCTCCATTTTCCTCAAGTTTGTTCTCTTTAATGGTAAACTTTACATTGTTAAAATAATTTTCTTTATTAATATCATACAGCGTGTCTTTATGAGACACAATTTACATGCAAATAGCTGAAAGTTTTCCAAATTTTACTGATAAAAAGCCAAGTTTATATGGCATGGTGTTATCACTAACAAGTGTTTCCAATGCTTCATCTTTCAGCAACTCCCCCTTATCTTATGACACTGAACCAAAAAAAAGGCAGTTTTTTCATGACTGTTATTCAAGGCAACTAACCAAAAACCTATTAACAGAATTGAAACAGCCTGCAAGAATCTCATTTAAATACCACTTGACATTTCTTACAAACTACCAATGAATAATCTCAAACCATATATTCATTAACCATCATGATGACGGTATGTTGGATCTGTTTGGCAATAAGAACAACTTCAAACACATTTTTCCTTTATGTTGTATTTTACATAATATGTATCTTTATCTCACTCTGTGCCAGGAACCTAACGGCCATTTGCCATGTCAGGAATGTGTATAATAAACCCAGAATCAAGTATCTTGGGAATCACACCTAATACATTTTTGTGGTCAAGACCTCATATGGAAATTATCAGATGTGTTTACAAATACTTAAAACCAAAAGGTGCGACTTGCAAAACATCATGTTACTACACAAAAGACATGATGAAGTCACATCACGTTAGTCAATACAGGAGATTCAGAAAATGTTGAACAAATAAATGTCTAATAGCAATCATTGTGTGGGCATTGCTTTTACAAGATTAGCTATTTAAAAGGAAAGAGGACAGACCACAAAACAATTTTTCAACTGAGCAAGGGGGACAATTGTGAAATCTGGTTACCACTCAATATGTCTGCATGCTTTCTGATTCACAGACTTTTTTCTTCCATCACCAAAGGAATTGGTGTTCTATGGTGGCAGTGAAGCAACAATTGAAAGCTATCCATTAATTAATTTAAGTAGCTTTCAACAAACTAAAAATGTACCAATACAAAACCATATGGTCAAATGTTTTTGACACATGACCATCTCACCAGAAGAATTTAAAATATGTCTGTGGGGATATGTGTCCATTCCATTGTGTCTGGTAATGATGTTGGATGAGAAGACCTGACTTGCAACTGACATTCCAGTTCATCCCAATGGGGTAAAATAGAGTTAAGGTCAGAACTCTGTCCAGTCCACTCAAGTTCTTCCCTTCCAAACTTGTCAAACCATATCTTTATGAACCTGGCTTTATGCCAGGTGGGCGGGGGGCACAGTTACACTAGAATAGAAAAAGGCCTTCCCCAAACTACTGTCATTAAGTTCGAAGAGTAAATTTGTCTAAAATATCTGTGTATGCTGTAGTATGCAGTCCGGAAGGTAGTGTTCTTCTGGCATCCACCAAGCCCAGATTCATCCATTAGAATGCAAGACAGAAGAAATGCGAGAACAATTTGCACTGGCAAAGGGTCCAACAGTGGCATGCTTTACTCCACTCCAACTGATACTTGGCACTGTACATAGTGAGTTTAGGTTTGTGTGCAGTTCCTCTTCCATGAAAATCCATTTCATGAATCTCCTGACAAACAGTTCTTGTGCCAATGTTGCTTCCAGAGGCACTTTGGACCTCTGTTATGAGCCACGCAAAAGAGCATAAGGTAATGTTATGCGTGGCCCGCTCCAGAACTCAGTGGCCCCACTCTGTTAGTTTACATGGTCTACCACTTAATGGCTGAGTGGTTGTTGCTCCTAGAGCTTTCACTTTATAATAACAGCACTTACAGGTGACAGATACAGAACAGCAGAAATTTTACATATTGTCACTGAGCTCTTCAGTATGACCCATTCCACTGCTAGTGTTTGTCAATAGAGACTGCCTGGCTATGTGCTTGATTTTATGCACCTGTTGAAAATGGGGGCTCATGAAACAACTGAACTCAATGGGGTGCCCATATACTTCTGGCCTGTTTTTTTGCCTTCTGTTGACAATTTGTTTTTAACGTTTTAATGCCTCCTTAAACATAATATTGTTTGTCTAAAATAAGCTTGTGTAAGTAAAGTAAACAGAGCTGAACAAACAAAATTTATAAGAGAATAAAGTGCTGCACACCAACTGAATATTCCATCTAGCCATTGCAAAAAGCATAAAATTCAGTTCTAACAAAAACTGTGCCTGTGCCAACAGTTAGGGTATAGCGGGTTGGAGAATGACTGCCTAGTTAATAACTCTTAAGTTTATTATTGTTTGGGTATTTCTAAAGTCGGGATTAAATTATTGTTTGGGTATTTCTAAAGTCAGGATTAAATAAAATATCCAACTCTAAACAGGATGAAAAGATTTTAAAGGATGCACTGAAACTGAATTTAAGCATCACACTATTAATGGTCGATGGCTGTTAACATTTGCAACAACTGTCAACCTAGTTCAAAATTAACAGGATTTTTATTTTACTTAAAATGTAAGATTGTGTAGTGAAACAATTGACAAAACTTCTATGAAGTAGGGATGTGTTTGTTTACATGACCCAATGGTTACCAATGGCACCTTGAAGCACTCATGCCAGAAAGGTGGCATAATGTGCCACTGTTGGCAGGAAAAACAAAATACACTTCTGTGTTGGAACAAACAAGAGAATATTAGAAATAAAATGTTTTTGTTGTTATAAAGGTGCAGAAAAAACAACCTGAGTTTTATAGCAGGTGATAATTTTGGTGCCTAGTTCCCTTTTATTTATTCATTAATTGTTATGGAAATGGCTCCCTTATGTGTCAGCCTGTGAGGACTATAAAATGTGAAGCAAGACTCTGAAATTGCATTTTATGTACCACCAAAACAATTAAGCACTCTGGAAAATTAAAACATTAGCACCATCCTTTCGATACTATAAATGGCTGTGGAGGAGCCAACTGATACCAGTGAGCTATAAATTGTGACACACAAGGATGGAAGGGTCCATTAAAAAATACAATGTTTCAGTGCACTGAAGTTTTATGCTTCTTCAGAATTCATTTTATAACCCAACTAAACCCCCATTTTTTCCCCTTGATCTCTAAAAGGCTAATGTGTTAAACAGAACCAGTATCCCAGTGCATGCAACTGAAATTGCTTCAAAACAAAACAAACATTCCCAGTTTCCAATGGCAGACCTTTGCCAGGATTTATGACTCACATCACACACAAAATTCCATCATGTAACAAACCTAAATTCACCTCTTAATCAAAACCAGACATATGCTTTCAGAGTTACACCCTGACTCATGGCTTCAGAAATAACTTTTGGAAAAAAACAAAAATGGGACTTCGTAGAGACAAACTGTGCTAGTTAACTTTTACAAAAATAAAAACTGTTTAAAAAAAAAAATCCCTCAATTTAGCCATTTAATTAGTAACCAAACAGCTTGGTATAATCAAGTCATGAAGAGCTATTTAACATGAAAACCTCTGCAAAACCATGTTATCAGTGAATAGTGTAAACATTCTCACAAGCAGCTATTAAGGCTGAGGCTCTGCCTGTCTGAAGAGAAGCGAAAAGAATCTCTGCCTTAAGTCATGGGAATTCCTTAGTGTGCCTTTGTTATCAATGTGCATGATGAACATGGCAGACATTGTACTGATACAACAACTCACATTACCTCTCTTTATTGTCATCGGAAAACAATGTCTGGAGGAGGAGATCTATGACAACAGAAGATTGTGAATGACATCACCTCCCTTGAAGGGAAAAAAAAAAAACTTTCCAGAGATGAGCCTGTAATAAGTCACACCTCCAGTCCGACAAGCCTTTACGCCTTCATTGTGTGAAGCAACACTTCTATAAGAAATATTTGGCTACAAAAACCTGTTTTAAAAATACATTACCAACCCTTGAAAATGGAGAGGAACTAAAGTCAACAAGATCAGCATGACAACAATTATCCCAACAAGCAGCAATACATTTTACTTAGCCAATAAAAGGTGTCATTTTGCTTAACTTCTCACTACATCCATAATTGCTAACACGGTACAACACCCTACTACTACACACATAACAAGAACTAAATAAATAGTCTCCTTGCATTTCACAAGGATTCAATGTTTTTCTTATACGCAGTAATTTGGCTGCACTTTTGCTTGACAAAAACAAACTTGTTTTGCATTTTGTATGTTTTCCTGGCCGTTTCTAATGCACATTCAATCCTCTCTAACAGTTTGGTGCACCACACTCGATGGGGCTTCTAGTGCAACAAACCAGTTCATTAATGTTTTCGATTATTAAATTCAAATGTACACATTGTTAACGGATTAATGATTCTTTGCAGCAGGTACAGAGCTACTGCTTCACTGTTGAGGAGCCCACCCAAGGGGTTTGTTTTCACGCCCTCCCTAAACTCGGCAGGACTTTCCTCGGTACTCCCGATTCTTTTCCCAATCCAAGAAAAAGGAGGTGGCTTGATGAGCAAGTGGAAATGGGAAGGGCCCGGAGTCGCCATTCTGTCTTTTTTTAAAAAGCTCTCACCACTCCTCGCCTGATTTATGCCTGTTGCTGCTTCATAATTCAAGACAATAAAAAATTATGTTTTACTGCAGGATTCTCAAAGGTTGGGCACAAAATACGTACTCCTATTGTTACTGTGTAATCCTTCCCTATTTGTTTATACGTTCGTGTACGTTTTTTTTTTTTTAATAATTTGCTCATTTTCTAATAGCTGTATCTAAATGTACAGGACTGCTGAGTACAGTGTGTTTTATTATCCATCTTTCTGTGCCCCGTTTTTAATACGCCCTAAAAGGGTAATCGATCTTATCTTTAATATTCTGCTGTGAATCTGCGGTACACCAGTCCTTAACAATGCCAACGAGAAATGATTCATCTTGCTTTTGTTTTTCTTCCTTTTCACGGACCTTATCATCACTGTTTCTAGTGGATGTGCTTCACCCCGAGTTGTAATTTTTTCTCGCAGCTTTTCTTTGGAAAACACCAAGCGCTCAACTCACGTGCAGTGTGGCGTAATATAAAAAAAAACACACAGGAGATTCCTTCAGCCCAGACCAACCCCCCGATATTCTTATCTCAATGCCGCGGGCGGTCTCTTACTTCACTTGACTTCGGCGGCTATCCGCACTAGCGGCTCTAGCTAACCAGCGCTGCCCAATCGCTGCCCAGTTTCTAAGGAGGGAAAACAGAGGATCGACAAGCTGGCGCGCGGTGTGTAGCACTGCGACTTCGCGTAATTTCACTACGCGGATGGGACCGTTACAGCCACCCACCATCAAAATCAGCATCAGGACTACATTCGTAATATTAAAAAAATAACTAAATTAAGTGTTTTATTTTTATCAGTCAACCACTCCACTCCTTTAATTACGGCTCTGCAGAAACACGCCACGGTAATCCCCAGCTTCGCTAAAGAGCGCTAGCCTGTATTAATAAGCGACAGACCCAGTTTAAATGAAGCCACTCCGAAGAAGCAGCGCCCCAAGCTCTAAAAACCCCACGGGGCGCGCCCCGTCAGCTATGGCAGCTCCCTCCTTCATCCCTCGACACCACTCAGACGGGGGAGTGTCCACCGAGAGAAGCACACAGAGCCCCTGGAAAACAACACCCGCGTGTAAGTCCAACCTGCGCGACAATAGAAACTCACCCAAAAGATAAAGTTGAAGAAAAACAGCAGGAATTTGATACACTTGGTACAGCCTTCCACTACCATGGTTGATTCGGTTTATTTTCAAGGTGTGAATCCGCTATCCAATATAAAAAAACGTTAGGAAAAAAGAGTAAACAACAGGCTGTAAAGTGAAGAAAAACGTCAGCACCACAGAGATGCTTTCAGCTGGGAGACTAAACGCAACTGCGGACTAGGAGTGCTGCGAGTAGCGGTGTACAGTGCGCGCGTCCGCACAGTAACGAGAACGCGCAAGACGTTACGTCCCTCCCACTTCACCTCCCCCTTTTTTATTCCAGCGTGGCCGAATATCGTCTCTCCCCTAAACCCCGTAACTGCCCACTGGCACAGTCGCGGGCATGACAACGCGAGACAGCCACGAGAGCAGAGGAGCGCGCTGTTGTTTTGGTTTTGTAGAGAAAGCGAGCGCAGAGGTTGCTTGCGCAGTGTGAATATAAGCAAGAAAAGAAGACATCGAGTTCAGCTGTGCATCGCAATGTAGACTGGTAGTAACTTGAGCCTCTAGTTACGATTCATCTAAAAAATAAAGAGAAGCAGACAGGCGAATGGGTTACAAAAGAAACTTGCAAACTCAGTTTTGTGGAACATGGAACAGTATGCTTTTGCAGGATATCCTAGCGTCTGGGTGGATCTCCACCAATTGGTTGGGCTGGTTGAACTATTGCTCAAAGTTGCTTCTGTGAGTGGAAACCTGACAACCCAAAGGAAACCTACACAGACAAGGGGAGAACATGCAAACTGCACAGTGCAAGAAACAAAGAGGCAAAACTATCCTTCTTGTTGAAAGTACAAATGCGAACTTAATGGAGTCATGGGCCAAGTTCAAATGGTGTGTCTCTTCATTCAACACAGCATGCAACAGTACTAGTGCAGACAACTTTACTACTGGGTTGTGGGCTTTAACATGAGGCAAAGTGCTGTCTTCAGCCTTCTCTTCTTAATATCCTATAGGACTGAGGACTTGGCTCTTTCAAACACATGCCGCAGGGCCTTGCGGTCAGCCACAATGCAGCTAGTTGATATGCCCTCCACTGTGGGTCTGTAAAAGTTTATGAAGATTGAGGAGCATACAGTTCTCAAAATGTGAAGTTGCTTTAGAGCAAGATACAGTGCGTCCGGAAAGTATTTTCCCACATCTTGTTATGTTACAGCCTTATTCCAAAATGGATTAAATTCATTTTTTTCCTCAGAATTCTACACACAACACCCCATAATGACAACGTGAAAAAAGTTTACTTGAGATTTTTGCAAATTTATTAAAAATAAAAAAACTGAGAAATCACATGTACATAAGTATTCACAGCCTTTGCTCAATACTTTGTCGATGGACTTTTGGCAGCAATTACAGCCTCAAGTCTTTTTGAATATGATGCCACAAGCTTGGCAACCCTATCCTTGGCCAGTTTCGCCCATTCCTCTTTGCAGCACCTCTCAAACTCCATCAGGTTGGATGGGAAGCGTCGGTGCACAGCCATTTTAAGATCCCTCCAGAGATGTTCAATCGGAATCAAATCTGGGCTCTGGCTGGGCCACTCAAGGACATTCACAGAGTTGTCCTGAAGCCACTCCTTTGATATCTTGGCTGTATTCTTAGGGTCGTCGTCCTGCTGAAAGATGAACCGTCGCCCCAGTCTGAGGTCAAGAGCACTCTGGAGCAGGTTTTCATCCAGGATGTCTCTGTACATTGCTGCAGTCATCTTTCCCTTTATCCTGACTAGTCTCCCAGTTCCTGCCACTGAAAAACATCCCCACAGCATGATGCTGCCACCACCATGCTTCAGTGTAGGGATGGTATTGGCCTGGTGATGAGCGGTGCCTGGTTTCCTCCAAACATGACGCCTGGCATTCACACCGAAGAGTTCAATCTTTGTCTCATCAGACCAGAGAATTTTGTTTCTCATGGTCTGAGAGTCCTTCAGGTGCCTTTTGGCAAACTCCAGGCGGGCTGCCATGTGCCTTTTACTAAGGAGTGACTTCCGTCTGGCCACTCTACCATACAGGCCTGATTGGTGGATTGCTGCAGAGATGGTTGTCCTTCTGGAAGGTTCTCCTCTTTCCACAGAGGACCTCTGGAGCTCTGACACAGTGACCATCGGGTTCTTGGTGACCTCCCTGGCTAAGGTCCTTCTCCCCTGATCGCTCAGTTTAGATAACCTGCTAGCTCTAGGAAGAGTCCTGGTGGTTTCAAACTTCTTCCACTTACGGATGATGGAGGGCACTGTGCTCATTAGGACCTTCAAAGCAGCAGAAATTTTTCTGTAACCTTCCCCAGATTTGTGCCTCGAGACAATCCTGTCTCGGAGGTCTACAGACAATTCCTTTGACTTCATGCTTGGTTTGTGCTCTGACATGAACTGTCAACTGTGGGACCTTATAGCGACAGGTGTGTGCCTTTCCAAATTGTGTCCAGTCAACTGAATTTACCACAGGTGGACTCCAAATAAGCTGCAGAAACATCTCAAGGATGATCAGGGGAAAAAGGATGCACCTGAGCTCAATTCTGAGCTTCATGGCAATGGCTGTGAATACTTATGTACATGTGCTTTCTCAATTTTTTTATTTTTAATAAATTTGCAAAAATCTCAAGTATACTTTTTTCACGTTGTCATTATGGGGTGTTGTGTGTAGAATTCTGAGGAAAAAAATGAATTTAATCCATTTTGGAATAAGGCTGTAGCATAACAAAATGTGGAAAAAGTGATGCGCTGTGAGTATTTTCCGGATGCACTGTAGTTAGTAAGAGATCCTCAGTGATGTTAGTCCCTAAGAATCTTAACACTAGTGACGCAACACTTGTGAGATTTCTGAGACCGCAACAACCCCCAAGCTGTGCTGTACGCCAAAACTCTGTTAACGTAGGCAGAGATTGATTGTCTGCCGCTGGTGTTACTGCAAGCTTACCGGCTCACTGCATAACGCGTCTGTAGTCCAATGGTTGATGCGGGGGACATTTAAAACTGGCAACTAACCTGGCCTTAGGCTCAGTTTCTATTTTTTCTGTTGTGCCAGAAGGTTATCTGTTCTTTGGATCTGAGAAGGGAGACAATGCAGGACAACGTCATTGTCACTGCTTGTATGTTGCGTGTGCTTAAGTGACAGCTCCAGTCTAAATAAATGCTTTGAGAATGTTTCAATGTTTCACCAAAGCTGATTTTTTCTGAAACCTGGACTCACCACCTTCTTTCTTGTGCAAGTCTGTGACCCACACATTACACACTATTGGTCAGTGTCACTAGGATGAGAGAGCATGGGATGTCTACCCAAAGGCTGTTTCATACCCTGCACTCAAAGGTATGAAATACCGTATGCCCCCCACTTAACTTAGGAAAATAACTGGATAAATGTAACTCAAGGAATAACAGTAGTAGTTGATAAAAGGGTCATGCTTGTATTCTGCCTATCTATCCATTCATTTTTAGATGGTTCAAGGTTTGAAAACTGGTAAAGGAGTATGTAAAGAGTTTACATTTACCGAGAATCAACTGTTACTGCAATTATCTTTTTAATTTGAAAAATCTTGCACATCTCCATGCTTCTCAGAACATTTTATTCCTATATAGTGTAACTATACCTCATTTTTTTTCTTGCCCATGTGTCCTCATATTCCATCATACAATTTTAAAATGAGCATGTTACATTCCATGAAAACATGACTTGTGCACTCAGTTTTTCAAAATATTCCTGAAAAGAGGGAAACATTCTAAAAGTTTATATGCAAAGCTGTAGGGCCTGTTCAGGAGAGACATTGATGAAGTTTTTGTGTAAATAGAATTTTTTGGATTCAGGAGTATCTTTGTCAGCAATATCTGACCTACATTTAACTTTAGAGTAAACATACCCATTGAAACCCCAGAAGCTTAAACCTTTCAGTCACTGTGTACACACAATCTTCTATTGGTCTGCATCTATTGAAGTTCACATACAATGCTTGACATTGTTTAACTAACCTTATCTTCTGTTTTATAGGTTCACATTTGACAGTATCCATTGTCAGAGAGTGGTGTGTTTTTTAGAACCAGACAAACAGTAGATAGATAGATAGATAGATAGATAGATAGATAGATAGATAGATAGATAGATAGATAGATAGATAGATAGAACTTTATTTGCCCACAGAGGGATATCTGGCTTTTTACAGAAGCTCTTTAAATAAATATGTGTGATTTTTGAGACCTTGACAACCCCCAACTGCGCTTTGTGCCAAAACTCTGTTAACGCAGACAGAGATTAGTTGTCCGCCCTAGGTGCAACTGCAAGCTTGCAGGCTCACCATATAACGTGTCTGTCACCTGGTGGTTGATGCAGGTGGGGGAGGGGGCATTTAAAATTGGCCACTGACCTGGCCTTAGGCTCACTTCCTGTTTCTTCTCTATTGCAGGAAGACTATCTGTTCTTTGGATTTGGGAAGGGAGTAAATGCAGGATGGTGTCATTGTCACTGCTTGCATGTTGCGTGTGTTTCAGTGACAGCTCCCGTTTGAATAAATGCTTTGAGGATGTTCCTGTCCTCACAAAAATAAAGCTCTTTTTTGTTCAGAAACCTGGATTCACCTCCTTCCATCTTGTGCATAGCTGTGACCTACACATCACAATAAATACATGAATATAGGTCTGACTTGGCTGTCCCAATCCCAGTGAGGCATTATGCAGATGTATTGCTGTTGATATAAAGGAGCCCCAGTAGCGTTTCTTGAGATACTTCTACTGAATAATTAGATGGTTGAAAGACCTCAGTGCAACCAATGCAAATCCCTGGTGGTGGTGCATCGGTGTGATATGTTTTTTTCAGAACTTGTGTTGAATTGGGTTGATATGATTAGATTAGATTAGATTAGATTAGATAGAACTTTATTTGTACCCAGGGGGAAATCTGGTTGAATGTTTGAAGGCCAAATCTTGTCTAAACATTACTGCTAACTAAGAACATCTCTTCAATTCAGTGGTGTATCCATCTATAAATGTGCTTCCAGCAGGAAGTTCCAGGTCATAAGGTTAGGAGGATGGTTCCATTACAGTTAATTCAGGCTAATGCCTATTCTCAGATCTCAAGATACAATAGTTAAATTTTGGATCATGAATCATAAAGAACTGTTCAGTGCTGACATTTATTGTTCTGTCCATCTATCCATCCTTTCATCCATCCATCTTTCAATCCATCTGCCCATCCACCCATTCTTTTAATCCATCCATCCTTCTTTCAATCCTTTCCTTCCATCCATCCATCCATCTTCTTTTCTGTTTATCACATTAAGAGTAGTAAAGAGTCAATGACTACCCACCAGCAGCTAAGTTCCATCATCTGTAAGAACATACTGGAGTTCACTCCGTTCTAATGGCAAATCAGTCATCAGCTCACTAAAAGGCAGTTGTGAGTGATTGTTACTTTATTTTTGGGGTGTACATTGCATGTACAGTATATAGTTTGGTAGTCCTACATGAAAGGCCAAACACAGCTTTAAAAAGTAAAGGTAAGACATATCTGGATCAGAAGAAGCCTCAAAACATTAACAATAACTCAAGTCTATTCCACTGTTTTTTTATAATTCAGAAAGCAAATTACAAGGTTTAGTTCAAAGCAGTAATTAATTCCTGACTGATAAAGCAGTTGCAATGAAATCCTGTCGGTATTGTGGCTAGGAGGGCTAGGCCTTTTCAAGATATGTTTCAATTAACATAAATTGTACAGATGCTGAAATACAGTTAATTCAATGCAATTTCACTTGGCTGCCTAATTCTACTGTCAAGTACTATAATAAAGTGGCAAGTGATGTATGGTGTTTGGAATGTAAAAAAAAAAAATAAATTACACATTTCTAAGAAAAACAAAGATAGTATTACAGTTCTCCTCAAAATAAAAGTTATTCAGTTTGTTTACTAGTTCACACATGAAACATGAAAACACCATCTTGGTTTTGCAGACATGCTTAACAGCATGGTGTAATAGTCAGCTCCTAGGTGACATCTTTTTAAGGAATAGTTGTGGAAGTTTTTTGTTTAATGGTTTGCAAGAAGTACTTTGTCATACCTGCATGAGATAATGTTTTCCAAAGTTAAATAATGAATGATTGATGATTACAAATTGCCCCCAGTGTGTGTTTGTCTGTGTGTGTGAGTGAGCCCATTGATGGACTGGTGCACTATCTAGGGCTTTGATGAGCAGTCCATGGTGCAGGGCAACTTTTTAAATAAATAATCATAATTAATTTCCATGGTTAATAAAGGTGCAGGCTGATTGTGCCACACACATGTGCATAGCAGGGCACCTCAATGAGGCCACGGGGGAGATTGCCCCTCGCGCCTGCACCCAATTAGGCATCAGGGATAAAAGGAGCCTGCATGGGACAGAAAGGGAAAACAAAGAGAGGCAATGAGGTTAAAGGAAAGGATGGAGAAAAGGGCAAGAGTGTGATGGAGCAGGTGCAAGATGAAAGGAAGCAGGCAGACATGAACAGAGTCCTGGGAGAGGAGTGTATGGCCAGAGCTCGAGGGGGCTAAGGGTTGCTCCAGCTTAACATGGGAGCAGGAGCAACATTACTCCAAAGGGACTCCCCCGCAAGAGATGTCGGTTTTAAGGGGAAGCACTGGGGACTGTGATTTTTAAAGTGAAGAATCCTGCCATGTTTTAATTTCATTTGTACAGATTATTTATTGTTATAAATAATCATTGTCATTATTTATGTTTTAACCTCCACGAATGTACTTGTTTTTATGGATTATTTATTTGTAAAAGATGGAGCACTGCACTTTAATTTGGATATTGATTTGTTTTTGGATTGTTTTAAACAAAAGCACTGTGGAACCTTTTTGCACCTACCACTTGCTGCTATGCATGTGTCCTCGTCTGCCTGGCTCATCTCGGTTATGGTACAGACAGTGGCGGGTTCAAGAGGCCCCCATAAGCACTTGGTAGCATGGAGCTGACCTGCAACCTCAAAAAGGCTGGGTTCAAAATAATCGTTGTCATTATTTATGTTTTAACCTACATGAATGTACTTGTTTTTATGTATTATTTATTTGTAATAGATGGAGCACTGCACTTTAATTTGGATGCTAATTTGTTTTTCGATTGTTTTAAACAAAAGCACTTTGGAACCTTTTTGCACTTACCACTTGCTGCTATGTATGTGTCATCATCTGCCTGGCTTATCTCGGTTAAGGTACAGACAGTGGCGGGTTCAAGAGGCCCCCGTAAGCACTCGGTAGCATGGAGCCGACCTGCAACCTCACAAGGGCTGGGTTCTGTCTTACATCTCACACATGTACTATGTCATTCATACTACTGTTGTTCTTATGCTGAATATTTCTATTGGTGACATTTGCTATAAAATAATAAACCAGTAAGCTGATGGAGATGCAGCCCAACATTCTCCACTTCTTCTCCTTCTCTAGGAGCTACTTCCTATATTGACCAATGGAGAATGTGGTCTGTATGGAACTGTCATTTCTCCCTCCTTGTTCAATAGTTCCATATCAGTTGTAATTTTTTTAGCTCTAATATATAATATGAGTGATGTAATGTGGATGGCAAGCAGCATAGGTGAGTATCTGCAGTTCAAATTCCATGTCTGCTAATTGTCAGTGTGGACTTCCCATGTTCTCCTTATGCTTGAGTGGCTTCTTCTCATGCTGGATATTCAGATTTTCCTCCCTCATCCCCCAAATGTATGACTTGGATTAGGCAGGTTTGAAAATGTTATGATTAAGATGTCATGTCAGGAAGTGATGGTATAGACAAGGTGGGAGAGGAAAAACAGGCAGAGAAACACCAGGCAAATGACCTCATGGATGAGTCACCAATGAGCCATACTACTGGAAGGGTGGGAAGTGTGCCATCTCCTTTTTTCAGTATTGTTTGCATTGGTTGTGATTATAAAGCAGGCATACATGTTAGTCTGTGTAGCTATTACATGTCCATTATGCCCTCCCAACATACTGCTCAACTGTAGCTGTGAGTCTGATAAAGAAGGGCCATCTCAGCAAAGGGCTCACCCCTGACACAAGCTGGAAACACCATCCTATGTGATACTTTCTTACATGCTAATAGCTGTGTCAGTTTCTGCACAGCAAAAATATTTTCCAGACTTTTTTAAAGCACATGGCAATGACACATTTGTTCTTGGCTTACATCATTCAGAAAGGATTCAATGCCTAGGGTGTTTGTTAAAGTGTAAACATCACTTAAAAGCTTAGAGTTTGTGTGGAGGAGTATACTTGATAGATGTTTTGTGGGCAAACAGAGGATGCTTGTTTGCTTATAAAATTATGACAAAGACCGAAAATGCTGGTATTTCAGAAATCTAGAAAATTCTGTGTCCTGTATTCTTGTGGTAACAGCACAACATCTACTAAATTGATGCTTAATGTAGTGATGCCGTGTAGCCTCTTCTCTTTTAAATTTCTTATGTGTAAGCCTTTTTGTCTGCAAGGTCAATCAATCAATCCTCCATCTGTCTATTTTCTTCTCTTGGTTTTTCCATTGCAGGTTTACAGGGAAGCTGGGGTCTACACTAGCAGGACTGACAGTAAGAGGATCTGGAAAATGGATGGATGGATAGATGACTTCCTGTGCGGTCCTGCAAAAACCTGAGGCTTATCTTGGTAGCAGCAGGAACAAGGAAGAAGCCAGAAACGTCAGTCATTTGGATGGCACATTCAAGTAAAAGCCTACATATGCTCACAGAATTTGACACTTTAGACTGAAAAATAGACTTGGCTAAGTATCTGTGTACAATGCCAGAAAGTTCAAAACACAAAAAATACGCAGAAGACTCAGTTCCTGGCATGGCTCAAGTAACACAGTCCAGCTAAGGCCAGAAAAGCTGTCATGTAGGCTGATCACCCACTAGGTGAAGGGTGAGGTGCAATGCCAGTCAGGTCTGCCACATAAGCGTGGTAGACTCTGGCAATTGTAACATAACTCATGGTATATGGAACATAACTTCTTTTGTGGGAAAGGAACAGGGACTCGTGTGGGAGGGGGAGAAGTCAGAAATGTCTGCTGTACCATGGGAAAGGCCTTGGGAGGGTGTGAGGATTCTCGCAAGTCCCCAGCTAGACGTTGGCTTGTTCAGTGGATAACAGAACCACCTCAAAGTGACTTTGAGTTGCAGAGTGAAAAACTGACTATTTTCTGTGTATGTTGCAAGCAATTATTCAGAGCGTTCATCCTTTATATAGAAATGAGATTCAGTGCTGTAAAGGATACCACCTACTGACACTCTAGTCCTACTTGAAGACTTCAGTCAAATGGGGAATGACAGAGATACCTGAAGGTACATAATTGGGTGGGATGGCCTGTTTGATCTGAATCCAACTAGTGAATTGTTACTGAATTACTGTGCTTGTGATAGATAGCCAATAGTGAACACAATGTCACTTATAAATGAACTTGGTACCAAATTATTGATCTCAAAAGGTCAGTGATCAATTTTGTATTCACAGTATGCCATCTGACAGGAGTCCATATGCTCTCACTCAGGTAAAAACAGGCACTGAGTTGTCAACAGATCACCACGTCTGGTTCAGATGGATGCTGGGAAGACATAGAAGACTCAAATGGCAGTAAGGGTATTCTGGGAATGATGGATGCTGCGGAGGCATGGAAGACCCAAATGATATTAACAGTGTTCTGGCAATGACTAGCAGATGCCTGTGCTCAGAATGTATTGGTAGCACTTTAACTTAGGTAATGCAGGATGGAAGGACAGGTATTCTCTACCTGCCGGGCATTGCTACCTGTTGCACCTCTGACACTGAGTCAGCTGCAGATAGCTGGGAGCCACCCTTCACAGATGTTTTGCCCCTTTAAACCCATAACATCTCCAGGTAGTGGGGCAGCCATAAGGTTGTCCCCATATTGCTCCCTGCAGCTAATTGTAAGATCCTTTTTATCCTACTTTGCATCTTTCCTTCTGAGCTATAGCCAGAGGTTCCCTTGCTATGCCTTCTCAGCGCTCTGCTTTAGTGTCTTCTTCTGTCTTGACGCAGTAATTCCTTAGGCTCTTCAGAAATTGTTGGGTGGATTTTCCAACAAAGCCTCTGCAGCCAACATCTATCAGGTAGGTAGGTGCCTTCCATCCTCCTTCTGTGCATGCCATAGACAGCTCACTGTACTACTTCTTCCTCTCAAAGGCCGTCTTCATACCTTCCTCCAACTGGATGGTGATCTCAACCATGACCACTGGACTGGTAGAGGTGGACCACAGCACAATATCTGGTCATAGGAAAGTTGTAGTGATCTCACAAGGTAATTTCAGTTGTTGGTCCAGGTCCACTCTCATGTTTCACTCACACCCAGGTGTCAGAACAAACCACTCCTTGTGGTTAATGTTTCGTGGGTTGGCTCTTTACCTAATGAAGTTTATGCCTTATTGTTGACAAAACATGCAATCCATTACTTAATGTAACAAACCTTAACCCTTATATACATACTGTAGGACTTTCAACAAACATTATTACTTACCTTGGGTCTTTAGAGACCTGTAATGTATATACAGGGTGTCCCAAAAGTCACTATACACTTCCTTTTTCTATTGAGCCATCAGCATATGACAACTTAGGCTTTGCAGTTTTTGTAAGCATATCATTCCCTTAACCATGGCACCCCTCCCCACTTTGCCAGGTTAGTCAGAGATTTCCTGAACATCAAATTTCCTGACCGATTGATCAGCCGAAGGGGTCCCTTCAAATGGGCTTTGCGCTCCCCTGAACTTACACCTTGTGACTTTTTTTTGTGGGACTATATCAAAAGCAAGGTGTATGCCACTAAGCTCTGTAACCTGTCACAGATTGAGGAAAGAATCCACACCGCCTGCAACGAGGTCAGGGAAGAGATGCTGCAAAACGTCAGAGAGGTTTGTGTCCGAAGGTGGCTGAAAGTTGTCGAAAATGGAGGCGCTCATGTGGAGGTATACAAATAGTCTTCAAGGCGTTGGAACGTGATGGCAAGTCTAGCAAGTAAAACTGCCAAGACTCCTTTTTGATTCTAGAAATATTAATAAACTCAGTTTCTTGAGTAATTTTTAGGAATTTATTAAAAGTGTATAGTGACTTTTGGGACACCCTGTATATTTGAATCAATCCACAAATAACCAAAACTACCCACACTTTTATTAAAAGATCTTCCCTGAACATTTCACTTTTTATAAACTAATTTTAATATTTATTTACCTTTTCATTTAGAGGACACTGGAGTCGGACAAAGCAGTTTGACAAAAAATTGCAGTATAACTTCTTGCTATCACATTGTTCAACAAAGACTACTTTTGGTGTTAGTAACACTTACATAGCACCAGGAAAATGGTTATATATCTGGTCAATGTGGTCTACTAAAATATCTTCATTTTGGAATGGTCAGAGGTGGCTTAAGCAAGACATATTTTTCTTGATATTGCATACTACAGTATGAGACCAGTGAATCATTCATATTCATAAGTAATTTGACCAGCATATCAAATGCATCCCTGCACAGAGATGAAGAACACATTCACTCATGCTTTGTTAGCAGAAGAAGGACCAAAGAAGCCTTTGTTAAGGTCTTATAATATATAATAGTAAATGAGTAATAGATGCATTTTTGCAGTACCTAAATGAAAGTGTTACCAATATATTAAAATCTCACCTCCAGATTTGGTTTCTTCTACATCTTTGGGATATGTCACAGATGTAGAGTCTGAATACTCCCTATTAAAGTCCTCAGAAGTGGAGGCAGTGGTATGGACCTGCAGCCAAACAGTTCTTGGTGAGGACCCTGGCAATATAGAGGGACCTTGGAATAGGACTGCTGCTTCTCTCCTGTCTGGATTGACAGGAGCCAGCAGAAATGGTTTGGGTATGTAGTTAGAATGTTCCTGAACACATCCATTGGGAATAATACAAGACACAGCCTACTGGAAGAAGACCGAGAAGAAATCCCAGAATATAGTTTAGGGATCATATCTCACCACTGCTCTAGGAGCACCTGAGTATACCTCACAAAGGGATGGGGTAGGTTGTTGGGTTTAGGGCAGACTGGTCATCCCAGCTCAGTATTTTGGTACCATGACACCAAGTAAGAAAAATGGAACAAAAATAATGATGATGAAGATGATAAGGATGTTCTCAGAAACATGCATATTAACTGGGAATGTAAATTGGCCTCATGTGAGAGTGTGTGTGTGTATGTGCCCTGCAATAGATTGGCATCCTGTCAAAAGAGGTTGCACATTTTGCTGCCAGGATAGTCTGTAGTCCCTGTAACTGTGAGCTGGGGAAGTTTGGTATAGATGGATGGATGGATAAATTCATTATTGTCATTAACAGTTAACATATGAATGATAAATAAACTGATTAAGCAGATGGATGAATGGATGAAGGAAAAAAGTATAAGCAGATTTATTACAGATATACTGCTGTTTGAATTGTTCCTACAATGAGGATCTGCGGTGGGCTGGCGCCCTGCCTAGGGTTTGTTTCCTGCCTTGCGCCCTGTGTTGGCTAGGATTGGCTCCAGCAGACCCCCGTGACCCTGTAGTTAGGATATAGCGTGTTGGATAATGGGTGGATGAATGGATAGAATGAGGATATCAGTCTACCCTCATTACGTTCAAGACCTGGCTACTTAGGCTGAGACAGCATTAGGAGGAAATAAACATTATGCAGAAAAATATCAATGAGGTAAGGTTCTGCTGTGTTTAAATAGTTGAGACAGAGAAGATTAAAAGATACATTTGAATTATAGAACTGTTTTCTTAATTGATGCAGCAGGGTTCAGTGAATTAAATAGGAAAATGTATCAGAAAGCCCTTTTATCAGAACATCCTTTTATTGGAAAAATGTTGAAATCGTTGACCCTTGTCAGCCATCACCAAACATTGGTCTGAATTAAGCTTTTTCAAAATCCATGCCTACCTGCACTGGTGCATCTAACAGTCCATTTTTCCAACTATTTATTCTGAGTGTTTTTTCCAAGAAGGCAGAACCTATTCCAGCATTGAAGGATTTCTGGCTGAATACGAGAGTGTCTGCTTCACAATGGTCTTGGTTAGAACATTAGGAGTAAAGGTGCTCCAGAGGCAGTGAAATCCACAAAACTAAAATGCATGATTACCCAGATTAGTTCAGGAAAATTGTAATGGTGAGAAGTCTAACTTTCATTGATTTTAGTTCTCTTGCCTGTTTACAGAGAGCATACATTGTGATAAGGCATTCATGAGATGTTCAGTGTCAGGGCATTGTAAACAAATATTTAAAGTTCTGATGGTGCAAGCAGCATTTACAACTGTTTCTGTTACTTGGTGTCTCTGACAAGATGATATGCCATGCCCCTTCGAAAATGAAGATTTCACTTGATGATTATATGTCTGCTGAGTAAGAGCTGTTCTTATCTCTTCAGATTTCCAGCAGATTGAATTTGTACTTTTAATTGGAGGAGAATAAAACTATAACCCCTCCTTTAGTTGAGACCACAAAATCCATATCTGATAAACTGACTGCAGTTAATCTCAATTATAACATTGTAGGAAAGGTCTCACTCAGTTAACACTCCCTTGAGGAATCCTGCGCCTTCCAAAGAGGCCATTTGCATCCCTGAACTAGGCAGTTGTCAAGGATAATGTCCTCTTTCCCACTAGAAGGACCCCTATATGGGCCTCAATTCTCTCTCTGACACATAATACACTCCTAGCTCCAAGAACCCAAACAGCAAAAAGAGCAGGATTTATTCTGATGACTCTATAATTTTGGTATTTGTGGAGAGTCTAAGTAGAAGGGATGAAAGGCTTTGCATTGTTGAGCTGCAACCGGCAGCATGTCTGTTTCCGTCCGCATCCTGCTTAGACTGTGTCATCCTGTTTTGCTTCAGCACTGTTCGGATTTTCAAGCTTTGCACTAGGGGAAATCCCTGTCATACAAGTGGAGTCAAATTGTGGAAGCAAAGAGACAGCAGTTCCGAATGGTGTTTTCTCACATTGATTTTATGGTAGGCTGTATAACCTCACAGCTATGAAGTGGGAAATTACCTCACTGCTCTCATACTGTTGACCTTGATCAAATGACATAACTTGAGAGTTCAATTATTGTATTCAATACACACTTCTGTCTGTTAACTGAAGCCATGTCATCTAATTTTAGAGTCTCTGGGAGAAAGCTGGAATCTATCCCAGAAGCATCCAGTGAATCTAACTCATTCTGAAATTTATAATAGCAATTTTTATTTCTCTACATATTGTGATGTGTGAGTCCCTGTCTTGCAACCCAAAACACATTGTTGAGTCTCAGTACTTTAGCTAAACCAACTTTATTCAGCTTGAAACAGGAACAGCACGGTTATTTATTGCAGCAGGATCTACCACTCTCCTATACACAGACACAGCAACCAAGCATTTATAATGTTCCTTGCATCACCCATCGAAGGCCGTGATCAACGGGGATCTGCTTTAGCTGAGAGCCGCTTCCCGGTTGGTAGCCTGCAGTTGCCCCAGCAACTAATAAATTGTCTTCCATAGATACGGAGATCGCGCTTCATGATGCTCTTCGGCATGTCATCCCATTTGGGGGAGTCCCAAACGAGTTTAGAAACCTTACAATATATACTAGTACAATAACACTCTGCATATGTTCCCCATTTCGATAATAACATCTATTCACATACAGTATAACATTCACGTATTAATATATCAATATATTGAGCTCATTTATATCAATATAGGGCTCAAGCTCATACCATTAGACTTAGGCTTAAAGTCACACCAACCCTGGACAAGATGCCCGGTTATTACAGGGTACAATCACTCATGCCCACACATTCATTCATTCTGGGTTAATCTTGTGTCGTAAAGTGTTTGTAAAGCACTTGGGGATGGTGTCCTAAATGAAATGTACTAGAGTATAAAATAATGATCATCATTCCCCTCCCAGTGCCACAAAATAATCAAAAAATACTCAGTTAGCCTAATCTGTTACAGGATTGAATATAAAATTCTATTATTAACCTATAAAGTGTTGCCGAATGAAGTAACCACAAATCCACTAAAAGGAAAATTTGAGGCATCAACCAGGCTGTCTTGTTTAATGTTTGCAAGTACAACAAAAATAAACACCCTTGGGCATACTAGACCTCCAAATATCCGGGCAAAATAAACTAAATAAATCAACTGGTTAGCTAATGATGCTTAGTCAACTTCTCAGGAGCTCCGTGTGGCATGCACAGTAGCTCTTGCCAAAAATGACGCCATCAGGGAAGCCAGAGATTTTTATGCAGATTGAACCAGAATGGACGGAGTCATGTGCCCTCACTGTGCAGCTTCTCGGCACTGTGGAGAAAGAATGTGATGATAATGTTAGCGATAGCACCCCCTCTCGTCCCGACGTGTTATTACATACCTGGATAGAACCTGTAAGGTGAATCTCAGTGTAGCAAAAGCTTTAAATGGCTTTGCGTCAGCCTACATAAATAATCTTTACCATTACTATGCTCTGTTAACCCACTAAAGACCATCAATTCTGGCCATCTTTTTGTGCTCCAAACTTACATCCTTCAGCTCTTTAGGGCCCAGACTTTGGAACGTCATCCCTAAATTAATGAGGTCAGGACTTAATTCATTCTGTGCATAAACAAATTAAAGCTCATTTAATGAGGAAGGCATTTACAAATAACTTAGGCATTCTGACCAGTTTAACATCTCTGTCCAGATGCCAAAGAACATTTCTGTTTATATAATAAACTATGTTGTTTGTTCAGCCCTTTTCTTGTAGTATATTTTTATTTTTTGTCTCTTTTTCTATTTCAATGCTTGCATATCCTGTATCCTTATTTAGTGTTTTATGCAGATATTATTTGTATGGACTCAAATGGACTAATAATAATAATAATAATAATAATAATAATAATAATAATAATAATAATAATACATTGTATTTCTAGAGTGCCATCCCCATGCTCAAAGTACTTCACAGCAATTGAGACCAGAAAGAACAACAGGGCATATGTAACATTAAGGATATGGTGTGATCTTCTGTAATTCTTTTTCTATTTGATGTTACTCAAGATCTGCTGGGTATATTTCTCTATTTCTTTCTTTATTAATATGGTGGCTCCTAGCACTACTGGTAATGTTGTGTCTTTCATTTCCTACTATTGTTCAATCTTGATATTAAGGTCTTTATACTGTGACAGTGTTTGTTTGCTTTTACTGAGATGTTTCTTTCAGTTGGCATGGACATATTGATGAGTAGGCAGCTTTTTTTTGTTCTTAATGCCAATGTCTGGTCTGTTGGCCATTATTATTATTATTATTATTATTATTTTTATTATTATTATTATTATTGATCTGTTGCTAATTTCAGAGTAAACAAGTGGTCACAAATAAATTGCCAGGAGCCTAACAGAGTATCTGTGTACTTGTGTAGGATTCAACAGTCTTTTTGATTCCTATAGTCACCAATAAAGTATTTGTTTTTGTTTTTCTTTGATTTGTGACGGTGAATGGAAAAGCATGAATGTTTATAGGACTCGTCTCACAGGAAAGAACAAAGACAGCTCTTTATCAAACCTGCTTGCAATGTCCACTTGTCAAGCAGTTAATCTATGGCTTTCGGTCGCTTACTGCTGAGATTTCATTCCCTACCAGCTGCACTTACCAAGCCCCCCTCAACCTCAATTTAATTTTAATTTTAATCAGCTGTCCATTACTTTTTGTTTATTTAACAGCCAATGGAGGGTTGTCAAAACCATTTAATCCAAACCTTGTAGCTGTCTAAATCTGCAAACCTACTTCAAATCTACCCATCCATTTTCAAATTAAATTTTTCAGTTTAGGGTCATGCAGCTTGAGCCCACCAGAGGAGCATTAATGTAGCATTCCATTTGAAGCAGGAAATAGGAATTTCCAAGTTCCTGGTGGGAATTTTCAACTGGAACACCCACTTAAGTCACATTTCCAACTTGGAAACTTGTGGCTGGTCTGTCAAGCTAGAGTTTGCCTGCCTTCAGATTGTGACGTCAATCCAAAATGGCAACGTACACCACAAACTTTATTGAAATCTGTAGTATTATACTGTTTATTAGCACTTCAGTCTATTTGTGTCTCATTAAATCAGTTGTACACACAATACTGTCCAACTTCTATCTGTGGACATGTTGCTGTAATTTCAAATACACAAACTGCAGTGCATTGTATTGTTATCATTTGTGCTATTTATTCCGATGGAGCAATCACAAAACAGGTTTTCCTGAATGTGTTCGTATTGATTTTTCAACTGTTTTACTGGAACATGATCAACTCGGATGTGACATTATTTCCAGCTCCGACATTTAACTTCTGTGGTAAATGGAATGCAGAATAAGTACAAGGAAACCAGAATGGGTTCCAGAGCATACTCATTTACAAACACACACACCCACACACACACACTGATTCCCTAATTCTACCATGTTCTGAGGGTACTTGTTTCTCTCTACTCTTGTTGTACAATTCCTATCCACATTAAGGACTTAATTTAGGTTGTGGCAGAGGTCATTAGGGTTCCAGAGCTTGGCAACTGGAGACCTGCAGCAGTTATCTAGTCAGCTTACAGTGAGTACTTTTATCATATGTACACTGCAGCATGGCAGGTGTATGTCAGAAAGCGCAGGCATCTGCTCAGCACAAAAAAGAAAGCATTCTGAACATGACACGACAAGACAAATTATATTTAACAATTTTAGAACTAGCTTATTTAAGTCTTTAAGTACTTCTGTGTATACTGTCTATGATCCCAACTATAGAATATGTCCACTTAGAGATAAAGTTTTAAAGACAGTGGTAAGACCAGCAATAATGTATGTAGCTGAGACATGGGCAATAAAGGGAGCACAGAAGAATAAGTTAGACATAACAGAAACAAGAATTTTGGGATGGAAGTATGGAGTTACAAAAAAGGACAGAATAAAAATGATAAAATCAGAGGTATAGCAAAAGTGCAAGAGATACCTAAGAGAGTACAGGAAAGGAGGTTGAAGTGGTATGGATATGTGATAAGGAGAAGCAATGAATATATGGGCAAAAAGAGTGATGGTAACAGAAGTACAGAGGAAAAGAAAGTGAAGGAGGTCAAAATGGAAGTGACTGGATAAAGTAAAAGAAGGAAAATGGCTTGACTGCAGAGGAGGTGCAGGACCAAGCTCTTTGGAGAAACTGATCAAGTACATCAACCCCACACAGAACTCAGAAAAGATAAAGAAAAACAAGAACAAGAATAAGAAAAAGCAGATGAATTTTTGAAAAGGTAGCAACTGACTCAGACTGAAACACTCTGTGTAGATATTAAAGTGCAAGTAGTAGGACGGAGTGGAGCAAACTGGAGTGAAGAAAGCTGCTTTTAGTGTCTGGATGTGAGTAGGAAACCTTACAGTGAGAAGGAGAAATATGAACACACTGCAGTATACTGGCCTTGTGTGTCAAAAGACGGCTGAACGTATTGCACTGTATTTGTCATGGGTGAGTTGTCTATGATCAGCATGGGTGGAGGCATCGATTTTGATGTCTGTGGTGGACAAATTAGAAGTTTCACATTTAGAGGTCAACTTGGAGAACTATCTGCCTCGTGGAATTTATTGCATTCTTATAATGCAGCAACACAGATTAAAATTTAAAAAATCTGCCTTTCTTTTTTTATTCAAATGACGGATAGAATTTGTGATTGTCTTCTGTTTTATAAAAACATCCAGTATGTGTGTGTGTCTTACATATGTTGTTTGAATGTTATATTTAATGAAATGTGTTTACTCATTATCACTTTTTTATATACTACAGTAGCTAGTCTGGGAGACATGCAGTTAACATCTCATTGTGCTATCCATGCATAATAATAAATGTGAAATAGATAGGGGAAAATATAGCAGTTTAAGGTGGATTATTGGAATTAAAAGCTAAATACCAATTAAAATTTTATCATTTTGCTGCCATATGTATGTATGTATGATCTCTACACTCACATTTTTAATAGAAACTGATACTTTTTTTTATCAAGATACCACTAAATTGATTTAAAAATGCAGTCCAGTCATTAGTATTGTTTTAAATGGCTAATACTACTTGAAATTATTACATTTTAATATATTATTCACACATAACTGCAAGCCCCATTTTCAGTAGCAATTCCATTAGTGCCCTAATTGTGAACTCTCTTATCTTATCTTTAATTATATTACATGTCACAGATTAACAAGAAATTGAAGACATCAAACAAAGGTATCTATTATTTCTTGACAGAAGAGGGCAAAATGGTTCTATCCAGGAGACTAAAATACAAAGGGGAGGCCCAGATACACAACTACATAAGAGGAGAAGAACATCAGAGTGTTTAGTTTGAGAAACAGGTGACTTACAGGTCCTCAGCTGGCTGCTTCCACAAACACACAGCAAATACCAGTGTCATGTGCAACAGTGAAAAGATGATTCTGAGCTGCTGGCATTAGACAAAGAAAGAATTTCAATGTAAAAATCAAAACCTGAGAAAAGGTTAAAATGGGCAAAAGAACACAGACACTGGAAGGAAAGACTAGAAAAGCACATCATGGTCTGTAACTATATATTTAATGTTACTGTATATGTTACTGTATACAGTGGTGTGAAAAACTATTTGCCCCCTTCCTGATTTCTTATTCTTTTGCATGTTTGTCACACAAAATGTTTCTGATCATCAAACACATTTAACCATTAGTCAAATATAACACAAGTAAACACAAAATTCAGTTTTTAAATGATGGTTTTTATTATTTAGGGAGAAAAAAATCCAAATACATAATACATGCCCTGTGTGAAAATGTAATCCCCCCCCTTGTTAAAAAATAACCTAACTGTGGTGTATAACACCTGAGTTCAATTTCCGTAGCCACCCCTAGGCCTGATTACTGCCACACCTGTTTCAATCAAGAAATCACTTAAATAGGAGCTGCCTGACACAGAGCAGTAGACCAAAAGCACCTCAAAAGCTAGACATCATGCCAAGATCCAAAGAAATTCAGGAACAAATGAGAACAGAACTAATTGAGATCTATCAGTCTGGTAAAGGTTATAAAGCCATTTCTAAAGCTTTGGGACTCCAGCGAACCACAGTGAGAGCCATTATCCACAAATGGGAAAAACATGGAACAGTGGTGAACCTTCCCAGGAGTGGCCGGCCGACCAAAATTACCCCAAGAGCGCATAGACGACTCATCCGAGAGGTCACAAAAGACCCCAGGACAACATCTAAAGAACTGCAGGCCTCACTTGCCTCAATTAAGGTCAGTGTTCACGACTCCACCATAAAAAAGAGACTGGGCAAAAACGGCCTGCATGGCAGATTTCCAAGATGCAAACCACTGTTAAGCAAAAAGAACATTAGGGCTCGTCTCAATTTTGCTAAGAAACATCTCAATGATTGCCAAGACTTTTGGGAAAATACCTTGTGGACTGATGAGACAAAAGTTGAACTTTTTGGAAGGCAAATGTCCCGTTACATCTGGTGTAAAAGGAACACAGCATTTCAGTAAAAGAACATCATACCAACAGTAAAATATGGTGGTGGTCGTGTGATGGTCTGGGGTTGTTTTGCTGCTTCAGGACCTGGAAGGCTTGCTGTGATAGATGGAACCATGAATTCTACTGTCTACCAAAAAATTCTGAAGGAGAATGTCCGGCCATCTGTTCATCAACTCAAGCTGAAGCGATCTTGGGTGCTGCAACAGGACAATGACCCAAAACACACCAGCAAATCCACCTCTGAATGGCTGAAGAAAAACAAAATGAAGACTTTGGAGTGGCCTAGTCAAAGTCCTGACCTGAATCCAATTGAGATGCTATGGCATGACCTTAAAAAGGCGGTTCGTGCTAGAAAACCCTCAAATAAAGCTGAATTACAACAATTCTGCAAAGATTAATGGGCCAAAATTCCTCCAGAGCGCTGTAAAAGACTCATTGCAAGTTATCGCAAACGCTTGATTGCAGTTATTGCTGCTAAGGGTGGCCCAACCAGTTATTAGAGTCAGGTGGCAATTACTTTTTCACACAGGGCCATGTAGGTTTGGATTTTTTTTTCTCCCTAAATAATAAAAACCATCATTTAAAAACTGCATTTTGTGTTTACTTGTGTTATATTTGACTAATGGTTAAATGTGTTTGATGATCAGAAACATTGTATGTGACAAACATGCAAAAGAATAAGAAATCAGGAAGGGGGCAAATAGTTTTTCACACCACTGTATATATATCCATCCATCCATCATCCAACCCGCTATATCCCAACTACAGGGTCACAGGGGTCTGCTGGAGCCAATCCCAGCCGACACAGGGCGTAATATAATTACAGTATATATTGTAAGCTGGAGGGGTGATCGCACCCCAAGAGGACACAGACACCCCTGGGAAAACCGCTGAAACAGGAAATTGCTCCTTTCCTACTCACTTGCGCTATAACATGTAATAAAGCCATCGCGCGGTACTCCGCTAACTTAAAAGCCTTGTGCAGCGCAGTGCCTGACGGGTTTTGGAATTGATTGTTTTGCTTTTATCTCTCTCTCTGACATTCTCTGCTCCTAGCGGAACTGTCATCTCTGACTTGTCATGGAGCACGTTTAAGCTTTTGAAAAAGAAACAAATGTTTGTTTGCAGTGTTTGAATAAAATTCTTGCTTTCTACAACCTCCTGTGTCTCTGTGCAAATCTGTCACCCAGGCGTGACAAGTGGTACCAGGAGTAGTTGCACAGATGGATGCCGCTGAAGACTTATTTCAAATGGCTAAAAGTTGTGCACTTAACGACTGGAAACTAAACATGGATGACCCAATCCGTGTGCAAATTCAAGATTTGATACATAAAGTGCACTGTTGGTTTGAAGGAGACTTGATGGAAAAAGTTGTCATGAATGTATTACTGACCGGGATACCTGCAGTTCTTCGAGATGAATTTCTGCGTCATGATATTAAATCATTAACGATTATGTCCAGACGATTGGAGGGTTCACAGTCCGCTTGGAGAGAGAGTGGTGGATTTGGTGCTGCTTCGCAACCTGTGAACGAACGTCCAGGACATTCTCCTCGCTTCGATCGACGACAACAACATCGACAAGCTGCAGAACCTGAAAATCGAATGGGGTCAGGTAGGACCCTGAGGAATCTAGTCGTAGAAGAAATGGCTATTTCTGGGGAAATGGCAACAGCGGACTGAAGAAACCGTGGACGTCGCAGAGGATATTTTGGAAGCGGAGTCGACCGTAGCTGTTTCCGGTGTGATCAACTTGAACATTTGGCAAGAGAATGTCGCTTGTTTCTAGCTCAGTCAATGGAAGTTGGACTGGCCGAGGTTTGTTGCTCAAATATTACATATTCTTCGGATGGAAAAGATGGATTGTTAATCCCGGTGAAATTGGGGGGCAGAAAAATCTCAGCATTGTTGGACTAGGGAAGTGACCTTTGTATCGTGAGATGAGACTCTTGACGAACGATACCTTAGAGACTGTGAGACTGTGAAAATACGCTGTGTACATGGTGATGTTAAAGATTATCAGACATTACTTATTCCTTTAACTTATAGGGGTCACCACTTTAAAGTTTGGTCTGCCGTTTCATACTCGTGCCCTTGGCCATTACTCATAGGATGGAGAAATGCCCTTTTTCCTAGACTACCTTAATAAATGTCAGGGAACAGTAGTCCAGTCCAATATTGAACTTAGTGGGGAGAGGGGAGAAGAAGAAAACCAAGACGAAGAACTGGTAGTGGCCGGGGAAAATCTAGAGCCCAATTTAAATCTTGAACCTGATCTCTCCAGTGAGACGGAGGTCACCCCCAACAATTTTCCTGAATGGCAGGCTGGACCTTCTACATCTTCTCAGATTGCAAACGCCTCCGAACACAAACCGAGCATTAACAAACAGTCAGATTTTGTGCGTTTGCAGCATACTGATAGCTCATTAGAATATGCATTTAAATAAACTCGCTCTGCCAATGACTCATATTACCAAAAGCGTGATTCCAGGGGCGTGAAAACCCCGCACTTTATAGAAAAGGACGGTTGCCTTTTCAGAGTGATCTCACATCATTTAAAGGGGGAATTTATTGAACAACTGGTTGTACCTGATGTACATAGGGAAACTGTTTTGCATCTGGCACATTCTCACATCTTGGGGGGGCACCTCTGTGCTAACAAAACCATAGAGTGGTTATCAAATGATTTTATTGGTTGAATATGGGAAAAGATGTTGAATGGTATTGTACTTCATGTCCAGACTGCCAGATCGTCTCTGCTTATAAGCCTCCTCGGGCTCCCCTTTGTCCTATGCCCATTTTAGAAGTTCCCTTTCAGCGGGTGGGATTAGATATTGTAGTCCCTTTACCTAAGACTAAAAATGGGTACCAATATTTGCTGGTGTTGGTTGACTATGCAACACGATATCCAGAAGTGATTACCCTGAAAAATGCAAACTCCACAGCTGTAGCCAAAGCTCTGTGTGATATTTTTACTCGTTTTGGCATCCCTAGAGAAATCTTAACTGATCAAGGCACTAGAACTTAGCAGCTCAAGGACCAAGCTTTGCAGACCTGCTAATTTCGTTACAAGACAGAATTTCTATGCTTTCCTCTATTGCTGTGGAGCATCAACAACAAAAACAGGAAACTCAGAAGGATCTTTACAATAGGCGCAGTAAGCTCCGTGAATTCAAACTTGGTGATCATGTTTTGGCATTGGTTCTGTCCGACCTACACAAATTCTTAGCTAAATGTCAGGGCCCCACCATTATTGAGGAGCGTATGAGTCCGGTAAATTACAAGGTTAGAATACCAGGCCAGCGAAAACCATTCCAGATTTTACACATTAACCTTTGAAGGAATGGCACGACCGACATCTTCCTTGGCTGCTGTTTCTCAGACTGATGTTACCATTGGTAACGATCTTACTGACACACAAAAGACAGAACTGTTATCTTTGATAGAATGGAACACTGACGTCTTTTCAGACTTACCAGGCAAGACTAACATTACAAAACATAAATTCACCACTGAACCTAATGTTTGCGTACAGATGCGGCCATTCTGGATCCCGGAAGCGCAACAAAATATTGTGCGCAAAGAGGTAAAAAAGATGCTGACATTGGGTGTAATTCATGAAAGTAAAAATGACTGGTGCAGCCCGGTCGTATTAGTCCCAAAGCAAGACGGTTCGGTTCGATTCTGTATCAATTTCAGACGCTTGAATAAGGTCTCTAAATGCGATGCTTATCCAATGCCCCGTGTCGATGAACTGTTGGAAAAATTGGGTCAGGCGAGTTATATCTCCACGCTAGATCTCACAAAAGGCTATTGGCAGGTGCCTTTAAAGGCTAGTAGTTGTGAGAAAATAGCATTAGCGACTCCTGACTTTATGAATTTACAAGACTCCCGTTTGGTCTTCACGGGGCACCTCTAACTTTTCAGTGTATGATGGATCAGATCCTGCGTCCTTATTCTGAAAATTCCGGGGCATACCTTGACGATGTGATTTTCAGCAATGATTGGCAAACACACATAGAGCGGCTTCAAGCTGTTCTTGAAAGCTTGAGACAGGCTGGCCTTACTGCTAACCCTAAGAAATGTAAACTGGGCATGTCTGAGACTCATTACTTAGGTTATTCTATGGGCAAGGGTTTACTTAGGCCACAATTAAGGAAAATAGAAGAAATGCTTGCTTACCCGAGACCAAAAACACAGAAACAGGTACGTGCTTTTCTGGGGCTTGCTGGTTACTACAGAAGGTGCATTCCAAATTCTGCACATAGCGCTGCTCCTCTTACAGAACTTACTAGAATCAGGAAAAACCAACCTATTTTATGGATAGAAAATTGTGAACGTTCTTTCAGCGATTTAAAAAAAGGATTGTCTTCTTATCCGGTTCTAAGGAACCCGGATTTCACAAAGGATTTTGTCTTGCAAACAGACGCAAGTGCATTTGTGTAGGCGCAGTCCTGTCACAGATTTTTGATGGAGAAGAACATCCAATCATATATTTGAGTAGGAAATTACTTCCTAGGGAACGTAATTATTCTACAAGTGAGAAAGAATGCTTGGCAATTACGTGGGCTGTGGAAGCGCTTCGCTATTACTTGTGGGGGCGAAACTTCACTTTGATAACTAATCATGCTCCACTTCAATGATTGTACAGACAGAAAGATACAAACTCTCGCCTCATGAGATGGTTTCTGGGCTTACAACCTTACAGTTTCACAGTGAAACATCGACCAGGTTCTAAACACGTCAATGCAGATGCATTATCACGACTACATGAACCTGAACCTGGTACAGAGAGTCACTTGATTCACAAGAATGTGAATAAAGCTGAGGGGGAGGGTGTAAACTGGAGGGGTGATCGCACCCCAAGAGGACACAGACACACCTGGGAAAACCGCTGAAACAGAGTCTACCTTCACATTGCTCCTTCCCTTCTCACTTGCTCTATAACGCGTAATAAAGCCATCGCGCGGTACTCCACTAACTTAAAAGCCTTGTGCAGAGCAGTGCCTGACGGGTTTTGGAATTGATTGTTTTGCTTTTATCTCTCTCTCTCTGACATTCTCTGCTCCTAGTGGAACTGTCATCTCTGACTTGTCATGGAGCACGTTTAAGCTTTTGAAAAAGAAACAAATGTTTGTTTGCAGTGTTTAAATAAAATTCCTGCTTTCTACAACCTCCTGTGTCTCTGTGCAAATCTGTGACCCAAGCGTGACAATATATATATTAGGAGGAGGAGGAGGAGGATAACGCTCGCTGGGAGGAGTGGTGGTGAAGAATAGTATGCTTGTGAACACTTTGGTGGCTTGTTTGTGCTTTGTGGGACTGTGTTGTGGCTGAGAGGCACGGGGAAGACATGTCCCCCAGTTGAAGAAAAAGAAATATTTGTTGCACTTTTACGCGTGCCTCCCTGTCTGTCTATGCCGGGTTGGGTGCCAATATAGCACCTTTCACAATATATAAATATATAGTGACACATGAGTCCATGTCTTGCAACCCAAAACACGAGGCTGAGCCTCAGTACTTTAGTAAAACCAGCTTTATTCTACTTGAAAAAGGAAGAGCATGGTCATTTATTGCAGTGGGATCTACCACTCTCCCATACACTGCCACAGCAAACGGGTAGGGTCAGGGCCATGTCTGTGGCCAAGGTATCCTGTTCCCTGCATTTATAATGTTCCTTGCATCACCCATTGGCCACAGACACTTATAGCGCAACCGCGATTGGCTCAGATTTGTTTCCACGCCGATCTCAGCAACAGACAAGCAGCCCTCCACAGATGTGCCATTTTGTCCCGTTGAGAGTATATATATATACTATAATTTAAATTAGACAAACAATAAAAAACATGCAACAAGCAGTCGATAAAGTCCTTTCAGACGAGAGCTCAGAATTGAAACTTCCAAACTTCCAGCCATATGGGTTCCAGGCAGGAAGGGGAGGGAACAAGAGGGCAAACTATGGAAGTGATATCAATGGTGGAACGGCCATCTATCTTCCGTTAATCAGAGGGTGGAAGAGGGAAGGCATTAGAACACAGCTCCAACCCCTGGTTTGGTTGGTAATTACTATTACCAGAGCCCTTAAGGTGTCTACCATGCGCATGCACTTGTGATGGTCTGGGATGGCTCCACACTTCGTTGTTGCTGCAGAGAGTCTCTTCAACCCAGAACTACCAATAGCCATGAATCGAAATGAGCATGTGGTTGTTCGTTGTGGTTGTTGCGTAAGTCGAAAATGTTTTTAATAAATTCCAACAAGAACCATACAGTGTTCAAAAAGTGTAGAGCATCATTCCCAATAAATAAATAAGCCAATAAAACAGGAGGTTAAAAAAGAATCCAATCAATGCTCCAAGTTAAAAATTAGGTTAAAATCCAGGGACAACTCCTAAAAAATAAACTCCAATGCTTCCTTCACAATAAGAGGAGACGCCCACCGACAGGTGCAGTCATCTAAAAATATCTGGCTCAGGTCCCCATTGACAGGCCTTTGGGATTCATGCGGTGCCACACGTAGCCACACACATGTCTCACACAGCCAATCTGTGGGAGACACCACTTAACGGGCAGTCGTACTCCCCAGCATTGCTCAATAGGAGCACCCCTTCTTCAGCCACCTGCCTCTATTCTTCTTTAGCTTGGACTCACCTAATCCTGCCTCTCTCTCTCTCTCTTTCTTTCTTTCTGTCCTTTAAACCCCATTCTTCTCCTTGTCGTCTTTTCTGTGTCCTGTCCATTTCCTGTCCGTTTCTCTTTTTTTCTCTCATGTTCATTCTCTCTCCTTTCCCTCTGCTGTGCAGGCTACTTTTTACCGCCTGATGAGGTGTAGACGCGACCCAATGCTCACTCTGAAGTGAGAATGAGGCACTGGACAGATCTGCTCACATTTGCACGTAAGGGCGTGATCAGCCAAGCACTGCTATCAACCCCAGACCAGCACCATCGCGCATGCTCTCAGGATTTGAGTATTTATTAAAAACCTGCAAAGCACCATGGACCGCGCATCACAAAGTGATCTCCATTGAACTAATGAATATTTTATATAATATATTGTATATATATTATATATGTGTGTATGTGTGTTAACATAATCTGTCATTCAGTGGGCCACTATATTAATTTAAATATATAACCAACACTTTGCTATTACTACTTTACTGCTTGAAAAATCCCCATTTTCAGCAGCCCCTACCCCAGTGTCCTAATGGTAAAGCCTGTTAGCTCATTCTCAATCAATTATGTTTGTTATTGTTTTGCACAGATAAAAAATGCTATCCTGTTCAATAAAGCAAGGAAATGGTCTTTTCTTGGATTGCAACCACCTGGCATTCCCAACATTCAGGTCTGGTTCAAAAATGGTCAAAAGGAAACAGCTTTCTCAAGAAATATTTAAGTCTATTGTTGTTTTGTGGAATGAGGGTTATTCCATGTTACAGACTGCTAAGAAAATGAAGATTTCACACAAAGGTGTCCAATACTGTCTTGAGAGAAGAGGGCAAACTGAATCTAGCCAGTATATAAAAAGAAGGAAAAGGCCTAAACACCATAAGAGGAAACTTACATCAGAGTCTGTAGTTTGAGAAACAGAAGACTTACAAGTCCTCAGTTGGTTGCCATATACCAGTGTCAACTGCAACAGTAAAAATAAGTTTTAAATAGGCAAAAGAACACAGACTTTGGATAGTGGACTTCTGGGTGATTCCTAACTTTTTTCTATTTAAACTTTTTTTTGTTCATTTGCCAGTTTTAGATATGGCTCTCTCTTTAAAACTCCACCTCTAAGGCCAGCATGCTGGAGTGATCTTTTCATCGTTTTCAGATGTCACTGGTGCACGTTAAGCTAACTGGCCTATTGTTATCTGGATCAGCACAATCACCATTTTCATATAATAGGATAACATTCGCTAGCTTTCAGTTCTAAAGATTTACACGGTGTACAGTGATCTCTGAAAAGGACTTATATATGTCCCTTTTCCCCTTCTTAAGCACTCTAGGATAAATGTTTTCTTTTCCTGATGGTTTGTTAAATTTCAGCCTATTTACCCTAAGCAGTACTTCTCCTTGTCCAATTTCCAAATCACTTAGTAGCTCCTGTAACTGCTGGGAGTTTATTGACATCATATGTTAAAAATGTGAAATTTAGAGCATTCACTGTTTCATTGCCTGTGTGTTTCCATTCACCCTTACTTTTCCTAATTCACTTCACTTCCTCCTGGATTGTTCTTTTAGTACTAAAATACCAAATATGTAAAAACTTACCTTTCAGTACCCTTTTGTAACTACCATTCCATTTACTTATTTTGTCTTTTAGGAATTTTTATGGAAAGATTTAGACAGGCACAAACATCACTCACCGTTTGGACAAAACTGTCACATGGTAATGCTTGGTAAGTGCCACCCAGACATTCCTGAGAAATGGCAACTCCTGAAGCACAACCTCCAAGCACTGGCCAGCTTGGTGGAAAAGCCGGGCTGTCTGAGTGTACTACGACATGTGAAGCACAACCAGCTGCATGCACCCAGAGTGCTCTGCCAGAGAGAAAAACACAGTCAAAGAACAAAGTCAGGTTTGAAATCCACAATTACAAAACAATCTGCCTACTGAACTAAAATAAAATCCCAAATCAAAGTAAATTAATGAAACATTAAAGTCTTTTTTCACAGGAAACTGGTAACAAAACTAATCATATGCTCATTTTGAAAATCACTGCACAGAGCAGCATCTGTTTAAAGGTGGATGGAATCAGAAGATGGAACCAAATATTAATAACCAAACAAGGTCACTGCTGGGGGATGAGATTCAAATAAACAATGGCCAGGGTGTGAGAGTAAACTGTAAATCAGGAGACATCGCGAAAGAGTCAAAAATCAGAATATTTCACATAGTCCAAGCCAAAATACAAGACATAGATCAAAGTCAAAGAACAGAAAACAGTTCGCAGCCACAGAGATCAAATCAGACAGTAAAGGAGTGTATGACCTGTGATGGTGCTCGGTTATTTTGCACCCCAGGCCAAGCTTATTAGTGCACCAGCCAGCTGTTGGGTAGCTTACCTGTGCAGCTAAGTTTTTCCCTCCCTTATGATCTGCAGCCTAGGCGAATGCCTAATTTGCCTTAATGGTAGCGTGGGTCCTATGTGTGACATTGACCTTTATAATATTATTGTATTTACATTACGTGTCATACTCTCCTGGACATCTTGCCCAGTAACAGCCTGGCAAGCCTGCATTCTACTCAGCAAATAATAGTGGCACTCTCAAAATAAACAAAATGGTACCTTGGGAAGACATTTTTGAAAATTTGCATTTTCATAAATGTTCTAAATCAAAAAACAGACCAGACTATTACATTCATTGATCTCTAAAGCACATCAAAAAAGGCTACCCTATTATTTTTAGAGGCCAAGAAAAAAGCTGTTAAAAAAAGGATGAAAAGAAAGGCCAGATCAGCATGCTATATTCTTTCAAAGGTTTATATGCAATCTCAGAAAACATTAAACACTGCACATTTTTGGTAGTTTACCTCAATAATATTGTGGCAACTGCTCCACAAAATTTTGATGTGCCCAAAAACAAAACAAAAATGGTGTCAAGAACAACACAATAATATCTAATTTAAATACATTTTAAATTGCAAAGTAATGTTACAAATGAAATTAATATTTTTCACAATTCAAAAGGGGTCAGAAATAGATCAAAAAACATGTCAGCAAGATTAGAAAATAATTCAAAACATGCTAACAGCTAAAGGGCTCAAAAGAAGGTAATTCCACGCCAGGCCAGGGGGTGGCAGAGTGCAACAATCCTTCCTGTGTTATTCCTGTAGATCAAACATGGGAAATTCTGCCTGGGTCCGACAACGCCGCTTCCGTTTCTGGGTCAGATGATGTCACTTCTGGACCCGAGGATGTCACTTCCAGTTCCGGGTTCGATTACTTCACTTCTGTTTCTGGACACAATGACCTCACTTCCCCTGACTGACCTTAAAACCCCGCCATCTTTCCTCTGTTCATCTGTTCTGTTTTGGACAACTGTGCAGCCTACTTTCTCTTTTTGCAGCCAAATCTCAAAAAATTAGGTCCATAGTCCCATGCCTCTGTTCTTGTGCCCATTTTAAACTTTTATTTTTACTGTTGCAGATGACACTGGTATATGGCATGTAGGCCTACTATTTAAGGAAGCAGTCAAATGAGGACTTGTAAGTGATCTGTTTCACAATAGAGGTAAGAAATGGTCAATAATTCTAAATACTTGGGAGTATTAGACTAAAGGCTTAACAAAGACAGAATGCACAAAGCCACCACAAGGAACTTTAGGTAGGCTTACACTTTTACTGCGTCACCGTGATTTCAGCATGATTAATGTTGCATAGCAACAGACACAGACAGGAGGCACCGGAGCAGACAAAAGGAGTGGCTAGGGGAGGAGCTCCCTCCAAAATACACCCTAGCACATCTTTTAATCAGTGGGACTATATTTAGAAACTACAATAAGTATAAAGGAATAGAAAAACACGAGAGGCTGTTTGATGAGGACGGGAGAGCCACAAGTCTGGCAAATGACCATCTGGAGAAGGAGCAATGAATTGGTTCAGGTTTCTTTTCAAGGAGAATCTAATTTACGTTAAGAAGCCCTTTTCGTTCTTTTACAAATGAAAATATATATATTCAGCAGTGTTTAATCTAATGTCTGCTGTGAAACAACTAATGTAATTTTGCATTTTATGTATTCAAAAATGGAAGTGATATGGCAGGGCTGGCTCAAATAGTTATCACCAAATGCTACACTTCTATTAAAAAAGGTGGTTGAGCTATCTCTCGACATTTTGCTGCCAAAATCCTATCTTTGATACAAACCATATCGGACATTTACTGTGTTTATGCACTCCTGTCATGGAGACATATTAAAGGCTATTCCATGTATCATTCTTGTCCCACATCTCGCCCAATAATTTAATATTTCAATACTATCTAAAGACATGGACAAATTTGTTTGTAACCCCTCCATGAAAAGTGAACCCACAAATAGGCTATAATGTTTCCACACAGTAGTACTGGTAAAATCTCAGCCAGTTCAGTCACTGTCCATACTGGAGTTATGATTTTTGTTAGTTTCGACAACATCTGAGAAAAAGAAGTTTAAGTTTCAGAGTGCAAATATCTCTACAGCTGAACATTGTTGTGTACCTTTATGTTGAGCTTCCAGTAAGTACGTGGTACAACAAAGTATTTAATTCATACATTTCCCTTTGATGTGGAAACCTGATCTAAAGGGATTGTTGTTATTTGGAGAGAGAGTTTTATGGTTAGTCCCCATAACTGAGTTTTCAGCTGGCATTTTTAAAAGAAAGGATTGACTGTTGAAGAAGGGAGTGGTTCCTGCTTTGAGTGAAACAATTTCTGCACTCCTTCAAGACTAGGGGTTTGGAACAGGAGAAAGTGACCAGTGTAGGATGACACAACGGGTTTTTAAAAAGTTTTTAAAACATCTGTATCTTTCCTTAGTAATTGTGGATGTAGCTTGAAACATACAGTTTGAAGTCCTTCTCCTCTTTAGCTCCAGACGTTTGGCTCGAAGACCACGATTATGCTTTGGCTCTGGATCCAGCAGTTATCGACCTAGTGCTCAGAGAAAGGAGATCCTCCATCAGAGGAAATAAACTGAGACCCTTACAATGAAGCAGTGGTTTGGCATAAACTGTTTTGTTGGCTCAGACGGAGACATTCACTTTTTTATAAAGTAAGATGTCCAACAGACTCGTGTTATTATGTATTGTAGCATCAGCACTGAGCCTCACACTAGATGGATTCTCTGTTCTGTACATGCTTCTTTGAGGTGGTTCACTATCCTTAAAAGGACTTCTTGCATTTTGCCGTACTACTTGGAAAAGGACCTACGACTGTGCCGAGTTGCCATTTTTATAGGCACTCCTGCTATTGATGAGGTAATGCCAGTTCATTCTTTTGGGGACTCAGCCCTGGCTGATGCAACTTGTCCAGCTCTGTTGCAGTATTAAGCTTACATAAATATTTAACTGTTTCTGAATAAAGGTCTGTTTATTTTAAAGACGCATAATGTAATCACGTATTTGTCCCATGTGAATCTTAGCTTAGTAATTGTGGATGTAGCTTAAAATATATAGTTTGAAGTCCTTCTCCTCTTTAGCTCGTCTTGAAGTGATCGAGTGAAAAACGCCATAGCTAGTCCATTTGTTCAATAGGGCTCACAGAAGAGAGAGAGAGAGAGGAGCACACACTGATACAGCACATTGCTACACCCACTGAAGAGTATGAGGTTTTTAATGGTGGGTGGAGTGCCAGTTCTGTACCCAACCATAAGGTTGTTCCCTGCAGGTTGGAGGATAGAGTAAGGTCATACCCAGGACGGAGCAATTACAGGTTAAAGGCCTTGCTTAAGGGCCCAACAAAGTAGAGTCACTTTAGGCATTTAAAGGATTCAAACCGGCAACCTTCTGATTGCCAGTGCAAATCCCTAGCCTCAGAGCCACCACTCCACCCCTCACAGAAGGCCACATCAGAATAGTGCAATGTTTTTGTTCTTAGCCATTCTTGGGTGCTTTTAGCTGTGTGTTTGAGTCATTATCCTGTTGGAGGATTCATGACTAGCGACTGAGACACTAAGCAGTATGTTTTGCTGCAGCACATTCTTGATAGTCTTGAGATTTCATTGTCCCTGCACAAACTCAAGTCACAGCAAAGCAGCCCCAAGACATAACTGAGACTCCTCCATGTTTCACAGTGGGCCTGGTGTTCTTTTCTTTGAAAGCTTCGTTTTGCATTTGTTGACGCAGAGTTGATGTGACTTGCCAAAAAGCTTGAGTCTCATCTGTGCAAAGGACACTCTCCTAGAAGCATTGTCTATTTTAGTAAATTTCCAGTCTGGTTTTTATTATGTGTTTCTTTCAACAATGGAATCCTCCTGGATCTTCTTCCATTGAACCCACTGTCTCTCAAAAAACGATGGATGGTGCAATCAGACACTGACAGACCTTGACCTTGGAGTTCAGCTTGTATCTCTCTGAAAGTTGTCCTTGGCTTTTTATCTACCATTCTTACTCACTGCCTGTGTTGAAATCATTTTCCTGCCACTCTTCCATTTCAAAGCTTTCAATAATAGTGCTGTTTCAAAGCATAATTAGAAATGTTACAAAGATTATTATTTCAAAACATTTTGTCTTCCTTTTAATTTCTCTGTTCCAAATTGCTGTAGCAAAACTTTAGATGTTGAAATGTTTCTTTTGAAATACTTGAAGGGAAGTATAGCTGATATTAACATTAATTAAAAATGTGGAAATGTGAATGAGTGCCTTAATTTGAGAGGTAAAGCATGCACAGTTTGTTAGACTTTTCCTTAAAAAGCTAGACTGACAAATATTGTTCATCATTCTTGAGGAAACCTTATCAGCATGTGCCTCACACAATGGGCGTTTATTGTCCAGTAATGTATTTAATGAACCTTTTTATCTAAATCAGACTAAACATTTCTACTACAGCATACTGAACAAGGTAAGTGTCTTGATTACATTCGCAGAGCAAGTGAATCCTTTGACAACCTTATGATTTGCAGTACTTGTTTGTCCATTAGGCAACTGGTTATAAGAGTGTGTTAAAGAGAATGTGATGGATTTAATGGGGTTCTGCTTTTATAAGGGAGGTCTACTACAACAGGTTTTGTCTTGCTGAGAGATTCCCAAACTTTTCAAGCCAGCGTGTATCAGGGTTGTGCAGTCAGGGGCTGTCATCATGAAAAGTAAAAAAAAACTAACAACGATAACATAAGTTTGTTTTCTGGATTGTACTATAAATTTGTTTTCTGCATGATTCCAATAATGTTGATCATTTCTATAGTCAAATTTGCTGAATTTGAGCATTTCCTGTTAAAATACAAGGGGGAAATGCCAGTGGTGTATCAATGGGTGGGCGGAGAGGCCAGTTTGCCCCAGGTAGCACATTTTTGGGGGCGGCATTATTGGCCAAAAGGCTCAGTACAATTCGTGTGTAAGCAGCAGGGTTTGGAAAAATATCACTCATGAATGAAAAAAGTAAAATTCTCTGATATTTATCCACAAATGCTTCAAAAATAATTTCAGACTGTCCTCCTGTGACAGCATCAGACACAGCAGTTGAAATTCATGAGGCAATAATAAAAGATGGGTGCGCAGAAAACATTCCCACCTATAACTTGTACACTGTCCTTGTTCTGGTTTTCACAGCGTAATTATATTAAACTAATAATTAGAACACGGCTTATCAGTGCATCTATACTATATTCTTGTCTAGGTGATGCTTATAAATAATTATATGTGAAAAATTATTGATGATTTTCTATATATGAATAAATCTATGCAAAATTTAACTTAATTTTTCTCTATACATCATTTTAATTTTCTATTTAAATAGGTTAACATATTCAGATATGTTGGAGGGCAGCAAATTGGAACTCTAACTACATCACGGTAGCGGTAGTGGTAGCGACATACTGAACACTGGGGTGATGCATGCAATTGGTGTGAACCAATTGATGTCTCTTTGTATGTCGCCAATATAATGTTTGCAGACACTTTTATTATTCACCCTGACTTTCAACAGTCTGACTAATATCTTTAATGAATGCGTGTCACATATCTAGTCTTGCGGATCAGACATAAAACCACAGTGAAAAGGCACAAGGTGAGGCAGACGGTACCGTGCTGCACCGAAGGGGAGGATGTGAGCCCAACAAGAGCTTGTTGCTGCTGTTTTTCTGCACAGAGGCTCTAGGCACCAATAAATTAGCGATATCAGAAAGTCAAGGCACTGCAGCAGTCGGTTGATTTTTATTTTTGGTTCCGACTGACTGCCCAAATGGAAGATAAAGACTTTTAAAACTAAAGGAAAATAAGGTGGACTTTTACAAAAAAGTGATGGAGATTTTCGTGAAGGATAGGCGCATGGACTTCATTTACAAATAAAGGTAAAACCCTAAACGGTTTTCAATTTTATAACAAAAATGGGATCAGACTATGAAAAAAACAATCCAATATTTAAAAACTGAATTTTGACCTTAAATAAAATATTCTTTTGTTTTTCTTTTTATCCTTTTGTTGAACAATCTATTAAAACTGATTAAAGCATCAAGATTAAAAGCTTTTAAAAAAAGCAAAATATTTCAGTTAAGGTCAAATTTGAAATCCGTTTTTTTTGTACACCATTCTATACTTTCATTTGTATTGAATGAGTATGAATTGTGGAATTGAAATGGCAAATTTAGAACACATGGAGGGTGCAGAGCAAATGCACTGTCTCTGCTCTCTCTTGCCACTATAAATGTTACGTTCTTTCTTAGCCAAATGTGAACCTTACCTATGTGTGTGTATAAAGAATGTTGAGGAGATATAAAACATAACTAGTAGTCAATGTGCAGGCTGCCAATTGTATAGTGAATAAGCTACTCTGTTGGGTCCATATATTTGTAAATCTGACTCTGAAGGAGTCAATGCCTCACCAGCCATGAACTTCACCGCATGTCACTGGCGTTTGTGCACATGACCAAAGAAAGTGTGATGACCAAGTTAGTATTTTTTTTTTCATGTCACAATAGTGAACATTCTTAACATTAAAAAAGAGAAACAATGGGAACTGTTTCACATTTTGATATTTTGACTGTTGGTTAGTTCTTGACCTTTGTGCAGTTTTGGCATTACATCCATGGCTCATTCCATCATTGTGCATGATGCTATCAGGAAAGGATCTGAATCCCCAAAAACCTGAAGAAGAATTAACAGGCTCAGAAAATGGATGGATGGAGAATTTATAATATTCAGTACATGATAGGAATATTTGTCCAAAACAGCAGTTAAAAGGGCAATGTTGATGGGTGCTTATGGCCTTTGTACTTCATTGTAGAAGCCATTTTGGCTTTGTGTCATGCTGTGTTTTCTTTTTTTCTCCAAGATGCACTCTTCTAAAAAGCTTTTATTCTATTTAAGATTAAAGCATTAGCTGGAATTTAAATAACAATTAAGTTGTTAGGAGATTGAACCACTAATGCAACACTTGGAATGCATTCATGGAAGGAAAAATAAACCATTCTGGAATTCCACTGAGTGGAGTAACCCAGCTACAGCCCGTTAATGAAAACCTGCAAAGCTACTAATTGAAGGATTCATCTCTGATAAAGAAAACATGTCATCAACATGAAACAAATTAAAGAATTCGAAAGAAATAGCTAAATTATTCACCACCCTCCCTAAATGTACACATGTGTTAGAAGGTGCAAGTTTAATAAAGACAGTCTGACAAGATTTCTAGGCCCCAAATGTAACCTTGATTGCTAATAACTAAATAGACACTGGTTGAAAAGACCCCAAAAGTCAAGTAGAAACATAATGGCTTAAAATCAGCTACCCTACTGAACATAAGGAAACCCAGTGTGGATAAATGTGAGCTAAAACATGGCAGTTAAGGCACAGCAACAGATGCTGCAGGAATTTGCTGCACTGCATCATCTACTCATTAAGTTGAACTGAGACTGGAGTCAGGAGCTGAACGGGGTATCTCATGAAGGTAAAGGAAGAACGGAGTTAAAATCTCGTCTCGTTTACCTCTGGCTATGCTGGTTAAATGGGCATGCCACTTCATGTTATTAAAAAGGATCACCCCTTTTTTTTGGCCTTTAATATGTTAGGATGCAGGTTCAGACAATACAATAATATGGAGTTAGTGAGGGGCTGCATCAGAGTGCATCTGCAAAGGAAAAAATGGTTAAAGGTTATTTCAACACTTTGAAAAGGAAAGAAGAATAAAGATAAAAACTTTTCTCTGTATAGCCTTCATCAGACATGCAACTGAAAAGGAAAGAGCAGGTAACATACATGTATATAGGAGGGGAAGGAGGAAACAAAGGCAGTGCAGGTGAAAAGAGTAAATTTAAAAGTAGGTGAGAGAAAGTTGCCAGCAACACTTCAGAAGAGGTCACCCACCTGAAGCTAAACATGTTCAAGCCCTGCCAGTTCTCAATGTGGGAGACAATCTAGTTTATGCTTGGGTTAAAGCAGGCCAGCAGGGGGCACTTACCCTGAGGGTCTGAATGTGGATCCCAATGCCCCTATGCAGTGATGGGGACACTGTGCTATAAACATGGTGCTGTCCTTCTGATGAGACATAAAACTGAGGTCCTTACTCTCTCTGGTCATAAAAGGATCCCTGGGCATTCTTCATAAAGAGCAGAGAGTATCCCAACGTTCAGGCTAAATTGCCCTCCATAGCTGTGACAAGGATGGACAGGATTAGAACTGAGTACATTAGAGGGTCCGCTTAGTTTGGACAAGTTGGAAAACAAAGTCAGAGAGGTGAGATTGCGTTGGTTTGGACATATGCAGGGGAGAGATGCTGCTGATTAAATTTGGGAGAAGGATGCTAAGGATAGAGCTGCCAGGGAAAAGGAAAAGAGGAAGGCCTAAGAGATGGTTTATGGATGTGGTGACAAAGGACAAGCACATGATTGGTGTAACAGAACAAGATGACGAGGACAGAAAGATATGGAAGAAAATGATCCGCTGTGGCGACCCCTAATGGGAGCAGCCGAAAGAAAAAAAAGAAGAAGAAGATGTCATTCTGGCCCCCTAATCATCCCCAGTCTCAAACTGGCTATCTCTCTCACCACTTCACCTCCTATCAGCTAATGTGTGGTGAGTACGCTGGCGTAAAAATGGCTGACAATGCACATTCAGGTGGATGCTACACATTAGTGGTGGCTGAAGTGGCTTCCCAGTCACTATGTAAAGTGCTCTGAGTAGTGAGAAAAGTGCTATATACATGTAAAGAATTATTATTAAAAGATTATTATTAGAGATGATACTAAGTAATTAAGACAGGATAAAATTCAAGGGAAGAATGAGCTTCGCTTCTTCTGTTTTATTTTAAAAAGTATCTTTGAAGCCCTGTGAAAGAACACTAAACAAGAGATCAATGTGGCTGTGATCAAGGGATGTGAAGTGTTCTATAATCGGCTTTGTAAGGTCTTTGGTTTTAATGACTCAAATGTGCTCCCTGATGCGGTCTGCTAGCTGATTTGCTGTTTCACTTTTGTAGATGGCAGGACGCTTCTTACAAAATAAAAATATTACAATTTTTACTAGCTGACAGGATTTTTATTATTTCATATACTGCCTTTTTGCAACGTGACTGACATAACTGTTCATAAATATTATTTAAAGTTGAAGCACTGGCAGGTTAGTGTCATGATCTGGAGTCAGAACCATACTAAAAATCTCTAAAGGCCATCAAAAGTCAAGCCAGAGCTCCTATGGCTGCTGGGATTAGGCCTCACACAAATGGCATAACTACTAACCCCACAGGCCTACTTTGGCCTACACAGCACTTAAAGGGTAGAAGCCTCAAAGTTAAACTAAAATGTCCCAAAATGTCCAACTGCCTTCCAAGAGAAGGAGAACCATAAAACCTTGGCTTGGAGAGACAGTTTATAAAAGGGATCTTTATAAAAATGAAGGTGTTTATTTAGCAAAAAGAAAAATAACAAAAAGGCAATTCTCAGCTAAGCTACCAAGTCCTAATATGTGATCTAGATATCATAAACCAAAGGCATATGCAACAAAATATTTAAAAAGTCAATAAATCCAGAAATAATGAATAACATAATTTCAATAGACATCGATGCATCATGTCTGAACTCTCCTTCTGCTTTGCCCTAAATAGGCAGATGGAGGGCTTAGACATGCTGATGTCAGGGTGACCCCACCACTTGGGGCTCTGCCCATAAAACACAAAGAGACATAAGAACATTTAAAGGGACAAGAACAAAACATAATAGAAAAAAAAACAAACATAATCATTCAAAAAGAACCAAAACTTCAACACATGTAATGCTATAACAGGTGACTTAATAAGGTCATACAGAGAGTCCTTGTACACCATACTGAAAATCACCAAAGGTAATAAAGTTGTTATAATGAAAGCACTACCTGTCTTTCACAAGGCACTCTACCACATAATAAGAATTGTTACTCGCTGAAGCATAGTACTAGGGTGTTGTACCATGTCAGCCATTATGAATGTAGTGAGAAGTCAAGCAAAATGACTCCTTTTATTAGCTAACTAAAAAGATTACAATATGCAAGCTTTCGAGGCAACTCAGGTACCTTCTTCAGGCAAGCTTAGTTCGCTGAAGCATAAAAATGTAGCAAAATGATATGGTGGTTAATATTGCTGCTTTACACCTACAGAGGCCTGAGCTCTGTTTCTGGTGAGGACAGCGTCAGTGAGGAGTTTATATGTTCACCCCATGTTAACTTGGCCTTATTTCAAGGTACTGTGGGTTTCTTTCACAACTTAAAAATGGCTAGATAAGGTTGATAGCTCAAATTAGAAAGCTCAAAATGAGTGAGTGTTCTCTGTCTCAAGTTAGCATCCCATAAAAATGATATTCTATTTAGCTCTATATAAAATGCTAAGGGTTATCTGTCTGCCACTCGAAAAATTGCCTTGATTTCTATCAACAGCTAATATTGTAAGTCGTGTAACGCGACCCATGAATTGGTTGTGTGGCTTACTTCAGCCGTGAAATTCCACCTCGGATCCTTCTCATGGCAAGCAGAGGTGTGGCAGTGTGCTGTTGCTAACTGGAAACCAATGACCATGCGTAATGACACATAATGACAGTGAGGTACAAAAACTGACTATTTGCACCTCAAAGCAGTGGCGCTGACAGTCAAGCACATTTCCAAGGCTGACTGCTGACTGAAAGTCATACTCTTTGCTTACAAAACAAACTTCAAATACCAAAGATAGAAGTCAACCACACCACATGAGCACAACAAACACAAGTTATACAGAGTTGCGACAACATCGGCTCACAGTGAAGAACACTGCAGAAACCTCAGTAGAGGTACCTGCTGTGTGTGTTTCCTGAGAGGTGCTTTTTTGAGGACTGCAAGCCTGGGTGTTTCTAGTAATATTTATAATAATACATTGTACTGAGTACTATATGAAAAAAAGCCTACAGATCATGGAGTACACTTTTAAATTACTTTTCTGACAGGCATGTGTGTTGTGATAAATGACCTTATGATGGCTTCGCTCCATATGATACATAATGTCAAAGACAACATCTGAGGTATGGATGGAGGTCTTTCTTGTTTTCATTATTAAGGAACCAGTAGTACCAAACCACCAAATACTAAATCGTGCATTTGGAAAGACTACTCGTCTACTACTACATAGTACTCTGTGAGTCCTTCACATGTCAACTTAAAAGTGCCTGTACAGACTGTACAGTTCCACAATCAAAATACACTGCTGCAATGAATCAATAAAGGGGACTCCTGTGAAAAGGTTTATGTGGCTGCTTCTTTCACGAGAAAGCTACATTTCTGTCACCTTCAGTAAATTATTAGATAGATAGATAGATAGATAGATAGATAGATAGATAGATAGATAGATAGATAGATAGATAGATAGATAGATAGATAGATAGATAGATTTTTGACATTAAAATTCTTGTGAATCCATACCAGATTTTTTCTTATATGTGTGCAGACTTCTCTAACAAAAACATTAACTTATCCAACTAATCATAGCTGACCCTCTTTTTTTAATTTCTTGCAATTTCATATAATTTTCATGTAAAAACATCACCCAAACAATGGGACGCTGGTGCCTTCTCTCCTTGAGCGGGTATCAGATCATTATGTCATTGCCATCATTTGAAAAAAATACAGCCATATAGAATTAAATGCTAAGTAAACCGAGAGCCTCAGAACATTCTCTTGGCTATGAACTACCTAAATTGAAAAAGCAATACCTGAAGTTTAGAAATGAACAACTGTGAGGTGAAAAAGGACAAGCCATAATCACCTGAGAAGAGTATGCATACTACACACACCACATACCTCAAAGCATCGCAGTGCAAGCTGCCATGTTGCAAAGTGTTTGCTGGTTATCCGGTGATGACCAAGCAGTTGAACAAACTGTTTTCTACATGCATGTTTTTTTCTTTCTGCAACAGGATTTGGAGCTCCTTTGAAAGAGGGTTCATCATTCTGCTGGCATCTTCTCCACAAGGTTAAAGGAGTACACATAGGATTACTTGGTGGCTTTTTTAAATTTAGTGCAACCCTCCTCAGCATTGGGGGAAAAATCAAGATACAGAGTAATGTCTTGTGAAACTATGCATTCCTTATTTTAATCTCCTTTTTTTTTTGCTACTCTGGTTGTCTTTCCTGTAGAAAATAGTGTTGGACATTTAGTACTTACTCACTGAACTGTGGTGCATATTCTTAACAGGGGGAAGCTTGAACTGGAAGTAGAAACACGTGATTAAAACAAAAAAAAAGAAAAAAACAGCAACAAAAAGTGTTCCTTAATTTAACACAGATGGTGCACTTTCAGGCCCCATCTGTAAACTGGAGAGTTCAGGCTGGACATGTACTGTATATACACACCCAAGGATATAGAAAACACTGCAAGTCCAATTGGTCCAGGCCTTCAGCCCAAAATAAGATTGCTGCACCTGGCATGAAGGCAATTTCACATACTTCAAGAAGCGATATCTTTCAAAGTAAGTAATTACATTGAGCAGATCTTAGAGGTTAAAAAATACTGGGGAAGACAAAGCCGACGGGATGTTATAAACATTTCAAACATGTTAAATCACTGAGGGACTGGGCCCTTAATGCAAGAGCACCACTAATTGATAGACAGACAGACAGACAGACAGATAGACAGACAGACAGACAGACAGACAGACAGACAGACAGACAGATAGATAGATAGATAGATAGATAGATCATACTGCCTTCCCACGTAATACAGGGTGCTCCTGATGATTCTTCTTCTCATTACACACATTGAAAAACTGCTGACACATATTCTGTACAACACAAAGGGTCATCTGAGGGAAAATAAGACTTCAGCCTTTTCATTGTATTAAAATGAACTTAATGGTCATGTCCTGCACTACCATTTATTTACTAATTTATTTTTTATTTTATTTCAAGAAAATAAACTAGCGTGCAATCAAGCAGATAACATTTGCAGAACTTATACAGTGTGCTAAAATTTATATCAAGGCTCAGGTCAACCACATTGTGTATTGTATCATTTTCAGTCTTAAGAACTGGGCACTTTATTTACTGTTATCTCTTTATTTTCTTTTACCACTCACGGTTTATTTTTGTCATTACCTGACTGCTTTAATTGTATTTTTTTTTTTGCTTGTTGTGAGTTAACCTTACATAAATTTTAAATTCATTGGCAAGAAAATTTGATTCAAAAATAAAATTTAGTCAATGTATTAGTAGGGATGGTATAGTAATGCTGTGCATCGTCTCACAGCTCTGGAATGCTGGGCTTAAATGCCAGTGCAGACATTGTCTGTGTTTAGTTGTTGTGTTCTGAAATTGACCACAAGTAAAACTGGCCATCTTTAAATTGGCCAAGTGTATATGAGATTGCACATAATAACTTGCTTTGCAAGTCACCTTGGATAAAGGAGTCTGCTAAATTAATAATAATAATAATAATAATCCTCTTTAATAAAACCCCTGTGTGTGTCCAGGTGTCCGTGTGTGTCTTCTGGTGAAGTGCGCATGCGCGGGGCCACGCCACACATCGCATTGTGCCCCGCCCATGCGCACGGCACAGTGGACGCACACACACTGGAAGCTGGGCACACAGTGAATGGCCTGGCCGCAGCCGCGCATAATAAGCAAATAAAGGACTTCATTGCTGGGAAGAGTGCTGATTGGGTAGTCGCGATTGAGCACATAAAATCCATTGCTGGGGAGACACCACACATGCAATAATCAGCTGCACGCCACCACAGATTAAAATACTTGCTGGGCAACTGAACAGTACTTGCTGGGGAGATGCCACAGACACGATTATAAGCAGCACACCACACATTACATCAGTTGCTGGGGACACTCTGCTGATTGCCCACTGTTGTGACAGAAAATTAAAGTCATATTACGGACATCAAAGCCAGTATTACTGTCAGAGAAAATTACAGGCATTTTACAGTAATAGTCCACGATCCATGCCACCAGGTGCGAATCTACTCCCATCTCTGTAAGCTTGTCCCTAAGGATTGGATAGTGTTGAAGGTGCTAGAGAAGTCCAAAACATAATTCTTATAGCACCACTGCCTCTGCCCAAGTGGGAGAGGGACCAGTGTAGCATATAGATGATGGAGGGCGCGGCAGACCTGTGTCCTCAGGTGGTGAAGCAGCAGCCGCTCCATAGTCTTCATCACATGTGACGTCAGAGCGACAGGCCGGAAGTCATTCAGCTCACTAGGATGTATTTCCTTTGGGACTGGGGTGATACAAAATGATTTCCAAAGCCTCGGGTCCCGGTTGAAGATGCGCTGTAGAGGACTCCCCAGTTCCAGCGCACAGGCCTTCAGCAGTTGTGGCGATACTCCATCTGGACCCGCTGCTTTGCTGGCACGAAGTCTCCTCAGCTCTCTGCTCAACTGCGCTGCTGTCATTGTGGGTGGGGATGTCTCTCCTATGCTGGTATCAGCAGAAGGATGGTTGGAGGATGCAGTACTCCGAGATGAGAGTGGGTTAGGGTGGTCAAACCTGTTAAAGAAGTAGTTAATTTGGTTTGCTCTCTCCACGTCTCTCTCAATGGTGGCACCCCGCTTCGAGCAGCAGCCAGTGATGAGCTTCATCCCATCCCACACTTCCTTCATGCTGTTATTCTGCAACTTCTGCTCCAGCTTTCTCCTGTACTGTTCCTTCGCCACCCTGAGCTGGACTCAGAGTTCCTTCTGCACGCGCTTGAGCTCATGCTGATCATCACCTTTAAAAGCCCTTTTCTTCTGGTTCAAAAGGCCCTTGATGTCACTTGTAATCAATGGCTTGTTGTTAGCATAGCAGTGTACTGTTCTTACTGGAACTACAATGTCCATACAGAAGTTGATGTAATCAGTAGTGCAGTCAACAACATCCTCAATGTTCTCACTATGTAATCCTTGCAGGATATCCCAGTCCATAGTTCCAAAGCAGTCTCTCAGAGCCTACTCTGCCACAGGGGACCACTTCCTGAATGAGCATGTGGTTGTAGGTAGTGCCCTCACTCTTAGTTTGTAGTGAGGCTGAAGCAGAACCAGGTTATGATCTGCTTTCCCAAGCACAGGTAGCGGGGTGGCGCTGTATGCGTCTTTAACGTTTGCATACAGTAGGTCAATAGTCCTGTTTCCCCGGGTGTTGCAATCCACATACTTAGAGAAGGCAGGTAATGTTTTGTCCAGTGTCACATGGTTAAAGTCTCCAGCAATTAGCACAAGCGCCTCAGTGTTTGTAACTTAGCAACTGCGGATTTGATGATGTCACTCGCTAGCTCCGCGTTCGCTCGATGGGGGATGTAAACAATAACAACAATCATGTGTCCAAACTCTCTGGCCAAGTAATAGGGACGCAACCCTAGGCCAACAGTTCGATGTCCCTGCAGCAAGTGGAGATTTTAACATTTACATGTCCAGAGTTGCACCGGTTTGTATTGACATAGAGAGTGACACCCCCTCCTTTCTGCTTCCCACAGGTACTTGCGTCTCTGTCTCTAACTGTGCTAATCCTGGGTAGCTCCACATTAGTATCTGGGATGTTAGTTGTTAGCCACGTTTCACTAAAACACAGCAAACTGCATTCTCTGTAGATCCTGACATTTTATTACATTTTATTACACCCAAGTTTAAAATATCCTGATTTGGTCGGAATAATTTGTGGAAATTTTATGGTTATTTTTGTTGTTTCAGATTGTTATTCTTTTTCATGAATGCTACCACGTTACTGATAGCAAATGTGCCATTGTTAAACCACTGTGTATAATCAATGCATTTGATATTTGAAACCAAAAAATGCTTCATTCACATTGCAGCTTCCTTCCTACTTTTTTATTTATATGTGAGTAGTAAAAAAAAGATACGGAATTAGTACTTTTTTTTTTTACGCTCCTCTCATAACAACTGTTTCCTCCTCCAAACCCGTCCCATCAGTCTCACAGCAGTGCTTTGGGCCAGTTGTTTCTATGCACGCAAAAACCGACAATATTAAACGCACACAAATCAACAGCTCTGATCTTTCGCTTCCTGTTTCTCTTCCTTGCCATTATGAGCTTAAGAATTTGGAAACCTTCTGCAATGAAGCAATATAAAGCAGGGCAGAAATCAGCAACTGTCTGACAAAATTACTTGATTCATTTTGTGCATGTGGGGCACATTTAGGGCAGATGTCTGTACTCATAATAGGTTTGGCCCTGCAATGGACTGTCTAGGGTTTGTCCCTGCCTGGTGCCCTATACTAGCTGGGATAGACTCCAGAATACCAGTCTGGATTATGCAGGTTAAAAATCGATGATGATATTAGATTTGGACCAATTACAAAATTAAATTGACCAGTCAAAAAAAAAAAAAATCAGATATGAGTCAAACTTCAGGACAGAGCCACTTTTCGCTGCAGTGTAACTTTAGCCTTAAAAGACTTGTGCTTCTTCAAACAGTGGCTGATTTATGCAAAATGTTTGAAAATATTACATATGGAACCATTAAATCAGGATTACTTTGTAATTGCTTTTATTTAGGGCAGTGCACCTACCTCTGATATGGCAGTGCAGCCGCCAATTTTGTACTACACCAGTGGAGTTGAGACAGACAAAAACTGATATAATCAAAGTAATTATCTAAGTTGTGTATGCTATTTTGCTAAACCCCTTGAAATAATTTAGCACATATGTTAACAAAAAAAATAATCATTCACTCTTCATAGAAATATACAAGCTGCAAAATATTTCACTACACTGGTCACTGTAACTGCAGATAGTGCTATTTGCAGCATTGTCAAAGCTGTCACACTAAAAACTATGTTGTTTTCAATTAATATCAACTTTTGCAGCATATATTAAGAAAAATAGAAAATGGACAAATACGTATATTTAACATTGAAGAACAGAGTGCAGGCAGGGTGGAATGGGTGGAGAAGAGTGTCAGGAGTGATTTGTGACAGACGGATAACAGCAAGAGTGAAAGGGAAGGTCTACAGCATGGTAGTGAGACCAGCTATGGTATATGGGCTGGAGACAGTGGCACTGACCAGAAAGTAGGAGACAAAGCTGGAGGTGGGAGAGTTAAAGATGCTAAGATTTGCATTGGGTGTGACGAGGATGGGTAGGATTAGAAATGAGTACATTGGAGGGTCAGCTCAAGTTGGACGGTTGGGAGAGAAAGTCAGAAAGGCGAGATTGCGTTGGTTTGGTCGTGTGAAGAATAGAGATGCTGAGTATATTGGGAGAAGAATGTTAAGGATAGAGCTGCCAGGTAAGAGGAAAAGAGGAAGGTCTAGTTTATGGATGTGGTGAGAGAGGACATGCAGGTGATGGGTGTAAGAGAGCAAGATGAAGAGAACAAGAAGATATGGAAAAAGCTGATCTGCAGTGACGACCCTAACAGGAGCAGCTGAAAGAAGAAGAATACTTACAAGCAGCACTCCTGAAAGTGATCACATTAAGTATTATTAAGATTTTTTATCAGGCTGGTGCAGTTTTAATTAATAGCTCTACCTACTAAAGTGTAATGAGGAAGCAGAATGGCCACCAAGGGTCACAAGGTGATCACCATATCAAGTCAAGTTGGGGAGCATGCACTAGTACAATCTGTTGCCGCACCCACAACATGACGAAACAACTCGGGATCCTGGTTGGCAACCCCCCAGGCAGACAAGTGGTCCAGTCCCACCCTCCGGAAATGACCCTCTATCTGCCGCAGCCAGGTGTTACGTAGACGACTCCTTGGCCTTGTCCAGCCACTCGAGTCGCCAACAATGAGGATCTTATGAGCTGGGTCACCTTCAGGGAAATGCGCCACATGGCCGTAGTGCCGTAACTGATGCTCCCTCACAATGCAGGTAATGTGCCTCATTTGGGACTGCATGAGCAACCGCTCATTCGTCACAAAGTCAAACCAACGGTACCCAAGGATTTTCCGGAGACAGACACAGATGATGTTGTCCTGTTTGCTTCATCAGGCGGTTATCTTCAGCTCTCTCTGAATCAGTTCGCAGCTGAGTTTGAAGCGGCTGGGATGGGAATCAGCACCTCCAAATCAGAGAACATGGTCCTCAGCCGGAAAAGGGTGGAGTGCCCTCTCAGGGTTGGAGGCAAGATCCTGCCCCACGTGGAGGAGTTCAAGTATCTCGGGTCTTGTTCACGAGTGAGGGAAGAATGGAGCGTGAAATTGACAAACGGATCGGTGCGGCATCCGCAGTGATGTGGGCTCTGCACCGGTCTGTCATGGTGAAAAAGGAGCTGAGCCGTAAGGCAAAGCTCTCAATTTACCAATCTACGTTCCTACCCTCACCTATGGTCATGAGCTATGGGTAGTGACCGAAAGAACAAGATCGCAAATACAAGCGGCTGAAATGAGTTTCCTCCGCAGGGTGTCTGGACTTTCCCTTAAAGATAGGGTGAGAAGCTCAGTCATCCAGGAGGGGCTCAGAGTAGAGCCACTGCTCCTCTGCATCGAGAGGAGTCAGATGAGGTGGCTCGGGCATCTGATCAGGATGCCTCCTGGATGCCTCCCTGGTGAGGTGTTCCGGGCATGTCCAACCGGGAGGAAGCCCAGGGGAAGACCCAGGACACGCTGGAAGGACTATGTCTGGGCCTATTTCTAAGTCTGGGCCTCTCTGCTCAAGCTGCTGCCCCCGCGACCCGACCTCGGATAAGCGGAAGAAGATGGATGGATGGATGGATGAGACACAGTACCAAAGGAGTCCAGTCTTTGTCTCAGGTCACTACATAGTGTTCATTTCTCACATATACCAAAACAGGAAGCACCAGGACTCTAAAGACTTGGACCTTTGTTCTTTTGCATAGATATTGGGAGCATCACACACCCCTTTCCAGCGACCTCATGAACCCCCATGCTCTCCCAATCCATCTACTGACTTCATAGGAAGAGTCACCAGAGACATGAATGTCACTGCCAAGGTAAGTAAACCTCTTGACAAGGTTGATACTCTCCACAGACAGACACACTGCTGATGGCTGTGCTCAAGAGGTCATTAAAGGCCTGGATCTTGGTTTTTATCCAGGACACTCGCAAGCCCAGACACTCAGACTTCTCGCTCAGTCTCTTGAGCACCCAAATCAGAGCCATTGACTCCACGAAGGCCACAGCATCATCAGTAAAGTCAAGATCCGTGAATCTTTCTTAATCAACAGATGCCCCACAGTCGCTGGACCCCACGACCTTGCCCAATACCCAGTCCATACAAGCATTGAACAGAGTAGGAACAAGAACACACCCCTGACGAACCCCAGAATCAACTGGGAAAAACGCAGAGGATCTGCCTCCACTCTGCACAGCACTCACAGTACCAGTGTACAGACCGGCCATGATATCCAGCAACCTCGAAGGGATCCCGCGAACCCTCAGGATATCCCACAGGGCAGCTCGATCAACTGAGTCGAACGCTTTACAAAAATCAACAAAGGCTGCAAAGAAACTTTGCCGATATTCACGTTTGTGCTCCATGAGAACCCTCAGTGCTAGGATGCGGTCGATGGTAGACTTCTTAGGCGTAAAGCCAGACTGTTCCGGTTGCTGGTAGGTGAGTAAGTGATCATGGATGCTATTGAGGATGACCCTAGCAAGGACCTTACCTGGCACTGAGAGCAGTGTTATCTCCCTGTAGTTGTCGCAATCCAGGGGATCACCCTTCCCTTTCCAGATAGGAACGACAAGTCCCGTTTTCTAGTCAGTTGGGATGACGCCAGTCTCCCAAATGGAAGCAAAGATTACTTGCAATACCAGGAGGACAACCTTACCACCAGCCTGGAGAAGTTCACCCTGGACACCACAGACGCCTGCAGCCTTCCCTACCCTCAGCTGGCTCACCAACTGTGCAATGTCAGTGAGACTGGGTAGTTCAGGGCTAATTGGAGGATCATCCTCAAGAACTGTGGACCCAGAGATATCCAACGTCCTAGCCAGAGGATCAGCTTTGAACAACTGCTCAAAGAAGCCAGTCCAGTGGGTCACAACCATATCAAACAAACATAAATATGGTAATATCACTTGATAGTACAAAATTGAATTCACTTGAAAATGTTATTTTTAACGTGCTGGACCAGAACAGACACAGTGGACAGCATAATCATACATGGGACTCCAAACGGGCCAGTTGGGCCCAGGCCTTAAGGCTTAAGAGTCAAGTGGACTTTAATCAATTAAATTAAATGAACTAGATTTTTGCAGATGCTCTGTTTAGTGGTCATAGAGAGTGAACTGACTAATATTCTTGGCTTTGTTTATATGTTAATGTTTTATAAGGAGAGAAGCAAGACAGAAACCTCAGTAAGGTAGAACAATTACTTACAGTTCTGTTTTTCCCCATTAGCTTTCTTTTCTTCTATATTTACACCTGATGATCGGATCAATGTTCCTATTTGTAGCTCTAAAGAGTTCATCGGTCACCACCCACCTGCTGCAATGGCTGTTTTGTGAGCAGTTTGTGAGGATGAGCATTTGCGCAAAATCCAATGCTCTGTTTTGTTTATCTTTAGTAAAGATAGTCGGAGTTCAAATAAACTAGTGACTATGGTTTTTGTGATCACTTGTGAGGAAAGACAGCAACCAAACGATTGTACAATTTTCCAATTTGCATTATTGTCGAGTGTTGTTTTTATTTTATTATTGAATGCTGTAGCTTATGTTACTTTAATTTATTTTAAAATGAATATGTTTTTCTTTATTCTGTTATAAAATTTTATTTTGGTTTTCAAATTTAGGGAATCTAATTGTACATTAATTCTCTATGAATAACTTATATTTATTATGAGTTATTACTTTATTTTAGGATTCAACTTTTGGAATTTTATTTTTTCCATGGGTGTTGCTGTCTTGGGTAATGGTTGCTAGGATGGACCCAAGCTGCTAGGCCACTGCCCGAGATGTTACTGGCGCAACACTGAATAAGCTGCCAGGATCTTCGTCCATGATTGGAGATACTTCTCTAAACGTTTACTGTGCATGTATTTCTAAATGTGTCCTGTTTTTAAATATAAAAACCTGTTTTTTGATTTTTGACTTTGATTTGGCTACTTGGCTGGAGATTTGGCTGACTGATTTCCTGGTTCACTCCTTGACTATGTCTTTATGTTATGATCCATCTCTCCCTCTGCTCACCGTGCTGGAGCAGCACAAATGCAAAGCGTGTATAGGCTATTAGAAGCTCTTCATGTAATGTAGGGCAACCTTTACAAAAATGATTGCTGTGTAAGTTATGTAATACAGTGGTGTGAAAAACTATTTGCCCCCTTCCTGATTTCTTATTCTTTTGCATGTTTGTCACACAAAATGTTTCTGATCATCAAACACATTTAACCATTAGTCAAATATAACACAAGTAAACACAAAATGCAGTTTTTAAATGATGGTTTTATTATTTAGGAAAAAAAAAAAATCCAAACCTACATGGCCCTGTGTGAAAAAGTAATTGCCCCCTGAACCTAATAACTGGTTGGGCCACCCTTAGCAGCAATAACTGCAATCAAGCGTTTGCGATAACTTGCAATGAGTCTTTTACAGCGCTCTGGAGGAATTTTGGCCCACTCATCTTTGCAGAATTGTTGTAATTCAGCTTTATTTGAGGGTTTTCTAGCATGAACCGCCTTTTTAAGGTCATGCCATAGCATCTCAATTGGATTCAGGTCAGGACTTTGACTAGGCCACTCCAAAGTCTTCATTTTGTTTTTCTTCAGCCATTCAGAGGTGGATTTGCTGGTGTGTTTTGGGTCATTGTCCTGTTGCAGCACCCAAGATCGCTTCAGCTTGAGTTGATGAACAGATGGCTGGACATTCTCCTTCAGGATTTTTTGGTAGACAGTAGAATTCATGGTTCCATCTATCACAGCAAGCCTTCCAGGTCCTGAAGCAGCAAAACAACCCCAGACCATCACACTACCACCACCATATTTTACTGTTGGTATGATGTTCTTTTCCTGAAATGCTGTGTTCCTTTTACACCAGATGTAGCGGACATTTGCCTTCCAAAAGTTCAACTTTTGTCTCATCAATCCACAAGGTATTTTCCCAAAAGTCTTGGCAATCATTGAGATGTTTCTTAGCAAAATTGAGACAAACCCTAATGTTCTTTTGCTTAACAGTGGTTTACGTCTTGGAAATCTGCCATGCAGGCCGTTTTTGCCCAGTCTCTTTCTTATGGTGGGGTCGTGAACACTGACCTTAATCGAGGCAAGTGAGGCCTGCAGTTCTTTAAACGTTGTCCTGGGGTCTTTTGTGACCTCTCGGATGAGTCGTCTATGCGCTCTTGGGGTAATTTTGCCGGCCACTCCTGGGAAGGTTCACCACTGTTCCATGTTTTTGCCATTTGTGGATAATGGCTCTCACTGTGGTTCGCTGGAGTCCCAAAGCTTTAGAAATGGCTTTATAATCTTTACCAGACTGATAGATCTCAATTACTTCTGTTCTCATTTGTTCCTGAATTTCTTTGGATCTTGGCATGATGTCTAGCTTTTGAGGTGCTTTTGGTCTACTTCTCTGTGTCAGGCAGCTCCTATTTAAGTGATTTCTTGATTGAAACAGGTGTGGCATTAATAAGGCCTGGGGTGGCTACGGAAATTGAACTCAGGTGTGATACACCACAGTTAGGCTATTTTTTAACAAGGGGGCAATTACTTTTTCACACAGGGCCATGTAGGTTTGGATTTTTTCTCCTAAATAATAAAACCATCATTTAAAAACTGCATTTTGTGTTTACTTGTGTTATATTTGACTAATGGTTAAATGTGTTTGATGATCAGAAACATTTTGTGTGACAAACATGCAAAAGAATAAGAAATCAGGAAGGGGGCAAATAGTTTTTCACACCACTGTATATACTGTCCATTCAGCTAGTATATTGATGTTATTAGACTGTGTTTTATGTCCTAGAAATATAAGTAACAATGCCCTTTTATTCAATGTATCTGTAAGGTGGGTTCTGGTTGGCAGCAGGGGATGGGAAGGGAGGTCCATGGACTTGGGTTTGCTTCTGGTCATCATAACAGAAGTTATAGAAGAAGTATTTGACACAACAAGTAGTCTATCTAAAATAAATAGAAATGCCGAAAAAAGTGACAGCCTTCAAATTGACAAAGTGCTGTATAGAGAAATAAAACAGTGCAAAATAAAACAATCAGCAAAGAAACAAGCCTCTGAAATGGAAGCATGGGCCCTCCCAATTATAAGAACTCCATATGCTCAGTGTCACATTAAGTAAAATCAATGAGGCAGCCTACAGAAGTGAAGTTTTCTTTATTCTTTGAAGATGTGGTCTAATAGTCAACAACCTTATGTTTATTGCAGGCAGACTTTACATTGCCAATATTATTGAACATTTAAGACTTTAAACATTTAACAATCACATGCATCTAAATTAGTATGAAAAGAAAATAAGGCAGTTTCAATGGATAGCAGTTTAATTTTATCACTTTCTGTAAATGTTAATTGGCTAAAGCAGAGTTTTGATATAACCATCCCTGAATTTATTTCAGGCCTTTTTTTCCAACCCCTGCTTATAAGACCAATTCTGTTGCCAGAGTATATTTTCCTGTTCTTCTCCTTGGGAAGCTTACTTGGAAACAGAAGTACAGAAAGGCAGCTGGCATCATTCCATTTATCTGGAAGGAAAAAGAAAAAAAAGTGCCTGGGTTATGGACAAAGTTTCCAAGACAGCCTTTCATTAGGCATCATTTCATGACCACACTGGCCAGACGTCAGTCCAAGTGCTGACGTGCCGCGTGGCACTGCAAGCTCAGTGGTATAGGGTTTTGTCTTCAAATCAGATCAGTGTCACTATGCCACAAAAGGGTTGTACATTCCAGCATCCTTTTCCAGAAAAAAAAAAAAAAATCTTAATTTACCTTTGGCTAATGGAAGTGTCAGTCTTGACAGTGTGCCTCAGGAGTGCAGTAATTTCATAAAACAAATGGCTAAGTGGGCTGCTCCCAGGACTGCACACAGACCTGCTGACTGCCATTTACAGTAGCTGCCTAGAATTAACAGGGAGGGTGGGGGTGGGATGAAACCATGTTGAAGACCCTGTATACCGCAGGGCTCTTAATTGTGACTTTTAGCACTCTTTTGATAACAGACTTCTTTTTGCTGTTTTGTGTTTCAGTTTGTTGTTTTTGGTTAGCAGTAGTAGACTTTTTTTTTTTTTGGTGGTTTCTATTTCTGGCTGGGGTGGGTGCTGGTAATGATAGAATCTCTTTTCTAGTTTAGGATTATTTTCTGTTTCTGGTTTGTGGCGGTAGCCTGTATTTTTTGCTACTGAAGGGGTTCTGTATTTCCTGTTAGGGTGGAGCCTGTCTTTGGATATTCCTGCTTTTCATTTAAGGTACTTCTAAATGTTTGTGGTGGAGTAGTTCTGTCTCTGTTTGGCATGATACACTAACTTTGGGTGAGCTTATTTTTCTAATGGAAGGTCTCTGTTTCTGGTTTCTGATGATATCTATGTTTGTGGTGTAATCAAATGAGCAATGCAAGCTCTCTATTTTGGAAAGCCCAATGATAAGTGCTACTACCTTACAACTCTTGAGACCTGAATTCAGTTCCTAGCTCAGCACGTTTCCTTGTCTAAGTGGGGTTTCTCCAGATACACTAGTTTCCATTCATACCCTAAACAGGCAGGTACCCATAAGACTGAATGGCATTGGTAAATTGCCCTAGTGCCAGTGAGTGTTGAGGCAGCAGGACACTCAATTAAGGGTGTGGATCCTGCCTTCCTCTTAAACCATATAATATTAGAATAAAATTGTTAAGAAAGTGTATGAATACAGATATGAGTTCGCCTTAAGAACCAATCTAACATAAAACACAGTATTAATAAACAAGTTATTGAGTTAGTCTTCTTAACTAATTTAAATTGGGAGAGTTGATTGCATGGCATAGACAAAGACATTGACTTGATATTCTGTGCCCTTTGATGCGTACTACACTCTTAAAGCCATATCACATTAGATCAGGGGTTCCCAACTGCAGTCCTGGAGGGCCGCAGTGGCTGCATGTTTTCATTCTAACCCTTTTCTTAATTAGTGATCTGTTTTTCCTGCGAATTAACTTCTTTTGGATTCATTTTAATTGACTTGGTTTTTAATATTTGTTGCCCTGAATTTCTTCATCATTCTTCTGAATTGCTTCAATTATTTCCTTAAATGGCGCCCAAACAGAAGTGAAATCTGAAGTGAGTGAGCCAACAGAAGACCAACTAAGTTAGGGCCTCAAATTCCAACCAATTTCACTCCAAATAGTTGCTTAATAAGTCTTGTCGTTAACTAAACTTGTTTTTTAATTCCATGACTTATTGCTGCTCTCATTGTGAAATAGCAGACATTTCCGAAATTGTGGATTTTCTCTTTTCTAAGAGCAGCTCAACATTCCTGAGACCGTCATCTTTCTTTATTTTCAGATATCACACTGTGGTCACAGTTTGCTGGTCCTGTTTTGGCTCATTTTGTATCTCATTATTGTTTGGCTGCTAATTAAGGAAAAAGAAACAATTGAGGGGTTTGAGTCTTCAAGAGCAAGTCAAATAAAATGAATTCAAAAGAAGTTAATTAGCATCAAAAACAGGTCACTAATTAAGAAAAGGGTTAGAATGAAAACCTGCAGCCGCAGTGGTCCTCCAGGACTGGAGTTGGGCACCCCTGCATTAGATGATTTTTCCAACAATTTTTAGTGTTAGTCTTAATCTAGTTAGTACATACTCTTATTGAGCCAGACGCAGGCAGCATTGCGCTCCCATTAAGCTGGTCGTGTAATAATTATAATAATATATTTGATTTATATAGAGCCTTTCCCATTTAATCTGATATACCCATCAACTCACTCCAACTAATCTGCAACTCACTATGATATTTAATCATAGGGACAGGCTCTTTGTGCATGACAGTTGACAACCAATGAATCCTCATCTAGAAGTGCATTGCATATAATGCAGCTATGTGACATATATAAATGAAAGACTTGCGTGTGCATGCATGGCTGTGTGTGTGGGTGTGTATGGAGCAGTCCACTCTGCTCAGGCTCCACAAAAGCCACTAGATGGCACATACATGCACTCTTACATTTTTTGGCACTTGCTATGCAAGAACTGTGTGCAGCAAACACTGTCGTCCAACAACAATGTTGTGCTAATGACACAGATGAAGAGACACAATGTCGAAAATGAAGCAATCACCATGGCTCAACAACATGCAAGTGAAACACCTCAGTAAAAGAGGACAAGGCTTGAAGTTTTCACTAAAAACATTGTCTATCTGGAGGGATTTTCATGAGAAAAAGGATAAAATGACTCATATGCCAGTGATACGGCTAAGATATGGTTTCACCAGTGGCTTCTTATGAAAGCCAGTGGAGCATCAAGCACAGGTGGGTTCATGTCCTCTGCAGTGGGTCATTCTTAAAAGTTAGCTAACACCTCTCCAAGTTCATGAATATAGTATAACTGCTGGGGGTTTCTGGTTGTTTTTTGTCCCGAAGATCACACGCAGCTAGTGACTAATACAATACAATACAATTTATATATTTTGTATAGCCCAAAAATCACACAAGAAGTGCCGCAATGGGCTTCAACAGGCCCTGCCTCTTGACAGCCCCTCAGCCTTGACTCTCTAAGAAGACAAGAAAAAACTCCCAAAAAAACCCTTGCAGGGAAAAAAAGTGAAGAAACCTTGGGAAAGGAAGTTCAAAGAGAGACCCCTTTCCAGGTAGGTTGGGTGTGCGGTGGGTGTCAAAAAGAAGGGGGTCAATACAATACAATACAATACACAGAAGAGAAGAAATCCTCAATACAGTATAAAAATAAAAATTTTAGAAGTACGGAGCAGAATTTAGCAGTAGATGATATCACATAATATGATTTGGATTTATTTGGAGTCCTGGAGACCTCACTTATCAAGCTGCCTCCCCCATTTGGTCATTCCACAGCTGAAATAGCACTAATACGATGAAAGGACCCCTCTTTCCCATGATTCCTGTGATCCTCCATCAGGGATGACTTTACTTTAGGCAGACAAAACCACTTGGCAGGTGGGCTGTGGCAACAATTGCCACATTTGAGTACTGAGAAGAGAAACAGAATAGGTGAGGGTTAGTAACAAATTATAACTATCACGTTACTTATGTTTTAGTGCTAATGACTAACAAAAGAGATGCAGTCTGTACAGTTAATCAGCAGCTCTAGTCAGGATATGCTAAACTGAAGTAGTGAGTCTTCAGCCGGGATTTAAAGGCTGAGGCTGAAGGGGCATCTCTTACATGCAACCAAGGGAACAAGGTGATAGTTACGATTAAATATTTTATTCAATCGTATTGTTTTATTTTTAAGAATTGATAAATAACAAGCTTCTTTTTAGAGATGAATGTTTGTGTCAAAGACTAACATGTTAATCATTTTGGGACCTTCAGATTAAAGTAAACATGTAAGTCTGACATTAGGATGTATCTGCACAGATTGGTATAAACTGATTTATGATTTGAAGAGTATGTAAATGAACTTGCTGAATTTTAAACTCTTGTTTTGTCGCTTTAGTCAGTTGGCTACAGTGTACTGATAGAGTGCACTGAGTTAGGCCCTTCAAGCTTGTCATAATAAAGTTGTCAATTTTTGGGGTTCTTTTGTAAAGGTCATTCTTCATTTACTGAATATTTTCCCTGGCACACATGAAAAAATTTGTGAAAAAAAGAGGTTTGCCTTTTACTTTTAAATTAAAAGCATTTTCTCTAGCTGTCATCCACTAAGCAGTTTGAACAGTTTGAGGAATTTGAACTTATTCAGTACTCATTTCCTAAAGTGGAACACTTGTCTGTGTTACAAGAATATAAGAAATTAGTGTATCACCTGTGGCAGACCTGGGATGCCTCTGTAATGGAAGGTCAAGGGGAGAGAGCCTATCCAGAGCATTACCTTCCTGGGAGCACTAGAGGACAGTCCACCTGGAGTGCAGCAGTCCCACAGGTTTGGAGCATGGAAGCTCAACCCTATTGGAGTCCATAGCCAGCACCTGGAGAACTGCTGAGCCATTGTATGCAGCACTTCTGCCACATCCGGAAGTCCTGCTGTAAGAAGGTCAACAAGCAACTTTGAGGCCTTATAAAAGGAGCCAGCGGCCACTACTCAATGTTTATATTTTTGGAGACTCCGCTGCAGAAATGATGTCACCAACACTTTAATGATGACTCACTCCAACCCTGCAGTAATATGTGGTGGCTCTGGAACAAACAATGACAAATTTCCATCAGCTTGTGAATGGTCCCACTCAAGGAAACAACAAGCTAGATCTGCTGTATTCAAATGTTAAAGATGCCTTTAATTGTAATGTCCTATAGACAAACCTGACCACAACCTGATTCATGTTATTCCAAGCTACAAGCCTGTTATTAGACAGCAACCTGTTACCACCAGAATAGTGAGGAGGCTGAAATGGCTCTGAATGACTGCTTCCAAATGACAAGACTTTGAGATGATGTGTGAGTCAAATGTGGACAATATTGAGGGACTCTGTCACTGCATCACAGACTACAGCACATTAACCTCTGATTTAACAAGGTGGTGGTACCCACAGAGACAGTGCATTGCTTTCCAAACAACAAGCCGTGGATTACTAAGGACCTAAAAAAGGTCTCCTGAATGAGAAAAAAAGGTCATTCAAATCAAGTGACAAAAAATGAAAAAAGCATGCACGTAGAAAACAGTTTCTTCAATTGCTTGGTCACCACCTGATGACCAGCAAACACTTTTGCGGCATGGTAGCTAGCACTGAGATGCTTTGCAGAGAAGGAACCAGCATCCCATTGTCTGGGGATTTTTTACATGAAAACTATGTGAACTTGCAAGTTATTAAAAAAAGAGGGTCAACTATGATTAGTTGGATAAGTTAATGTTTTTGTTAGAGAAGTCTGCATACATATAGGAAAAAAAACTGGTATGGCTTTAGAAGAAATTTAATGTCAAAATCTATCTATCTATCTATCTATCTATCTATCTATCTATCTATCTATCTATCTATCTATCTATCTATCTATCTTGATCATTTACTGACAGTGACAGAAATGCAACTTTCTCTTGATGTGAAAGAAGCAGCCACATAAACCTTTTCACAGGAGTCCCCTTTATTGATTCTTTTCATTTATTTCACTTCTCCATCCTTGTCTGTTCTTGAGTTAATAAAGCTGCACATTACTCTTAGTATGGAGTATCTGCTATTTCCATTACATTCTGTCAGAAATTTAGAACCATATTCTTCAGGCAAAAAGCTTAACCCAATTCCAGATACAGTGGAACCTCGGTTTGCGAGCATAATTTGTTCCGGAAACGTGCTCGCAATAAAGCACTCGTATGTCAAAGCAAATTTCCCCATAAGAAATAATGGAAACTCAGATGATTCGTTCCACAACCCAAAACTATTCATATAAAAATGATTAATACAAAATATAAAGTAAAATACATAATACAAATTAACCTGCACTTTACCTTTAAAAAGAATCATGGCTGGTGTGAGTTTCTAAACTCATGTGGGATTCCACCCAACGGGATGACACGCAGAAGAGCGTCCCAAAGCAATCGTAGTCTCCCAGCAGTTTGCCGTATAAGCGCATCCAAAAAGATCGCAGACATGCTATAAGCGCCTGTCGTCAATGGGTCATACAAGGAACATTATAAAGATCCCGCTACAATAAATAACAGCGCTGTTGCTATTTCAAGCTAAATAAAGCTGGTGTTAAAGTACTGAGACTCAGCTTCGTGTTTTGGGGAGCAAGATGGGAACTCGCACTTCACAGCGCACACACACACAGTCACAATGCTGTAGTAAACAGTATACGCTCGTACGGATATTGACTGTATGAGTGAGGCACACAGACTCAGACGGAGAATAGGAGACAATTGCCAGAGAGAGAGAGAGAGACGGGCGAGTGAGATAAGGAGAGGGAGAGGGAGAGACGCGCTGGGCGAGCGAGCAAGATAAGTAGAGAGAGAGAGACGCGCTGGGCGAGCGAGCGAGCGAGATAAGGAGAGAGAGAGCTGCGCTGGCAGCGGCGAGATAAGGAGAGAGAGACGAGCTGGGCGAGTGAGATAAGGAGAGAGAGAGAGAGAGCTGGCTGAAGCGGCTGAGCGAGAGATAAGGAGAGAGGAGAGAGACGCGTTGGGCGAGTGAGCGAGATAAGGAGAGAGAAAGAAGAACCATCAGCTCAGTTGTGATCACATGATGCTCAGCAGACAAAGTGTATCCATACTACTCGTATTGCAAGACATTGCTCGTTTATCAAGTCAAAATTTATTAAAAACTAGCAGAATACCCGCGCTTCGCAGCGGAGAAGTAGTGTGTTAAAGAAGCAATGAAAAGAAAAGGAAACATTTTGAAAATAACGTAACATGATTGTCAATGTTATTGTTTTGTCACTGTTGTGAGTGATGAGTGTTGTTGTCATATATATATATATATATATATATATATATATATATATATATATATATATATATATATACTATATATATATATATATACACACACACAAACATATATATACATATCTATACATATACATACATACATACATACACACACACATATATAAACATATATATACATATACATACATATCTACATATATACACACACAGCTATTTCGTATCAGTGCAATACGCTGTTTGTTAAAACGGATGACACCAGCTCTTACGTGCAAGTCTGCATGGATATTATGAACTATAGTATTTGTTCAAGTTCTATTTAAATTTTAAATAGAAGGAATTTTTATTTAGTCGACAGAAATATCTTTGGTAGGAATGGTAAAAACAGACAGGAATATTATTCCTGAATAAATCAACTCAAACCTTAAACAACTTATAATATTTTGCTCTCCATAAAATATATCCTGTCTAAATTATACAAGTTAGAAATAAAGTAAACATTAAAAGAACAAACATTCAAATTTCTTTACTCTTATGTAATTTTATTTTATAAAAATAAACTTAGATTTTAAATATCCCAAAAGATTTTGCTCTCCATAAAAATATATCCTGTCAAAATTATACAAATTCAAATATGAACATGCTGCATAACAAAACCTAGAAATATAAATAAAATGTGTTCCTTTCAGCAATAACAAATCAAATCATTCAGTTGTCTTTGCTCATATGTCATTTTAGAGCTGGACGCCTGGCATCTTTTTGGCACAGGTTCGTTTCTGTTTGGTGTGAGGTTCTGTGTTGTGGAGATTCTCAGGATGGATTGCAGGTGCTCATCAGTGAGGCGACTCCTGTGTGCTGTTTTGTTAGTCTTTATCACTGAGAAGAGCTTCTCACACAGATATGTGCTACCAAACATGCACAAGGTTCGAGCGCATGTAGGCGGACTTTTTGTTCTTCAAAGTCACCAAAGCGCCGTGCAAACTCAGTGCGCTCAGTTTATCAGCAAAGTGCGTATTTGGGAACACCGTAGTGACGACTTGGTTTAACATTACTTGGCAACAGGGAAAGTGGGGCAAGTGGTTGTGTCTCCCATAAAAGCAGCCTCAATTGAAATCACTTTGTGATTGTGCACGGTAAAAGCGTCCGCTGAAGTGTCAGATTCTTATTTAATTCTTCTGCTTTCTGTATCTTCTGCATTGCATTCAGGTCTTTCAGGTTACCCTGATGTTTTGTTTTATAGTGCCGTCTTAGATTAAATTCTGTAATTACAGCCACATTAGCTCCACAAATGAGACACACGGGTTCAGTAAACATATACTCAGCCTCCCATCGGTTTTAAAGGCTCTATTTTCAGAATCAACTTTTCTCTTCAGCATCGTGTGAGCTAGCCGCAATAACTTGCAGCATCTTAAGGTAGACTTGATTAGCGGTAACTGTTCGGCAAGGCAGCTGAAGCGCTGCATTATGGGATCTGTAGTTTATTGTGTTACCAGCGCTTCATATACCGGGCTTTAATAACAATAATACAGTATATAAAATGATCTCGCGGGCGGATATAATTACGCCGGGCGGATGTGGTATGACCCTTGAGTTTGACACATATGGACTAAATAGAACTTGAAAAGATATATTTTTCAAATGTGATCGCGCAATTCAGATAGAGTTGGCGCACTACAGCCTGCATGCCTCAATAAGTCATCCTCCCCTGCCCTTACTTTTTACCGTTCATCTAATGAATACACTGAGTATGGCTTTACCAAAACAATCATTGATGGCGAATAAAGTATCCATTATTGAGTATGTAGATCGGGTTATATATATATACATATATATATACCAGCGTATCATAGCGGAGAAGTAGTGTGTTAAAAAGCTAGAAAAGAAAAGGGAACATTTTAAAAATAGCGTAACATGACTGTCAATATACAGTATTTGTTTTGTGAGTGTTACTGAGTGTTGCTGTCATCAAGGATTTGATTATCATTATTTCTTTCAATCAGGTTCGTATTTGTAGGATGTGTTGTGTTCAAGTTACATTCCGTGTTTGTCAATCGTTGTAAAGATGACAGGTTTCATTCATCGATTCGTTTCTTACTGCATCAATAAACAGCTCGTCTTCTTCTTTATCTGAGACCTGACACACTGCATGCACGGGTTTTTACACTGTCTTCCTTTAGCGGGACATTGACTTTTCCAACGTGTGCTTTGTTTCGCAGTAGTTGGATTTATGAATATGCTTGTATGTATCAGGCGCTTCATATTTTTGCTGCCTTTTCAATTGTGTAATTGGTTTTGTTCAGCGCTCTTTGGAACTGTTGCTTTTATCTGTGCACTCGCGTCAGTTCCGTGAGCCTCGGTGTACATGCATCGAAGGTTCCCAGCTGTGCTGGTGCCATCTCGTGCTATGTCCATGGCTGTATTTAATGTTACCTTAGTCCTGGCACTTAAAACTTTCTCTCGCAGTTTAAGCTGAGTTTGTGTCAAACACCACCCTGACCATCTCATCTTCCTCTCCATAAGCACAGTCCTTCACCCGTGAATATTTAGTGGCAGTTTGCTATTGGATTGCGCTGACGGACGGCCTTATATGGGCAGGCACTAAATTACAAGCGCCAGCGCAGCCTGTCTATGAACTTAATTTAAAGTGTAGGTTTACATCGTGCTTTGTTTCAGTAGCAGAACTCATGAATATGGTTGTATATGTCACTTTCGCTCGCTTCTTATTGTTTCGCTGCCTTCTCAATTATATAATGCATGTTTTCTTCAGCGCTTTTTGAGGTCTTCCTGGTTTTCTATGTACTGCGTGATTACGTGGGAGGCGTGATGATGTCACACGAAACTCCGCCCCACGGCATTGAAGCTCATCTCCATTACAGTAAATGGAAAAACTGCTTCCAGTTATGACCATTACGCGTAGAATTTCGATATAAAACCTGCCCAACTTTTGTAAGGAAGCTGTAAGGAATGAACCTGCCAAATTTCAGCCTTCCACCCACACGGGAAGTTGGAGAATTAGTGATGAGTCAGTGAGTGAGTGAGTGAGTGAGTGAGTGAGGGCTTTGCCTTTTATTAGTATAGATTTTTGCTCGTCTTGCAAAACACTCGTAAACCAAGTTACTCGTAAACCGAGGTTCTCGTAAACAGAGTGTGCCCAAAAAAGTAGCCCAGCACAGGGTGAGAAGCCCTGCTTTGGTTTTAGTTAGAACAGACACAGGCAGGTGAAGCTAGTAGAAAAATCCCTGTCTATGCTTGTTTAGTTGTGCTACTTCAGTTAGCTACGGGCTTCTGGACAGAAGACTCAACCATATTCATTGCAGCAGTTTATTTTGATTGAAGAACTATAAAGTATGTACAGGCACTTTTAGGTTGACATGTGAAGGATTCACTGAGAACTATCTTGTGGTAAGTAGTCTTGCCAAATGCACAATTTAGTATTTGGTGGTTTGGTGCTACTGCTTCTTTAACAATGAAAACAAAAAAGACCTCCATCCATACTTCAGAGGTTGTCATTGACATTGTGGATCATGTGCACAGAAGCCTTCATAAGGCGTTTATCACAACACACATGTCTGTCAGAAAAGTAATTAAAGTGTACTCCATGATCTGTGGGCTTTTTTTCATATAAAGTAGTACTCAGTACAATGTATTATTATAAATATTACTAGAAACACCCAGGCTTGCAGTCTTCGAAAAAGTGCCTCTCAGAAAACACACACAGCAGGTACCTCTACTGAGGTTTCTGCAGTGTTCTTCACTGTGAGCCGATGTTGTCGCAACTCTGTATAACTTGTGTTTGTAGTGCTCATGTGGTGTGGTTGACTTCTTTCTTTGGTATTTGAAGTTTGTTTTGTGAGCAAAGAGTATGACTTTCAGTCAGCAGTCAGCCTTGGAAATGTGCTTGACTGTCAGCGCCACAGCTTTGAGGTGCAAATAGTCAGTTTTTATACCTCACTGTCATTACTTGTCATTACACATGGTCATTGGTTTCCAGTTAGCAACAGCACACTGCCACACCTCTGCTTGCCATGAGAAGGACCCGAGGTGGAATTTCATGGCTGAGGTAACCCACACAACCAATTCAAGACAAAGCTGCAAGGCCCAGGGGCACGCAAGTTTTTTGAGTGGCAGACAGATAACCCATAGCATTTTAAGTATAGATAGATACATAGATAATCATTATTTTGGGATACTGATTTGACACAGAGCACACTCACTCATTTAAAGGTGTCTAATTTATGTTATCAATCATTTCTTTCTTCTTTTCTCATTACTCTGTACACCGCCGACCATAAATATAACACTAGATAATGTCACTTCTCAGATGATTCACCATTCACATTCAGACCAAAGTGCATGTGTATATTTAATGTACCTATTAATCTATCTATTTATGTATTTATTTATTAAAAGGGTTCCTGTTAAAAGCCAAATTTCCTCTATCTATCTATCTATCTATCTATCTATCTATCTATCTATCTATCTATCTATCTATCTATCTATCTATCTATCTATCTATCTATCTATCCATCCATCCATCCATCCATCCATCCTCTTCCGCTTATCCGAGGTCGGGTCGCGGGGGCAGCAGCTTAAGCAGAGAGGCCCAGACTTCCCTCTCCCCGGCCACTTCTTCCAGCTCTTCGGGAGAATCCCAAAGGCGTTCCCAGGCCAGCCGGAGACATAGTCCCTCCAGCGTGTCCTGGGTCTTCCCCGGGCCTCCTCCCGGTTGGGCGTGCCGGAACACCTCACCAGGGAGGCGTCCAGGAGGCATCCTGATCAGATGCCGAGCCACCTCATCTGACTCTCTCGTGGGAGGAACAGCGGCTCTACTCTGAGCCCCTCCCGGATGACTGAGCTTCTCACCCTATCTTTAAGGGAAAGCCCAGACACCCTGCGGAGGAAACTCATTTCAGCGCTTGTATTACGATCTCGTTCTTTCGGTCACTACCCATAGCTCATGACCATAGGTGAGGGTAGGAGCCTAGATCGACTGGTAAATTGAGAGCTTTGCCTTACGGCTCAGCTCCTTTTCACCACGACAGACCGATGCAGAGCCGCATCACTGCGGATGCCGCACCGATCCGCCTGTCGATCTCACGCTCCATTCTTCCCTCACTCGTGAACAAGACCCGAGATACTTGAACTCCTCCACTTGGGGCAGGATCTCTCCCCAACCCTGAGAGGGCACTCCACCCTTTTCGGCTGAGGACCATGCTCTGGATTTGGAGGTGCTGATTCTCATCCCAGCCGCTTCACACTCAGCTGCGAACCGATCCAGAGAGCTGAAGATCACGGCCTGATGAAGCAAACAGGACAACATCATCTGCAAAAGCAGTGACCCAATCCTGAGTCCACCAAACGGACCCCTTCAACACCCTGGCTGCGCCTAGAAATTCTGTCCATAAAAGTTATGAACAGAATGGTGACAAAGGGCAGCCCTGGCGAGTCCAACTCTCACTGGAAGCGGGCTCGACTTACTGCGGCAATGCGGACCAAGCTCTGACACGGTTGTACAGAGACCGAACAGCTCTTATCAGGGGTCCGGTACCCCATACTCCCGGAGCACCCCCACAGGATTCCCGAGGGACACGGTCGAATGCCTTTTCCAAGTCCACAAAACACATGTAGACCGGTCGGGCAAACTCCCATGCACCCTCAGGACTCTGCTAAGGGTGAAGAGCTGGTCCACTGTTCGCGACCAGGGCGAAAACCACACTGTTCCTCCTGAATCCGAGGTTGACTATCCGGGACCCTCCTCTCCAGAACCCCGAATAGACTTTTCCAGGGAGGCTGAGGTGTGATCCCTCTATAGTTGGAACACACCCTCCGGTCCCCTTTTAAAGAGGGGACCACCACCCGGTCTGCCAATCCAGAGGCACTGTCCCGATGTCCATGCGATGTTGCAGAGGCGTGTCAACCAAGACAGTCCTACAACATCCAGAGCCTTAAGGAACTCGGTATCTCATCCACCCCGGGGCCCTGCCACCAAGGAGTTTTTGACCACCTCGGTGACTTCAGTCCCAGAGATGGGAGAGCCCACCTCAGAGTCCCCAGGCTCTGCTTCCTCGTGGAAGGCATGTTAGTGGGATTGAGGAGGTCTTGAAGTACTCCTCCCACCGACCCTAGCGTCAGTGAGGTCAGCAGCGCACCATCCCACCATATACGGTGTTGACACTGCACTGCTTCCCCTCCTGAGGCGCGGACGGTGGACCAGAATCTCCTCGAAGCAGTCCGAAAGTCCATTCTCCAAACTCCTCCCATGCCCGAGTTTTTGCCTCAGCAACAACCGAAGCAGCGTTCGCTTGGCCTGCGGTACCTATCAGCTGCCTCCAGAGACCCACAGGACAAAAAGTCCTATAGGACTCCTTCTTCAGCTTGGCGGCATCCCTCACGCGGTGTCCACCAGCGGGTTGGGGATTGCCGCCACGACAGGCACCGACCACCTTGCGGCCACAGCTCCGGTCAGCCGCCTCAACAATAGAGGCACGGAACATGGCCCATTGGACTCAATGTCCCCACCTCCCTCGGGGCGTGGTTGAAGTTCTGCGGAGGTGGGAGTTGAAGCTACTTCTGACAGGGGACTCTGCCAGCCGTTCCCAGCAGACCCTCACAACACGTTTGGGCCTACCAGGTCTGACCGGCATCTTCCCCCACCATCGAAGCCAACTCACCACCAGGTGGTGATCAGTTGACAGCTCCGCCCCTCTCTTCACCCGAGTGTCCAAGACATATGGCGCAAGTCCGGCGACACGACCACAAAGTCGATCATCGACCTGAGGCCTAGGGTGTCCTGGTGCCAAGTGCACATATGAACACCCTTATGCTTGAACATGGTGTTGTTATGGACAATCCATGTGAGCACAGAAGTCCAATAACAAAACACCTCGGGTTCAGATCGGGGGCCATTCCTCCCAATCACGCCCTTCCAGGTCTCACTGTCATTGCCCGTGAGCATTGAAGTCTCCCAGCAAAGCGAGGGAATCCCAGAAGGTATGCCCTCTAGCAACCCCTCCAGAGACTCCAAAAAGGGTGGATACTCCAAACTGCTGTTTGGTGCATACGCACAAACAACAGTCAGGACCCTTCCCCACCCGAAGGGGAGGGAGGCCACCCTCTCGTCCACGGGGTAAACCCCAATGCACAGGCTCCAGTGGGGGCAATAAGTATGCCCACACCTGCTCGGCGCCTCTCACCGGGGGCAACTCCAGAGTGGTAGAGAGTCCAGCCCCTCTCAAGGAGATTGGTTCCAGAGTCCAAGCTGTGCGTCGAGGTGAGTCCGACTATATCTAGCGGAACCTCTGACCTCGCGCGCTAGCTCAGGCTCCTTCCCCTTCAGAGAGGTGACATTCCCGTCCCAAGAGCCAGTTTCTGTAGCCAGGATCAGACCGCCAAGGTCCCGCCGCCACCACCCAACTCACACTGCACCCAACCTCCTTGGCCCCTCCCATAGGTGGTGAGCCCATGGGGAGGAGGACCCATGTTACCTCTTCGGGCTGTGCCCGGCCGAGCCCATGGGTGCAGGCCCGGCCACCAGGCTGCCGAGCCCCACCTCCAGGCCTGGCTCCAGAGGGGGCCCGGTGACCAGCGTCGGGCAAGGGAAAGCGTTGTCCAAGTTTTATTCTTCATTGGAGGTTTATTGAACGCTCTTTGTCTCATCCCTCACCTAGGACCAGTTTGCCTTGGGTGGCCCTACCAGGGGCATAAAGCCCCGGACAACATACTGTAGCTCCTAGGATCATTGGGACACGCAAAACCCTCCACCACGATAAGGTGACGGTTCAAGGAGGGGTATCTATCTATCTATCTATCTATCTATCTATCTATCTATCTATCTATCTATCTATCTATCTATCTTGTCATTGTTAACATATGAATTTTTTTTAAACAAAAAGCCAACTACAGAAAACTTTTTATTGACCAGCATTGAATGTGAGGATTGTCACAAGTCAATTTGTAGATGGGAGTGAACAATGGAGGATGATATTAGTAAGGTTTTATTGTAAGATTTAATATAAGCCCATTTGGGAGATAACTTATATTTTAAGTATCTCAGAGTTACAATATATGCATGGTGTCACATTGATTGTTTTGTTTTATTCTGCCATGGCTGTGCTTCCTTTTCTACTCCAGTTGGAAAATAACAATAATAATAATAACAATTAGCAGTAATAGTAACTGTATTGTTAATATAATATTTTTTGTTTAATGAAAAAATGAAGCACTAAAAATACAAGTTTCAAGCAAAAATCTACATCAATTTTGTTATTCCAAATAACATGAATATTTCCTATAAATTGGAATAAATAAATGCAAAAAAAAAAGTCCACAATAACTTTATACAAATATTTAAACCTCCATTTTGTCAGGTTTCAAAGACCAGGCTCCTCAAATGAGTTGAAATTATTAATGGTTGTATTAAATAAAAGCATTACTGTGGTCCTCTGATGAACAACCTCTAATTAGAAGTGTTGTCAATCATAGGCTGTTGAATATGGAAAATTGAATTATTGTTATTTATGTTAGGCTTATAATATTTGTACCTGCCTTCCCCCAATGTTTATGACAAGTCGGCACCCAATAAAATATACTCTAAATTGTTAATCTGTTAATTTATTCACTGTCTGAGCCTGATATTTTCATTACAGGGCCAATAGAATCCAAAGTCTGTCCTGGTGACATCAGGAATAAAGCAAGAACTGACTTTTTCCTTTTTCACGACTTGCACCACTTGATCTGATGAACAAGCCAAATAGACAGTGCACATATGAAATACTGGAAGAGAACATCATGACAAAATTGAAATATATAGAGGTTGGGAGAATGTGCTGATATAAAACTATATTTTTATTATACCCACAAAAGTGAAAAGCACAGGCAGGAAGTTGCAAAAAAGAAAAAGAAAATAATTGAGACAAGCTGTGTGTAAAGATGCAAAGTTCCTCCATGTCTGTATTGTGTGCAGCATAAGTGTACCCTGCTCCCTGTGGGTTCGGAATCTCATGAGGGGTTGATATCCCCCTTGCACTCAAATGCTGCAGAGATACACTCCAACGCTACCTAAATTCAGTACTGATGTGTCTGCTGTATGATTAGTGCTGCCTGGAACATGAAATCCTTTAATTCACATAATGCAATGGGTGCATGTAAATTACATTGCTATAGCACATTAGATGAGCTAAATATACCCGTACACATATCCATTTATCCATCCAATTTTCATATCAAAATATTCCTATCCAAGGTCACAGAGAAGCCAGAACTTAACCATGTATCACTGGGCAGAAGTCAAGATCCAGTCCTGAACAGGCTGCCAGTGCACTACAGGATAAGCTCAACCACACATCTGTATTTTTTTATGCTGTGACAATGTATTACTTCAATACAGCATCACAGCTTATAAAGATATTCCACTTTTCCAATCACAGTGCCATTGGGAGCCACAGCCTACCCCAGCACCACCAGGCATATGATAGGCCTAACATGCAATGGAACATCAGTTAGTCATAGTAAAATTTGCAAAATAGAAAATATTTTTTATGAAGAGCTTTAATTTTTAATAGACCACATTAGAAGAGTGCATTTGTTATAAAATGGCAGATTGTTCTCAGTGGCACTCAGTTCTAGTGAATCCCAGGATTTATCACCCTAACCTATTTAATATTTTAGCACTTTTAGTTTTATGCCTGTATCTTTAACTCATTTAGCTTCAGAAGCTGCATATATCTCACAAATAGGTATTGCCTTCCTTGAAGATTGCAACCATATCGGTCATTTGAGTAAAAACACCTAAATTCTGCATTATTCCAGACATGAAAAGGGTTTTCAAAAGTTCAGACCCGCAAGCAAGATATGAGTAACAGTATGCTTGACTGTTTTAGGAAGCAGCATACAGCCGGAAAATTATGGCCTCAGTAAAATGAAAAGAAGGCCAGCCAGATATGCACTCTTGGGAATGATCACTTAAGGAGATGAGACTACTGGCAGAGGTGCTGGTTTTTATATTTTTATTAATATTTGAGATTATTCTGTGTCCTAACAACCCTGATAGGACTTCTAAAAAGTATACAGCACCCTGTCAAGAAAGCAAAGGGAACGGGGAGACCTTAAAGACAGACAAAGTTTAAGTTGAAGTCAGTGACGCATCACGGCCTGTCAAAGGTCAATGAAGAAGAAACATTTACTATGTATTAATAACCATTAGTAGTCACATATTTTAGTATAATCTGAGAGCATACATTATATATTGTATTTAACTAACAAAACTTTAATTTGTTACAGACACATATTTGAACCCTTTTAGAATACAAAAACTGCTACCACTTCTGCAATATCATTATATTCTTTAAGGTGCAAGGTTGAATTTCTAATAATATCAAAGAATACTTATAAACCTATTTTCTCTTGAATCCTGGAAGTGATATACTAATTAATTTCTATAGCAGTAAATATGGTATTTCTTTTTTGATTAAATAGTTGTTATTATGATTTTAACCTTACCCTAGGTCAAGTCTGCTAGGTTTGCATTATTATAAGGATTTAAATTTATTCATAACTCAGTTTAAGTTTTAGGTCACCCCTGTTGTGGGGTTTCTGCTTGTTTTAGGTGTTCCATGTCTCTTGGCATATAGAAGAACTGGGACTCTGAAGTTTAGCGTCATTTGAAGAGGTAACATGGGGTGGGGGGCTGGTGTTTGTGGAGTTGTGGGAATTGAAGTGAAAGAGGCCAAATTATTTATTTATTTTTTTTTGTCCCATTGTGTTTTTCTGTAATTTATTGGTTATTTTACTTGTTGCGATGCCTAGAAATGGCAGTGTGAAATTGGTAATACAGCTAAAATTTGCAACATCTCAGTGTTTTCTATAAGGCAGAAACAATATAATTCTGATCAATCTATAAATTATGTAAGATAAGACATTAAAAATCTCGTTCACCACCTTAAGAGAAAATATGTTAGGATCAGTGTTGCTGAGTGTGTCAAGTTTTACATTCTTAGTGTGATAAGAAATCCTGTGGTATGCAAATTGTAATTCACAAAAGTATTCCATTTGTAGCCATTGATGTAGTGAAGAGTGATATGAGTGGTGTAAAATTGGTATACCAATGCATTATTCAACCTGTGAGCAATGTCATCACGCATCTGTATTGCTAGCCTGCATGTTTTGGGAATATCCCACACTTAAATCAGTTTGGACAAAAGAATTTGTGGATCTCTCGGACAGCTTTTGATTTACAATTACTCCTAGTGCCTCATTTGGAACAAGCCATGGTATCTGTCAACAACAGGTAATAGAACAATTAAAAAAATATTTGCTATTTCTGCCATATTTTGAAACCTGTATGGAGGAGAACTCTTTAAAATTAAACTGCAACAAAACCGAACTCCTACAAATTGGCAATAAAGAGCAACTTAAGAAAATGTGCTCCTTCTCAGTTACTCTTGAGGGTGATCTCATCAGATCTTCTAATGCAAGGAATCTTGGTGTCATCTTTGATTTCTCCTTTTCATATTCCACCCCCATAAACCACATTAAGAAACTCTATTACTTTCACTTCCGTAGCATAGCCCATATTCACTCATTCCTCTCCTTTTCTAATGCTATGCTTTTATCACATCCTGCATCGATTATTGTAACTCTCTACTGGCAGGTGTCCCTTCTAATCTTATATCACAGCTCCAGCTGATTCAAAACTCTGCTACAAGAGTCCTTACATGACTCAGCCACAGCGAGCATATAACACTCATCCCGTTTCGCCTTCGCTGGCTTCCTGTGTCTTACAGGATTGAATATAAAATTCTATTCATAACCAACAAAACTTTTAATGGCCTCACACCAGACAACATCTGTGACCTTCCCCATCGCTATGCTCCCATTCACCCACTGAGGTCCTCTGATTCTGGCAATCTTGCTGTGCCCCACACTAACCTGCACTCTGTGGGTGTAGAGCAAACAGATTCTGGAATGATCTCCCTATATTAATGAGATCAGCTGACTCCATTCGTTAATTTGAAAAACAACTTAAAAGTGATCTGTTCCGGAAGGCTTTTAACTTAGACAAAAATTCTGTCCCTTCTTTCAGTTTACCTATCTGTCCAGATACTCATGATAATTTGTGTGCGTGTGTGTGTGTGTGTGTGCGTGTGTGTGTGTGTTATATCACACATGTTATCTGCTAGGCTTTTCTTTTAGTATTGAATTTAGTATTTTACTCTGGTTTATTGTCTTTTATTCTATTGAATGCTTTATATCTCCTGTATTCATTTGTTTAGTGCTCTATGCAGAAATATACATATACAATAAGCACATTGAGCATGGGAAAGGCACTATGTAAATAAAATGTATTATTATTATTGTTATTTTTAGGTGTACCTTCAGCACTTTTCCGCTGTATTTGCATGTGTGAATGTTTCTTAATCTGCATTTCTCTCTTGAGTGTGTTCCGGTAAAGCCTGCTTCTCAGGCAGTCATTATTTTCAAGGCACCTTTCTCACCTTCTGTCTGATTTTTGAAAGCTACTCTCACAGCATGCCTCATACTTTATTTCCCTTGTGCATCTTACACTTGCACTTCCTCTTTCATCGTGTCACCAAAGACAAACTGACTATTTAGATTGCTCAGAGAATCTAGACACACAGACCTTAGTGTTTTATCATATAGATAGATAACACCAAATGGGATAAAATGTGTTACAGGTTGTATTTTTTTTTATCAGTATACTGCTGCTGGATTATGTGATTTTCCCCTTGGGATTAATAAAGTATCTATCTATCTATCTATCTATCTATCTATCTATCTATCTATCTATCTATCTATCTATCTATCTATCTATCTATCTATCTATCTATCTATCTATCTATCTATCTATCTATCTATCTAATACCTTATACCACACTATTTGCACAGAGATCTGTTTTACTCTACTGGAAAAATCCCAATTCACCTTTCATAACTTATTGGGAAAGTAATGTTCTGCATTATCTGAAACTGAAAAAAATCAAGTTCTCTTTACAAGGATCTGTTCAGAATTTTTTATGGACTTGCCAAAAACTCATTAATATAATTCTATAGTAAACATGCTAGGCCTGTGCTGAACCTTTTCATCTTATTTTCTGATCTAACCTAACCTACAAAGAACCATTTAGATGGGGTTCTGCAACTGTAATGCTCTCGTTATTAGCTGGGAGTTGATGGCGAGTTTCATAAAACATCTTTATGACATATTATAGTACTTGTTATGTTATTTTCATTTGATTGGGATGCATTTTATGTTTTGTTTCGTAAAAAATTAAAAAAGGAGATAAGACTGCTTCCACCGTTCATAAGTCATTTTGTAGAGTTTATCTTAGGAAACAGCTAATTTCACATATTTCTTTGTCAGGATCAGGCGATTGTGTTAACACTCATCAGAAGCTGTTTTACAATTTGTAAATCCTGCACTGTAATGATTACAAACACACATTCAATCATTCAGAATTTTCCATTTAATATTCCAAACCACAACATCCTCAATAGTGTTAATGCCAGCCATGCAATTACACACTATATGGCATGTGATGAGTTTGTGCTCACTATAAAAAGCAGTAGCTGCGAGAACGCTGATACATTATTTGAAACCATTTTCAGATAAGTATTGGCACCTACACAAATACACAAAAGCAAACTGACAGCCTAAGAGACTACAAGCTAAACAGCATATTTTTGTGCAAAGAAATGTTGGCACATCCTAAAAGAGGCCAGTAAAACCAGTATTGAATTGTGGCATTTTAAAAGCATCAACCACTTCTATCTATCAGTCCATCCAAACAGACTGTTCAATTAAAGGTCATGGGAGACCCAAACCTCTATAAACATATTTGGCCAAATGTTAAATGGCATTTTTCTGTAATGTAGAGTTGTCAACTAACCTAACCTGCCCATCTTTGCAATACAAAAGAAAACCAAATTATTAGGTGAAACCCAATGTGGACAAGATGAGAATGTAATAAACTCCACCCAGACAGTGACAGGGCCAGGAATTGAACCCAAGCCCCAGAAGGTGAAGACAGGAATGCTAAGTATTATACCAACCCTCAGCCACTTTCATAAATCTTTTGAATATGCATGTTCCATAATTGCACAGTTAGCTACAAGATAACTTTTCACTTTGAATGGGAAAGCTAGAAGTTCATCAATAATGGATAAGGTACTGAACAGTGAGTGTTGCTTCATAGCAGAATTACAGTTTAAAAGGAGTTAAGGCATATACAGATGGTAGGGGAGGGACAGCAATGCTGAGAAAAGCTTTTGCAGGAATAATCTGTTGTTTTCTTCCAAGGAAACTAAAAATGGCTTGTTTATAACTTGTGGGATTAGGGTGGAGATAGGATGCCAAATAAAAATAAAGGCTGATTTCACGGGAGGTCCTTGTTAGTACTCACATAAGCACATTTAGAGTGTGAAAGAGGCAATGGGAACTTAAATGTGGGTATTGAGCAACAGAGTTCCAGAAAATCTCCAGAGTGTCCTGGAGTTTGCACAGATTTGTCTATCAATTTTACATTTTCACTTGAGACCTTGAGCTTTTTCACTTTCTTTTACTCTTTTTCAAGTAGAGAACCATATCCTCAAATTTGTATATGCTAATTCTCATCCAGTCATATTACTCTTAGCCCAGAACCTCTTCAGCAAGCACTAGGAGTCACAGTACGGTTATTAAGCCAAAAAGACAGCATCTGCCAACAGAACACCTTGAGCTTCCCAAGCTGGATATTCTCCAAGCCTCAGCTGCACATAATATGCTGTCCATGAGCAGAAAAGGAGACCAGGCAAACCCTCAGTATTATTTATAGTCCACACTGAATGAACTTGACTTCATACCAAGTATGTGAACACAATCCTTGCTCCACAAACACTGAAACCGAATGAAGCACAGGAACACTCTGGAACCTTACATTTTTTGTAGCACCTTCCATAAAATACCACAGGGCACACCATCAAAATTTTTTTGTAAAAACAGTATTAGCAAACTCCAGTCATTCTTCAAATGTCTGTTTAAAGACAAAGAGTGGATCCACTGTTCACTGACCAGGGCAGAAATTGCATTGCTTTTGCATTGATTCAGCTATCAGATAAAGTTAGGATGTGAAAGGAAAGAGGAATACCAGAAATAAAAATGACATGAACAATGTGCAAGCAGAGACTGAAGTGGGCTTTAGAGCTATGAAGTCAGCGTTTGCACACTAAGCACACCCAACAAGGGACAATACCTGAAAAAAACCATTTTCTTACATAAGTACTGTAATTTGTATAGTGATACAAATTTCTAATTCCTATACACAGGACCTAACTTAATTTTTAGCATTAGTACAAACTATGTAATCAGACATCACAATCCTTCTGGCTGTTTGGAGTCAGAAATATCTGGATAACTGGTTGATGGCAGCCATGTAATTTCTTGCCCCTTCAATTTACATACATCTTATTATTGTGATATGAAAATCATTAACTACTGAAACTGCTGGGTTCCAAGTATAACAAAGATATTTTTCACTGATGATGTGCCCTTAAGATATTCATCATGTTCACTACAAGTGGAACTGCTGTAATGGAGCTAAGTGAGGAAGCAGTGACAGCAGACAAAATAGGAAACAGTAATTTCAGTAAAATGCTAATCTACAGTACATATTTTGATATTTTGAACTACAGACTTTATTTCTCCAGACTAGAGACAGCTTACCTGAAACTCGAGTAAAGAATACTGGGGCAGCAATATTGCTCCTAATTTATTTCTTCTTTTTCTTTTTTCTACTACACAGTTTATCCATATATATACTATACAAACTATCTACCATGGCTGTATTACATCTATTAGCATGTTTAGCTATCAATTTTCTCTCTCAGCCATTGCTCTATAATTTTCAGTTCTGTTGCACTGACAAAGTCTGCATTAATAATATTGCAAATTTGCACAATAGTGTAGTTGATCAGTGCTGCTTCCTGTCACTGTCTTTGGTGATTTACCACTTTTTTCCCTGGTGTGTGTCAGTGTTCCCTGTAATGGACTGCTTTTTCAAACTGAACTGGTTCTTTCTATTTTGCTTGATGCTGAAGGGATAAGATCTAGCTTTACTTGTTGCTAATGGAAAAAAGAATTCAGAAAAAGCATGGATGAATGGAAGCAGATGATTTCAGTTGATGCTGCTGGCCAGGGCCCCACTGATGATTTTCAGATGTAAGTGGATGTGTTACCTCCCTTTGAAAACTTTTCTACTTTGGTGAATGTGGGTGGATGAAAGCAAAAATGGCTAAAAGCAATTTTCACTTTGAATGGTGTATGAAAGGTCAATTAAATGTCATTATAGCTTTTTTGAATGATGGGTGTCAACTCATATCCTATGAATTCATTTTTAGTATTCCACTTTCTGCATTTTTGATAGCATTATAATACCACTCCTCAACTGCTTCTTTCTATCAAGAGTAGCAATGTGGGATGGGTGCCCTGAATTTCAACTTCAGGGAACAGGACCTTCCACATTTTTTTTAACTTTATGCATCAGAGACATATAAGCAAAAGACATCCATCCATCCATCCATTATCCAACCTGCTATATCCTAACTACAGGGTCACGGGGGTCTGCAGGAGCCAATTCCAGCCAACACAGAGCGCAAGGCAGGAAACAAACCCCGGGCAGGGTGCTAGCCCACCGCAGGGCACACACACCCACACTCCAAGCACACACTAGCGACAATTTTGGATCGCCAATGCACCTAACCTGCATTTCTTTGGACTGTGGGAGGAACCCGGAGCATCCAGAGGAAACTATAAGCAAAAGACATAAGAAGCTAAATCATGCTAAAAAATATCACTAGTTTTCCCTACATAACAGTTTGAGGACTGACAGTCTGTCGTTTATTTTCTGCTACCCAAACCCTCTTCATTTAGGACTGCAAGCAAACAACCTAGACACACCATGAATGGACATAGCAGCAGCATGAATTCAGGTCAGGTCAGGTTGGGGAGCTTGCACTGGTAAAGTGCATTGACGCACCCCAACATGCAATGAAATGGCTCAAGGTCCTGGTTGGCAACTCCCCAGGCAGACACACGGGTCAGTTCCACCCCCTGCAGCCAGGTGTTTTGTGGGCATCCTCCTGGCCTGGCCCAGCTGCTTGGGTCCTCCACAATGAGTATCTTGTATCTTGACTGTTCCAAGAGTGAAACTGATGCTCCTTCACAATGCATTTAATTTGCCTCATTTGGGACTCCATGAGCAACCGCTCGTAGCTGTACCCTAGGATTCTCCAAAGAGACACAGTACCGAAGGAGTCCAGTCTTCATCCAAGGTCACTGGATAGCATTCCATGTCTCACAACCATATAGAAAAACTCTAAAGACTTGAACCTTCGTCCCTTTGCAAAGATATCGGGAGCGTCACATACCCCTGTCCATCAACCTCATGATCTCCCATACTCTCCTAATCCAACTACTAACTAATTGGAAGAGTCACCAGAGACATGAATGTCATTGCCAAGGTAAATTAAACTCTCAACAAGGTCAACATTCTCTCCACAGACAGAAATACTGCTGATGGCTGTGCCCAAGAGGTCATTAAAGGCATAGATCTTGGTTTATATGCAGGAAACTCGAACGCACAATCAGACTCCTCACTCAGTCTCTTGAGAGCTCCAATCAGAACCTCTATTGACACCGCAAAGATCACAGCATCATCAGCAAAGTCAAGATCAGTGAACCTTGGCCAACTCCCAGTCCATATTAGTACTGAAGGACTTGTAAGAGCAAGAAAAAACACCTGGTGAACTCTAAAATCAACTGGGAAAAATGCAGAGGTTCTGCCTCCACTCTGCACAGACCTCACAGTACCAGTGTACACTTAGGAGATGATATCCAGCAATTTCAGGGGTATCCCGCAAAGTCTCAGGAAGTCCCACAGAGCAGCATGATCAACTGAGTTGAACGCTTTACGAAAATCGACAAAGGCTGCAAAGAAACTCTGTTGATATTTGCGTGTATGCTTAATGAGAACCCTCAATGCCAGGATGCAGTCAATGTTAGACTTCTTAGGCATAAAATCAGACTGCTCCGGTTGCTGGTATGTGAGCAAGTGATCACGGATCCTATAGAGGATGACCCCAAGGACCTTACCTGGCACCCACATCAGTGTTATCCCCTTGTAATTGCAATTTAGGCGGTCACCCTTCCCTTTCCAGACAGAGATGATAAGTCCTGTTTTCCAGTCAGTTGGGATGACACCCGTCTCCCTAATGGAAGCAAAGATTGCTTGTAATGCAAGGAGGACAGCCTTATCACCAGCCTAAAGAATTTCACCCCAGATACAACAAATCTTTGCAGCCTTTCCTACCTGTATCTGGTTCACTACCTGTGTAATCTCAGTGAGACTGGGTGGTTGACAGCTAATTGGAGGATCAGCCTCAAGAACCGTGAATACAGAGATTTCCAACATCCTAGCCAGAGGATCAGTTTTAAACAGCTACTCAAAGTAGATAGCCCAGTGAGTCAAAATTCAAGCATCATTTTTAAGGACCGTTCCATCACCTGCCTTGACTGCAACTCTCTGAGAAACAGATTTGGTCGTGCATGCTTTGATTCCTCTGTAAGCAGGATATGGGTCACTACATCATAAATGATATGTCACCTGCTCACAGATTCTGCTAACATACGCCTCCATATCTGCCCTCTGGACCCTCGCATCCATTCTTCTCAGTTTCTGGTACCGACTGGAGTTGCCATCAAGCAAGCAGTGTGCCCTGATAGATGAAACACCTCTTTCTGGGCACACTGGTAACAACAAAACCAACACATCTCATCAGGAAATCAAATAAATTTCCATTAGTTAAATTACTCCAGACAGAATTCTAACCAACTCAGTCCTGAACAGGGCCATAGGGGATGCTGGAGCCTATCGCAGCTAGCAAAGAGGTGCAAGGCAGGAACAAACTCTGAACATTCCAACTGCAGATAATAAAAAATAAATATTTTGCTACTGCATTGTCTCTAAATTTTGAATCTCACCACAAATGCTTTTCCAGTATGAATTCCAGATTAGTTAAAGCCATTAATATACATGTATATCAGCTGCACCTTCTGAGTACAGAATTTATGGAAGTTGACTGTAAACCAAATGTGTTTGTCCCCTTAAGATGATTTGAATGGAAAAATCAGGGAGTGGAAATGAATTTAGCTGTACATCTTTGAAAACATTCCATCCTGTTTTACCCCCAGTCATTTGCGTTTTCCATTTTCCTTCTTCTCCACTTCAGGTCACCTACATCATTTATATGTGCCTGCAATAACAGAGCACATTTTTGGACAACATTAACTTTTCCATTTTCTCAAAGTATGTGTCTTGTCCTATCCTCAGGATACACTCTTGCATCACCTGTAGAAGCCTTGGGTGCAGCAGTGTCTCAGGCAATGAAGCCCAATCATCTGCTCCTTGGCTGGGCAGCACCAACTTACCGTGAATATGGTAGTGAATAGAATGAGCATTCCTTGGACATTAGTGCAATTCATCACAAAATCTGCCATTGTAACAAGACAGTCCTAAGAGGAAAGATGCAAAAGAAGAGTGGTCACCTTAGTTTATACTAAAACTTAAACAATTACTGAGCAGCTATGTTTGTATTTTAGTCAAATAAATGTAGACATTGAGCAAAGTGTTGACCCTGAGCTGAATGCTTAATATAACAGTGATTCATGAGGTTAAACAAAGGTTCCAGCTAGTGGAGCATCAGCCAGTGGGGGAAAGAAGTGGAAAAATTCAACAGACTTTACAACATGTCAGGTAGCACGAAAAAATGAGAGAAAAATAAGAGAATGGATAATAACACTGGGGGAAAATGATAATGCTTTTAATGAAAGTCACTGCCAGTGAGAGTGATGGTTAACTTCACTTTCAGTGATGCTGGCCCTTGACCCTTGAAACCAAGAACAATCATGGACCCTTCTTTTATTCACATGGCCACTTGGCTCTCAGACATTGGAAACACAAAGTGACTGTTTCAGTATTATTGATTTCTGTCCATTTTCAAAATTAGGGATGTAAAGGTAATTCTGCAATATGTTGTGTATATACAGTATATGTAAAATATAACATAATATACAGTAGCATTCTGAAGTCTGGACATAGAAAATTATAATTTCAATTATCCATCAAGAATATACAATAGTATATAAGTATTATATAGTCCCACACTGGGGGCCAATTTGAATTGCAAAGTGACTCACTTAACCTTTGTCTCTCCACCCAGCAAGAGTTCAGAGTATGTGTACTGTCATTAAAGCTATGCTTCCTTGTCCACCTCTTCTGGGCCATCCAACCTAAAAGTGCGCAGCACAAGGAAGGGGTCATCTTATGGGACAAACTCAGGGTAGAATGGTGCTCCTATCTCAATAAAAAAGTCAACAACCAAAGTCATTAAATGGTGTTGCCCATGGCACCCCATTCCTTCTTATGAAAATGTAGGCCAGTGTGAACTTTAAAAAGATACATGCTGGATATTAGAGGGGAGACAAACGAACAGATACCAGAATGCCTCACACTTTACTTATAGAGACAGAGAGAGAGATGGGGACCTTGGAGGACTAACATGAGGCCACAAATTCCTAGCAGCTATGTTTCCTAGTAATAAAGTTCAAGATCAAATTCATGTTCAATTTCAAGACCTCCTTGCTAAAAGATGACAGCACAAATTGCAGAGGTGCCGAGGAAGCACAGGAGGGAGGCTCGTATTCTCCTTCAGCTGCTGTGAGCAAAAGATGTTATCTAACAAGTTTGCCTGTAAAATGCCCACCTGTGGAGCACATGTATTGGTTATATGGTGTTCAAGAGTGAAACATCACAGGCTTCCAGAGATGCGTATAGTCATGTTCAAATAGCCAAGGGAAAGCTTTAGATACATAGATAACCCTATTTTGGTGAATATTAAGTATTCAATTAATTGCAGAACCAATGTCTTGTCTAGAGCTGTTTTTTTCCTTGCAACTGATGCAGCCATGATAGTTCCAGCAATCCTTATCCTGACTTAGATCCGGCAGATTACAAAAATGGACATTTGGATTTTTAATATACAGTACGTGAGTCCTTGAGTAAGCTGTCCTTGATAACTCTAGCAGCAAACTCTGTATTGCAAAGCATTACATGCACTAAATATACATTTTTGTAATTTACATTGAGACACAAAGCTAGAAATGTGACTCTTCATTTTAAAAATATGCTTTGTTTTTCAAATGTCTAATATTTCATTGAAGTGCATGAACTCTATCACTTGAATAAGACACCAGCTTCTATATAAAGGCCTCTGTTGGATTCTCATTTTAAACTTTATCAGGAATGCGTCTGAAGAACTTACCTCAGTGACTCCTGTCAATGTGTCAGGACAGGTGTTGTCTTCTACATGACAGGTGGGTGAAAAGCTGGAGCACTTTCCACAGCAAACATACTGGAAATAAGCAAAAGAAAGAAAAAGAGCGCCATTGATTACTTTTTCTACCACTTCCTAAATTATTAATAACCATATTGACAGACTGATGTAAAGCCTCGAGTACTAAAAGATAAGACAGGCCTGTGCAGGTAAGCTGATGGTTCATAAGTCACAGCCTCTCATACGTTGATTATTGTTAACACATGGCTGAAAATAGTGACTGTTTCTGGCAATTCTGACAGCACATTCTGAGCAGCCTTCATACCATTTTTATAAATATTCTATGTAAGCAGAAGAAGGAAACTGATATCTTCACATCAAAACAGTTGCATTGTATTGTTTTACTTAGCCAGACATTAGGCAACCACAAGGACAGAGATATCACCTAATTTAATTTTTAGAGATTTTATGTTCCACTTATTATCTGCACATCGAATAGCTTGATAGAGTCTTGTAGTACTTTGTCTAGGTTACATTCACCAGCCCCATGAGTGTTTATGTTTATACTACTTTTAGAAATTATCTATACTATAAATTGAACACCTAATAACAAAATAATTGCATAACTCAATTGGTTGAAAGTGGTAGAAAATAACCACTATACAGTATATTACTATTCTATACAGATGATAAAAAAGCTAAGTCCAGAAAGTATTTTTTATTGAAAGACTAGCAAAATACCCGCGCTTTGCAGCGGAGAAGTAGTGTGTTAAAGAAGCAATGAAAAAGAAAAGGAAACATTTTGAAAATAACGTAACATGATTGTCAATGTAATTGTTTTGTCACTGTTGTGAGTGATGAGTGTTGTTGTCATATATATATATATATATATATATATATATATTTACACACACACACATAAACATATATATATATATACATATCTATACATATACACATATATACATACATATATATCTACATATATACACACACATATATAAACATATATATACATATACATACATATCTACATATATACACACACAGCTATTTTGTATCAGTGCAATACGCTGTTTGTTAAAACAGTTGACTCCGCTCTTACGTGCAATAACAAATCAAATCATTCAGTTGTCTTTGCTCATATGTCATTTTAGAGCTGGATGCCTGGCATCTTTTTTTGGCCACAAGTTCGTTTCTGTTTGGTGTGAGGTTCTGTGTTGTGGAGATTCTCAGGATGGATTGCAGGTGCTCATCAGTGAGGCGACTCCTGTGTGCTGTTTTGTTAGTCTTTATCACTGAGAAGAGCTTCTCACACAGATATGTGCTACCAAACATGCACAAGGTTCGAGCCGCATGTAGACGGACTTTTTTTGTTCTTCAAAGTCACCAAAGCGCCGTGCAAACTCAGTGCGCAATAACTCTAGCTTCGCAATTACTTTCAGCATCATAAGGTAGACTTGATTAACGCGGTAAGTGTTGGCAAGGCAGCTGAAGCGCTGCATTATGGGATCTGTAGTTTATTGTGTTACCAGCGCTTCATATACCCGGGCTTTAATAACAATAATGCAGTATATAAAATGATCTCGCGGGCCAGATATAATTACATGCCGGGCCGATGTGGCCTTGACCCTTGAGTTTGACACATATGGACTAAATAGAACTTGAAAAGATATATTTTTTCAAATGTGATCGCAATTCAGATAGAGTTGACGCACTACAGCCTGCATGCCTCAATGAGTCGTCCTCCCTTGCTCTTACTTTTTTACCGTTCATCTAATGAATACACTGAGTATGGCTTTACCAAAACAATCATTGATGGCAAATAAAGTATCCATTATTCGAGTATGTAGAGCGGGATATATATATATATATACATATATATATACCAGCGTATCATGAGAAGTAGTGTGTTAAAAAGGTAGAAAAAGAAAAGGGAACATTTTAAAAATAGCGTAACATGACTGTCAATATACAGTATTTGTTTTGTGAGTGTTACTGAGTGTTGCTGTCATCAAGGATTTGATTATCATTATTTCTTTCAATCAGGTTCGTATTTGTAGGATGTGTTGTGTTCAAGTTACATTCCGTGTTTGTCAATCGTTGTAAAGATGACAGGTTTCTTTCATCGATTCGTTTCTTACTGCATCAATAAACAGCTCGTCTTCTTCTTTATCTGAGACCTGACACACTGTATTCACGGGTTTTTTTTACACTGTCTTCCTTTAGCGGGACATTGACTTTTTCCACCGTGTGCTTTGTTTCCACAGTAGCTGCATTTATGAATATGCTTATCAGACGCTTTATATTTTTGCTGCCTTTTCAATTGTGTAATTCGGTTTTTGTTCAACGCTGTTTGGAACTGTTGCTTTTTATCTGTGCACTGCGTCAGTTCACGTGAGCCACTCGGTGTACATGCATCGAAGGTTCCCAGCTGTGCTGGTGCCATCTCATGCTATGTCCATAGCTTTATTTAATGTTACCTTAGTCCTGGCACTTAAAACTTTCTCTCGCAGTTTCGCTGAGTTTGTGTCAAACACCACCCTGACCATCTCATCTTCCTCTGCATAAGCACAGTCCTTCACCCGTGAATATTTACCCGTGGCAGTTTGCTATTGGATTGCGCTGACGGACGGCCTTATATGGGCAGGCACTAAATTACAAGCGCCAGCGCAGCCTGTCTATGAACTTAATTTAAAGTGTAGGTTTACATCGTGCTTTGTTTCCAGTAGCAGAACTCATGAATATGGTTGTATATGTCACTTTCGCTCGCTTCTTATTGTTTCGCTGCCTTCTCAATTATATAATGCATGTTTTCTTCAGCGCTTTTTTGAGGTCTTCCTGGTTTTCTATGTACTGCGTGATTACGTGGGAGGCGTGATGATGTCACACGAAACTCCGCCCCCACGGCGTTGAAGCTCATCTCCATTACAGTAAATGGAGAAAAACTGCTTCCAGTTATGACCATTACGCGTAGAATTTGGATATAAAACCTGTCCAACTTTTGTAAGGAAGCTGTAAGGAATGAACCTGCCAAATTTCAGCCTTCCACCCACACAGGAAGTTGGAGAATTAGTGATGAGTCAGTGAGTGAGTGAGTGAGGGCTTTGCCTTTTATTAGTATAGATTGTTGTTTATATGAACGGACAGTAAAGGGAAGTCAAAAGGTTGTTGCCAAAATGTGAAAAACCCTTGTGAAAACACCCAACAGGCAAAACTAAGGTCAAAGCCACAAATAAAAAAGCAACTGTTCCTAGTCAAAACAATTGAGAAAAGTCTCTAACCAGAATATTTCACGTTGTTGTTTATTATTTATCCATCCATCCATCCATTATCCAACCCGCTATATGCTAACTACAGGGTCACGGGGGTCTGCTGGAGCCAATCCCAGCCAACACAGGGCACAAGGCAGGAAACAAACCCCGGGCAGGGTGCCAGCCCACCGCAGGGCACACACACACACACACACACCAAGCACACACTAGGGACGATTTAGAATCTCCAATGCACCTAACCTGCATGTCTTTGGACTGTGGGAGGAAACCGGAGCACCCGGAGGAAACCCACGCAGTATTATTTATCCAAATAAACTATGTAAAAGAGGCAAGAATAGCTATTTATTATGCAAAATGATAATTATGACAAATACTTTCTTCATCTAGTGGTGAAAGATAAAGTATCATTTTTGGTTTAGAAAAATAAATAAGCGAAAACCTTGCCAAAAATATAAATAAATTAGAAAAAAGCTCCACCAAAAATAGAAATGTTTTCAGCTTGTAGCCAAAACTTTTTTTTGCACTGGCAACCCTAAAATGTTTTACTTCAGTTTTAATTCTTTGCTAATTCACGGGCAAGCTGAATATAGCCTATACTGACAACCCAGTTATAAAATGCTTAGCTGTACTGCTACACAGATGCAGTGAAACACAAGTTGAAGGGCAACTCCAAATTAACCCCTTCAACACTTTCATATTTTTTTTGTCCCGGAGGTGTTGTTGACAGGTCCTTTCCAGTTATCTTAAACAATGGCACAATCCCGAAATGACATCTGTAGTGTCTCACTTGTGTTCAAATTTTCAAACAAAACAATCCCTACCTGGGTTTCAACAGCTTTCTGACTGATGAAGCATAGAGGGAAAAATGGATCCAAGCAATCAACAGATAAAGGATCATTTCTATATGCCATAGGAGCACTTATGTTTGTAGTCATCACTTCATGTCTTGTAACGTAAAGTTGTACGTAAAGTTTACAGACTGCCTTAAGTCTGACGGTGCTCCTTCTTAGCTGGAAAAACTTTGCTGTCATACTGAAAAGGGAATCGTCTTTTGAAAGAATAAATGCTTGTCTGGGTGTTCATGTGTGAGGGTGCACTGATGGAAAACAACATACAGCAAGTCGTAACTTAATGTAAGTGCAATGTGTGCAAAGTCAGAGTTTTCTGACTAATAATATGAACCATAAGTTTAGATGCTGTATGTCCATGCTTTTAATAGCAGAAACTTAACAACTCACATAAAACAAACAGAAAAACAATTTTGAAAACAACACTAAAATAAATGGTCACTACAACATAGATCAAATGGTTATTTTATAACAGTGGATCTCAAACTGTGGGGCAGGCGCCCCAAGAGGGGTGCAAAGATGTGAACAAAAGAAATCAAGAATCAAAAATATGAAAAATACATCTATTGAAACCAAAACAAATTAACTTAAACTACATTTTGATACTAGAAAAATAAATATAGATTTAGATAAATGTCGATAAACGTTAAGTAGGTATAATAAAATATGCATCTATGATATATCATTAATTAAAAAAGAACAAATTGGTATTAGTGGGCTCCTTTCAAAAAATGTTATGGGGCGCGATTAAAACTGTTATGAAAACTCGGGTCACAAATACTTAAAGATTGAGAAACTCTGTTTTATAAGAATACAGTTAATTTATTTGATTATTCTTTATTACAATATACTAAAATCAGTCCAAACGGAGCGAGCTAACATTAACCATACAAAAACAGGTTAGTTGAAACTCTAAGTGTTCTGGCATAAGAAAGCTGACACAATTACCCTGATAATTAATTATAAAAGAATTCCACCACAAAAATTGTTGATGCTTTTATTCTGTAGTGCTTTTCAACAATACTTCTTACATTACAAAAATCAATTCTTGGAAATAAAAGGAGAGAGGTGGAATAAACACAGTCAATTGCTGGCTAACTAACAGGATGTAGATTTACGGTACCCATTGATGGGCTAATCATCTTGGCATGAGCAAGCAAGGAAGTGTGCATGAATAAGCATGTCATGCCAAGTCAAGTGTACAGTAGTTAGCACGCAACACATATATGCAGTTACTTGCACTGTGGAAGTGAACCTGAGTGAGTCCCAAGATGACCAACTGGCCACTAATTAAGGAAAGGGTTAGAATGAAAGCCTGCAGCCACAGTAGCTCTCCAGGATCAAAGTCTGAGATCCCCAATCTAGATGAATGAATACACAAAACTCTCAACCATCCACTGATTTTCATCACTCCTGAGGATACATTTCCACTGCTCCAGAGTCCAACAGTGGTGTGCTTCACTCCATTCCAGCTGACATTTGGCAGTTTAAATTGTGATCTTAGACTTGTGTGCACCTGCTTGGCCATGACAACCCATTTCCCGAAGCTCCTAACATACAGTTCTTGTGCCGATGCTGCTTCCAGAGGCACTTTGGAACTCTGATGAGAGTGATGCAACAGAGGTTATGTGATTTTTATGCATCATGTGCTCCAGAACTCAATGTCCCCTGCTTTTTACATGGTATACTGCTTCGTTGGTGAGCTGTTGTTGCTCCTAGTTTCTTCTACTTCACAATAATAGCACTTACAGTTGACCTAGGCAGATCTAGTCAAGCAGACATCTCACATACAACCTGTGGCAAATGTGGCATCCTATGACAGTGCTAAGTTTAAAGTCACTGAGCTCTTCAGTATGACCCATTCTACTTCCTGTGCTTGTCAGTAAAGGTAGCATGGCACCTGTTCACAGTGGATGCAGCTGAAACATTTGAACTCAGTAATTTGGAGAGATGTCAACATACTTTTGGCTATATCATGTAAATCATCCAAAAACATAATAATTCATTTTGAGGAACAATCATTCTAAATGAGACAAACATGGTTCTAATGGAGTCTAACACTGTGACAGCCTATACAGGTACCAGTGCAGTCTAAATCTTTACGAACAAAGTGGTACCTGGTATTTATATTTTTTTTGTTACTATGTGTTTTCATTCAGCTCCAGTACAGACTTTTGTAAGAAGACATTCCTAAAGGAAAGAAAAACTGAGCTTGAAAAAGAAAAATGATAGAACATTTTTGAATGCCTAAGTCATAGATCTCCAACACATGTTTCCTTAGATCAAACTACATATCTTGGTATGACTTCTAGTTGCAGAGAATGTCAGACTTAACATCTGCATTTGCCAAATCTCTTTGCCTGTGAAGGGAATTGCAGGGGTCACTGAGTACATTATCCTTTCTTGTCTTTTCATCATGGTTACAAATCTTGTATTACAAAATGGGTGTTATGCAAACTCGTCTCGTCTTGGCAGTTAATCAACGTCTTATTTTTTATCATGCCCTGTTGTGGAGCAAGAAACATGAGACATCAAACCAACATCTGAGCTGCTTCCAAAGTTTGGTGAGTCTATCATCAATTTGCACATACATTGAAACTTTTGGTTTGTTTAATACTGATCTTGTTTTTGGCTGTCATTTGGAGTTCGGTGCTCAATATTTTTAGCATTATCATTATCTTAGACCCTAGACCACACCCTGTTCCTTTTGACTATGACCTTCTAATTTTCTTTAAAGGAACTCTTTTGTATCCTGATCAAATACTCTTTTCAGCCATTGCAGATTGCCAAGATTCATTTGCCATCACCTAACTGAGTTGCAGGGGTTGTTGCTTTACACAATTAAGTGTATGCTGTGGCAATCTATAAATTGCTATGATTGTCTAATTATGTGAATTGAATCTATGACTGAAAGTGATGGAAGAACTCATATAGTGTATTACTGGCCTTAACAGAGTGAATAAGAAAATCCAACACTTGCACACAAGAAAGAATTCCATGTATGGAATGTGTAAGGGACCTGCAGGATCCTACCTTGATATACTAAGGAACTTGTAAATAGCATTGAGGTGACGATCTTGTGAAGAGAATGAAAAGTAAATTGTACTTTAGAGGGTGACAATTATTATAGACAGGAAAAGAAAAAAAACAGAAGGGTTGAATCCTGGGAAGTCAATCGAAAAAATAAACATATAGCATAAGTAAACAAGACTGTGAGAAAAGTGAGTTAACACACAGTTTTTTTTTTCGAGGTAAAAGCCTGCAGTATGCATGTGGAAAAGTAATATGCTCCCCTCTCCCTGTATCTGTCATGACAGGTCACACCACTGTTCTGCTATCTGACACCCTTACGACACTAGACCACATTTCCGTTATTGTGTCATCTTTTGCTCCAAAGGATGTGCATCATCAGCAGGCAATACTTGAATTGACCCTTGCTGGATGGAAGGAGTGGGAAAGAGAGCATCTACAAGGCATTACCTTCTCCGGGACACTAGAGGGCAGCCCCCCAGGGTGGCTGTGGCACCATGGATTCCCACAGGGCACACTAGGAGTTGGAATTTGATGAAGCCTATTTGGGTTCTATGGAGGCTTCTACGGGGAGTGGCAGAGAAGGCCCTGCTATATTGTGCTTTCAAGTCACCTGGGAGTGATTCCAGGCCTTTGCTAATGAGCCACCTGGAGCAGCACAAAAGGAGCCACCGACCCTCACTTGGAGCCACAGTTGGGAGGAAGAGGACGAACCTTGCCAGGGAGGAGTTGAAACAGAAAGACAGAGAAGAAGAAAAGAAGGACAAAGTACTGCATTGTATATTGTGCTTGATGCTGTACTGTGCTGGAGTGGTGGGAAACAAGGAAAAATGTTTTCCAATCTCAATAAACGTGTTGTGTGCTGGACGTGTGCTCGTGTCTGTTTTATCAGGTGTTTGGGGAGCTGTACACTGTCTGGTGGCTCAAAATATATCACTGTAGTTTGTAGTGGTGGATGAGAAGAAATATGTATTTTCATGCTTTTGTGGAGAAAGTACATAACAAAGATTCTAAATGAACAGGACCCAACCTTTATCCATTCTATCTAACAGCAAAAGATGTGAAAAACCTAAATGGAAAAAAACAATTATCACATTAGTTGTTTCATATAATTCTCATATCTGTTTCCATTTGCATACTCGGAACATGCAAAATATACACACTTTTGTAAAAATTTTATTAATACTGTGTTTACTTCTAGAAAATTGAACTTAAAAAAACAGGATATGCAAAATCTCACAAAACTGTGCTTTTTTATGAAAGATTCACCTCTCTCCCTCATTTATTGGTCAGCAATCCTGTCTTCAACTCAAAAGCTCTGTATTGTTTACTGTGCCTTTTCTGTTTATATTGTATGCAGAGTTTTCTGGAAGTACGTATTAAAAATTATTTTAGCAAAAAATGCATTTAGTTTGCACATTCTGAGAATGTAAATGGATAATGAACACGTGGATTATGCGAAAGAGTTATTTTTTTCTTTATTCCTTGGAAATAATTCACAACTTTTGCTGTCATCTAGCTGCTGGGTCCTGTTCATTTAGAATCACTGTTATGTACTTTTTCCACGAAAACATGGGGTTGAATTTTTTTCTGGGTCACAACTATAAGCTGCTTGGGTTAAGTAACTTATAACAAAATATCATTTTTGGGTGGAGTGTTCCTTTAACTTGTAATTTTAGGAGCTGTAGTAGGGATTTTCTTAAATTTGCCCTATCAGTTCATAAAAGTAATTTAAACAGAATGCTTAGCTTAAAGTAAAATATACCTAAATTTTCCTAATTGTGTGGTTCAACAAACATTTAACAAAATTCAACCCAAAGAGAAGCACTTTTGCTGTTATCTATAAAGTCACCAACTTTTACATTTCTCAGTCCAGCTACATTAACTGCAACTTACCACAGAATGTATATCTTCCAGGTGCTTTCCAGCAATTGTTGACTTGTTCCTTGTGAAGTTGTAATAAAGAAAATCATAGATGTCTTTTACTATATTCCCCACCTAAAGGTAGACAGAGTAGGTAGATCAAACAACAGTAAAAACATAAGGTTGCCCGTCATAATTTCATATTAGCAACTGAAAGAATGTATCTGTAAGTCAAACCACCTCACTCCTCTGTGTATTTCGGAGTAGTACACATACCAGAGCTGCACATCCTATTTTAGTTCTGTGTCCAAGCCCAGAGTGAAATATTTTAGGAACACAATTACTACTGCAAATAGTATCTCAGGAACATCCAACTTGTAAATCATTTAATGGTTTTCAGACACAATACTATCAGTAGAAACAGATAAATTACTTAAGAAAAAAAAATAGTCTGTTTCTTAAAACAATAGTAGTTAAACAAGAACTATGTCCCTGGATGAAACTTTAATTTACTGGACAATCCCCATCCTGCAGTCACATGATTTGTGAAATGGCCAAAAGAATGAAATTCTGGGTATAAGTCATCTTTCAGTTTTTGTGACAAAATGGGCAGTTCAAGAATATAGGAAGAATTCAAAGTAGGACAACTGCTTTGAAAGTCCTGGCTTTTCAGTCATTTAGTGAGGATGGCTCCTGGATACACAGGAGGGTCGATGGCACTTGGTTAGACAGCATGTATGCTTCTAGAAATTCCCTCGAAGTACCAGAAGACTGGGGCTAAGGATAAAGTGGCATGGTTTGTCTACTTTAGAGTGTTGTCACCACTATAACTATCACCCTCAACATGGAGAGCGAAGCTACGTAAAGAATATATTAGAAAAATCGGTTGATAAATATTTACATCTTCTATCATATATTGAGTTGTATTATCAATGTAAAAATCATGACAATGCAATTGTTAAGGAGTTGCATTGAATTATATACAAACAGGAACACTCAGTGAAGAGTGCTTTGTAAAAATAAACTGATTTGAATATGTCCAAGCAAATGTGATAGCTGAGCAAATCTGTTCTCCAGTGAGAGGCCAGAACTCATTCACAAACATTGGGGGCATGGTAGTCCATCACATAACACATCACATCGTGTAACACACCACATGTATTTTGTTTTTCAAAATTTACCTAGAATACACAATTTTCAGACGTGAGAGGAAAATAGGGGTACCCACAAGAAAACTCACACAGATGCAGGGAAAACATGCAAACTCTGCATTGAAAGTGTCAGGGACAAAATTTTAATTGGGAAGCTTTGGTGCAGCAGTGCTAACCACATATTACAACAATATTATGGTTAGTCTTCTTCTTCATTGATTTATATTCTGAACCCATTTAGGGTTAGAGGTGGACAGTATCAAGGGCAAGGCAGAAACATCCCCAGTTCAAAGCATTAGTCTGTTGAAACAGCAAGTTTACTTTCAAACTGGACTTGTCAGTTTATTAACATGCATATCTTTGGGTTGTAGCAGCTGGAGAAAAGCTCAGATTGCCATGAGCAGAACATGCAAATGCCACAGCAGGGTCAGGTCAAGGGAGCTGAGCACATTATTTATACACATGGCTTTTTCTAAATTTTAGTATTAACAATGTTTATGTATTAGCACTTTCTTCCCTTTTTCACAAATCTAATTTATTATACAGCATTACACACCTTCTTAGAAGAAAAAAACCACTTAGAAAGCTTTGAAACTAGGACACTCCTAATGTTTTCAGACTTTTATCGACTGTGTAAGTAGTTGTTAAATTATATTGGTTGGAAAACTAATGATAAAATGTATGCATGGAACAGGCAATTTTTTCACTTACTGTAGTTGCTGTTTAGATGAAAAATGTTATTTTTTTAGATACAGATAGATCCAAGAATATTGGGCAAGGTGGGTGAAGTGGCCCCCTCAGCTCATGTGACTGGTGTCTGTATAATTAACGTAAGAAGAACTGACAGGCAGGAGTGATTTGCTGATGAGTTTTTTTAATCACTTTAATGCTCGTCCGTTTAAGAGAGGAAGAAATCATACATGTTGCATTAGCTAGAAAAGTGCACCGCAGAGGCTCATAAATCAACAGACTGTCATCTTCTACTTTGCTGTACTGGGGTTCCTCAGCTAAAGCATTTGGCTTTGCTCCAGTTTGCACTTTTATCAGCTGCATCTTTTCATTGTAACACACGGAGAGAGCTCCAGGAAGGAGATGACACTGTGGCATAGCCCTTCTTTGGCCCTGTGTGAAATACATAGTCAGCAGATTCTTGAAAGCAGCTGCTCCTGCCCCAAAAAACAATGCTTGTGAGTCCAGCTATAGACACTTTGAAATTAAAAAATGGCGTAAGGGTGCGAAAGCCAGCAAAGAAGGAATAGCTGAAATATAAGCTTCACGGTGAACATGTTGCTTTCATCCTCCTGCCTGCCAAATGTGTCAGTAAGAGGAATATGCAACCTAAATATAGGCGTGCACTGCAGACAGCCAAACATATTTTAGGAACAGCTTTAGTACTACAGTTGTGTATCTTAGTAACCAAAAACAATAACGTGCCTTTGTATCCAGAACGTCCTTGCACTGTAAGGAGAAGGGATTGATAAAAAATGCTGGCAAAAGAGTGTTTGCTTTAATGAAACAAAGATCATAAGGCTGATTTATTGACTTTTACACCCATTAAAGATAGCCAGGCACCTCATTTCCCCACAGCTTTGGGTTTAGCGCTAACCTTGCTTTTAATCAGAAGGCCTTGCAGCCTCTCTTTCCTTTTTCTTTGTGTGCCTGGTGTGCCCTCAGTGCATTTTGAAACTATGCCAATCTTCACTAAAAGCTCAGCTCTCAGCTTCACTCCTTAATATCTCTTTAGCCTTGTTCTCTAAAATGTTTATGAGAGACATTTAGTGCCTTGGTGCAAACATTATAGGTAAAGTTATTATTCACCTCACCAGGAAACACATGAGAAAATGATCTGCACTCACTGCCTTGAATAATAATGACAAAAAATATCTGCTGTCTTAGCCTTGCAATGGATGGAACCCCACTCCAGCTGCTTAACATCGACGGGAATTATTGATTATTATGAAATTATTGATATGAGAGCCTAACTAATAATCAGTATTCAAGTTTAGTTAATTCATACACATGTTGCCAAGTGTCTATGGTGTTGGAGTACAGGTCCAGCCTTCCTGTAAAATTCACCATATAACCCTGAACAAGCCAATAACCTTGCCAGTATGTCCTGTGAAGAATTTTAAGAGGTTCCAAATATGTGTGTTAGGTTAGTTGCCAGTTTTAAACTGGCTACATGTGAATGTGAGATTTGCTTGTTGTGTGTGTGGGTGGGCCCTGAAATGAACTGGAACTCTGTCTCCAGCAGTGATTCTTGTTTTGTTCCATTAAGTCTCAGGATAAGTTCCTTTGCCAAGAACCTGAATGGATTAAATAAAATAAATTTAGGAATGCTATATCAATACCTTTAAGGCATCTTAGAATAGAGTTTAACATGGAGAGGTGCTGCTGTAAGAACACATTAACTCTTTTAGGGCAGATGTCGACTTTTGTCGACACAATGGGTGGAGGATGGATGTCAGGGGCAGTGGGCAAAAGAAAGCAGTACATGTTGATAAAACTCACCGTTACATTATAGGTAGGCTCTCTTTGCTCAGAGGACTGTTAGACTCGTTGACTTGATGATGAAACCCTGCGTGTGCGTAAGTAGCGTAGAGTAAGCAACCTCTAGAATGGAATTGACATCGGGCAAGAGAGCAAAGCAAATGCACAAAGCAAAATACTCTGTTCATATTATTTCTTTCTTTATTTTTTGGGTATTACTGCTGAACTGGACTCTGACTTATTCAACTCTGATTTTGATACAAGTCATCTGGAGATTGAAAACGAAAGTCAGGGGCCTACATCAGCTGATTGTAGTGCTGGAAAACGTTTGCCCTGGGAGGACTACACAGACATCGATCTGTGGGAGAAAAGCTAATAACTGGACATCACCAAACGATGCAGCCTGCTGGTGGACACTATGGATTAGCAACCGCTTGACTACTTCAAATCGTTGTTTTACCAGAAAGTGCTTTTCAGCTTATGAGTGATGGGACAAACACATATGTAATAAGTATGTGAAAGTGCATACTGTAGGGGCTTTTAGAAAACAGAGTTTTTGGAAAGATTTTCAGCCCTAGGACAAAACGACAAAAAAATAATTAGCCGTAAAAGAGTTAAAGGATAAGCAGTTTAGCTGGGTGGCAAAAGCACTGGACCATTCAATCACACTTTCAACAGACTATCACTTCAGAAGGCTGTGCTCCAATTGCAAAACAACAGGCAAACCATTACAACATAGTGCAACGTGGTTAAACTGCCTTGAGAAATGGTTAAAAGCCAGTGATAAAATGATCAAACTGCTTACAGAGATAACTGTTCAGATAGCTGAGATTCTTTTCATATGGCAAATTAACAGCAAAACATCTCTCTGTCTTACCTAAGAGACTTCAGAAATAGCACACTCAATAAAACATTACTTTATACAGTGATTCCACACCTATAAATTGCAAGTAGAGTAAAATAAACAGAATTATCATTAATAATTAAGGAAGGTGTCTGAGAACATTTAAATAGGAAAACCAAAATACTAAAAACTAAATTCAGTGCCACAGTGGGTAACGCTGCTGCCTCGCAGTTAGGAGACCCGGGTTCGCTTCCCAGGTCCTTCCTGAGTGGAGTTTACATGTTCTCCCCGTGTCTGCGTGGGTTTCTTCCAGGTATTCCGGTTTCCTTCCATAGTCCAAAGACATGCAGGTTAGGTGCATTGGCGATCCTAAATTGTCCCTAGTGTGTGTGTGTGTGCCCTGCAGTGGGCTGGCGCCCTGCCCAGGGTTTTTTTCCTGCCTTGCGCCCTGTGTTGGCTGGGACTGGCTCCAGCAGACCCCTGTGACCCTGTAGTTAGGATATAGCAGGTTGGATAATGGATGGATGGAAATTCATTGTCAAAAAACAATCCACAGTCACAAACCTTAAATTTAACTGAAATCCCTCACATACATTGGTACATTGTTAGTCCTAAATTCAGATAAACTGCTGAGTGTTGCCAGACGTATGACGTCACCAACCAAATGACTAGCACCAGGGTTCATGGCTATAAATAATGCCAGCAACTCACAAAATGACAGAGCAATGGTGACACAAGAATAATATTATGAATAAACACAAAATGTCAAAAAATTAAAAGAACTCAGGATAACGTCAAAATATTGTTAATGCCCTTTATATGTATGGTCCGTACAGTTTTTTCTTCTGTTAGTCTCTGTGCTTAAGTGTTCAAGTGTGTATAAGCCAGAGTTGTTAGCACACATGTTTAAATTTGTATATGGTAATATGAGACAGACACGAGAACACTAAGACATCATTAACAGGAAAAGGGTCAGTAAAAGATCAAACAATAACAGGAAATAGGTGAAGATATTTCCAGTGGAGGCTAACTGTTAAAACATTAATCACGAAAATATACTATACATAAATGAAAAGAGGCATAAAAAAATCATATTTAAGAATATAAAATATTTTACAATTCACAATTCATGCACTGTACTGTATCTGTGTGGTGAGCTAACGCCCAGCAGTTCTTGTAGATGCTTTTTAAAAAACCCTCAGGGTTTATCCTTTAAATACAGTACATGACTCAGTAATTTGGTGACCTAATGACTCTTTGTGTGAAGAAGTGTTTATTGGCTTCTGTTAAGAGTACACTTCCTCTTAACGTCTACTAGCTTCCTTTACTATTGAATTGAAAACATTTTCCTGGATGCCTTTAAGAATTTTGAAGATTTGGTTTGGATTGCCACATAGCTTGCTTTTTCTGTTCAAAACTATAGACATTTAATTCCCTTAGCCTGTTATTGTCATGGCACAGAAAAAAAAATCTGGAGTCACAAAACATGCTGTTGAGTGAGTGAGTGAGGCAAAAATAAGTGTAACAATATTACAGTGCTAAAACATGAAACGGGCCGTAATACTATCTGGGAAAACAAATGAAACCCAAAGGCTTCATGGACATAACTGTATGATTTTGCTTCAGTCTCTTGAGTGAGCAATCACCTACTGTTACAACTGTTTGGACTTTTAAAAACAGAAAACTAGAAATCATAATGGGATAAAATAGTGAGCAGCAGTAAATATTACATAGGGGTGAAAATGAACAGAGGAGGCAGAATGATGCAGTTTAATACACGAGAAAGTCTTTGTTAAGGGGTAACTAAAAACCAAAAAATTCCTAAAAGAAAATGATATTGCTCAGTAAGCTACTCTTTCATCAGCACCAGGACTTTCTTTTATTTACAAAAAAGTTCAGATGATTTCAGAATAATTGTCCAACCATAAATAAAGGGGTGGCCAAGACTTCATGCAGTGAGCAAAGAAACACACAATGGGAATGCTCATGAGCTCATTAATAATGACTGCAAAATGTCAAAACATGAAAATACAGAATTAACACAAGTAACACTAAATAGAGGTTTTGATCCTGACGCTTACTACAAGTTGAAAAGAAACAATAAATAAAACCTGAAAAACAAGCTCAGAGATGCCAAAGTAAAGTATATAAAGGTACAAAACAATAGAGTAACTGTTATTAAAAATTATAAAGACTTGTTCTCCAAAAATAAACAAGGGACTGACAGTCTTACCATGCATACAAGTCTCCTTTTACAGGGATGTAGCCATTGTGTATCCCTTAAGATTTTGAGAAATTCCCAGTTAGGCAAAATAGCATGAAAAAACAAATAAATGCTCAGTGTCATATTAAGATGTGACCTATAGGCATGAAATACATTTAGTTGTTCTTCTATGTACACATTCTAATGTTGGATATCTTATTTATATAGCATGATGACAAGAATCACATGCAGTACTCCAGATGTTGTGTTACTAGCACAATACAGAGGGATAATGTCTCCTGATTAACAATCAACAGATTTTACAATATAGCCTAACCTTTTTGGTTTCATCTTGGCAGGATGATAAGAATGTGAGGGTAACATAAATCCAGAAATCCTTTTCAGGCTGAGGTGTCACCCATTGCACGGCTGCACTCGGATCTCAATCCACGTGGTTTGCCTTGTAGTTGGTGTGGCAACGCCTGTAGTATGTCAGCATTTCCTGTTTTAAATTTAACATTAAAGTATAGATAGCATTTATACTTTACACTAGTTTTTATTAAACTATATTTTCTAAGAGTTTGTGAAAGGTATTTTTAAATTGTCTAGTTGCCTAAATATTTTTTTATTTTTCAATTATGATGTCATCCAAAGAATTAAAGCTATTAGTATAAATTAGAAAGCTTAATGGTCCTAGCACAGATTCCGGAAGAATTTCACAGTTAATCTCATGTCGTGCAAAGAATTTTCTACTTATCTACAGTGTGTCCTTGGATATTATTCAGCTTGCATTCCAATTTCATAAGCTACCACTAATGTCACTTGCTTGTAGATTGACATTTAATCTTTATGACATGATGGTTAGAGACCTGGGGCCTCATGCATAATGCGTAGAATTCACATTAAAAGGCAATGGCAAAAGCACGGGAGAAAATAGAAGAATTTCAGCGAATACCAGGTGGAGGCAAGGAAAAATGTACTATTTGTCATTTTAAACAGTGGTATAAACAACAAAAGGAAATTGATCAAGTGACAGAGAGTGTCGGAGAAACTGGAAAGCTCAAGTTCACAAAGTCGCACAGTGCCTGAAATAAAAAAAAAAGTTGTCAGATATCAAAGTCGCTGTGAAAAGACGAGTCATAGCCCACCGTCTGAGTGTCATATGAAAGCTTATTAGGGTACAGAGAAAAGAAAAAAAAAATAGGGACACACTGGGAAAAAAAACTTGAAATGTCAACTTTAATCTCAAAATTTCCACTTTAATTATGTAGTTTATTTTGTCATTAAAATAGAATGTCATAGACTTCATCTTAAAATTGTTTAATTTACTAGTTTCTCAAATCACTACGTGCTTCTTAAATGAGCTTTCTCTTCCTCCAATAGGGCACAGAATCCATTACATTTGTGATATTGCAGTTCTCTGAATAATTTAAATACTGTGATGTATACTTGATATCATTTTAGTATTCATATCATATCAATTAAAGCATGTATTAAACATATGAACATGGTGGCGCCCCATCCAGAGATTACTCCTGCCTCACACAAGATGCTGCTGCATCGTGCGCGACCTTCAATGAAATAATTTATTGCAGCAGTACTGTCTCTTTCAAACACACTAACCTCCAATTCCTGTCCTTCCTTTTCTTTCTCCACGTAACCAATCGCCACACAATCAGCTCAGTAATAGACGTTAAGCCATCTGTAAGCTTAGAACGCCAGTTCTTCAAAACTTTTAAGGAACATTGAAATATCTTCATAGTACATGTTTAATTATTCTATCCATCCATCCTTCTAGTGTCACGCCAGTCCCAGCAAGAATACAGCTCGAGGCAGGAACAATCTCTGAACGGGGCACCAGATCGTCACTAGCGCTGCACCACCATGTCCTCACATGTTTAATTATTAAAAATATACATTATTTCAATGATGTTAATATTTTATCTGTATAATCTAATAAACATATTTTGCTGCATTTCATCTTAAAAATGATATCGTCATTATATGTAAATACGCGCTTTATAAAGTGGCTCAAGTTGTGCAATATTATAACTATCACAAGTTTACAGTGAGGTGATTGTACTTATAAGTACAAACAGTTCTACAAGGAGCACTTGATGGACTGATGGAGTGCATTTATAGTTTTTGGGATGAAACTGTTTCTGAATCTCGAGGTCCGTACAGGAAAGGCTCTGAAGCATTTATCATATGAGAGCAGTTCAATAGACAGCATGGCTGAGGCAGCGTGTGCTTGATCCGGTATACCGATAATTCTCTTTCCGATCAGCTGCTGTAGAGCTGTGATTCCACACTCAGATACAGTGATATAAATAGTATGAGTGGTGGAATGAGAGTAATATGGAAAACGATGATCTGCTGTGGCAAACCTTAACGGGAGCAGCTGAAAGAAGGAAAAGAAGGTGCAGTGAGAGTAACAACGTTAAAGCAGCTATGGTATTTAGAATAGTTTGGCCATTCTGTGGACCATTATATTGTTACAGGTTAATTATAATCAGATGCCTTAAACTAATAAACAATATGCGGTTAATTTCAGTGTATATGATAAAGCCACGTCAGGGATGTGGATCTAAAAAAGAAAGGGAAACCACACTGGAACAAAAACACTGCTTTGACGCTGGGTGCCGCCAGTTTGCAAAACTGAGTGGAGAACTTGCATACAACAGGGTTTGAGCTACCGTGAAAATGTGCGTGGCTTTACGCCTAGTTTAGGTTTTATACATTGCGATTTGAGCGTGGAAATGGGAGTATACAACATTTTTGTGCACACGCACCGTTTATACATGAGGCCCCTGGTGTGCCAATAAAAGGATATACTTTGTTAATAACTGGGATGATTTTTGGGAAAAACCTGTATTTTTCAAGAAAGGCAGTCTTCATCCTAACTATAGAGGATATTTTATTTTATCCCAAAATATGGCAGCAAAATTGCCTGCCTAAATAATCAGAGCACCATACAGTCCACAACCTTGTGACCTTAGGCTGTTTTAATTCCATCTGTTAATGTTCTGTAGCTGCTACCCAGAATCTCTGTTGTGGAGTGTCTGATAAATTTAGTCATGAAGCAAAATCTAAATCAGTCAATGACCCTAGGATTAAGAGAATAATTAGATAAAAAAGATAAAAACAGATTCTCCACTGTAGTACCTCTATTAGTAGTTTAATTCAAATGAAAAGAAAAAGTATAATACCAGATGAAAAATATTTCTGCAGTTTATGATGCTGTTTGCTAAACATTCCTGTTATAATATAATAAACAATATTAAATTAAATAGTAATAAAAATGAAAAGAACTAAAATAAAATTAATGTTCGCATTTACTCCCCCGGGTGGAATTGAAGAGTCGCATAGTGTGGGGGAGGAACGATCTCCTCAGTCTGTCAGTGGAGCAGGACAGTGACAAAAGTCTGTCACTGAAGCTACTCCTCTGTCTGGAGATGACACTGTTAAGTGGATGCAGTGGATTCTTCATGATTGACAGGAGTTTGCTTAGTGCCCGTCGCTCTGGGATTAATAAAGTATCTATCTATCTATCTATCTATCTATCTAAACAATATTATATTAGGTACAAAATCTGGAACCTGTCTTAGTAAATCTGACACTATTGCTTACAACCAGCAGTGCATTAGGTGACTTCTAGTCAGAGGGGATGTCAAACTTGATGACTGCAGTTGCTCAATCTCATTGCCTTGAGAATGACAGATTACATAACCAGGAATGGCAGAGAATGACTCTGTGACAACTTTCCAGCACAGTTTCCAACTAACTGTATGAATGCTTTCCAGGTATTTTGAGTACAAATGCAACCTCAGCCCTTTCTTCCTTTTTCCATTCTGCCATGGTATGACAAACATGAGATATCAGGCAGACAAGTCTTTCTTCTGCTTGTGTGACCATTCCACATGGCTACGTTCTATTCATTGTACTTCTGGGTAAGTGGTCATTGGTTGTCATCTGTTGCCTCTCATATATACGGAGCCAAATTAAGACAGATTTTGTGATGGTGAGTCATAGACCAGTCTGAAAGAATCACTGGGGATGTCAAACTACCATGACTGTTCCTGAGTCTCTAAGATTATGTAAATGAAGTCTGTGATTGAAAATCACTAGAAAAGTTATCTGATGTGACAAGATCTTTAGCTGAGACAGCACCAAATGGTTTTACATTTCTCCATAAATAAAGAGATACTAGTTGAAGACGTGACCTTGGGATAATTCTGTGTGATGAACTGCAAACCGTTTCAAAAAATTAGGTGAATTTATATTCTTTGAGTCACCCATACTGTATTAGAATTTTAACCAGATTCCAACACAGTTTTAGTTCTAGTCTAAAAATCATAAGGGCAATTTTATTGTTCATCACTAAACTTACTAGCTTTTTATGTTATTTAGCTATAAATTATGATCATGTAGTGTTGATTTTAATTCACACATTAATGTGGAAATGGATGGTTTCAGCATTTGTTTGGCTTTATCTGGTAAACATAGCAGTGTTTTTCCAGTTTGTCATAATCAGATGTTAGATATAATTATTACTTACAGAGCTGAGATTCAAAATTTAAATATATCTCTGATCACTACTTATTTACATTTGATTTGTTTTTACCCTTACCAATACAATCACAGAGTTAAACAAGGACAGTACATCTAGATCATAACTCTGCATCAAAATTAGTAGATAATTTGAGAAACTCAAGCATAATTATGAAAGCAATCTAGATCAGCTGGTATCTAATTATAATGTAACTTTGACTGAGGCCCAAAATACATTTACTTAAAGAACATAGAAACTCACCCTGGTTTAATGAGAGTTCTCACGCTCTTAAATTAGAATGCTGAAAATTCTGGTATAGGTGGAAAGCAACAAAGTTATAAATCTTAAAAACTGCATGGACAGACAGTATTAAAATGTATAAAAAGCTTTCTTTTTGGCTTAATCTGACTGTTGTTTTAGATTAATAGATAAAAAGAAAAATAATCATCTTGTTCTATTTACTGTAGAACAGTTGCTAACCTAACAATGGGAACTCTGAGCTACAATGCAAAATACTCACAAATATCAGCAGTGCAGACATAAACTTCTTTAATACTCTTCTTCTTCTTTTGGCTGCTCCCGTTAGGGGTTGCCACAGTGGATCACCTTACAAGATCCCAGAATTCTCCTCACAAATGAAATACTGCATTGTCAATCTCTGTCTCACTTTACACACATTAATATAGTAATTTTAATTTGATTTCATAAAAGGAAGTCATAACTTTTATTTCTATAATTAAACACATTACCTGTCCCTTAAACCCAGCCACAGCAAAACTAGTGAAAAGCTCAAATGCAATTCTGGCAGTGCCCATTCTTAGTATTATGAATAGTTCATGTACTGACTGGCACAGTTCCTGATGCACTAAAACTGTCAGTTATTGCACAATTACCCAAAAATTCAGAGTAACCACACAGCTTTTGTCTCACCAAATACCTCACAGTTTATTTGAGAAATTTCAATCAGGCTTCCGTACCAGACACAATACAGAAACGGCAATAATGTTTGTTGTAAACAACATGCTAATATCCTCTAATGAAGAAAAGTCCACAGTAATTGTATGGTTAGATTTAAGTGGACCCTTTGGCACCACTGATCACTATTATTACATGGGCTAGAAGATTACATTGGGCTCTCAGGCATTGTTCTTGCATAGTTTAGCTCATATTTATCAAATCAGCTTTTGGTATTTCCAGAAATGTGCTGACAGTACTCCATCTTTATACTCAGAAATTATAGTGCTCAGTATTCAGACCTTTAGTGTTTTCACTTTACATCCTCAATTAGGAATTATCACTTTAAAACATAACTTCATTTTCACTTATATGAAGACAATACCCCCTTATACATTTCTTTTAGGCCAAATTACATTTCTCTAATGATGTCCTTAATTGTGTCAGAGAGTGAAAAGAGTGGATGGATGAGAACTACAGTAGTTGTCTTTCAATACAAGAAAAAAAAATAGAAATGTTATTTATTAAGGGAAGTGATGCAAACCGCAACAATATTCTGTTACTTTCTAACTCATCTGGACTAACCAATAGTTTTACTGAATTAGCATGCAACTTAGGTATTATCTTTCAAAACAAGCATTACAACACTATCTAAAATCAGTTTTTCCAGCTTAAAAATACTAGAAAATAAAGCTAGTTTTTATACATGGAGGATATTCAGAAATTAATTCATACATTTTTTTAAAGCAGTATTGACTACTGCATTGTGTTATTCACAGGCTGTTTAAATCATTCTTTATACAGTTTTAGGTTATTAGAAAAATGCTGCTGCAAGAATAATTACAAGAACTAGAAACCACAAACACATAACACCAGGGGCCTCATGTATAAACGTATGTACGCACAAAAATGTTGCGTACAAACGTTTCCATGTTCAAATCACAATGTATAAAGCCTAAACTTAGCATAAAGCCACGCACATTTTCACGGTAGCTCCAACCCTGGTGTAGGCAAGTTCTCTGTTTGATTTTGCAAACTGGCGGCACCCAGCATCAAAGCAGTGCTACTGTTCCAGTGTGGTTTCCCTTTCTTTTTTAGATCCACATCCCTGACGCGGCTTTATAAATACACTGAAATCAACCGCATACTTTTTATTAGTTTAATGCATCTGATTGTAATTAACCTGTAACAATATAATGGTCCACAGAATGGTCAAACTATTCTAAATAACATAGCTGCTTTAGCGTTGTTACTCTCACTGCACCTTTTTTCCTCTTCTTCTTTCAGCTGCTCCTGTTAGGGGTTGCCACAGCAGATCATCTTTTTTCATATTACTCTCACTGCACCACTCGGAGTATTTATATCACTATATCTGAATGTGAATAACAGCTCTACAGCGGCTGATTGGAAAGAGAATTATCAGTATACAGCATCAAGCACATGCTGCCTTAGCCATGCTGTCTATTGAACTGCTTTCATACGGCAAACGCTTCAGAGCCTTTCCGCGCGGTTCAGAAACAGTTTCATCCCGAGAACTATAAATGCACTCAATCAGTCCATCAATTGCTCCTTGTAGAACGCTTTGTACTTATAAGTACAATTACCTCACTGTAAACTTGCACTACAGTTATAATATTGCACAAAGTGAGCCACTTTATAAAGCACGTATTTACATATGATGACGATATCATTTTTATGATGAAATGCAGCAAAATATGTTTATTATATTATACAGATAAAACTTTAACTTCATTTAAATAATGTATATTTTTAATAATTAAACATGTGAGGACACGGTGGTGCAGCACTAGCGAGGAGCTGGCGCTCCGTTCACGGATTATTTCTGCCTCGAGCTGTATTCTTGCTGGGGCTGGTGCAACAAGGGAAGGATAGATGGATGCAATAATTAAACATGTACTGTGAAGATATTTCAATGTTCCTTAAAAGTTTTGAAGAATTGGAGTTCTAAGCTTACAGATGGCTTAACATCTATTACTGAGCTGATTGTGTGGCGATTGGTTACTTGGAGAAAGAAAAGGAAGGACAGGAATTCGAGGTTAGTACATTTGAAAGAGACAGTACTGCTGCAATAAATTATTTCATCGAAGGTCGCACACAATCACTGCGCCACTGTGTTCTCATTTTCAATAACATGCTTTAACTCCTATTATCATGAAAATGATATCACGTATACATCTCAGTATTTTAATTAGTCAGAGGACTGTAATATCACGAATGTAATGGATTCTGTGTCCTGTCGGAGGAAGAGAAAGCCGGTTTAAGAAGCACTAGTGATTCACACACATAGAGCACATAGAAAATCAAATACAAAACAAAGCATTTAACGTGCTACTTTAGTTACAATGGGGTTTGAGAAACTAGTAAATTAAACGATTTTAAGATGAAGCTTATTATGTTCTACTTTAATGACAAAATAAACTATGTGATTAAAGTGGAAATTTAGAGATTAAAGTTGACATTTCGTGATTTTTCCTACTGTGTGCCTTTTTTTTCTCTGTACCCTAATAAGCTTTCATATGACACTCAGACGGTGGGCTACGACTCGCCTTTTCACGGCGACTTTGATATCTGACAACTTCTATTTTGGGCACTGTGCGACTTTGTGAACTTTAGCTTTTGAGTTTCTCAGACATTCTATGTCACTTGATCAATTCCTTTTGTTGTTTATACCACTGTTTAAACCAACAAATAGTATGTTTTTCTTTGCCTCTACTTGGTATTCGCTGAAATTCCTCTATTTCCCCCCGTGCTTTTGCCATTGCCTTTTCACAGAATGCTGAGCTTAAGGGCTATTTATATTGATTTGCATATTCAAAGAGGAGTAATTCTGGGAGGAGATGGGGTGGGACAGCAGGCACGTGCACGTTTGTTACTTTTCACACTGACTGGGATTTATGTAGCGGAAGAACATGGAAGCTGGCGAATGTACAGATTTATGCATCTAGATTTTTTTGTGCATACGAACATTTCCACTTTTGTCCGTACGCCATGTTATAGTGTGAATTCTTCTCATGGCATTATGCATGAGGCCCCAGGAGATGACAGGCTTTACACAGGCTTACTTATTTGAACTATATTATTTACAAATCAGAGAACACATTAACCCTTTGAAACAAGCCATTCCCAGCATTTTGGCACTATAAACCTAGCCTTCCCAGCAATTTTCAATTATTTTGAAAATTAAATATTTTCATTTATAAAAGTATAATTTGATAATATGATAATAAGAAACAATGTTCTAGCAATGGATTGATACTATAGAATAAGCAGTTATCATCATTTTCTACCATCCATTATAAGGACCTAAGGCCAAAGCTGCACTTTGTAGTAATATACTTCAAAATAGTTCAAAATAGTGCCAAAAGCATTGAACAAGAACACATCACATGATTTTCTCTGTCTCCCAGTGAATTGACACTTGTCTCCCCTTCACTGTGGTGCTCTCATTTCTCACATCAAGTGCCCGAACTCCCTCAGGCACAGTGCAACCCTTTCTGGGCACAGTGGCAGGTGGGTGTTTGACTAAGGCAGTACACCCACCACACTGTAATGCAGATGCCCTAGGGTGAGTTAAGGAGGTAAAGAATCCTTCTGTGAAGTAGAAGGGCAAAATCTCTTATTCCTATGTTAACGCACAATTGAAATCCTTTCCATTTACTTGGTGAAACATACGAGAAAAAACAAGGCTGACCTGCAGCTAAAAAAACAGCAGAGAAAGTAGCATAACTAGACAACACTATATTATGTGCGTAGTCTAATATAGTGAAGGCCAGTATTCTCTAATTACAACAGAGATGTGTAGCAGTGTTTTAAATATATATGCCCCTATCGCACTGGACTGCGTGATTTAAAGAGTAGAGTAGTGTAACAGTAGCGTAGCATAATAGATATGTACAGGCCATTATTCATGTCAGCAAGGTTATGACAATAGATATCTGGGCTGTTTAACTGACCCTTCGGGTATTTACCACTATGAGGTTGGCCCAAAAACTGGCCTGCCTCGTTCAAAGAGTTAAGTTCTCAAGGTACTGGCCTACTAAAGATTCCAAGGATTACTAAAATAACAGTGAGAGATCGAGCTTTTAGTTACAAGGTCCAAAACCTGTGGGATGATCTGCCTGTTTATATATTTAAGAGATGCCCTGTCAATCTCAGCTTTTAAATGCAGGCTGAAGACTCACTACTTTAGTTTTGAATACTAGAGCTACAGTCAGTGCTGGCGTTAGGTTATTTTGCACCCTTGGCCAAGCTCCAATATCCACACCCCCTCCTCACACTTATGATCTACGCTGAAGGCGAATGCCTAATTTGCCTTAATGGTGGCACTGGCCTGGCTACACCTGCCAAATTTATGTGCATACTGCATATCTATTTTTTAGTCATTTTCATAAAAATATAAGCAGTAAATAATTATTATCCATCCTTTTTTCTGTTTCTCTTCTTAGTGTTGTGCTGTGACATTTGGTGCCTCTCCTCTACTTCCAAGCTGTTTTTCTGCCAATGATACATGCAGCACTAAAACCAATGGATGGAAAGATTCTGTCATCATATTAGATGTCCCAGACCAGTGTCTACTGTATCTTGCCAGGAAGGGGTTGGCAGGTAGTTGGCCTAGGAGTTATGTTACAGCCAGGAGTTTTGCTCTGGATTGTATTTATTTGTGGTTTTATTGTAACTTTTGAGACACTATTTTTAAAGTTGTGATGTTATTTCATTTGTTATTTGTTTACTGTCTCTTTAAATAATTTAGTCTATTCCTTATCTTCTGTGGGTGGTACAGCAAGAGGTGGGGCCACTCTGACATCACCACTCCTGAGGCCTCCCTTTGGCTATTTAAGAGTCAGGGAAGAGGATCCCAGGTGTGGTGCATTAAAGTTATAGGAGTATCTTGTAAGTAATGCTTTTTTGGATTATTGGACTTACTGACTCTTGATGTCTTTTGCTTAGTTAGTTGGATTTGGGCCTTGGAATGCATATTGGAACTTGTTCTCTTGGGCAGCTCATTTCTACTATTTTTGAGCCTTTTGTTATACTATTTTAAAATAAATATTTTTATTTATAAAGATTCCTTTTGTGGACGATTTCTTATTCTAAAGGCTTTTTGCTGTTTTCCTTTCTCTTGAGAAGCACATTGAGTTATTTTTGGACACTGTAATGGACAGCATGCATGAGCTGGCATTCTTGCTGGCATTGGCCTCCATTCCCTTAACCAGCCAGGAGACTAATACTACAGAGATATCAGGGGAGGCTCTGTATCAAGGCTGTATGCTCCCCTAACCCGTTAGATGACAGCATCCATGGGCTTCGGTATCCATTTAACTACCTGCAGGGTGTGCTGGGAACTGTAGTCCAGTGAGGCAGCCCTGTTGGGGGTCTGTGGGTGCCATCAGGGGAGTGCTACAAGAAGTTGCACTCCCTTCTTTATAGGTTTTTTTATGGCCCAGAAGTGCTTCCAACGGCCTATGCCATGGCCCCAGATCTACTTGCAGGTCTTCGCTAAAAGGAACCACATTGCCTTATCCAGGCGAGTTGGAGTCGGGTGAAGAGACTGGAAACACTTGTCTGGGAGGAGTAGCAGTGAAGAGAAAGAAGAAGAAAAAGAAGACAATAAAAAAAGAGAAATATATTGCTGTGCTGAGGTATTCTGTTAAATGAAAGTTTGTGTCTTGAACCCAGGACTACATCAGTGCATTTCTGTCTGGGCTTTGGAGCTCTGTGGTTAGTCACAATATTTAAAATATTTTGAATTCAAAACCTTTAAGTCCAGTGTAAACCAAGCAGTCCAGTAGAGCTTGGGGTCAAGCTGCATGGGGTGAGGTTTATTCTGAGCAAGAATGGAGAAGGCCCTGACAGGGTTTCTGGGTCCTTTTTCATGTCTCATGACTCCACATCACAACACTAGATCTCCAGGGTTGTGACTGTGCATGGCTTTGTCTTCTGAATGTGCTTGTTATAACTAACTGTGCACCCTACCAGAAGTTTATTTTCTCCTTGAGTGCTTCTGAGTGCAGTTTTTGTTTTCCCCTCCTCTGTTGTCAATAGGCCATTGTTCAACAATTATGTTAAAGGACAAGTATTATTAGGTTCCATTTATGTTAATCATCTTGGAATTGCTTTGTCTTCCTGTATATTTAAACAAATCTGTGTCTTTATACATAATCATTATGTAATTATTAATTTTAAAAGTTTAAAATTGTGTTTTCCTCTAAACTTATACAAAAATAAACTGAATTGAATTGAACTGTTTGTACCAAAGGATTCTTTTAAGTTATAATAATGTCTTGCGTTTAGTGCTGGGCAGTATACCGGTTCATACCGAAAACCGTTTTTTACTTTTGTTATGATATGGATTTTTCTTATACCGCAACACCGGTTTAAATTGCCTAAACGACATTCGGAACGTAGTGCAGTGGGAAACTGTTCAAGTGGGGGCCTTTTTTCACCGCTACACCGCTAATCACAGAGGTGTTGCCCGGGGCTCTTTTTCACTGCTACACTGCTAAATAGGTAGTGGTAGTGTAGGTATTGCGCGATGAAAATGGATAGAGAACATTCCGAAACTAAAGCTGTAGCTGACGCTAAAGTTGAACATGATGACACAGAAGAACTTTTGTCGAAAAAAAGGAGTCACGTCCGTTGCCTGGAGATACTTTGGTTTTAAAAGGTCGGATGTGGACCATTATGTTCAAATGTGTAAATACTGTTTCTATAATACTGCAAGCTTAGTTGTACTTGCTTTATTTGTTTTCAATACAGTGTTATGTACCTGAGTACTGTGTAATAGTGTGATGACATGTTGACTTTATTCTCGACATTTCCACTTTAATCTCGACGCTTATGACAAGATTAAAGTCGACATGTTGACTTTATTAAAGGTAATTTGTCATTAAAGTAGAACATCATAAACTAAACCTCATCGTAAAATGAATATTTAATTTAGTAGATTTTCTCAAACCCCCTCATAAGTTATATAGCACATTAAATGCTTTGTGTTAAGTGTTCCCCGAGCCATGTTAAATTGGTACGTGCTTCTTAAACTGACTTCCTCTTGTATATAGGAGGCGCCGGCAGCAATCGCCGCACAGAATACATTCACTTCATGATATTCCTGCTCCCTGAACATTTAGAATGCTAAGATAAATACTTGATATAATTTTCATGATGAAATGCATTAAAGCATGTATTAATCATGTGGGGGCACGACGGTGTAGAGGTTGCAATGCTGCCTTGCTGCAAGGGTGTCTTGGGTGTTCACTGCCTTGAATTTGCATGTTTTTCTGGTGGGTTTACTCGGCGTGCTTCAGTTTCCTTTGAAATTAATGCAGGATGTGGAGTTTTGTTATGCTATATTGACCCTGCTAGTGTATGTTTTGCTCATATTCACCCTGCGATGTGCTGGCGCCACGTTCAGGATTTCCTCCTGCCTTGCACACAATGCTTGTTGGGATGAGCACAACCTTGAATGGATGACATAATTAAACATGTATAATGAAGATATTTTTAAAGTTCTGAACATCCTGTGGGCTAAGTTTATAACTAGTTTTAAATTCACAAAGACATTTATCGTGTGGTGATTGGTGATGTGGAGAAAGAAAAAGGAAGGATAGAAACTGGTTTTGGTAAGTCAGACAGACAGCACACATGCAACAAAGAAAGCCCGCTCAGAAGAACATCCGTTGAATTCTGTGTTCGTGTCTCCGACCACCAGATCACAAACCCAGCATTTACACAATATTTAAATTAAACCAGTGCGATACCCATTCATACATCCAGTTTTTTGGAGCCTCGTCACACCTGCCATAAAGTTCTCTACACTGAACATACACCTGGGGACCCCTTAGTGCGAGGGAGCAGCACCACCGCCTCACTACCGTGCATGTTTAATAACTGCTTTAATGCATTTCATCATGAAAATGATATCAAGTATTTATCTTAGCATTCTAAATTTTCAGAGAGCAGTAATATCATGAAGTGAATGGATTCTGTGCGGTGATCGTGCCCGCGCCTCTTAGTGCAGAAGAAGTCAGTTTAAGAAGCACGTAGTGATTAACAACTGGGTCGGGGAACACCTAACACAAAGCATTTAATGTGCTGCATTAACTTATGACGGGATTTGAGAAAATCTAGTAAATTAAACATTGATTTTAGGATGAAGTTTAGTTTACGACATTCTACTTTAATTATAAAAAAAGGGTGAGAATAAAGTGGAAATGTTGACCTTAATCTTGACATAAACAGCGAGAATAAAGTGGAAAAGTCACCTTTAATCTCAACATAAGCGTCAAAATTAAAGTGGAAATGTCGAGAATAAAGTCAACATGTCGACTTTATTCTTGACATATAGTTTGTTTTTTTCTTCCCTGTGTCCGTATTTTTATTTCTTCACCGTGGCCCAAATACAATTCCGTAGGGCTATTCCACAAATAGCATTATAAATGCAAGTTGCAGTTTTATTATTTATGTATATAGCTTAGCTTGAAGCAAGGTCCATATTAATGCAATTTGCCTAAATGATGGTTCAGTTGGTAAAGATGTCATCACCAAATTGCGCTTGTTTTATTTTTTTTATTTTTATTTGGTGAATACTGTGTAATGCACCTGGGCTTGAAGTCTTGAAGTAATAGTGCAACTATCCGTAATAATACTATTATTTATTTTATTGTTATTATTTATAAGTATAAATATTATGCTGTTTAATGATGGTAAAGTTGTTTAAAAAGTCACTTTAACGTGTCAGTGGACAAAGATTGTTAACATTAACAGAAAGCGTAGTTGGTTCACAAAAAATATTTACTATTTATTCCTTTTCTAAGACATGTTCAGTGCAATAAAACTTTTGACAAGCACCTCTGGATATTTTACTAAATCTAAATGCCTCTTTGGATGGTTTAAAATATGTTGTAAAAATTTTGCAAAATGTGTTCAATAAAAAGGTTCTATATTTTGACTGCATTTGTCATGCAATTTGATTCCTTCTCTTCATTCGTGCCACCTCCTTAAAAACTATCATTTTATGGGGCCATGAAAACCTGTATTAATACTTGTGTGCACATTAAAAAATTTTTTTGTACAATGTACAATTCTGATGACAGTGGAATAGGTTATTCTTGGCCCATCTACTGCAGTAATTGCAGTGGAAAATGTGGTTAACATCCACTCATGCATGGGAAAAAAATACCGTTGAATACCGTGAATCCGGGATAATTTAGAAAAATACCGTGATATAGAAATTTTGGTCTTACCGCCCACTCCTACTTGTATTGTTTGCCTACTAATCCAAATGTATACTTACAGTTGTGCTTGAACGTTTGTGAACCCTTTAGAATTTTCTATATTTCTGCATAAATATGACCTAAAACATCATCAGATTTTCACTCAAGTCCTCAAAGTAGATAAAGAGAAACCAGATAAACAAATGAGACAAAAATATTATACTTGGTTATTTATTTATTAAGGAAAATGATCGAATATTACATATTTGTGAATGGCAAAAGTATGTGAACCTTTGCTTTCAGTATCTGGTGTAACCCCCCTTTGCAGCAATAACTGCAACTAAACGTTTCTGGTAACTTTTATTCATTCCTGCACACCGGCTTGGAGGAATTTTAGCTCATTCCTCCGTACAGAACAGCTTCAACTCTGGGATGTTGGTGGGTTTCCTCACATTAACTGCTCACTTCACATCCTTTCACAACATTTCAATTGGATTAAGGTCAGGACTTTGACTTGGCCATTCCAAAACATTAACTTTATTCTTCTTTAACCATTCTTTGGTAGAACGACTTGTGTGCTTAGGGTCGTTGTCTTGCTGCATGACCCACCTTCTCTTGAGATTCAGTTCATGGACAGATGTCCTGACATTTTCCTTTAGAATTCTCTGATATAATTCAGAATTCATTGTTCCATCAATGAAGGCAAGCCGTCCTGGCCCAGATGCAGCAAAACAGGCCCAAACCATGATACTACCACCACCATGTTTTACAGATGGGATAAGGTTCTTATGCTGGAATGCAGTGTTTTCCCTTCTCCAAACATAACGCTTTTCATTTAAACCAAAAAGTTCTATTTTGGTCTTATCCGTCCACAAAACATTCTTCCAATAGCCTTCTGGTTTGTCCACGTGATCTTTAGCAAGCTGCAGACGAGCAGCAATGTTTTTTTGGGGAGCAGTGGCTTTCTCCTTACAACCCTGCCATGCACACCATTGTTGTTCAGTGTTCTCCTGATGGTGGACTCAAGAACATGAAGATTAGCCAATGTGAGAGAGGCCTTCAGTTGCTTAGAAGTTACCCTGGGGTCCTTTGTGACCTCGCCAACTATTACACACCTTGCTCTTGGAGTGATCTTTGTTGGTCGACCACTCCTGGCGAGGGTAACAATGGTCTTGAATTCCCTTCATTTGTACACAATCTGTCCGACTGTGGATTGGTGGAGTCCAAACTCTTTAGAGATGGTTTTGTAACTTTTTCCAGCCTGATGAGCAAGAACTCTTTTTCTGAGGTCCTCAGAAATCTCCTTTGTTCGTGGCATGATATACTTCCACAAACATGTGTTGTGAAGAACAGACTTTGATAGATCCCTGTTCTTTAAATAACACAGGCTGCCCACTCACACCTGATTGTCATCCCATTGATTGAAAACACCTGACTCGAATTTCACCTTCAAACTAACTGCTAATCCTAGAGGTTCACATACTTTTGCCACTCACAAATATGTAATATTCAATCCTTTTCCTCAATAAATAAATGACCAAGTATAATATTTTTGTCTCATTTGTTTAACTGGTTTCTCTTTATCTACTTTTAGGACTTGAGCAAAAATCTGATGATGTTTTAGGTCATATTTATGCAGAAATATAGAAAATTCTAAAGGGTTCACAAACTTTCAAGCACAACTGTAAATAACTACACATACTTGTTTTACAGAATTTTTCTCATTCTGACCCAATGCAGCTGTCCTTATGAACATTGTTTTTCATTCAGCTAGACTACAAGTATACTGGAGTTTGAAAGTACATTGGCATGGGTCCAAAAAAAAAAACAAAGAAAAATGAATGCTGTTTTTAATATAGTGTGACTAAGAGTAGCAAATCAAATGTAAACTATCAAATCATATCTAAACACCTTAACCTCTAACACCTTAACTAATTGAACATAACAATACCTTACCTTATATACTGTCTTTCTCTCCCTTTTTTTCTTCTCTGCCTTTCAGACTTGCCTTGCTTCCTCCCACAATTCAAACCCTTGCTGTCCTCTCTTTTCGTGACTCCAATCTCTGGTTGTGAAGTGACTTTAGACTCAAATGTTGGGTCACTTTCAGCCAAGCACTAAAATCACTCTTAGAGTTAGAGGTGGACCTACATCTGCTTCAGGAACACTTGGATAGAAATCCCTCTTGCAATTCCTGGTATTCCTACAGCTCTGAGCATTCTGTTGCACTTTAAGGTCCAGGTCTCCAATGTAGTTTATATGCTGTTTATTACATGGACAGCATGGTCACCTATGTTCCCCTCTGGGACTGTGTGCCCTGTAGTGGCCAAGATGTGCTGTCATCACTGCCAGTTCTTCCCTGCTTTTCATTTCTCTCTGAACACTGCAATTTCTACTTCTCTTTGTTTCCATTTACAGTCATATGAAAAAGTTTGGGAACCTCTCTTAATTCTTTGGATTTTTGTTTAGTATTCAAAGTAGCAACTTCCTTTTAATACATGACATGCCTTATGGAGACAGTAGTATTTCAGCAGTGACATTAAGTTTATTGGATTAACAGAAAATATGCAATGTGCATCATAACACACATTACACATAGACAGGTGCATAAATTTGGGCACCCCAACAGAGATATTACATCAATACTTAGTTGAGCCTCCTTTTGCAAATGTAACAGCCTCTAGACGCCTCCTATAGCCTTTGATGAGTGTCTGGAAAATGGATGGAGGTATTTTTGACCATTCTTCCATACAAAATCTCTCCAGTTCAGTTAAATTTGATGGACAGCCTGCTTCAAATCATCCCATAGATTTTCGGTGATACTGAAGTCAGGGGACCGTGACTGCCATTTCAGAACATTGTACTTCTCCCTCTGCATGATTGCCTTTGTAGATTTCGAACTGTGTTTTGGGTCATTGTCTTGTTGGAATATCCAACCCCTGCGTAACTTCAACTTTGTGACTGATGCTTGAACATTATCCTGAAGAATTTGATAATATTGGGTTGAATTCATCGGACCCTCGACTTTAACAAGGGCCCCAGTCCCTTAACTAGCCCCACAGCATGATGGAACCTCCACCAAATTTGACAGTAGGTAGCAGGTGTTTTTCTTGGAATGCGGTGTTCTTCTTCTGCCATGCAAAGCGCTTTTTGTTATGACCAAATAACTCAATTTTTGCATCATCAGTCCAAAGCACTATGTTCCAAAATGAATCTGGCTTGTCTAAATGAGCATTTGCTTACAACAAGCAACTCTGTTTGTGGCGTGACTGCCGAAAAGGCATCTTTCTCATCTCCCTTCCATAAAGATGTTCTTTGTGCAAATTGTGCTGAATTGTAGACCGATGTACAGATACAGAATCTGCAGTAAGATGTTCTTGCTGGTCTTTGGAGGTGATCTGTGGGTTGCCTGTAACCATTCTCACAATCCTGCACATATGCTGCTCCTGTATTTTTCTTGGCCTGCCAGTCCTGGGTTTAACAGTAACTGTGCCTGTGGCCTTCCATTTTCTGATTACATTCCTTACAGTTGAAACTGACAGTTTAAACCTCTGAGATAGCTTTTTGTAGCCTTCCCCTAAACCATCATACTGAACAATCTTTGTTTTCAGATCTTTTGAGAGTTGCTTTGAGGATCCCATGCTGTCACTCTTCAGAGGAGAGTCAAAGGGTAGCACAACTTAAAATTGACCACCTTAAATACCTTTTCTCATGATTGGACACACCTGTCTACGAAGTTCAAGGCTTAACGAGCTAATCCAACTAATTTGGTGTTGCAAGTAATCAGTATTGAGCAGTTACATGTATTCAAATCAGCAGAATTACAAGGGGACCCAAATTTTTGCACAGCCAAGTTTTTCACATTTGATTTAATTTCATACAACTAAATACTGCTTCACAAAAAATCTTTGTTCAGAAAACACCCCAGTACTCAGATGTTCCTAGGAAATGAAAGACATACCACTGTTATCTTTTTTGTTGAAAGTAGAGTAAATTATTATGCAGGCTGAGAGGGGTTCCCAAACTTTTTCATATGACTGTATTTTTCACATATACACACTGGTGCACAGTGGCATGTGCAGAACTTTTTTTACTTCATCCGATCAGCAAGAAAACCTTCCCATGAAAACCTTTCTTATTCTATCTGTTTTAATAATTTATTTATTTAATTTATCTATTTACTTTTTTTTACTAGTTTAAAGTTTTACTCTGCTGGCCTAGCTTTCTCATGGAGTGCGGGGATTGATTTGTTTCAAACCTAAAAAAAGTTTTTTTTGCAAAACTTGAGTTATTTATATAAAATGTCACTTGATTTTAATAAAATGCAAAAAAAAAAATAATAATAATAATAAAAACAGCAAAAAGCAAGGATCCAATGATTCAGCAAACTTTAATTTAAACCAGAACCAGAAAAAGTAGTTTTGAGTGCTTGGATAGTAACCTGACAAGCCTTTAGAGCTGTTTTGGAAAGAATTTTTTATTTTTAATTAAATTTCAGAGTTTTACTACAACCCTTGAGTCATAAATGGGCCACATCAGAAACATTACTAGTTGACATATAGAGAAATGCTTCAATGAGAAAAATCCTTGAGCACTAAATGCAACGTGAAACACAGTAAGACGTCATGGAGTTAACTACATAAAAAATGATAATAAATAAAATACATTTTCAAAGACATAGAATGTGGAAACATTCCACTAAAACGACCATAATACATTTAACTCAACAAGTCCCCTAAAACTACTGATGTGGCTCTCTCTCTCTCTCTCATTCTCTTTTCTTAAGGCTTTCTGTGCTGGTTCATCTTGCTTTGTGCTATCCTAGTAATGTCCTAGCTCCTATCAGCTTCTTGAGAATTTGACAATGCTCACACTTTGAATTTAACAAGAAAAATGTTCATTTAAGGTTTTGTCCTTTTATTGAAAACTCGAATGAAGGTGTACTTTACTTTTTAATGACCTCCAACAGTCCAAAGGTATGCAGGTCAGGTGGATTGGCAACGCTAAATTGGCTGTGGTGTGTGTATGTGTGTGTTCGAACTGGCTGCTGTCCTGTCCAGGGATTACTTGCCTCGTGCACTATGCTTACTGGATTAGGCTCCAGCTCCACCATGACCCTGCTCAGGATTAAGTGGGCATAGAAAAATGATATGGTATGGCCTTCATATAGGATGTATCATTACCAGTGGCAAAGAATGCTATCACAGGATTTCTGATACTCTGATCCATGCAGTAATTTGGATAATGCACTTTCTATGTTTTGTTCTTGACCCATTTTCTTTCTTTTACCTCTTCTATCACTTTTTAATCTTGCCTGTTCACTGCTCACTGCAACAAAGGTATTATCCTAACTGATGTCAATATAAAGTTATCTTTGAAAATGTTTATATGAGAATTCTGGGGAATATTTTAGTGCTATAGCTGTAATGATGTGTGCTCCAACAACAAAGAAACTGTGACCAGTTCTAGGTCTAAAGTCTACAAGAAATACAGTCAAGATATGAAGTTTTTGAAATCATTAGAATACTGGACACACAGTCATAAAGAATATATTAATAATTAAAGACAGCACAGTGATAATACTGATTCACAGGTCCAGAGACTACAATGGCAATCTCTATCCCATCATTGAGGAATTTACACATTACTCTTTAAATTGCTTATCCTAAGTTACTCTCGATTCCTCCTAAAGGTTCAAGATTAACAGACAAGTTTTCTGGTATGAGTAAACATAGTTGGGTGCTTGAGTGTGAGCTGTAATGGATTAGACATCTTTCCTAGCTTTAGTTCATAGCTTGCACACTATGCTGCTAGTACAGACTGTAGCTCCCTGCAAACCTGTAATGAAAGAACAAATTCTAGAAACAAACTGTAGCGTGAACCTTACACTCTCCTCCGTACGCATTGTTCACAACTCCTTAGATCTGAACTGTCAAATGAATTTTCAAGTCTCCTCTTCATCTCTGGTTGCTCTGTATTTTCCATCCCCCAACACTTCCACCATCCCCCAACTCCTCATTCTGAATACAGTGCTTCATGGAATACTAGCCGGCTAGAAAAATAGTGAGCTTCTCCGGTATGAATGGCTCATTCTCCTCCAAAATTTTCCTTATGTTCTTATGCGGCATTATCACAAATGGTTCTCTGTGGAGTTATTAAGGCCTCATCATTAAGGCCCATTTGCTTAGTACTCATGCCTGCAGCTGCCCCAGGGAGCTTTCAAACACTGGACCTGCAGAATCATTAAGGACTGCAAGCGTCACTTCCTGTCTCCATTTATAGTGTAACACTCGTCAGACACAATGTGAGTTCACAGAGGTCTTTTCCGTTCCATTCTATTTTTTTTTTGGACACAGATTTCAATGGAGTTTATTTAATGCAGTAAGCATTTCTGTTCTTCCATCAGGTTTTTTAAATACTGAATTCAGGCATTCATCTATTTAGTTTGTGCAAACTCTAAGTCACCTACACCTTTGCATGTTTTCTTTAAGTCTAACATATCTGCTTAGCCCTTTCTTATTTTAATGTTGTTCTTCATTAGCTGTTACAAATCTTTACATTGTGCAGAGAAAAAACTTTTACTTTTCCATAATGCGTTCCTTTGGAACCCCTGTATTAAAGAAGTATACTCATTTTGATCATTGATATGCACAGTCTTCTGACAGCTAAGCAGTAATAATCAACCTACTATCCTTTGCAGATCTTAAACAGAAAGCATAAGAGCACTAAGAGTGGAAAGTGAAGTAAACAGTTTAACTGTTTATTCGGGGGTAACAGTCCAGGATGTGCAACCTTAGCTCACTGATTTAAATTCATTCAGAACTTGAATCTTTTGTGGGATCCTCATGAGTGTAAATCACTTATGCTTTCAAATTACACAGAGTGACGTGTGAGTCCCTGTCTTGCACCCCAAAACACGAGGCTGAGCCTCAGTACTTTAGCAAAACCAACTTTACTCAGCTTGAATAATAAGGTAGGGTCATGGTTTGGTTAGTGGGCAAGTAATACTGTTCCCTGCATTTATAATGTTCCTTGCATCACCCATCTACAGCAAGCACTTATAGCACGACCTCGATCGACTCAGATCTGCTTTAGCTGTGAGCCACTTCCACGTTGGGAGCCCGTGGTTGCCCCAGCAACTGATAAACTGTCTTCTACAGATGCGGTGATCACGCTTCAGTACACTCTTCGGTGTTTCGTCCCATTGGGGGGATTCCTAAATGAGTTTAGAAACCTTAAAACAGCTTTATTTTTTGAAGACTGAGCCTGCCAAAAGATACTGTAGCACCAGTGCTGAGTGTCAGAATGGGTCCTTTGCTCTTCACATTGCTGTTTTAGGTGACTTGCTGTCTTTCAAACGACTGCATCCCTTTGCCACACACACTGTAATCATGTTTGAGACTTTGCAGGATTACCATTTTTAATGGCTCCCCTGTGGTCAACTCCTACTATGGGAGACTCATCCATGGCTGATGCAACTTGTCAGAGCCCTCCATTCGAATTCGCTGGCCCCAGTGACCACTTTCAACTCCTTGAAATAGCGCACAACTCTTCATGATTGTGCAGCTAATAACAAAAGCATGTCAGCAGGGGTCTTGAACATTTTCATAAGAGATGGCATAGCTGGGATGTGTAATCCTGCATTGTGAGATGGTGCAGCAAGGATACTGAGGTGTTAGACACTTTTCTTCGGTGTAGTGACCTGTCAATTAGAAGTGAGTAGCTGAACCTTCTTGTCTGGAGCTGTAAATGTACCAATCTTTTGGCTGTTTTCTTTCACTGAAGTAACGATCCAAATATTGTTCCAGGTCTGGATCTCATATTGAGACTCCCACTCAATGGCTGTTCTGTAATGCTGCCACAATTTGCCTTGTCCTTTGCCTACAAAGTTTTGCCACAAGCCCTGCTTTACCCCACTCACCCAGGGTCAACGGCAAACTCAATCTGCCACACTCTTTCCTAACTCTGTGAGACTGAAGCTCCCATGGTCACGACACTCACATGTCAATGAACCTTAGCACAGTGTTTCCCAACCTCAGTCCTGGGGACCCACTGTGGCTGCAGGTATATGTTCCAACCAGCTTCCGTTTTTTTAATTGGACTCCTTGACTAATTAAATGATGTGTTATTTCCCAAGTTCTTTGTTTTGGGAACAATATAGAAATTAGGAAACTAAGTTTGGTAAAAAACAAAAATATATAGAGATATTAAAATGTACCAAGCAGGTATATGGGAATAATGTATTTTTTTCTTTTTAACAATATTTTCATCTTGAGTTTCATTCTACTTTTCCAGGAGTTCTAATTATTTAATTAATCCAGCAGCAGGAGCAGGAGCAGGAGCGGCGGCGGTGGTGGCGGCGGTGGTGGTGGTGGAGGAGGAGGAGGAGGAGGAGGAGGAGGAGGAGGAGGAGGAGGTGCTGTAGAGGTAGGTGTCTCTCAGCTGTGTTCCTTCCTGTACTAATGCTGTAAATAGCACTTTCAGCCTTCTATCCTCCAGGAACTCCTCAGAAGAGCCAAACAGGTTCATTATTGTCCCAAAGCACTCGGTGCTTTCCTAAATTGGACAATAGGTCTCTTCCTCATTCGACTTTTAATGCCAATCAAGAGCCAGCACCAAGTGCCAGAACAGATCCTTTGCTCTTTAGACAGCTTTTACTTGGCTCACTGATTGTCTTTGTCACACTTGTTGGACTTCTGTTTGCGACTTTGCAGGCTTGCCGTTTCTACAGGGTCTCCCATAGCTAGCTCTGAAGCTGCTCATACAACTGTTGATTCATCCCGATGAATCTGGATACTGTCAATGCTGTTACAATACTATGGATGGCTCCTGCTTTGTAAGTGAAACCCAAACAAATGGTAACTCATTCAATGAAGCTATGGTGACATCATGGTCATTGATTGGTTTCAGTCTGTGCTGTCATGTACACCACAAAAGTGCAATCAAAACAATATTGGACAGGGCAGTGTTTGCAAATCTAGGTTGAGCATACTGGGACAAAAACTAATTTGAATTTTGAATATTTTCAGATTTCGGAATACTTGCATATTTTGCATATTTACATCTTCCTAAAAGAAATGCCCTCAATTCCACCAGTCCTTGCTGCATAAACTGCCAGTGTTTCAGGGAGAGAGCAAAAGCAATTGAGCAAAAGACTGAAGCTGTGAGAAAATTAAAATTTCAAATAATTGTTATCCATTCAGGATCTCAGTAGCACAAGGTAACTGAAGCATAATAATACATTTGTACATTATAATGAGTGCAGCAACAGAAAAGACTGACAAACACACACATAGGCCGCTACAGTTACTTGGCTCCACATGTTTGAGATGTGCTTCTGTCTGCTACAATATCTTTCTGTCATTTTGACTATTGCATCACTACAGTATATGGCGTAACAAGAGCAATTTGAGTTTAGATAAACATTGTGGTCTATGTACTGTATATACTGCGTGATAAAGCGTTGCAGCTATATTCCAATGTAGCATGTTTTCCAGTTAGACAGTAATGTTTACTTTCTTTAGTCAATGTCTTTCATTTAGACATGCAGTCAGTAAGTGGATGCTGTGTTTTGAGTACTGAAATCTGTATCTCCTATGGATCGTTGTTGTGCTCTCTCTTAACAGCAGTCCTTTTCAGCTTTTAATGGGGTGTGACACATCATTTACCATTTTACAGATTATATTTTCACAAACATAGCTACCAGTTCTTTCAACCTTACAATGGGTCCTATACTTTTGCCGTAACAGAATTCAAGAGGTTTTACTTTCAAATTATGGAGTATTGGGCGGCACGGTGGCGCAGTGTTAGCGCTGCTGCCTCGCAGTTAGGAAACCCGGGTTTACTTCCCGAGTCCTCCCTGTGTGGAGTTTGCATGTTCTCCCCGTGTCTGCGTGGGTTTCCTCCGGGCGCTCCGGTTTCCTCCCACAGTCCAAAGACATGCAGGTTAGGTGGATTGGCGATTCTAAATTGGCCCAAGTGTGTGCTTGGTGTGTGGGTGTGTTTGTGTGTGTGTCCTGCGGTGGGTTGGCACCCTGCCCAGGATTAGTTCCTGCCTTGTGCCCTGTGTTGGCTGGGATTGGCTCCAGTAGACCCCCATGACCCTGTATTTGGATTCAGCGGGTTGGAAAATGGATGGATGGATTATGGAGTATTTCAAATTTTGGAATTTCAGAATAGGGATGCTCAGTCTAAGCTTATTTTAAGTGTTTCTATTGCAGTTTAGATTGATAAAAATAATTTTGACATTTCTTCTATACTGTAATGATGAAGTATGTAGTTGTCATTGTTTACTGAGACCTATCCACATGGATAGACAAAGACCCAAACCCAGAAACCTTATCACCTGGTGAATCATAAATGAAAAGATAAATAAAGGTTTATTCAGAAAAAAACAAAAATCCAGAACTAATGAACTACGACATTTAAAATAATCCTTTCAAAAAAATTAACAAAGGAAAGAATCTGGAAAAACTCAACTCTGGGGAGAGAAGGGAAGAGCAATAAATTCAAATTAAATTGCCGGAAACCAATAACCTTTAGAACTAGAAAAACAAGAGAAAAAGAAAAAAGTACTAAAATATGCAAGAAAAAAAAAAACCAGAGACAGAAAATAAAGAAGTTCTTAGTCATATAATTCAACAACCAAATCTGAAATCCAAATCTCAAAATCAGATAAACAAAATCTAAGACTAGAAATACAAAAAGCAAAACATAAAAGGAGCTTTACATTTGGAAAGTGGCACAAGAAAACACCTCATCAAGATGCTAGGGCGCTCTCAGGTAACTGCTTTAAATAAATGGCAGTAGCGCCAGATAATGAATCGAAATTTGAGGCTCCATCCCCTTAACCTCTAATCTTAATGGAGGTTATTAATTAACAACTAATGTCTAGTGTTAATGTTTAGGCTGCTGTGGTTCTCTTTAAGAGAACAGAAAACAAATAAGGAAGTTCAAAAAATGGTAAGGGGGTCAAGAGTGTTATGAACCAAGTCATTGAAAGCAGGATGAGGTGATTTGAACACTTTTTATGAAGGAGCAAGAATGACCCAACTGAAATTGTATGGTGCTTGTCAGTGAAAGAAGAAAATTGAGAGAAAGGCACAGACTTGGGTGGAGAAACTTGGTAGAAAAAGAATTAAAGGAGCTGGGTCTGAGGACAGAGGATGCCTCAAACAGGGATAAATAGTGAGAGAGGTTCTGATTGACTGATTCCTAATAGTTGGAAAAAGCTTTAAGTAAAAGAAAAAGAAAAGAAGAATAAATACTTAATAACATAAAGAGTCATAATTAAAGTACTTAAAAGGAAAAAGAAAAATCAGGAAAAGGTGTGATCCCAACAAACTCATGACAAATATCAAAGGATTTGGAGGAGACAGCATCATGCACTGTGTAAGAGAGTGCATGGGACAAAACAGAGCAGCAAAAATAACAAGCAAATTCATCCCTATGTACTTTATATATGTTGTGTTTACAGATCATACAATTTATTTACAAGCAAAGCCACTTTTCACTCATCCAACATTAGTTTCATTCTAGTGTCTGAATCTCTATGTATTATGGGAAAAGCGGCAACAATTCTGCTTACATTGTATATTTTTTCATGATATACCTCCTGAACCTTTGTGTACAAAAGATTAAATGAGTAAAATGCAGTATCTCTTTTGAAAAAAAATTAAAAAAACAAAGAGTAATGTTGCCAGATAACTGCTTTGCTTATTATGGTGGTCTATTCTAGAATCCTTGCTGCCAAGAAATCGGAATCAGAGTGGGATGCTACTTTTACTTTTCTGTACTGCTTGCTTTCCTTGTTTTGGGGGAAATGCTTCACTACCATATAATAACTTTCATTCCTTCGTTCCTAATTTTAGTAAACAAACTCAAAAAAATGCAAAATGTACTCCACTCACTGTATAGAATTATCCTCCAGTAACAACTTTTTGACCAAATTTTACACAGACTACATTTGAACTCATTTTTTATCTGAGCGCAGCTTCACATATTGTGCAGTTGTAGAAGGTGCTTTGGGCCGATGAGAAGCGCTGATTGAACGTGGTATGTAAAGCTTAGCAAATCTGGAAATGCTTTTAGTGGAGGGTCATGTGGGAGATCACAATGGTGTTTGCACTACGGCAGGGGTCCTCAATCATGGTCCTGGAGGGCCGCAGTGGCTTCAGGTTTTCCTTAGAGCCAGTGTCCTAATTAGAGGACAGTCCTTGCTGATAATGAAACTTGGTATTTAACTGTTCGGCTTGTTAGTACTTTCCTTCATCCAAGAGAGATTTTAATTGCACTGTAGAGTTTCCTTCTCTGAGAACATTATCCATGGATTTTGTAGACCAGAACAAATTTCAACTTAATGGTCCTTCCAATTCCCCTCTCATTTATTTCTAAACATTTTTAAACACAGATACTTCATGGTGTATATGCACAGGTCTAAAAGGAAGCATGTTAGCTGGAGAGTTGGTTATTGGTTGGTTTTCTGCATTCCATTATTAACTAATGTCTGCTTAAGAAAAAAAGGCAACAATTAAAACTTAAATGCAGCTGCTAAAAACTAAAATAGGCAATTAAGATTCTGAACTGTAACAGGTAAGATAACTAAAAGTAAGCTTTAGTAGTAAATAAAAGGGTTCTAATTAAGAAACTGGTTGAAGTAAAAACCTGCAGCCACTGCGGACCTCCAGGACTGTAATTGAGGACCTCTGATCTACAATGTAACTAAAATTTGTCGTAAGTTAAATACCAAGTTTCATTATCAGCAATGATTGAGTTCTAATTAGGAAACTGTCTGGAATGAAAACCTGTAGCCAATGCGGCACTCCAGGACTGTGATTCAGGACTACGGTTAGATGAGGTAATAAGACTCATAGAAGGGGATATAAAAAAATGAGAAAAGTACATGAGACCATGAAATAACTCAACAAAGCAAAAGCTCATTTTAAACTGGTACCTCATCTTTAAAAAAATCTTTTATTATATTAGAGAAAGTGAACTACAATATGTCTTGTGTAATTACTAAATTGTCATGTTACAAACGTGCAGCACATGCATGTCTCACATCTTCATGGTTACACTGAAATGTGCCGTGTTTACTTCATATTTCTTGCTTTGCTCAGGAGCAGATTTTTTTGAACAGTGTTTTGAATCTCAGGCTCTAGTACTTCCTCCCAGAGGACGCTATTTGGCAGGACTTAGGAGCTGAGATGGACCGCAAAATACTGTTAAAACGTGGCATAGGTGAAAGAGTATTGGTCTTTTTCTGCTTTAAGATTATGTAAAAGATCATTCTTTTATATGTTATGTTTATGCTTTCTAGTGGCTTTTAAAACTGACACCAAATGACCTCTATGTTATGAGAGAAAAATAAACAGTCTATACTGTCTATAACTTTCCTTTCTTTACACCTTTTGTCCTTTTATCCCAAACCAAAGCCTTTCTCTCTTAACACTGCAGAGGACACAAAACTAATTTTCTTTAAATGCCGGTAAGGCACATTACCAGAGGCACAAATTTGAACGTTCACATAGAAAATGTAATTTCTATACCACAGCCGTCGTGTAGCGCCTTTCAAAAGGGATCTACTACCGAGAGATGATCCATATACATTTTAGCTGCTGTTAGTTACTTACCTGTTGTGTTACACAGTCTTTAAAATGTAGTTTACCCGCAACCACTCCAGTAGTGCTCAATGTACCTGTACTTCTTAAAACGTTAATTTTTTACTGTTTAATAACTTAGACTATATTTTATTATTTTTCCCTTGCACTCAGTGATCAAAACTATACACACACATATAGACACATACATATATATACACATATATATACCTGTGTGTATGTTTGTATGTATGTGTATACTGTATATATCCACACACACCTATCTACATTATATATATATATACACACACGCACACACACATATATATAATTTGTGTGTGTGTATGTATGTATATATGCATGTATGTGTGTGTATATATGATGTAGATAGGTATGTATTTATATATATGTGTATATGTAGATATGTATATAGATATGAAGATATGTATGTGTATATATATGTATATATGTATGTATACTCAAACCGATTATGACAGCAGCAATCCAAGCTGTGAGAAAACAGTAAAAAGGAGGCATGTCAGACGTTGTGGTACATTTTCTAAAGCAGCTAGACGAAAACAACTTCGTGACGCTGCCGCCAAATATACAAAACAATTACTTTGACAATCATGTTACGTTATTTTTAAAATGTTTCCTTTTCTTTTTCATAACTTCTTTAACACACGACTTCGCGGGTATTTTGCTATATATATATATATATATATATATAACTCCCTGCGTGGAGTTTGCATCTTCTCCTCGTGTCTGCGTGGGTTTCCTCCGGATGCTCCGGTTTCCTCCCACAGTCCAAAGACATGCCGGTTAGGTGGATTGGCGATTCTAAATTGGCCCTAGTGTGTGCTTGGTATGTGGGTGTGTTTGTGTGTGTCCTGCGGTGGGTTGGCACCCTGCCTGGGATTGGTTCCTGCCTTGTGCCCTGTGTTGGCTGGGATTGGCTCCAGCGGACCCCCGTGACCCTGTGTTTGGATTTAGCGGGATGGAAAACGGATGATATATATATGGATATATATATATATATATATATGACAGCAACACTCATAACAGTGACAAAACAATTACATTGACAATCATGTTACATTATTTTCAAAATGTTTCCTTTTCTTTACTTCTTTAACACACTACTTCTCCACTGCGAAGCATGGGTATTTTTATGGGTATGGGTATGCTAGTCTTCTTATATAATGCACTACTGTGGCTGTCCGTTTGTCTGTCCAGGATTTTAAATCACCTGTAGCTTGCAAACTGTTTGACCTATTGGCCTGAAATTTGGTACACATACAGTACACTACATGATGTCTACTATCCACTTTTGGGGTGATAATTGATCTCCAAGGTTATTCATCTTTTTATTTTTAAATTTTATTTTATTGTAGAATCAACTTTCGGCAGCAGCCAGTAGGGCGGCCGTGCAGCGCATGTGTATGGGTGCCGTTCTCATCCCTACCACCTTCGATGTCATTTCCCCTACCTCTTCATATCTTAAATCATTCTTGAGGCAGATTGAAGACTTAAGTGCCAGCTTAAATGAAAAATTAAAGAAAATGTACAAAGTAATTGCAACACAAACACTGACTTAATCAGTTTTCACGCAAAAATTGCCAACGAAAGAAGAAAAGAAGTGGGCCCATAGGGTGGAGAAAAGAAGAGCTGCTCAGGAAGCAGCAAGCACATCAACCTCTGAGCAAACGAATGCTAAGCGCACAGAGAAAGACGATGAAAACTAGGAATGCTCAAGTCAAGTGTATTCACTGCACATTATTGTGCAGAGCACCATTACTGTATAATATAATATAATATAATATAATATAATATAATATAATATAATATATAAATGTCTACTTGTGGAAGTGTGTCGGTACCTGTCCAGCCCTGAAGTAAGAGGTGTAGTCAGGGTAAGGGCTCCAGGGAAACAGAAAACTTGCTTAGCAGCTAATAACACAAGTGAGGCCAGCACATCAGCAAAACGAAACCTCAGAAGAAAGACAAAGTCGCTTATCCGCTAACATCGGTAAAACAGCATCCCTTTTACCTATCCTCCCACCGCTAATGCACAAGCGATATAAGCACATCGGCAAAACAAATCCTCCTAGGAGAGAGATGCCCAGAGTAGTTCTGTTCAATTCATCTCTACATTTCAATTATTTCTCTGAAGATTTCAATAATTTCTATGACCCTGGGCTTTTTACAGCACAGGCTTACACCACATGTATAATATAATATAATATAATATAATATAATATAATATAATATAATATAATATAATATAATATAATATAATGTGTGGGTTGGTGCCCTGCCCGGGATAGCCTTGTTTTGTTTCCTGCCTTGCACCCTATGTTGGCTGGGATTGGCTCCAGCAGACCCCCGTGACCCTGTGTTCGGATTCAGCGGGGTGGAAAATGGATGGATGGTTGGATAATATGATGTAATATATCCATCCATCCATTATCCAACCCGCTATATCCTAACTACAGGGTCACGGGGGTCTGCTGGAGCCAATCCCAGCCAACATAGGGTGCAAGGAAGGAAACAAACCCCGGGCAGGGTGCCAGCTCACCGCAGAGTAATATAATATAATACAGTATAATATAATTTATACAAGCAAAGCCACTTTTTGCTTTACTGAATGTAATGGTAAAACTCATCCAACAAGGCTATTAGTTTCATTATCCTGAGAAAAAAATTTAATATGGATGAGTAAATCATCTGAAAGACACCAGGAGGCACTATCCCTTGGCTCAGAGACAGTGAGGATGGGTGGCTGAGCTGGAAGCCTACACTTCTGAACTCATTGAAAATATGGGTTACTCTGAAAGAAACAGGGAGATGAAGTAACACGATGTGACTCAGGGTAAACTTTACAGTCAGCATTTGATATCATTTTGACTATGTGCTTACTTTGCAAGAAGCTTGTTTACCTCTGGGGTGTATGATCTCCTCTTTAGTGTTTTTTTTTTTTTTTTATATCTGACAGGGTCTGTAAGTCCATGAGCAGCAGACTGGTAATTTCCAACATGCTTGAAACACAGGGCCTATTTTTGTGTATGTAAAATGAAGACTACCTTTTTAACAAATAAAATTAGTTTTTTCATATACCATGGCCTTTGAGTTTGCCTCTCTGCTCAGTGCTAAACTAGCCAACATTTGGCAACTGCTCTGCAGACTCACACATCTTAAATTTTTAGCATTTATGCACACTATTGGCGAAGTGAGTGCTGCTCAAGGTGGAAAGCAGAATGTCTAGAAGTGGATTTCTAGTTTTTTTTTACAACCTGGAAAGTTTAATTTGCCAACAGCTGTCATTTTGACTGATAGACAATTCTGGCAAGTACGCAGTGACTGAAATCAAAGTGATTTATTGACTATGGTAGAGGCTTCTAGTAAAAAAAAAACAAAGACAGCCCATGCAAATGAATGATTTTTTTGGATGAACCCTTCTGGGAAACATTTAAATGATGCAAGATCTCTATCTATCACAGGACCAACCATAATATTCATAATATAAAGCACAATTTTTGCAGAAATGGGAGTTTGTCCTTGGAGACTGGACATAGTTTTATTCTAAATAATGTCCAGCAACTGAATTTAAAGAAGTGTTGGAAACAAAAAAGTGCTGAGGGTCTGACCCCATGTATCCCAGTGACTGTACTTCTCTGTGTCTGTTCTTTCATCTGAGTTATGTACTCAGTTTTTCTGTGTTAAGGTTTTAACTCCAGTCCTGTTCCTGACTTTCACTACATTGCCTCTTTAATTAATTGTTTTGTCTTTGTATTAGTGAATTTCCCATTTCTTCTCTGTGTGGCTTGTGCCTTGTTCAGTATTGGAATAAATAAAAAATTAAAATTCATAAACAAGAAATTCTCTGTACTGGAAACTTATGCTAAAACATGCAAAAACATAAAATTCACAATTGTGTATTTCTGCACTGTAAATACAGAAACATAACAAACATAGCATTCTCAAAGCTGCTTAAATAAAATCAGGGCTGTAAAGTAGTGTGGTATCATAGCCAATCCCGGCCAATAACAGCCCCCGGCAGGGAGCCAGGCCATCATAGATCCCACTTAAGTACACACTCCCACACACTTCCACACGCACATCAGAGTTAATTTGATACCACAAATTGACCTGCTCAACCCAGTTTTGGAGACACCGGAACAAAATCAGACATGGAGAGAACCCGTACCTCAATGTTGACATGTACACATCCTCTTTATGCCTGTGTTTGGACTTCCTGTGGATATTCTGGTTTCCTTCCACACCCCAAAAGATCAGGATAAGTGGCCCCAGGTGATTAAGAGTGTGAATGTGTGTGTGTGTGTGTCTGGCATACCAACCAAGGCTGATTTGACTCCTTTTAGGTACTGAAAACTACCAAGGTAGGCTCCAAATTCCTGTCATGTTGATGTTTAACTTCATATCAAGTTGCTATGAAGACCGGTTGGCTCATCGAACCAAAATGATAAGCGTTTACTTCACAGCTTCCAAAAGACGCATAAATTAGAAACCAGAGAGTGGAGGTCATCTCTAACCTCAAAGAATATATGTAAAAATGGGACAATCTACTATTCATTTGAATTAGAAACTGTATAGTGCCACCATAGGGGGTGCCACTGAGCCCCAAACCCAAGAAACAGTAATACAGCACACGTATGAATAAAATAAACACTATTTATTCTCTTCATAGCACATATTAAAAGTACCTTCCAGCAGTAAGCCACAATACTCAATGAATTATCCAAATAACTCAATACTTCCTCTTTACTTTCTCCTGCTGAGTGTTGCCCACTGCTTCCCAACTCTGACTCACTAACGTGAGGCAGTGGGCTCACTTTTATGCCGGAACGGGGAATGCTTCTGTTGCCACTCCATGTGTTCCATGAAGCACTCAGGGCCATAAGGAAAGTAGGGAGGTCCTCCCAAACAGCATCCTGTATCTGCACATAGAGACCCCGACAGGGCTGAATTTCCAGATTCCATATTCCAAGCACCCCTGTGGGTGTCTCGAATTGGTTCCCATACAAGGACCACTGCCACCTGGTGTATGGGGTATGGAACAGTTCCAGATTCTCAGTTTCTGTTAGTTCATCTGTTAAATGATACAGACCAGGCACAAAGTTATTTCCCCTTCCTGTCTCCCATCCGAGTAATGAATCTTCCTCCTTCCTGGCCGGGATGGCCATTTTCCTCTTTCAATAGTTTAATTAAGGCAGTGTTTCTCAACCTTCAAGTATTTGCGACCCAAGTTTTCATAACAGTTTTATTCGCATCCCTTAACGTTTTTTTGAAACCCTAATAAAATTTATTCCTATATTTTTTGCAACCGATACACCTCTACAAGTTTTATTATACCTACTTAACTTTTATGGACATATATCTAACTCTATATTTATTTTTCTAGTATCACAATGTAGTTTAAGTTGATTTGTTTTGGTTTCAATAGATGTATTTTTCATATTTTCAATTCTTGTTTTCTTTTTTTCACATCTTCGTGCCCCCTTTTTGTTACGAGAACCGCCGAATTAAGGATTTGTATGCAGCATCAATGAATGACCAAACTAGTTTAGGAATTATTTCTTCTGTCTTAAATAACTTGATTCTTTTTGTAACTAAACCTGACAGTGGGTTGTTGAAAATAATATTATTGCTGACAGTCCCTGGAGTTGGTCCAGGGTGGGCATATAGAGGTTTATTAGTTTTGAGATCTGTGTCAACTGATGATGCAAGCTTTAACAACATAAATGGGATCTAGACAATAAAAAGTATGTCCATATATATAAAGATATCTCTGTATGTGTGTGTATAAATATATACTGTATGATTCAAAGTGCCTTATTCTGATATATTTAGGTGAATCAATGTACCAAATGGGCACACAGTAGTCCCACAGTCTCCGACGTAACATGTTAATTGTAGGCTAACAGAGTAAGACAGCAAAAAATCTTCCATCATCTTGAAATTAAGCTGTGCTAATGAATACAACATGCTTCCATGCATAATCCAGTTTAACGTTGCACTATGCAGCACAAAAAATGGAGCCAACTTCAGACAGAGCACCAATCTACCACAGTGCACATTTACACAAACATACAAACCAATATACCCAATGTGCTCTGCCATTTTGAAGTAAATAATTATTCTTTCAGTAAGAAGAAAAATAAAAATACACAAGAAACAGAACATACACATTCTACACAGAGAGTAAAAATCAACGATTCCCTGCTTTAGAGTTTCCAAAGCAACAAACCTGTCTTATTTAACAATATGTCTTGTTTTTGGACATAGCCATTCATATTTGGGAACGTCAATGGCAGGTTACTCAACCAGAACAAGAGTTGACAGCTTTAAAAAATTTAATTATACGCCAAGTAATTATCTATTTCATTTTACATTTCATTCATCCATGCAGCCATTTCCTAACACACATATATAGTTGTGCTTAAAAGTTTGTCAGCTCTTTAGAATTTTCTATATTTCTGCATAAATATGACCTAAAACATCATCAGATTTTCACTCAAGTTCTAAAAGTAGAAAAAGAGAAACCAATTAAACAAATGAGACAAAAATATTATAGTTGGTAATTTATTTATTGAGGAAAATTATCGAATATTACATATTTGTGAGTGGCAAAAGTATGTGAACCTCTAGGATTAGCAATTAGTTTGAAGGTGAAATTCGAGTCAGGTGTTTTCAATCAATGAGATGACAATCAGGTGTGAGTGGGCACCCTGTTTATCATGGCATGAACAAAGGAGATTTCTGAGGACCTCAGAAAAAGAGTTGTTGATGCTCATCAGACTGGAAAAGGTTACAAAACCATCTCTAAAGAGTTTGGACTCCACCAATCCACAGTCGGACAGATTGTGTACAAATGGAGGAAATTCAGGACCACTGTTACCCTCCCTAGGAGTGGTCGATCAACAAAGATCACTTCAAGAGCAAGGCGTGTGATAGTCGGCGAGGTCACAAAGGACCCTAGGGTAACTTCTAAGCAACTGAAGGCCTTTCTCACATTGGCTAATGTTCATGGTAATGAATCCACCATCAGGAGAACACTGAACAACAATGGTGTGCATGACAGGGTGGGCAATGAGAAAGCCACTGCTCTCCAAAATAAACATTGCTGCTCATCTGCAGTTTGCTAAAGATCACGTGGACAAACCAGGCGGCTATTGGAAGAATGTTTTGTGGACGGATGGTACCAAAATAGAACTTTTTGGTTTAAATAAGCGTTATGTTTGGAGAAGGAAAAACACTGCATTCCAGCATAAGAACCTTATCCCATCTGTGAAATATGGTGGTGGTAGTATCATGGTTTGGGCCTGTTTTGCTGCATCTGGGCCAGGACAGCTTGCCTTCATTGATGGAACAATGAATTCTGAATTATATCAGAGAATTCTAAAGGAAAATGTCAGGACATCTGCCCATGAACTGAATCTCAAGAGAAGGTGGGTCATGCAGCAAGACAACGACCCTAAGCACACAAGTCGTTCTACCAAAGAATGGTTAAAGAAGAATAAAGTTAATATTTTGGAATAGCCAAGTCAAAGTCCTGACCTTAATCCAATTGAAATGTTGTGGAAGGACCTGAAGCGAGCAGTTAATGTGAGGAAACCCACCAACATCCCAGAGTTGAAGCTGTTCTGTACGGAGGAATGGGCTAAAATTCCTCCAAGTCGGTGTACAGGAATGATCAAAAGTTACCGGAAACGTTTAGTTGCAGTTAATGCTGCAAAAGGGGGTCACACCAGATACTGAAAGCAAAGGTTCACGTACTTCTGCCACTCGCAAATATGTAATATTCGATCATTTTCCTTAATAAATAAATGACCAAGTATAATATTTTTGTCTCATTTGTTTAACTGGTTTCTCTTTATCTACTTTTAGGACTTGAGTTAAAATCTGATGATGTTTTAGGTCATATTTATGCAGAAATATAGAAAATTCTAAAGGATTCACAAACTTTCAAGCACAACTGTACAGGTTGGGGTGGCAGAGCACTATATTCAGAAATACATAAACACAAGAGGTGCCACAAATCCTATGAATCTTACTCATTAATCTCCATTTTAATGTGTATATTGCAAGATGTCAATTTGGCATAGTGCAGAAAGAACTATATTAGTGTCTACTAACCTCTTCACCATGGGTGTACCTCCAATATCCCAGCTGTACTGTGGCACAAAACAAAGTTGCCAGGCAGAAGTAGCCCTGAAGGGACAAACAGGCATAGAAACATGTGAGGCACATATCAAATGAGAAAATGTTCTTCCATGGTTATTTAATTTTAACCCAAAAAGATTGGGACTTGCAACCTAAGAACTTACAGAAAACAATGGGAGACTATTTAGTTCTTCAAGCTCTGGTGGTTAATGCTAAATTATCCCAATTAAAACTACCATTTAGATTGCCACAAACAGGGATCACTATGCTAGTAGCCATTATGTAAAGAATAATGTCAAATAGGTCTAGACATGAAAAAATGTCACTTATTACCAGAGGGGAATGAACACATGGAAAACACAAGATACAAAATAAATAAACATGAAATAAGAACTCTTTTCCCCCTCTCTCATATCTGGACTGTTCCCCAAACTTGGACTTTACTTCTGGCCATACTCACTTCTCACCCTGCAAACTTCACTTATGGGATCAGCATCGACCTTCTTCAGTGTACTCCATGTGAGTATGTGTGCATTCCTGAAGATTCCGTTAGCCATAAAGGGCCAGGTCTCCAAGGTGGCTGCCAGTACTTCCTGACTGACAGCACTGTACCATACAGTTCAATCAAGTGGCATCTAGTGCGGACAAGCTATTGATATTTCTGCCATTTTCTCCTTGGCCTTACTCTCTTTATATAAGAAGGGAGATGTGTTCCTGGCAGCTGCTGCCCCCTAGCTTTCTAAGTGAACTTCCAAGGGAATTCTGCATGCTGACGCCTGAGTCTCCTATCACCCGTTTATGTTTGAGTACCCCGTCCATGACTCTTTTAGAGCGGCATCCTGTATGGAATTAGGATACACCTTTCTTGGCAATGCATGTTTCGCACTCCTTCCTAAGGCCTTGCAGTGCCCTATTTAAACTGTATGGCAGCATTTCCTTCCTGTCATTCTCATCAACTGGTTGTTCCCAAGTTCAATCCTGGGGGCACATAGTGGCTGCATGCTTTTGTTCCAACTAGTGTAAATAGCAGGCAGGATTATTTGACACCCCATCCAGGATGGGCATGGGACCCTTATACACACTGGAGAACAAAACAAAGGAACAGTGGAGGAAGGCTCCAATTTTGAAATATGTATACTCCCCAATCACTAGATGACAGCATCCTAGGACCTCAGTAACCATGTGGACACCTGCAGGGCATGATGGGAGCAGCAGTGCCTTAAATCATCCCTGCTGGGTCCCATGAGTGCCACCAGGGGGTGCTGCTTGGATTCACAACACAAAGTGCTTTCGTCAGACTAGGAAGGAAGTACTCCCGGGTCTGGCATAAAAGGAAGCCATCCAGCCTCATCCAATTAAGTCAGAAATGGGAGAACGGAAAGCAACACTTACTGGATGGTAGTGGACAGAGAAGAGAAGCAAAGAGAAGAGAAGAATAATTTGATTGGAATTGTGCTTGTGCAACCTTTCAATAAACCATTGTGAGATATTTTTAGAATATTTTTTTAAACCCGTGACTGGCTGTATCCAATGTTTGGGGGTTGGTGGCACCCCCTATCTGTCACACTACTTTCATCAGTGAGTCATTTTACCTCTAACTGATCTCATTAATTATTTGGTCTTCTTCTCTTCACTTATTCTGCATTCAGAAAGATCCAGTAATGTTAAAAAATATTAAGGTTATTGCTGTTGTGTAAAACATACCTTTCATAATAATTCTCCCTTTTCTATGGTGTTTGCATCCATAATTGTATTTTGCATATAACAATTAATGGCAAGCTGAGTAGATACATGGGCAAATGACTCTCTGAAATGCTATATTTACTTTGGTGCCACACTGACTAGCCTGGTCATCAATAAATATCCAAAACACCTGGAAAAGTAGTATAAAATAATGTGATGAAAATGTTAAAGACAATGATTATAAAAAAAACTCTAAATATATCACACATAAATAATTGGTGCATTCTGATTAAAACAAAATACCAACACTTAGTTTTTAAATTTCTGGCTTGACACCAGAAATTACATAAATAATGTAGTAGTTCAATTAAACGCAGAAACTGGTAGGAAAACCTGCCGCCACTGTAGATTCTTGAGGACTGAACTTCAAAATCAATGCTTTAGAGGAAACATTTTATCTGACTGTAAAAATGCTCAGCAAACATTTCTTTGTTTGTGATCTCTCCATCCAATTATTAACTGAATCGGATTAATCAAATTAAAGGACTGTGAGTAGGCTGGCACTTATCCTAAAAGTACTACGGAAAAAGAAAGCAAATAATTCAAAGCATATAGAATGCAATTGGAGATGTGCAAAAAGATGTGTCGGAAGCTAATAATACGGGTCTGAACATTCTTGAGTTTCAGAATCGTGCCTTCCACAGTGCTTGTGATTCCCTTACTTGTAGAAGAAGGCCTCTGCATTTTCTCTGAGGGTGTGGTCAGCAGTGCAGTCCCACCAGCTGTCCGTCTGAATTAAGAAAACATGAGTCATCGAGTTTGGAATGGCATGCAGAAGTGAGCAGGAACTCCATTTATAATCCAAATGGATTTCTCATTACAGATTGTGACGTTTTGTAAATAATAGATCAGCAAACTAAACCTACAGAGAAAAAACATTATGGCTAATGTTGCAGCAGTGTGGTGTGAGTTACTCATTCTAAGTAATTGTCCTCCTGCAGCTGGGTAAAGACCCAAAAGGGATTTGGCACAGGGAAATTGAAACTGCAACAGCACACAATGGCGCCTTCGTTTATTTTGATGCAACCCAGATTGTTGCATTGGGGTTTGTCAAAAGTTTGTATAGCACACCATAGCTATGTGTGACAGCCACAAACAGAGAGTTCACAAATGACTTTAAGAGGTGCTGGGTAATTTAGTTTCTGTGGAACAAGTAAATACTAATGGGCATCAGTGGTTTTATATTTTTTCTCAATTCATATCCCTGTGTAGTAGCTAAAAAGCACTGAGTTTAAAAATGTTCCGATTTATGACTGGGAGATTGGGTGGTATATGTGCTGTCTGTCTAAAAGATTTGTTCTTTGCATTCTCCCTGAGTCTAAAAGGACTGGTGCTCCATTTACCCCTTGGCCTTTTTGAGCTGTAGGCTTCATATTTCTTCTACTAAATATGATTTGCCCAAATGCCTTTCTGTGTCCACAAGTCTCAGGACCCTGAATCCCATGAGCCTCAAATGACAGGAATGAAAAGATTGCCATTTGTTGTTCAATGCCTAGGAGTGGGAAGGTGGTCGGGGCATCTCAACTGTGGCTTTGCCTGTTATAACTGATCACCCAGAGCTTTGTTTGCTGTTAACTGAAATTTTTGTTATCCTCTCCCATTTTTAACTGGCTATATCTCAATTATAATGTTAATGTACTGTACTTTGATCGTCATGACTGCTTTATACTAACCACTGAAAATTGGCTTATATTAATCAATTAAATGACTTGTATTTTCATTTAATTTAAAATGATTTTTTTCTTAACGTGTATACTGTAAACGTATCATTTTTAATTTGCAATTCATACATTAGAGTTGTAAATACCTCAATTATAATGTTAATGTACTTTGATCATCATGACTGCTTTATACTAACCACTGAAATTTGGCTTATATTAATCAAGTAAATAACTTGGTTTTTCATTTAATTTAAAATTATTTTTTTCTTAATGTGTATACTGTAAACGTATCATTTTTAATTTGCAATTCATACATTAGAGTTGTAAATACCTCAATTATAATGTTAATGTACTTTGATCATCATGACTGCTTTATACTAACCACTGAAATTTGGTTTATATTAATCAAGTAAATAACTTGGTTTTTCATTTAATTTAAAATGATTTTTTTCTTAACGTGTATACTGTAAACGTATCATTTTTAATTTGCGATTCATACATTAGAGTTCTAAATACATGCAAGTGCTCTGATCTTATACTGAATGAAGGGTGGTACATAAAAATAAACTGAATTTAAAACTGACCCAGCACCTGGTAGGGAGAAGAGTTTAACACGACTGTGGATGAGAAGAGGGTGTATAACACTACAATTTATGAAGATTTATGCAGACAGGACTCTACAAGTAGTGTAAAAACTCTGATTCGTTTAAAACAGATTGATGCTATGGAACATCAACTTGAAACTCCCTGGATGACCTTAAAGGGCTGCAGCAGATATCTGAGAGATAACAGAAAATGAATACTTCACATAAGACACAGTTGTTTTGTAATATGGCAGGGCCTGAATAAACTGAAGAAAACATATATATATATTAGAATAGAATATTGAAATAAAACAGGTCTTATTTGCAGTTTATGTGACTAGACCTTTCATGTCCTTCCTTCTGTAATTAATGATCAATATCCCCTTAGAAGGAAAGTCATATTTGCAATGCTTCAGAATTATCTCGTGATTGGAAAAGATGATGTTAGCAAATTTGTAAATAATTTTCATTCACTGTACTTCCTTTAGTCAATCAAATGAAAACCCAAAGAAATACTTTCTTAGTTATATACAGGAAGATTAGCAGAAATGTGAGCTATTGGGGAAAACCGTTCGTAAATGAAGTAACACATGTCACCAGATACAGTAAATGCTGACTACAATAACACTGTGAAATTTCCTGCACACTAGGTCACAGTTAACAGCCTCCTGCATTCCAGAACATGGTCGGCCCTCCGCCAGATGTGATTCAAAAGAAGGGGATGGTTTGCCACCTAGTGGCTGCATTTGGGCTCTAATAAGTAAATGTGTCTCCAAAGAATGCAGGGGTATTTCCTAAAAATATGAGCATGTGTGTAAAATAACAGAGTGTCTCCTCAAGAAAAATGTGACAGAAACATAATCTGGCTGAATGAGCCAAAAAAAAGTATCAAATTATAGTTTTCTTTAGAAAGATGAAAAGAATACATTGAGGAATAAACTAGCAAACAGTACCCCACTTGGCACTAAAGATACTACAGAACACTCAAGTTTTCAATCCATTCTCACTCTTACACAGTTTGGCAGCAATAGCTTTTACCAGCAAGTTAGAGTCCCTCATCTTCTAACATCAGATCAGCAGGGAACAGCCACTGATGCCCAAAGCAGAAGTTCACTTTTGGAAAAGCTACAGGGTCAACTGCAATGTTGGTAAATGTTATAAAACGCTCTGGGTCCATCCCAGAAATTTACCATTTCTTTCCACTTTACCTGGAGTGGTTTCTCTTGTTAACTGTAGGAGATGATACAGATGCTTTACTGTCTACTGTATGATGATCAGTATAGATGACCATACAACCAACCATTCAGTTACATAGTGATTTAATACAAATAAACACCATTCCAAGATGCTCTACAAGTACAGGGCTATAGCATTGCTGTTAATAAAATCAGCAATCATGGTATTTAAAGCCCAATGCTCACTACAGTTTATTAGAAAATTAGGGCAATCTAGACAAGAAAAGGCCATTCAGGCCAATATAGCTCGCCAGTCCTATCCACTTAATTCCTCTAAAGAAACATCGGGTCTTGCTTTAAAAGTCCCTAAAGTTTGACTGTCTTTCTCTCTACTTGGTAGCTTATTCCAAGTGTCTATGGTTCTCTGTGTAAAGAAAGGCCTCCTAATGTTTGTGCAAAATTTACCTTTAACAAGTTTCCAGTTGTGTCCCTGTGTTCTTTGATGAACTCATTTTAAAATAACAGTCTTGGTCCATTGTACTAATTCCCTTCAAAATTTTAAATACTTCAATCATGTCCCCTCTTAATCTTCTTTTGCTTAAACTTAAAAGAATCCGCTCTTTTAATCTATCTTCATAATTCATCCTCTGTAGCCCTGGAATAAGCCTAGTCACTCTTCTCTGGACCTTTTCTAGTGCTGCTATGTCCTTTTTGTAACCTGAAGACCAAACCTGCACACAGTACTCAAGATGAGACATCACCAGTGTGTTATAAAGGTTGAGCAGAACCTCCTTAGACTTGTACTCTACCCATCGTGCTATATATCCTAACGTTGTTAGACTTCTTAATGGCTTCTGAACACCGTTTGAAAGTTAATCGTGTCGAGTCTATTGCAACTCCTAAGTCTTTCTCAAAAGTTGTACTTTTGATTTTCAGACCTCCCATTGTGTATTCAAACCTAACATTTTTACTTCCTATGTGTAATACTTTACATTTCTTGACATTGAATTTCATCTGCCACAAATATGCCAAAGCCTGTATGCTATCCAAGTCCCTCTGTAATGATTTAACGGATTCCAGATTATCTGCTAATCCACCTATCTTGGTATCATCTGCAAACTTTACCAGCTTCTTACTTATATTCCTATCTAAATCATTTACATATACGTATCAAAAGTAGCAGCAGCCCTAGCACTGACCCCTGTGGAACATCACGCTTAACTTCAGCCAATTCTGATAAGGTTCCTCGCACCATCACCCTCTGCTTCCTGTGTCTCAACCAATTCTGTACCCTGAAATATCAACCTGAACTCCCACTTCTTTTAGTTTGATGCCCAACTTCTCATATGGCACCTTATCAAATGCTTTCTGAAAGTCAAGATAAATATAATCATATGCATCACTTTGATCACACCCTTTTGTTGCTTCCTCATAGAATTCCAGAATGTTAGTAAAACACGACCTCCCTCTTCTGATTCCATGCTGACTGTTCAGTAAAACTCCTGTTCTTGCCATGTGTTCCTCAATCTTATCCTTCTTAATTCCTTCCATTAATTTTCCTGTGATGCAAGTTTAGGTTATTGGCCTATAGTTGCTTGGATCTGCCCGGTCACCCTTTTGTATAACGGGATAATATTTGCTATTATCCAGTCCTCTCAAATTTCTCCAGTGTGTAGTGACTACATAAAAATATGCACCAAGGATTTATATATGTACTCAGTAACCTCCTTAAGCACTCAAGAGCAAATATTATCTGGTCCTGGACATTTGTTTGATTTCAGCCTATTTAATCTGAGCAGCACTTCTCCCTCTATACTTTCTAAATTACTCAGTACCTCCGTATTAGTCCTTTTCACTGCTGGGAGGCTATCCATTTTCTCACATGTGAAGACTTCAGAAAAATGCGAGTTTAGAGCATCTGCTATTTCACATTCTGCATTTTTTAATTCCACTTTAAATATTCCTGGTGCACTTCACATCCTCCTTGACTGTTGTTTTACTACTAAAATACTGAAAGAGTCTCTTTGGGTCATCTTTCGCCTTATCTGCTATATTCCTTCTTTAATTGTCTTTTAGCCTCCCTAATATCTTTCTTAATTGTTGCCCTTATGTTCTCATAAACCCTATATTGGAGTTATTATTAACTTCCCTTATGTCTTTCTATGTTCCTCACAAATGTTCTTTAATTTGTATTCTGTGTTGCATTTATATATCCTGATTTCAGTATTTTTTAACTGAATATCATTCATGTCTGGTTCAGTGGTTAGTGTTACTGCTTCGAATTTGCACAGTGGAAATGAATGAAATGATGAAATAGTAGTACTAGTATTAACAGTAGTAGCAGTATTGTTATGTGAACAGACTGCAGTGAATTAGGCACAGGCGGAGTGGTGGCTCTGAGGCTAGGGATCTGCACTAACAATCAGAAGGTTGCTGGTTCAAATCCCTTAAATGCCAAAAGGGACTCTGCTCTGTTGGACCCTTGAGCAAGGCCTTTATCCTGCAATTGCTGAGTGCTTTGAGTAGTGAGAAAAAGCACTATATAAATGCAAAGAATTATTAGAGAATTAATTGCTTACTTGTATGTCTGAGCAACATTCAACATGTTACCACTCTCTGGTGCCATGAAAAATAAAAATTTATACTGCGTAATACACACCTTCATTGTTAAATAGAAAGCCTTTGGATCAAATTGGTTTGAAAATGATGCATTAATAAATTAATAATCTAAATAAGAACACGTAGGGTGGTGCAGTAGGTAATGCATATTGACAGCAGTACCAGGTCATCCTCTATACTGCCACTGGATGTGAAAATCATTTTCAGGTTAGTAAAAGGTAACTTGAAGGGCCTAACTTTAAATTTACATAAGAAATGTGGTCTATTTTGGTTTGATTCAGATGAAGTGGGCAGTGCGGTGGTGCAGTGGTAGTGTTGCTGCCGCACAGTAAGGAGACCAGGGTTTGCATCCTGGGTCCTCCCTACATGGAGTTTGCATGTTCTCCCAGAGTCGGTGTTGGTTTCTTCTGGATGATTCGGTTTCCTTCCACATTCTAAAGACATGCAGGTTAGGTGAATTGATGATCCTAAATTGGCCCTAGTATGTGGCTGGAGTGTGTGTGTTTGTGTTCGCCCTGCAATGGACTGGTGCTCTGTCAAGGGTTTGTCCCTGCCTTACGCCCTACGCTAGCTAGTAGCCCCTGTGACCCTCTTCAGGATTAAGTGGGTTAGAAAATGACTGACAGATGAAGTGCGATTACAAAGCAATTTAAACTAATATTAAGGCAGATCATTCACAGTACATACGCAAATAGAGAAAATTAAAAATGAAAAGGAATCTATGAAGAACTGGTTGTCCCTCCAATAACCCAGTACAAGTGTTGACTGAAAGATACTCAAAGACATCTTTGAGAAATAAACATCAGAATATATTAAGATATCTGTTGCCACAATTTGCAAAAAATATCCAAAGCTCTGAACCTATCTAGTGGGAATCTATTAGAGGAAATTAAAATGTAGCCCAAGATAGGCCTTGCTCTGATGCTCCTGGTGTTCTCCTAGCTTTTAGTAGGGCATTGAGTCTGGTTCTGCACTGTGCTATTTTAAATTGTGTGATCAGGGATGATGCCTCCACCAGGAGGCTCACAAGAAAACCAGCTACAATGGTTAGGTAAAAATCCTAGTACCTGTGAAGGACTGCCACATAAAAATAATGGCTCTTTAAAGGCATTTAATGGTTCCTTACTGGGTTGTGTGGTTCTTTATAGAACCATTGCTTGAAAAAACACCTTAGGAAGGGTTCTCTGCATATGAAGTTGGTTCTTTGTCCTTTGAAAAACTTTGCAATACGTAGAAAAATCCTAAGGTCTTTAAAGCACATAGGCTACCTAGCAGGACATTAAAAATTTAGGAAAGCCTGGACTTAGACTGTGTTATTGTAAGCAGGAGTCCTTTTAAAATCATTAATTCTTGGTATTATTGTACAAAATGGTTACCATGTATTCATGATTATTTACTTTATGGAGCCTGTTACAGATCGAAAAAAATAAAAGGTTCTTTCCTGAACCTTCATGTGGATGGGTAATTTGGGAACCAGAAATTATTCCCCTGTGGCATCGCTCTAAACAGTCACTCTGGCACCTTTATTTTTAAGAGGTTCAATAGGTGTTTACTATTTGTATTCCACGGTCAGTGTTAAAATAAAAAAAACCTTTATTTGGTACTTTTCTGTTTTCTGGTGTTCTTTGTACCATTATGTCCTAGGTCCCTTTAAGTACTTGTTAAGGGTACTAATACAGGGTGGCCCATATTTATATATACAGTACCACGTTTCACAGGCTGTAGCATTTAAACTACTGCGTGAAAGTATCTAAAATGGCATCACTGTGTAGCCTGAGAATTTGAGTGACAAAGTGCTAGACCAGGCAACCCCTGCAGTGTTTGAATACAGAATGGCGGTGAATCGATTGTCGTTAGAGCAGCGTGTACGTTGTGTGCGCTTATACTCTGCAACAAACAACTATGCGAGGGTGAAATGGAGGATGGCAGTTGAGTTTGGTGGCAGTGGCCCTAGTGTGCTAAACATCGCAAGAATAACCACAAAATTTGACATCAGCGGTACTGTTTTGCAAGTGAAGGGAGCAAGTAGGCCCAGGAGTGTGCGTACTGATGCCATCACAGCTTTTGTGGCAAATGCCTTTCAAAGTTGGGTTCTTCTTCAAGCATGTCTTGATTTGGATGGCACATTGGTGGACCATGCCATGGAGAACAAGGGATGAAAAAACATTTAAGGTTCTTAATGTTCATGTTCCATTATGTTACTTGATAAAAACATTGGTAGTTTCCTGACAATAATGCCTTTTAAATCATATAGCCTACATAAATATGGGCCATCCTGTACTTGAACAAAAACTGTTACCATCATTTACATTAATGGAATAAATGCATTGAATTCAAATGCTTCTAAAGAAATGCAAAAAGTGGGAGACACATACCATTGCCAGATACCGCCGGGACTCTTGGATCAGACCAGCAGTGCACACCATGCCAGAAAATGTAAGAACCATGCTGACAGCCAGTCCTCCATATAGAGCTAAAAGAAGAAGATCAGTAGAAAGAATGAGAGTGACCAAAAGTAGAATTACAAAACTACAGAGGGGGTATTTTATGAGAATCACATTCCATCTATTTTCCACTTACTTCAGTGCTACTTTGGCCAATGTGATAAGATTCTAGTATACCACAGGCTAACTGCTCAAGCTTCTTTGGTCATGAGTTCCTTCCTAACTTTGCTTTTTCTGTTACAAGTGCTCAGGACTGACTATCATTGGAAAATAATAAAATCCGTGCTCACATTGCATCTACTTGCTGCGTTGACCAAGGCCACACTATTCAACTCATGCTGGGAATTACCTTGTGCTCTTGGGCAAATGTAAATTGGTCATGCTCCTACATCTTTTCTTAGTGGATTGTGCTTGCTACACTTCATAATTACATACCCAATACCGCAAAACACTTCTTTCCTTCTAGAGAAACACTATGCCTACACACTATGATCTGATCTTCTCATATTGTAGAGTTCCTCACTTCAAGAAACCCTTTGTTTAGGCCCAATGCAAATATCTTAGGGCAATAAAAATCTGAGATGGCTTAAAATAAATAAAAACATACTGCTGAAATAAGCTTAAGATGCTAATTTATTTATTTAAATATTTTTACATTAACCATTAAACATTTACAGCTATTGTCAATTAAACCCGTGTCTGCGTGGATTTCCTCCGGGCGCTCCGGTTTCCTCCCACAATCCAAAGACATGCAGGTTAGGTGGATTGGCGATTCTAAATTGGCCCTAGTGTGTGCTTGGTGTGTGGGTGTGTTTGTGTGTGTCCTGCGGTGGGTTGGCACCCTGCCCTGAATTGGTTCCTGCCTTGTGCCCTGTGTTGGCTGGGATTGGCTCCAGCAGACCCCCGTGACCCTGTATTCGGATTCAGTGGGTTAGAAAATGGATGGATGGATGGATGTCAATCAAACAAAAGTATCATGAGGGAAAAACTTTAAGTTTGTATTTGGGTGGTGAAGTAATAATCTATCCTCACCAATTCAGGTGATTCTAATGAGCTAAAGGGAAAGCAGCTTGATGTTAAGCATATCCATTGGAAATGACCATATTGTGTGTATACAGTAGTTATAAAATCCAAAAAGAGCTATACACCCAGTAAGAGAATTTTACATTTTAAAAAAGTGCCACAAAAAATGGGCAAAAAGTAATTGTATGTTCATATTGCATGACAATTCTCTGCCTATATCTCAAATTTTATTGTTCATGTTGCATATTTTAACTATTAAATGGCACACCAGGCGCATAAGCAAATGTGTGCACATTAAAAGTAAATTCAAATTCAACATGTGGAATGTTGGACAGATGATTTGATTAAGCGAGGGAAAGCAAAAGTGGTATCAGTAGTATACCTAATAATAGCTCTACTTGCATAGGTAACAATCTAAAAACTAATTAGGAATAAGTATGAAAATAAATAACAGAGAGAGGCTGCTTTACAGTGCTTTGCAAATAAAATAAAAATAAATATAACACCAAAAACGGATTTATGCCATAAATGATTGTGACATTTCTACCATAACTGCAACATGAGGGCTGCAGAGCTAATAAACTAATACAGATCTTATCATAGCTAATAACAAGCACTGTCCTAATGCCAGGCTCATAGGCACAATTCATAATATATAAGTCTTTGCAGTGTTTAAAAATGATTCTAATGCTCAAGCCATCCTTATTAATGCCAGTCTATCCATTCACTTCATTGATCATTAATATCAAGTACTGTATCACATCAAGCTGGAACCTATCTCCGCAGCATCATGTGCAACACTGGAACCAGTCCTGCAAGGTGGTGCCAATCTATCATGAGGTACACTCAAGTATGTTACACTGTAGCTGCCAATCAAGCTAACTGCGTGCCTTTGGACAAGAGAGGAGAGAGGAGTCTCAGGAGGAAGCCCATATGAGCACCGAGAGATCAGAGTCAAAACAACACCACCTGCTGCATCGATGTGCTGTCAGAAATACCAATAACATTCTTCATATTAACACCAAAATGGTATGCTGTAATTGCAGCACTATGAAAACAATCTGTTATTTAAATACACAAAGTAATAATTAACTACACTATAGTAATTACCATTAAGGCCAAATAAACAATAGGAGCAATGCAACAGTAATGCAAGCTAGGAGATGCAAGAAATTTGGCAGATTACATTTTAAGGTATTTCCAGCTTATAAACTTAAACTTAATTTTAAAAGATGTGCACCAGAATGCAAAATTGTTTAAAGTCACATGGTTAAGAAATTGAAAAGCATGTGATAAAAGTGGTTGTAGTGTTAAGATGACTGTTTCATATTTTGTTGTTCACTTTCATTAATTGACTAATTAATAATAACAGTAAGCACAAGTACTATGAATCCCTACTTTTGTTTGTATCACCATCCATCATCTGCACTGATTGTGTCCAATTTAATGTTATAACAACCATATATATTTTTTAAGTTCAAGTTTTTTAGCAAATAGTAAAATGAATTTCTTAAGCTACCATCACATTTCAGAATTTTTCCAGTATTTCTCAGGTTCTGGCTTTATTTTTAAATGCTAGTGAGTGGGGTGCAGTCATGGCATGCTCCTGTCACTGTCACTTGTGTGGTTTGATATGCAAGTGAACCAGTCAGACTGGTATGTGATAGTCTTTGATTTTGTCTTAAGTCTGTTGTGGGATCTGTGAGTACGAAAGCTGACAAATAATGAGAGCTAACTCAGAAATAGAATAAGAGAAATAAGGAATATGGGTGTTTTGGACCATAAAAAAATACAACACAAGCTCATCTGTCTCTCGTTTGTCATACCACAACAAAATGTATAAGATGAATTCAATGCTGAGCTTGCACATGAACATTTCCACACCTGGAGAACATTCATACCTGCACCAGCGTTGTCAGGCTGTGAGCATGTGGTGAGCTTGTGAACCATGCTGGAAAGTCCTCATCAAGGCATGTCATTTCTCATTACCTGCAATTCTTAGTCAAGTAATCTGACATCCTCAAGGTGATGAGATTTAGCAACTGCAGTTGCAAAGTTTGACATTCCCTCTGACTAAAAGTCATGTAATGTGCTACTAGCTTTAAGAAATAGCATCAGGTTTAAGTATGAATATAATATTGTTTATCAAAGCCGCTATATCTTCAGAATAGCAAATGATTAGCCAACAGCATTTTAAACTGCAAAGATGTTTTTGAGCTAGTATTATACTTTTTGTTTTAGTTTGAATTAAGTTACTAATACCAGTACTCCTAGTGAAGTATAGTCAAGTTCAACATCCTTTCTGAAAAGAAATTGTTTAACATGCTGCTGGCTTTAAATGCACATCTCCCAATTCCAATAAAAGACACAAAATACATATACAATTTCATATATTGACTATAATAAAAATTTGCATTACATATATTTGCAAATGAGTTGCTACATTATTAGGTACACCTATCTAGAAGCATGTTATGCCTCTTTTGGTCTTCAGCAGGAATCTTTCTGGGCATTAGTTCATTAAGAAGTTGGATATATTGCTTAGGAAAACATTCACCACATCATCACAGTGCCACCACTACCCAGTATATTGACACCAAAAAAAAGGATGCCTGCATGGACTCATTTTCATAGATTCAGATCCTTCCATCGGCATGATGCAAAAAGCACCAGGATTCACACAACCAAGCATCTTTTTCCCACACCTCAACAGTCTGTTTCTGATGCTGTTGTGCCCATTGGACATTTTTATTTTTTCTGACAATATCAGCAGTCAACATGGTCTTTGGTTGCTGCAAACTACTGGAGAAAAAGTCCAAAGATCAATGCATTCTAAGGTGACTTTGCAAACGAATGATGAGTTCAAATGTTATTTGGCTGGTGGCGGCCAGTCTGTTCACTTGTATGATCCTCACCATCCACCTTTGACCAAATATGATCAACAAGTTATTTTTGCCCAGATGTTCACGTATATCACTATTCGTTTTTTGCTTTTTACACTATTTTGTGTAAACCCTTGAAACTGGCCATAATGACAGCCATTTGGAAATACTAAAACCGATGTGCCTAGCGCCAATACTTACTTAATTTTTCGTAACTTTTGTGAAATTTACATTTCAATCAGTGCATTCAATGTATACATTTGGAACCTTTTAAATATTATTAGTGAAATGAACATTAATTAAACTGCACACAACACGTAGAATAGATTTGGGATTAACGTCATTTAATATTGTGCTTGGCCTCACACTTTATACAATCACAATGATTTGGCTTGAATTAGTTTGTTTTTGTGCCTCTTCATTAAACAAGCTTCAGTAAAGCGGTCTTTGTGAACTCCTGTGCTCCACTTGTTAAACCACTGAAATACATTTGTCTTAAGTTTTCTTGTTTTTGCCATTTCACACCTGTCAATCTCTGAACTATTGTGAGATATCGGCATAGGCAAGAGACAAATGTTTGGCAAGATTTGATGCTTTCAGATACTTTGGTGAGAGAATCCTTGTAACACCATGCCATGTTCAAAGTCACTAAGCTCACTCACTTTGCTCATTCCAACGCACATTAGAATACTACTGGGAAAGCTGGTCTGCTTTATGTATACCACACACTTGCTATCATGTGTTGAAATGTAGAATTGTTGTGAAGGTGGGGTTGTATGTTTTATAAAATAAACTGGAAACTCAGTATATGTACTATTTATAAGCACAAAATGTATATACATGAATGATCTTGTACTTGTCAGTACAACAGCATTCAACATATGGCAATAATTATGCTGGGACAAAGATGTTGTCATACTACATGAACTAGTCCCATCATGCCCATCATTCAAAGTAAGAGACTTAAGGGATATTAACATATCATTACTTCACAATTGCATGAACACATAGAGTAAAATACTGTACATTTTTCCAATTCCTTATCACATAACCAATAACCTGTTGGTGATAATCTCTTCAAACTTGTCATATAATTAATGTAAATGTTTGGCTGTTGAAATCTTAATGATTTCAACTCTCATTTTCATGCTAAATGCATTTGTTGGAGTCTTCAAGGTGTTCAAGTCATTCAGATGCAAAGAAGGGAGCCCAAGTATTAATGTGACTGGCTGGGAAAAGACCAAGAGGTGATCACGAGAGACAGAGAGTGTAGTAAAAGCCAGGATTTCAAGAGAAAGCTGATGAGTAAAGTACAAGATGATTGTACAACATCATGATTGTCAAAGACAAAGGAAGGAAAAAATTATTACAACCAGCCACTAGGCCTACTTAAATAGAAGTAGCTATCACTAAGAACATTTTTTGACAGTATTTTATTCACTGAGTGATGATGACAGCAATGAACATGGTACATGTAGCAGCACCTAAAGATAATTTCAAAGTAAACAAAAAAAATAAGTTAGTAAATACAATCAAAGGTTTTAACGTTACTTTTACCCATGACATAAAGACCAAAAATTGATCTATGATATTTAAAATAAACTAGGCAAAGCATATCTTATATATAAACATCTACACGTGGAAGTGTCGTGTCTGTCCGGCCCGGAAGTGAGAGGTGGAGCTGGGGTAAGGGCTCAGCCTCTGAGGAAATAGGAAACTAAATGTCTACACGTGGAAGTGTGTCTGTCTGTCTGTCCGGCCCGGAATTGCGAGGCTACTGCAACATGAAGCTCAGAGAGTAGGCAAGGCGGCCCCAAGTTAACGTATCGGAAGAAGAAAGCGACTCTGTTGCCAAAGTAAAACCACAGACAAAACAGAGAAACTCTTACACAAGCGAGACGAGCACATCGGAAAAATGAAACCTAGGAGAGAGATGCCCTGAGTAGTTGACATCTCTACATTTCAATTTTTTTTCTGACAATTTCAATAGTTTCTAGGAACCCGGCATTTTACAGCACGGGCTTACACCGCACATATAATATAAAAAGAGACTTCTTTCAAGACAAGACTATTCGGAAGAGGTTGGTTTCTGGTCATTTACATTACAGCATATTCATTAGAGATAGTTGAGTTTCGAAAGAAACGGGAGTACTAAATCCATGCCTTAATCTTAAAAATTAAAATAATGGTCTATTGTACATCTATGATTTTCATTGAGTGGTTCCATTTCTTAGCTCCTTACATATATGCAAGGCAAAGACTCTTGCTTCTTTTCACCCAAGAATGGCCATTTGTACAGTAGACCCAATTAGTGACTTCACCTTTGACATTCCATTCATCCATGTTTTTTATTTTTCAAAGCAAAGTCTCAGGATGTGTAAGGAGCATAAATTAAACCCCAAAGTGAAGTGCCAGGACATTCTAGGACATGCCCATATACACTTCTACACACCATGCCAATTAATCTGACATACATATTTTATGTGAGAGTCCCCTGATAAAAGCTCACATTAAGACAGATGAATATAAGCTCGACAGACTGTGCCCAGACCAGGAACTGAACCCTGGTCCTTATATCCATATGGCAGCTGCTGAAACCATTCTGTCACTATGTTTTTGCTTGAAACATTTGCTGCTTGATGAAATTTCATTGCAATGGGCTGACGGGCAGTCCAGGGCTGCTTTTTACCTTCTACTTTAATGCCGCTGGGGTTTGGCTGTAACCCCTCAAATGGCTTAAAATCAAGTTTTACAAAATTTTATACAATTTCAGAGGAATATGAGTGGAACTCTATAAAGACCTGAAAGCACATTTATACAAATTTGAAAAAAAAAATCATAGCAATTGCTATGTAATGTCTGTGGAATGCCACTTTTATGTTTTCAGGATCATATATATTATGTTTTACTTCATTTGGACTCACAGTTTTAAAGGAATCATTTTTTAAATAAAATGTTATACATGGGCAATAACATCAATCAGCTCAATCATAAAACCAATCTAAATCTGACCCAAAAGCTCATTGTATGTTGTGATGTACACTTATTGTTTTAATCCATTCTTCAAAAGGAGCTTAAGTGGTACAGTCTTGTTCAGATTTGAAAAAGTGACGTGTGCAATCAACAGTTATTGATATCAACGCAGGGTTACTATTGCTAAGAAACATGTTCTAAATTTGCCAATAAGGCATGTCCTTTGGTAGGTATAGGCTCAACATTATTGGTGACTGGCAGCTATGAAGGACCATTGATGAAATCTGAGGGTTTTTTCTTAAATTGAGCACTTTGGTTTTAGAGCAGCATTTTGGCACAGCACCCTGAACTGCTGTCTCATCAATCCAGTGTCCTGAGTTTGAATTTCATGCCTGGATGCCCTCTGTGCTAAATTTAGAAAATTACAGAATGTTTTCAAGGTCAGAACAAAAAAAATCAAAACAAGCGCTTTAAAATACTCAAGATTTCAGAAATATTTAAAAAAAAAAAAAAAGATACAATGAATTTACATATTTAAGAATCTTTAGATTGAGATCTTTAAAGTCATGAATGCAAACTAATTTTTGTTTAGTTTGTATGTTTTGTTCTTCTGTACCAGCTTCCATTATAAAAATGCTGAATATAACATCATCTTGTAATTGGTCATATCTGTTTACCAATATTGCTAAAGTGGTGCAGTGGTTGGCACTGCTGCATCACTGATCAAGTGTCCAGGGTTTAAATCATAGTTTTCGTGTAGATCTTGCATATTCTTCCAGTGTTTGTGTGGGTTTTCTCCAGATACAACAGATTTCCTCCTACACCCCCAAAGTCATATGCATTGTTAATTGGCAAATCTAAATTTGCTCCAAGTGGCTGTGTAAGTGAGTGTGTTCTAGGTTGGAATTGGCACATCAGGCACATTAGAGGCATCAACAACTCACACTGGCCAATTTATATTCACCACATTGGGATAAGGAAGAAAAATCACAGTATGTAAAGAAAAACTGACGTAAACACATGGATTGCCAGTAAACTCTATGCAGATTTTGTTCTGTTAGTGCCACAAAGTTCATGGCATGTTCGCAAACTACTTTAAATAGCACATATGTGACAAATGAAAACTCTAGTTAACTAAAGAGTACTTTAGTCCATCCCCTATCAAGCACATTTGTTCTATTTGATTGGATTAAGAAGTATTAGTTTGATAAATACTCTAATTGTGCCCATTAGGGTCTGGGAAGCAAAGGGAAGGAAAGAGCTGGAAGAAAGGAAGGATCTTCCTTGCTAGATGTCTGCTTATGCTGACATCCCTGCTGGGACAGCTTCAGGTTATTTACCTGGCAGGGAGGTGAATATAATGGTAGAATCGGGTTAGTCAATGGGCTCGGACTATTTGCTCACCCGATACGCTAGATGCTAGCCCTGTAGTCCCAAGAGGCAGCCCTCTTGGCTTCCGTAGGGACCACCAGGGGAGCTGCTGGGATTTTCAGATTCTTCTTCAAGGGAATTCCTTTGACCTGAAAGTCCTTTTAGTTGGTTATGCCCTAGCACTGGAAGTGCTCCCAGGTTTATAGATAAAAGAAGCCACTCGACCTCATCCAGGCAAGCTGCAGTTGGTTGTAGAGGACGGCCAAAGTTCATCTGGGGGGTGTTGAGAAGAAGAAAGTAAAAGAGGGGGAGAAAAAGAATGATACTGTGCTTGTACTATATAATACTTCATTCACATATTTGTAAAAGAAGAAAAAAATTGAATACTTCAGGTAAATGTAAAACAAGCTCGGAGTCTATAGATTTCAAAACAGAAGAGCCAGATATGCTTCATGCATTTGACACATTGAAGACTAATAAACCCACAAGGCCAGCAAGTTATTTTTAAGCCTTAATTAAGTACTAGGGGGCTTTGCTCACCAACGCCTCGGCCTGCGCCAAATCTTTTAATTCTCACGGATACACCTCTTCATTGGGAAGAAACACTACTCTTACCTGATGGCAACACAAAGACGATCTGCAAGTCTCCGACTTAAAGTTTAAATCCGAACAATATATTCAATCTCTTTTCACTGTTCCGTTATTTCCTCAAGTAATAATTTCCATTTGGTTGCGCTAATGCGATCTTCACTATAATTTTTTTGAGACTTTCAAATTTTAGTACTTTCATTACCTCTAACCTGCTCGGCATGTGTATCATGCCAACATTTTTGAACCTCTTTATGATGTACTACTTTGTCATCTAGTCTTTGTCTTTTTTTTCTGGGTCTGGGCCTGGTCAAATCTCTTGGCTGAAAGTCTTGTTGTGTGGAATTTGAAAGTATCTCTCTGAAAAAGTCACGTCTCATCCCAAGCTAAAAGGTCTTTCTCATCCCAGGATTTTTTTATATAATAGAGAGATATTCCATTAATCATTTCAAATAGGAGAATTATTTGGTGACTAGAAACTTGGAAATGTAACTCTAATCTGCTAGCAATTCTAGACCAATAACTGTAACTTCTATGAAGTGAAAAATACAAGAGTAGAAAGTAAAATAAGAAAAAATAGAAGACTACTTGCAGAGAAAAGCCAAGCAAAATGACACCTTTTATTGACTAACTAAAAAGATTACATACAATATGCAAGCTTTCGAGGCAACTCAGGGCCCTTCTTCAGGCAAGATGTAATACAGAAACTGAAGTTTCCTGTGTTTATATCCACACACTAGGACAAGAAACAACAATGGTAAATCTTTAAATGAAAAATCTTAAATGTAAAAATTGAACAGGTTAATTCAGGCTAAGATTAATTAAACAGGAGAGAGAGGAACAATGTATGGTCAAGATCTTTAGATAAGATAACTGTCCAACAAAGTCCTTTGAAGTTTTTGATGAGTTTTTCAAAACAATGCAGATCTGTAGTCAGGTTATCTGTGTCAGTCTGAGAGAAGCAAACAGTCATCATACCTGGCTATAAAACTCTTGTCTCTATTCAAGCATTGTTGTAATGTATTAAATTTTAACATGAGTTTAACTTCCCATTCTTTTCTCTCTTGCTGCGTTTTGAAGTTGTCCATAAGCACTGTGACTTTAAAATCCCTCTCACAGTGCCCATGGCTTGAAGTGGGCCGCTACAGGAACATCTGTGTTGCCATGTTTAATGTGGAATCTGTATAAATTCATTCTCTGGTGGAGTGTTTGTCCAGTTTCTCCCACATAGCATCCAGTGCAGTGCAGATGATCATCTAATGTTGTCTGCCTAATTCTCTGCATTATTAACCTTATATAAAAAAACTCGCCAACCTGTGGCGTACCATACGCCGCATAATCAGGCCGGTTTTTTAATGATTTTTAAGCACAGGGAGAAATGTCGGTAATGTAATAAATCAGCAAGAAAAGCAACATTGTAACAATGCATGGAACGAACCAACACACAATCGTCCATGACTGAAAACTGGCGGCCCGCCATCACTCATGTGCCCACTCCAACTCGTCACTTGAGTTGTTGTCATCTTTGCACAGTCCAGATGCACCTGTGACTCACGTAGACTTTCCATGTTCCTGCAGGAGCATCTAAGAAGACGCATGTTTGTCGCGGATGCGAATTGCTGTATGTAGCGTGTAAAACAGTTTGCTATGGTGCACGCGGTTGTGCGTCGTAACGGAAAACTCGGTTTTTAAAGACTGCTTACTTCATTGTGTTTTAACCTCAGTTGTAAAGGATTGTTTTAAGGATCCAATAGGATACCCCTCGCAAACCGTTTTACATGCTGCATATGGCGATTCACCTCCAGCGTCGCTCCTTCCTGCGTGAGCCATAGGTGTCTTACTTGTCAGTGGCTTAGTGAATCCACGCCCCTTCCGGCGTGCTTTCCATGGGTGTCTTGTCTTTCCATGGGTGTCTTGCCTAAGTGAATTATATATATAGATTATAACCTATTATTTTTTACATTTAAGATTTTTCATATAAAGATTTACAATTGTTGTTTCTTGTCCTAGTGTGTGGATATAAACACAGGAAACTTCAGTTTCTGTATTACATCTTGCCTGAAGAAGAGCCCTGAGTTGCCTCGAAAGCTTGCATATTGTATGTAATCTTTTTAGTTAGCCATTTTGCTTGGCTTTTCTCTACATTCATAATGGCTAACACGGTACAACACCCTAGTACTACAGACTACTTGCATGAAAATAAAATACAAATATCAGCCAGCATAAGTTCATGAGAGGAAGATCTTGCCAAACCAATCTGTTAGACTTGTCTGAACAGCCAGCAGTAGCAGACAAAAGCAATGCATACAATTTTATTTGCTTACATTTCTAAACAGGCTTTGACACCAGAATCATTTGACTTACAAGTTAACTTACAAAAATGAATTTCAAGTTTGTTATTTTGTTCAGAAGAAAATTGTACAGATAGAGGAGAATACAGTACTGACTGTGCAGGGTTGCAACACTTGTTTTTACAATTGGAATCAGAGGATACAGTACAGGTGAAATCAGGGAAAGCAAGGTAAGGTTGTAACAAGGAGAGCAGAAATATAGTAAACTAAGCCCAGGATCTAATACAGAAAGAAGTGAGAAGATCAAAAGCCAGAAAAAATCAAACTGTGCCAAAATAAACTTGAATGCAGTAGTAAATCATAGTCAGGGAAAGAAAGGATTTTGAAAGCAAAGACCCTTTCAATGAACTAACAAACAGCTTACTGAATATTTAAAGCTGAATCCGGAATCTCGGACAACCAGGAAATGCACAATACTGGTCTTTATTCCTTTGACATGCTGATTTCACATTCAACACACTTCTTTTTGACCTTTTCTTAGTAACCATCGCGAATAAAGTCCCAAAATAGAGCCACCCATTAATAAAAAATAATATTCACTATGGGAGAATTTTGAAAAATACTAACATAAGTAAAAATGTATTGAAACCAAAGATAATTGTGACCATTGGAAAAATGGGTCTCAGAAAACCCAAAATTATGCTTCAATTATTTTTTGAGCTGCAGTAACCATTTACAAATATTAAAAGTGATAGTCATGACAAATAATTCACACAGGGTGGGGTCTGTCCTTGGACTGTTCCTCTTCCTAATTCATAGTGATCACATAGATTTTGGTACAGTCAGTAAACTTGTAAAATTTACAGATTACACTAACAATCAAGACATAGCAAGTACTGAGTAGGCAACAAAAACAATCTATCTATATAAAATGAGAAAATGTCCGGCGTCCAGCATCCAAGCCCAGGTGAAATGTTGTTCAGCGTCCACAAGAGTGCTGCAATGTCTGATGAAGAAAGGCAACAAGACACACAAAGAAAGAGGGACATAAGGCCTAACATATCTGGCCAGCAGAGGTTACTTATTGCACACTGTGATGAGAAATAGATGGACTTACCATAATTAATACCATAATTAAGGGGTATTTGGCTATGCTAGTTCATAATGATCTGGACAATCTTCAAAATGACAAAATCATTTACAAATGCAACATAATGTGGAAAAAGTTCAAAGCATTATTTTCAAGCAAAGGGAATACTTATTACAGATAACAATGGGAGGCTTAGTCCTACAGGAAAAGAAACCCTGCAAAGGAATTATGATTTTATAATGATGTGACTGTTATAACTTTCCTGATGAAATGACAAATAGAAACAATTACTTTCTTTTTTTCTAAGAGACAAAGACATTAATTGAGGAAACAAATCAAATATAGATTTCAGAAACACAGAAATCTATAGGACAACTTCCAAAATCAAAACCAAAATGTTAAACGTGTAGTTTAAAATACTTAGTCAAGTGTGAGTTACCTGCTAAGTGCGTGTGAGTGTGGGACCTGCATTATCCTTGTGTCCCACTCAGGGATACTTTCGATGTTGCCTGACTCAGTTCAACCTTAAACTTTTGTTAAGTGTTTTATGAAAATGTAGGGCTGGATAAACACATGCAAGAATACTAAGAATATCAAACTGAAAATAAAGCATATCATTAAACAAACTATTTTAAACACACTTTCATACCTGACATACAGTAACTGGTAAGCATAAACGACACGATTTAATATTTGAGAAATATACACCATGACTTGAAATGGATTAGCAATTAATAATACAGTAAGACTAGAAAACATAGTACACTGCCATAAGTTACTGTACTGTACTTTAGATGCCCATAGTAGTGAAATTGAGTAGTTTTTGTTCAACAAATGTTAATATTATATTAGGTATTGTAAATTGGAAAAATGTTTAAGTCAATAATTGTTAAGGTCCACATTATTATCTGTTTGATTATAGAAAATAGAACTATGCATTTGGCCTTCTAATATAATTGAAAACAGCAGGGAGCATTTTTTTTTCCCTAAACAGCTGATGTACACTGAACATTAGAACATCATGACAGACTAAACAAGGGCAGGCCATTCAGCCCAACAAAGCTCACCAGTCCTATCCACTTAATTCGTCCAAAATAACATCAAGTCTAACTCTGAATGTCCCTAAAGTCCTTCTGTTTACCACACTACCTGGTAACTTATTCCATGTGTCTATGGTTCTCTGTGGAAAGAAAGAACCTGTTGGCTTAGGTCTTACTTTTAGGTAATAACACTAATGGTAATGGCAGTTCTTTAGCTATCACGAGGACTACAATCAGTACTGGTCCTAATACTGCAGTGCTTACACCAATTGCAATGTATCTGCCAATATAAAGCTACATTTTAGCGTCTTCTTACAGCTTGATTTTACATGAAAACAATTAAACATTACCACTATGCAGCCTGCCTCCAAACCTCAAGGTTGTTTTCAGAATCTGTTCTGACAGGTAATATCACAATAACAGCAATGATGGAGTGAGGCTCTGACAGTATAACAGGCCCCTTAAATGTGGCCAGGTATTATTGACACCTACATGGAAAAGATGCTTTATAAATTAACTATTACTATTATTATTATTATTATTATTATTATTATTATTATTATTATTATTATTACCTGTGGAATGAATTCCTTTGAAGTTGTTGTTCGGCAGGTACACATTCTGGAGGACAGTGAAGTGATCATCAAAGTAGATCCGTAGAGAAACTGAGAAAATCACAATCCCTAACAGCTGAAAAGAGAAAGAAGAGCAGAAAGTACATGGGACGGTTCAGCGACTGAAGAAGAAAGAGCAAGCAGTTTATGTTCTAATAAGACAAAGGGGAAATTTGCATTGTCATGAATCACATTTTTACATTTTCATGACTGGCAATGGTACTTCAGCTAATTTGATTAGTTGGATTACTATAATTTTCTAAGAGCTAAATGTTCTCAAGTGTGAAACAACAACGGAAGCTGATTGTGTGAGCTGAAATTTTCATTCACTCTCCATCTCCTTGCCCTGAGCTGTAGTGGTAACACACTGAGATAGCCAAACCAAACTGCTCTGTCTCTTAAAGCAGCCTTTAGGCAGTTCTTACAAATTTCCAGGCGTTCCCTAAATGTTAAATGACCTTGCTGTGCAAAGAGACAGGCTAATAAAAACATTTCATATGTGTCTCTTACCACTCTATTGGACTAAGTGAACAAGACATTCATATCATTCCACAAGAAATGCACTGCAGTTTCGCACTAGTAAGTGTTGCTACCTCATTTCTTTCTGTGTGACAGAGTCTTCATCATGTCTGAAGTGGCTTTAAGCCTGTTTTCTTTAACATTACATAGCCCAATGCGTTAAATTAACCAATACTTTTAATTGTCCATATTGTGTGTATCCTTTTGTTAACTGGTATCCCATTCAAGGTAGGTTCATGCTATTTACTTGATGCTTCTATGATGACCTGCGAATTCTAATAACCCTCTAGTGGTCTAAGTAGAATTACAGGATGAATAAATTAACTTGGGCGGCACAGTGACGCAGTGGGTATTGCTGCTGCCTCGCAGTTAGGAGACCTGGGTTCGCTTCCCAGGTCCTCCCTGCGTGGAGTTTGCATGTTCTCCCCGTGTCTGCGTGGGTTTCCTCCCACAGTCCAAAGACATGCAGGTTAGGTGCATTGGCGACTCTAAATTGTCCCTAGTGTGTGCTTGGTGTGTGGGTGTGCGCGCACAGCGGTGGGCTGGCGCCCTGCCTGGGGTTTGTTTCCTGCCTTGCACCTTGTGTTGAATGGGATTGGCTCCAGCGGACCCCCGTGACCCTGTAGTTAGGAGATAATGGATGGATGAATTAACTTTTGCAGTTTAGAATCACCAGTTCACCTAACCAGCAGGGAGGAAAAACTGAGACACAGAGAGAATGTGCAAACTACACATAGACGATGACTAGGCACAGGATTCAAACCTAGGATACTGGATTTGTGAGAAAAAGGTTCAAACCACCAGACCATCATGCTGCCTCTATCATTAATGTAGTGCTTCCAAAATATGGTCATGATTGGAGTGCCACTTCTTTGTAACATACCCCATGCATTCATAGTTGTCTATGTGAAAAAGTACTTTGTAACATCTGTCCATCCATCTTCCTAAACCGCTTGTATGAAATGAATCCTTAGCCAACTTCAATCTAGTCTCCTTTTATAAGTTTAAACACTGCTGTGAGGCCACCTTTTAATCAACACCTTCTTAATGTGAAAGGTCTCAGCTTCTGCAGTCTTTCCTCATACTTCACACCCCTCACAGACCTGGAATCATTCTAGTGGCTTTTCTTTGATATTCATTAACTCGGTTAGGCTGAATCCTCATAACAACACTAGAGCTTGCCACTGCATTCTAGCACACTTGTCTAGTAAGCACACAAACAAGGCACACATTCACAACATATACAGTACCTGTAACTGAGGCTTGTAGAGGAAACAGACAGCATTGCTTCTTACATGTGAAGACAGGCCACATAAATAATGAGACAGAAGAAAGACAATATTTATATTTACCGTGATGAACAAGTTGTTTATTAAAAGGTAGGTTTTCGCCACTCGCACCCAAAACTGCATCTGCATTGCTACCCAGGTGGCTCCGTAGCTCCTGCGTGTGAGCAGTGACACTTTAGGTCTGTCTGTTTCTTCTGACAAGCTGTTCTTATCTTTGTTAGCAGCCTTCTCTCGCTACACCACAAAGGGCTTCTGGGAATCAGTGGCCCCTGTTGTAAAAACTGACAGGCGAAAGGAAATGGCACATAAGACCTATTTATAGATTGTTTCACTATTATTAATTGAGAGTCTGAAAATAAAGATCCATCCTTTACAGGATATGGGATAGAAGTAGCACCACAGTACATTAGAACTATTAGGACTGACTGCCGTATCTTTCAAATACACACATATGTTATCAGTGACATGCTGCTGTCACATATACTGTCATCTGAAAAGGAAGCCAGTAGCAGCCTGTGCCAAGAAAGGCTGTCGCCATAATATTGGCCATTCTTAGTTGTTGCATTGGTTTGGTTTCACATTGACAGCAACTTCTACACAAGCACACTTTTTCTGTGACTGCCTCAGATGCATATTTACAAAGCGGTGTGGTTCTGGATCTTCTTCTTCTTTCGGCTGCTCCCGTTAGGGGTTGCCACAGCGGAATAAGACTCCGTATTTATGGTCCATATTTATGGCTGCAATGTTAGTTGATTTTGCCTTTGGTATGAGAGTACAGGGAAAGATTAAGACATTAGATCAGATAAAAGTGTGACCCCTTGTATAACTGCCTAGGAGTGTCTGAAGAGTCCACTGAAAGACAAGATAACTTCACCCTTAATATCTGGTTGGAAGTGAGGTGTAATTATAGTGTACCCACCTCATTACATGAGACTGAATATACACAGTGAGGTCAATTCTGAACTCTTCCTAGGCTGTAGAGAGCTGCATAATTTCTTAGGACATGAGAAATGAAAATGCGCTGGCATGAGGCTCAGAATGTTTCTGCAACCCACTTGGTGGCACTACATAGTCTTGAAAGGAGAAGAAGTGATTGGATTACCCTTATAGGATGGGCAAGACGGAGGATTCTGAAGTGACCCGGCCTTTATAGGGGCAGGGGTGCAGGAGTCTCAGTGAGTTGCCTGAAGTCACTGTGGCCTGCTGGTCCTGAGTGTTATAGACCAAACCTTGGCCTGATCCTAGAGGTAATTAAAGGCTTGGCAACAGCTGACCCCTAGGATGAGAATTAAACTTGTCCTTTAGCCAGAGCCTAAGTGAATCTAGATGTATCATGGGAGAGGAACTTGGCAAGGGTTCAAAGGTAGGAAGAAGAGAGGCCACAACAGGGAAAATATGAGATGAAAAGTGCAGCAGGATTATTTCCATGAAGGGCAGTTGGATGAACTACCTTACCATAAACAGCAGCTTGTGCTATTTTGTGTTTGCTGTTTGTAGTTTATGTTTCTCCTGTTATTCATCTTTTAATTATGTGTTCTACAGCATATATACTGTATATTCAAATGTATAGATTCTGACATCTTATAGCTCTGCAGTGAATAATGTGGGTTCAGAGAGTAAAAACTGCAAAAACAAACAGAAAATGATAAAAATCTTTACCGCTGAAATGGCGCTAACCTACTACACATCAACAGCCTAGAATAATCATCCATCCATTTTCCAACCCGTTGAATCCGAACATAGGGTCACGGGGGTCTGCTGGAGCCAATCCCAGCCAACACAGGGCGCAAGGCAAGAACCAATCCCGGGCAGGGCGCCAACCCACCACAGACACACACACGCACACCCACACACCAAGCACACACTAGGGACAATTTAGAATCGCCAGTCCACCTAGCCTGCATGTCTTTGGATTGTGGGAGGAAACCGGATTGAAAAATAATTATAATCTTTTTTGTGATTGTGACAAGCAGCCTAGGTCTCAGCACCAGCTAACCCAAATGCCTATGAGTGGATCCCAGGAAAGAAACATGAAAATTCCTTTGAGGAAGCATATACCCCAAGAATAGAATGAGAGGCCACCAATTATTGTATAATCCTGTTGTATAAAAAGAGTGATAGGACTGATCCAAGTACCTATGGGCCAGTAAGCTTAACGTACATCACAGGTCATTTAATGGAAGCTATTATTAAGGAAAAGAATGAGAAACACATGTCTAACAAAGATGTATCAGCAAAAAGTCAAAGTGGGTTCAGACGAGAAAGGTCATATATCTCTAATATGCTGGAATTCTATTTGTTTTTAATTGGACTCCTAGCCTAATTAAGTGTGCTGTTATTTCATAGTTTCTGTGTTTTATGGTCAATGTAGAAATTACAAAACTAAGTTTGCACTAAGCAGGTATATGGGAATAATGTAGAGTTATTTTTTTTTTAACTTTTAATATATATCTTCACACTGCTTTCCATTCCACTTTTCCAGGTGTTCTAATTATTGAATCCATTATTACTAATTAGCAGGCCTGATGCTGAAGTAGTTGCAGCCTTTCATCATTCAGTGTTGTTTGCCCAGGTGTCTTCTCTACTTATTTTTAATCTTAGCATATAATGATGAGAGCAAACTACACAAAAGAAGGGCAAAATAATAGGAAAACAACAAAAGAGAGTACAGCATTTATAGAAATATTTCTAAATGCTTTATAAATGTAAAAATCATACTGCTGTGTTTTTTCTCTTCTCTTTTCTGAATGCAAACAAAACACACAGAGTAAATCATGAAAAACGGCAACGGATGAAATGTAATGATGAAAATAGATAGTCCAGAGATCTGCACATTGAATAGGAATGTAAAGATAATCCTACCGCTTGTTCCTGAAATGGTGAAGATGGGTGGACGGGTTCAGGAGCGCTCCTTCCTTTGCAGGATGGCCGTGAATCCACTTACAGTCCTCATGTACACAGACAGACAGCAGACAATCCAGAAGCATGAAACGATCCAGGACAAAATGAATAAGTACAGGTAACCCAACAGAAGGAAAGCAGACAGGAACTTGTAAAACAAATTACTAAAACTTTCTTTTTGCTTTTGGTCACTGGTCCCCTTTTTAAAAACCTCGCTGACATCGTTTGACCCCAACAGCCCCAGCACCCTTAGCAGAAGACCAATCAGAGCCACTGTAGGGACTGCTGGGAGTTACACTTTCATATTCTATTGGCTACTTTCAACATCCAATCCACGTTTTCCAATACAGTTGCTTCCTGGTCTCTCTACAGTGCAGTATTACCATAATAAAAGCCATAAAAAATGCGGAGAATATTTGAGGTTTCCGCTAACAATTATTAGATAGGTTCTAAGGAAAAATCCTCAAATGACTGAGGCCGCGAACTCTGAACCAGGACTTTGCAGGGGTCTACTATGTGTGTATATATATATATATATATATATATATATATATATATATATATATATATATATATATATATATATATATATATATATATATATATATATATATATAGTCACACACAAGTGTTTAGGGGACAACTAAAGGGCCTGAATAAATTTAATTCCACGCTGGACCATGGGGTGGTAAAGGGTACTAATTCTCTCTCAATTCCTTGCAGACCATTCTCGGGAAATCTCGCCTGGTTCCAGGGCAACCAATGATGTCACTACCTGTTCCGGTCCCTGATGACATCACATCCTTGGCGAACATTTAAAAGCTGCAATCTTTTTTTTTTTTTTTGAAATTTTATTCATTTTATTGCAATCATTCCATACAAATCAATCAATTTTTACAAAATGTAGGATTGAGAACAAGTCGACCCCCAACCCTGAGAGAGAGAGCAAGGCCAACGGAGTAAATCTCAAGGCTTGTAAACATACCTAAATTGATGAGTTTGATAAGCCAATAGAGATGAATGGAGAAGAAAAAGAAATACAGAAATAATTGCTTCCTCTGTGCTTTAAGAGCTTATTCTAAAATATTACTGATTAGATCCTGCCATGTTTTGAAAAAAATCTGTACAGATCCTCTAACTGAGTATTTGATTTTTTCCAATTTCAAATAGTATAAAACATCGGTTTCCCACTGACTTAAAAGAGGAGAGTTAGGTAGGGTCGCTCTTTGGATACGTGGATGTTTTGAGTTCCAAATAAATGAGGTTATTGTTGAATCTAATTGCTTAAAAAATGATTTATTGGTGTATATTGGAATGTTTTGAAATAAAAAAGGAGCTTAGGAAGAATATTTATCTTAACAGTGTTAATTCTTCCAGCTAGAGTGAGATGAAGGGTTGACCGTCTATGGAAGTCTTGCTTAATTTTTTCCATGTAGACGGCGAAATTTTGTTGATGAAGAGCTTTGTGTTTACTTGTAATGTTTACCCCGAGGTATTTAAACTGATCTGCAATGATAAAAAGTAGGGTATCTAATCTAATATTATATGCTTGAGAATTCACTGGAAAGAGCAGACTTTTATTTAGATTAATTCTGAGACCAGAGATCTTTTGAAATTCTGTAAGTGCTGTTAAAACTGCAGGCACAGAATTTTGTGGGTCTGATATATACAGTACCATATCAGAAATTTTCTGTTCCAGTCCTTCTCTGATAATCCCCTTTATCTGATCAGCATTTCGACAGTGTATTGCCAGTGGTTTAATGGCGATTGCAAACAGCAGCGGTGACAAGGAGCATCCTTGTCTGGTACCACGTTCTAGTTTAAAGTAGTCTGAACAAATGTTGTTGATACAAATTGAAGCTTCTGGATTGGTATACAGTAGTTTGATCCATGCACAAATGTTCGGGCCAAACCCAAATTTCTCCAATGTAGTAAAAAGGTATTGCAGTTCAATCATGTTGAATGCTTTTTCTGCATCCAATGATAATAATATTTCTGGGGTGTTTTTGAGAGTATTTTAACGTCATTATTCAAAAGTGAAATTGGTCTGCATGATGCACATTGTAATAAGTCCTTATTTTGTTTAGGAAAAACGGTGATTAATGCTTGGCGAAAAGTTTGAGGAAGAGTTTGATTATCTATGGCTTCTGTAAATGTTGCTAATGGGAGGGGAGCTAGCTGAATGGAGAATTTCTTATAAAATTTTGCAGGGTAGCCATCAGGGCCTTCTGCTTTCCCGCCTTGAAGTGACTTTATAGCATCTAGTAATTCTGATAGCACCAGAGATTTATCGAGTTCCTCTGCACTTAAAGTGTCTATTTGTGGTATCTGTAATGTATCCAGAAATGCATTAGATTGTGTGTTGTCTTCTTTAAACTCAGTAGAATATAAGGATTTATAGTAGTCTCTAAATGTGTGCATTATATTTTTGTGGTCGATGATTTTGTCTCTGTTCGTGTTGGTGATTACTGGGATTGTGTTGCGGACTTCTTGCTTGTGAATTTGTTGAGCTAAAAGCTTATTAGCTTTCTCTCCGTGTTCATAGTAATGATGTCTGGATTTATAAATTAGTTGTTCAGTTTCTTTAGTTGTCAAGAGGTTTAGTACTAAATTCAGCGCCTGCCTTTTCCTATGTAGAGCCTCTCTTGGCAGCCTGGCATGTTCTTCATCTATTCTAGCAATTTCGCTTTTTAGCTCTGCTACTTTCTTGGTTTCTAATTTATTTCTGTGGGAAAGATATGAGATAATCTGTCCTCTTAAGAAGGCCTTAAGAGTTTCCCAGAGTATTCCTGCAGAAATCTCTGAGGATGTATTTGTCTCTAGGAAGAAACTGATTTGTTTGGATATAAATTCTGTACAATTCTCATCTGCTAATAGAAGCTGGTTGAGATGCCATCTCCGAGGTGAGTGTGTGGGGCATAGTGACTTTAGCTCCAATATCAAAGGTGCATGGTCAGAAATAACAATAGCATCATATTTGCAAGATTTAATCATAGGCAAGAAATTTAAATCTATAAAGAAATAATCAATTCTTGAGTAGCAATGATGTACTGGTGAGTAGAAAGAATATGTTTTTGAGTTTAGGTTTAAAACCTCCAGGGGTCTGATAAGTTGTGATCAGTTATAAACTTTGTAATTATCTTTGCAGTGTTAGATGTCATCCCCCTGTGATAGAAGTCCTATCTAAGAGTGGATTTAAAACACAATTAAAGTCCCCAGCCATTATAATTTTATGAGTGTTCACATTGGGAATGGATGCAAATAAATTTTGTATAAATTCCTTATCATCAACATTAGGTGCATAAGCATTTATTAAAATCATTTTACAGTTAGATAAGTTACCCATGACCATCACATAATTCCCTTCAGGATCAGATACTACAACCTATGCTACTAATGAGACTGTTCTATGTATGAGAATTCCCACACCTCTAGTTTTCTTTGTAAACTAGAATGGAACATTTGGCCAGTCCAGTCCTTTTGCAGCCGGAACTGATCCTTGCTTAGTAAGTGGGTCTCCTTTAAAAATACTATTTTAGCATTTAGACCTGTTAGGTGAGAGAGTACTTTCTTTCTCTTTAATTCGTGATTCAGGCCTTTAACATTCCAGCTCACAAAGTTAACTGTCCCATCATGGAGACATTGATTCTGAATTTTTGATGTCATTTTATAGTCTTAACTGGAAGTGAGACAGCTTTAACCTTAATTTCCTATTTCCCCAAGAGTTATTGCCATGCAGCCTATTTTTACATTGGTAGTTATAAATATAAAGATTAAAAGGATAAATTAGATATAGATATAGCCTGCTCTCTTTCTCTCTCCCCCTTAACCCCCCATGAGGCTGGACCCCATTTCACACAGTCCCGGTCCTCTGACCTACCCAGAGACAAAGCACGTCCAAAGCAAAACAAGCCCCCACGCAGCGGCGTTTTAGGATTAAAAAATAGAGATATCTATTGCCAATATAGTCTAAATACTATATGCCTAAAATATAATCATTAACAAACTATGAACTTAAAATATATATACAGTATAATCTTCAGCAATCTTAATGTATTAAGATAATAAACCCGGGGAATGGTGTTAGAAAGTGGTCCAGAATAAGCATAGTAAGTCTTAATGCAATAATGACAATAACAATAAACCAAAGGTATGATGTTAAACAGTCTCGTTTAGGGCAGAGAAAAAAATAAATAAGATAAAAAAAATGTCTATAACTGCAATTAAAACATAAACAGATAGCGTCCGAGTAATAAAGAGGATATATAATTATAAAAACTCATATCTTAACAAATAGATCATACAGTAGGTTATTTATCCTTACCATGTCATGACAGGCTACGACTCACTATTGTGTTTCAGAATAGTGTCTGGATCAATTTTCTTAATTCCTTTTCTGTTCTTCCTTGCTGGCAAAAACATAGAATTGACCGTGCAATTCCACTTTCAGTTTGGCAGGATACAAGGGGCTGTATTTGATATTGGCTTGCTGTAACCGCTGTTTAATGTTTTAGAAGGCTGCACGTTTAGTAGTTGTTGCTGGAGAGAAATCAGGGAAGATACGAATGTGGTTATTTTCATATAGAATCTCTTGCTTGTGTCTGAGGAGTGTCATCACATCTAGCTTAAATAATAATATCTCGAAGCGAATAATAAAAGATCTAGGTCTAACGGTATTTGATCCGCGTACGCGATAAGCCGCTGCTATCTCAGAATCTGCTTTAAAGTCCTCTCCAATTATTTTAGAAAATAGTTCAGCTGCGAATTTCGCAGGCTTTGGACTTTCTCGATTCTCAGGTAGACCTTCGACTCTAATATTATTCCTTCTGCTTTCATCTTCCAAAGCAGCAAGTCTGTCTCCGAGTTTTTTGCATTCGGAGGTGGCAGTTGGTCTTGTCCGTTGCAAGAGATGGACGTCTGAAGCAGAGCTCCGCTAGCAGCGGTGTTATTTTTCCATATTATCTTTTTATTATCCTGAGATATCCTGTATTTATCCAACCTGAGGGCATTACTACAGTATATGCAAGCATATTTAAACATGGCCAACAAGAAAGGGGTTCAGAAAGAAACAAAAGAAATGAAAACTAAAGCTACATCCAAGCTCAGATCAGCAAGTCCAAGCTCAAGCTCAAGGTACGGCCTTTCAGAGACTGACCTGGATCAGATGGGCGAAAGCCCAGACTCCTCGGGACCATGGTCCGCAACATCGTCTCCACCTGAGAGTGAAATGGGGAGCGAAAGTATGAGTGTGAGTGACGCAGGTCACAATAGCTCGCCGATTGGAGAAGGTCATCTGAAACTGGAAAAGGCCTCGCAGTCCGCGCTTTCAACTACTCCACGCGAGCCGGGAACAGCGGCTGTAATAGAGACCACCGCCTCACCTACGGTGCACGAAAGCAGAAATGATCTGTCTGAACTGAAGGTGATGATCGCTGAGCTCAAGCAATCTCAAGCTCAAGGTCAAGCAGAGCTCAAGCAAGAAATGAAGAAAGATATAAGGAAAAGCGAGAAGGCAAATGAGTAGGCAAGGGAAAATGCAAATGAGAAGCTGCGACAGGAGCGGCAGCAGGATAATAAAGACTTGGAGAAACGCATATGTATTCGCTTTGAGGCAGTCTTTAAAGATATGCTGGGTAAAATTGAAGAGCACATTAAGGAAACCTCGTCTAAACTGAGCACACTTGCTGATCAACTGGAGGATGTCAAGGAGTCATTCACGACTCGGATTGAAACAGCCGAAAATCTAGCTGCCAGTGCTGAAATAAAAGCTGCAATCTTAGCAAGTTCTGTTTTGGACTCAGTTGTGTGAACATGTCTGTTCTCTTTAATCAATTTTGCAGCCGGGAAATATTATATGGGTGGCAGCCCCAAACCTTCCCAATGTCTCTTGGTCGTTCTTATTACAATGGCTTATTCGGCAGGATGCAAGAATCCGAGAAGTAAACCGGACCGAACCTGAATTATGACCAGGTGGGGGAGTACCGGGGCTGAGTTTCCGGGTGGAGGGTTCATCCCAGATTTTGGAAAGAACCGGTGCAGACTCTGCTCCATTTGTCTAGTTCCGGGCCACATAGAATGCGTAGGGAGAGTGTCGAGGGGACACACAGAAGTGGGCTGGTCTCCATGGGGGAAGTGACAGGGACTTATTATGCCCTCTCGGGGGAGAGGGCTGTCCTCCCCGCGGGGGCCAAGGCCCCAGAGAAAGGTGGGGGTTCCCCAGACCAGCAGGTGAGGTTTTTGCAAACCTGGAAGCTAGATCCAGAGAGATCTACCCAAGAACAGGTTGATGCTTTTTGGGAAAAGGTGGCAGAGTGGTTAAAACCCTCTAAGTGCTCCACCTTTCAAACTGTTAAAAAGGTGACTTGCTTTATCCTACTAAACAACATACCTGAGCATTTCACCCAGCCAGTCTGGGGGGAGTTTACTAGCATGGACGAGCTCATCAGGCTCGTAGAAACATCTAGGACAGTCTTCCAACATGAGAGAGCAGAACAGCCCTTTAGCGGACGCCATGGAGATTACATCCCAAATAAACTGCCCTCTCGACACAAGCCAGAGTTTGCGCCAGAGTCTCCGGAGTCACCACTCACTGGGCGACATGAGGAGAGAGGGAGCTGGATTGTGTGCTCTTTCAAACCCCCTGGTCCGGCATGGAATTACATTTATGCAGGCCCTTTAGTTGTCCTCTAAACATGCGTGGGTGACTATATATATATATATATATATATATATAAATATATATACAGTATAATATATTATATATATATATATATGCCTGTCATGTAACTATACTTGAAGAGTAATTAAAAAATATGGAGTTAAATTCCTTGTATGTGATAATTCCTGGCCAGTAAATGTGATTCTGATTCTGACCTTGTGACGAATCTCTGCAAGCACCTAGACTAGTCTAATGATTTAATGAGAGACTGAGCTATGCCTCTCTTACATTTGACTATATCTCTTAAAATATCACTAGAAGCAGCTGCTTATAGCATGCCAAGGGCCAAAGGCAAGCAACAGTACAGCTGAAAGCTGATGATATCCAGCAGTGGGAATCCGTCCAGGAGGCCAGCCCATTGGTTGTCTTCAGTAGATCATGTGGGCAGAAGGTGAGAGAAGCATACTAGATCTGGTTTAGATTATATCCACAGGGGAGCCGCTTATGTGTATTCGCCACGCTGCTGCACTGTCTGCATATTTGGGTAGATGAAAAAAATGAGAAACCTTCTGAAACTGTCTGTTTCCATAGAAACTAGACTTTTATTGCTTGTAGTGCTCATTTACGATGACACCGTTAGATGGCAGCCTTGTACCATGAATGCCTTCTACTTGTAGGTTTCATATAACATTGATAAAATTGTGCTCTTGAATGAAGGCGCAGAAAATAGCATTGCAGCCAAAGTCACAAGGGCCACTGCCTCGGTTTCGAGTTACCTTAGATATTTCTAAACACTCTCTATCATTACCGTCACAACTGTAACTGATTATTTTTTTATGTATAAAAAAATCGTCTAAGTTAAATGGATCCCCTACCTTTTGATCTATCCACATTCATCAAAAAACATACACATGTCATGAGGGAAGCAGATGACGGTTTAGATCAAGTCACGCCGTCTTTCATCAGCGCACGACCAGAATTTGAGCCAAGCCAAGTCAGTTAACAGAACGCAACACAAGCTCTCCGGCAGGCAGCTGAGCGGCTCGCTCTGCACATTCCTGCGTGATCTTCAGCGAGACGAATTAAGAAGAGGAAAGCAGACAAAATACCCCAGTCTGCTTCACAGATTAAAGGTGTTTTCTTTTCTCGTTTTTATTTCAGTACCACAGAACGTTTTGTAGACCTTTTTTCTGTAACTTGTGGCGTCTGAAAAGCAGAAACACCAACTCACGAAAAGCGTTAATTCACAGGTATTGTCTCAGTACCACAGTTGTGTACTGACCATAATAATGCAAAATATTAAATCTCTTCACGAGTGCATCAAGGCTGGCTCTGTATTTCATAGATAGATAGATAGATAGATAGATAGATAGATAGATAGATAGATAGATAGATAGATAGATAGATAGATAGATAGATAGATGTTCGCTGCTATTCAATCTCTTTCTTCCTTAACAAAAACACGTGCCTAGCTCCGACAGTTCAACTTCATTACGCCACACTGTCTTTATGCTCCAAATAATACTATGCCTTCATTTGATTTCTTCTGGGTCCTAATGCCGTCGTGACTAAAAAAACATATCCGTCCATCCATGTAGTTAGCAGGCGATTAAATGGGCAAATGCATTTCCTGTTTCCGAATTCTTCTTCTCTGTAGGGTAAAGATGGTGTTGATTCCATTGGATCATGGATTGGATTCATTTCAGGAATTACCACGGTCGACAGTTAATCGTTAGGCAAACTTCTACCCCAGAACCCGTATTGTTCAGATTCAGAATTCTCCAGACACAGTAGTGTTATAGTGACTGTTTTAAAACATTGTCCATTTGTAACTTTGAGTGCAAATACTGCTTTTGAGTTCTCATTAAATCCCAGTTAGAGTGTTCAATCTGTGGAGTACACAGCACGTGTCCTCTCGTTTTCGGCTGGATTTGCTGCTCTTACTTGGATTTGTTCTGAAGGACCAAACGTCTGTGTTTTCCTTCAATAAATGCACCTTCTGTAAATAAAAGTTTTTCAATAGATAGATAGATAGATAGATGCTTTATTTGCTCCCAAGGGGAAATTTGGCTTTTTATAGAAGCTCTTTAAATAATTTAATACAAACATAGATAAATATAGATACAGCCACGCAATGGTTTGAGCACACATCGGAATGATTAAAAAGGGACAAAAAATTTAAAAAGAAGGAAAAGAAAAACTTCTGATTTGGCAGTCACAGTCTCAAAGAGGCATGGTGCATTGCTGCTGGTATAAAGGAGCCCCGGTTGCGTTTCTTGAAGCACTTTTTTCAGTGATTGACAAATACATGCTAAAGCTATTATGAATGCTTTCGGGACAAATCCGACTAAGAATATATCCGAGTTCATTGTCAAGCCCAGGCCGATTTAGAGTTGTAATGTTAAGATGTAGTATACAAACTGAAAACCCCATAGAAAAGTCAAGGACTCAAGCAGATCTTTAAGTAGTGATTAACATTTTCATTTCCAAGAAAAAAGGTTCGTCTCAGTAATAACGGAGGTGTATTTCCTGGGTATGTACTATTATCTCTTTAAATCGATAGGTAAAGAAATGTATACGTCACATTATATTCATTAAACTATAAAACCCCTCTTAGCTGTAATCATGAAGTCTTCAGTGTTGACAAAATACAGTCCATATATCTAAGAAAATCGGCTCACCGGGATATTCGCTAATGGACTGCTTGGTTGTTGAATTCACACACTTTTTAAATGCTGGTTGTCTTACGCTCCTGTGTGGACACGCACTATGAATGTTATCACTTTTTCAGTGATCATGAGATCGTTGATATCATCGACTTCTGTCAAATGCAAACCTAAATTTAACTTCTTTAATGCTCGATAAAACATTATATAAAGCCAGTGCTACACTATCAAAGACATTGCTTCACGAGGTTTATACGTTCTCCCGGTCCACTTGTGTTTTTCCCGGGCACCTCGCTTGGCTCCATCGTCCTAAAGAACGACTGGAACTGGTAGCTCCCGGCTATCTTGTATTAAAACGAGCAGGTGTAGAAAATAGATGCGTGATTTAAATGTATCTGATGTGAAATTCCAGCTAGTTTTAATAGCACTGTTGGTATATTAATTAGGGTCACTGATCGAATAAATTGTGTTGCTAAAGATGATTTCGAGAATTGGTTTCTATTACCAGTTACAGAAATATATCTGGCGATTTGTTTAAATATATCACATATGTACAGACATTCCAGTTATATTTAAATCTCAGTTTAGTTTTCCATTTTCCTATCTATCTATCTATCTATCTATCTATCTATATATCTACCTATCTATCTATCTATCTATCTATCTATCTATAAACATAAAGAAGTTTTTGTATAAAAGCATTTTTGTTATACAAATTAATAATTTATTTATTTATTTTGATTAGCGCAGATTCAGCGTCCTAAATCTGCATCCCTCACTTATTCACTTACTATGAACAGTCTGTAAGTTCTCTCCGTGACTATGTGGTTTCGGTCTTCAACATTCAATATCCCAAAAGCCATGCAGGTTCAGCTGATTGTTCACTTCTGTTGCCTTCCCTGCTGTCGAGGTACGCACGGACCTCCCTCGACCCTCACTTTGGTTAAACGGCTGTGACGATGTGATGCTCTGTTGTGTTACATACACCTTACGAGAAGGATCTAGGAGTCATAGTGGACTCGTCACTATCAGTTTCCAGAGTTTTACAAGCCCTTAAGAAGTCTAACAGAAGGTGAGGTTATGTAGCATGATGTGTAGACAATAACTCAAAGGAGGTTAAGCTTAAGCTTTATAATTCTGGAGTCGGGGGTGCAGTTTTGGTCTCCAGGCTACAAAAAGACAGAAGCACTAGAAAAAGCCCAGAAAACATGGTGGTGACACAGTTGGAAACTTGTTAAAGGTAAATTTCGCCCAAATATTAGGAACTTTCTTCGCACAGAGAATTACAGACACATGGGATACGTTACCAAGTAGTGTGGTGAGACAGTACAACATGAGGGCCTTCAAAACTCGAGTTAATGTTATTTTGGAATATTTATGTGGATGGGATCGGCGAGCTTTGCTGGGCTGTATGGCCTGTTCTTGTCTAAACTTTTCTAATGTTCACATGTTCTATACGGTAGTGCCATTGTTAGCACTGCTGTCTCAATGCAATCTCTATGGAGTCTGCACGTTCTCCTAATGTCCATGTGATCTTTCTTCCTGTTGCTTAAAGTTTCCTCCATTACTCCTGACACATGGAGCGCGGGTTAACTGGCATCCCTGTGCTGTCCTTAAGTTTAATTGGTGTCCTATCGAGGATTCTTTAATTCTTTGCGGACTTCACATAAAAGTCTTTTAATCTCATGTATCGCATTTCTCAGTGAACAGCACTCCCAAAGCGCTGTTCGGATTTAGAACAAAAACCTCATATAAATGAAGCCCGTCGGCCCAACTGACATGCATTATTTGATGTGCTAGTAATAGTGACTGAATTGGTAAAGTTGTGGTTTCCAGTCCAACGACCTTGGTTACTGCGTCACACTTTTTGCCGTCCTATGAATATCATTTAAGCATTTAAAAGATGTATGACATGATATAAGTATGCATGAATATGAATGTATCTTACAGGGGTTGTATTTCCAAGAATACTCTGGTCTATTTTTTGTTCCATAACTGCCGGCCTTGGCTCTCGTTCCCTGCGACCTTCTAATAAAAACAGCTGGTGTTTGAAAATGGATGGAAAGACAGCCGAACGAATGACAGACCTTAGCTAGATTAAAACGATGAATTTCATTAAAGATGCAAGGCAAGCATAAACATCTCTTAAATACGGGTTGCCAGCCGTGAAGGTGAAAAGCTGGTATTCAAGGTGAGGTGCCCGTTGCCAGGGTGTTAGGACCAAGTGGTTGATCGCTCACACCCCGTTTTTTGCTGCTCATGCCCGCTCCTCTTGCGCACGCGTAGTGGTGTGAGTCTGGAGTCGGTGCAGCAGGACTGAGCAACACAGAGTAGAGCACAGCGCGCAGCATCCATCTAGCAGGTTGTCGGAAGAAGCAGGATACCTTTAAACAAGAACATGTTTCCCTGTGTACTGACATCTAAAATTTGCATAATAATAAATAATTGGCGCTTTGATTCGTCAACGAAAAACAACTGCTTTTGCATTCCGCGCTGTAATGAAACACGGGAAGACTGGTTTTAAAAGACAATGATATTGGAAGGTTAATATAAAGAAACAGACGTTTTATTTTGGCAAATTTCGCACTATATTAAAAAAAGAAACGCAAAAGAAGAGCAGCTTCAAGGCCGTACAATATGATCGAGTCCTCATGCGCACAATCACTGAAAAAACTGTTTGACTATTCTGTGAAATGTTGCTCTTAGTATCACACAGCACAAAAAAGGGTATCGATTTCGCAAACATCAAGAAGAAAGTAACGTACGGATCAGCGCCGAAAACCCTCTTGTAGACGGATTTACTGTTGTTCCTGCTGGCACCGTTTCTGCTTCGGTAGACTCTGAGAGCCACATAAGCGAGGAGGACACATAGGATACAGGTGACTTACTCACAAAAGAGCGAGGGGCAGAAGTAAAAGCAGAATTGCGAGGATGTGAGGAGGGGAGGCAAGCTTTTAATCCTCAGCGTCTCAGAGACAGGCGCTGTCCGTTCAGCACCCTTCTTGTCACCTTGCGTTGAATGTCACCAAATCTTTGAAAGAGCTCTGGCGAACGCGAGTCTGGGTGTGCGGTGCCCGACACTGGCTCTCTGTTTTTTTTCTTTTATTTTTTTCTTTTATTTTCTTTTTTCTTTTTTTTATTTTACCAATCTAACACATTACTTTGGTGGGGGAGGGGCATTGTCCCCTCAAAGGCCACAGGCTGCCTCCACCTTTCTCTGAGTACTTTCATATGAAGTGCTAGAAGAGGAAAGACGATTTATCTATCTTGTGTCCTTCAGGTACTGGACTCCTGGAAACTGACAGGCCTCGCTTATTGTTAATCGTTTTGTTTGTTTTCTCCTCTGTTCCTCATGTGCGCTCTGGATGTGTTTCCTTCTCCTTCTTCTCTTGCCGCGTTAGTTTTTTAATGCCTGAAACTCGTCCACGACATGCCTAAGAGACGAGATGGGCCAGGGCGACGAAAGCGATCGCATTGTGATAAACGTGGGAGGAACCAGACATCAGACTTACCGCAGCACCCTGCGCACCTTGCCCGGCACACGTTTAGCCTGGCTGGCAGAGCCTGACGCCCACAGCCATTTCGACTATGATCCTCGGATTGACGAGTTCTTCTTCGACCGCCACCCTGGCGTTTTTGCGCACATACTCAACTACTACAGGACCGGCAAGCTACACTGCCCGGCGGACGTTTGCGGTCCCCTGTATGAGGAAGAACTTGCCTTTTGGGGCATTGACGAGACCGATGTGGAACCTTGTTGCTGGATGACCTATAGACAGCATCGGGACGCAGAAGAAGCTCTGGATAGTTTCGGCGGAGGGCCTGTGGATTTGGGGAGCAAGGATGGTGCCGATGGAGACGGCATGGGGGATTCAGGTGACGGCGAAGATGAGCTGGAAATGACCAAAAGACTGGCATTGGGGGACTCCCCCGATGCTAAATCTGGGGGGTTGTGGCGGCGCTGGCAACGGCGCGTTTGGGCACTATTCGAAGATCCATATTCTTCTAAATATGCAAGGGTAAGGAAAAGCAATTTATTCAATATTACTTTTACTATGTGCGAATATAGTATGCAACTTTGCATAAGCATGATCACATTGGCAAAGTGACATGAGGGGGGTGTGTGTGTGGGTGGGGGTTCTATGTGAAGATTTCCTTTGGGTGAGCGTTGGAGCGCATCCCTTTTCGGCGTGGATGATAGTCAAGAAATCAGATTGAGGGTCTATTTATTGATCTATTACAATGCAATCCCTGGAGGTCATGGCATTCAATCTGACTTGCCATTCGGCAGCTCCGCAGGGTTCATTTTCTATTGAGCGTAAAGCACAGTAAAATGTTAGTATGCTGTGGCATTACTTTTTCAAGCATCTGGTTTCAGCATTATTGTTGCATCGTGGTAAGGTCACTGAACTGTGATCTTTAACCTTGAAACGATATTGAATTAACAAGGATATTCTGCACAGTTTCTTCACACTATCTGGCACACATACACACACACACACACACACACACACACACACATATATATATATATATATATATATATATATATATATATATATATATATAACTGAACCCCTGCAATCGCGTGTCCCAGCCCCCATTTAAACACACCCTCGAGGGGCTTCCAGACTGATGATCTCTGCCTCTTAAGCATGTTCTTCTAATCTATAAAAGAGGCCACTGAGGAAAGTGGCATTTATTTCACAGTAAGCAACGCCCCCTTCCAATTTTAAACCTGCTCGTGACTGAATAATTTGCTATTAGCCAGGTCACAAAAACTATAATAAGAAAAGAGTTATATTCTTTAATATAGTAGTTAATAGCACTTTGGTCCTGACGTTTACTGATTTTAAAAAAATGAAGCAAAGCAAATTCTGCCTCCGCCTCTTCGAGTGCAACAGCTAGCCATTTGGAGAGCTTTTTCAGAAAGCGCCAGATTTCTACAGAAAATGAGTTAAACAAAATATAGACATTTGATGTGTTTCAGTAAGCTTTTGCGGTGATATAAACGGATATTTCCTGTACAGAATTGCTCATCTGATTTCCACAGTCATTTTTACTTTGATGTCGCATTTCCGAAATTCTGACAGATTTTTCCATCGACTCTTATTATTGGTCACAGTCAGCGCAAAAGCCGTTTCAGTGCAAATGATCAGATTACAATATTAAAATGGTGCCTTGATTACAAATTTCACACTGTCCTCTTAATAAAAGTACACTTATAAAGATAATATGGAATGCTGAGCTAGAAATACGAAAAGTCTAAATATAAGGTCCATTTATACGGGTGACATTTAAACTACTAGTTAAAATATTGTTTACCATATAGTAATCTTGATTCGTTACGTGTCACAGTGATATCTTTTGCATACAAAACTGTAAATTAATAGATTAAGTCAGAACTGCCAGTTGCGATACGCTGTTGCTCATGTTGCTCTGTTGTGTAAAATAAATATACGTGCTAGTTGTACAAGGTGAATTGTGGCTATTTGGTGTTAATCATGGGACACAAGAATTGAGCAGTTGGGTTCACGCTGCCAATGTAGGTTGAAATGTCTTCTGTGATGAATATTCCTGCTTTTTAATGTCTTTGCCTTGGTTCTGTCCCCGCAACCCAAAGTCATGCGTATAGCCATTCATCGGCGATGCCAAGTTGGCCTGCTGGCGGAGCGTCGTGCACGCGCCCTGTCACATAATCTTGTATTCTTGCCCATTTATTTGCTTGTGGGGCACAATGAAGCTCCCAACAGACACGCAGTGTGGGTAAACAAAAAGGTCATTCATAACAATTGATTTACAGTAAGAGCACTATAAATACATCTGATCGTTGTATCTTACAATTTAGCTGAAAGAAAACGAGGACAATTTACTGCGCACGTTCAAAGCGATCGACAAGACAACATTTAAAGAACTGGCGATTTTATGTGCGTTCAATCCATCCAAGCCGCCTCGGAGTTTACAGTACAAAATCGTTATCACGTGCCACGTTTCTAATTAAAATTAACCAGGGTTCGTATCTTTCAAGTCTAATGAGAAAAGATGCGGCATTGTATTTAATCAGAGTCATGTATAAAAAAATCCAAAGCTTTACGGGCGGCATTCATAGCTTCTACACTGTGCTGCCCATCACCTCTCACGCAAGGTGGCAAACCCCATCCTCTCAGCTCTTCACTCGCCTACAAGCGCTATCAACCTAAACACCTCTGACTAAATATGCATGGTTCATTAGCACCAGAAATATTTTTTAAAATGGACAACAAAATGATTTCGAATTTACTGTAGATAAATCTGTTCCCAGATTTTACTGACGTAGTGTTTATTATGCCAAAAGAGCGCAATGCTTACCAAAACCCCGATGGATTCTGGCCTCTCTTCTACCGTACATAAGGAAGAAGATTTTCAAAGCTGGGCTGGGAAGGTCACGTCTGGGGTTTAACCTAAACAGAAAAAACTTACTGCGAGTAATCGAATAATCTAAAGATATGACTCTCCGTTTCATAAATAACAAATAACTCGATACAGATTCACAATTCGGTTTAAAGAAAAAAAAAAAAAAAAACTCCATCTGTGCATTCAGTTTGTTCGTTTGGAAGAATTTATGGCTGACAGTTTTATTATGTCTTTCACTCAGTCAGGTCATTGGCATTTCCGTTGCAGTATACCAGACATTACTCCAGTCTAGTTACAAATGAAATTAAAACGGCAATATAGCGCCCCCTAGCACTGATATCCACTTAAGTTTAGGCAGAACACGAAAAACCTGTGCACTTCGTATTAGATTGACTTGACAGTCATGAGATTTGAGAAAAAAACGATTTTAGATATAAACATCTGATCAAGTGATCAAAAAGAATAAGACTTTAAAATAGATCACAACTCTCATATGGCGGACAGATGAGATTATTTTTAAAATTACATAAAATATTTGAACTCTTTTACATATTTGTACTTAGAAAAGTGCAATTTAAATTAGTTCATTTGAGATTTCACTCCCCTCCCTTAAAACCTTTGCGACCTGTCAGCAGGGAACAGTTTTTCCAAATATTTGCAGAGTACATTAGCTTTGCATTTCTTTTTTAAGTCTCTGTGACACCACTAAAAGTAGGTCAGACGCGAAACATTTAACATCCTATAATTGACTAAGAAGGTAAACTAGGGCAGCCAGGAGTCCCCATGATCAGTTTCGAGGATTTTTAAATGCTGAATTGTACTTTTAATGAGATAAACCTTGAAGTCCAGACCACCTGCAAATAAATACAATACACCAACCAACAGTACAAGAAAACCTGACAAGTTAATCTCGGCCATACAAACACAGTAACCACAAACGGAGGAATACTCACTCGAGTTTTATTTATCAATAGATATTTTGCTGTTGTCTTCAGTCGTGTTTTATGGTTGCTTCAAACCTGTGGGAGAAATCTTCAGTCCTGATGTGCAATCTTTAAAAATGAACAGGTCTATAACCTCACGGAGGGAGCAGATCATTAGCAGTGGGATGTGGATTTTCAGTCACTACGTTTAGCTGATGTAGGTTTACATCCTCTGTAACTCTGAAACATACTCCTAAAACCATAGGCATAAAAAGAGATGCAGGATAAATCCATTTAGAGAGTAAATATTATTCAAACGTTTTAAATCACATATGGCCAATCTGTTGACGTGCTCAGTACAAACAGGTAGCAACTAAGCTATTTTCAGACAGACAAGAACGAATAATGCATATTCTATAGATATTAATTCATAGATCCTCTTTACAAACTTATATTATTTCTGTTGGTCATCATATCCATTTGTCTTGAACGTGTTAATACACTTATGTAGATCTTTCTGAGGGTAACAAAAATGACGTAACCATTATAAGGTACATATATATGTATGTATGTATGTATGTATGTATGTATGTATGTATGTATGTATGTATGTATGTTACTTCTTTTACTGTAGTGCAAAACAAGTTACTTAAACGAAATAAAGGAAAGTGTGACCTTCATACAAGGTAGTATTATCTATCTATCTATCTATCTATCTATCTATCTATCTATCTATCTATCTATCTATCTATGCTATCTATCTGTCTAACACTGTCTGTCTAACACGGTAAGCGGATGCAACATAAGACATTATAGATGATCTTAATTAGAGTTAGTTTATTCTAAACTTTGTGCACACTCCGCCCTGGTTGTCCAATCAAGGACTGTAAAGAAGCTTGGCACTGTCTTTAAAGTTCAACGGATGTTCGCTGTAACGTTTCAAGGGCAAAGAGGTTTTCAAAAATCATTCTATAGCCTGTACGGCGTTTGGAGAAGTTTAATAATGTAATTGCGTTGTAGGAGTGTGCAGCGGGTGGAGACAGAGGTGCCTGGAAATATGACCAATGACAGCTGTCCCCGGAGGGACGTGGACTGAATTTTAACTAGCGCCGCAGAGGTGAACTCCTTCCTCAAGGTTGAAACTCTTGAAGCTAAAATGCATTTGCGCGGTCGGGAAGCGTTTCGAGGGGCGGGGTGGAAGAGTGCGGGGAGCGTCTGCGTTTTTACGCACACCAAACGCACTGGGAATTTTATATGTGCCACCGATTGTTGATGCATGGCTTGTAAAATATAATAAGGTTACATGTACATGGCAAATGACTAGCGGATGAGAGGTTACGCCTTAGGGGATCCATCTGTGTCGAAAATGAATAGAAATTCGGCCGCGTTGCATAAAGCCTCCATGCGCGCACACAGCCTCACGCACGGCAGCGCCTCGGCACCCCACATCACCGACGCGCTCAACTTCTCTGTATCTGCGATAAATGTAAAGTTAAAAGACTATTTCGACGTTTATTTTAGATTGTCAATGACTGCGCATCATTTGATGCGTTAATTACCGTTTTGGGGAAGCTGACTGCCATAAATAAAATAAGACAGAAATCGAATATATGTATATGTGAGGCATGACGATCTTGCACAGCTAAAATTGCAATCTTCGCAGTTCCGCAGGTGAAAAATCTCAACACTATGTATTTGGCGTTATTGGATCCCTAGTTACAGGTGGGTAAAGCGTAGGGACTTTCTCGAATGGGTTAGTGATGATGCCTAAAAATTTTGAAATGTCCTTTGGGTAACTGTGAAACGAATGATGTCGTAAGATGTCTAGCATTTCGACATTTTTGAAAAGACATTTCAGAAAGAAACGAAAGAAACGTGTAGAAGCTACATATGGCTTTTATTGTAGAGTCCTATTTATTTTGCATGTATAGATTTCCTTTTCTTATTCTTTGCCTTTTCCAAACTGCATGTTTTGTATTTCTGCTCTGGTTCTCTAATCCTTTTTCCCCACTGTTTTTTCCTCGGAATATAGTCTCTTATCATAAGCCCACAAAACACTGCAATTATCAGTATTCAGAAGGATAGAAGCAGCTTGTCAGAAAAAAAAACAGCCAATCAGAACACAGAAGAATCCATTAAGAGCATACTGAATATTCAGCTGATCTTTTCACTTGCAATTTCAAATTAGCTTCAAACACACACACTGCTTGAATTATTTAGATGCTACAATTCACATTTTAGTAAAAATAAAAATAAAAATGAGAACTTCTCGTGTGGTGCTGATGCTGGCTGACATAGTAAGGCATCTTTGGCAGCATCCCATTCTCTTTTATTTCGCTCTGGGTCTTGATACAGGTTTCCATGGAAACTAGACTGGAGCTAAAAGAGAACTAATTAATGCTTTTTCCAACAGAAGGTGTTGGAAATGTGTGTCTTTTTTTAAGGTTTTGGGAAATATGTGTCATTCCAAAGCTGCAAAATGGTAAAAACAGTGATAAGCTGCTAATTCTAGGAATGAATATGAAGGGTAAGCAGGTCACTGGTTTTGTTTAAGGTCTGTTTGGTCATACAGAATAAGACAAGGTCAATAGTCTCGTGATTAGGCAGAGCATTGCAGATCTAGAAAAAAAAAATAGCATATTTTCCATTGCACTTCCCAAGTGCATTGTTGTAATTAAAGAAAGGAGAGCAGCTGATTTAAGTTGGATCAGACAGCAGTCCCTTCTGGGGTTTTCGCTAGAGAACATGGGAAGATGCTTCACTGATCTCTTTCTTTCTTTCTTTCTTTCTTTCTTTCTTTCTTTCTTTCAGAAAGAATAAAGTGGTGCACCTCGAGAATGATAAAGCTGCCTCAGTGGGTCTATGCACTTTTGACTTAAAGTCTTGCCCTGTTCTCCTTGTATAACATCTACATTGCATTTTACCTTAATTAGTATGTTAAGGATTCTTCACTAGCTATGACTTTCAGCGTAATACTATTTATAAATATAGGGCCCAGTGCTAGCTGCCTTGCCATCACGTGTCTGAAAACATAAGTGGAGAGATGGCAGCAAGTAAACCCTTACCCTTAGCAAAGCAGAGAAAAAGTAGCCACAATGGAAATTTTCTGATTTCAAACCTTTCTATCAACGGGTCACATGATGATGTCACAAGAGATAGCATCTCTCCACAAACAAAATGATGTTAAGAAGAAAAAATAGCAAAAAATGTTTGATTATTAGAAAAAAGACACAAGTGACAACACAATACCAAGAAATAACAACACAAAACTACAGCTGTTTAGTTGGTATGTTCTGAACAGGTCTTAAACCCTTACCTTTAGGGAGGGGTGGCTTCCCCACTTACCCACCTACCAAGTACTCTTTCTTACTTCCTATGTCTCTCTGTCTGTCTCACTCACAAGCTTTTACAACATATATTTTTCTCAAATCCTAATCTACTACTCATAGGTGTCCTTTATGGCCAACCACCAGAATCTCTTGCATTGCTAATGGTGACTCTTTTTAGGTTACATAATACTCAAATAACCCTTGTAGTTCTGGGTGTAACCACATCATGACACCTCAGTAGACCTTAAATAAATGGGTCTCCCTAGCTGCCCACTTACGTAATGGAAGAAAATGATTCCATCTATTTCCACTATGAATTGAGCACTTTCTAGTCACATGTATATCCTTTAACCTCCAGCCAGACCCCCATGGCACCTATTTATACTCTAAAGAGAAACATTGACCTTTATCTTATTAAACAGTCATCCACCTGCACCATCAAAATATCAGGAGTTCTTGCAACCTCTTGGATTAATTAAACACAGGTAGTCATCATTTCACTCCTGGCTCACAGAGTGTCTTGTGCATTACAAAATACAGAGTGATAACTTAGCTTATATCAGACAAATGATAAAAGGTAATTAATAATCAATTTGTCAATACTGTTGGCAGACAGTAATTTCCTAGCCAGCACCTTTCAAAAAGGGACAATTCAAACATATAATGTTGTAGATTCTTACATTTCAAACGTAGAATTTAAAGCAGACAACATCAATTGATTAACTGACAATTCTATCTCACACTGGCAGCTCAGATCCTGCAATTAAATCTCAGCTTTTTTAAGTGTGTTTGCATAAAATGTGATAAGCACCTACTGCAATTGCCATGTTGGTCTGCCTGTCCATCTGTCTGTCTGGCTGAAACAGTTTGGGTCCCAGTGGACTGAATTTGTTGAAATCTGGCATACTTGTTTTTCTAGGAAACATGTTGGGAAAGTTCCATTTTTATTGAGTTATATTGGATAGTGTTCACTGTATACATTTTGAAATTTCAGAGCTTCCCGCTGAAAAGCATTGGCAGAAAAGTTCTGTGTGACTTCATTTACAGATTTGTTGACAGATCTTCCTTGAGAGAAGTTACTTCAGCTAGTTTGTCTTTTTTCCTCTTTCACTAGTCGACAGCCTTCCCTGATGGCCAAAATGATCCCTAGCACAAGTTAGCTAAATGTTAGAAGAGGCATGCATAAGCAAGCTGCTTGAGATATGTTAATCATAAAAGTAAACCAAAAATGTAAGCAGAAATTAATTATACAAGCATCACTTTGCTAGCACAGAGTGAACAAATATGCATTATCTGCACATTATAACAATTCACTATTTCTCTCACAATATAATTTGTCAGCAAAGCACCAGACCTGCTCTCCATCACGGTCTGAAGCAATGAACAATTTTACCTTGAGATTTGAAATGTTCATTGGGTATGTCTTTCAAAAAGGTAATTACTAAGAAGTTTGACATACAATTAGCCATAGACCTTCGCAATCAACAAGTAACTATAGCACATCAGACAATGCCATTTTTATATCACTTCAATTGGAATCTGCTCTCTGTATTCGGGTCAACTTTTAGCTACTCAATACTGTAAAGTACTGTGAAAAAGCCTGCATTTAATGTAGTCTACAATCATGTGTAATTGCTATGAGCTGGACTTTGTTTAAATTTTGGAAACTTTTGGAAAAAACAGTGTACATCATAAACAGGAAGATATCTCTGGCTACAAACTCTTTCTTGTTCATTGACTTTGAATTTTGGCTTAGGCAATGTGAAATATTCTGGTTATTGACTGTCCCACTGTGTTTCTTGTTCTATTATTTTGTCTCATTTAATTCTTGCCCCTCTGGTTACGACCTTGGCTTGTCATTACTATCATGAACCATCTTCTTATTTGGTCATACTTTAAGCTGCTGCCACCCTGTGCGATCTATACAGTAATTACATTTTGTTATCACTGCTATTTTTGAATATAATTTATTGTTGGCAAAATATTTATTAAGCAAACATGATTACTGATTTTTGAAGAAATAACTAAACACATTTAAAAGACTCCAGTCAGCTAAGTAACTCCCCAAATGCACCTGAATGTTATGCCATGTAGAAGTTGTTGGTTACGTCGCTGACTCTGAGAGCAGAGAGCTGCAAGATGATTGGGTTTTCAAAGGCACTTGGGATCATTAAGCTACAGACATCTTCATTTCCTGTCAACGTTTACCTGAAGAAATTTGCTGTAAAGGGAATAAGGATGTACACAGTAAATCGCCAGTTTTAAATTAACACTTAAGGTGTATATGCAATTTTTCAGGGTTACTTTAACACAGTGGTGGCTTTGCTGTGTTAGTGGGAATGCTGAATGAGCCTGTGAAGCTCACATGGTCCTTTTCAAGAATTGCTCAAGTGGGTATTTAGATCTCATCAGATCAATAACCACATTTGGGCCATGCTAGGGTCCAGCACTTCAAATAGTATAGTGAAGCACAAAGGAAAGCATGGTTTGTGTTCAATGCCTGTTTATCCAATGGTAATGATCAATCAATCAATTGGTACTTGATATAATTCCTTTCACATTGCATATCATCACAGGGTAGTTTAGAAAGCAAACAAAACTACAATTCAAACTAACAAGATAAATTACACAATCAATAAATCACTGATAGATTAAAAGGAAGCAGACTTAATGGCTAATAACAAAGTGTTTTAAGTGTTTTTTGATATGCTTGATTGGAAACAATATGACCATATGTTATTGATAAACCAGGCAGCATCATTAGTTGGCAAGATGACATGTAATAATATATTTTAGTATGCACAGTGTGTTTGTTATTTTTTCCTCTATGCTACTTCCAGTAATACTTGGTCAGCTGATAATTATAGTGTGTTTTACAAATCAATATAAACAGAGAGACATGACTACTTCTCTGGGACATTTGCTGTTCTCATGTCCTGATATTCCTTTCTATGAACAGCAATAAGAGAGACACAGTGGAAGAAACAGGATAACTTTATGATGTAAGTTCACCCATCTATCCATCAAACTGTACGAGTTTACTGCGGTGGGTTGGCGCCTTGCCCGGGGTTTGTTTCCTGCCTTGCGCCCTAAGTTGGCTGGGATTGGCTCCTGCAGACCCCCATGACCCTGTAGTTAGGAGGTAGCGGGTTGGGTAATGGATGGATGGATGTATAAGTTTAAGGAGTGGTAGGTCAGTGAACTTGGGCTTTACATGTAAACAGTACACAAAAGCACTACAGAAGAACATTTGGGCATACATACAGACAATTTTGAGTTGAAATTCGTCCTACATAAAATATGAAAAACTTAGAGTGCAAGATGGGTGACAATGAGATAACAATTTTAATAACTAGTACCTATCACAAAGAATTAGAGGTCATTGAGCTTAGCTGGAGTCCCCACTAAAAAATGCTTCTTCTTATTGATTTGATTGTAATCATTCCACACAAATAGATCAATTTTTACAAGAATAGGATTGAAAACAAATCAAAAACATGCTTCTAAGTAGAAAGTTAGTGGGCATGGTGTGGGCACTAGGCTTTGTTGTATCTAAGGGGCTTTCTGGAGTGATCTTTTTTTAGTGATGGTCGCTATCACTATATGAGGGAGCAATGTATAAGAAACAGGCCATGGGGAATATGAATCCGGTCTTTAATTTTTTCTTAGATTCTACCATAAATAGAATTTTAGGAGCTATTGGCCATTAAGAAATGGTTTCTCCAATAAGCAAGACAACAACCACATTAAAGGTTAGAATTACAGTGCACAGATATTATAATTTAATTACAGTAAAAGTTCCATGAGGATTACCTTTTATTTTTCTAAACCAGCGTGGTCCTGGTCAGAGTGAATAGGGAGACAGGGTTAGCCTCCCTTTCATCAAACACAAAGCAGGACCTAAACTTTGAAGGGACAACTGAGATCGAATGCAGCGATGCAGTCCTCATGTCCTAAAAGCACACATGTATGAAGTTAAGTGCACTGTATCATTTACAGGAAACATTGAAGTTGGGGACATGTAATGGGGTTTGGGATGAAATAAAGTGCACTATTCACGAAAGCCAGACCTTAGTAGCTCTCAAAACAAAGTGCACTTTTCCAAAGCAGCAAAATTTGGAACCTTTTTTTTCTGTCAGAGGAGATTTCATAGTGAGGTATGTGATACAGTTTTCCAATAGCTCTGTGGTGACAAGACTGCCTTAATAATAATGAAGTGATTATTTTTATTACATGTTAACTGCTGTTTAAAGATGTTTGTTTCCAGAAATTCACCATAAAGACAGATCACATGCCACCCATTCCTCCTACAGACATCACACTAGACTGCAATTTTTCCATTCAGTCCTGCAGCTTTTGCTTCTTTGCGTTGCCATAGCAATCTGAGAGGCCATAACAAAACGCAAGACTGCACCCAATCTGAAGCAAATGTGCCAGCTGGCTCTTTCATTTTATTAAAGCAGTTGGTTTTACACATTGTTCCTTTCAACATAAAGTTGTGCAGCCTGTCCCTAGTTTTTTATTTAATTTCTTTTTTTTTTATCTTTCAGGGATTGTTTTCTGCTGTTATAAACACTTCAGTGCTTTTCAATATGCATGTTTGCATCATTATTTTATTTCATGAAAAATTACGGACAGTGAAAAAACACAGCAAATAAATGGAAGAGGCCTACATTTCTACTCAGTATAATAAGGCTTGTCCTTTAAATTTAATTTGTTTGGTTTATCATTTAGACATTCTGAGACCATACACTTCAAGTATCTGGCACCAGTCCTTGAGAAAAGGAATACATTTGAACATCGTTCAGAAATTACAGAGCCATTCAGGGTCCAACAAGATAACACACATGAGCCAAAAGAAACAACACAGAAGCAACAGCCTTGTCTGATCAGATAAACTAGCTAGAGATTTCCAAAAAAAAAAAAAAAACGTAGGTTAACTGACTATTCTAAATGGGTCCAGTGTTAATACGTGTGAGAGTCTCTAAAAGTGTGCTCAGTAATGGAATGGCCTCCTGACCAGGAATGGTTCCTGACTACATGCGAACCTAAATTTGAATAAGCAGCTTCAGTAAACTTGTGCTAGGGAAGTAAAAATCCAAGACACATCCTTTGTGCACTTTGCTTCTTTTGACAAAGTCTTCACTGAGCATCACCCCTTTGCAGCAGTCAAGGTGTCTTTCTTCCAATTTGGAACATTTCTAGCTGCTGAACCTTCCTCTCTTCCCCTTTTTCTGAACAATTTTTATAATATACCAAGCATATCACACATAGTATCCTTCCTCAACAAGTCAAACTACTTCTATACTCTCCTAAAAACTATTCATTGTAATTTACTAAGTATTGAATTATCTTGTTTTGTGCCCTAATTAATTCTAACATTCCTGAAGATAATGTGCTCTGTAAAAGTCACTATATAAAATTAAGGCTGAATGAAGACGATTGTGGCGGATATGATTGAGCAGCCTATTATTATGTAAAACAAGGAGATTACATGAACTTCTCCTTGCTAGGATTAGTGCAATAGTAATAATAATTCTTTGCATTTATATAGCGCTTTTCACATTACTCAAAGCACTCAGCAATTGCAGGTTAAGGGCCTTGCTCAAGGGCCCAACAGAGCAGAGTCCCTTTTTCGCAACCTTCCGATTGCCAGTGCAGAACCCTAACCCTAGAGCCACCACTCCGCCAGTATATAGTGGAGAGACTGTTCTTCCTTTGCTGGAAAGATAAAGTAGAAGATGTTATGGGCGTCTTTGAAATTCTATGCATCTTAACATGCACATATCAATTAAGATGAATGAACAAAAATGTTTTATAGATTTCTCATTATCAAAACAACTTGAAGGAGTAGAACTCCATCTCTAGAAAGAAATTTTGTAGATGCAGTCTTTTCATAGATTTATCTTTATCACGAGGTCTTAAAAGAACAGCCAATGGGTATCTTTAGAGTAACAACTTGTATGTTCACCATGTACATATGAGGTCTTGAAGCTGCATCAATAAGAGAAAACTATCTAGTAAAAGCACACATGTATATTTCTTCAAGTCAGGGTATTCTGAATAAATTGTACTTGAAAAGATTAACCAGTGTCATCCATCCATTATTCAACTAACTATCCCCCTATACCCTAACTACAGGGTCATGGGGGTCTGCTGGAGCCAATCCCAGGGTGCAAGGCAGGAAACAAACCAGCCCACAGCAGGGTGCACACACATGGGACAATTTAGGATCGCCAGTGCACCAAACCTGCATGTCTTTGGACTGTGGGAGGAAACCCACGCAGACACGGGGAGAACATGCAAACTCCACATAGGGAGGACCTGAGAAGCGAACCTGGGTCTCCTAACTGCAAGGCAGCAGCGCTACCACTGCGCCACCGTGCCACCCTTAACCAGTGGCATGAGATCTTATATTGATAGAATATACTGTATATGTACCATGAGATTCTGACGAAGCAGCCATCTATCTATATATTAATTTACAGTAACTATGTTATATTTGACTAGTAACCAGAATGGATTAACAATCAGTTTAGAACATTAGAACCGTTTTAATGAGAACAGGATATTCTACCTGATGCTTGCTAATCCAATTCACATAATTTCTCAAAAACAGCAGTGAATTGAGTTTGGAAGGTCCCTAAAGTCCAATTATCAATCCCACTAGTTGACAATTTATTCCATATGTCTATGATTTACTGTGTGTACATTTTTTTTAACATTTACCTTAACAGGTTTTTCATGTATGTCCTTGTAATTTTGTTTAAAATAACAGATGAGATCTACTCTACTAATTCCTTACATAAACTGAAAAATTTCAATCATGTTGCCACTTATTCTGTTTCCTTAAACTGAAACGATTAATCTGTTTCAGTCTTTTTCTGCAACTCATACATTGCATTCCTGGAATCAGCCTAGTCACACTTCTCTAGACTTTTTCTAACACTTCTATAATTTCTAGAACTCTTCTAGAACTCCAGGAGCCTCCTGTATAAAACCTTACTTAGATTCCATAATAATAGTTTGCTTATGCTAGAAAGGCAACAACGGTGTAAGCACAAAACAAACTGGATTTATTAAAGTAGTCATACACCAGGTCACAGGCCAAGTTCCTTTATACATCCCACATTAACATGCACTCATGTGCTCACTTTCAGCCACTCCCGTCACCTCCTGCAAGTAACAATGTACAAGTAATTGCCTTAAAAATGGCACTTTGAATATTCATGATCTAATAACCATATTCATTTGGCAATATTTTTGAGTAACTACTTTAATTTTAAACTATTGGAAAACAGAGGAAACAAAATTTAGTGAATGTGAACTTGAGGCATTACTGACATTTGGCAAAGTTTAAGGAGTAGCCTGGCAACCTGCATGGATGCACTATGTTACTAAAGTAAGTCTCAAATTAAGGGTATTTTATGCTCAATTTTTAAGACCTCGGTTAATGTAAATGTGTTAATAATCAATGAATTGCAGCAGTGGCCTTGCAGAAGGACTCTGGGGGTCCCGTCCCTGGTGCTCCCTGTATGAGGTTTGCACATGGGTCCCTGTGTTTGTTCTGATTTCTTCACACAGTCCAAAGACATGCAGGTTAAATGGCTCGACAATACTGAATCACCCCCGATGTGTGTGTTTGTGTGTGTTTTCACCCTGCGATGGCTGCTGCTGTGTGCTAGGGATGTTCAATTGATTGCTAGGATAGGCTCCAACTGCCCACTGCTTCAAATAAGCAGTTTTACAGGATGGATGGGTCAATGAACACTATAACCTGTCCTGTCTTAAGCAACTTTCTCACATGTCAGCAGTTCGTAAAACAGAGAAATACAATTTCAACCACAGATTAGTTCACTGTTTCAGGTTTACCTTGAGGGAGATTATTTCAACTTGAATATGTTGTATTCTATATTTTCTTCTTTTACATGCCTGATAGATGCTCATGTTGGCAACCAGATCGTCATTAGTCAGCAATGAGGAATTAAATGATGGCATACCACTGTGACAAAATATTTAAAAAACAAAAATATGATACCTCTCTCTTTGATGGCTGCAAATATATAATAGAAAACTTTCTAATCAGTTAACTATGCCACGACAGAATTTTACGATATGCATACATTTTTAACTTCTTAAAATAAGAAAGTGTTTATTGTGCCGCAATTACAATAAATGGACAAACAAACTTAAAAACACAAAGTTTGCTGTCAGCTATTGTTAATGGTGTTTGTGTCTTTTTTCATCATAGTGACTGACTTATAAGCTGATCTAGACACCCTACAGCTGCCCTCTTGGAGTTGTGAGGTGAACTGCAGCCTACATTACAGAGAACATCACACAGGAATCATGCAATCCCTATTCTGTTACAGATTTAGAATAACCAGGTTTAGAAAATCAATGGATAGATGAATGGATGGGTGAATGGACAGACATCAGAATGTGACTGACGTAACATTGAAATGCACTTTGAAACACTCATTCTAGTTCAGTTCATTATCCTGCTGCCTACATACTAAAACGCCAATACCAAAAGGTCTGTGTAGGACTTACAAATGGTTGAAACATTCTGTAACTTTAAGCCAGTTTCCATGCCATGTTTGTGTTTTATAAATCCCAACTTTTGCGTAAGAAATAGCTTATGTTTCGGAGCGTAAACATTTTTTATACATGGGTCCCCTAATGAAGCCTCACCAGTGCATTATTTAATAATAATAATAATAATAATACATTTTATTTATATAGCGCCTTTCCCATGCTCAACTCACTTTACAGAGTTTAAGAAAGAATGGCAGGGTGTACCGTACATAGCATTATACTAAACCAAATAAATAAATAAAGAAGAGTAAGATAGTAAATTCAATATTTTAGCTTAAGAATAACTTTCATTGACGTCCATTCTACAAATTGTGCTATATAACTGAATAACTATTGGTCTACTTAATGGTTTCTGCACGCTGTGTGGCTATAGACAGTGACAACACCACTATGACTCCTAGGCCTTTCTCATAAAGTGTCATTTCAAGTTTCAAACTTGCCATCATACATTTAAATCTAACATTTTTCATCTATGTGTAATACCTTACATTTTTAGGCACATTAAATTTAATCTTTCTTAAATTCTGTCAAGGTCCTTCTGTTATGATTTAGCTTATTCAATATAATCTTTCCTTCTGTCTAGTTTAGTATACTGTAATCAGCAGAGTTTAAATAATAATTATATGTACCTTTCTGGTAGTATACTTGTTGTTTCCTCTTATAATTCCAATATATTATTTAAATGTGATCTCTCCCTCCAAACCTATGCTGTTTAACAAGACACCTGTTCTTTCCATGTGATGTTTAGTTCTTTCCTGAATGATTACTTCCATCAGTTTACCTCTGAAAAATGCTAAGCTCACTGGCCTGTGTTTACTCGGATCAGCATGATCTTCCATTTTACATAACAGAGTACTATGTAATAGCTTCCAGTTCTCAGGAATTTCCATAACATGCAATGATTTTCGAAAAATACCCAACAAGAGTTCATATGTGTACTTAATAACCTCCTTAAGCAATCTGGAGTGTATGTGTTCTTGACGATTTTTTTATTTCAGCCTTTCCAATCCAAGAAGCATTTTTGCCTCTGCAATTTACATATTTGTTAAGTGTGCTTTTCAGTTTAAGGTTCAAGGAATGCAAAGAATAGTCAGTCATTGTCCAACCCACTATATCCTCAGACAGGGTCACGGGGGTCTGCTGGAACCAATCCCAGCCAGCACAGGGTGCAAGGCAGGAATAAATCCCACTGCAGGACACACACACACACGGGACAATTTAGGATCGCCAATGCACCTAATCTGCATGTCTTTGGACTGTGGGAGGAAAACTACACAGACACGGGGAGAACATGCAAACTTCATGCAGGGAGGACCTGGGAAGCAAACCCAGGTCTCCTTACTGCAAGGCAGCAGCGCTACCACTGCGCCACCATGCTGCTGTACAAAGAACAGGAAAAGTATAATTTTATCACTGTGTTAATCTGGAATTACAATCCTTAGTTAGAAGAAGAATAAATGTATTTTAACATAATAGATATATTATATATATATATATATATATATATACAGTAGATTTATGATGCTACACAGGAATAAAATACAACAAAAGTTTTGTAAACAATAGGTTTAACCCAAAATAACTTAATAATTCCTAAGCAAAAGGCAATTGCAAAACAATATTAAGTTGAAATTTAAGATTCCAAGGGGTCATCTTAAACAAACTGCTTGGGCAGCTGTCCCATTTATGAATCACTGTGCTAAAATATATTAACTATATTTTTATGAGATTTATTGTAAATGGCACCAACTGGTCTCTAAATCATTGACAAAGACATTATTTGAATTAAAATCTGACACCAGCCTCTGTTGCATTATTCATAATTTTGAACAGGTTTATCAAAACTCCAGTGAGGTTCTGATTGCATACTTTGATTCAACACCAAACAAGCTAGTTCAGGAATATGTCTGCTTTCATATCACCAGTGTTTGTTTAAACATTTCTTTATGTTCTTGTTGTTTTAGGCACACTAGAATTATGTGTCTTAGGCACACCCTTTCTAGGCTTATTTTCAACACACATTATGATCTACCATAAGCATACATACCCTAACACCTTAGTTGTCAGCTTATTTAATTCTTTATGGTCCATTCTGGACAATAATGACCTTACTTGATGGTCAAGCCTTTTTTATATACTGTAGTTTGTTTTCTATTGCAGAACTCCCAATGGTGTTCATCTGTCCAATATTTTTCTTGATTCATGTAAACTTCATGCTCATTAACATCAAACTTAATTTGTCACATACCAAACTTTAGTGGAGTAATATCCAGGTCCATCTGTAATTATTACTTTTAGGTTTTCTGTTAATCTTTCCACTTTAGTTTAACCTGCAAATGTAACCTAATTGCCTCCAACCTTATATACAGTAAGTAACATACAGTGACATAACATATGTAGGTTTCTACAATGCTAGAGTCATTCCAGTAGCATTGGGTGCAAATCAGGATCCAAATCTGGAAATACTGCAAATCCATCACAATGCCCTTTCAAACACAAATCTTTGTGGGGCAAATTTAGTGTCATCTTAACTTAAAATGCATTGCTTGGGGATATGCAAGGTATAGAGTAACTGGGAACAAATGTGTGAACACCATACTGAAAAGATTCAGGAAAAGATAACACATACCAGGCAGCTTAACACATACTAAACTTCTATCCACTGCAATTTGATGATTTCTTGTGGGTTACCTTATTGAAAGGCTTTTTTATTTTCAAAGTAAATAATGTTTTTGTTGCTTTATCATACTTTTTCATCATCTCTGTGATACTGTATGTAAACCTATGCTGACTATCACATTACATCAGTACTGGATAATTTCCTTTCTACCTTGTCTTTTTGAAAGGTTCCATTATTTTGCAAGTAGGTGCCACTACTTTGAAATGTAACCATGAATGTGTCTCACTGAGATCATTTTCTGATGCTTGCTCTTCATCTACACACTCACTGTTTGCACTTTTCTTTCAAATGGGGATTGGATTTAAGTGAGCACAGAGGCCTTGTGCTACTATGAGAAGAATTTAGCTAGAAACAATGTCTGAAGGCTGATCTGAGAATATGCCACAGGCAATGACACAACACTGACATATTACAGATCAAGCTAAGAATAGAATAAATAACTAGATGAAGTTTTAGTCACATACATTGAGCCAGTAGCAAGAATCTCAAAGAATGTCAAGGGAAAACATTAACTACACAGTATATATATATATATTGTAAAGACCGAGGAGACAGTAGCAAGTGTTGGGGTTTTCCGGCCCCGTATATTGTAAAATACAAAAACAAAAGGGTCAATATCATAAACAAAACAGTTCATATGCGCGACGCCGACTCCTGGCGCCGCGCCATTTTATTGGGGAGGAGCCGGAAGTGGAGGAATGCCGGGAAGGACCGCAAGGGAGGATGGGAAGGATGACGTCAGGGCAAGATGGCGGAGGAAGGGCGGAAGTATCGCACTGCGGTCAATCCAGGCCTATGGTGCAGGAAGGTCTTTTTTTCTATGAGGAAGCAGAGGGAGAAAGTTAATACCCCACCATTCCCTGGCGGCGAGTGGTTTCCCAGGTGCTATCGAATCAATCCGCTGCCTCCTACTGCGGCGTCGCGCGACACGATCCCCCTTAGCCCAGGACCGTCAGGTCGGGCGGACCTAACCGAGAGGTCGTGAATACGAGAGAGGGCATCGGCATTGGCCTGAAGGGTGCCCGCCGATAAGTGACAGTGAACTTATACGGCTGTAAGTCCAGGAACCACCTGGTGACCCGCGGATTCGACTCTTTGTGTAGGGACATCCACTGAAGTGCAGCGTGATCAGTCACCAGAGCGAATTCGCGACCCAGCAGGTAGTAACGGAGGTGGGTCACTGCCACTTAATGGCCAAGGCCTCCCTCTCCACTGCAGCGCACCGGTCTCCCGGTCCATCAGTTTCCGGCTAAGGTACATCACAGGGTGCTCGACACCATCGACGCTTTGGCTCAGCACGGCACCCAGGCCTGTGTCCGCGCCGGTCTGGAGAATAAACGGAGCCCAAAATCGGGCGTCCGTAACACAGGTGCCGACGTTAGGGCCTTCTTTAGGTCACTGAACGCTGTTCTGCTTTGTCGGTCCACACCACGATAGGGAGCGCCTTTTGTCAGGTCAGTCAAGGGTGCTGCTCTTCGAGAAACGGGAACAAACCGGCGGTAGTAACCGCAAGCCCCAAGAAAGCCTGCACCTGTTTCTTGGTACTCGGACGGGCCATTCTAAGATGTCTTTAACTTTGGAGCTCTGTGGCCGCACCTGTCCTTGTCCCACGAGGTAGCCTAAATATTTGGCCTCCTTTAATCCAAAAACACTTCCGGGGTTTATGCGGAGGCCGGCTTTAGCCAGTGTTCGGAGGACAGCTGCGACCTGCAGTAGATGCTCCTCCCAGGTGCCGGAATAGATGACAACGCCATCCAGGTAGGCGGCACTATAGGACTGGTGGGGCTTCAGCACTCTATCTACCAGACGTTGGAAGGTCGCCGGGCCCGTGCAGCCCAAATGGGAGGACCTTGTACTGCCAGTGCCCGCTAGGGGTGCTAAAGGCCGTTTTCTCCTTTGCGGATGCCGTTAAAGGAATTTGCCAATACCCTTTTGTCATGTCAAGGGTAGTCAGATACCGAGCCGCACTCCAGCCGCCAAGGAGGTCATCAATGCGGGGCATGGGGTAGGCATCGAACTTGGAGATCTGATTCAGACGCCTAAAGTCATTACAGAACCTCCAGGAGCCGCCTGGCTTGGAGACGAGGACAATAGGGCTGGACCAGGGACTATGGCTCTCTTCAATTATGTCCATGTCCAACATACGTTTCACCTCCAGTTCGACCTCTGCGCGTTTTGCCTCCGGGAGTCGGTAGGGCCTCTCCCGGACGATTACCCCGGCTCCGTGACTATATCGTGCTCAATCAGCGGTCCGCCGGGTGACTCGCCACTACCTCGGGATGGCTCGGAGTGTTTGGGCTAACTCCTGCCGCTGCTTGGGGTCAGCTCTTCGCCGAGGTTAAGGGCAGTTGTGCTTGTAAAAGGGAGAGTGACCTACGGGAGCTGGGAGCTCCTCTCTATCTCTCCAGGGCTTTAACAGGTTGACATGATAGATCCTCTCACCGGTCGGCGATTGGGCTGTTTCACCAAATAGTCGACGCAGTCCTTTCTCTCCTTAACCTCGTAAGGCCCTTGCCAGTGAGCGAGCAGCTTCGAAAGTGGGAGGTCGGGACGAGCACCATAACTCGGTCCCCCGGGCGGAACTCCCTGAGGACGGAGTTGCGGTTGTAACACCGGGCCTGCGCTGCTTGCGCGCGAGTCACGTGCTCTTTTAGGAGGGGCCTGATCTTTGTGAGTCGGTCGCGCAGTGCGCCACGCTCAAAATGTTAGAGGAGGGAAGAGCCTCGGCCTCCCAGCCTTCTTTTAGGATGTCGAGGATTCCCCGGGTTGTCGCCCGTATAGTAATTCAAAGGGGAGAAGCCCGTAGAGGCCTGGGGTACCTCCGGTAGGCAAAAGCACGAGCGGGAGGAGCTGGTCCCAGTTCCTGCCGTCCGCTGACTACCTTGCGGAGCATCTGCTTAAGCGCCTGATTAAATCGTTCGACCAACCCGCCAGTTTGCGGGTGATAGACTGACGCTTTCAGGTGCTTTATCTGCAGTAATTTGGCTACCTCCTTGAACGTATCCGAAGTGAAGGCGTACCCTGGTCCGTGAGGACCTCCTTGGGTATGCCCAGCGGAAAACAAGTTAACCAGTTCCGTGCGATGCTTTTAGTATTAGCGGGCGCAGGGGAACCGCCTCTGGGTACCGGGTGGCATAGTCCACCATGACTAGGATATACTTGTGGCCACGGGTTGAGGGCTCCAGGGTCCCACCAAATCGACCCCTATCCTTTCAAAGGGGATGTCCACGAGGGGAATAGGGACTAGAGGAGCACGGTCCCTCCTAGGAATCTGGCGGGTCTGGCACTCCGGACAGGATTGACAGAACCGCCGGACCTCCTCATTGATCCCAGGCCAGTAAAAGCGGGCTTAATCCTCTCCAGTGTTTTTCGCCCCGAGGTGGGCCTAGGAGGTGAGCATGTGCCAACTCGCATATCTCCGCCCGGAAGGTACGCTGAATTAGCAACAACTTCCGCACCTCGCCCTCATGGGTAGCCACCGGTACAACAGATCATTCTCAAGGACAAAGAAGGGTTCCCGCGGTGTGGATCCGTCCGCTGTGAGCTGTTAGGCAGAACGATCGCATTCCGGCAAAGCGCAGGGAGTCATCATTCCACTGCTCCCTCTTAAAGGAGGCGGCGTGGACCGAAATTGATGGTCCAGGCCGCCGAGAGGGTCTTGGGGCCTGGGCCCGGGGAGAGTTCCCTGGCTAGTCCCTTCTCCGGCGGAATCTTCGGGTCAAGGTCCGTAGCCACGAAAGGTCCCCGAGACACCAGCCATAGGGCCTGCCCTTGTGCACGGCGTGGAGGCCGCGGGAGGGGTGCCTTTTCCCCTCATGACAAGATCCAACGAGGCCCCGGGGCGCGTAATGGCTTACCGCTGATTCTTTTAGACCAGTCTTGTCCCAGAATCACTGGGAAGGGGGTCAGGTAACACAGCGACCGTCATTTGATTGGTTCCCCCTTCCAGGTAACATAGCAGTGAGCGGAACGATATGACCTAGTCCCCCCATGCACACAGGTAACCAACAAGTGCTGTTTTAACCACTGTTGCGGTAAGACGAAACGGCGAGCAACAATGGTAATGTTGCTGCCGGAATCAAACAAAGCCACCACGGCGCGCCCATTTAGCAACACCACTCCCGATTCGACTCGCCAAGGGATGCGGCGGGGTACAATACCTCTCCGATGATGTCCAGCTGCAGTCCATAGGCTCCGGGGCGATGTGATGGGGGCAGTTTGGCAGCAGGTGGCCGGTCTCGCCACACTTGAAACAGCGCGCGGACCCGCTCTCTCTGGCTCTGGCTGGCGCTTCTGCAGCGCTCGAGGGGCTCGGGGTGGCCGCCCGTCCCTGCCGGTTCCCGCGAGCAGGCTTTTCTGACCCCCCAAGTCGGAGGACCGCCAACTGACGCTCCAGGACGTCGAGGAGGCCCGACATGTTCTGATAGGCGTGTCCCCGACCTGCTGGGCGAGGGAACTGGGCATCGCGTTGACCAGGCCTTCACAGGCCACCCGCCGACCACTTTCCGCCCGTCGGGCTCTCTGGCCGTAGCCAGCGCCCATCTTGCCCCAGAACTCAAGCGCCTGGCGCGGCGGGCTTTTCGGGTCAAAGACCCAGTTCCGCCATTCGCCGCCTGCTGGCCCGGGCTAATGCCGTAGCGGGCCAGTATTTCGGGCTTGAGGAGGTCGTAATTAGCGGCCTCCTCCTCAGGGAGGTCATAATAGGCCGCAGCTGGCCCTTCAGGTATGGCGCCAAGATGGACGCCCACTGACCGCTGCCACTCGTTCCGGGTGGCCGTCCTCTCAAACATGCCCAGGTAGGCATCGGCGTCCTCCGAAGGCCCATCGGAACATAGGGAGGCGGCTGCCTGGGCGGGTCTGGTCTCGCCCGTTGGGCTTCCACTAACCTGGCCTCGTGGCCTCCAGCTCCCGGTGGTAGCGGCTTGCGCTTGCTGCAGGGCCTGGAGCTGGCGTTCATTCCCTGCAGCACGGTGTTCAGGTCCTGTCCCTCCGTCATTCCGGGATCTCTATCCTGCCGACTACGCCACTTGTAAAGGACCGAGGAGACAGTAGCAAGGGTTGGGGTTTTCCGCCCCGTATATTGTAAATACAAAACAAAAGGTCAATATCATAAACAAAACAGTTCATATGCGCGCGCGCGACTCCTGGCGTCGCGCCATTTTATTGGGGAGGAGCCGGAAGTGGAGGAATGCGGGAAGGACCGCAAGGGAGGATGGGAAGGATGACGTCAGGGCAAGATGGCGGAGGAAGGGCGGAAGTATCGACTGCGGTCAATCCAGGCCTATGGTGCAGGAAGGTCTTTTTTCTATGAGGAAGCAGAGGGAGAAAGTTAATACCCCACCATTCCCTGGCGCAGTGGTTTCCCAGGTGCTATCGAATCAATCCATGCCTCCTACTAGCGTGCGTGACAATATATATATATATATATATATATATATATATATATATATATATATATATATATATATATATATATATATATATATATATATATATATACATATATATATATATATATATATATATATATATATATATTGTAATAAAACGAGACAAAGACAGATAAAGGTTTGGGGCAGCCACCCATATAATTTGGTATCCTGGCTGCAAAAGTCGTTTTCAAAGCACTGGCACTGAAGTGCATACAACAGAGTCTAAAACCAGAGAAGGGAAAAGGGTAGGCTTTTAAAGGGGAAGACAGGAAGTGAGGTCATAAGGATCGGGCACGTGTTTATTATTCATTGGATCAGGCCCGGATGTGACATCAGGGGGGCCGGAGCTGGTAAGGTCTGTATCCATTGGTTCGGTCCCAGAAGTGATGTCAAGAGAGCCAGGTGGAGCCTCCCGGGTTTGGTCTACAGGGAAGTGAGAAAAAGAGTTAGTGCACTCTGCCACATCCCGGCATGCCTCAGAACTGCCTTCACTCGAGCCCTTTAGCTGCCTCCCATGCGCGCGTGCGTGACAATATATATATATATAGTGGGAAACAGCCCGGACACAGATGAATAGACATCGTTTTATGTACCACACATGTTTATTTATACTACTTACAATAACATGAAGCACACACAACCCACTTCACCCCAAAGTCCAGGCCTTGTTCCAAAATGCCTTTTCCTCAGGTCCACTTCCACTCCTCTCCTCCGATCTCTGTCCTTCTCTGCTCCCGACTCCAGCCATAGAATGGCGACCCCTTTTATACCCTGGTGTGGCAGGTGCCACCGGAAGTACTCCGGGTGTCCCTGGTCTTCTTCCCCCCAGCACCTCCGGGTGTGGTAGAAGTGCTGAGGACCAGGGCTCTTCAGGCATGCGGGCGCCCACTGGTGGTGACCCGGGCCCCTATAAGGTTGAGCTTCCAAGGGTGGCTGCCCTCTCGCGGTCAGGAGGAGGCGTAGTCCCTCTTCTGGTCCTTCTGGGAGTCCCAGCTGGGTACCACCCCCCAGCCTCTTGCCACACTGCCCGTCTGCCAGCTGAGACCCATAGGGGCAAGCAGTCCATCTGGTGAGGGCAAGTCTCCCAAAAAGCAGGTCCTACTGCATATCCAGGGTCCGGTCCTATAACACAACAAGCAGAAACAGGGGCGGAGATGCTGCCTGGACACCACCACCTGGCGTCCTTCTGTGCCACACACAGGCAGTGCTCCCCCCTCTGACTGGCACCCCGGGATTTGCCCCTTCGGCACCTCCTCCGCGGGTTCCATGCCCCCCTAGTTGGGAGATCAGACGGGACGGCTTGCACCCCCATCACCTCAGCCGACTTTGGGGTTTCCCTCTGCCTTCACAGAGGGTGGCCCTTCTCTGGATGTGAGCAACCTGCCTTACATCCGCCCTTATCGGTGGAACCATCTTTCTTCCCTCAATTCCTTCTCCTTCTCTGGGACCCTGTGATGGTTTGGGTCTCCCTATGGGAAAGGTATAGACGCTGTCCCATCTGCATCCCTGTGGAGCGGCATGAGACCATAGCTGGCTCGGGGCATAGGGTGCTAGAACCCGTGGCGCTCATCAGCTGGCATCCTGCCTGCCCTCTCGCTCTCTCTCTCTCCTCACCACACGATCGGCTCTCACTGCCGTGTCCACTATCAGAGCCCCCCCCCCCTACTTGAATCCAATCACTTTCATCACGGTTCTTTTTGGTGGAGCCTCCCCTATTCTTTACGGGGCCGGTTCCACTTACCTTTCCCGCCGCATCCCTCCGGCCGAAGACTTCAGCGTCACACCAATCCGCCCACTGTTGCAGCGTCGTCACGGACGTGACTGCCTTCACCTCCAGCTCCTTCAATCCTCTACAGAGGACGCGTATCACCTGCAAAAGCGACTCTGTGGGCTGAAGGCACTCCTCCAGCTCGCGCAGAGCTGCCAGCAAGCAATTATATATATTGTAATAAAGGCACTATATAAGCGCCCGACCCAACACAGATTCACACTGGAGGCACGTATAAAATAAAAAGACTTTTATTTTTCTTCACCTGTGGGGCAGTCTTCCCCATAATCCCCACAGGCACAACACAGTCCCAAGTGTGCAAGCATCACCAAACACGCCACACACTTTCTTCTCCTTTCTCTTCCACCACCACTCCTCCAAGCTTTGTCCTCCTCCTCCCAACTCTGGCCAATGAGTGGTGGTTGCTGGCTCCTTTTATTAGGCACCCGGAAGTGCTCCAGGTGCTTGATTGCCAACATCTGGCTGCACCTCCGTGTGTGGCAAAACTAGTGCCTAAAGGGGGCTAGCAGGGCAACAGGGCTGCACCAAACTCGCATGGAGTCCTTGGGAGTCTGAGGCACTACTGCAACCCAGGGAGGCTACCACCTAGTGTCCAGGGGGAGATACTGGGTTTTCCATCCTTGCTCCCCAACATATGCTGCAGGGGTGTCCACCCTGCCACTATATATATATATATATATATATTAATATTGGCTGATGCCTTTCTCCATTTGAGATACAATTAGTTATATTTATTTTGTTTTTCCAATTAGAGCACAGGCAGGTAAAGTGACTTGTGCATGGTCACATGATGCCAATAGTGGGATTTCAAGGTTTGAAGTCCAAAGCCTTAACCACTACACCACACTGCCTGCCTGCCAAATTCATTTTTAATTCCATATATAATCATAGACAGGAAAAGATTATAGAAAAGATTCAACCTTGGATGTGATGCCAGTTCATCACAGACACACCAGTTATTTTTTGAGATACAACATGCCTTTGAGATGAGTAAAGAAATCACTATCAGACGGAGAGAGAGAGAACACAGAGATTCCAAAAACACAGTGGCATGGTTTGGACTTGAACCAAGGCCTCAGAAGACATTTACCAACAATAATAACAGAAATGAACAGCTTCAGCTAATCACAGATAATTTTCTCTTATCTCATAACAACAGCAATGTTTTCAACAGGGGCATGGTCGAGGTCATGGTCGAGTCTAAAAGAAAACTGAGCACAATAGATTTTTGAAGACTTCCATGGCTGACATATAGGTATTTTTTTCTTTGGTTGCTTATAGCAAAAAAATAGCCTTAATTGTTTATTGACATGAAAAAAAAATGGTTGGGCAAATTGATGGACTGTCATTTTGGTTTAACTAGGATGGCAGCACAGTTAGGTTAAGCACATATTTTACTCTACGCTTGTCACATTTTGTATTGCAAGCTAATTTCCCTTTTCAAATCTTTCATTTCTTTCTAGTCTTTTCAGGTTTTAATCTTAATATTTTAACATTTTATTACATAACAAATAGCATATGGCTTTGAATCTTTAATATGGTGTCAAGATGAAAGATCACTGAAATACAAAGTATAACAATGTGAATTTTAACTGCAGGAGCCTAACCTTTGACCTCAAACTCTCTGATCTTCAAAGACAAGTTGTGAAATCAGAAGGCATTATTTGAAATATTTTGAGTATCCTTTGTAGCTACAAGTGTACATATCACTGTTGGGCGGAGTGGTGGCTCTGAGTCTAGGGATTTGCACTGGTAATTGGAAGGTTGCTGGTTCGAATCCCATAAATGCCAAAAGAGACTCTACTTTGTTGGGCCCTTGAGCAAGGCCCTTATCCTGCAATTGCTCAATCCTGGGTATGACATTAATCTGCATCCAGCCCTGCATGTAGGCCCTCCAGCCTGCAGGGAAAAGATGTGACTCCAGCCACCATAAAAAAAAAACTCTCATTGGTTCTTTTACATCTGAACTAGTGTGGTGCTGAGTTGTCACCCATTGCATGGCTGCACTCGGATCCTAATCTGGGATTCTGGGTTGGTTTGTCATGTGGTGGGTGAGGCAATGCGCTGTAACAACGCGTGCTCCTTACCTCTTTCTATGTAGATTGATGCTTCTTCTCAAATAATTTTCTGAAGTGGAATTTGACTATATGTAAAGAAATCTCATTTGTAAATTAAATCATCTGTGTATTGTTTTTTAAACTGGAAAAATAATGCAATAATAATAATTTACCATGTTTTTATGAGCAATAATTATTCAAACATGATGTTGCATCTCAATGCAAAGTTTATTTTATAATATATGAAATAACACTGTACACTGCTCTTATTACATATATATACCTGTATGTCCTTGGAGGGGGAAATCAAAATCCAAACCCTGCTCTCAGAGTGAAAAGTGTCATACGTATGGCTACTACATTGCTCCTCTTTGCTTTTGGTGCCCTTGGATTTCCTCGATCAAACCTCAAATGAAATCAGTAAGTTACATTTAAATAGTGGTTCACCACCCAAGTGTTCCAACTCGACAGAAACATTATTCATCCTTGGATTATTATGCCTGCAAGGATTACCTAAAAGATCTTCCTTTACAGCCATCATAATTTGAGGTGGAAGGATTCCTTGTAGCATTGGATGCATTTGCGCTTCAAGTTCAATACGTTGCAACATTTTGTAAGTATATACAAATGGATTTATTTGCATCAGCAAATATTTCTCAGTAGTGTTTGCAAACAACTTTCTTTATCTGGGATTGCAAGACTATGTACTGTGATGAATGCAGCATCTATCATGTACAGTTGGGCTTATTTTCTGGAATCATCATCTAGTGGCTGTAAAACTTCTGTGGTATTATACTGTACGTCTAAAGTCTAAATCAGTGCAGTCCATTTTCAGAAGGTGAAATTATTTTGGCACCCACAGAGACAAACGCAAAGGGTCTCTTGATTGATCAAATGTTATAAAAATACAAACATTTTACTCTCAGTAGACTTTCAGTTTCTCAAGGGAAACTTTCCCTTTCTGACAACATTGATTAAGCTCTCCAAAACCAGGCTTCTTATCTGCAAAGTTTATTGAACTGCAGTATTCACAACCAATATCCACAGCACCTTAGTTATGTGCTGAAATCATTTCTATGGCAAATGTTGCCACATTTTACAGGGTCTCTGATCTTGGTTGAATGAGATTTAGTGTTCACAATTGATAACTGGCATCTCATTGTAATAGTTTTCAGCACTGTTTTTTGTGGCACCTGCTCCATGTTTGTGAATTTTTGCTCCCTATTATTCATTGTCACATCATAATTTATGTGTTGCTGCTTCACTTTCATGTCTACTGTTTACTTCATTGGTTACATTTGCTTAAGTGCTTCGTCTCTTCCTAGTCTTTCTTTTTGCTGTCCCGGTGATTCATTTTCTTGAGTCTGACTCACTCTCTATGCAATGCCTTGTGATTTGATCAGAGTGCTAATTTGAAAGCATGTATACTGTAAATATTTAACTTCTATTAGCTAGGTTGGTGCTCCCTTTACACTGATCTTTATTAAGAACCCAGGACATGAATTCACGTCCACTTCACACCCACACCATACATTGAGTGCAGTTATAGAAAGCGCCATATCCAAAACTGTCAAATAAAAACAAAAGGTTAAAATGGGCAAAAGAACACAAACGTCAATGGCAGATGACCTGAAAAGTATTATGACCAGCATGCTGGATATCTCTTTTCACTGTTGCAGCTGAGACTTGTCTTTGATATGCCACTATGAAAGCTGCCAGCCGAGTACATTTAAGTTATCTATTTCTCAAACTACAGACTCTGATGTACTTATCTTCTCCAGCAGTTGGACCAAAACACTTCTTTTTCTATCCTGCATAGTAATGTACAACTTTTAAAGAAATCTTTAGTTTTTTGGTCATTTTTGCATAGGTTACACTTCATTTTGCAAAACAACAACAGACTGAGGTGATTCTTATGTTTTGTTCTACAAAACATTACTGAATACTTACAGTACATAAATGAGAGATTTCAGTAAGCAAAATGTACTTCACAAAATTTCTTAAAGTAAGCTAAACATCATAAATTAATTTTTTTTGATCAGTCAATAATTCTTAGATTTCATTTTTTGCATTGTGTGTATATATTCTTCTTGTTCTTCTTTCGGCTGCTCCATATCTTTCTGTCCTCTGCATCTTGTTCTGTTACACCCATCACCTGCATGTCCTCTCTCACCACATCCATAAACCTTCTCTTAGGTCTTCCTCTTTTTCTGTTGCCTGGCAGCTCTATCCTTAGCATCCTTTTCGCAATATGTTCAGCATCTCTCCTCTGCACATGTCCAAACCAACGCAATCTCACCTCTCTGACTTTGTCTCCCAACCGTCCAACTTGAGCTGACCCTCTAATGTACTCATTTCTAATCCTGTTCATCCTCGTCACACCCAGTGCAAATCTTAGCATCTTTAACTCTGCCACCTCCAGCTCTGTCTCCTGCTTTCTGGTCAGTGCCACCGTCTCCAACCCATATAATATAGCTGGTCTCACTATCATCCTATAGACCTTCCCTTTCACTCTTGCTGATACCCGTCTGTCACAAATTACTCCTGACACTCTTCTCCACCCATTCCACCCTGCCAGCACTCTCTTCTTCACCTCTCTTCCACAATCTCCATTACTCTGTACTGTTGATCCCAAGTATTTAAACTCATCCACCTTCGCCATCTCTACTCCCTGCATCCTCACCATTCTTCTGACCTCCCTCTCATTTACACACAGTTATTCTGTCTCGTTCCTACTGACCTTCATTCCTCTCCTCTCTAGAGCATATCTCCACCTCTCCAGGGTCTCCTCAACCTGTCCCCTACTATCGCTACAGATTACAATGTCATCAGCAAACATCATAGTCCACGGGGACTCCTGTCTAATCTCGTCTGTCAACCTGTCCATCACCATTGCAAATAAGAGAGGGCTCAGAGCCGATTCCTGATGTAATCCCAACTCCACGTTGAATGCATCCGTCACTCCTACCGCAGACCTCACCACTGTCACACTTCCCTCGTACATATCCTGTACAACTGTTACATACTTCTCTGCCACTCTCGACTTCCTCATACAATACCACAGCTCCTCTTGAGGCACCCTGTCATATGCTTTCTCCAGGTCCACAAAGATGCAATTTAACTCCTTCTGGCCTTCTCTAAACTTCTCCATCAACATCCTCAGAGCTGCTCACTAATGATCACCTCACTTCTTAACTGAGCTTCCACTACTCTTTCCCATAACTTCATGCTGTGGCTCATTAATTTTATTCCCCTGTAGTTACTGCAGTCCTGCACATTCTCCTTATTCTTAAATATCGGCACCAGTACACTTCTTCTCCACTCCTCAGCCATCCTCTCACTTTCCAAGATTCCATTAAACAATCTGGTTAAAAACTCTACTGCCATCTCTCCTAAACACCTCCATGATTCCATAGGCATGTCATCTGGACTAATGGCCTTTCCATTTACCATTCTCTTCATAGCTGTCCTTACTTCCTCCTTGCTAATCTGTTGCACTTCATGATTCACTATCTCCACATCATTCAACCTCTTCTCTCTCTCGTTCTCTTCATTCATCAGCCTCTCAAAGTACTCTTTCCATCTGCTCAACACACTCTCCTCGCTTGTGAGTACGTTTCCATCTTTATCTCTTTATCCTTTATCACCCTAACCTGCTGCACATTTTTCCCAGCTCAGTCTCTCTATCTAGCCAATCAGTACAGGTCATTTTCTCCCTCCTTAGTGTTCAACCTCTCATACAATTGATCATACACCTTTTCTTTAGCCTTCGCCACCTCTCTCTTCACCTTGAACCTTATCTCCTTGTACTCTTATCTACTATCTGCATCTCTCTGACTATCCCACTTCTTCTTTGTCATCCTCTTCCTCTGTATATTCTCCTGTATTTCCTCATTCCACCATCAGGTTTCTTTTTCCTTCTTCCTCTTTCCAGATGTCATGCCAAGCACCCTTCTTGCTGTCACCCTTACTACATCTGCTGTAGTTTCCCAACTGCCTGGTAATTCTTTACTGCCACCTAGTGCCTGTCTCACCTCCTCCCTAAACTCAACCTTGCAGTCTTCCTTTTACAACTTCCACCATTTGATCCTTGGCTCTGCCCTCACTCTCTTCCTCTTCTGGATCTCCAATGTAATCCTACAGATCACCACCCTATGCTGCTTAACTACACTTTCCACTGCCACCACTTTGCAGTCTTCAATCTCCTTCAGATCAACTCTTCTGCATAGGATGTAATCTACCTGTGTGCATCTTCCTCCACTCTTGTACGTAACCCTATGTTCCTCCCTCTTCTTAAAATACATATTCACCACAGCCATGTCCATCCTTTTGGCAAAATCCACTATCATCTGACCTCCTTCATTCCTCTCCTTGACACAATACCTACCCATCACCTCCTCGTCTCCACTGTTCCCTTCACCAACATGCCCATTGAAATCCGCTTCAATCACCACTTTCTGTCTCTTGGGTACACTGTTCATCACTTTATTTAACTCACTCCATAAATCTTCTTTCTCACCCATTGCACACCCAACTTTTGGAAGAAAGGGAAAAAACTGATGATAAGAACTGTGCATATGATATTATTTACCTTTTCTCATAAGGTACAACATGAAAGGTTAGTGAAAAAAAATAAAAGAAGGCAAGATGTGTAGGTGGGTATAAAATTTTCTGAAACACAGGAAGCAAAGGATTATGGTTAGGACAACTTTTTCAGAACCAGATAATGTTAAAGGTGATGCCCCTCTGGGATCAGTGCTGTGGCCACTGTTCTTTTCAACATATATAAATGATCTAGACAACAATATAATCAATAAAATTGTTAAGTTTGCAGATGAACCCAAATTAGGAGGAAGGGCAGAAAATGTAGAGTCAACTAAACTTGGACAGCATACAAGTTTGGTCAGATTGTATCACTATCTACATCAAGACAGCTCACAGAAGCAATCAAAAAGGCTAATAGGATGTTAGGTTATATAGTGTATCACAATGTGTGGTGTACAAGTCAAGGGAGGTTATGCTTAAGTTATTTAACATATTAATGTGGCATAATGTGGACTCCTGTGTACCGTTTTGATCTCCATATTACAAAAAAGACATGGTAGTGGCTACAGAAAGCCCAGAGCAACTGCACTGATTCCAAGACTAAGAGGCATGAGCTATAAGGAGAGACTGAAGGAACTGTATCTTTTCAGTTTAAGCAAACAGAGATTAATAAGTAACATGAGTAAAGTTGCAAAAAAAATTATGATATGAATTAGTATAGTGGATCTCAGTTGTTTGTTTAAAATAAATTCTGTAACAAGAACACACAGGCAGGGTTGTAAACTTGTTAATAGCAGATCTCACATAAATGTTAAAAGGTTTTTCTTCACACTAAGAACAATAGAATACAATTCCAAGTGATATGGTGAAGAGTAGGACTTTAGGGACCTTCTAATCATGACTTGATGCTATTTTGGCCAATCTAGATAAATAGGACAGATAAGGTTGTTGAGAGGAATGGCATATTCTTGTCACAATTGTTCTAATGTTTTAATGGCAGGGATGGCTGATCAGCTTTCTCTACTTTGCAAGGAAACTATGAAGACTAGGATCTTATCTGCAAATCAAGAAAGCAGGCAAACCCAAATAGCCAGAAAGAGGCCTGAAAATGAAGAGAATCTTCAGCCATGCAGTGCTAAAGGGGTCTGGAATGGATATTTTGCACTAAATGGATCTGAGTTAGTAAGCAGTATAGCAGCCCAGCAGACAAAGTATGTGAAAGAAACAAGAAACTGTTAGAAAAGCAAGATAGGGTTACATAAATTTGAAGAAAGAAAGAAATAACAAAATTAACAGAAACCAGTGATTGATAAAGACTAAAAGAAGCCATAGGACATATAAGCTAAGCTGTATGTTTACTCTGATGCTGTACACAATATTCTTATGTATTTATTAATTTAGCTTTTATTTACATCAATCTATTAATAAAAGAAAAAAGGTAAGGATATGAACATATAAATAGTTTGTGTTTGCAAGAATTTCCACTATGGATTCTGATTTTCTCCCCAGTCCAAAGACATGCTGTCAGCTTGATTAACATCTCAACATGACCTCAGTGTCAGGATAATTACAGCTAGGATAGGATCTAAGTGTCCATGACCCTGAATTGCATTAATGATAATGGATGAGTGGATAATATACAGCACTTTCATGCAACACTGCCCAGGAATCAGCTATTGCAAAATGAAGAGATGTGATTTTAAATTTTTTTGCAGCTGTAGTTTAAGTTTAGGTTCCATTGCAATTTCCCTTGTACTCCTAACAAATGTTTAAAATGAAAACAGATTCTGCAACATAAAAACATTTGCACTTGGAAGAAGTGGTTCAGTTTCTGTCTGCGATCAGTATGGCCAGGTATGCAAGCGATTATGTTTTATTATTTGCCAATCTTAAGACTGCCACTAGGCAGTTGTATATCCGAGGATAAATGGACAAAGTCAGTCATGGTTAGTAAACTTGACAAGAACTTCTTGACGACATGTGTGCCAGTTATAAGAAAAGCTGAGTGAATTGAAATGAAGTAGAACCCTTGGAGTCTGTGAGGCCAAGTAGTTATGCTAATGCATCGTGGCACATGATGGCTGTAAAAATATGACACTATGACTATGGTGGTAGCAGTGGTCCAATGAGGGTTATCGTACCCAATTAGAGGGATACTTAAGGTTCTGTGAAACAACAGCAGAAAACTGGTAAACTGTGAGACAGAGTATACAGCATGTCAATATCTGCATGAGTCACCCATTAATGCCTTGAACAATGTGCTTACAACTCTCAGTAGTGAGACTCCATTAATGCTCTGCCACTGACCGCTTGCTATAACTATATCCAGAGTCTCATCTTGCTTAAACATACCTGAATAGCATGGACTTATATTTGCTTATTTTCAGTATTAACTTCCTCTTCACTCCTGGGGCTAATAACCTTTAGAATCATACAAAGAGATAATGTGGATAACACTGCAGTTATCATATATAATTACCCTTGACATCTAATATTTTACCCTGCGGTGGGCTGGCACACTGCCTGGGGTTTCTTTCTTGCCTTGCGCCCTGTGTTGGATAATGGATTGATGGATCTAATATTTTTTAGGAGCAGCAGTATGACCAAGTGTTAATACTTTGAGGAGATCCTGTCCCTAATGTTATGCTCCTTTTCATTGCCAGACTTGCCTAATGTTTCCATCAAAGAATAAGCCAACCTACGTACTATATAACTAGCCATGTCTCTGAACCTATCTCCAACAGACCTCATGTGGGACATTCTTGAATGCCTGCTACAGTCTGCTCCACAATGTCTGTGAGTCACTGCCAACTTGAAGAAGCAGATTTATAATTCTTGCTTGGATGTTGCTCGCAACCCGTTGCCAACCCCTGACACAAACTATTTGCAGTAACAATTAACCCCAAGTGAATCACTGCTCTGAACCAAATACTCTTGCCTCTTCTCTAGTTTTGTAATTATTTATTGTTCACATGTTACAATAATGCCAGTTTTTTACAACTATGTCTACCCATTGTTGTCAAAGAACGTATGTACAAAATATGAAGCCTTAATAAAAAGAACAATTTATAAAGTTGACTGAATATAGTAAACTGGCATTAAAATAGCCACCCTAAGTATGAAATGGTGCATAATTTCCTTCATCCAGCTAATAATCCACCTTGGCAGAAGATGTCTGATCACTCAGTATAATATGTTTTGTGCTTTGTTGTTCTAGGAGAAAGATGTCTACTAAAACCACACTGTTTGTTCCTTCTAATTTGGTAGGTTTTGCAATGTCAGCTTCCCATCTATCTCTTCTTTATTCTATGCACTGTCAGGATTATGGCTGCAAAGAAAATGATGTTTTCACTCCCTGAGAGTAACACTCACTCCAGTGTATTCCCCCACCATTACCTTAATCACAAGCAGAGGCAGCCCTTTGATAAGTCATTTCATATCCCTCTTTAATAAGACTGATTGTTCCCATTTTCTGCTCTTTATCATCATCATCAGATATGAATCCTCTTCTGGAGAACTGTGTGTTGGTATGTCCTCCAATTTTTAGTTTAGAACAGTTTTTCTCAAACTTGGCTCTGGAACCTCATATGAACATAATATTTATCAAAAGTTCCATTCAATACCATCCAACCTCTGCTCCTTAGGGACAAGCTGACAGAGATGGGAGTAGATTTATACCTGGTGGTATGGATTGTGGACTATCTTATAGACAGACCTCAGTATGTGCATCGGACTTCCAATACAACTCGGAGTCCTGCCACGTGCAAAGGTTTGCAGACGACACTGCTATCGTGGGCTGCATCAAGAGTGGGCAGGAGGAGAAGTATAGGAAACTAATCAAAGACTTTGTTAAATGGTGCGATGCAAACCACCTACAACTGAACACCAGCAAAACCAAGGAGCTGGTGGTGGATTTTAGGAGGCCCAGGCTCCTCATGGACCCCGTGATCATCAGAGGTGACTGTGTGCAGAGGGTACAGACCTATAAATACCTGGGAGTGCAGCTGGATGATAAATCGGACTGGACTGCCAATACTGATGCTCTGTGCAAGAGAGGACAGAGCCGACTATACTTCCTTAGAAGACTGGTATCCTTCAACATCTGCAAGAAGATGCTGCAGATGTTCTATCAGAAAGTGGTGGCGAGCGCCTCTTCTATGTGGTGGTGTGCTGGGGAGGCAGCATAAAGAAGAGGGATGTGTCACGCCTGGAGAAACTGGTGAGGAAGGCAGGCTCTATTGTAGACATGGAGCTGGACAGTTTGACATCCGTGGCAGAGCGACGGGCACTGAGCAGGCTCCTGTCAATAATGGAAAAAACACTGCATCCACTAAACAGGATCATCTACAGACAGAGGAGCAGCTTCAGCGACAGACTGCTGTCACTGTCCTGCTCCACTGACAGACTGAGGAGATCGTTCCTCCCCCACAATATACGACTCTTCAATTCCACCCGGGGGAGTAAACGTTAACATTATACAAAGTTATTGTCTGTCTGTTAACCTTCATTGTTATCACTCTTTAATTTAATATTGTTTTTTATCAGTATGCTGCTGCTGGAGTATGTGAATTTCCCCTTGGGATTAATAAAGTATCTATCTATCTATCTATCTATCTATCTATCTATCTATCTATCTATCTATCTATCTATCTATCTATCTATCTATCTATCTATCTATCTATCTATCTATCTATCTATCTATCTATATTTTTTATTCAGCTTTATCTCAGTTATTACTCAGTCGTATTTTCATACAACATCAGTAATAACAAGGGAAACCAGAGGGTGCTTTGCATATCCTCCTAGTTTGTAAACAACATCAAATTCATTAATGAAACAGCACAATAAAAAAAGCAAATTCAAGTAAGACAGTATCCACTATTTATCCATTATCCAACCTGCTATAGCCTAACAGGGTCACGGGGAGTCTGCTGGAGCCATTCCCAGCCAGACAATTTAGGATCGCCAATACACCTAGCTTGTATGTCTTTGGACTGTGGGAGGAAACAGGAGCACCCGGAGGAAACCCAACATAGACACAGAAAGCGAACCCAAGTCTCTTTACTGTGAGGCAGCGGTGCTACCACTGCTCCACTGAGCCACCCTATCCACCATTTACAGATGTAGCCACCTTTGTACAAGGCAAAGTCAGGCACGGGTAAGACACGTGTCAAAGAAATCTCTCAGTCCAAAAGTTCGTTTTTAAAAATATTTAGTGAAAGTTAAAGGCAAATAATCCATACAAGAATAAAAAGAAAAATAGTTACGCACAAAGAATAAAGGCAAAAAAAGGGAAAAATGTATCTTCTATAAACTTAGTTTTTCTTATGAAGCTTTGGTTACTTCTGTACTTAAAGGTTATTTATTTCTTCTTCTGTATGCTTTAAACATACGGTTCAAAACTTAGATCTTTTAATTTCCGAGTTACTTCACACTCAAAAGACCCTTAGATATGCGCCAGGCTCAATGACATGCATATGCACGAACACGAGCATAAAAAGGAATTTGTTCAAGAACACGGTTAAAAAACCGTATGCCTCTATACCTTACACAAGGCAAGGCTAAACACTTACTAAAGAACATTGTTTACTCAAAAACTGTTAAGAAATGACAGGAAACTCATGGGACATGAACCTCCCATACTTTATGCATTATCATCTAGTAAATATTCATACATTTTATAGAACTAGGAAAATGGCTCTTACAACAGAAATGTAAAAAAACCAAAATATTCAAATTGCCCTCTGTGGTGGCATAGTGGTTACCATGAATACATTATGTTTCCAATATCCTGGGTTTGAATGATTTGCCCAGTCATTAGCTGTGCAGTGTTTATTCCTTTATTGGCATAAACTTTCCTTCAAGTACTCTGAGTTTCTGCCCACAACTCCTAAGCTGTTTGTGTGAGGTTAACAGTTTTAAATTGTTTCTGAATGGTAGTGAGTGAGTGTCTTTGGGAGTAACTGGTAACTTGTCCAGGATTGGTTACTCTCCTGTAACCCTGAACTGGATCAAGTGCATTTGAGAAGGTTACCTATTAGTGTGGGTATTTATGTGAATGTACTGCTACCACCTCCATGGCTGACTCCTATCTTGCGTCCAATGCTTCTGTGACAGTCCCCTGCACCCCATGACTCTAAGCTGAATAAGCAGGTTATAAAATGCTTTGCTTTTTGATGTCCATGCAGAGAGATTAATTAATTAACTAAACTATCAGTTAAATCAGCTAAAAAGATCTCAATATGTTTTCAAAAGTGAATACAGTGCAGTGTCTCTAACTACAGAATAAGACCCAAAAATGGACAACTAACAGAATGTGAAGTTAAATTAAAATGAGAAATGAGTCAGATTATTCAGTTTGTATGGAATTAAACCTTGCAGCCATGGAGGGATGTGGGTCTAGAGAGGAGTGTAATTAACAATGACATGACACTTTCTTGGCTTACTGCTAGATTAGCCTGAGCTTTCATATATACACTCTTCACAACTGTCCTTGGCCTCATGATTTCTTCATTTCTTGACTTCTTATATTTTATAATCTGTACAAGTGTCAGTGAATAATGAAATATAATTTGTTTAATTCTGCAAGCCTGAAGCAACAGAATCAGCAAGCATTGTCTTCCAGCATCTCAGCTGTAAACCGTTGCCTGCAATTTAAAGTTTGTTTTTTTTTTTTTAAGAGAACCACACAGCACTGAGTAATGAGTTGCTCATATTATTCCAGGAAATGCCCAGTGCAATTAAATGTTGGTGGTTTGCTTATATGTATTTTTTTTAATTATTTCCTGTGGCTACATGAGTGCTAAAGTTGCCATGCTGGAAAGAGGAAAGACAATACCTATTATGTCTTACACTGACGGGCGAAAATGGCGTAAACCACCCCTAATTTCCATGTAACCTTCATTTAACGATTTCAGACAGACTCTTATAAACTAAAACACTAATCTCTGTTTCTGATCTTTTTAATTGTGCTTGTTATAAAATGTGAGCACAAAAGATCAACTGAAATGTTAGGTAGTGCAATCACTGCTTTCTCTCTGGGTTCTGTTCTGGGCAAGGCATTATTCAGCACAGAGAAAGTTTGCTTCAGCCTAGTAAATTAGCTGTTTCGGTGTGAAGTTGGTTACAGACCAGTTGATCTACTTCGTTGGGGAAAGCTGTAGTTTCCCATGGGCCCTAGATGGCATTAATGTTTATCAGGTAAACTGTTCAATGAGTAATTGTTGATTTTCAAAGAACTTAGGGGACTGATGTAGTTCATAACATGCTAGTCAGCCTTTAGCAGTTCTCTTTACTGTTTTTGAGAACCCTTCTCATAATGCTGAGGCTAAAACACTGGTGCATGAAATTTGAGTAGCCTTCCTAAAACTGTGTCTTAAAATCTAAGAGAAGTATTTAAAATGTGAAACATCACATAACACAGTGTCCTGAATACCCTTCCTTGGATATGGCATCATACACTTGATAGGTCAGCATATTTATTGTGACATTGATTGAAATGGAAAAGTTGAGCTCCAATTCTGTAACTTATTAGTAAGTGGGGTCAACCATCCCACCTCAGAGAAGAGGGGAAAAAAGAAACTTGCATTAAATAAGGCTCATTATTCAACCTCTTAATTGTGGGTCAATGTGTCTCTCTATTATTATTCTCTCTATTAGATAGATAGATAGATAGATACTTCTTCCAGCCACTTCTTCCAGCTCTTCCGGGAGAATCCCAAGGCGTTCCCAGGCCAGCCGGGAGACATAGTCCCTCCAGCGTGTCCTGGGTCTTCCCGGGGCCTCCTCCCGGTTGGACGTGCCCAGAACACCTCACCAGGGAGGCGCCCAGGAGGCATCCTGATCAGATGCCCGAGCCACCTCATCTGACTCCTCTCGATGCGGAGGAGCAGTGGCTCTACTCTGAGCCCCTCCCGGATGACTGAGCTTCTCACCCTATCTTTAAGGGAAAGCCCAGACACCCTGCGGAGGAAACTCATTTCAGCCGCTTGTATTCGCGATCTCGTTCTTTCGGTCACTACCCATAGCTCATGACCATAGGTGAGGGTAGGAGCGTAGATCGACTGGTAAATTGAGAGCTTTGCCTTACGGCTCAGCTCCTTTTTCACCACGACAGACCGATGCAGAGCCCGCATCACTGTGGATGCCGCACCGATCCGCCTGTCGATCTCACGCTCCATTCTTCCCTCACTCGTGAACAAGACCCCGAGATACTTGAACTCCTCCACTTGGGGCAGGATCTCTCCCCCAACCCTGAGAGGGCACTCCACCCTTTTCCGGCTGAGGACCATGCTCTCGGATTTGGAGGTGCTGATTCTCATCCCAGCCGCTTCACACTCAGCTGCAAACCGATCCAGAGAGAGCTGAAGATCACGGCCTGATGAAGCAAACAGGACAACATCATCTGCAAAAAGCAGTGACCCAATCCTGAGTCCACCAAACCGGACCCCTTCAACACCCTGGCTGCGCATAGAAATTCTGTCCATAAAAGTTATGAACAGAATCGGTGACAAAGGGCAGCCCTGGCGGAGTCCAACTCTCACTGGAAACGGGCTCGACTTACTAATGCGGACCAAGCTCTGACACCGGTTGTACAGGGACCGAACAGCTCTTATCAGGGGGTCCGTACCCCATACTCCCGGAGCACCCCCACAGGATTCCCTGAGGGACACGGTCGAACGCCTTTTCCAAGTCCACAAAACACATGTAGACTGGTTGGGCAAACTCCCATGCACCCTCCAGGACTCTGCTAAGGGTGAAGAGCTGGTCCACTGTTCGCGACCAGGACTAAAACCACACTGTTCCTCCTGAATCCGAGCTTCAACTACCCAACGGACCCTCCTCTCCAGAACCCCTGAATAGACTTTTCCAGGGAGGCTGAGGAGTGTGATCCCTCTATAGTTGGAACACACCCTCCGTCCCCTTTTAAAGAGGGGACCACCACCCGGTCTGCCAATCCAGAGGCACTGTCCCGATGTCCATGCGATGTTGCAGAGGCGTGTCAACCAAGACAGTCCTACAACATCCAGAGCCTTAAGGAACTCGGTATCTCATCCACCCCGGGGCCCTGCCACCAAGGAGTTTTTTGACCACCTCGGTGACTTCAGTCCCAGAGATGGGAGAGCCCACCTCAGAGTCCCCAGGCTCTGCTTCCTCATTGGAAGGCATGTTAGTGGGATTGAGGAGGTCTTCAAGTACTCCTCCCACCGACCCACAACGCCCGAAGTCGAGGTCAGCAGCGCACCATCCCCACCATATCGGTGTTGACACTGCACTGCTTCCCCTCCTGAGACGCCGGACGGTGGACCAGAATCTCCTCGGCCGTCCAAAGTCGTTCTCCATGGCCTCTCCAAACTCCTCCCATGCCCGAGTTTTGCCTCAGCAACAACCGAAGCCGCGTTCCGCTTGGCCTGCCGGTACCTATCAGCTGCCTCCAGAGACCCACAGGACAAAAAAGTCCTATAGGACTCCTTCTTCAGCTTGACGGCATCCCTCACCGTGTCCACCAACGGGTTCGGGATTGCCGCCACGACAGGCACCGACCACCTTGCGGCCACAGCTCCGGTCAGCCGCCTCAACAATAGAGGCACGGAACATGGCCCATTCGGACTCAATGTCCCCACCTCCCTCGGGACGTGGTTGAAGTTCTGCCGGAGGTGGGAGTTGAAGCTACTTCTGACAGGGGACTCTGCCAGCCGTTCCCAGCATACCCTCACAACACGTTTGGGCCTACCAGGTCTGACCGGCATCTTCCCCCACCATCGAAGCCAACTCACCACCAGGTGGTGATCAGTTGACAGCTCCGCCCCTCTCTTCACCCGAGTGTCCAAGACATATGGCCGCAAGTCCGACGACAACTGCTGCCTCGCAGTTAGGAGACCTGGGTTTGCTTCTCGGTTCCTCCCTGCGTGGAGTTTGCATGTTCTCCCCGTGTCTGCGTGGGTTTCCTCCATGACATGCAGGTTAGGTGCATTGGCGATCCTAAATTGTCCCTAGTGTGTGTCCTACGGTGGGCTGGCGCCCTGCCCGGGGTTTGTTTCCTGCCTTGTGCCCTGTGTTGGCTGGGATTGGCTCCAGCAGACCCCCGTGAACCTGTAGTTAGGATATAGCGGGTTGGATAAAGGATGGATGGATGTTTGTTAAATATTTTAGTTTTTATTTCATTTGGCAATTAACTGTTAGTTTCATTTATCAGAAGGACCTATGTTGACGTAGAGGGTCAGTTTAAAATTAGATATTGTTAAAGCATATAGTAAGTGAGTCACACACATTATGGCCACAAGGTTCTGAGAAGACTAGTTAAGCTTTCAGGATTATTTTCTTGTTTTTGTTTAGTTTTGGTTTTCAGAGATTTTTTTTGTTTTAGTTTGAATTAATATGATGATTCTTTTTTTGTATTTTGTTATAATTTAACTAAGAAGAACACTCAATGATATTAACAAAATGACAAAAACTTAGTACACATGAAAAGAAATAATTCAAAAACATCAAAAATTGCAATAAAGTAAAAAAATAAATATAAGCCAGGTAACAGTTGCAATAAAACATTGGAAAGGTTTGCAGAATATGACAACAAATGTAAATTAAAATAGCAGTCTCCCCGAATTACCAGATCTGAATTCAATCAAGTATTTTAGGTGTTAGATTAAGCAGGCAATTAAGATCAGCTAATTCGCAAAAACAAAGGGACGCACTGGACAATATACATGAGCCAGTATACTTGTGACATACTTTTAACACCTTCTTGAGTCTACATACTAACAAATTCAGGCTGTTGTGAAGACCTAGTAAACAGAGGAACAGTTTATTAGCATGTATGTGTATTCAGCAAAGTACCCACTCAACAACAACAACAACATTTATTTATATAGCACATTTTCATACAAATAATGTAGCTCAAAGTGCTTTAAATGATGAAGAATAGAAGAATAAAAGACAAAGTAAGAATTAGAATAAGACAACACTGATTAACATAGACTAAGAGTAAGGCCCGATGACCAGGGAGGACAGAAAAAAAAAAGAAACTCCAGATGGCAGGAGAGAAAAAATTAAATCTACAGGGGTTCCAGGCCACGAGACCGGCCAGCCCCCTCTGGGCATTCTACCTAACATAAATGATCAGTCCTCATTGTATTCAGGGTTCTCATGGAAGGACTTGTTGATGACAGTCATGTGGACTTCTGGCCTTTAATCCATTAATGTAGGGACATCACAGTGCTTTGATTAGGTGGTGATGGCGCAGATCGCCACCACAGAAAACCGGAAAAAGAACAGAAGGGAGAGTAGGGGTTAGTATGGATTTTGAATATGAATACCATGAATAATAATGATAATTAATTGAATATACAGAGCATCAGGATTAAACTAAGATGAGCTATGAGAAATCCATGTTAAATTAATGTGTTTTTAGCAGTGTTTTAAACTGCTCCACTGTATCAACCTGGTGAATTCCTATTGGTAGGCTATTCCAGATTTTAGGTGCATAACAGCAGAAGGCCGCCTGCCTCACCACTTCTTATAAGTTTAGCTTTTGGAATTCTAAGCAGACACTCATTTGAAGATCTAAGGTTACGATTTGGAATATAGGGTTTCAGACATTCCAATATATAAGATGGAGTGAGATTATTTAAAGCTTTGTAAGCAAGTAGTACCAAGCAGTATTTTAAAGTCAATCCTAAATGACACAGGTAACCAGTGTAGTGACATTAAAACTGGAGAAATGTGCTCGGATTTTCTTTTCGTAGTTAGGATTCTAGCAGCTGCATTCTGCACTCGTTGCAAATGATTTATGTCTTTTTTGGGTAGTCCTAAGAGGAGTGCGTTACAGTAATCTAGTCGACTGAAAACAAAAGTGTGAACTAATTTCTCAGCATCTTTCAATGATATAAGAGGTCTAACTTTTGCTATGTTTCTTAAGTGAAAAAATGCTGTCCTAGTGATCTGATGAATATACGATTTAAAATTCAGGTCACAGTTACCCCTAAATTCTTTACCTCCGTCTTGACTTTTAATCCGAATGCATCAATTTATTTCTAATAACCTCACTATATCCATTATTGCCAATCACTAAAATTTCAGTTTTCTCTTTATTTAGCTTGAGAAAATTACCACTCATCCATTCAGTAAGACATTGTGTCAGGAAAACAACAGAGTCGGGGTCATCAGGGGCTATTGACAAATACAGTTGTGTGTCATCAGCATAGCTGTGGTAACTCACGTTGTGCCCTGAGATAATCTGACCTAACGGAAGCATGTAAATCGAAAACAGCAGCAGACACAGGATAGAGCCTTGTGGAACACCATATAGTATATCATGTGTCTTTGAGTTATAATTACCACAACTAACAAAAGATTTTCTACCTGCCAGGTAGGATTCAAACCAATTTAAGACACTGCCAGAGAGGCCCACCCATTGACTAAGGTGATTTCTAAGAATATTATGATCAATGGTGTCAAATGCGGCACTCAGATCTAAGAGGATGAGAACAGTGTAAAAGATGTAGAAGCACACAGCATAATGGTTTGGGGTTTTCCGGCCCCGTATATTGTAAACGATCCACAATAAATCAAAGAAAAGCAGGTCAAAAATATAAACTAAACAGTTCATATGCGCAACGCCGAAATATGGTGTCGGCGGCCATTTTATGAGGGAGGAGCCGGAAGTGGAGGAATGCTGGGAAGGAACCGTGAGGGAGGATGGGATCGATGACGTCAGGAAAAGATGGAGGAGGAAGGGCGGAAGTAATGCACTGTGGGCAAACCCAGCTTATGGTGGCAGAGCATCTTTTTTAAAAGAAAGCAGAGGGAGAAAGTTAGTACCCCGCCATTCCCTGCCGGCGAATGTCTTCCCAGGTGTGTTAAGATCCGTCCGCGGTCTCCTACTCACGCGTGCGTGACAACAGATAAACGGCCTCTGTCTGCAATTACCCACAAGTCATTTACTACTTTAACGAGTGCTGTTTCTGTGCTGTGATTTGTTCTGAAACCCAACTGAAACTTATCAAGAATAGCATGTTTATTGAGATGGTCCTTAAGCTGCATAATGACTGCCTTCACTAGAATTTTACTTAAGAAAGGCAGGTTAGATATGGGTCTAAAATTTTCAAAAGCAGAGGAGTCAAGATTATTTTACTTGAGCAGGGGTTTAACTACAGAAGTCTTAAGACAGTCTGGGAAGACCCCCGTATCTAATGACGAGTTTACTATGTCAAGAATACTATCAATTAGCATGCCCGATACTTCTTTGAAAAAACTTGTTGGTATTGGGTCAAGGACGCAGGTGGAGGGTCTCAATTGAGAAATTATTTTATAGAAATCAGGTACATCTATCCTGGTGAAATAATTTAATATTATGTTTACTCAATATACATAAAAAATGGGTAACAACAAATAATATCTTAATGCCATCTTGGGTCAGCCCACTCCACACAAACTTTCCAGTTCTTTTTTGTTAAATAGACTGATTTGTTCACTTGCCTATAAAAACAAATTTTAAACATACCTCCCCTCACCTCTCAACTTAGCCACCTCTTCACATGGTCATCCCCCATCGCCTGACCTTTTATAGACCCTTTAAAACAATTGGCAAGTTCTCAGCTATTAGCCAACTGATTTTCACTAGGCTAGGTGGATTTAAGGGTTTTGATAAAGGATTGAGGCCTCCATGTATTATGAGACCACAGCCTTTTAATTACTGTGAAGCATAAAAGAGACCAGGAGATGCAAATGCACTCAAATTGTGGTCAAAAAAGCAGGCAGGTAAAAACTGGAAAGGCAAAGAGATCAGTCATCAAAGCCAAAAGGAACTGTTAAAATCAAAGTGAAGGACATAAAAAGGGTTAAAAAAAAAAAAAACTCTGACGTCTGGGCCTACTTTGAAACATAAACAAGTGTTCTTCAGTGAATTCATTAAAAATATCCACCAAAGAATAGTGAATGAAGCAAGCAATGCCATTTTTATGGCGTCATTTCCCCTGACATCACTAATGTGACTGAACAGATCACATTACTCCTCCTTACTGCATTCTAGAAACACTGACGACAGGATGTAAATTAATATAAACTTGTAATTCAAGTTCAAATAAAAACGAATCATAAAAATAAAATCCATGACATAAAAACCATTATATTTAGACTAAAATTCCACACTGCATTTCTATTTATATCAAATGAAAGGGCTATGGACTCAAGCATCCTTTCAGTTTTTCTTTTTCAACTCTTCATAGGGTTCTGATTCTCCACTTACTGCTTTTATTGAAATTAAAGAACATGTAAGGCCAGTATTTAGCTAGGTACAGTATATTTCTTACATTCTTTGACATTAGGAATTTTTCAAAAAGTGCTTATGTGACCCAATTTGAATATTATTGAGTAATTCAGGGCAATCTACACCAAGTTCTGGATGGACTGTTATTGCCTAGCACTATCTCAAGACATAGCTGTTACTTAAGCAAGGGCTTTCCTGGGTAGGCATTAAGCATGAGACAAAGTTTTGTTGAATCAAATTTCATAATACACAATACTGTCAATACAAAATGTTGCCTTGTGTAATGCATTGTACAGTATAACACTATCACATGACTGAAAAAAACAACTAAACATCTGATTGAAAACTACGACTAAGTTATAACTTAAAAAAAATTACCTGCACTTTGGCAGAACTGTCAATCACTGCCTGTATAATGATGTGAAGGTGAAAGCTGTTTGCGCACAACATGGTGTCATAATTAAGAATCCAAGACATTATAAAGGTTTGGGGCAGCCACCCGTATATTGTTTTTCCCAGCTGCAAAAGGGTTTTTTGATTCAAAACCACGATGTGCATATCACAGAGTCCAAAGCAGAACTGGCTATAGTAGCCCAAGATGGAGGCTTTAAAGGTCTGGAGAGGAACTGACGTCATCAAAGGGGCCGGCTTTGGAAGTGACATCATCAAAGGGGCTGACTTCGGAAGTGACGTCTTCTGAGGCGCCAGAACCTTGCAGGATTTCCCGGGAAAGGTCTGTAGGGAACTAAGAAAGACAGTCAGCGCACTTCGCCACCCCCTGGTCGGATGTTTTATTACAATTACTCAGGCCCTTTAGCTGCCTCCTACTCACACGTGTGTGACAATGGACATCACTGTACTTGCATGTGGGCTGGGACCGCAGGTTAAGTGTTTTACAAATACAGTTAATTTAGTGATTTGCATCCTCATTTGAGTATTTGCATTCACAGGCTTGACTAAAAATCAAACAATATTGAAATCACCAAGGCACAACCATATCATTATGCTAAAACAGTTGTCATGATACCTAAACACTACTGGGAGCAGCAAGCTGCAGCTCTCTCAATCCATGGATGCGAGAAAGAATGCCTGAGATATCAATACTCTTTTTAATGCTATTAATTAAAAAACTGGGGGAGATACAGCAAGGAGGAATTACAAACCTGGGGACCTTGCAGTCCTCTAGTGTAGAGGAGATTGAAATCAGCCAAATGCACAGGGCTTGCTTTTTTGGTCAACTCATTTATCTGTACCTAATGAGTGTTTTAATTGTAGGGAATGTTGTCACAGCAGAGATGTCTCAGATTTGTGCAAACTGTGGACATTCTCATTTTTCAAAAAGGAAATATAACAGTATAAGTTCTTCATAGATTCAGTCAGGACCCAAAGCCAAAAGATCATTAAGACATTCAAGCAGGAAATAAAAAGAAAGCCATTCTTGAAGCAATATTTGATAATTCAGAAAACAAAAAGATTTAAATTTAGATAGTTTTGCCCTGCACAAACTTTAGATTATAGGTTTTTGGAAGATTATTATTGTCATGTGTACAAAGTGCAGTGAAATGCGTACTTGCACGTGATAATTAACATGAAACATGTGTGGACTTGACCCGGACACAGACAGGCGGACATGTTGTTCTTCAACCACCACACGTGTTTATTTACAATTATTTACAATAGTTATGGTCACTAAGACCCAGTCCAATGTGCACAAAACACCCCAACACTCAGTCCTGGCCACAAATGCCTTCTTCTCGGGCCGCCTCCACACCTTTCTCGTGCCTTGTCCTTCTTCCACCCGACTCTAGCCTTGAATGAAGGGAGACAGCCCCTTTTATATGCTCCCGGATGAGCTCCAGGTGGTTCCCGACACTCCCCCGTTGGCCACGCCCCAGCGGCAGCTCTCCGGGTGTCCTTCTAATTCTTCCCCGGAAGTGCTGAGGTAACAGGTCCCCAAGGCATTGGGGCGCCTCCTGGCGGTGACCACGGGCCCCTGCAGGGTGGGGCTTCCATGCCCTCAACCCGTGGCCCCCAAAGCAACCAGGTAGGCGGCCGCCACGTAATCCAGGGTGGGCACAGACCCACATCCGGTCCCTCACGGCATCACGGCCAAGTCGTTGCCCCTGGCATCCCTGACACATGTCTTACTGTATGTTACTTCAGTACAAATCTTTCATTTCAATATTTAAAATGAAAAAAGAAAAAACTTAAAAAAATACACATTAAATCCTAAAATTTAAATTAAAAGTGGTTTGAATTTATAAATGTCTAATAATCAGAAACACTAAACTTACATTACAATTATTTTATGAAAATTTCATGTCATGGGAATACTGTGTCATAAAGCCTGAATTCTGTAAAAATACTATCTCATGCCTAGTAGGACTATGGAATCACTCTTCCCCATGCTTCCTATTCCAGCATAATTAACCTTTATAAAGTGTCCTGAAGTAGGATAAATCAATTTAAAACTTTACTGAGATGCTGACCCCCGTAGAAACCAGGTACTTAACGGCAAACAAATAAATATTACACCCAAAGAAGAGGGAGAATATAAGTAATTCAAACTCTTGCATCCTTTAAAAAAATACCTTGAAGTGGAGCCGTTGCTTTTTCCCCTGGTGACTTGTCATTCTGAGCAGATTAACCCCAACTCATATGTAAAACAACTATAGGGTTTTCAATCTGTGAGTTTTAATTAAAAAAGATGTATTACAGGAAAAGCACAACACCTCTGAAGACTACTAAAAATCTCCTCTCTAGCAAAAAGGTGAATGTTATTCAGTCAGTGGCTGGTCAGCTCAGTTACAAAATTAATTAGAACTCAGGCTCAATGGATTGCCACTACTTGCTCCTACAGAAATAAAAATTACACTGGCAATATAATGTAATATCTCAGTCAGTACTGAAACATACATCTGAACTAAAAAACAACTTCCATGAAAATACATTAACCCAAAAAGGAAGGGAAACACAAGTGATTACCGCTACAGATTAATTGGATATGTAAATGTCTTTGAAAATAAGCTGTAAACTACAGGGTGGTCCAGATCTAATTATGCAGATCCAGATCATCTGGATGACTTTGATTTATGCAGGGACGATTCCAGTTCGGCACGAAGACGATTCTTCATGTCGTCAGTTCGCACACTTCTCAATGGTCCGGGATTTTTCGGGTGATTTTCTATGTAATAAACTTAATAAGTTATGGCGTAATGAAAATTGCATAATTAGATCTGGACCACATCATATAAAATAAATACATAATGTTTAAGTATATTATGTACTGTATATATTGAAACCTTTCACGCAGGTTTTTACATAACAAAAAACTAGAATGCTTCAAACAAAGCAAAAATGAACTTTGTATTTATGCATATTAAAAATAAAAGAATCAAATGTGAATTTCCCCTTGGGATTAATAAAGTATCTATCTATCTATCTATCTATCTATCTATCTATCTATCTATCTATCTATCTATCTATCTATCTATCTATCTATCTATCTATCTATCTATCTATCTATCTATCTAAATTAACCTAGTTTAGGGTCATGTGGCATCCCAGCACCAAAAGGGTCATTAGCATCAGGAATCAACATTGGAAAAAGTACCAGTCCATCACAGACTCCAGGCTCCGCTCAAGTACACATCCACATTTACACCGGGCCTGTTTGGAATGAGCTATTATCCCAATACTCAATCTTTGGGAATATTAGAGGAGAATCCATTTGGTTATAGGATAAATGTCTGGGAAATGGATATGGATCAATTAGTTGGCAGTACTAAAGCCATGCACCACCATGCAGCCCACCCTGATGATATGAAAAATGGCATTTCTAAACTATCAGTAAACTTATTTTATTTTCCTTTTAAGTATTGCAGTGCAGTACACTAAACAGACCAGGCCACCCAATTTTCAGGAACACTTTACAACAGAATTTTGGAAATACCAGCTGCTCCCTGGCCAATGAAATGATATAATTTCTCACTACATGCTCAAATAACCTTATCTGGAGAAGCGGCAGGTCTACTAAAAGGTTCCTATAGGGCCCAGGAACCCTGTATAGAAATATTATTTTGCTCATGAGCATAGTCAAAGATGGGGATGCAGGCTGACTAGCATATTTCTTGTTCATTTTCTCATCATGGCGAGAGAACAGGACTCACAAATTGTCATCACTGCATCCATCCACGGGTCAATCTCTCTACCCTTTCCTGAGAACAAGCCCCAAAGTACTTGAACTTGTCCAGCTGAGGTAGCTTGCTCACACCTTACCTGTATGGAACAACCCAGTCTTTTATGGTGAAGACCATGACTTGGGATTTGAAGGTACTAGCTCTTCTCTTGACTGCATCACATTCAATTTATACATGTCAGTGATCAGCATCTGATGAGGCAAAAGGGCGATATTATCTGCAGATAGCACAGATACAACACTTAGTTTTTCCAAACTGGATACACTCCAGTTCTCAGTTGTGCTTTAATACCTGGCATGTGAAAAAATAAACAGGAGAAGAAAGTAAGACAATATGATTGAGTTGAATTAGTAATTCACATGCATATCTAACTCTTAAAATACAGAGACCTATTCACACAAAACAGCAGCACCCCAACACCAGACACAAACGTCTGCTCCTCAGCCTGGCACCTAACTCTTTAAACTTGGATTGCAGAACTGACAGACTACATTTATGTGTGTCATTTGTTCCAACATGGTCCACCGCCAAGAGCCTATCAACCCTTCCAGGGAGGTTTCCCACCTATGAACCCAGAAGGCAGCACACCGTGTGAGTCTCTGTATCTGGATCAAATCTGTGATTCAATTCCCGCAATGATTGAGTCCTCAACTATTACTATCTTTTTCTTTTTCTCAGAACAGGTTTTGAGTTGGCCCATTTGGGCTTCTCATGCCTATCTTCCACCTCAGAATCCAGGAACCAATATGAAATTTGGTGACAGTAGTCTTCAGGTCAGAAAAAATGAATCTGTAATTGAAAGAACCAGGAATGACAGCTTGAAAAGGTGAACGTTATTCAAGCCCCAAGGTAGACATGTGCATTCAGTTCCAACCTGGACCATTGCCTGCGTGGAGCTTTAATGTTTTTCCTATTTCCTTGTGTGTTTTTCCGCATTCTAAAAATGTCATAGTTTGTGTGACTAGCAACTCTAAATAAGTGTGCCATTTGCCAAATTTCACCTTGAACCACCATATACTGGTATTGTACAATATAGGAAAAGAAAAACAAATGGCACAAATCAATTCAAATATCTTGACACCAAGTTTATTTTCTCTACATATTAGAGAGAGAGAGAGAAAGGTTGAGAAGCATGCATTGAAATGCAAGTGCAGCTATGCAATGGGTGACACCTCAGCACCACACTGAACAATGTGAGGTTTTTTACAGTTGCTGGAGTGCCAATCCTGCCGCCAGCTGCTGGAGTGCCAATCCTGCCGCCAGCCCCTGTGTATCCCTAGCCTCAGAGCCACCACTCAGCCCATACAGTATACTATTGAATATGTATATGTATATATATGAAAATATTTTGAGTATTTTAAAGAAATACTGAGTTCACATTTTCCAAGCATTCACATGCCTTAGGCATCCCTGAATATTGTTTGAACACATTCTGAGTTATATTTACTGATTTGTATGTTTATACAATAATATGAATCTGTCAACATGATAACTCAATCCAAATTACACTTGGCAGAACTTTTACCATTATAAAATGCAAGAAGCCTAGTGATTTTGAGAAAAATGCTCATGTACATTTTGCTATACAGAGATAACTATATACAGTAGATAGATAGATAGATAGATAGATACTTTATTAATCCCAAGGGGAAATTCACATATCACATATGGTATACATATTGGGAAAGTCTTGTGCTGAGATCGCAATTTCAGAATCACAGCTTTATATAAGGAAACTTATGTAATGGAAACACCAGTTTTACTTACTGACTATTATAACTCAAGACAGAAATCACTATGAAAAGCATAATACAAAATAAAGACTAATTTATTTATAGGAATGATGTTTTTGGTTTTATCAGTATAAGAAAGCCTACTTATAGAAATCACTTAAGCTATGACTCCTTGTGATGCGAAGGAGCCATTAGAAGTTCAAATTTCACTGAATAAATGCATATTGATTATCAGTCAGGTGCTTTTAGCTACTGTAAGTTAGAGTGGGTCTTGGGCTTAGAATTGTGTATAAAATAGCTTTAAGCATAGGAGTGCGATAAAACATGTTTCCTAGATTTACAAAACAGTATAGTCCACAGTTACTTCCAACATATTTTTGCTGTAAGAGGGATAGGAACCAACCCTGGTTGTGAGTGTGTGCAAAAACCCACCAATTTATATTTGTCAGGTTTAATATTGACATTTACTGTACATACAGTATTTTAAGGATGTGAAAAAACAGGTCTTTGCAGCTGTTAGGCAATAGCACCATGCAACCCTTGTACAGTACAGTATATCCAAAATTCTAGAAAGTTCATTTTGTTCATCTGGACATAGTTTTTTTTCTGATACGTTTCATCACTCCTGCAAGTGACTTCCTCAGTCTCAGTTGACTGTAGGTTTCTCCAACCTTATAAACTGTACCTTGGCCTAATGACTGAACAAGTACCATTGACTAACAATGGGCCATGTGATCAATGATATGCAAATTTTCCATTGGTCAATGGCCATGAAGTACCATTCACAGAGAGTTGGGGAATGGCTGCAATCACCGCATTTTAAGATGGTGAGAGATGTACCCTTAGGCCCCTTCCTCGGTTCAGAGATGGTTGTTCCTTTTTCACATAATTTGGCCTCTTTGACTCCTCGCTCAAACCAGCGTTCCTCCCTGTCCAGGATGTGCACATTGTCATCAATGAAGGAGTGACCACTGTCCTGTAGATGTAAATAGACTGCAGAGTCCTGGCCTGACGAGGTAACTCTTCTGTGTTGTGCCATCCACTTCGCCAGTGGTTGTTTGGTTTCCCCGATGTATGATTCACAGCAATCTTCTTGGCACTTAACTGCGTAAACTATATTACTCTGTCTGTGCCGGGGCACCTGATCCTATGGGTGAACCAATTTTTGCCATATCGTGTTTTGGGGTTTGAAAGCCACTGAGACCTGGGGCCTCATGTATAACGCCGTGCGTAGAACTCGCACTATAACATGGCGTAAGCCGAAATGTGCTTACGCACAGAAAAATCCAGATGCAGGAATCTGTGCGTACTCCAACTTCCACGTTCTTCTGCTACATAAATCCCGATCAGCGTGAAAACTAATGCTCGTGCACGCGCATTATGTAACGCCCAAAATCCTCCCAGAATTACGCCTCTTTGAATATGCAAATCAATATAAATCGCCCTTAAACGCAGCCTTCTGTGAAAAGACAATGGGAAAAGCATGGGTGAAAATATAAGAATTTCAGCGAATACCAAGTGGAGGAAAATGAAAAACATACTATTTGTTCAAATAAACCATGGTATAATCAACAAAATGAAATTGATCGAGTGACATAGCGTGTTGGAGAAACTTGAAAGCTCACATTCACAAATCGCACAGTGCCGGAAATAAAAAAGAAGTCACATATCAAAGTCGCAATGAAAAGGCGAGTTGTAGCCCACTGTCTGTCATATGAAAGCTTATTAGGGTACAGAGAAAAAAGGCACATGGTGGGGAAAAAGCACGAAATGTCAACTTCAATCTCTACATTTCCACTTTAATCACGTAGTTTATTTTGTCATTAAAGTAGAACATCATAAACTTCAACCAGTTTCTCAAATCACATTGTAATTAAAGTAGCACGTTAAATGTTTTGTTTTGTATTTGATCTTCTATGTGATCTATGTGTGTGAATCACTACTTGCTTCTTAAACCGGCTCTCTTCCTCCACCTGGACACAGAATCCATTACATTTGTGATATTACAGCTCTCTGAATAACTAAAATACTGAGATGTATACGTGATATCATTTTTATGATGATAGGAGTTAAAGCACGTTATTAAACATGTGTTTCACTTCGAGGAAATAATTTATTGCAGCAGTACTCAGGGGCGGCTCTAGGCTTGTGGTGGCACTGGGCAGAGGAAGAATCGGTGGCTCCTTCGTCGGCCAATGTAAGTAGGGAAGCTTATGCACGGTGGAAGGCCACGTTTGTTGTAGACACTGCATAGCCGCCTCGTGCTCATGACACAAGCATTTAACTTTTGCCGAAATTTGTCGCTGCGTTTTTAGCTGTGTTGTTATTTTCTCTTTCTGTTTTATATTCAATATATATTGGCGTAGCCGTCACTGCAGTCAGTGCTTTTCTTTCCCCAAGTAACTGATCGCCACACAATCAACTCTGTAATAGACGTTAAGCCATCTGTAAGCTTAGCACCGATTCTTCAAAACGTTTAAGGAACATTGAAATATCTTCGTAGTACATGTTTAATTATTCTATCCTTCACGACACTCCCAGTGAAGAATATAGATTATTTAAATGAAGTTAAAGTTTTATCTGTATAATTTAACAAACATATTTTGCTGCATTTCACCTTAAAAATGATATCGTCATCATTATATGTAAATACGCGCTTTATAAAGTGGCGCAGGTTGTGCAATATTTTAACTATAGTGCAAGTTTACAGTGGGGTGGTTGTAGCCTACTTATAAGTCCTAACAGTTCTACAAGGTGCAATTGATTGAGTGCGTTTAGAGTTCTTTGGATGAAACTGTTTCTGAACTGCGAGGTCCGTACAGGAAAGGCTTTAAAACGTTTTGCAGTGGCTGAGACAGCGTGTCCTTAAAGCTGTATACCGATAATTCTCTTTCCGATCAGCTGCTGCTGTAATTCACACTCAGATACAGTGATATAAATACTCTGAGTGGTGCAGTGAGAGTAATATGGAAACAGATGATCCGCTGTGGCAACTCCTAACGGGAGGAGCTGAAAGAAGAAGAAGAAGAAGAAGGTGCAGTGAGAGAAACAACGCTAAAGCATTTATGTTATTTGGAATGCTATGGCTATTCCCTGGACCATTATATTGTTACAAGTTAATTACAATCAGATGCATTACACTAATAAACAATATGCGGTTAGTTTCAGTGTATTTATAAGGCCGCGTCATGAAAATAAAGAGTAACCACACAGGAACAGTAGCATTGCTTTGACGCTGGGTGCCGCCAGTTTGCAAAACCGAGCGGAGAACTTGCGTACGACAAGGTATGAGGTACCGTGGAAAAGTGCGTGGCTTTACGCCAAGTGTAGGTTTTATACATCGCGATTTGAACGTGGAAAAGTTCTTACACAACATTTCTGTGTGTACGCACCGTTTATACATGAGGCCCCTGGTGTTTTGAAAAAATGCGTCTCAGCTGTTCCGATACTCCTGACACATTAGGGATCACCAAAGGTTTTTGCTTAGGCAGCAGTTGTCCTTCCTCTCTCCTGGATTGTTTAGAGCATTCTTTAGGTGTCTTCCCTGCTATGACAAAAGTCCAGCTGGGATAACCACATTTACTCAGGGCCTCTTTGATATGATGTTCTTCTGCTTCCCTGGCCGCTGTGCCTGTGGGTATGGTGTTTGCTCTGTGTTGTCCTGATGACACCTATTTTGTGCTCTAGCGGATGGTGAGAGTCAAACCTTAAATACTGACCCGTATGCATTAGTTTACGGTACACATCAACTTTCAAATGTCCCCCATTGCTGATGGAAATTTCACAGTCTAAGAAAGCTAGCTTGTCATGTTTCATGTCCTCCCTGGTGAACTGGATGTGTTTGTCCATTGAGTTGATGTGGTCAGTGAATTGTGGTACCTCCTGAGATTTGATTTTCACCCAGGTGTCGTCCACATACCTGAACCAATGGCTTGGTGGTGTTCCAGGATAGGATAATAGCGCCCTCTTTTCCACTTCTTCCATATACAGATTGGCCACAATAGGTGAAACTGAGGAACCCATGGTGCACCCATGTTTCTGCCTGTAGTACCATTCACAAAGAGTTGGGGAATGGCTGCAATCACCGCATTTAGGAATGTGATTTCATCTGATTTTTAAATTTGAATTTAACTTTAAAATTGACAGTGAACTCCGCAGAGGTTTATTTTCTCCAAAAATGTTGCCAGTTGGCTATAGTTCAGTGGCAATTTTAACAGACATTTATTGCTATATCAGTTGGGAACTGCTTTGTAGAACTGTATGTTTGAACAAATCACAAATCTGAGTTAGTCTTAAAACTATATGCATTGTGTACTTTGCAGTTTGTAAAGTTTGTAATTGAATTTTACCTGTGAGCGTGTTACCACTCTGCAGCCGTGATGATGCTTTAACTAAGTTCTGTTTATTGCAAAGTTTTTTTTATAATGATCAATACTGCAAAAAATTGTTTCAAATGAATTAAGATTACAGTACACAATTAAGCAAACAATATTTATTTTGTATGTAACAGCATGCTCAGAGAGTACAGAAAAGTCTTTTGAATGAAAATGCAAAAAGAAAAACTTAAAGGATTAATGTAACACAGTAGCAACAAGCTTTTAGTCTGCACTTGAACCCAGAGTTGTCCTATACAGCTTTTGGGAGACAGAGAAGGACAGCGACAGATTCCACACCTACTATTATCTGTCTCAGGAATCAGAAACCTCCATCAGCTTGATTTGCTGTAATTTATTCCTCTTTATAATTGCAATAGCAAAAAAATTCATCTTGCTCTAAATCATTTGTGTCTATGATTCAATTCATTTCCTTAACTGCAGCATGAGTGATAAAAAAGGAAAGTGAGCTGTTCCCTTCTGCACTTGGTGGCCTCATTACTAATGAGCTGCAAGCACGCATTGCTTCTATGTGAGGAGAGGTGTGATTTTATGCCGGTGAGCTCTTTTGGGTGCAGGGATAGTGTTCCTATAATGGTCCAAATCATGGATGTTAAAACCAAAAGATCTCATTCATTGTATCATTTTTCACAAATATTAGTTTTCAGGCTGACACCTTTTCAGAAACATATACAGGACATTATTCTGGGCCTCCTCCTAATCCTTTTAGCCCTGTAACAGGAGGCAAAGTTTCACTGTGAAGAGCTAAGACAGTCATGTTGACACCACTGATGAATTAGACCAAAGAAGTGAGGATGCAGCTCACTCTGTAGCTTCATTTATGTTGGGTTTGGGGATAATTTGTTTTGCTACCTAGTAACAAATAACTGTAAATGAAATAAGTCTGTCTCACACTAAGCCTAAATATCACTAGGGATGTTCATAGAGGATATGACATTATCTACCACTGCATCTAAACATAACATTGGTAGCTGGGTACTTAGTTGGGTGCAATATCTGGGTGCAATTCCAATTTTTTTTTTTCCTCTAATTCATCTTGCTGGTCAAGTATCCCACTGTGACTCTCTCATCCACCCTTCCATCCGTATCTTTAGTGAGTGTTGTCACTGTTATTGCAATTTCAGTCTTCATGTGTATAACTAAAGTTGGAGCTACTCAGAAGAAGATCTTGGTCAATGAATACAATACAGCAGTACAGTAGACCCCTGCGAAGTCACGGTTCAGAGTTCACGGCCTCAGTCGTTTGCAGATTTTTCCTTAGAACCTAACTAATAATTGCTAGCAGAAACTGCAAATATCTTCCACAATTTTTTTATGGCTGGTACAATACTGTACTGTTGAGAGAACACAAAGCAACTGTAGATGAAAATGCGGCTTGGGATGGTGAAAGTAGCCATCCGAGAGCGTTATTCATTTTTCCTTGCTATTGATTGGCTCCTGGCCCGTGATGCATCTCCAGCAGATGCAGCCCAGGATTCCTGCATCATAACAATTTACAACATGTAGCTATCTTCAGTGTTTTTCTGAGTGTTCTCTTGTTTATAATTTTGTTTTTCGTAAAGCCCTAGGATGGCGTCCAAACGCCTTGCACCTTCTAAGGCTTCTGGCAATGAACCTAAGCGCCAGAACAAGTTTAAGACACTCTAGGAAAAGGTTGAACTACTGGATTTGCTCCGGAAACTAAGATATGCCACAGTAGCCCACCGAGGCGCTATAAATCCTCTTCTTTGCTGTGCAGTCATTATCTTCATTACATACCTTCATCGTGCTGCACAGCTAGATAGATAGATAGATAGATAGATAGATAGATAGATAGATAGATAGATAGATAGATAGATAGATACTTTATTACTCCCCAAGGGGAAATTCACATACTCCAGCAGCAGCATACTGATAAAAACAATATTAATTAAAGAGCAATAAAAAAAAGCAGTGCAAGTTAAAAAATGCAAGGTGGAGAGTGCGAGGCAGATATAACAGCCTATAATCTTGTATGGTGTAACGTTTTACCCCGGGGTGGAATTTAAGAGGGGAGGAACGATCTCCTCAGTCTGTCAGTGGAGCAGGGCAGTGACAGCAGTCTGTTGCTGAAGCTGTTCCTCTGTCTGGAGATGATACCGTTCAGTGGATGCAATGGATTCTCCATGATTGACATGAGCCTGCTCAGTGCCCGTCGTTCTGCCACGGATGTCAAACTGTCCAGCTCCGTGCCTACAATAGAGCCTGCTTTCCTCACCAGTTTCTCCAGGCGTGACACATCCCACTTCTTTATGCTGCCTCCCCAGCACACCACCGCATAGAAGAGGGCATTCGCCACAACCATCTGACAGAATATCTGCAGCATCTTATTGCAGATGTTGAAGGACACCAGCCTTCTAAGGAAGTATAGTCGGCTCTGTCCTCTCTTGTACTGAGCATCAGTATTGGCAGTCCAGTCCAATTTATCATCCACCTACACTCCCATGTATTTATAGGTCTGCAATGTCTGCACACATGATGATCACGGGATCCATGAGGGGCCTGGGCCTCCTAAAATCCACCACCAGCTCCTTGGTTTTGCTGGTGTTCAGTTGTAGGTGGTTTGAGTCGCACCATGTAACAAAGTCCTTGATTAGCTTACTATACTCCTCCTCCTGCCCACTCCTGATGCAGCCCACGATAGCAGTGTCGTCAGTGAACTTTTGCACGTGGCAGGACTCCGAGTTGTATTGGAAGTCCGATGTATATAAGCTGAACAGGACCGGAGAAAGCACAGTCCCCTGCAGCGCTCCTGTGCTGCTGACCACAATGTCAGACCTGCAGTTCCCGAGATGCACATACTGAGGTCTGTCTGTAAGATAGTCCACGATCCATGCCACCAGGTAGGAATCTACTCCCATCTCTGTCAGCTTATCCATAAGGAGCAGAGGTTGGATGGTGTTGAAGGCGCTAGAGAAGTCCAGAAACATAATTCTTACTGCACCACTGCCACTGTGTAAGTGGGAGAGGGATCAATGTAGCATGTAGATGATGGCATCCTCCGCTCCCACTTTATCCTGGTATGCGAACTGCAGAGGGTCGAGGGTGTGGCGGACCTGTGGCCTCAGGTGGTGAAGCAGCAGTCGCTCCATTGTCTTCATCACAATGTTCTCACTATGCGACCCCTTCAAGATATCCCAGTTCGTATTTCCATAAGCAGTCTCTCAGAGTCTGCTCTGCCTCAGCGGACCACTTCCTGAATGAGTGTGTGGTTGTAGGTAGCTCCCTCACTCTTGGTTTGTAGTGAGGCTGAAGCAGAATCAGGTTATGATCTGTTTTCTCAATTGCAGGTAGCGGGGTAGCGCTGTATGCGTCTTTAACGTTTGCATACAGTAGGTCAACAATCCTATTTACCTGGGTGTTGCTATCCACATACTAGGAGAAGGCAGGTAATGTTTTGTCCAGCGTCACATGGTTAAAATCTCCAGAGATTAGCACAAGCGCCTGTGTTTGTAGTGTAGCAACAGCAGATTGGACGCTATCTCCACGTCTCCACGGAGGGATGTAAACAATAACAATGACGTGTCCAAACTCTCTGGGGAAGTAGTAGGGATGCAGACTTAACAGCCAACAGTTCGATGTCACTGCAGCAAGTGGAGATTTTAACATTTACATGTCCAGGGTTGTAGCACCTTGTGTTCACATAGAGAGTGAATCGTCCTCCTTTCCGCAGGTATTTGCGTCTCTGTCTGCTCTAACTGTGCTAAACCCGGGTAGCGCCACATTACCATCTGGGATGCTAGTTGTTAGTCACATTTCACAAAAACACAACAAACTGCATTCTCTATAGGTCCTGACATTTTTCACCAGTGCAGCCAGTTCGTCGATCTTATTTGGTAGTGAGTTCACATTTCCCAGGATCACAGAAGGCACCGAAGGCTTGTATCGCCACTTCCTCACTAGCCACTTAGCCTTTAGCTTAGCACCTGCTCTGCTGTCACGATACAACCTTCTTACCTCGTCAGGTAAATAGGGAACCACACCAGCATGGGTCTTTGTTCTCAGTGCTAGAAGTTGACTACCTGAATAGATGAGTCTCGCCGTGTAAAAATCCATGTCCAGAAAAAGGTAGAAAGATAAAGAAGATAAAGTCATACATGGAGCTGCTGGAAAGGCTCCCACTCATGGCAGTGCCTAGCGATGTAATGATTGATGATTGAGCTAATTCATCATCATCATCTTCAATCAATATCATTCAATATTGGTGAGTACCCATACATTTTACTGGATTTTGATTAAATTAAATTGAATTAAATTATTTTGTATTTACCCTACTAATACCAAAGAAAATGACAGCACATACCCAAGAAAATGTGCTTGCATGAATTACAGTACATATAGGGGTAACATCGGTATTTTACATTCTATCACTGCAGGAGACATAGCAGTACAGTACTATCCATCCATCCATCCATTTTTCAACCTGCTGAATCCGAACACAGGGTCACGGGGGTCTGCTGGAGCCAATCCCAGCCAACACAGGGCACAAGGCAGGAACCAATCCTGGGGAGGGTGCCAACCCACCACAGGACACACACAAACACACCCACACACCAAGCACACACTAGGGCCAATTTAGAATCGCCAATCCACCTAACCTGCATGTCTTTGGATTGTGGGAGGAAACCGGAGCGCCCGGAGGAAACCCACGCAGACACGGGGAGAACATGCAAACTCCACGCAGGGAGGACCCGGGAAGCGAACAGGTCTCCTAACTGCGAGGCAGCAGCGCTACCACAGCGCCACCGTGCTGCCCAATACTATACAGTATACGGGTTTACCTTTACATTCTTTTTTTATGGTAACATATTAAGTTGAGTTTGAAATGAAATGAAAGTGTTTTGGGGGCATATTTAGGGGTTAAACTATAAAAATAGGCATTTATAGCATTTTTTTGACCACATCCAAAAATCATGGTTTTTCGCAATTTGTGGGTGCTCTAGGAACGTTTCCCCTGTAGTACACTAGCACTCTGCAAGGGGAAAGAGTCAGGGTTAGAGAAACATAGGATTTGTGATGGTCAAGCAAAGCAAATTACAGGCAGAAGATTTTGAGTGAACTGTCAGAATGGATAGATGGCCTAAGGCCAAGGCCAAGGATGAATGAATTATCCAATATAACTCAATAAAAAAAATGTTAATTTTAGCATAAACCTAAACTCTTTCCAAAGCATATCATTATCAGGTCTCCATGTAGAAAAGAACTGAGGCTGAACTCCCTTAAAGGGGAGATGGTTATCCACGGGTGTCAGATTATTGTGACAGTGCAGAGTACGACACAATCTGCTGATGCTCAAAGACAGAGGCACAGTACCGAATGAGTAAATGCCTTGAGAAATACATGAGGAAAGTTATAAAGATTAGTCTGCTGGTGCAGAATGCACAACATTAGGTATACGAGAAAAGGATCAAATTAAGAAAAAGGGTGGACAGAAAATGAAATGAACTCAGCATGGTGGATCATGTTTTGAGTGCATTACAGTAGAAATACTTAACATGAAAGATCACAGAGTTAGGCTAAAAAATGAAAGAAAAAAAGTGTGAGTGGATTACTAGTATTCTCACAACTATTTCAGTTTCAATCCTCAGGCCACGAGGCAACTTAAAAGCCACTTATATTGACAACTGCATAATGTGCATTCCCATATGTATTGTCTGGCGTGGACTCCATCACCTGCTATTTGTACTGTTAGCATTGTCACTAGTCTATGGGTGGCATGCAAATAAGAATTTCATTGTGTTATGTACAATAAACGTAAACTTGATATCTGGATGAATGGTTGGATTTTTGAATGCACTCAATGAAGTAAAACATTTCAGGTAGTAAAAGATGGCTGGAGAACAAGACGTAGAAGAGAATGATTGATGCTGAGAGAGTTAGAAAGTACAGCAACAGGCTCCACTGGGTGAAAATGGTAGGAAAGCAGAGTCAGGTAGGTGAAAAGGCAAAATGAGTGAAGGAATGGCATACGATATAAGAATTAATGGGGAGTGTCTTGCTGCACTGAACAGAAGGATTTGGTGGTTGCCTGGTAGCTCAGCCAAAAGCTTTTATGCACTGTTCTCTGTGCTCACTGAAGTTAACATCATCTTGTCATCCTTAGTTGCACCTCAGTGAGTGTGGCACTCCCTCTGTTGGATATCTGTTGGCATAGCAGTCCAACACATGGCACTACACATGTCAGTACACCAGCTGCCAGCTACTTGCAGGGCATTCATCTGGAAGCTATGTGCATTTATAGTGGAACATTGTAATAAATCAATGATTTAAAAGTAAAAATTAAATCTTTAAACCTACTGAAAATGACTAAACACTAGTCAGCTACTGGTCTTCTGCCAGTATGTAACTTTATTTGCTGTGAAATAAACCCTACATAAATCAAAATAACAAGCAGAAAATGAGAAGATCAGGCAGATAGTATGGCATGGTTGTACGTTAGCCCATGTCCTTGTCATTGCATGTGCATGGTGATCCATACAAATAAGCATGAGAGTTTGTTATTGACATACATCTGTCTTCTTGACTGCACAATGGTACTTGTCTGTATTTAGAGATATATTTAAATGAGTGTTAAGGCACAAGCACATGTAATGGTAGAAAATGCAAGAGTGCGAACATAGCTGTTGAGTGTGTATGAGTGTGCATTTATATACATATACGTAAATGTAAGAGGGTGTGAGAAATTATACATACATTTCTGCATAAATCTGCAAAAATTTCTGGTGAAGGAGCTAATAAAATGCTCTGTGAGCTCATATTTAGTTCAAGTGCACAAACACGACATAGTTATCAAGCACTGGAATTGCTTCATGATAGCAAAGTAATCTGCCTTCATTATTGTCAGCAAAAAAGCCCGATGAGCAGACTTTCTAAACCTCAAAGGTCCAATAAAGGTGGCACGTCATCTTATATTTCTTAACTCATGCATTACAAATGTATATATTACTATATTGAATTACATATGATAGAGGCAGAGTTAGGGAGAGAGAGAGAGGTTTTTAATCAGATGGATAATACGCTTATTTAAAACAAGAAAGCACAGAAAGCCTTTTTGTGAACACTGAATCTGATGCAACACACGCAAAGAATTATTACCAAATTTAAGCACATAAAGTTAATGCATGGATAAAATATATGTATTGTACAATGATTGGCCACTTTATTCAATGTATCTTCCTTACAGTGAGTTCGATCCCAGCTTGCACTCAGAACAGCTGGAATTGATCAGAGCAGGGACTCACTAAAGTAATGAAAGTGTAGCACACAGATATTTATCCTTATTGATTAAAATGTGTGACATACAATAGTTAGTTATGAATGATTCTAATCTAAATAGCTCTTTACCTCAGCCTCAGATGATTAAAACTAAGATCTGTCTGACTGTGGTACCACCATTGTTTTTCACATGTCTTGATACCCACATAACACTACATACATGTGTGAAGAGCCCAGCAAGGCTGCTTTTCCCCTACAGATGCATCAGCATGAGGTGTGTGATCCACTACCACACTTCATTCAATGCAATTACAGTTTTTAAGTCATGCCCATTCTTACTCTGAACGGCACACACATGTGTTTACCTGTTTTAAACAATACTGTCTGCAGACAAGATAATGTCAATGATTAAGAAGTCATTTACATGGAAAGAGCAGTAATATCCAATAATCAGGCCTCTCTGTGTATGGGCTACCAAATATAGTTCGAACGACCTAATCCATCTCTGCCAGGGCACCGAGAGGAGGCTCTCCTGGGATGGTCAGTAACGGGCTAGGAGGTGATAACGTGAACTCACCCATCCTTGTCTGCCAAAATGTTGCATCCAGACAAAAAAACTCATTACACACAGGTTTTGCCCAAATGTTTTCTTACTTTTATTCCTCCTTCTTTTTCCCACACACCCCCTAGTTCACCACACTCCTCTTATTCCAATTTTGCCCCTTGTCTTTTATGAAATCAACTATGTACAAAACTCTTAAAGAAACACAGGGTTCAATCCTGGACATAACAGGTGGCATATCGAACAAACACAAATGTATCTTTAAACTAGGTCTTATTAACATTTACACTTGATTAAAAGTGTCCTTGTTCAAAAATACATAACAGAATTCATATTTTTTATGACTTGTGTCATTAACTGGCTGTAAGGGACCTTTATAGTACTTTAACTCAAGTTGGTACTGTGTGCATCTTATACTCAAACTTCATCTAACATTTGCCAAATTCAAGGTATATCAGCACAAGTTAAAAGAAAACAAAAGAAGTGCAATAATGTATGCTTTATTTCAGGCATTAATCATTGCAGCTATTGCCCCTGACCAAGAAGTTATTCAGAATGTCCATTTCATTTTCTTCTCCAGAAAGCATGCAACACACTGAGAAAACAAAACAATTTCACAATTACAGTACTAATAACAAATAAAATCAGAGTCAATGAACTTAATAAAATATCTTATTTCGTGTCATTGTCTAATGACAGTAGAAAATCTTAACATAAACTTGCATTTTTTTTTTTGTTTTCCAAAGACAATGAATTCATAATTTTACAGTCACAATATCATTTACACAGTGCATAACTCAGGTAGAAGTGAATCCTAATCCCAGGATACTGCAGTGGCTGCAGGCTTTCATTCCAGCCAATTTTTTTTAATTACAGGCCATTCTTCCGACTAATGGAGAAATTAATTTAATTAGATGACCTGTTTTTGTTTTGCATTAAACAGAAATTTCTACTACTGTGGATTGTACATTATTGAGGAAAACTACAGAATGTCTCAACATTTTATGCGCTAACCTTTCCTTCACCAATTTCTTTTTGACCACAGTGTTAGGCAGTGAGCCTTACTGCTCAAATGCTGGGTGTCAAACAACAAGGTTGCCAGTTCAAACACCTGCATAATATTACATATCACCAAGCTGCTGTTACAATTTGAATTGACGTGAGAAACATATTACACATCAAAAGTGATGAATATTATGTGCAGACAGAGCTTTGTTGCTTTATATTTACAATAATAACTTTTTTTGGTTATTCATCACTTTATATTGGCAACCTGTTGTCACTTCTCAGGGATTTGGTCAACAGGTCAGAAATATATCAGCGAAGCTTCCCTATTTTCATGCCAGCTGTGCTGAGAACCATTAACCTGTTAAGTGCTACATTCAGTTTTCATGTTATAGGTACACTTATATAAAACATTACATGTTTTTGCCAACATAAAAAGGCAATTTGAACCAGTCTCCATCTCTTCTAAAGCAACCGGTGTAATTTACTGCACTCAAATTGCAAGAAGGGCACCTAGAGAGAATATAGTTACTTTTGCTAACTGTGAGCAGTAACATTTCATTAATGCACAAGTCATCGTGATGCCAAGAAGAGAATGACAAAAAAAGTGTGATGAGTAAACCTGTGATTCATTTGTTTTGAGACAAAGTGGCTTTGACAGATGTGACGGCATTGTAAGTGGGGGCTGGCTTATTGGAAAGATAACTTGCTGAATCCTCTATTTTCATATGTCCTATACTATTTATTGTAACAGCACAATACACAATACATTTCCAAAGTCCACATAAACAATTTTAATAGTTTTCCTTCCTTTTTCCAATGACCTGTCTGCCCACACCATTTCTAATATATCAACAACTCAGCAAATACTACAGCAAACAAATTATTCAGCAGAAGTGTGCCAAGAAATGCTACAGAGGCTCCTCATAATGCCTCACTGTGATTGTGACTGCCAAGTCATAAGATTTTGTTTCTTTTTACGATGCACTCAGCTCAACTTCTTTTCTAAGAAATCAATTACTAAGTTAGATCATCTATCCTATTCACCTTGTGACTTCTGGCTCTTCCCAAAAATAAAAGCAAAAAAAGTATTTTTATTTTTAAACACTTGTGTCATCCTGTGTAAAGTGACACAGTAATTAAAGAGTATTCCACAAACAGAGTTCCAGGTACTGTATGTTTCCAGAAATAGCAACAACATCAAACTAAATGCATGGTTGTAGAAGGAGATTACAAAGGTGACAGTACCTGCTACTGCACAGATATGCACACATTTTTTTTCTACAGGATCATTTTGGAAATGAAATTGTCACACCTCATACACTCTGTAACGTGGCCAGGAACAGACTGTTACAGGCAAACTAAAAACTGGGCTGCCACCCTGGTTACTCAATTTAATCATAACAGAAATATAGCTAGGAAGCAGCAAAATTAAGCAAAACAAGTGGGTCTGGTTAGCCTAATTCTCTTGTGGGATCTTGTGACTTGGAATTCACATGGTCTGTCTTCCTCTTTCGTCGGTCAAGGTCTGATGCCTAGTTTCCTGGTTGCCTGGCTTTTCTAGTGTTGATGCCAGAAGGGGCAGAGTCTTCTCAGGGGCACGGGGTGGAGCTAAATGTGGCACTTCAGTGGCCCTTCTATACTACTGTGAAAACAGATGATATTGTTAGCATCAGTGCTTCTTCAGGTGGTTCCCAGGTGCACATGCGAGACAATATGTACACATACTATAAACTTACAGAATATACTGTATACTCATATGTATATTTGATTTGTATATAGGGTTTAGAGCTGAAATACAGAACTCTGTGGTTGCATTGGATGGATTTAAAATCATGTGGGTGGACAGGATCAGGAACGAAAGTGGCAAGAAGAAAGGAGGCGGACTTGTCATTTTTGTGAATGAAAAATGGTGCAAATGTTGAGCTGTTTGCAGTAGGCTTACAATGCAATTGAGCTGGCAGTTTACACCCCCTCCTCGGCAGACATGGCAATTGCAAGAAAAACAATATACTCTGTAATAAGCAAAGTCACTACTGACCATTCCAATACCTTCATTACAATTTCTGGGAACTTTAACCATATTTCACTTTCTTTCACCTTCTCTAATTTTTACCATTTTGTGGACTACACAACAAGAGAAATCAGAACCCTGGACTTGTTATGTGACAGCATTAAAGAGAGATATAACAATTGCTTTGCCAGCTTTAGGCCGTTCAGACCATAATTTGGGACAGCTCATACCTGCATATAAACCTATTGTCCAGAGGTTTTCAGCCACCATCAGGAATGTGCAGGTATGGACAACACAGGCTGAGAAAAACACTAACTGGTGTATGTTTTGTGAGTCACACGGCTAGGACATTGAGGAACTGAACCACTGTATTGTATGGATAACACAGTCCCCACAAAGACAATGCACTTTTTTCCCCAACAACAAGCCATGGATCATAAAAGAACTGAAAGTCCTACTGAATATGAAGAAGATAGCCTTCAGATCTGGAGATGAGGATGAAATCAAGTAAGTGCAGTCAGAACTGAAGAAGCAGCTCAGTGAGGGGGAAAGCCCACTACAGAGACAAATTTGAGCACAAGTTACAACAAACTCATTCTTGAATCCCAACTGCTATCAGCATCCTGCACAACCTTCTCCTACAATGACATCATAACTGTGGTCTCCAGCCCCCCTCCACTCCCTGAATTGTGTGTCTCTGCTGAATAAGTAAGGAGAGAGCTGGGAAACTCTGCATAAACAAGGGTTAAGAATCAGATGGAATCACCCCCAGGGTGCTGAAAACATGTGCCAGTCAGTTCTGGAGGGTCCATCAGCATCTTTTGTAGTGATCCCAACAACTTCAGACCAGTTGCTCTTACTTCATACATCTTGAAGACCTTTGAGAGGCTGGTCCTACAACAGCTACAACTCCTGGTTTTAGTACATCTGTATCCTCTGGAGTTTGCCAATCAGGTACATATAGGTGTGGAAGATGTTCTCATCTACAGTTTCCACAGAGCTTACTCCCACTTGGAAAAAGCTGGTGGCACAGTCTATAATTTTATTTGACTTTTCCAGTGCTTTTTACACCATTCTGCCTCATCTACTTAGGAAAAAGCTCAGACTTAGAATCTTGATGCTCCCACAGTCTCCTGGATCATGGACTACCTGACCAATAGATAGTAGTTTGTGAGGCCCTGGGACTATGAGTCAGAAATGGAGGTGTTTAATACTGGAGCACCTCAGGGAACTGTCCTGATTCCCTTCCTGTTTACCCTCTACACAACATAATTCCAGCAGAATACCAATGCAAGATGCTGGAAAATGCTGGCTGGGCAGTGGTGTCTGCAACCACGACACTGTCACACTGGTGACAAACAAACTGGCTCTCTAAATGGAATTTGTAATATCTTTCTTAATCAAGTTATTACAGCAGTTGTAAGTTAGCAAAAATAAAATAAATTGTGGGAATGGAATGTGGGAGTTGTGAGTAGTAGTAGTAGTACATAAGTACATAAATATATGTAAGATGTGGACCTGCTTACTTTTTCAATACAAGTTTTTTTAGGAATACGATTAAAATGTAACGTAAGCTAGAAAGTAGAAACTGTTCAGTGCCATAAAATGAAACAATTTAAATTTGTAACAAATTAAAATAACAACACCGGCTGACAGGATACTACTACCCAATTGACCTGTTTTACACAAGTTCTGAGAAAATGGACATCATAAAATCAGGTATCAATGGCTCCAAGAAATTTGCCTTGTCGGTAGGAAATTGTTTTGTCGTATATATTGCTTGTTTGTCTTTAGTAGTTTCTCCATTTTTAACAGTTTTAGCAGATAGCACCTGATCTGAAGTTGTTGTATCGCTACTTCCAGACTCGGTAGTTGCAACCATTTCACTCATTGCATTGTCTGCATAACCTGCTTGTGGCCATTGTGATGATTCACCAGCCTCAGCATTCTTAGTTACTACCGCCAGTCAAATTGCTCAAATATTCTGCATTTGCTGACTAATGGGGACCATAACTTAACAGCAGAATTGCTATGATTTACTGTTTACAAGTTCGAACTTGTTGACATCAAATCAAGTTACAAAAGTAACAATCATTTACAATAATAATGCATATTTACATTATTCATGTGACATCCTTCAAAACTTCTTCTGTTCATGTCTGCTTTGGCCCGCCAAAGGTCACCAAATTTGGGAATGTGCACTTCTCTGTAAGGTGGACTAGGCCGTTGATTAGGTAAACTGAAGGCCTGTGGAGTATGTAATATCGTCAGGAATTGGATTGTACTTGCCTGGTGATGGTGCAAACATGCCACTGAAACTGTGAATTATTAACGCAATGAACTATGCAAGTGATTTAAGCTATTACATTTTATTAAAAAATCTGTATGGCCCCAAGTGGGCACCCCAAGCTCGTAGGCACTTATGCTTTGCATAATCTGCACAATCCATTGCTATGCCATAGACAGTAGATCCTTATATCCCTTGTAACCACCAGACGGTACCACTGAGGCCCAAACCTCAGACACAGAAATGCTCAGCACTATTCTAGATTTAAATGAAAGATATTTATTTATCTGAGACAACTTTTAACAATGAACCGTGCAAAAAAACAGTAATCAAAATACAAAATACTGGCGTTTCTTCCTCCTACCATGCTCCACAAATGGTCCCTGCTGCCTCCCGACTCTGACTTGGTCCAAGCGAGGCAGCTGGCTCTCTTTTACGGTCAACCCGGGAATTGCTTCTGGCTTCCTGTCTCGGTCCTTTGAAGCACTTCTGGGTCATACACAAACCAGGGCCATCCCCTCCCAGGCAACACCATTCAGGAGGTCCCCAAAGAACACAACAGGGCTGCGTCTCTGGACTCCAACTCCCACCCTGCAAGAGCCCTAAAGTGGTCCAGCCTTGAGGAACATTGCCATCTGTTCTGTGGGGGAATAAGCTGCTCCCAGTGGGTTGTTCGCTTGCTCCTCCCACTATGGTCTCCTGGCTAAGTATGAATGCTTCCTTTATTGCAGCAGGATGCCTGTCCTTCATTCGAGGTACCTACACTTTTTATGGCTGATGGATGACATTTAAGATGTTACAGATTTGTATCTTGCACACATATTCCCAAGTGGCATATAGGATAAAGCTGAAAGAGCAATACATTTTATTTTTACGTGCATTACAATATACATTCCTGTATATGGTATCCTAAATATTAACATTGAACATGCCCAACCAGGTGTAACTGGTGGAAGGACGGAAATGATCTGTATGCTCATGTTATTGACTAACAAAGAAAGATGTGAATGGGATTCTATAGTGATGTACTGTTAAACAAAGTTAAGGATAGTAGAACTGACAATGTCAGTGCTTTATGCCTAGCTTCCTGTGGTGGTTCAGTGCTGCTCCACTTAGCTATTATGTAAGCTCTGAAAGACGTTTCTGAACTTATTTCATAGCATATTTAACATGCTTTTCTTTTCCTGTATTTCTTTGACATCTCGTAAAGCACTTTGAGCTATTGCTGTTGAAAAAAATGTTTGCAGGAGGAGATTTCTAGTCATTACTTCTCCTCTTCTTGCAATGAAAAATACAGGTCACCTTTAAATTTTTCCGCCACAACAAGCAAGATTTATTGTCTTGGTTTTTTTTTACAAAAAAAACTCCTTTAAAAGTAATCACAATCTATTTACATTTTTACATATTAACAACTGCAGCAAAACATTTTGTGTCCCACTCTTTCCACTGCCCATTCCCACATCTCGACATCAATCTTCTCAAGGTAAGAAATGTGCCAATACAAAATGAAGTGTCATGAATTTACTGCCTTGTATTTATTTATTAATGTTATTATTTATTACTCTGAAAATTTAGAAAAGGTTGTATATGTTGATGAAACAGTTTAATTTGTAACACATTTTTATGCAGGCAATACTGTTTTTCAAATGGCTGAATTCATTTCAAACGGATGATGCTTCTGCACTTAGATTTAAGTACTAGACAAATACTCCAAGATTTATTGTGAATCAGACTATTATTTTATTCCTTCCTTATATCAATCTATTTCTCACAGATAGAACTTTAGATTTCTCACAGATTTATACCTCATGTGTATATATATATTCCCAAGCAGCACACAACATAAAACTATGCAGTAACTGGAAATTAATGCAGCAGGCAATATGCTGAAATTAAAGCAGTGAATACTGTATATAGAAATAAACACATGCCGGAAATTTCAATTTGGACAAGTTGCTTATAGAATACAGATTTGTAAGGCAGATATGTATGTTTATAACTGTAATACTGCATTCAGTTTCGCTCTACATTTTAGCGTGCAAGCACATGTGCCACTTACACCATCTTCATGTCTCAGCAAACATTAGATATTTTTGGCATTTATTCATCGTTGCCAGTTTATACACATGGCAAAGCATATGTTACTACAGCAAACTCGAGAGCAAAAGTTAAAGGGATTGATTAAAAAAAAAATCAAGGAAAATGAACTCCTAATTAAGACAGGAAGGTTAGTGAAAATATTGTGTATAACAAAGTATTTTATGCTTAAATCTGCTATTTAATTCAATAAGTAGTTATATAAATTACATAAGTACAGAATATACATAACAAGCATTTATGAATTCAGTTTACATGTATAGTTAGAAGCATGTACATGTACAAATTATTTATCCATTTTCTCATCCTTCTATTATGATTACAGATAAGTGCTGCACAACTGTCCTTTACAAAGACTGTAGGATGTGCTGATATGGCTTTCAGAAACACACACACACACACACACACACACGCACACACAATCACAACCACACACACACACACACACAGTGGTTTATTACAAAAAAAGAGAGAGAGAGAGATACATTAAGTTTTGTCACTTTCTCTCTTTTTCTCACTTTCTTTCTGCTCATCAAAGTCTGCACTTAAGTAATCAAAAAATATTTTAGTAGCAAAATGAGTTTGGTTTGTCCCAGTTAGCAGAGTGGAATTTTAATTTTAGTTGTGATGGTGGCTTGAAGCTGTCTTTCATGTGTTGTTCTTTTATCTCAAGCCTAATGCTGGCCCAGAAACAGCCACATATACAGTACCTCAAAACAGGTGGAATAAGGGAAAGCATGAGGACAGCAAAGAAATAAAAAACAACTTAGCTTTTAATGCTGGTTTAACCTTTAAAAAACATCTGTGAATGTGTCAATAGTGAAACAAGAAACTCTGCTGCCACAGAAACAAGAACAGGTTTCTTGGTCTGGACTCAGATTTGTCTCCTCGCTGGCTCCAGTTTGGTTGGGAAAACTTATCAAAAACTGGATGGCTCAATGACATCCAAAATGGCAGCATTCATATTTTAAAGCATGGGGAAATAATAGATAGCAACAGTATGGTACTGTAGCGTTCCTCTTTTATTGCGTTATTTATTTAAACATTATTCAAAACATGTTTTATATATTTTCCCTATTTCCCTTGAAATCATAAATGCCATCAATTTGGAGGCCTTTACCAGTAATTCTGTACTAATTTCTCCTTTAAATTTCAAACTGACTTATTCTGCAGATCACATACAATACTGTCTCATATTCCCATTACAAGTGTATGCAAATGTAACATAAACTTGTGTGTAAAAAATGGAAATATACAGTAAATCATATCTATGTTTGCATAACAAATTAAAGATTAAACCAAAGTGACACACTAACTATTGATTGTATTATCTGCACACTACACCGGCCTTGATGGATCCTCAGAGATTCTTCCTGCCTATTGCATTTTCAGTACTGAAAAAAAGCAGAACAGGCTCTGAAGCATCCAGACTTCTCATCCCCTATTCCAGTAGTTTCCCCTGTGTTCAGGAAAAATGCAGTGCAGATGTTGTCTGAACTATGGCCTTTGTTAAATTCCTCACATTTCTTAAAGCAGTGTTACTTTTGTCCCCTGAGACTAAAGGAAGTAGTTTGACTTAACTCAGTCAGAGAGCAATTATATTTAACTACATCAGCTACCCTTATACTCCACAGCTGACCCAAATAACATTATTTTTTCCATGATTAATGCATTTTCATGAAAATAAAAACAGGCTTACATTATCTTGATATCCATCTGTCTATCTCCAGATACAATAAAGAAACCATTGAAAGAATTACAATTTTGTTATATGTTGCACAAAGAAAATACACTAGTTTCACTCTGATATTTTTTATAACAAAATAATTTGCCAATTTCAGAGACTTCAAGTGAACACTATCCACATATTTGTCCAATACAAGGTTTTTGATTTTGCTGAGCAATCAAAGGAAAGCAGATACTCTAAGTCTCAAGCCCAAGATCTTACATTGGCATTTTTTCATTGACATCTTTTTTCAACAAAATAGGTCAAAATGAAAATACTTCACTCTTAAACAAGAATGTGTTCAATCTATCTCTCAAAACTAGACCCTAGGCTCTGTATGAGTTAAATATGATGGCTAGGGTATACCGAAGCATTTGGCATATGTCACATTACCACTTTTTATAATGAGGTTGCATTTACTCAGTTCTTTCCCATGGTATTCTTTTTTTCATATTTCTATTGCTTTCAAGGTAAAAGCAACAATTTCAAATTATGGAGAAAGTGAAATGTTTGTTGCATTTAACTATTAAAATGGTATTGTGCTTTTTTTCGTTATAACTTACATATTTTCTTTAAAATGTCAGTGCATGCATTAAAAGGAACTCATTGTTTAGTTTTACTTCCTATTCATCTTTGGCTTCATCTGAAAGAATCTGGAAGTTTGACATTAACAAAATAGTTCACATTTGTACAGATTGAGAAATCACTGGGGTGTATTTTAATTAATAAAGGGTAAATCCATTGTTATAATTAGATTAGATGTGATTTGGTTAATTTTACTAAAATCACATTAAAATGCAATCATTATATGAAGAGACTTGCTCACTGTACCCCCATGTATATGTAAAAATGTGATATTATATGAAGAACTACATGATTTAAGCAGAAGAAACCCCATTTGCAATGACACCAAAAACAGAAAGCTGTTATTAGTGATACAATGAATGGGCAATAAGCACATTTTCAGTAAGTATTACAGTGTAAGCCTAGTGTTGATTGTCTAGTTTCCAAAGCAAGGATGCAAATAAACACATTTTAATCAAGGGTGTATTTGATAGATGGAGCAGCTTATTAAACATTAGTGTTTAATAGAAACCAGTGGTGTCCATAAAGTGAAATTAACTACAGTAGTATTGTGTGTAATTGTATACAGTCTCTTCTTATTTGGTTGATAGAAAAGCCATTGCTTTTTTACTTTCTTGTATACAAAGTATAGGGAAAGTATTGTAACCGTTCAAAACTTCGATGTCAAGATTTTGATGTTTTAGACCTCCCTGACTTTCTCATATACAAAGTATAGGGAAAGTTTTGGAATCCTCCAAAAATTCCATATGAAGATTTTGAAGAGTCTCGACATTATCGATCTCCCTGAAAATATCATTTTTGGAATTATGTCTGTGTGTGTGTGTGTGTGCGTGTGTGTGTGTAAACATGATCACTTGATTACGCTTTCACTTTGGTCAACCAAATTTTGCATACAAGCATTAGGTATAAAACGTAGATTTCTATCAGCTTTTGGGCTATTTCCGTTAACCAGAAGTGGTATTTTACATTTTATTCAACTTTATTTACATTTTATTCAACTTTACTTTAGGGGCAGCAGTAGCTCAGTCGGTAGAGTGGGTGGTCCAGCAATCGGAGGGTCGCAGGTTCGATCCTGGCTCCCGGCATGAGAATGCAGCTGTTGTGTCCTTGGGCAAGACACTTAACCTACCTTGCCTGCTGGTGGTGGTCGGAAGGATTGGTGGCGCCAGTGTTTGGCAGCCTCACTTCTGTCAGTGTGCCCCAGGGCAGCTGTGGCTACATAGTAGCTTATCATCACCAGCGTGTGAATGACTGTTGTGTTGTAAAGCGCCTAGGGGGGTTCTTGAACTCTAGTTAGGCGCTATATCAAATACAGGCCTTTTACCATTTACTTTTATAATAATTGTTCAATATATTATTAATTTGATTTGACTTGTTGTTGATGGTTCTTTAATGTACATAATATAAAAATATAATCATTGTCTTGCAGTTTACTCCCCAAATGTCCATCCCCATATCTGAGTATATGAGAAAGTCTAGGGGTGACCACTCCCGATTTTTAGATATTATTCCATTCTCAAAATCATCTCATCCAAGCCTGGCCTGGCCTTCTGGCTCAAGGAAGTGCAAGGGAGTGTAGTTCAGTATAAAGTATCTATCTATCTATCTATCTATCTATCTATCTATCTATCTATCTATCTATCTATCTATCTATCTATCTATCTATCTATCTATCTATCTAACTATGCTGTATGTGCATTTTAATACTGTATATAATATAAGCATTTCAAACATTCAGCACATTGCATGGGCCACCTAAATTTGCAACCTGTAAACATTAATGCTTTTTGTAATAAGTTAAAGTACAATATGATTCAGTGTTACTAGCTTATTTTAATATTAGGCTACGGCTACATCAGCAAAAAAAAAATTGAAGCTTGAAAACACCAGAGACAAAAAACATGAAGTGAACAATGTTAACAAATGAAAATCATTAACATACAACAACAACAATAATAATAATAATAAAAGTACATCTATTTCCTGGGTTGTGGAGAAGCTGCACTGGGCAAAAAGAAGGTAGAAATAAAAACTCAAAATTCCCATGACTACTGATAACCTGTTTCAGTTCAAAAGAACAGAGTTTCTTGTAAAATTGTGTTTTGTGCTGAACATCAACAAAAGCCAAAGTCAGTCACTAGGAAGAGGAAGAACTGATCTAAAGCAGGATTGTTTAACTCATGGGCAATTGGACGTAGCATGTTCAAAGCTAAGCAGCTCCAGTGAACTACAGTAATAATATCAGCCAATGGTTTAAAAAATCCTACAAATATTGTATATAAAAAAGTACTTAGTTAATTTCATAGTACTTCTGAAACATCTGATTAACCAACAGTAGTGTAACAGTATAAGTCCATTGCCTTACGAAATAGAACAAAGCTAGTTTTTTTTTTTATATAATTCAACAGATGCAAAGTAATATGTTCACTTGAAACTAGTTATATTTAAATATTCAGAAAATGTAATTTTTAACTTACATTGAACATTAAAAACCATAATTATTTGTTCGTCATGCTATTTTTGTCCAAATAGTTATTTATGTGTCAAACATTTCCACAGTTCTTTAGGTTTAATGGGAGTGACTTTAGCTATGGTGTGAGACAACAATGAACCTACATTCAGAACAAACTTTGCACAGGATTTTAGTTCATCTCAGTTGTGACAACACTCCTACACATATGCACACTGGACTAATTCAAGCTCCTCAATCTACATAAAAGTTAGCGATTATATTTCTAGGCATAAGCAAGTGTTCCTGGAGGAAAGTTTAGCTGCAAATCGACCACAAGTCAAAGCACTGTAAAGTAGCACCACTACCTACTGTGCCATCATTCTGCACATCTATCTGCTGCTTGGATACTCATTTTGTATTTTACCTCCAAAACGTTTCACTTTCATTGATTTAATAGTGTATTGAATGTTGGTTATACATTTTGTAAAAAATCAATATTAAAATGTTTACTTCCAGGTAGAGCAAATCTATGATACCTTCTTCAAATGTCTTCTTTCAAGACAGCATGACTGTATTAGTGACCCTTTAAAAAAGAAACAAATGGAGATTGTTAGGGTGCAGGTCAACAGATTACTCCCTGACACTGAAAGTTGCTCAATGGCATACTGTTACTGCATAAAAGGACAGCAAATACCACACAATTTTAAATTGTAATTTGATAGGAACCTATTATTTACATTCAAGGACTATTGCAGGTATTTTGCTAGATGTGTTTGACATTAAATGGTTTTCAGGGGGTGTGGTAGCTTAGGCTTATTGAACTTCTTCAGTTTGTAATACCAAATAACATAAAAGCAATGTATAACAGCAACACAGCTTTAGCTTAAAATTGAAAATAAAAACCTTATTTAAAGTGGGCACTTACCCATTAAATATGCATTTTCCACATAGGAAAGTAAATCTGCGATGCAGACAGAATCAAATGTTAACTAAAGAATAAATTCTACTCATGCTATAACTTGGGCTCAACTTTTCACTGAGTTTTGAAAAGATTATTGCTTAAAAAAAGAAAAGAAGGACATGTGTAACAAGTTTTTTTGTAAAAGCAGATTATATGATACAGAAAAGAAAACATACATTTGACAATATGGAGTTTTTGCAATATTTATTATTTTGATATGTTCTACATCTTAGAATTTTTAATAAAAAGGTAATTATATGGGCATGATAATCAAACAGATAAATATGTGGCCCACTTATTGCCTCTTAAATCAGACTATCAGTCTTTAGTCAGTCTAAATGACCGTACCTTTTCTTTGTTTCACATTTGGTAAAAAGTAAAGTTGTTCTCTACCTCAGGAAAAATTCACATCTAGATCAGTTTATTAGAGGAAAACAGCTTTGTATATTTTTACATTTACTGTTTAGATAGTTACTTCTTAGGGCGGCACGGTGGCGCAGTGGTAGCGCTGCTGCCTCGCAGTTAGGAGACCCGGGTTTGCTTCCCGGGTCCTCCCTGCGTGGAGTTTGCATGTTCTCCCCGTGTCGGCGTGGGTTTCCTCCCACAGTCCAAAGACATGCAGGTTAGGTGGATTGGCGATTCTAAATTGGCCCTGGTGTGTGGGTGTGTTTGTGTGTGTCCTGCGGTGGGTTGGCACCCTGCCCTGGATTGGTTCCTGCCTTGTGCCCTGTGTTGGCTGGGATTGGCTCCAGCAGACCCCCGTGACCCTGTATTCGGATTCAGCGGGTTAGGCAATGGATGGATGGATAGTTACTTCTTATACAATCCCCCCAAACCTGGTTTTGCATGTTCAAAATGATAGTGTTTCATCCATTAATGCATTCATCTTCCTCCATGGAGGCAAAAAGCTAACGCAGCAACAACAGAGCTGCGTTCAACTTGTGCTTTCCTGAAAATGTCTCGCACCATGCATTAATAAGCATGAGACTTTTCTCAGCCCCTCTGACAAGTCTGCCTTTCTTGCTATGAGCATGGATCCCCTCGTCTGTGTTTTGATCTAATTTTAGGCCCAGCCTCCAGCTTTTCTGTTCTACCATGCGTCATTTCTGCTGCATTGTATGCTTTTGTGACCTTGGGTGCTAGTATACAGTATGTGTGTCGAAGTTAGCAGAGGCAAGGGGCTAATTTCTAACATTGCACACTTTCCCTGCCCCACCTTATAATTGTGAGTAAACTTTTAGAATAAGGAACTGTTGCAGCAAGATCTTGAGGGGTGTAAGTAATAACAGAAAATGTCTCTTGGCAATTTGTGCATGAAATACCTCTGTAAAATGATTGTGGTGCTGCTCATATATGCCAAGTGAAAGGACTTTCTTAATATAGTAGTGACCCTTAGCATAAACTTCACATAAATTTCCTAAAGCTGACTCACAGTATTTGGAAAATTATTAAAAAGATTTCTCTTAAAAATGGCCATAATTTTATATATCTGTCTTCTGCAGGTTAATCTATTGCATGTACCTGCAATCTGGGCTGAGAGAATTTATCTTCTCTTAACATGTCACAATCAAAACAAGTGTGTTTTTAAGAGCATCTAGGCAGTGCTTCACTCATGCTTCCTACCAAAGTGATGTGTCCTAAAAAATAAATAGACCACTTACCCTGCAGGTCATTTCCTTTTTGCTTAAGCATCCTTGTAAAAAGAGACTTGTCAATATCACTTACCCCACAGATTGCCTCTGAAGACACTTTATGATTTTTTGTGAATATTGAATATATGAACTAGGACAACTAGTGCATAAGAATTAGGCACATGGCCAAACATACTGTATCACATCTAAACCACTTAGTCCACTAGCTCTTTCACCATTAAACAGAATGCCACCTGCCATGTATTTTCACACTATCTTCTCTCTCCATTTAAATCCACAGGGCAGAAAATTTAAGAGTTTATCTTATAAAAAATCAGCTTCATTTGTATAGGGAATAGCCTACTCAGCGTTTTCATTTGTCAGTTCTGACTAGATGCATGCATCCCCACACCCGAAGGTTACATCCTTCTAAAAATGTGACAAGGAGCTGGATCCTACACTGGCAGCATCGGATATAAGTCTGTAGCCAGACCTGGATAAAATTCCAGTTTACCACAGGGTACACTCAAACATTTTTAACTACTGTTATTTATATGAACAAGAGTAGTTAACCTGCAGTAATGAATGTTGAAGAGGCCAGGATTCAACCCAAAGTTTGTGGAACCAATGTGTGTCAGTAGGATGCCAGCCTATTGCCCAAATAAATCAACCTTATTTGCTCAGGTTCTAAGACTAATGAGAGTTCTTGTTCAGCTTTATTGGTCAATCGGATCCTTGTAATTGGATGTACTGAGTGTTTTATCCCCTCATTAGTTGAATATATCTCTGTAAGGGCAAGCAGGGACACAAGAACTCACCTTCTAGTACCTGACAGGAAAGCACAACTGCCTACCAGGTAGCGTATAGATTTTACTTTAAGTCAATACTTTGTACATTTCAGTCTAGGGAGTCATAGACTTGGTTTAGCCAAATTTTTTTGAGACCCTGGTTACATCAACTGACAATACATGATTCATTCATGCAACAAAAATAAAAATTTTAAATCAATGGATGTAACTGGGGATCACCAATATACCAAGGTGCTGATGGAGATGAAAGTAAAGAACTGTAGAAAAATAATTTATCAAAGTGAGCATGTTATCCAGCCAGCCCACTGTTATGTTTCAGGCAGATAGCTGATTTGAAACAACCAAAAGCTAACTAGTCTCACCAGAATAAAAAAAATGCAGTTGAGCCTGGTGTGCCACTTTAACTTCAAACTTTTGCTCTGGAAGAATGACATGCAAATTTATGTTAAACTTCAACTTTGCTTATTTTGCAGTCTCTACGACTGTAGTTTTCAGACCTATGAAAATCCCAGGCATGTAGGAGGAACAGGAAGATTTTATGTGAATCAAGCATAGGGAAAAAACTGCCACTACAGAAAGTGAAGAGAATATTGGGCTCTGTTGAATTACACTATGATTTTCTTTTAAACAATTACATCTACAGCTCTGTCAAGACCAGTGCAATTTTTCACGCTGTGGTGTGCTTGGCACACTGAATCAACAAGCTAATAAAAGGGCAGGCTCACCCCAGGAGGAAGTAGCAAAAGAGAATATTAAAACAAAATTGAGTACCGTTTTGAACAATGCTGCACACCCTCTCTCTGACACACTAACACTCAGTACTTTCAGCCAACAAATTATTCAGCAGACGTGTGTCAAGAAATGTTACTGGGGCTCCTTTATACTAACAGAAATATGTCTGCATAGTGCCTCACTGTGACAGTCATTTTCTTTTTTTTTTAATTGTGTTCTTTTTTGCCATTCTGGTGTGTGTTCAGACCATAGTGTGGGTATATATATATATTTATATTTTATCTATTTGTATGCTAATTTGTTTAAACAGCTTTGACAGGAGGACTAGACTTGATGTTTTTGTAGAAGAATTAAGTGCATAGTACTGGCGAGCTTTGTGGGGATGAATGGCCTGTTCTCATTTAGATTGTTCTAATGTTCATTCTTCCAACCCCCTCTAATGTTCTATAAAAAGCCAAACACCCCCCTAAGGATAAATAAAGTTTTATCTTTTTACTCCATTTATTATTACTTACTGTAACTCTGTACATGTGCATTGCTTGGACCTGCAATTAAACAATTTTTTTTGAAATTTCATAATGCTGTGCCACTAACCAGTTGAATTTCTATGACACTCAACCTTAACATCTAAAACTCCTATCTTTATCTCAATGGAAACTATGCAAGCAGCATTGATAGTCATGAAGATTAAAGATCTTGAGGACCGAAGGTTTACAGCCAAGAATAGCTGGTTACCACATGGTACCACATGGCTGCCCCCTCACAACTCCTGGACCTTTTCATTACTGGTTAGCTGGGGGTCAAGAGGGTTAACATTTCATCTGTTTCTCGACAAGTTTGAGAAGAGCACATTTTTGATAATGTTGAAAAAGGCAAAGAGCAAAAAAGTGCAGACCAAGAAAATAAACCTCAGCACTGCATTGATGGTGTTATCAAAGGTAGGAAAGAGAAAGCACAGAGTTATAGGCAATTACCAAGTACTGTGCTCCAGGATTAAACATCACTAGCAAATGGAAGTGAAGAGACTTGGTTTATCCTGATAACTTAATGCCTCATTTACTTAAATCATTTGTGTGACAGTTGCCATTGAAGGGGGAATGTGGTGAATTTGCCCAAGTTCCTGAAATTAAGTCTGCACATCAGTTACATGCGTGTTATTTTGCTCAGGACTGCAATGTGTGGCTAAATTGGGATTGAAACAGCTTTCTTTAATACTTTCCCTTGCCTACAATAGTCTATTATTTACATATTGCTCCATAACTATTACACTGTATTATTTTCCCCACTACTACGTACACAATATAGCGTGCTACTTACGTACAACATTATGTAGATATGAGGAGATTATCACAGTTGTCAAAATTGTGAAGAGGCCAAGTCCAAAGTCTCTTAAAAATCCCAGTAATTTCCCAACTTGGTAAGTAAGATTTAAACTATAAATCCGTGACTATCCGTTATTCGCTTTTGTCCCCATCCAGAAGAAAAGAGGTATGTCTCAATCTATACATATAAAGGAGAGTTGGGATCCGAGAGACTGTGTTTGTGTATTTGTGGAGGGATGGAGAGTTAAGGCAGGTAGGGGAGTCACGTCATCATCTCCCCTCCCATTCACCTCATTTCATTCACTTCATTTCGCTCTGAGCTGAGCTCCGCAGCCAACGCGGTCTTGCCATTCTTTTTCCTTAGTGTTTAGTCCTCTCTCCTTTACTGATTTACTGTTTACTAGACGCAGTACTTACTGAATAGTATTTTTTCCTTTGGTGTTTCTACTTAGTGTTTCGTAGATGCGGTGTGCCAGTGTTCCCGGCGGTGTTGTGGTTTACTGTTACTTTCTACTTCGTTTTTGTACTTTAGTGTTTAGTAGACTTTTACTTTATCTCATTTACTGTTGTTTTTTGCTGTTGTTCCCGGTGCTGTGGCCCTTTTTTTACTTTATCTCATTTAGTGTTTGGTAGACATTTACTTTATCTCATTTACTGTTGTTCCCGGCGGTGTTGCCGTTTTTCCGGTTTCTATTTTTATGTAGCATGTTCACGAATTAGTCATAGAGAAAATTTATATATTTTGGCTCCAGGAGGACAAACCAAAAATGTTGTATATAAAGAAGCTCTATAAGCCGCATGTAGATACATAATTATTCTAACTACAGCGACTGCAGCGAAGCGCACGTGGTCTGCTAGTGGTCTATAATTAAAAGAGGATTTGGTTCACACTGAATTAATACATCTTTTCATCGAAAATGGTACAGCTAGAAGCTGAAGCTATTATCTGTTTGGAAATTATTCATTACATCATTTTGGTTATAGAAAAGACATGAACAATTTTCATGAAGATAGCCCAAAATTATGTGTTTGCCTAAGACCATTTTCCCATAAAATAGCTTAAAAATAGCCAAACTGAAGCTAATGTAACCAAACTAATGAACACAATGGGAATCAGTTAATGTGTGTTCGCTGCTCAATTGGAGATGTAGTATTGTGCTCGGAGGACAATGGTGATTTAATGTTCTGAGCTGTGTCTTTGAACAGACTGAGCACTTGATTAAGGCAGTTATAATTCCAATCAGCATCTTATCAATTGCTCCTATTGACTAAGTGGGAAGTTATTGCCCAGACAAAGCTGCCTTGCTGCTGTCAGATGAAATGAATCCCCACCTACATCAACCCTACTGGGGAATTATCAGTATCCCAGAGGACTATTTCTCCTGGAAAGGATGTACAACAATTAAATAAATATGGACAAATGAGGGCAGAGTGGGTGCACATTTATTGATAACTCCCACTAGACCACACTACCGAAAATAATTTGTCATGGCAACATAATTGTCCCGAGGTAGGCACAGATGTGTTAAATAAAACAGATATATGCAAGAAAAGAGTAAATCCACAGCTGTGCCTGCAGTTTGTTAAGCAAAAATATAAAGCTACACCTCAATCACACAGCCTTAACAACTTTCAAGTAATCCTTTTGATAAGTCATTAAATGCAGCAGTAGCCATGAGGAAATATGTCATGCTGCATTGAAGGCTCAACATATGTTGTGGGATGTTTTTAATCTTAATCAACTGTAAGTGGCTGGTGGACCTCTAGTTACTGATTCATGTTATTAACATTTGGTATTAGTGATAGTAGCAATCTGGGACGGCACCCCATTTTGGGCTAGTTTCTACTTTGTACCTGATTCTTCTGAGCGAGCCTGAATTGGATTGAATAGATTTCAGAATGTTATAATATGCTAAAATAATAGTAATAATATTGACCTGCATAGCTCACATACACCCTGAACAAATATGACTGTTTATAAGTTCACCTGTAAATATTAAAAATGAATGCTCTCAGAAAACTTTTCCTATTCCATTTTCTAACTTCTGCCACAGCATTCTTTTTCATCTTGGCATTTTGTTATTCTTGTATCTTTGTGGGTTTTTTTTCTAGGTACTCCATTTTATTCTCATATCTCAAAGATGTGTAGATTTGGTAAATTGGTTAATATAAATTCATCCTGAATAAGTGAGCATGGATGTGCAGGAATGTACCCAGCGAGTAAATGGAATCCTGGCAAGAATTTTGACTAAGGTGGTTATGAAAAATGACTGATGGTCCTTCATAGTTCACACTCAAAAACTGTTGTCTATAACATAAAGAAAAATAAAGGAGAAAATACATTGATATTACACTGCAATAAATCTAGTAGGACAAAATTTCAGAAATACAAGATAGAAAGGTATCATGTAACTTATTAAGTAAAGAAATTAGAGCTGGAAAAGCAAAAAAGAAAAAGACTGAACGCACTCAATGCTGGCACTGGCACTGAGTAAGCTTCATGGTCCAATTTAAAGAGAACATTCGGAAAATTGTATGGATATATGTGAGTGGTGAAGTGGTGGAAAGTAAAGCCAGTCAACTAAAAATCTTGGACAAGTGCTTGGAGGTATTTCAGCTCAACTATGTACATTTATTTAAGAGTCTTGCACTAGTTCTACAAAAATAAGTAAGAATTCAGGCCAGTGCTCATTTCTCTCTTGTGTCAAATGTCACCGGAATAAGCAGTGACCCTGAACTAGATACGCTTAGACAATAGATAAATAGGTCATTGTCTTCGATGAAGTGTCCAGGATCCAGGCTCCAGCAGCTGTATCCTAAGACTGTTGGAGTATTAACAGTTCAGGAACCTTTTTGAATTAACATGTATGATAATCAGATGTTTTCAGGGCATTGAGAATGAACAGTAAAGTCCTTGAGGAATACTTAGAAACAAGCAGGAAGTCAATTTAAGGGTAAAATAATAAGTTGAGTGGTATGTCAGGATGTATTCTGCAGTTGCATATAATGTAAGTGCTCCTGAGGATACAGTAGTAATAGCACAGTAATGAATATACAACATCATATTAATGTATACTGTATTGGGTGTAGCGGAACTTTCAGTCACTGTTGTGGATTTGTGGAAGCTACAATAAAATGCAGTCCTTCAGACACCCAGGTCCAAATCCAGGTGGTTTGTCGTGAGGTGGATGTGGCAACATGCTGTAATCAGCAATGCTCCCGACCTCCCCCTTTAGACATATGATTCTATAGTATATGTCAGCAGTGACCACAGGGTATGACAAAAAATTAATGGATGCTGACTTCAAACTATATGTTAGTGCTGAACAAACACACAACCTTTATATTTTTATGTGTAGCAACTTTCTATTATGTACACCAAACAAAGGGGCTTGACAAGTACAGTGCTATCCATCCATCCATTTTCCAACCCAGTGAATCCGAACACAGGGTCACGGGGGTTTGCTGGAGCCAATCCCAGCCAACACAGGGCACAAGGCAGGAACCAATCCTGGGCAGGGTGCCAACCCACCGCAGGACACACACAAACACACCCACACACCAAGCACACACTAGGGCCAATTTAGAATTGCCAATACAGTGCTATCATTTAATTTATTTTTTATAACTGGAGAACATGCGATTTAAGCAGTCTAGATCTCAAAGTGAGTCAGAGAGGACAACTGCAGCCACAACCATTTGGTTTTAAACTCAGCATCTTAAGTCACTAGGACACCCTGCCTACTGAATTGCCTTCAAGAGTGGGATACTGGTATTGACACAAAATTTGCCAGAACACTGTCACTGTCATCTTTGAAGATTCAGTAAGTAAAAATGTGGCTAAGGTGCTTTATGCTGAGCCTGGCATAAGTAACATATACTGAGGGGAGGTTATTTTTGCAGTAGTATCCCAAAAGAACAATTTAACATCAGGCATATATTTAATTTGTGCAGAACTCTAGTACAAACAGAAATCTGGGCAGTATAAGAACATCATACATTAAGTACATAGTACTTAATTTAAAAAAAAAAATGGGATGGGCATATTATACGTAAATTTTGATTTATCTTGTTTCAGTTAGTGTACAATGTGAGCTCACCTACTGTTGTAACCAGATACATTCACTAATTTATCATTTCAGTGAAAAAATCAATCCACTATGGCAGCAAGTAGTCCAAGGTTACTTGCTAGGGCATCAATATTAAAATAAAGCACATTATACAAAAAAAAATTAGGGTAAGAGGTAGAATTAAGAAAAGTTATAATTTCACAACTCCTGATTCCCAGAACAAAATTATCTTTTAGAAGCTTTTACCAAGTACAGATTCACTCTTCAGGCAATTCTTTAGGTTGTTTCAGCAAAGAGCAGCAATAAACTCTAAAAGAAATAAGCACAGTATCAACACAAATTTCTGAAAAGGTTAGATACTGAGAAGAAAAGATGAATCCAAAGTCTGTTTTCTTTGGTATACGAACAACTGTCTTAGACTTGAGGACAGTCAGAACATAGTCACAGTGGAGAGAAGCACTTTGTATTCCATCATGTTTTGGCTCAGTTTGTATCTCATTATTGTTTGGCTGCTAATTAAGGAAGAGGAAACAATAAAGGGGTCTGAGTCTTCAAGAGCAGGTCAATTAAAATTAATTCAAAAGAACTTAATCAGCAGCAAAAACAGGCCACTAATTAAGACAAGGGTTAGAATGGTGGCCCCCCAACACGACCCTTGCTTTAGACGAATAAATGTACCCCAGTGTGACTGCAATTGTACGGATAAATGGGTCCTTGTTTTCTCATTTAATGGAAATAAATGTTTCATGGTCAGCATGCTAGTTTGCACAGAGGCCTTAAGCACTCTATAAGTTTTTTTTTGGTCAACCATGTATCTACCGTCCTGCGGTGGGTTGGCACCCTGCCCAGGATTGGTTCCTGCCTTGTGCCCTGTGTTGGCTGGGATTGGCTCCAGCAGACCCCCGTGACCCTATTTGGATTCAGCGGGTTGGAAAATGGATGGATGTATCTACCCAATGGCTGTTTTAAAGTAGCATCCTTATGCACTTTTTGCAAGAAGCAAATCCTTTCATATTTTTGTTTTCTCTATGAATAATCAGTGTTTTTATATTCTCCCATGGCTAGTTTAGCTTTAACGTTAAATGGCAATTTTGCTCCAACAAAGACAATGAAGGCACCAACAGCAGATGAATGGTTTTGCTATTTGAGAATAGGCAGAAGAGCACTTCTTTCCCTCATTGCCACACAGCAATGCTCCTCTCAGTATCAAGTAAACTTGCACAATGCATTGTCAGAGACAAGGGAGAAAAATAAGTTACAGAAAACAGCAATATGTTGTTATTGTATTCTTAAATTGCTTTTACCTGGACTCGACATGCATTTACAAACTTTTGGAATGCAAGAAATAACAAGTCCTTAAATTACCCTATACCGTATTTGTTGTAGGTACCAGTCACTGATCCCATGCAGGACTCTAATTTAAGAGTAGCAACATGGAAAACTACAGATCCCACTTTGAAAATATTTTTGGTCATGTTAGGTAAAAAAGAATTAACTCTTTGAGGGCTGAATATTTTTTCCAAAAAAACAGTTTCTGAAAAGCAATGGTTTCACACAGAAATCAATATAAACCATCTGTTGCTGCATGCTGTTGCAGCCAGTTTGACAAGAATGTGCGGCAGGCTTGCTGCCAAGCTGTCTTCACGTGGCTGAGGCAGCAGCAGCAGCGATCACGGTTTCTACCTCTTATCATCGTTAAGTGGCACTCCACCCTAGCGAACATTGCCGTAGGCGTATCAGCTACATGAACCTGTAGAGCACCACGATTAGCTGGGGACCAGTCAACTGAAGCTGGAACCTCACATTCGTTTTCGATCACTTGTATCAAAATCAGAGTCCAACAAGTCATAGTCCAGTTCAGAGATAATAGGCCAAACGTCGCCCACGCAGTAGTTTGCTTTATGCATTCACTTTGATCTCTTGCTAGATGTCAGTGCCATTTTTGCTGCTGTTTGTGCCTTACTACTCACACAAGTGCAGGAAATCTCGATCAAACAAATGAAGCTAACTTTCCTTCTAGCAACAAGAGTCCAGCTAAAACATGACAGTTGGTTTTGTCACAGGTTATAGTAGATTACCATCGTTAACTCCTCCTTTTGACAAAAGTCGACATCAGCCCTGAAAGAGTTAATGAGCTATGTTAGGTTTTTTTTTTAAACTTTAATTAAAGCCTTGACCATTAAATATGATCCAGTGTTACAGCACTGCTATTACTCAGTATGGAACCAAAACCTTTCTTTTTTGAACTACATTTTCTCCACCAAATGATAGTGTTGTTCCACGCTTAATAAAAGCTCAAGAGATATAAACTAGCCCAGATGACCTAAGCATATTGAACTTCACTTTTGTTCCTATTGAAAGAGTTCCAATTGAGAATTTCCTCTTAATCGGTTTGGAGCTTAATTTTTAATGGTTCACTCCAATTCTTTTAAAAGGTTGCTACTTTTATAACTCAGCAATCATCATCTGCAGAGCTGAACTGACCTCCAGCATTCACTCAGTCACAGTATTCTTAAGTGCTGCTTCTGTGATTTCTGCACTCTCCCATTAAGTACAGAATATGGAGTTGGGATGGGGGAAGAGTTTCTATAGCAGTCAATCAGCAGAGATTTCCTCTTTAGAATAAGTGAACAGGAACAACAAAGGGGCTGAGGGTACCAACCTTCTAGACAAATAATGGGAAATGTTGAGATCAAAGTGAGAAATGTAAGGCATTAGTGGCAGTCTTACACATGACTTTTAAACAGAATATTTCTTGGCCAAGACTATTTAGCTGTACAGTGTATTCACTGATGAAATGAGCCATGAAGAACATGTGATAGAAAGCAGCAGTGAATGAGCCCCACAGGATTCACCTCAACTTAGATTTGAGATATATGTGTGACAATCCAAGGCATCACTGTAGTAGTGAAATAAACATGACGTCTTCCATCTGCTGCTTACAGTCGACCAGAAGACTAGTTACATGAGAAATGGCAAACAGCTGTGGTAATATTATTTCTCCTCTGGCAGACAATTTCTATATTAATTCCCACATAGTGGTACAGATAACAAATGTTACAGCATCATTAGCTATGTCAAATAGTGATTATAATGTGGAATTAATAATTAATGTCACAGTGACAATTTCCTTGTTGGTGATGGTGGTGAAGAGGTTATCATTGCAGAGTAAGTTCAGTGGCAAATATAGCATCAGGCAAATATAACGTTACCATAGTATAATTTACTTGTGAGTATCAGAGTGTGTAAAGTACCCTACAATAACAGATATGTAAAAATTGTCAGGCTACGAGGGCTGAGAAAAAGACTAAGACATAAAAACAAAACTATGGCCAGAGAGGGTTCATAACCAAAAGAGCAGAAGATCATATGACAAAATCCATTAGGGAAACCAAACCTAAAGTCAACAATTTCTAGTTAAATGTATTTAAACCTAAACCTTTGAGATGAGTTAGTTCTAGAAAAATTATCTGATTTGATATCCATAAACTATTGTTAGCTTAAATACCGATATTTCTGTGATGTCACACACTGCAACTTCCAGTCACTGCAGGATAGCATTGGTAGACCATGGTCACAAAAAATCCCACAAAATGGCTGTGGCGGTAAAACAAAATGAAAATCTGTGTAAAAGAAAACAATTTAATCACAGCCTTAGAGTTAAAACAGAAATGAAAAATAATCATAAAAATAAACTTACTAAATGAAATGCACAAAGACATAAAAGATGACACTACTGTATTAAAATTAAAAGTGTATTATTGTGGATTTCATTTGAATAAGTGTTCCACAAAAGGTTTGCTGTTTACATATTTATTTTAATTCAATAAATCTTTTGCAAAGCAGCAAGCGAAATTCTTCTTGAGCCACTCCGACTATACAAAGATTTCTAAACTTGTATAGACATGGATAAGGAAGATGGTTAAAATGTAGTAAGTCATCCTACAGACTGTGGAAAGCTACTAGGAGGATTCAAAACTTAAAGAGCACAGGCGAAGCTAAAAGAAATTCATTGCTCTATAATAGAAATATATATGTATAAAATTGTATATAAAAATGGCAGAGAAGGCGACAATCCTGCTAAACATGAAACAAATTGCAGAAACCAGTTATGTGATAGGAAGAAGAATGTATAGTTCTGGCACCAGGTTTCCCATCAAGTACATGTGGCGTGGCCACTTGGTGGTACTTGCGCACTACTGGGACTGGAGCCTAGATCTTGGAAGATTGAGGTTTCCATGTTTTCTAGTGCTTCGCTCGCCAACCCCCCTTGACCTGTGCTACGCACCAGTCACTTCATGTCTCTGCTGTTCGCGTTGTGAAGATGGAGGCGGAACACACCTCGAGACCTCGACACGGCCGCTCCTTTGAAACCCCCTCTTAAACGGGGATACAATGGGAAACAAATACAGGTTTTTTTTTTTTTACCTCCTCTTTGCTTGATCAGCTACTGGCTTGCTGCTTGCTGCCATGCCACGTGTTCTGCATCTCGCACGGTGCTTCGAACATTTAAAAGCCCGTACAGCAGCTGTCCTACTCTTTGTCTTTTATTTCCGGCCCCGGGCATGGTTAAATCTCTTGGCACAAATTCTTCCTCTGCCCAGTGCCACCACAAGCCTAGAGCCGCCCCTGATTGTACTGCTGCAATAAATTATTTCATCGAAGTGAAACACATGTTTAATAACGTGCTTTAACTCCTATCATCATGAAAATTATATCACGTATACATCTCAGTGTTTGAGTTATTCAGAGAACTGTAATATCACGAATGTCATGGACTCTGTGTCCAGTTGGAGGAAGAGAGCCGGTTTAAGAAGCAAGTAGTGATTCACACACATAGGCACATAGAAGATCAAATACAAAACAAAGCATTTAACGTGCTACTTTAATTACGATGTGATTTGAGAAACTGGTTAATTAAACGATTTTAAGATGAAGTTTATGATGTTTTACTTTAATGACAAAATAAACTACGTGATTAAAGTGGAAATGTCGAGATTGAAGTTGACATTTCGTGCTTTTTCCTCACTGTGTGCCTTTTTTCTCTGTACCCTAATAAGCTTTCATATGACACTCAGACAGTGGGCTTACAATTCTTCTTTTCACGGCGACTTTGATATGTGACTTCTTTTTTATTTCCGGCACTGTGCGATTTGTGAATGTGAGCTTTCAAGTTTCTCCAACACGCTATGTCACTCGATCAACTTCCTTTTGTTGATTATACCACGGCTTATTTGAACAAATAGTATGTTTTTTCCTTTGCCTCCACTTGGTATTCGCTGAAATTCTTATATTTTCCCCGTGCTTTTCCCATTGTCTTTTCACAGAAGGCTGCGCTTAAGGGCGATTTATATTGATTTGCATATTCAAAGAGGCGTAATTCTGGGAGGAGTTGGGGCGTTACATAATGCGTGCACGGCGTTAGTTTTCACGCTGATCGGGATTTATGTAGCAGAAGAACGTGGAAGTTGGAGTACGCACAGATTCCTGCATCTGCATTTTTCTGTGCGTAAACACATTTCAGCTTTTGTGCTTACGCCATGTTATAGTGCGAGTTCTACGCACTCCGTTATACATGAGGCCCATGATGTTCCTTTTCATTGGTTGTCCATGAAGCAAGAACGGTTAGCACTTGATAGGAGAATCAGCTTGCATAAATCTCAACACAAATTACATCTGATAAACTGCAATTGCATTTCCATGATTGTTTGGCATTAGCATACTACAGGGATGTCTGAGTGAGATCAATTTTCATTTTATTCCTGCCTTTTTAAGACTTAATGTATAAAATAACTTCATTAATCATGGCAGAGCTAAGAAAGCAAATCTCCTCTTTGATCCCAAATCAGCAGATTAAATACTTTCTTTGTGACAAAGTTCCAGTGTAGTGCATACATTCAGATGTTACCAGGCAATTCTTGCATAAGCAATCCAAAGTGTTTTTGTGCATGGTCTCTGGAAGACCCAAGAAGGTGAACTAACCTATTTTCTAATACACTTAAAGAACCTCTGGCTGAGCTAAACAAACTCTTTTTCAGCATAAATTCATTTGATAAAGAAAACAAATATTGACAAAAGCAGAGTTGTCAATGAGCTTCAGGCTAACTCACTATATAAAAATGGAAAAGCATGTATGCCACATAAAAATACAGACAGGATGAGAATAAAACCAATGATGCTAGGTAGTAATGACATAAACCACAATGCCACCATCAAGTAGCATTTATCACTCTTCCTGTATTAGAAAAAAGTCAGTTCTGGTTTGGACACAGTGACACTAATTGCCTTTACTAGCATTAGGGAGAACTGTAAAAAAAATTGTGCAAACTTGTGTCTTAGTATTTTTGGTTTTGTAGGTATTTTCATATGAGCATTCAGTGGCTTCCATACCTGATGCATTTTCCTTCAGGTTTTTTTTTCACACTCATTTGTCCATCACATTTAACAGCACAAATGTACTGTATATTTATCACAAATTCTGCTGGACAACAATAAGAGCTGACAAGAGATTGAAGTAGGGGATGTAGTCACTAGCCCAAAGAGTGTTGCCTCTAAACTCACTTGACTTTCACCAGCATTACTTGGAATTTACCTTCCTGTATTTTTAGTGCTATTTACCTTCATTTTCCCTTTCACGAGCACATCAAACAAGTTCTTTTTGAACACTTTATGCAGTGAGTTTAGACACAATATAAAATTGAATTCACATCCTACAGCTCATGAATGAGTGTGTTAAAATGTTGCAATCGGCATGAGGAGAATCCCTGGGAAATTAAGCCTGATAAGGAGCCCAAACAGGGAGTGTAGGGCAGCAACTAGGACACTGGGCATTAAGCCAGAAGACTGATGGTTTATCTTCTACTTTATTGCCTTTACTAAATTATCCACTTAATCAGAATTTGCTTCAGGGAAAATAATCTTTATCATCATATATGTATCATGTGCCCTTATTCAAGACAACTAATAAGAGGAGTCGCACTGAAGTCAGACAAATATATATACAGTATATCTGGAGACAACCAGGAGTGAATCTTGGTTAAAACTGTATGGGAAAAATTAGACAACACACTGAGTGTCATATTTATAACCGATCCAACACCTCAAAAAAGCGGCACTCAAAGTAGGGGTGGTGATTTTGAACTAGAAAGATCAGAGGTGCTCTCTTTAAGCTGATCAGATAGACAGCAAGTTCTGTTTGTGAACAACTGTATACAGGTAAAAGGTGTCCTGAAAAAAAAAACATGCTCGATATAGATGTCACGTTGTGCAGAGAGCACATTGCATGTTTTAAAAATAAACATAACCTGATGCAAGGGAAACACAATTTCTGTAACATCAGATTATACTTTGGTATTCAAAGACATCAATGGACAAGTGGTAAACTTGAAAAAAATGTCGTTACAGGTGCTGTGTGTGCTCTTTTTTGTTCACCAATATGATAATACTGTGGGAGACACTGAGAGTTTCAAAGAATTGGCAGTGATACTCATAAAGATATGAACTGCACAATATGCATCTGAAATAAGCAACTGAGAACAAAGAGCAACAGAAGATGCAGATTTCAGGGCTCAAAATACCAGAATCAACAAATCTGCTTAACACCAGTAGAGCATGGACAAGGGTGCACAGCAACCACTTTCTGACTGCACATCTATATGAATAACTAAAGGAAATTAACATTACTGTCTAACTGGAAATGCAAACATGGAATGCCAGAATAGATGCAGCATTAATACACACCACTGTTGTAGTGCCATATAGTGATGCAATAGTTTAAATGATACAAACACACCATAGCAAACAGAGGCACTTCTCAAATGTGTGTTGCTGCAATGGTCTACGTGTGTGTATCTATCACCTCTGTCATTTCAGCACAAAACTTAAGTTTCAGCTACCTTGTGCTATTGATGTCCTGAATGGATAACTACAGTTTTAGCTTTTTATTTCCTTTCAGCATCAAGTATTTTATTCAGTTTCTTTTGTTCTCTCCTGAATACCCAACAGTTTAGTTAAGCAAACAGACTGATAGAATTAGGGGTGGGTGTTTTATAAAGCAGCCTTAGCAGTGCCGAATTTCACCACAATCCACTACCCATTTTTTTTAAACATAACGTCCCCAAGACATGATTCTCTGGCCCCGCAAGACTATTGTTATTGTTATGTAAAAATCTGACAGAGGAAATAAGCCAGAATTATTCGTGCTTAATATCCAATACCTTAGCTACATCACCACATTGCAAAATGTGATAACAATATGTGTAATACAGTGCATCCGGAAAGTATTCACAGCGTATCACTTTTTCCACATTTTGTTATGTTACAGCCTTATTCCAAAATGGATTAAATTCATTTTTTACTTAGAATTCTACACATAACACCCCATAATGACAACGTGAAAAAAGTTTACTTGAGGTTTTTGCAAATTTATTAAAAATAAAAAAACCGAGAAATCACATGTACATAAGTATTCACAGCCTTTGCTCAATACTTTGTCGATGCACCTTTGGCAGCAATAACAGCCTCAAGTCTTTTTGAATATGATACCACAAGCTTGGCACACCTATCCTTGGCCAGTTTCGCCCATTCCTCTTTGCAGCACCTCTCAAGCTCCATCAGGTTGGATGGGAAGCGTCAGTACACAGCCATTTTAAGATCTCTCCAGAGATGTTCAATTGGATTCAAGTCTGGGCTCTGGCTGGGCCACTCGAGGACATCCACAGAGTTGTCCTGAAGCCACTCCTTTGATATCTTGGCTGTGTGCTTAGGGTCGTTGTCCTGCTGAAAGATGAACCGTCGCCCCAGTCTGAGGTCAAGAATGCTCTAGAGCAGGTTTTCATCCAGGATGTCTCTGTACATTGCTGCAGTCATCTTTCCCTTTATCCTGTTGACTCTCCCAGTTCCTGCCGCTGAAAAACATCCCCACAGCATGATGCTGCCACCACCATGCTTCACAGTAGGGATGGTATTGGCCTGGTGATGAGCGGTGCCTGGTTTCCTCCAAACGTGACGCCTGCCATTCACACCAAAGAGTTCAATCTTTGTTTCATCAGACCAGACAATTTTGTTTCTCATGGTCTGAGAGTCCTTCAGGTGCCTTTTGGCAAACTCCAGGCAGGTTGCCATGTGCCTTTTACTAAGGAGTGGCTTCCGTCTGGCCACTCTACCATACAGGCCTGATTGGTGAATTGCTGCAGAGATGGTTGTCCTTCTGGAAGGTTCTCCTCTCTCCAGAGAGGACCTCTGGAGCTCTGACAGAGTGACCATCGGGTTCTTGGTCACCTCCTTGACTAAGGCCCTTCTCCCCCGATCACTCAGTTTAGATGGCCGGCCACCTCTAGGAAGAGTCCTGGTGGTTTTGAACGTCTTCCACTTACAGTTGATGAAGGCCACTGTGCTTAATTTTTTTATTTTTAACAAATCTGCAAAAATCTCAAGTAAACTTTGTTCACACTGTCATTATGGGGTGTTGTGTGTAGAATTCTGAGGAAAAAAATTAATTTAATCCATTTTGGTATAAGGCTGTAACATAACAAAATGTGGTAAAAGTGATGTGTTGTAAATACTTTCCAGATGCACTGTAAATGTAACCTAGATTTCATACTGTGCATCAACTGTGGTAATAACCATTTGACAAAAAACATATGCAATAATAAGAATATATCTGTCCATCTCCTGTAGTGCACTATCTAGGGGAAAACCAGTTAAAAAGGGGAGTAAAAACTGGGCCTCAACTGTCATTTGATGTTTTAATCTCAGTTTGAGGTTGCAGCAGAAAATTTGGAATGCATATTCATAAGGTCTCAAAATTACATTTTAGACCTGTAAAATAAATTTAGAAAAGTCCGAATTCATTTTGACATATTTACAATATATTTTAGATTTGTCAAAATATGAATGAGCAATATCCGAGATTTCATTTACACTAAGCGAAGGAACTTTTTCTACTGACTCTTATGAACCATGCAATTACAGATGCAGCATCTGTAATTATATTTTGACTATTTAAAATTGCATTTGACTGCATTCTGTTGAAATGGAATGAAATACACTATGTTCAGAATTCTAATATTAACTAGTTAAAATATAATCACAAAGACCTTTAGTTCAAATTTTGACTAGTAAAAATGATATTCCTAATATCCTCCTAGAACATTTTAGAAATAAGTAGTATCTTCCATCTCTACATAGTGTTCTCCTGCTTTATCCAATTTTGGATTTTGGAGCCTGTCTAAGCACCACCATGCACATTGCAAAAACCAGCTCTGGCAGGAGGTCACTCCGTTAATGTGCCCGCTCATACCCAGAGTCACATGAGGGCAACTTGCAGTTGTCAGATAACCTAACACACACCTGTTGGAGAATTTTACTGATTGTTTTCTATATTGAAACTAATGTAACAACTGAAATTGTCCAACAGTAGCAGACGCTCACTGTTACAGTAATATTCTCTGCCACCATCTTTTTTCCCCCTACCAGTTAGGTCTGATCTGAGTCTGAACAATTTGTCAACATTAATAATCAAATACAATAAATCCCTTTAAAATACACCCTTTATATTAATAATAACTGGGGTGCCACATACTAACAACCCCCAGACGGCCGCTATGCGCTAGCTACTTTGCGGTTCAGCTGCTTGCTTATGGGGATGTGGATGTACAATTTAAACAGATTGTTATTTTCATGGGAATTGTTACATATGCATAATAGAACTATTTTACATTACAGCGAGTAATTAACCATATTAAAAAATAGTAAAATGTAACAATTTGAAAGAAAATTGTTTCATGTTGCATTAGAGTTATTCATTGCATTATACAATTTTGTTCTGTTTGGATTTGAAATTAACATGCAAATACTTTTTAAACTCAAACTTTTACTGAAAAAGTTCAGTAAAAACAATTTTTTGAATTAAATTTTCTTCAATTTCACATTGAATTTTGATTCTGTGTTTGGACTTATATCATGACAATGCAATGTATAACTGCCCGTTTCTTTCTTTTTAATAAATAGACCGACTTTTTCGAATGTTTGTCTCTGTGATTTGTTAGTTGTCTTTGCAAAAGCTATTCTAATGGGAAACTTAGTAGGAATGGCATATCAAGATCTCCTTTTGTTTCTAATGTTATCCACGGGAGATGTACTACATTACATTTCTTGGATACATCCTTTTTTCAACAGTAATTCGGGTGGTGGAAGACCGTACGGTGTTAACGGTTGTAAATATTCTTCGGGATATTGTAAGTTGATGTTTTCATCTTCCACACGATCACTACCAACTGTTTCAGCACAGTCTATTGAGACGCAATTAACCAATTTGCCGTGTAACCAATCCACAATTTTCGCATTAATTCATTTGACTTCATCGTTTTTTCGGTGCTAGGATTGCCTGTGTACTCATTTCTTCTGTTGATAACACTTCGGGATGAAATTCTTCAATAAGATTTGGACAAAATAAGTCTTCTTTTATTGGAAACTTAAAGTAAGGAAAATGTAAAAATTTATAAAAGCTAAGAGAGCAGGAACTGTGTCTGTCAAAAGCATTCACATGAATGAGAGGTGAGAGGATTGTGGGCATGGTTGAATAAGATTGAGAGGAGGGCCAAAGTCTTGTCTCGTGGGACTTGAAATTATCTCTTTGAAAAAGTCTCGTCTCAGGATTTCCTTTTATTATATACTAGACATTAAGCCCGTTACAATAACGGGCGCTAGAACAGTACTGCATAAACATTAGTAGGAACAGTCTATATTAAATGGCAAGGGACCTTGACCTCATTCTGTTTGTTGTTTAAATTTTTTTTTTGTCAAAAATATTTTTGCAAGAAGCCTAAAGTAAAACAATAATCAAAATAAAATAGAAACGTATGACAATACAGTAAGTCTAATTAATATTGCCTTAGTGTAAACCTTTGTAACAATCTGTAATACACAAAATCTGAAGAAGATATTTAGAAAAAATTTTCTATTTTTTTACCTCATGAAATGTTTCTATAAAATTTCATTACAAACAACATTTCTTGTAAATATTCTGTCTGAGTTTGGCAACAGTTTGCCTTGTTCAGGAATCTCTACAACCTTGACAACAACATCTGGAAAACTTCTAACTCTTGATAATGCAACATATAACTGACCATGGCTGAATACTGGTTCTGGCAAGCAAATGCCAACTTTTTTTAAGGTTTGCTCTTCTGAGTCTTTCTCTTTTAGTGTTTTTCTGATGCTCATTTTCTTTTTCTTCAATCAATCTATTTGCTCGTATTTTTCTTTTTCTTTCAGCCTTTCTTTTGTTGATGTTTACTTGTTGAGGTGACCGTTCTTCCAGGAGATGTTGCTTCCAGTGTGTGTGCTTTATTTGCTTATCATGCGCAGCCGGAGCTACACCGTTCTCTGTATGCCCAGCTTCCAGTGTGTGTGCGTCCAGGATGCCATGTGCATGGGTGGGGCACGGTGTGATGCGCGTCCCCGCACATGCGAACTTCATCAGAAAACACACACATGGACACCTGGACACACACAGGGGTTTTATTAAAAAGGATGATATAAATGTACGTAGAAATTTAATCTGTGACTGACTTAGTTCAAAGGGAGAAAATGAGTCATGCATCTTAAAATAGTTTTTATTCCTAAAATTTCGACGACTTGCCTGCCAGGTGTCATCATCAGAGGAAATTGATCAGACATATAGGAATCAAAGGCAAAATATAGCTGGTAAAGGGTGTGGGGAATGGAGGTGGAGATGGAAAGGGGGATTAGTAAGGTGCAATTCAGAAGGTATTGATCATAAAGTGTTTTTTATTATTTAGATGTTCTTGTTTTTAAGCGTGTATTTTGTGGGTTCAAGTCCAGGTATCTATTAATGGAATTTTCAATAGAGAGACATGATTTAGCCAGCTCTCTGGCACTCTTAGTGTACTGTCCCTGATTTTTATTTTCACAATGTTCCACTTAAACGTGTGTCCAGTGGAACTTGTATGTGTGTAAATCAGATACTGTGGGTTGTTCCTTCTGACGACATCATGAAGTTCCAGTATATTGCGAGTTTTTTAGATGTTTGTCCCACATATATATGTTATATATATACTAGGGGGTTTGCTCCCTGCTCGCTTTGCTCGCCAACCACCATGGCCTGCACTACGCACCAACCACTCCGTGTCTCTGCTGCTTGCGTTGTGAAGAGGGGGACTGAACATACTCCAAGGAGATGCAGTTGCTCCTCCAAAAACCCTTCTTAAATGGTGATAAATTAGGAAACAAATAGTTTTTTTTTACCTCCTCTTTGCTCGATCAGCTGCTGGATTGCTGCTGCAGCTGCCAGGGCCGGATTAAGATGAAATTGGGCCTGATGCTGCAGCACAAAAAGGGCCTATTTTTTCTCAGCATTGGTGCATGTGCATTCGACACTCACCATACATGCACCCTCAGACCGACCAAGGAGCCTTAATTGCTTGTGACGCAAGCAGCCAGCCTTTATTGAACATGAATAATAATAACAACGTAGTATTGTAACATTAACATCAAACTATGTAACATCAACATATAATAGTAATTGTCTGAAAAGTGCACTTAATGCAGAAAACCTAACAATGAAATACACAAAATTTCCCAATTCTCTTATGAAACAAAGTAAGAAAAAATGAATTTGCAGAGACATTGGGTCAAAATGACTCAGTTCAGGCTCTTGAGGGTAAAAATTTGTCCACGATTTAAATTTCATAATAGACCAGAATCCTGTCGAGGATTTTAAAAATTCTAAATATCCATGCCGGACCCGCAGGTCGGCTTTTAGTTTTACCTTTACAGATAACCATTTAAATAGCCATCGATTTTTACTGTAAAAATAACTTTCAAGGTGAAAAATTTACTATGTGGCATTTACCAAACAATGATAAAGTGGCAAGAATCCCCAAGATATTGCAAAAAACGCAGCTAAATTATTCAGTAAACTGTTTAACGTAAAATTGAGAGCATTAACTTGAAATCTTCTGTTAACAATAAACACAACGATGTTACAGTTACATCACAGCGCAAAGAACAATAGTAACAATGTGTCTAGGCGTCCGAAAGTCAGACTCCAAATTTCATTCTAAGAATTATTTTGAGGTTAATATAGCAAAGGAAAACTGTTCAGCTTCCGGAAAATTCTCATCTGTTTTCATCTGGGCCTATTTCAGGAATGGGCCTAATGCTGCAGCATCAATAGCACCCACCTTAATCCAGCCCTGGCTGCTGTGCCAGGTGATTTGCATCTCATGTGGCCCTTCAAACATTTAAAAGCCCGTACAGCAGCTGTTCTACTCTTTGTCTTTTATTTCCAGCCCCAGGCGTGGTTAAATCTCTTGGCACAAAGTCTTGTCTCACGGGACGTGAGTTCTTGATATTTTTTAGCTTATAATTTAGAAACGGAATAAGAATCTGAAAATCTAACATCATTACTGTACATTAAAGTTTGATAAATTCTGAAAAGAATGATACCAAACATATATATGTAGTTTTTAAAAGAAGACCGATTTAAAGTGTGACAAAAAATGTGACATAAAAACATCACATAACATCATTGCACAAAATCGTTGCACTTTTAGGCTTAGGATGTTATATATATACTGTATATCCATCCATCCATCCATCCTCTTCCGCTTATCCGAGGTCGGGTCGCAGGGGCAGCAGCTTAAGCGGAGAGGCCCAGACTTCCCTCTCCCCGGCCACTTCTTCCAGCTCTTCCGGGAGAATCCCAAGGCGTTCCCAGGCCAGCCGGGAGACATAGTCCCTCCAGCGTGTCCTGGGTCTTCCCAGGGGCCTCCTCCTGGTTGGACGTGCCCGGAACACCTCACCAGGGAGGCGTCCAGAATGCATCCTGATCAGATGCCCGAGCCACCTCATCTGACTCCTCTCGATGCGGAGGAGCAGCGGCTCTACTCTGAGCCCCTCCCGGATGACTGAGCTTCTCACCCTATCTTTAAGGGAAAGCCCAGACACCCTGCGGAGGAAACTCATTTCAGCCGCTTGTATTCACAATCTCGCTCTTTGGTCACTACCCATAGCTCATGACCATAGGTGAGGGTAGGAGCGTAGATCGACTGGTAAATTGAGAGCTTTGCCTTATGGCTCAGCTCCTTTTCACCACGACAGACCGATGCAGAGCCCGCATCAATGCGGATGCCGCACCGATCCGCCTGTCGATCTCACGCTCCATTCTTCCCTCACTCGTGAACAAGACCCCGAGATACTTGAACTCCTCCACTTGGGGCAGGATCTCTCCCCCAACCCTGAGAGGGCACTCCACCCTTTTCCGGCTGAGGACCATGCTCTCGGATTTGGAGGTGCTGATTCTCATCCCAGCCGCTTCACACTCAGCTGCAACCGATCCAGAGAGAGCTGAAGATCACGGCCTGATGAAGCAAACAGGACAACATCATCTGCAAAAGCAGTGACCCAATCCTGAGTCCACCAAACCGACCCCTTCAACACCCTGGCTGCGCCTAGAAATTCTGTCCATAAAAGTTATGAACAGAATCGGTGACAAAGGGCAGCCCTGGCGGAGTCCAACTCTCACTGGAAACGGGCTCGACTTACTGCCGCAATGCGGACCAAGCTCTGACACGGTTGTACAGAGACCGAACAGCTCTTATCAGGGGTCCGTACCCCATACTCCCGAGCACCCCCACAGGATTCCCGAGGGACACGGTCGAATGCCTTTTCCAAGTCCACAAAACACATGTAGACCGGTGGGCAAACTCCCATGCACCCTCCAGGACTCTGCTAAGGGTGAAGAGCTGGTCCACTGTTCCGCACCAGGACTAAAACCACACTGTTCCTCCTGAATCCGAGGTTCACTATCCGACGGACCCTCCTCTCCAGAACCCCGAATAGACTTTTCCAGGGAGGCTGAGGAGTGTGATCCCTCTATAGTTGGAACACACCCTCCGTCCCCTTTTAAAGAGGGGACCACCACCCCGTCTGCCAATCCAGAGGCACTGTCCCCGATGTCCATGCGATGTTGCAGAGACGTGTCAACCAAGACAGTCCTACAACATCCAGAGCCTTAAGGAACTCCGGGCAATCTCATCCACCCCGGGCCCTGCCACCAAGGAGTTTTTGACCACCTCGGTGACTTCAGTCCCAGAGATGGGAGAGCCCACCTCAGAGTCCCCAGGCTCTGCTTCCTCATTGGAAGGCATGTTAGTGGGATTGAGGAGGTCTTCAAGTACTCCTCCCACCGACCCACAACGCCCGAAGTCGAGGTCAGCAGCGCACCATCCCCACCATATACGGTGTTGACACTGCACTGCTTCCCCCTCCTGAGACGCCGGACGGGGGACCAGAATCTCCTCGAAGCCGTCCAAAGTCGCTCTCCATGGCCTCCAAACTCCTCCCATGCCCGAAGTTTTGCCTCAGCAACAACCAAGCCGCGGCCTGCCTGACCTATCAGCTGCCTCCAGAGACCCACAGGACAAAAAAGTCCTATAGGACTCCTTCTTCAGCTTGACGGCATCCCTCACCGCCGGTGTCCACCAACGGGTTCGGGATTGCCGCCACGACAGGCACCACCACCTTGCGGCCACAGCCCGTCAGCCGCCTCAACAATAGAGGCACGGAACATGGCCCATTCGACTCAATGTCCCCCACCTCCCTCGGGACGTGGTTGAAGTTCTGCCGGAGGTGGGAGTTGAAGCTACTTCTGACAGGGGACTCTGCCAGCCGCTCCCAGCAGACCCTCACAACACGCTTGGGCCTACCAGGTCTGACCGCATCTTCCCCACCATGAAGCCAACTCACCACCAGGTGGTGATCAGTTGACAGCTCCGCCCCTCTCTTCACCCGAAAGTGTCCAAGACATATGGCTACAAGTCCGATGACACCACAAAGTCGATCATCGACCTGAGGCCTAGGGTGTCCTGGTGCCAAGTGCACATATGAACACCCTTATGCTTGAACATGGTGTTCGTATGGACAATCCGTGACGAGCACAGAAGTCCAATAACAAAACACCGCTCGGGTTCAGATCGGGGGGCCATTCCTCCCAATCACACCCTTCCAGGTCTCACTGTCATTGCCCACGTGAGCATTGAAGTCTCCCAGCAAAACGAGGGAATCCCCAGAAGGTATGCCCTCTAGCAACCCCCCAGAGACTCCAAAAGGGTGGATACTCCAAACTGCTGTTGGTGCATATGCACAAACAACAGTCAGGACCCTTCCCCACCCGGCGGAGGGAGGCCACCCTCTCGCCCACCGGGTAAACCCCAATGCACAGGCTCCAGTCGGGGCAATAAGTATGCCCACACCTGCACGGTGCCTATCACCGGGGGCAACTCCAGAGTGGTAGAGAGTCCAGCCCCTCTCAAGGAGATTGGTTCCAGAGTCCAAGCTGTGCGTCGAGGTGAGTCCGACTATATCTAGCCGGAACCTCTCGACCTCGCACACTAGCTCAGGCTCCTTACCGTTCAGAGAGGTGACATTCCACGCCCCAAGAGCCAGTTTCTGTAGCCGAGGATCAGACCGCCAAGGTCCCGCCTCGCCACCACCCAACTCACACTGCACCCAACCTCCTTGGCCCCTCCCATAGGCGGTGAGCCCATGGGGAGGAGGACCCACGTTACCTCTTCGGCTGTGCCCGGCCGAGCCCCATGGGTGCAGGCCCGCCACCAGGCGCCGCCATCAGCCCCACCTCCAGGCCTGGCTCCAGAGGGGGGGCCCCGGTGACCCGTGTCTGGGCAAGGGAAAACGTCGTCCAAGGTTTTTATTCTTCATCAGAGGCTTGTTGAACCGTTCTTCGTCTCATCCCTCACCTAGGACCAGTTTGCCTTGGGTGGCCCTACCAGGGGTATAAAGCCCCAGACAACATAGCTCCTAGGATCATTGGGACACGCAAACCCCTCCACCACGATAAGATGACGGTTCAAGGAGGGGTATACTGTATATATATATATATATATTGAGAGAGAGAGAGAGAGAGATAGAGAGAGAGAGAGAGAGAGAGTAGATATACATACATATCTAAAACACTCAAAAATCAATCACTCAGTGAACACATATTTCATTTCAAACCAATAAGAATACATCACAATTCATTACATCCACAACCACAAATAAGTAAATTAAGCCGCCCCTCCCCTTCCGAAACTACAGACTTACTTAAAGTCACAACGCCGTCTATTCAACCCTTTCCTAAAATAAAAGAAACACATCGATTTTTTTCATACACACTCAGACATCCCAATTGAAACCAAACTTCCATTCTTCAATTAACCGAGACCCCTCTCTTTAGAGTCTTGCTGCCCGTCTTTAAAAGGGCAGCTTCACATTAAGACACTTCAGCGTCCCAGGATGTTTCATCTGTCACCGACTTCGTTTAAAGTAATTTACAAAGATCAGACCCACAGCCACGGTGGTATAAAAAAAAAATCAATCAGACCGAAAGTTTTCAATCATCATGAGCCTCAGCTCATCCAGATCACATCCATATTCCTTCCTTGGCTTAAGATGTCCACACGTACCCGGGTATTTTTTAAAACGTGGCTTTTTGCATGCTTTCGTCCACATGCAAACTGCGTTTTCGGTCCCTAAAAAAATCTGTTTCCCTGTTTAACGTGAGAGTGTGTGGGCCGGTATCTTCTTTGCTTGACATCTCTCATTTGTACGCCAAGTAGTGCGGGTGTTAACCTTGGTAACGGGCCTGTTTACCCGTTTACATTTAAACGTACAATTACGTTATCACTACTGTATATTCAGCCACAGATGCGCTACGGAGGTCACTACTACATCGAACACTGCGTATAAATAAAGCAGCCATCCACAAATTCCATGGATTATTTGGACAAAAAGAGGAGGTTTTCTCTTAACTTCCAAGCCACCTGTACGTAATTTTAATGTTCTATTTAAATAGGTTAACATATTCAGATATGTTGGGGTGCAGCAAACTGAAGCACCACCCCGCCCCGCACTGAGCTCTAGCTACGCCACTGCGGTCTATGCAATGTAAATTTCTCCAATCGATCAATTATCCATATCAAGTTAATTACATTACTGATATTTCTAATTGAAATTTTGACAAGTCAAAATAAGATTATTCATGTCTTTTATTTGAATTTCAAGTTTCCATGTTTTAGAAAAAGTCAGAACTGTAAACGAAATTGTTGCTATCCAAAATGGAAAATGGCAAGAGATGTTAAATATTACCATGACTAGCCATATTACTTTGTATAACGTGGGTACTTCGGCTCCTAAAAATAAATGGCACCCTTGTGATATAAAAATGACAAAGATAATGAGGGCATCGATGAAATCGAGAAGGAAAGAGACAATCTTACATACTCGTAAGATGAAGAGTAGAGACAGGACTCTGATGGCTGGTGCTTTCACAATTCAATCTCATAACACATCGTGCTAGGTTGCCTCTATTAAGTGCCTACCCGGCAGAAGAAGGGGGCAATTCATTTTTCCCTGTCTTAAAATGTAAAGTAGACTCATTCAGTGAATGACGCAAGCAAGACGTGAGGAATACCAAAAATAAAAATATCGTGACACACATAAGCTTTGTAAGGGTGTTGCCATCGCGATGTGTGTACAGCAAGCTGCTTTTTTTTCCCCGTAAATTTCTAGTAAAGCAGTCGGATTCGGTTTTGTCCTAGTGAGATTTTTTCTCCTAAATACGTTGACGAATGAATGTTAAAAACTCAAGACTACAAAGAAAGGAATGTGTAGCTGAGGATGGCGGGCACTCACGTCTGTTTTCAAGGAACACTCCTCCACCTGTAGTATTATTAAGGAGGGCTGTAAAGAGTTCATTAGGGGGTTAATCAAGTGTAGGTGCAACAGCAGATCATTATCTGTATGTGCTCTTTAGGTTGGGCGCGCTTTTGGACACTTTCTGAGAAGTTGGTTTGTTTGGTGACTGAAGCTGGGTTATTACAAACTAATGTCGTTTTGCTGGAAACATATTGGTGCCCCTTCGTCATTTTGGCATTCTGGACGATGTTACACCACCTTTAAAAAAATTGTCATGAAGTATTCACTCCTACGCGGTACTGTTTGCCAAACAACGTAAAGCCACTATCTTGACGTCTTCTGTATTTTATTTTTTTCCATACCACGCCAAGCCTCTCCGCTCGACAGGTGGCAATTTGAGTTCCTCTTCTCGTGCTCCAGGTCACGTGACACACCGGTCTTCCCCCACAGGTCAAGTTTAGCAGAAGTGAAACGCAGCTTCGCTTGACGTGAATCGTGTTGGTAATCCCGGATGATGAGAATTGACTTAACACCGGGTGCCTCATGTATAACGCCGTGCGTAGAATCCGCACTATAACATGACGTAAGCACAAAAGCCGAAATGTGCTTATGCACAGAAAAATCTAGATGCAGGAATCTGTGCGTACTCCAACTTCTGCATTCTTCCGCTACATAAATCCCGGTCAGCATGAAAACTAACGCTCGTGCACGCGCCTTCTGTCCCACCCCAACTCCTCCCAGAATTACGCCTCTTTGAATATGCAAATAAATATAAATCGCCCTTAAACTCAGCCTTCTGTGTAAAGACAATGGGAAAAGCATAGGGGAAAATATAAGAATTTCAGTGAATACCAAGTGGAAGCAAAGGAAAAACATACTATTTGTTCAAATAAACCATGGTATAATCAACAAAAGGAAGTTGATCGAGTGACATAGCGTGTTGGAGAAACTTGAAAGCTCACGTTCATAAAGTCGCACAGTGCTGGAAATAAAAAAGTTGTCAGATATCAAAGTCGCCGTGAAAAGGTGAGTCGTAGCCCACCGTCTGAGTGTCATATGAAAGCTTATTAGAGTACAGAGAAAAAAAAGGCACACAGTGGGGAAAAAGCACGAAATGTCAACTTCAATCTCAAAATTTCCACTTTAATCATGTAGTTTATTTTGTCATTAAAGTAAAACATCATAAACTTCATCTTTAAAATCATTTAATTAACTAGTTTCTCAAATCACATTGTAATTAAAGTAGCTTTGTTTTGTATTTGATCTTCTATGTGCTCTATGTGTGTGAATCACTACTTGCTTCTTAAACCGGCTCTCTTCCTCCGACTGGACACAGAATCCATTACATTCGTGATATTACAGCTCTCTGAATAACTAAAATATAGTATACGTAAAATCATTTTCATGATGATGTTTTAAAGCATGTTTATTAATGCTGTGCAGTGATTGTGTGCGACCTTCGATGAAATAATTTATTGCAGCAGTACTCAGGGGCGACTCTAGGGTTGTGGCGGCCCTGGGCAGAGAAAGAATCGGTGGCCCCTTCGCCTGCCAATGTCAATATGTTATCTTACGCACGGTGGATGGCCATGTCCGTTGCGGACACTGCATAGCCGCCTTGTGCTAATGACACAAGCGTTTAACTTTTGTCGAAATTTGCCGCTGCGTTTTTAGCTGTGTCGTTATTTTCTCTTTCTGTTTTATATTCAATATATATTGGCATGGCTGCCCCTGCAGTCCTTGCTTTTCATTCTCCAAGTAACCGATCGCCACACAATCAGCTCAGTAATAGATGTTAAGCCATCTGTAAGCTTAGCGCCGATTCTTCAAAACATTTAAGGAACATTGAAATATCTTTGTAGTACATGTTTAATTATTCTATCCTTCACGCCAGTCCCAGTGAAGAATATAGATTATTTAAATGAAGTTAAAGTTTTATCTGTATAATTTAATAAACATATTTTGCTGCATTTCACCTTAAAAATGATATTGTCATCATATGTAAATATGCGCTTTATAAAGTGGCTCAGGTTGTGCGATATTATAACTGTAGTTCAAGTTAACAGTGAGTTGATTGTACTTATAAGTACAAATAGTTCTACAAGGAGCAATTGATTGAGTGCGTTTAAAGTTCTTGGGATGAAACTGTTTCTGAACTGCGAGGTCTGTACAGGAAAGGCTTTAAAACGTTTTGCAGTGGCTGAGACAGCGTGTCCATGAAACTGTATACCGATAATTCTCTTTCCAATCAGCTGCTGCTGTGATTCCCCACTCAGATACAGTGATATAAATACTCAGAGTGGTGCAGTGAGAGAAATATGGAAAAAGATGATCCGCTTTGGCAAACGTTAGCAGCTGAAAAAAGAATAAGGTGCAGTGAGAGTAACAACGCTAAAGCAGTTATGGTATTTGGAATACTATGGCTATTCCCTGGACCCTTATATTGTTACAAGTTAATTACAATCAGATGTATTACACTAATAAACAATATGCGGTTAGTTTCTGTGTATTTATAAAGCCGCGTTAGGAAAATAAGAGAGTGACCACACAGGAACAGTACCATTGCTTTGACGCTGGGTGCCGCCAGTTTGCAAAACCAAGTGGAGAACTTGCGTACGACAAGGTATGAGGTACCGTAGAAAAGTGCGTTGCTTTACGCCAAGTGTAGGTTTTATACATTGCAATTTGAACGTGGAAAAGTTCTTACGCAACATTTCTGTGCGTACGCACCGTTTATACATGAGGCCAGGGGCCAGGGATAGTTAATACAACATAAGGCCTTTGGAGAAGCACGCTGGAAAGGTTAGTTTCTCATGTTAGCGCACTCAAAAAGTATTTCTCGTAAATGTATTGATTATTAAAGAGCCCCCAAGAGGAAAATTGTGTAATTTTTTTTTTTCTGCTGATTTTTCAGGTGCGCACCAAATAGTATCAACTGAGCACCAGAATGGGCACCAGATACTTTCAACCACACAGTAACTGAAATGGGGATCCATACCTATACATACTTTCTGATGCATATTAGTTCTGTTTTATAGTTGCACTTTGGGAAATATGTAAATTGGAGACTTTATAGAAGTATACTTTCAGCCTGGTCTTAAACACAGACATAGCGCTTGTTCTTGCAGTTCATCATGGATACATTATCACTGAAAGGCATTTTAAACATATATTGAAGACTAAAGGTCAATTACGTCTAAGATCTCTAGCAACATTGAGGAAATTATTGTGTTTATACAGCAACAATTGCAAAGCTCAGGTCAGCTTCATGGCTACCCAGGTATGCACACAAAATGTCAAAAAAATGGTTTGCATGTGAAGGAGGAAAATGTTCGTCTGTTGCTGATACTATGTGGTGCCCACTTGAAAGTATCTGGTGCGCACCACAGAGTTTCAAGTGCGCACCAGATACTTTCAAGTGAGCAGAATCCCCAGAAAAAATGTCACCTCGGGTGCTCCGAAGATTATAGATAGCTTCACCATTAAAAAGAAATTGTCAGTCAACATATGATAAGAATATCCCAGTTACATTTATGCTTTGTCTCATACGTTTCTCTGTGGCAAACATAAATAAAAGTCACGGTAGAATCAAGTAAAGGCCGATGAAAATGAAGTATGTGGATATGCTTATCTGTGTGTCTGTGCCCTTTAAAGCCATAGAATCATTTAGGGCCCCGTGATAAGGAGAACACAAACACATAAACATGGATTTCAGCTATGGAGATTAGGGGGAGATTTAAAAAATCTTTCAACATACGTTTTTGGTAATCTGCCATTATATTGGCTTTATAATACTTTCCTGTTTAGAATACCTTTAATGAATGCTACTCTGTGCAGCGATCCTGTTGTGCTCCTGTTATTACATATATATACAATATGTATAGATCACGCCAGAAGGGCGTCAAGCACTTGCCTGTCAGTAATGGTATGTCAGTAGCAATAGCTACTGGCATGGTATTAATTGGAGGAAATGACAAAGCAACTAGCATCAATGGTTTCAGCAGTGTCCAAAAAATTAAGGAACACAATCTTAGCTGTAATATCTAAGCTCATGTTTATTGTCATATGTCCTTAGTATAAAGTGTACATTGTGCATTGTCATTCTTACATGCCTGCCTCATCAGAACAGTTGACAATAATATGACACTATAAATACACACACACACACACACACAAAGTGTCTGTTGCATGCAACACATATGTATATTTGTCGGTGTGGAGCATATCTACAGTGAGTTTCAAGAAAGTGTCTCTCTCCTCCCCAATTCTGGGGAGCTTGCTGATTACAGGAAGGATGCTACAGTGATGTCAAACGCTTGTAGAGATAGCATTGCCCTATATACAGTATACTTCCCAGTAAGCTCAATTCACTGCCAGGAGCTTCAGCAGATACAAGACACTCCTCACAGACAAAAGAGAGTCACTCTGAGCTCAATGCTAAATGCCTCACTATCCTGTGCTTCAATGGGCATGTATTTCAGAGGTGGAAATCCACATGAGCTCAGCTCCAAATTATAAAAAATATTCCACCCAAAAAATAATATATAGTATATATATATATATATATATATATATATATATATATATATATATATATATATATATATATATACTCGGTGGGTTGGCACCCTGCCCGGGATTGGTTCCTGCCTTGTGCCCTGTGTTGGCTGGGATTGGCTCCAGTAGACCCCGTGACCCTGTGTTTGGATTCAGCGGGTTGGAAAATGGATGGATATATATATATATATATATATATATATATATATAGTGGTAGCTGAGAAAAAAATGTTATCTCATGTTTTTGTGGAGAAAATAAATAACGACTTTAACAAAATGGGACACAATAAAAACCAACGCAGGACAACAATAAACAATATGGAATACATCCATGGAAAAAAGCAAAACTCATGTCACATAATCCACATGTGTGTTATCCATGCGTATGCTTAAAATGTCTAATATTTATTTCATGAAAACTCGGCATACAATCTAAACAGGAAAGGCACATTCCAATTTGAATGTGCTTTTGAATTGGAGATCCGCCTCAACCCTTCCCATTCATTGATCAATAATCCTGTCATCAATTCAAAAGCACAGTCTTATGGGAATATGCCTTTCCTGCTTATATTGTAACGTTTTCTGGAAGTTTTTGAGTTTTCTGAAAGTAGTAATACTATATTTTATCAAAACATGTAAATGGATAACGGGAATGTGGATTCTTTTTTCCGTGGACCTTTTGTACAATGTCCACTATTGGTCCTGTTTTGTTAGAATATTTGTTATGTACTTTCTCCACGAAAAAATGAGATTAAAAAATTTTTTAGCCACCACTAGAAATTATTTGGTGTAGGTAACGTATAAAATTAGCACTTTTGAGTAGAGTATTCCTTTAAAGCCAACTGCATTGATTAAGAGCATTGGAATGTTAAAATGTTTACTTTGAAATTGGATATTTAAGCTTCAGGTTTCACTTTTATTTATTATTGTATAATATTTTCAGTTATGTCTTGAATATTTACTTTTTTATTTATTTATGGTCTGAATGTCTTCTTGTTTATGAATACTGGTATGTGTACGTACAATAATGAAATGGCAGCGAAAACAATGCACAGTGCCATTTCAACATTGTTTCTGGTATTGTAGCTGATTACACATACTTTCATGCAGTAAAAATAGGTAAAAATCCAAAATGGAAATAAATCAGAGGGAACCAAAATGGAAAAAAATAAAACAATTATGAAAAGAAAGAAAAAACACATTTCATAGGGACTTGGTCAGAAAAGAGGCATTCTTTTAATTTCCCTATAAATATCCAGTTGCTAACGTATAGCTTTCTGCAGATGCAATGGAGAGCTAAATCAGAGTTATTTTACAAAGGCATTGTGCTGTTTGAAACCATTAATATTCCCATGAGATGCTGAATTTTCCTATTTCCTGGAAGCTGCCTTTGAAAGGACATCTTATCACCATGCAAGAACCTGTTTGGGGAGCAGAGCTATGGGAATTTTTTGAGAATTTCATATGTGACACTTCTATAGCAGCAAGAAAATGTAGTAATGTAAAGCAGAATGTGTAAAGAAAGATTTGATAAGCCATAATCAATCAATGCACTGTATTTTAAATTCTTAGTATTTTATTTTATATACTTTCCACTTGTCACATATTGGCAAATCTCTATTTGGTTTACACTGTATGCTTCTTATTTTGATTTGTCAGAAAAAAGTTATATTTAATCATTAGCATGTACAGTTGATCTTGAATGTAACATATAACAATATTTGGTATTAAAGTAACTATTACCTGTGTTTATATTTTTTTTAATGGCACTGGTTCTCATGGAGCACAAAGGCGAATATCGGCAGAGTTTCTTTGCAGCCTTTGTCAATTTCCGCAATGCATTCGACTCAGTTCATCGAGCTGCCCTGTGGGACATCCTGAGGGTTCACGGGATCCCCTCGAGGTTTCTGGATATCATGGCCGGCCTGTACACTGGTACTGTGAGTGCTGTGCAGGGTGGAGACAGGACCTCTGCATTTTTCCCAGATGATTCTGGGGTTCGTCAGGGGTGTGTTCTTGCTCTTACTCTGTTCAGTGCTTGTATGGACTGGGTGTTGGGCAAGGTCGTGGGGTCCAGTGGCTGTGGGGCATCTGTTGGTGAAGAAAGATTCATGGATCTTGACTTTGCTGACGATGCTGTGATCTTCGCGGAGTCAATGGAGGCTCTTATCAGGGCACTCGAGAGACTGAGTAAGGAGTCAGAGTGTCAGGGCTTGCGAGTGTCCTGGATAAAAATCAAGATCCAGGCCTTTAATGACCTCTTAACACAGCCATCAGCAGTGTGTCTGTTTGCAGAGAGAGGGTCAAGCTTGTTGAGAGGTTTACTTACCTTGGTAGTGACATTTATGTCTCTGGTGACTCTTCCTATGATGTCAGTAGAAGGATTGGGAGGGCATGAGGGGGGGGGTTACGAGGTCGCTGGAAAGGGGTGTGTGGCACTCCCGATATCTATGCAAAAGGACGAAGGTCCAAGTCTTTAGAGTCCTGGTGCTTCCTGTCTTGCTATATGGTTGTGATACATGGACGCTATCCATTGACCTGAGATGAAGACTGGACTCCTTTGGTACTGTGTTTCTTTGGAGAATCCTTGGGTACTGCTGGTTTGACTTTGTGTCAAATGAATGGTTGCTCACGGAGTCCCAAAGGAGGCACATTACCTGCAATGGGAGGGCAGATCCAGCTCATAAGATCCTCATTGTTGGGAACCCGAGTGGCTGGACCAGGCCAAGAGGTTGCCCATGTAACACCTGGCTGCGACAGATAGAGGGTCATTTCCGGAGGGTGGGACTGGGGGATTGCAAACTGGGATCCTGAGTTGTTTCGTCGTGTAGTGGGTGTGGGAACACACTGTACCAGTGCATGCTCCCCAAGTTGACTTGACTTGTTTACATGTTAAAGTGTTTATCTCCTAAAATTCATCAGAGTTTCACTTAGCCAATGCTGATCAAGAAAAACTGCCCATCCAGTGCATTTCTGGCACACTAGTATACAAGGTTTCCTGTATTGCAAAGCAGATTTGACAAAAATCTGTGCCCCTCAGTTATAATTTAATCAGTTAAATCTTTATAGTGGCTTAGGTTCATGTTGTACCTACATACTCTTAGAGTCAGGCCACAGCTATCAAGAGACGGAAGACACTGTATAAAGAAACAGTCAATAATATGCTTCAGTCTGCGTCTAGGTCACTCAGCCAGTTTATAGGTACAATACAATACAGTTTATTTTTGTATAGCCCAAAATCACACAGGAAGTGCCGCAATGGGCTTTAACAGGCCCTGCCTCTTGACAGCCCCCCAGCCTTGACTCTCTGAGAAGACAAGGAAAAACTCCCAAAAAACCTTGTAGGGAAAATGGAAGAAATCTTGGGAAAGGCAGTTCAAAGAGAGACCCCTTTCCAGGTAGGTTGGGCGTGCAGTGGGTGTCAAAAGAAGGGGGTCAATACAACACAATACACAGAACAGAACAATTCCTTAAGACAGCATAATAATAAAAAATTTAGAAGTACGGAGCAGAATTTAACAGTAGATGATATCACATAATAAGATTTGATATTTTAGAGTCCTGAGACCTCATCCATCAAGTTGCCTCCCCATTTGGCCATTCCACGGCTGAAACGTTGCTCCGATGAAAGGACCCCTCTTTCCCATGATTCCTGTGATCCTCCATCAGGGATGACTTTACCATAGGCAGGCAAACAACTTGGCAGGTTGGCCGTGGCACCAATTGCCACATTTGGGTACAGAGAACAGAAACAGAATAGGTGAGGGTTAGTATTCAATTCTAACTATCATGTTACTTATGTTTTAGTGCTAATAACTAACAACAGAGATGCAGTCTGTACAGTTAATCAGCAGCTCTAGTCAGGATATGCTAAACTGAAGTAGTGAGTCTTCAGCCGGGATTTAAAGGCTGAGGCTGAAGGGGCATCTCTTATAGAAGAAGGAAGACCATTCCACAGTTTAGGGGCCCTGTAACTAAAAGCTCGACCTCCCACTGTCATTTTATTAATCCTTGGAATCATAAGCAGACCAGCATCTTGAGATCTGTGCTCTCTGGTTTGTAAGTCATGATAAGTTCAGACAAGTAAGCCGGACCTTGGCCATTTAATGCTTTATATGTTAAAAGGAGGATTTTGAAATCATCCCTAAACTTAACCGGGAGCCAGTGTAAGGATTTAAGAACTGGAGTTATGTGTTCATATTTTCTTGTTCTTGTAATAATTCTTGCAGCCGCATTTTGGATTAACTGGAGGCTGTATAGAGAACAGTTTGAACAGCCAGTGAACACCGCATTGCAGTAGTCAATCCTACTAGAGATAAATGCATGAATTAATTTCTCACAATCCTGTTTATTTAGAAAGCGCCTTAATTTCCTAACATTTTTAAGATGGAAGAAACATGTTTTGGACAACTTTGTAATATGTGCTTTAAATGACATGCTAGAATCAAAGATAACTCCTAGATTGCGGGCTGATTCAGTAAAATTAATTGGGATTCCCACTGAGTTAAATGACAACAAAATATTGTTGTGATCAGCGTCATTCCCTCCAACAATTAACATCTCTGTTTTATCTGTATTTAAAGACAAGTAGTTCTTATTCATCCACTCCTTTAATTCACTAACACAACTAATTAAGGACAACATCAGAGAAACTTCATTTGATCTAAATTAAAGTTATAACTGGGTGTCTGCATACGAGTGAAAATTAACATTATGTTTCCTAATGAGAGATCCCAGTGGAAGCATGTAAAGTGAAAAGGTCAGCTTGTCCTCAAGATGTGTAAGGTATGCCTGTTGATAAGCTATTGTCCCAGTCAGTGAAACCCTGCGTGTGAGAAAACAAGCTTATCTCTTTGTTGTTATGTTAGTCAATAGGTCTGTTGACAGAATTTCTTGCTTAGGTGTACTGTGTGCCATCTGTGTGCTTGTGACTCGCTGAAATGTTTAGTCTGTGTACATTCTGTACATTCTTAACCATGTACATTACATTTTTGGGGGGAGGAGGGTGTTATTCCAATCTCCACCAACATCCGAACGTGTGCATGCAAATTTTGATTAGTAAGTCTAAGCTGACACTGTATGAAAGTGCTTGCATGCTTAAAAATGCTCTGCAGTGAACTAAAATTCAACCAATGGCGGCTCCTGCCTTGTAACAGAAACTGCAGTGATATTCTAAACCCCTTGTTGCCCAATTGTAGACCAAGTGGATTTAGAAAATACTGTAGATAGTAAGGTGTATGAAAGTCTGACCATCAGAAGGTCAATTTGTTGTTTAGGGAACAAGGATACTGAGTAGTCCAGCATGTGTCTCTGCAGTTTGTTCATTTTGTGAATCAATAAGCAAATTAGATGGTAAATTGATCTTTCTCTCTCTACGTTTGATGGAACTGTGTCCAACTAAATTTTAGTCTACCCTGTTTGTCAGGTAACTCTGCAGACAACCAGTCAATCACAAATACATTTTATCAGCCATTTAGTATATACAGATATGGTTGCTTTTGCTAATTCTGTGAAAACATTCCTAAGCTTGTTGGTTAGTGTACCCCTGAAGAGACAGCTTGATATTTTGCTTTGCCACACAGCACAGTTTGAAAAATAATGTTCCTTGCCTATCATCTCGCATTGGTTCTCTTACCTACTATAGCCTAAACATTTCCACCTAGCACACTGACATATAGACATACAGTAAATCATCCTTATTAGTCTTATGTACATTCCTACAGAGATTGAAATTAATAGGGTACTTACTGGATTTTATAGTTGATAGTTAAAGGATAACTCATCCTTGGTGAAAAACAAATCTGGCCACTAGAGTACTGTAAGGTAGCACAAGGAAGGTGGCATCCTAGAACAGATTTACTGTTAAAACAAACAGTAGGGTCAGGCTAGCAGGGTTCACTGCAACACTGGTGTTTAAGGGCAGAGACTGTCACAATATAAATTCCGTTGATGATGGTTGGAAAGCGCATGGGCGAGTTTTGGGTGCAGTGAAGGTTGTATCCACAAGAAGGCAGTGCTGCATTTAAAGAACATCTTTAAAGAGTGTGTTCTGTACTCAGGAAAAAAAAGTCTAAGATGGAGAATGTATTGTTCTCTTCACTAATGCTCCCTGAACCAACCAATCAATTCATCATTTTATTTACTGCCATTAACAGCTTGCAGCTACACACATTACTTTATAGGAATTCCAAGATTACAATAAATGAACAAGTTTAACAATTCAGCAGTTCATTAAGTATATTAAGAAATGTTAGATACCAAAAATGCCTTCTTGGTACAGATCAGGATGACTGTGGAAGAATACCTAACACATATTACATAGGAAGCATCAATGGAAGTGATAAACATCCAGGATAGTTATGACAGGGGTCTCCAAATCCAGCCCTGGAGAGCTACTGTGGCTGCAGGTTTTCACTCTAACCCTTTTCTTAATAAGTGACCAGATTTTGCTGCTAATTAACTTTTTGCCTTAAGTTTAATTGATGCACATCTTAAGACTCAGGCCCCTTAAATTATTGATATTTTTTTCCTTAATTAGCAACCAAACAATAATGAACCAACACACAAACAACAACCTGCATCTATCACACAACAAGGAAGGCCTCAGTAATGTTGATCTGCTCAGGTCCACAAAACGTTTTGATAACGCTCTTAAAAAAGAAAATCAGTTTTAGAAATGTCTGTCATGGCAGAATGAGCGCCATGGAATAAAATAACGGGTTTAATTAGCAGCGAGAATTGGCTTCAAATTAAGAAACTGAATGAAGTGTAGTTGGTTGGAGTTTGAGGCCCCAACTTAGTTGGTCATCTGTTGGCTCACTTCACATCAAATTTATGTTTAGGTGCTGTTTAAGGAAAAAAGAATAAATTCAGTGGTCACAGTCTCAAGAAAAGTCAATTAAAATAAAGGGAAATAGTTCATTAGAAGCAAAAACTGGTCACTAATTAAAAGAGAATGAAAACTTACATGCCACCGTAGCTCTCCAGGACTGGAGTTGGAGACTCCTGAGTTATGATATAATGAACAACTATACATATTAGTTATCAAAAATGCCACATATTAGGATATAAATCAGTGTGTTAACTGAAATTCATAGATGAGCTTACTTATTCCAGACTGGGTTAATAACATGCAATTACAAGTACACTGAATAACGGGGAACATTCAAACTTCCAGAGAGAACAGTTGCATCGTTATTCTAAATACTGAGACAGAGCTACACTGAGAAGAGAGTTCCAAAGAATATGGGCCACATAATTGAACGAGTGTTTGTCAAAAATTGTCTTCATATCTGATCTATTGAGATCGGTTCAGACTTTGGTAATGTTTCACAGGGGATTAGATCAAGTTTTAACTGCGGCAGAAATGTGGGAATTAAGAACCTGGGTTAGCAGAGACAAAGGCTTATTAGCAGTAGTTTGTGGAGTTCAGTCAAACATTTTATGACAGTTTTTACATTTTATGAGACTTTTTAAACACCCAGGAATGTGTAGTGATTTCTAGCCAGATCAATGTCTGTGTGAAGCTGTGTTGCTCCAGCAACTGAATGAGTTGTTGCCATAAGAGAGTGATCTGCACCATCAGGTTTACATAAAAGCTTTGAAACTACCTAACTCTACACATCCTAACATAATGAATGGATTAGGATTAGGAACTGTACAGTTATGGCGTTGTCTCAGTTTTGACCAGTTGGAAATGAGAGCGAAGCACAGGTGCTGGAATTGGTTGGGCAGAAGCCAAACTTTGACTTCAAAATTAAAGACCATGTAAAGATTGGTGAGCATTTGAACATCATAAGACAAAGGTGCCTGGTTCATGTTTCTTGTCACAGGTTTTACTATTTATGAGTTGCTGGGGTCCAGTTGTATTTTTCACTTAGCCAGTTTGTATTCCAAGTTTCTTGCAAAGGAATTTATCCAATGACTGCTTCAGACACATTAAAGGGTGCAGTCTTTGAAGGTTGAGGCATGCATCTTGATGCTCAGTTTTCTCAGGACTATTGACCAAAGATTTTCAGATTTCATGTTGGTTCATACAAGACTGAAGGCAGGAACAACCTCTGGACAGGCTGCGTTTCCATCGCATGGAGAACACAGTGACTGATTAAGGGTTTTCTCGCACCCTTGTACCCTTAGACCACACGTCAGACACCAGGTAAAAGTCCAAATAATTATTATTTATTGTAATAATAAGGGCACCAAGCACCCTCCACTCCCAAATACTCCAATAATCAAATACACAATAAACAAATCCTCCAATCTCCCAGACGCTTAGCCACCCTGCCTTCCAACTCAGCTCCCCTGTCTGGGATCTCCCACAGTCCTTTATACTCCTCGACCCGGAAGTGTTTCTGAGCCCTCAGTCCATGTGATTATCCAACACTTCTGGGTCGGGTAATCTTCTCTTTTCTTCAGCCCGGAAGTATATCATTTCTTCCATTTCCACGATTGTGAAATACTTCCGGGTTATAGGGAAAGTACAAGTCCCTGGGTCTCCCTGCAGTGTCCTCCAGTGGCCCCCATGGTATCCAGCAAGGCTGTGGTGAAAAACTCCAAGTTCCATGATGCCCTGCTGGAATTCGGGGCCCTTCCATGTTGTAGGGATGGCTCCATCTGGCAGTTTGGGGTTGTTGGCCGGGATACACGGCCAGCAATCCCTCGCAACACTCATAAACTAGGGCCAATTTAGCACTGCCTCAGGAATTCTTCCTGAACTCTATCAGATACTGTTTGGATGAGCTTTAATTTCCTGAAGCCCTCAGCTATATAGAAAAAATATATAAAATGAATAGACGGATATGGCAACTGTACAACTTTAAAAGTATTCACATTTTCAGTCTAGGACACAATGAAAAGATACCAGTGATATTATTCTGCAAAATATTAGCAAACAAAAGCAATGAACTGAACAAGCATAGTGAGGTAGAGGAAAGTGTTTTTTTAAGAACTAAATAAACACTTGTCAATACTCCTGCTATTGCTGCTGCCACTACTACTACTATAATACAAGCTGCTGCTCAGGAAGCAAAAGCAAATAGATGATTCTTCAACATATGCCTGAGTGTTACCACAAATTGTGAGCCTGGCAAATAGAGAGCCATGTATTGGAAATATTGTTCCATAAAAGTACAAACCACAAAGCTGAATGGGATTTGCAGACAGCTATTTAGCAAAAGGAATAAAGACAGTAACAAAGATGTTATCTCTTTATTAACAGGTTACCTACAAATAGGCAGAGAGATGAAGATAAAGGATAATGAAATAAAGGTATAAAAAAACACTGAAATGTAAGATTGGTCTTTTCATGATCGTTCATAACTGATGAACAAATGCTTTTCTTAAAGTCAAATTAAGATGCAAGGTTCATGCTACAGTCATGTATAGTTGTACAAGATGGGTCTTGGAGGAAGATCAAATTATTTGTCAGCAATCAGTGTTCTCTGAGAAAGAGGGACAGCATTGAAATTTGTAGATCGTTATTTTTTTATCCTGTTATTGTTTAAAGCATCTCTGCAAACCTACCCTACACTATGTTCATATGTTCTGTGAGTGACTCTGGTGTCACATCTAAATGATAATATGAAATTTTTAAAATACATAGACTTACAGGTCACCCACTGTCTAGCAAAGCTGGTATGGCCATGGGGGAAGAAGCCTGTGTTAGTCCTGGGTGTTTCATTATGCATTTTTGCTAAGAGTCCTCAAGGAGAGATGACAGGTTCTCATTTTGTGGCCAATTTAACTTACAGCAAACACAGCATTTTGCACGGGGATCATTTCTAAACTGACTATGTTGAATTCTGTGTTTTTGAAGATCTTGATTCGAACAAATTTTCTAGATCTGTGATCTTTGTGATTTCATGTGTGAGTGTAAACTTTGAGTTGTGAAGTGTCCAGCAGTAGGTGATGATATTTATATATAATATAAAAGGCAAAACAATTATTCTTACAGTAGGTATTCATGAGTTAGTGGCTGAGGTAATGGAAAATATACCTGAAATTTGATTGTTCAGTACTTGAGTATTGACTCGCTCTGTCAACATGACCAATTTGCCTTGTGTGGTAGTTGACGAAATGTACAAGTATCAAATGCAAACACAAGTCATGGTGGTGTGATGAATAGGCCTGTTTCCTCCCAGTGTTGCTCTTTGCAGCAATTACATATTCATTTATGTGAGTGCATTTTCTTTGCCCTCTAGAAGTACATTTTAGGTTCATTTACAATGCTAAAATGATCATTCTGAGTTTGGATATATAAGTGATTCTTGTGACGGACTGGTACCATATTCATATTTCGTCCTTTAATTGCACCTCATACTACAGAGTGTGGTCCCCGGCCGGGGCTGGAGCCCGGCTGGGACACCCAGGAGGACCATAGGAGGGCTTGTGCCTCCTCCAGACCGAGAGGGGGCGTCCGTCCTGGTTATGCTGGAGGCCTCGGGTAGAGGGCTTGGAAGCCCAGCCCTGTAGGGGCCCGTGGCCACCGGCAGGCGGCGCCCCAGTGCCTTATTATCCCGGGAGCCCGGCACTTCCGCCACACCAGGAAGTGCCGGAGGGAAGACGACAGGGGACACCCGGACGTCTTCCGGGTGCGCAGCCGGCACTTCCGCCACACGGGGGAGATTGCCGGGAAGCAGCTGGAGCCCATCAGGGTTCCTTTAAAAGGGGCCGCCTCCCTCCAGTCATGAGTGGAAGTCGGGTGGAAGAGGACGGAGCTGGAGTGAGGACTGGAGGCGGCCAGGAGGAAAAGAGGCACAGGACTGTGTGGCCTGGACATTGGGGGAATCGGTGCAAGAGGCACTGGGGTTTGTGCACGTTAAATTTGTAAATATTGTAAATAAACGGTGTGTTGGGTGAAACTATGTTGTCCGTCTGTGTGTGTCCGGGTCAAAGTTCACAAGAGTTAGACTCTGAAAACTTTGGGCCCCAGAAAAAAATGCAGGTTTTCAATATAGGTGGATGAATGCTTAATGTTGTACAGGGTAAAAGTGTGAAATTCCTTCTAAAACTGGGTAGTAGTGCATAATCATTGATAGTGAGTGCCTTGGATGAAATGACCGCTGCTGTACAGTTACTGTACATGTGTGAAGTTGTGTTGTGGACCAAGAGAGCCCAATAAACTTTTAGTTAATTTCAGTCTACGCTGAAGTCATTATAATATTGATCCCATGGTAGATAGATGGAGCAAAGACAGGCAGAAACATACTGGCTGTTATTTTGCAAGACTTGTTTTGCTCTTTGTACAGTATTTTTTCATGAATAGGTTATATGTAAATATGAATGGAATTTTGTTCCTTGGCTGACCTTTAAAGGTTACTTGCTCTTGAAAGGAGCAACAACGCATACTGAGAGTGGCAGGCCTCTGCTAGTTATAGGCTATTACAAAATGCAAACAATGTATCTTTTTTCTGCAAAACTCACTTTATGATACAGCCCACCATAACAAAGTACTTTACATAATATAATCAATTTCAACAGAGAGTATTTTACAACAAAATCATAAATCAAAATGCAGGCAACATACTCCAGACAGAGCATGCTTCCCCAGCTGCTTATGGTATGAAAGTACTTAGTTTTTTGTGATACGTTTTTTGGAGAATATTCTTTATCTAGGTTCGTGATCCCTTCTTCTCTAAGCAGAAGGCCAGTTGTCTGCCTTAAAATTTACTGTGCAAGCTGAGAACAAATCTTTGACTAACATTTTTCATAAAGACTAGGCCCAGATATTTTCTGTCTCTTGACAGTCTGAATCAAATGGATCAAGTGATACTTGTATAACCTTTCCTGTTGTTTTGAATTCTAAGAGCTCATCACTGTTCCTGCAGTGAGACACTGTAAACATACAAGTCAATCTTACCTGGTGGTCCCAGACAGAAATGTCTCTGTGCTTTAATGTAACAGGAGCAGCTGATATATGCAAAACTCAAAGATTCCCCCCATCCCCGAACCACTCCCTTGCCAAGTAACAGGTTTGCAAACCAGCATCAGTGAATTTCAAGTTGAGTTTTTGGTGCCTTGGAATTAGATAATACACATCAACAGGGTGCCATGTGAGGTGCAGTGTGTCAGTGCTTTTGAATATTAATACATTTTGACAGCTGCATGAGGAACTAAACACTGTATCAGCTGAAAATCGGGATCTCTTGCACACACTGATGCACAGGTTTGAAATATTTTTTGTCATTGCTGTACAGTGGTTTGCTACAGACAATCCCAAGCCCAACAGTTAAAAAGCAACTAATGCTTCAGAAACGTCATTGAAAAATCTTGTTCTTGAGAGAAGAAGGATCTTCGTGTTGGAGGTATTTGAAGTCATGTGGTGAAAGCTCTATATCTGGAAGACTAAAAGAACTAATCAACCTTCGATTATAGTATCCATGACCAACAGCATTTGAACATGTATGGTAAAGACCATGTATAAAAGTGAAAGGTGAAAAGACAATGCAAGCGGTGGCCTAAATGAAGAATAGAGAGATAGACAAGTGCTGGAATACCAGACAAGTTGGTCTGTTTGAACAAATCATATGAACAAATGACTTACTGAGTCCACCATGGTGGACAAGTCACCAGCAGTGTTCAGCAGAAGACAGGACTCAGACAAGGATGTCTGTTGTCCCTTTTGCTCTTCCCTCTGATCATAGAGTGGAACAAAAAAAATCTACAGCTTTGAAAATGATTCGCTGAAGATATAGCCCTTCTATCCCTTACACATAAGCAGATGCAGGAGAATATAACAGACATAGCATACACATCTGCACAAGTGGGCTTTAAGAGTAAAACGAAGTCTTGAGAGTCAACTTGACTTTCGTAGATCAAGGTACTCTTCAGGGAAATCCACTTCAGGAGGTAGAAGTCTTTAGCTAACTGGATAATGTCACCTGCAAAAATCTACAAAGCTAGGACAGCCTTCATACAGCTTAATAACATCTGTAGTTCAAGGAGCTATCACAAAAATATGGCTCCCCAACTGCAATGTAAAGTCAATTCTTTTCTATAATGCAGAGACTTGGAAAAAAACCAAAGACCACCACCAGGAAAGTCAAGATCTTTTTTAATAGTTGTTTCAAAAGAATCCTTCCTATCTGTTTGTCCATAGTCATCAGTAACTCCAGTTTATGACAGTGACCATACCAGCTATCAGAAGAAGAAGAATTAAATAAAAGAAGACGGGATGGATAGGACAAACACCGTATAAGCAAGAGAAATGGAAGAAAGGTGAGTTAGAGAGCACATGGTGACATGACCTTGAAGCTGACACAAAGATGTTGGTGTCATGTCCCAGGAGGGGTGATGAGCTTAGGAAAGTAAATAAGCATGGTGCTTTGACTGAATATTTTCTGCAAAGGGTATAAGATTTCACTTCTGTGTTTTTCACTGCAAGCAGTCAATTGAATACCTACATAATTTATACTGATACTACGTACGAGACTGGGTTTTGTCTTTCATATTTTTAACATTTACCCTAGAGAACATGGAAGTCCAGTGCTCTTTGTTCTTGTTGTTACGATGGGCTGATATTTTTATTAAATGTTACTCCTAAAAAACACACATTTGGAATATATGTCAATGTTAAAAAGGATAGTGCAGACAGTGGTGATTCTCCAGTTTTGTTTACTGTTAACCTTCCAGCAAATATTGTGGCTTCATGGCTAAGGCATTCAGCTATAAACTGTGGGGTTGCAGGTTCATTCATTTGTAAAAGTATGGATGTGTTTCATACTGTAGTGGTGCAGTGGTCAGCAGTGCTGTCTTACAGTAATAGAAGGATGCCTTTGTATCTTATCCCCATCTATATGTAGAGGTGGCACATTTTCTCTTAGTTTCGATAGGTTTCTTTGATTGTTCTGTGTTGCTTTCCTATTCATATGGCAGATTTCAGTGGCGTACTTTGTGCACCGTATGAAGTGTGATATATTAAATAAAGATTGACTGAAATTCAAAGGACATGTGTGCTTAGTTAACTACTGCATCTAAAATTACATATGTGTGTATTTGCTACTGCAATGTATTGGTTGCCCATTCTGGGATGGTTCATTAGTTGATGCAGGAGAAGGCATCATCCAATTTCAATATAAGTTCAGAAAATGAACAAATGAAAAAAAAGGGAAAGGGATGGTTTGTAAGTAATAACATTATGGAAATGTTGGTTAACACTTAGGTTTAGCCTTTATTTTTTCACTGCATGATTGTATACAGAAAGGGATAGTTTACATTATGCTTTCTGATTATAGAATGATCTGATCAGACCTAGCATTAAAGATTTACTGAGTTCCATTCACTGCATGGACACTAGTCTACAACACAATTATGAGGAATGATACATGTTGCAGGGCATATTTTAAAATAAATAATCTGGTTCCCGGTAGTGTGCAGGCTCGTAGTTGGGTGCAGGTGGGTGTGAGTTCACTCTGCGGGTGTGAGTTCACTCTGCTCTGGGGAGATGTGGGGTGCCCGGCTGATTGTGTGTACATGTGCAAATGCAAGTGTCAGTCAGGTGCTTCATTTGTGCCTTGGAGGTAGCAATGTGTCACATCTGCATCCAATCAAGTTACTATAAGATGAGCCTGCAAGGAACAGGAAGGGGAATGGAAAAAGGGATGGAAAAAGTGAAAGAACAGAGATATGGTTGGAGGTTAAAGGAAAGGAATGAGAGAAGGGCAGGAGCGAACAAGAGAGCCAGTGCAACAGGAGGAAGTAGGCAAACAGGAATGGAGCCTGGAGATGGAGAGTATGGCCGGCAGAGGGTTGCTCCTGCTGAGCAGCCTGGGAGCAGGAGCAACCAACGCATTCCGGAGGGTCTCCACTCACAAGGCCGGGGAATGGTAGCAGGAGTGTAAAGCCACGGAATTGGGTGATTTGAGAGTTGTCTGCACCTGTTGGTTGACGTCTCTCCATGCTGCGAGACACAAATAGGGAAGATGTTAGTTTTAAAGGGATGCACCAGGGCTGTGGAATTTTAAAGGACAGCTTTCTGTGGTATTTTAACCTGAATATTTGATGGACTGATTTTTAACCTCCACTATCACTGATATTTTTATGGATTATTTATTTATTTATTGAGAAGACATTTGCACTGCACTGTGTACACTTTTGTTCTTGTTGGATTATAAATAAAAACACTGTTTTCAACAACCCCTTGTGTGTGTCCTCATTTGCCTGGCTCATCTTGGTTATAACTATTGGCAGTGGTGGGTTCAAGAGGCTCCCAAAAGGAAGCAGGAGCATGGAGATAACCCACACCATCACAACAGTACACTAAAATGCCTGGTGCTGAACTGGGTGACCGGGTGTTACGGTTTTTAGAGATTAGGTTTGTTTTATGCCTGTTATTTAAATTTGGTTTAACTCAATAAGGTAAGAAAATATCATTGCTCTTTCAAGAAAGAAGAAAATAAAAGACTTTTGTTTGCAGTGAGTTTTACCCCATTTATGGTGTGAGTTCAGAAATAATCATTGGCAGTACTGGGTGCATGGCTTCAAAACACCCCTGTGCCAGTCCATTGGAGTGCCTGTTCACATATAGTACAGTGCATTCAGAAAGTATTCAGACTCCTTCACCTTTTTCACATTTTGTTATTTTGCAACTTAATGCAAAAATAATTTAAATTTCAAATTTGTTAAAAGTAAAGACATGCGTATCACATTGACACAAGTGTTTAGAACCTTTCCTTAGTACTAAGTTGAAGCACCTTTGTCTGCAATTACAAACTGGAAACTTCTTGCGTCTGATGTGGCACGCTTTGCATAATAGGATTTTGAGATTTTCTGCCATCCTACTCTGCAGATCATCTCAAGCTGTGTAAGGTTGTCAGTGGGCAGTTTTTTTCAAGTTTCTCTACAGATATTCTATTGGGGGCATTCACAGAATTGTCCATAAGCTATTCCTGTGTTGTCCTTGTGCTTAGTGTCATTGTCTTGTTGGAATGTGAACATTCAGCTTAGTTTAAGGCCCTGATTGCTCTACAGAAGGTTTTCTTATAATTATTTTTATACTTTGCTCTGTTCAGCTTTTTCCTGACCCTGACTAGTCTCATTGCCCCTGCCACTGAAAAAAACCCTCAGTATGAAGCTGCCATCACCATGCTTCACTGGTCACACTGCACAAGTGGTATTTCATTGGTGATGAGTGGTGCCTGGTTTCCTCCAGGCATGACACTTGAGGCCAGATAGTTCAATCTTGGTTTCATCAAAGTAGAGAATCTTGTTTCTTACAGTCTGAGAATCCATTTGATGCCTCTTTTTAACAAATTCCAAGTGGGCTTTTATGCATGTTTTACTGAGGAGACACTTCTGCCTGGCCACTCTGCCATAACATTCAAATCAGTGAAGTATTGCAGTGATGGTTGTCCTTCTGAAAATTTCTGTCTTCACGTAGATTCTCTAGAACGTAGTCAGAGTGACCATTGGGTTTTTCTTCATCTCTCTCAATGAGGCCATTCTCATGGTTGTGCCTCAACGTAATCCTGTCTCTAGGCTCGACAAGCAATTCCTTCAATCGCATGGCTTGGTTTTAGTTCTGATACACATTGTCAGCTGTGGGACTTTACATAGATAGGAGTGTGCCTTTCCTAATCATGTCTAATCAGTAGAATTTAGGTGGTCATCAAACAAGTTGTAGAAATGTCTCAAAGCTTATCAATATAATTGTGGAATGCATATTACCTAAATTTCAAGTGTCATAGCAATGGATCTGAATACTTGTGGCAGTATGATATTTCAGTTTTTAATTTTTAATAAATTTGCAGACATTTCTAAAATCCTGTTTTTGCTTTGCCTCTCTGGAGTATTGAGTGTTGCTTCATTTTGGAAGAAATGAGTGTAAACAATTTTAGTATAAGTCTGCAGCATAACAAAGTGTGAAAATATGAAGAGGTCTGAGTACTTTCTGAAAGCACTTTACATACCAAAACGGAGGCCAATTTGGAATTGCCATTTCACGTAGGACATGTGTGTTTGGGGATATGGAAGGAAACCCACACAGAGGTAGAACTTTATAAAGATAATTTTCTGAGCAAAGGATCTGAACCCAGGATGCTGGGCCCGTTAAGTGACAGTACTATCCACTACCTAGGCATCCGATAATCAACCCAAACAGATTTTTGACTTGGAGCATTTCACAGTTACATGACAGGTTTAGAAATGATTGATGAATGATTTAAACACCATAAATAACACAGATAGGAAAACAAAGTCTTAGCATTCATCATTTCGCTATAATGACTATGGTGGCACTTGTCTATACATTGTGACAGATAGGGGGGCGCTGTCGTCCCCTTAAACCCTCGGACTAGACGCCAGACACCAGGTAAAAGTCCAAATATAATTTTTATTTGAACAAATATGTGCACAAAGCACCCTCCTCTCCACAATACTCATATAATCAATACAATAACTAATCAATAAACAATCCTTCACTCCCAGACGCGTTGCCACCCTTCCACCCAGCTCAGCTCAACGTCTGGGATCTCCCATAGTCCTTTTATAGTCCGTGACCCGGAAGTGCTTCTGAACCCACAGTCCATGTGACTTCCTAGCACTTCTGGGTCAGATGAAAACTCCTCTTCTTCAACCCAGAAGCACGTCATTCCGTTTGTCCATGTGACTAGGACGCACTTCTGGGTTGTAGGTTGCTCTTCTCTGTAGCGCCATCTAGCGGCCCCCATGGTATCCAGCAGGGATGTGGATAAAAACTCCATTGTCCATAATTCCCTGCTGGCATTCGGGGCACCTCCATGCTGCAGGGAGGGCACCACCTGGTGGCCTGGAGGTACTGGCCGGGATGACTGGCCGGCCATATTCCACAACATCAATCCATTTTCTAACTTGCTTATTCAGTTTAGGGTCTCAGGTAGCTGGTGCCTATCATTATAATCCTGGAATCAAAGTATGATCCAGTCCTGCATGTTGTGCTACTTTGTTTCAGACAACACTTGTGCACACATCCACACTTACTCTTGTGGAGACAATTTAGAGTCATCGGTTAAGGTAATCTGATTATCTTGTGAATGTCAAATGAAAATGCACACAGAGTGAAAAATCTAAACACAGGAAGGGCCAGCTACAAGGGTAGCAAGTGAAAATTGTTTCAAACCAAGTGTATTTTTCTGTATGGGTGGTTAGTCTGGTGTTGCAATGAGCTGCACTGTATGTTCACTCCAAACATTTCTGAGTCAGTGTTTCAAAATTTCACATTGGCCACAAATTTGTGTGGCTCATCTCACAATACTACTTTGAAGCATGAGAAATTGTATATAATAATATAATATATAATGCATTAAAAATAGCATACAATTGCAGAGACATTCTGTTAATGGGGTTTCTAAAACAGCATACTCCATTGTTGAAAACAATTTAGCAAACACTAAATGTGCAGCACTCAATAGATTTTTGATGCCAAAGCAGTGTCCATTACTACAACAGCTAAAATGTGACAAACACAGTGAAAGCATACTGTATATAGCAAATATTTCAATGGTATGAGAGCTACAGGAATGCAATTTTTAGCTAAGAGTTGATCACTGAAAGGAAGGTCAGTCTAGTTCAGCATTTCTCAACCTTTAAGTATTTGCAACCCGAGTTTTCATAACAGTTTTAATCGCGCCCCTCTAACAATATATCATAGATGCATATTTTATTATACCTACTTAACTTTTATCGACATTTATCTAACTCTTTATTTATTTTTCTAGTCTCAGAATGTAGTTTAAGTTAATTTATTTTGGTTTCAATAGATGTATTTTTCATATTTTCGATTCTTGTTTTCTTTTTTCCACATCTTCCCCTTTTGTTACTTCATGCCCCCCAAATGGGGCCTGCCCCACAGATTGAGAACCACTGGTCTAGTTTAATGGCTAATTCTGTAAGAGTCCATAGGGATAATCAATAGCAAATGTCTGATGACTTATCTTAGATATCTTGAAAACAACACAATAAAGATTGTTTTTACACAAAAAATGAGATAATGGATTTACAGTGCATCCGGAAAGTATTCACAGAGCATCACTTTTTCCACATTTTGTTATGTTACAGCCTTATTCCAAAATGGATTAAATTCTTTTTTTTCCTCAGAATTCTACACACAACCCCCCATAATGACAACGTGAAAAATGTTTACTTGAGGATTTTGCAAATTTATTAAAAATAAAAAAACCTGAGAAATCACACAGCCTTTGCTCAATACTTTGTTGAGAGGAGTGGCTTCAGGACAACTCTGTGAATGTCCTTGAGTGGCCCAGCCAGAGTCCAGACTTGAATCTGATTGAACATCTCTGGAGAGATCTTAAAATGGCTGTGCACCGACGCTTCCCATCCAACCTGATGGAGCTTGAGAGGTGCTGCAAAGAGGAATGGGCGAAACTGGCCAAGGATAGGTGTGCCAAGCTTGTGGCATCATATTCAAAAAGACTTGAGGCTGTAATTGCTGCCAAAGGTGCATCGACAAAGTATTGAGCAAAAGATGTGAATACTTATATACATGTGATTTCTCAGTTTTTTTATTTTTAATAAATTTGCAAAAATCTCAAGTAAACTTTTTTCACGTTGTCATTATAGGGTGTTGTGTGTAGAATTCTGTGGAAAAAAATGAATTTAATCTATTTTGGAATAAGGCTGTAACATAACAAAATGTGTAAAAAGTGATGCGCTGTGAATACTTTCCGGATGCACTCCAAAGATGTTTGATGTTGAAGATGTAGTCATGGAGTGTTTAAAAAATTAACGCATCAAAAGTTGCTTAAATTGCAAATTTTAATTAATTTGACTTGTTCTTTAAATTTTAATGCTCAGTGTTATCAACCAGTTATTTCTTGTAGGCACCGCAGCAGAGACTTTCTGACAAAAGTGATTATAAAAGTATGTTGTAAAAAAATATTTAAAGAGCTTTTGTAAATAAGTTGTTGTAGTGAAAAGTTATCTTGAGTAATGGCATGTACTAATTCATGAGTGTCTGATATAATATTTGCATGTTGATTTTGATAGTATTGATTTTAAGCAGTATTTATTGTTCAGCAAACAAAACATTAGTGAATAAAGCTGATAATGTCCAATGATAAAATAAATTATATAGTTCATGATGATTGTATCATTCTTTATAAAGAGTTACCCTCTCCCAGCCTATTAAGGCCTTTCTCTTTTTTTCTAACGGTGAAGTTTTAACTGGAGTATTGTTTTTCTTCTTCTTCATGACCAGTGGCCTCATGTATAAACGGTGCGTACGCACAGAAATGTTGCGTAAGAACTTTTCCACGTTCAAATCGCGATGTATAAAACCTACACTTGGCGTAAAGCCACGCACTTTTCCACGGTACCTCATACCTTGTCGTATGCAAGTTCTCCACTCGGTTTTGCAGACTGGCGGCACCCAGCGTCAAAGCAATGCTACTGTTCCTGTGTGGTTACTCTTTATTTTCCTGACGCAGCTTTATAAATGCACTGAAACTAACCGCATATTGTTTATTAGTGTAATGCATCTGATTGTAATTAACTTCTAACAATATAAGGGTCCAGGGAATAGCCATAGTATTCCAAATACCATAACTGCTTTAGCGTTGTTACTCTCACTGCACCTTCTTCTTCTTCTTCTTCTTCTTTCAGCTCCTCCCTTTAAGGGTTGCTACAGCGGATTATCTTTTTCCATATTATTCTCACTGCACCACTCTGAGTATTTATATCACTGTATCTGAGTGGGGAATCACAGCCGCAGCTGATTGGAAAGAGAATTATCGGTATACAGCATCAAGCACACGCTGCCTCAGCCACTGCAAAATGTTTTAAAGCCTTTCCTGTACGGACTTCGCGGTTCAGAAACAGTTTAATCCCAAAAACTATAAACGCACTCAATCAATTGCTCCTTGTAGAACTGTTTGTACTTATAAGTATAATTACCCCACTGTAAACTTGCACTACAGTTATAATATTACACAACCTGCACCACTTTATAAAGCGCGTATTTACATATGATGACGGTATCATTTGTAAAGTTAAATGCAGCAAAATATGTTGATTATATTATACAGATAAAACTTTAACTTCATTTAAATAATCTGTATTGTCAATAATTAAACATGTGAGGACACGGTGCCGCAGCGCTTGCATGTTCACGTATTGTTCCTGCCTGGCGCTGTATATTTACTGAGACTGGCGCAACACTGGAAGGATAGATGGATAGAATAATTAAACACGTACAATGAAGATATTTCAATGTTCCTTAAAAGTTTTGAACAATCATCGTTGTAAGCTTACAGATGGCTTAACGTCTATTACAGAGCTGATTGTGTGGCGATCGGTTACTTGGGGAAAGAAAAGTAAGCACAGGAATTGGAGGTTAGTACGTTTAAAAATTATTTCATCGATGGTCGCGCATGGAGCAGCAGCATCTTGTATGAGATATGAACAATCACTGCGCCATCGTGTTCTTAATAACATGCTTTCATTCCAATCATCATGAAAATGATATCACGTATACATCTCAGTATTTTAATTATTCAGAGAGCTGTAATATCACGAATGTAATGGATTCTTTGTCCTGTCAGAGAAAGAGAAAGAACGGAAGCACGTAGTGATTCACACACGTACAGCACATTGAAGATCAAATACAAAACAAAGCATTTAACATGCTACTTTAGTTACGATGGGATTTGAGAAACTAGTAAATTAAATGATTTTAAGATGAAGTTTAATAAATAATCTACGTGAATAAAGTGGATATTTCGAGATTGAAGTTAACATTTTGTGCTTTTTTCCTACTCTGTGCCTTTTTTTCTCACTGTACCCTAATAAGCTTCCATATGACACTGAGATGGTGGGCCTTTTCATGGTGACTTTGATATATGACAACTTCTTTTTTATGTCGGGCACTGTGCGACTTTGTGAACTTGAGCTTATTTCTCCAACACGCTATGTCACTTGATCAATTTCCTTTTGTTGACTATACCACTGTATAAACCAACAAATAGTAGGTTTTTCTTTGCCTCCACTTGGTTTTCGCTGAAATTCTTATATATTCCCTCTTGCTTTTGCCATTACCTTTTCACAGAACGCTGAGCTTAAGGTCTATTTATATTGATTTGCATATTCAAAGAGGTGTAATTCTGGGAGGAGACAGGGCGGGACAGAAGGCCGCGTGCTCGTGCGTTAGTTTTCGTGCTGATTGGGATTTATAGAGCGGAAGAACGTGGAAGTTGGGGTACGCACAGATTCCTGCATCTGGAATTTTCTGTGCGTGAGCACATTTCTGCTTTTGTGCTTACATCATGTTATAGTGCGAATTCTACGCACGCCGTTATACATGAGGCCCCAGGTGACTTAAGAGAACACATTTATAGTTTAACATTTACTTATATTTATTTATTATATCAGTCTGCCCAAATATTACTGTGGCCCAGTATTGAGCGCTGCTGCTTCCTATTTCCAGTGTCCTAGATTCAGATATCAACCAAGGCACTTTATGTGTAAAGTTTTCACATTATCCAAATTTAAAAGGCTTTTTATGCAGGTACTCTGGTTTCATGCCATATTCCATAGTGTAGGTGTGATCTATGATACCTTACAATTGGCTGGTACCCTGTCCTTTCTTTTGCCTAGTCTTGTCATGTTATGATTTGGTTCCTTGCTGCTCTGTGTTAGAAAAATCTGATTTGGAAAGTGAAAGTATAATTAAACTCCTAAAAAAAGATCTTTAAGAACCCAATTTAAATTAAATTGTATATAGGTATCTGTGTGTACAGTATTTATATTAAATAGTGTTTGGTGTTTTACTTTAACTCTTTTGTACATGTAACTATATACATAGAACTGAGCTTTTACATTGGAAGTGCACTATATAAATAAAATATAGAACCAAATCCACTTAGTGTTGCGATTGTATACATAGTTTTAAAATGTGGATGAACAGAAGAATATTCTTAAAAAAGAGTAGAGCAACTTCCCGTGTTTCAGTGTCAAAAAGTAGATTGATCTCCATTTCTCTTTTTAAATAATAACTATTACATAAAATATGTGTTTATGTGATGAAGGTGAAAGACATAGAGTTTGAGTAAGAGCAAGGAGCTATATGAATAAAATGTGTTATTATTATTATTATTATTAGTTCCTGCCTCACAGCCATCATTCTCTTATTCTGGAGACAGACAACACATTCTGAATGAATAAATAAAGAAGTAAATAAATGATAGTATTGCCTAAACATTGAGACAATCTGAGTGTTGTCATCCAGTATCAGATCAAAATTTATTTAAATATTATGCTAAAAGGTATTCTTTTAGTATTCCAACAATGGCATGGAATCCACTCTGAAGCGTTTTATCAGTCCAGCAGTACAACACACTGATAGAGCTGATCTGGGCCTGTGTCAGTCGTTTATGGACTTTGACAATGGAAGTGATATTTTTCAGTATCCCAGGGGAGACCTTTAACAAATCACATTACTCCACTGGTTCTTCACAAGTTTTAAACGTCTGTAGTGTGTGTAGTCTCCCTGATTACAAATAATCTATACAATTTTATAAGTTTTAATAGGCTTTCCAGTTATTATTACAAAGTGCCAAAAGGACAGTAGTCATAGGAAAGTCATTGATGTTATTGTTTACAGAAAGTCATGAAAGCAGAGACAAAGCAGAGATTGCACACCAGCTTTGATATTGTGTTAGTCTGTCCTATAATTGTTTTGTAATTATTATTAAAGAAAGCAGCACTATCTGATGAAGGCACATACAGGAATGCTGATTTAGCAGACCCATTATTGAGCCCCTTATAAATTAAAAGGTATCACTGTAAGAGGCTTCATCATTTGTTTTTCTGGGGCCAAAGCAGTTTGTAAATTCAGAACATGTTCGTTTATTTTTATTTCTGCAAAAATACAAGTGATCCATATTTTTTCAGCAACCACTTGGTCCATTACTTTAAAAAAGGTTTTATAAGGCTGGGATCATACCCTAATGTTTAAGCTTTTAACAAGAAACCACTCCTTAAGTGCTAGTTGTAGTGACGATGTTATGTACAGTATGTTTTATCCAAAAGTGATAAAGCTGAATTATATGATTTTAATTGTTTCAGACATCAATAGATTGTATATTTAGAGTCGAGCTGATACTCTGTTACAGCTGCTGGGTTTCTGGAAGAAAACTGACTGAAGATTAAAAGAAATTTTAAGTCATCTTTAAAAGACTGTTACTGCAGGCAGTTCTATTCAGTTGCTATAAGGAAAGATTTATATAACTACATTTTTTTCTGTACTGGGTGAAATAAGGATAGTAGAAACTCAACCATAGAAATGATTCCTTGTAAGATGGAGTGTCAGTATTAACACAAAGAAAACAATCATTTTGATCACTGGAAATGCACCTGTTGTAATTTGGATTTCTTTTTAAGCCAAATTAAATGGCCATATTGTCTTCTACCGTTGGATGCATCACATTTTTGTATGTGTAGACAGGTTTCTAGTGAGTTTTGCTTAACAGATGATTGGTTAGCCTATAAGTGAGGAGAAGAAGGGCAATAGAAAGGGCAAATAGCTTCAAGGCTCCCACAGCTCCCACTGACAGTGTACAGGTGCTAAGCACTTCATCAGCTGGGGCTGAGCGGTTCTGCTTCAGGCAGCAACAGTGTCTAAGACATTCAGCTGTGACTAAGCTTGTAATTCCTTAAAAAAATGCTTTACATATGATCTAATCAATAGTGATGCTTATTTACACTTTCTGTGTGCAAGTAAGCAAAACCTGACAACAAGCACAATATGCTGTAAATAAGGTAAGGTACAGTATGTGGATTTTCCTTTCTGTCTTTTGATCAATAATAACTCAAAGCTCACTGTTGCAGATTGTTTCAGAGGATTAAGACCAGCACATACAGATATTAAAAAAACAGAGCAATTGCAATACAAAAATGCAATGAAATGTACCCTTAAGACATACAGACAGATACTTAACCTTTCGTAAATGAATGGTTATCCCTTCTTTTGATCTGAGTCATTTTTTTACTATATGGAAAAAAGTATACTTTAGATAGTATAATAAATCATAAATACATCTACAGTAGTACCTTGGGACAATACAGTCAAATATATGCACTCATGTATCATTTTCATTGTGTTAAATGTTTATGTAAGACAAAACAATAATGTGATGAAATTGTCCTGAGCTTGGCAACTGATACATTAAAGAGGGAGAAAAAGAAAAAAACAACTTGAGTTTCACTTCTGATTATAGCCACTGCTCAAGTAGAAGAACGTAGTGAGCATATTTCAGTGGAGGTCACCTGCCAGATGCTGCTTGGATGTTTGAACATTGAGCTACAGTACATGGCACAATATCATATATACAGTAGCATTGTAGCAGGCTAGTGAAAAAGTTGGGGCAAAAATCATACTGATACTGCCAGAATAGGATAGTAGAAGAGCAATGTTCATTAGTTCTTACCAATAAAAGGCCAAATAGAGACTTGACTAATACTGAGACTCATCTTTAGATCATACTGATCCTTGCTGTAGATACTATGCTATCTTCATGAAAGTTCCGTACATTGGTAGCTGTATTCTCAGGATCCCTTGACAGAAGTTTGACCTGCCATAAAATAACTGTGATCCACAGCATTTTGATATCCAGAGTTAAAATTAATTCTTTTGCCTGGCACTTTTGTTTCACAGAGAAAAGCAATGACACATGCAAAGCAGCCAGGCGGAGGGTCTAAATTTAGCTTTTCTCTAGCTTATAAAAAAAAAGAAACTCTGAGAACTGAAGTGATGCTTGTGGTAATGCAGAATAAAGTGTGAAAGCATGTGATAGTCTGTTTGAAGTGGATGATTATACTGCAGCCCCGACTGGTACCATGCATGTGGAAATGACAAGGCATTAAAAATTAGCGTCTTATATGTGTTCAATGTGTGTCCATTTGGTGTGATACCCACTGATGAGTCTGAATGTTTTTTGCCCAATTACACCATCTCTCAGTTTGTAACATATTTAAAGTAGGGCCTGAATTCCATTTGTGGTTTATGCGGGTTTGATTTCCTGGCCCCAATGTAACAATAAATATGGATGATTTTATTGGCTTTGGATTTCAGCATAGCATTTATAATGAATTATATCACCATTGTGATGTGGACGGTATAATAACATTGATAACATTATGAAAATATGTTCGGGTTTTAGAACAAGTTGTTGTGTTAACTGCAGGATTATTATTGCTTTGCCTGCATAGTATACCAGAATGTGACTTTTACCTGGATTGGCCTTAACTGCAGTAATTACTCCAAAATGGACAGTGCATCCCATGTGCTCTCGTACCATTCAAATATATGTCATGTGTGCGTTCACTGGCTTATTACAATTTTAATTGTTATACTAATGAACATTATTTTGGCTTCAAAAACCCAACAAATGACGCAAATTTATTATTTGCTGATTCATTTTCAGCAATGTAGAATGATGTTTCAGCATCCCTCATTAACTGCAGGTCTGTGTGATTACACACTTACATAAATGTTTTACATGTTATATCTCAAGAGATCCATCCATCCATTATCCATCCCGCTATATCCTAACTACAGGGTCACGGGGGTCTGCTGGAGCCAATCCTAGCCAACACAGGGCGCAAGGCAGGAAACAAACTCCAGGCGGGGCGCCAGCCCACCGCAGTATCTCAAGAGATTTGTGTCATATTTCAAAGTATAATTAGCTAAGCCACAGAAATGTATGGCCAATGTACATATTTTGAAACACTAACTCAGTGGTTCCCAAACTCGATCTTGGGGACTCTCTGTGGCTGCAGGTTTTTGTATGTAGTCATAAGTTAGATTACAGGGAATGGCACCAAAGAACTTAATAAAAGGCTTCCTTCTCTTCTCAGCTGTTTGTATGCAACTAACGTATGAAGGGTGTGGTGAGGTTAGGGTCTATTTTCTGGCTATTTCTCCATTTGAAATGCTAATCTATTACATTTCCAACACTTATATTCATGACAATAAACATACTTTAAATAATTAACATATTTAGTGTACATGTGAATAAACAAAGTCCAAATACACTCTGAATTCTGAGATCTGATTACCTAAATTCAAAGGTTCATTGCTGTTCATTTGGGTGTCACTGGAAGGCTCACGGCAAACACACTGACTTTTGGAGCACAATCAAATCCATTCTAAAAATAAAGAACAAAAAACATGACAAGACCCAGATACTACCACGATCAGACTGACCTACCAAATTGAGCAATCAAACAAGAAGAGTAATTGTCAAAGAAGTGACCAAAAAGCCAGGTACAGCACTGACGGAGTTGCTGAGGTCTTTGGATGATTTGGAAGAAACTGTCCAGACATCAACAATCTCTTCAGCATTTTATAGTTGCTTCTTTAGCAGAGTGAGAAAAGAGGCACTTTAACAATAATTAATAATGATAATTCTTTACATTTATATAGCTCTTTTCTGACTACTCAAAGGGCTTTACACAGAGAGTGTGGAGCCATGTCAGCCACCACTAATGTGCGGAATCCACCTAAATCCAACAGCAACCATTTTACGCCAGTACATTCACCACACATTAGTTGTTAGGTGGTGAAGGGTTGAGAGATAGTTACCCATTTCGGAAAAGGGGATGATTAGGAGGTCAGAATGACTAGGCTTTGGTGAGCAATTTAACCAGGACATCGGGATACACCCTACTCTTTATGAAGGATGTCCCCGGATCTTTTATGGCCACAGAGAGTCAGAACCTCGGTTTTACGTTTCACCTGAAGTACAGTGCCATTTTACAGCACAGTGTCCCTATCCAAGCACTGGGACAGTGGGATCTACTCATAGACCACATTGTAAACACCCTCTGCTGGCCTCAAAGAACACCTCTTCCAGCAGCAACCCAAGCTTTTCCTAGATGGCCTGAACATGCTGAGCTGCAGGTAGATTACCTGTTCTGAAGTGCATGTGGTATGGTTAACATTAAGTCACACCTGGAGTTTACTAGAAGCCATCTGCTACAATCTGAAACCTGTAGCATTTGTTTATAAATGAGAAATGTAAATCTTTCATTCTCAAGAATCAGATGTTCTTGGGGGGAAAAAAGTGTTTTTACATATATATAATATATGCATTGAATTTAGGTACTACTATATTAAGAAGGGATTTTTTCAATGTATTTAAAATTTGGAATGCTTTCTGAAGGCACAGTATGCAGTATGGACATGTGTGTATGTATGAAGACTGAATATATAAAATAAATAAATTACAGCACTTAATAAGAATAAATAAAATTACCAGTAGTTATAAACATTTAATATCAAATGCTCAGATATGTTTCCCTATTACATTCATTTTTTATGACTTTGTGTCACTAGGTAGTGACAGCTTATCCTGTTGTCTGTATCAAATTTTCCATTATCCTAAAAAATGTCTTTCTGTCTGTGAGGAAGACACTGAGTTATGAAATTTTGAAAGCATTTTTTATGTTGTTCAGTCCATCTCTCTCCCTCCATGCAAAGTCTAAATATGGATCTTCACACTTCTCTCTCTGTCTCAGAGTCTCCAAAACTTCCTTTGTAAATCATCTGTTTCCTCCCTAGTTATTCAGAATTCTGCTCCGTTGGGCCCTTAACCTGCAATTGCTCTGTCCTGGGTATGACGTTAATCTGCATCCAGTCCTGCATGTCGGCCCTCCAACCTGCAGGGAAAAGGTTGGGGGTTGGTGGCAGAATCGGCACTCCAGCCACCATACAAAACCTCACATTGGTTCCATTCCATCAGAACTAGTGTGGTGCTGAGGTGTCACCCATTGCATGGCTGCACTTGGGTCCTAATCTGGATCATGAGTTGGTTTGTCATGTGGTGGGTGTGACAATGAGCTGTATCAGTGCCAGCTCCTAGCCCCTCTCTCTCTCTCTCTATTCAGAATTGCAAAATCAAGGTTACTTCTTCTTCACTTTAGTGAAGGCATTATGCTCTCTGACTTTCACAGACTAAGTGCTCCTAGTACATATGAACAATAAATATGTGTAACTGTGTACCTGTGGTTCATCTTGGAATCTCCTTTTACTTTTTTTATTGAAAACCCTGATGCCTTTTTATAAGAAATATGCAATACATCATGAGACTGACTGACCAAGCATCTTGGTGGTTTAAGGAATGCAGAGTTTAATATCTTTCTGAGCATCGAGTATCTCAGTGTACTAACCATTCATTTTCTGGGAGTTATTCTGAGAACTTCTCTCGCTAATTTTATTTATTGTTCATTTAGACATATTCTGTATTATATTGTAGGTACAAATGTAATGTAGCTGTAAATCATTTAGAGATGCCATATATAGAATTCAGATTGTTAAAACATTTAAAAACCTTGGTAATATATTTTGCATTTCCTAGTGGGCTTCATTTCATGCAAGGCAGTTAACATACTTATTCAGTGCAACACTGTAAGGAATGGATCAGCAAGTATTTGTAATGTCAGAGCATAATTAAAATTAATACTAGTTCTGGAAAACAAGTCTTCTTTTATAATTGGAGAAGGCATTCTTTGTTTGTGTGTGAAGGACTGATTTCTTGTAGTTATGTGCGTTGCCATGAGAAGGGCTATGTGATTGTGATGTATGGTGGCATTGGCCACATGGCAGGATAATTTTTTTTTATCTTGCATTTATCTTATCCACTGTGCAAAACTAAGTTATTTGTTAACACTGCTTCTTAGATCCAGGAGACTGTATTTGAGCCTTGTTTTGGGCCTGTCTTATTCCCAGCATTGGTGGGATAGGGTCAGTCTATTTGTGACCTTTAATTAGAGTGAATCTGTTCAAAAAAATTGATCTTTTAGCACTTTTCTAAACAGTTAGGAAAAACAGCAATGCATTTTTGGATTTCTATCTTGTAGACAGATTTAAGTGAATATGCGATTTTTAGGTCAGCTTGCTTTAATGTTCTAAAATAAGATCAGCTGAATTAAATTGCACTCACTTGGGTAATGAGTTCTACTCCCAAACCACAGTCTAGGCTATGACATGATGGTGTCAAGACCATAGTACAATAGCAGGAGAGGTAGTGAATGTTAATAGATGGAGGAGAAGATGATAGTAGTCCTAATTCTCAATGAATGCTGGGTACAATGGTTAAAAACCTGAAGGAGATGGGTAATAGGTGATAATCTGCACGAGCACTACAAAAACAGCACTAATTAGTGAGTCACCTATTTTTAGCCAATTCTCTGCACAGCTCTCCCTTTGCTACTGGGAATTCTTGTGCCAGATGAATTTATTTTGGTTGAAAGGTTTGAGCAAATTAACAATGAACGAGCAGCACAGCTTGCAAATGAAGCTCACACAGAGTGTGGGGGCGTCTCTCACGCCATCCCATAGAGCAAAGAAGAAAAATACACAGAAGGACATTCATACAACAAGTTAGTGCCAGGAAGGCATTGTTATTTCTAGTCAACTTGATTTTCAAAAGGTTTAGTAATAGAAAAGTAATAGAGGGGTATTGCTATTTTTAGTTAAGTTTACTTCTACCATTACAAAAACTGGTAGGGATATACTGTCCATACAGATAAAGTGATTAAAGTGTAAATTCTTATTCTATATTATTTAACTTATTATGCTCATTAATAATCTAAAAACAATGTTTAGAAGTCCTGCACTTTTCTATACCCAACATGTCTTTATTTGCATTCAGTTGTTTGGGCATACTGCTACCAACTTAATAACTCAGTTGTAAATTTAAATGGCATCCCATGTCCTTTTACACAGGCTGGTGTTACTGTCCACATCTTTGTGATAAAACCCTTGAGCCTCCTCAGTGATGGTAGCAGTTCTAGGTAACTAGAAAGGTGTTTATTTGTATTTATATTTTTTTATATATTTGTTGGGCAGATGCTTTTATCCAAAGTGACTTACAAAATAGGTAAACATAATCGAGTAACATTAGACTAGAGCCTGTTTGTTCAGCAAGTGTAGTAGGTGATACAGCACATTGCTGCACCCACCACATGACAGACCAACTCAAGATCCCAGATTAGGACCCAAGTGCAGCTATGCAACGGGTGACACCTTAGCACCATAATAGTTCAGATGGAATGGAACAGTGTGAGGTTTTTTTATGGTGGCTGGAGTGCCAATTCTGCCACCAACCCCCAAGTTTTTCCCTGTAGGTTGGAGTGCCTACATGCAGGGATGGTTGTAGAGTGACGTCATACCCAGGATGGAGCAATTGCAGGTTAAGGGCCTTGCTCAAGGGCCCAACAGAGTAGAGTCACTTTTGGCGTTTACGGGATTCGAACCGGCAACCTTCCGATTGCCAGTGCAGATAGCTACCCTCCACCCGAAGTGTAGTAGGACAGGTAACAAAAAGTTGATTGCCACAAGTGAAAAAGATGTAATAACTAATAAATATGCAATAATGGATTACAACCAATAAAGCAATTAAACGTAGTCTAACAACAAATTAACCAACAATATAAAATATGACAGAGCAAAGCTTTCAATCAATTAGACAGATTTTTGTTTGGACAGTAACTGCAGTCCTAAAAAGTCAGATTGGTGTAAGCAATCAGATTCTAGTCATGTATATTTTCAGTTTGTCTGTATTTGTGCTAAGAAATGCTATTTAAATAAGCTTAGGCTTTTAGGCATAATTAGTATTCCATTACTTCAGTATAGGAGACAAGTTGCATGCACAGAAAAATTGAACACAAAAAACAATAATAATAATACTACATTTTATTTATATAGCGCCTTTCCCATGCTCAAGGCACAGAATATAAGAAAGAACGGCAGGGTATACAGCGTATAGCATTATACAAACCAAATAAATAAATAAAGAAGATTAAGACAGTAAATTCAGAGAAAAGCCTAACAGACATCAAAATTGATGGTCTAGCACATACACACAGGTTACATGAGCATCTTGACAGAGAGCTAAACTGAGAGAAGGGTAATAAAGTCAAGCAGAGCTAAAAGCCTTCCTGAACAGATGAGTTTTGAGTTGTTTTTTAAAAGAATTCATGGAGTCAGCTGACCTGATTAATTTCGGTAGGTCATTCCAGTCTGGGTGTTATACAGCTGAAGGCCCTGTCACCCATGGAGTGTAGATTAGTGTGGGGCACGACAAGATTGCCAGAATCAGAGGACCTTAGTGGGCGGACAGGCACATAGTGAGGGAGAAGAACACTGATGTAGTTTGGCGCAAGGTTGTTTAAGGCTTTGTAGGTTATAACCAAAACTGGTCATTGCTCTGTGAAATTTTACAGTTCTACATTAATTTTTGTCCCTGCATAATCATAGTTATGTTTTTTCTTCATTATGAAAATTTTATTTTTTAAATGGATTTACAGTAAGTGTTACACACAAAGCTATCCTTCCATATTTAGAGTTTTACTTCTTGTGGGTGATACTACGTGACGAATGTAAGAGTAAACTGTCTACCAAACAGTCACTCTGATTTTTTGTTTGAATCACATACATTGCATAGGCCAAAAACAAGAACCTATCCTATAAACCTTTCATCATTTTGGGATGACACTGTGCAGGTTTGACTTGTTGTGGTATGTGTTAGTAATCTGTGATTTAGACAAGATGTGCCTTTCTCAAAGTGCCAAATGCTGCTTACTGCCAACCAGTGCTTATAAGAGATCAGTTTAAGCATTTGTTTATTCGTATATTCAATCTTTTTACTTACATTTTCACAACCATCATCAAAGCTTCCTTACTGTAAGTATGTTTTTCTTTCATTATTTTAGCAGTAAAAGAACAGCTAAGGAGGAGAAGTACATTACAAACCCTAAGAGTAAACTAAAATATATAAGCCTGAGCTTATTTAAATAGCATTTCGTAGCACAAATACAGCAAAACAGCAAATATTCCAAATTTATATTTAATGAGATTTTCAAATGTGAGAAAGATAATATCTTTCCAGTAGTTATAGGGACTATCAAGGATTTGTAAATTATATAGAGAGAAGCTCTGCTACAATTTAAAATACTGAAAACAAACAATCTGCAGGACTATCCATCCATCCATCTTCCTCCGCTTATCCGAGATCGGGTCGCAGGGGCAGCAGCTTGGGCAGAGATGCCCAGACTTCTCTCTCCCCGGCCACTTCTTCTAGCTCTTCCGGGGGAATCCCGAGGCGTTCCCAGGCCAGCCAGGAGACCTAGTTTCCTCTAGTGTGTCCTGAGTCTTCCCCAGGGCCTCCTCCCAGTTAGACATGCCCGGAACACCTCACCAGGGAGGCGTCCAGGAGGCATCCTTATCAGGTGCCTGAGCCACCTCATCTGATTCCTCTCGATGCAGAGGAGCAGCGGCTCTACTCTGTGCCCCTCCCGGATGACTGAGCTTCTCATCCTATCTTTAAGGGAAAGCCCAGACACCCTGAGGAGGAAACTCATTTCAGCCGCTTGTATTTGTGATCTTGTTCTTTCAGTCACTACCCATAGCTCATGACCATAGGTGAGTGTTGGAACATAGATCGACTGGTAAATTGAGAGCTTTGCCTTATGGCTCAGCTCCTTTTTCACTATGGCAGACCAATGCAGAGCCTGCATCACTGCGAACACCACACCGATCAGCCTGTCGATCTCACACTCCATCTTCCCTCACTCATGAACAAGACCCCGAGATTCTTGATCTCCTCCACTTGGGGCAGAATCTCACTTTTAACCCTGAGAGGGCACTCCACCCTTTTCCGGCTGAGGACCATGGTCTCGGATTTGGAGGTGCTGATTCCCATCCCAGCAGCTTCACACTCAGCTGCGAACCAATCCAGAGAGAGCTGAAGATCACGGCCTGATGAAGAAAACAGGACGACATCATCTGCAAAAAGCAGTGACCCAATCCTGAGTCCACTAAACCGGATCCCCTCAACATCCTGGCTGTGCCTAGAAATTCTGTCCATAAAAGTTATGAACAGAATTGGTGACAAAGGGCAGCCCTGGCGGAGTCCAACTCTCACTGGAAACCAGTTTGACTTACTGCCAGCAATGCGGACCAAGCTCTGACACCGGTTGTACAGGGACCGAACAGCCCTTATCAGGGGTTCCTGAACACCATACTCTCAGAGTACCCCCCACAGCATTCCCCAAGGGACACAGTCGAACGCCTTTTCCAATTCCACAAATCACATGTAGACGGGTTGGGCAAACTTCCATGCACCCTCCAGGACCCTGCTAAGGGTGTACAGCTGGTCCACTGTTCTGTGACCAGTACGAAAACCACATTGTTCCTCCTGAATCTGAGGTTCGGCTATCAGACGGACCCTCCTCTCCAGGACCCCCGAATAGACTTTTCCAGGGAGGCTGAGGAGTTGATCTCTCTGTAGTTGGAACACACCCTCCGGTCCCCCTTATTAAAAAGGGGGACCACCACCCCGGTCTGCCAATCCAGAGGCACTGTCCCCAATGTTAATGCGATGTTGCAGAGGTGTGTCTACCAAGACAGTCCTACAACATCCAGAGCCTTGAGGAACTCCGGGCGTATCTCATCCACCCCCGGGGCCCTGCCACCAAGGAGTTTTTTGACCACCTCGGTGACTTCAGTCCAAGAGATGGGGGAGCCCACTCCCATTGGAAGGCTTCCTCATTGGAAGGCATGTTAGTGAGATTGAGGAGGTCTTCGAAGTACTCCCTCCCACCGACCCACAACGTCCCGAATTGAGGTCAGCAGCGCACCATCCCCACCATATACAGTGTTAACACTGCACTGCTACCCCCTCCTGAGATGCCGGATGGTGGACCAGAATCTCCTTGAAGCCGTCCGAAAGTCGTTCTCCATGGCCTCTCCAAACTCCTCCCACGCCCGAGTTTTTCCCTTAGCAACCACCGAAGCCGCATTCCGCTTGGCCTGCCAGTACCTATTAGCTGCCTCCAGAGTCCCACAAGACAAAAGGGTCCTATAGGAACCCTTCTTCAGCTTGACGGCATCTCTACTCCGGTGTCCACCAACGGGTTTGGGGATCGCCGCCACAACAGGCATCGACCACCTTACTGTCACAGCTCTGGTCAGCCGCCTCAACAATAGAGGCATGGAACATGGCCCATTTGGACTCAATGCCCCCCACCTCCCTCGGGACATGGTCGAAGTTCTGCTGGAGGTGGGAGTTGAAGATACTTCTGACAGGGGACTCTGCCAGACGTTCCCAGCAGACCCTCACAACACTTTTGGGCCTACCAGGCCTGACCTGCATCCTCCCCCACCATTGAATCCTACTCACCACCAGGTGGTGATCAGTTGACAGCTCCGCCCCTCTCTTCACCCGTGTCCAAGACATGTGGCTGCAAGTTCGACGACATGACCACAAAGTCGATCATTGAACTGAGGCCTGGGGAGTCCTGGTGCCAAGTGCACATATAAACACCCCTTTGCTTGAACATGGTGTTCGTTATGGACAATCCGTGATAAGCACAAAAGTCCAATAACAAAACACCGCTTGGGTTCAGATCGCTGGGGGATGGGGAGATTTTTGGTGGGCATTTCTCCCAATCACGCCCTTCCAGGTCTCACTGTCATTGCCCACGTGAGCATTGAAGTCTCCCAGCAATACAAGGGAGTCCCCGGAAGGTATGCCCTCTAGCAACCCCTCCAGGGACTTCAAAAAGGGTGGGTACTTCAAACTGCTGTTTGGCGCATACGCACAAACAACAGGACTAGATTACATTAATTCTAGAGTGCTTATTGAAGTTAGTGAGTACATATATAAACCCTTAACACGTATTTTTTGAAAATTGCTGCACATTAGGGAAATTCTGAAATGGACTGGATGCTGGTAAATGTTATCACATCTATATATATAATTCACTAAGGCAAGACACCCATGGAAAACATGCCGGAAGGGGCGTGGATTCACTAAGCCGCTAACAAGTAAGACACCTATGGCGCATGCAGGGAGGAGCCACGCCCACCAACTCCAAGACCATTGGATACGACGACAACTCGCAGAGCCACGCCCACCAACTCAGACGCGACGACACAGAAGGAACGACGTCATTTATATTCATCTGTCGTAGAGGCCTCATGTACCTCCGAGCCACGTTGACTGTTCATAGAGGCATGTTGCTCGCGGAGGTGAGTCGCCATATGCAGCGTGTAAAACGGTTTGCGAGGGATATCCCATGGGATCCTTAAAACAATCCTTTACAACTGAGGTTAAAACACAATGAAGTAAGCAGTCTTTAAAAACCAAGTTTTCGGTTACGACACACAACCTCGTGCACCATAGCAAACTGTTTTACACGCTACATACAGCAATTTGCATCCACGACAAACATGCGTCTTCTTCACTCACAGACAATTATATGTTGCTCTCTCAAGAGTTCCATCTTTTCATTAACTTTCTGTTGTATCCTCAAACCCTCTCTTTTTAGACAACTGTGTCTTTCCAAAAGTGTTCAACCATCAATAAATAATTATGCGGCGTTTGTTATGCCGCGGGTTCACTATTGTGTTGTATTTTGCTCTCTCCAGAGTTCCATCTTTTCATTCACTTACTGTTGTATTCTCACACCAACCCATTTTAGACAACCGTGTCTTTTCATTGAGCGTGTGTCTACCCAGCGCAGAGAGGCGTGTTTAAGCCGTTGAACCCTATTCGGGCTGCAAACCGTGGAATTCCCACTAAGTGAGACTCATATGCTCCCACTGGTTACGTCCCTACCCTTTGTACACACCCCCCTCCCACCTCGCTACTACTGTGTTCGGGTGTCTTGGTGGATTATATATAGAAAAGCGGCCAAAACCGCACAGAGCAATGAAATGTCTACATCAGTCACAGGTGCATCTGGACTGTGTAAAGACGACAATGACTCAAGTGACGAGTTGGAGGTGGGCACATGAGCGGGCAGTGCATACTGAACGAGAAATCAGCAGACTAGCTTGACGGAGGGAGCGGAATGGATGTCCTTCTCCTCTTCTCCCATTCCACCCTCCGCGACTGAGCGCCGTGCACCCCCATCCCTTTGTCTGGAAGGAGAAGGCGCGATGGCGATCCGCCAGTTTTCAGTCACGGACAATTGTGTGTTGGTTCGTTCTGTGCATTGTTACAATGTTGCTTTTCTTGCTGATTTATTACATTACCGATTTTTCAAATGTTAATTTTCTCCCTGTGCTTAAAAATCATTAAAAAACCGGCCTGATTATGCGGCGTATGGTAAGCCGCGGGTTGGCTAGTTATATATAAATTATAATTGAAGTGATCCAAGTAACTATAGGCAAGTAACCTTAACAACTTTAAAGGGTAATTAATAGAAGCAGTTATTAACCAAAAGATCATTCATCACTTTGAAAAAACAGATTTATTTAGCATTCTGTCCACTGTTAGAAGGGGGAAATCAAGTTTCACTAATATGCTTGGATTTTATGAGGTAGTAACAAATGCATATGTTATTACTTATCTTGATTTTCTGAAATCGTATCAACACTTACTGCAAGACACTAGTAAACTCGGCATGCAGTTTGTAGATGGATGTAAACCTGACATAAACACCAGAAGCAAAGGGTTATCATAAAAGAAAGCTTTTTTAGAATTAGGAGGTATTAGAAGTGGTGCACCTCAGGGATTAGTGCTGGTGCCATTGTGATGTATAATACACATATTGTTAATAATCTGGATAAGAATATAAACAACAAGCTGGTTAAGTTTTCAAATTATACAGAACTAGGTGGAGCTGCAGATAATGTACAATAAGGGGATCCTGGACAGAATTCATGCTTGGGCAGATGTGTGGCAAAGAAAGTTTACTTTGAGTAAATGTAAAATATTTTACAATATTCCTATAAGTAGGAATTGAGAATATTAGATTTGAATACACAGTGGTAGGTTCAAAACTTGAATGTATAACCCTAATGAAAAGGACCTAGGAGTCATATTGGACTTATCATTGTGTACATTGGGTCAGTGTACAAGAACAATTAAGGTAAATAGAGTGGTAAGTTATACAGTATATAATTATAACCAAATGTGTGGAGTACAAATCAAAGGAGGTTACACTTAAGCTATACATGGCACTAGTGTGGCCTAATTTGGAATACTATGTGCAGTTTAGCAGTTTCCATATAACAAAAAGATATACTGTATCAACAATAGAGAAACAACAAGGAAGAGCAACAAGGGCGATTTCAGGATGGCAAGGTATGATTTGTGAGGTAATATTGAAGCTGTGAAGTTTTTTAGGTTAAAGGAAGTTACAGTATATGGATAAATTGTTATGGTCAATCCTGGCTGTTAATGTAAAATAAATTATTTAACAAGAACACAGGGACACTGATGGAAACTAGGCCATTTTTGGACCATATTTTGTGCAGGAAATTACAACATTATGATAAACGGTAAACCAATAGGTATCTTCAGCAAAAAATTACCAGAAGGACTTGAAGTTATACATGCCACATCAACTGACCCCAGAGGTTCACCCCCTAATGCAGTACGAGAGGTCAATGTTACTCCTCTTCAGAAAACAAATAAACACACTACCATCAATTTATACTGTTTCACCATAAAATCCCACAAGAAAGAGGTGTTAATTTTTATAATTGAGCTATGATACATAGGGAAGTGCAAATGCCAAACAGCTGCCCAGCATCTTTCCGGGCAATCTGTTTATGTCCGTCTGTCCATTATTTAAACACACTTAAGCCAGTTACAGGATGATTGAGCAGGAGACTGTCCTTTTAGTATCAGGTATAAGGCAGGAACCATCCCTGGAGAGGATACCACATTAACCAATTTAGAATCACATATTAACCAGTATGTACATCACTGAACCACCACAAGTGCTCTACTGCACTACAGAAAAATCTCCAAGAATGCAATGATTTTTTAATGGTGATCTTATGCTGTGATGAAGTTATGCACTACTTTCTATGCCTGCATTCTGATTTATCAAATAATGGCATTAAACGTCTTGCAGTTGATGAAAAATACACCTTCATTACATTTATTTCAGATTAAACCTCAAAAAAGGGAGGGAAGAAATCTTTATTGCAGAGTACTGTGAATTAAACAGGGCTAATGAGAGGCTGTACTTGGTAATTAGGACAGATAAATCCAAAATAGAACCTCACACATTTATTTTCACGCCTCAAACTGTTAATTTAATTCAGGTATGCTTTGATATCTAGATCTTCAAAATCATTCAGGTATTTCAAAATAAAAAAACTTATAATAATTCTGGGTATTGTTTGATTAAGCTTCTAAACAGACATGTACCAATGTGTTTGTCCTTATCTGGCCAAAGCCTGAAACAGGATGAATGCATTTTAAACTTTACACCAAAGCAAAAAGAATTTAAGAGTTTTTGATATTTTGTGTGTATAGATCATCATCAACTAAAGAGTTAAAATAAGTGTGCAGGTCTACAGTTCGTGCACTCACACTGATGTCTTTAATGGACTTCTTTGTATAGCCTCCAAGTCATACTAAAGCTTTCATTTCATTTGTGTAAAATGTGCACAAAAGACTTGGTTGTGAATATCTGAACAGGTGGTCTATGTAAATACTGTAGAGCAGTGCTGCCATTTACTGATGAGATTTACTTGCAGGACTAGTTTTCCTATATTTATAACAGGCCTGAGACTAATATTGCATCACAGGTTACTGGATTAGCTTAAAATTTTGAGGCTAACCTTGCTGAGGTTATTAATAAGTAAGTGTTGCCGATTCCACATTATTAAATAGATTCTTCTGGGCATCTCTCTCTTTTTCCTAATATGTACAGTATGTTAGCATGAAGTGTGTACAGGGCAAAGCCATCTCTCAAAAACATGGACCCTTATACCCTTAGCTGTCTGCATTTGTTTAGAGATGCTCAATATGACCAATCCACCTGAAGGACAGTATATTCTTAATAATTATTTCAATTTACATACGTTCACCTGCCATTTCACTTGCTAATTTTGCTAATTTGAGATGGTCAAATGCCCTTATACATTATTGTCTGTTTTACCTTAACCAAAGCAGTAGCTTCCTAGGCAGAGATATTAGTCTTAGCTAACTGTATAACTGTATAATATATTCTATTATCAGTTTCAAAGATGAATATGTATGTGGTGATTTAAAGTAATTTATAGGATTTATGGGAAAGTACTGGGCACTCAGAATTATCATTTGGTAATCCAGACCTGCTAGATGGCTACATTGACATACACACTATAATGAAAGCACCTACCATGTGTTGTCCTTGCCTGCACTTTTTGGGATTTGGACCAAAAAAAAGAAGCCTATACAAATGTGGGAGAGCATGCAGGCCCTATACAGACACCTGGCCAGGAACTGAACCCAGATTCTTGCAGCTGTTTCACAGTAGCTTTATTCAATGTGTTAAGTTTTTATTTCTTTAAATATAAAAAGGTAACTGGTCAGTTTGGTATGAAGATGCTAATAGACAATGAGCATAAAATGACCATAAGGTGGAGAAAGATGTTAATGAACAAATATTCCAAGAGGGCCTTTACTGTGGAGAGAGTTCACCAGAACTAAGAGTTGGTAGCATTAGAACTAAATGACATTTTTGAACAATATGATGGGCAGACCATTCAACCTCATGTATGTCATCAATTTGTATTCACTTAATTAAAAAAAAATAAAGTTGATGTTACTAAGGAGACTACTGTCACATACACTGCTTGATAAATTCCACATACTATATCTACACTTCTCTCATTAAAGAGAAACTTTTTAACTTTAGTGTGAAATGAAATTTACCTTTAAAAATCTTTTATCTGTTCCCTCACATTCTTATTAAACCATTTATTTAAAAGTAGCAAATGGCATCCACCATAACAGTTCCCTTAATAATTTTTAACACTTGTGTCATAACTCCTCTCCATATTTGTTTGCTTAAAAGATTCAATTGCTTTGATCATTCCACATAATTCAGAGTCCACACCAGTCCACCACAGAGACATGCACAAAAAGAAAACCATGCAGGTATGGAGAGAACAGAGAAAAGGGTAATGACCTCGTCGTCTTCAAAACGTTCAAACTTAATCTCCCTGACCTGAAAGTTAACAGTGCTAAATATGCTACCCACTTTTGATACCTCCTTATTTAAAACGTATAAGGCTGGTTATATGTGAACCCTAACTGTGCATGGCTGAGGAAACAGCTGTAATGTACCTGGTAACAAAAGGGTGCACCTATGTGAATTATCTCCCCACCATTAAGATCGTCAGTGTGGTCAAAAGTATTACAAATGGTGAGTTTGTTTTATCAGGAATAATTTATAGCAAACAAAGACAATAAGCAAATGCAAACAATCCACTTTTGCTCCATTGGGCATATTGTGCAGGTCCTGAAATCCTTTGTAATAGTTGGCTTGTACACTTGCCTATGTCAAAAGTTCTGTCAAACATTCCTTTTTTAATTACAAAAGAAAAAAAAATAATGCAAAGGAGTATAGAGTCTAGTTGGGTGCTCTCATCTTTTTTTATTTTTTCTTCTATTCTCAAATGGATTCTTTCTTTCTTTTAAACAAACTTTAGCAGGCCTGAAAAGGAGCTAATTAGGAAATCCACCCATCAATTAGGTTGAGGTGGCATTAGAAACACGAAAAATAAACAGTAAACCTCCTTTTACTCAGAAACTCACATTTTAAGTTAAGGTTACTAATTTCTTTTTCTAAACTAAAACAAAAATGCTTCATCAAACATTCACATTCAGCTCAACCATTAATATGTTTAATATGTAGAATAGTTATAAGACAAAAAGGGTTGAGTCTCCAGAAGACATTTTATAATTCTTTTAAGCAATTATAATATTGTGATTCATGGCACAGTGACTTACAACATCAAGTTTTTCAGAATAATGCGCTGCCCTTAGTAATATTATAACATTTCCCTTTTATTCAAAATAGTAACCCCATGAAGTGTTTGATACATTCCAATGGATTATAAATAAGAGCATAAGCAGAAAATGCACATGAAATACTTTTCTCGAGAAAAGTACTGCCTATTGAAGAAAATGATTGAAAGGAGATACTGTGATATGCATCTAAGGAGGGGTAACACATTAGTAGTGCAGTTAACGTAGCTACCTAAATCTCCAGGAATGGGCCAAGGTTGGACTCCCAGTTATGCTACTGTGTGTTTTGAGTTTGCTCATTTTATCTGAATTTGTTTGGGTTTCCTCCTGATGTTCTTGATTCTTTGAACATCCCAAAGATATGCATGTTAGGTTAGAAAATTAAAGCAGTTTTTACAAAATAACTTTGAGCTGAGATCTGAACGCCCTTGAACTCCTACTCTCTACTGTACCACATGGAATCCTATTAATAATTAATCCTATTATAAACATAAAATCTATGGACTTGGATCGTACACATTGTAATATATAACCTAAAATCCTATTGGCCTTCTTGATCGCTACTGTTCATGAGTGCACATGGATTCCTAGTTGCTACTCCAAGGGTGTATTTAGAACATTTTACTTCCTATAAATAATAACACCTTAAATTTGCTTACATTAAATTTGATCTTCCATAAAATCTGCCCAACCCTATATGTTATTCATTCCCCTCTTTTATAATTTAGCTTATTATAACATAACCTGCCCATCTATCTAGTCTATTAGCACTGCTGACTTGATCAGCTTGTTGTTTATATTCTTAACAAGAGAGAAGCAACCAAGTCCAGAGCAGGTAAATAATTCTCTTTCCTTTACTATTTTCTTGTCCATTTATTTCCAAAAAATATTAAAACAGAAACTTAATTATGAATACACAGGCAGAATCTAGACCACGTTAGATAGTAAAATGCCTTTTCATTTGCATCTCTTTGTTAATTGGCAGCTGGTTGGGAAAACAAGAAGCAATTAAAAATAGTGAATGCAGCTATATAAGACAAAAAGAAGCAATCAGGGATTAAGAATCTTAACAGGCCAGTTAGCATAAATAAAGCCCAAACAATTTATTTGACCAGTAATTGCCTCAACATTAATAATTGCCTTTAAAATAAATTGAGTTGAAACAAAAAATTTGCAGCCACTGAGGCCTGCCAGTACTGAACTTGAACACCCCTATTTTAGCACATTAATCACAAAGATATAGAAGGTGTTACAGTATGTAATTGTAGACTGGACATGGTCATATGAGGTAAGAAACTGTAGGTTTTAATAGCATATTTATATGTTAGAAATAGGAGGTTTATGCCTTTGAAAGCATTTAGTACTGTTTGAAGAAGATGCATCTTTACAATTTTATTTGCAGAGCCATTACAGTAAAAGTCTGCAAATGTCTTATCTTTAGGTAGTCTGATTTCTTCCCACATCCTCCAAAATGTGAACTGTAGGTTAATCGTAGAATGTTAGTGTGAATGATTATGTACTATGATGGACGGACTGAGTACTTGGCTTGTGCCCTGCATTGCTATAATTCGATCAGCCACCTACCCATAACCATGTACTGGATTAAGTGGGCTTGAGAATGTTATGTTTATATCATTAGCTATTTTATTACATATACAGTACCTATCTAGTACCGGATAACCCCTTTCTGCCTCCACAACAGCCTAAATTCTTCATAGCATTGATTCATCAAGCTGTGGAAAAAAGGTATTGGAGGAAGATATCTATATCTATATCACTATGGGCACGTAAGACGCACACAAGTCAGAGAGCCCCGCCCGTCAACTGTAAGACCATGGGATACACACGACAGGCCCAGGCCGCCAACTCACAGAGCCCCGCCCACCAACTCTAAGACCATGGGATACGCTCGACAGATCCCCGCCTGCCAACTGTAACCCTCCTCCCGCATCCACCGTCGCTCTCAAGGCATGTGCACTGCCTGCTCATGTGCCCGCACGCAACAACTCACAAAAAACAGCCTCAGTCGCTTTCGTCTGTGCTACAGTCCACATGCACCTCTCACTAAGGGCATGCAAGATGCATGCAAGACAGAGAGCCCCGCCCGCCAACTCTAACAGAGCCCTGCCTGCCAACTGTAAGACCATGGGATACGCATGACAGGGCCAGGCCCGCCAACTCACAGAGCCCCGCCCACCAACTTTAAGACCATGGGATACGCTCGATAGAGCCCCGCCCACCAACTCTAACCCTCCTCCCGCGTCATGGGATAGCACAACAGAGCTCCGCCCGACAACTGTAACCTTCCTCCCGCATCCACCGTCGCTCTTGAGGCATGTGCACTGCTTGCTCATGTGCCCGCAGGCAACAACCCACCAAACACAGCCTCAGTTGCTTTCGTCTGTGCTACAGTCCACATGCACCTCTGAGCCACGTTGACTTTTCATTGTTCTTTTCGGTTCCGGCTGCTTTTCTATATATATAATTGAATATATATAAGTCGCCTGACCATAGGGTACGCACGACAGAGCCCCGACCGCCCACTCTAACCCTCCTCCTGTATCATGGGGAATGCACAACAGAGCCCCACCCGCCAACTCTCACCCTCATCCCGCGTCCACCCTCACTCTCGAGCCATGCGCACTGCTTGCTCATGTGCCCACCCCCAACACGTCACCAAACACATCCTCACTCGCTTTGGTCTGTGCTACAGTCCACATGTAGCTGTGAGCCCCGTTGACTGTTCATTTGCCTACCATGGCCACCGCCTCAAATGTATATCATGAAAACAACACTTCTTTCAATGTTATACAAATTCCTACATCAGGTAACTGTTTGTTTCTATCAGTCGGATATTTCTGGAAAAATGTCATCGACGAAACTGTTGCTCTTGAACTTCACAACATGGCTGTAACCTTTGTTTGCCAACATTGGGATAACTTCAGTGACTTGCTGTCCGTTGTTCTTAGTCACGGAAGCATAGTCATACAGTCTGCTCAACAATACGCTGACTACATGAATACTTCCGGAGTTTATGGTAACGAGGCAGAAATTGTGGCGATGTCCCAAATGCTTCCAGCTACTATCTCGATTCACTACCGAGAATGTTGTCATGCTTCTCCTCGAGTTTACAATCCAGGCCAACGTCACTCCATATCCCTGCTCTTTAGCGGTCCTTTGGATCATGGGCATTACGAAGTTCTCTTGCCTCTCAAATACACACGTGATAACCTTCTGGTGCCATCTATTGACAATATTGGTATGTGCACACAAAGTTCACAACCACGTGATCGCTCTGCAGATCAACTTTCATTCCCCGAAGATTTTCTTAATTGTCTTACTCCCATTGGCATGCCTTCGCATAAACTCAAAAGTAAAATTGGTTCAGCCATCATGTTTCTCAGAAACCTCATGTCAGCAAAAGGTCTCTGTAATGGCACTAGACTTTCTGTCACTAGCATTCACCGCAATGTACTGGAGTGTAAGATTATCACAGCTGCTACCTCACAAACTGTCCTTATTCCCCAGATTTCGCTGACCCCATCAGATTCAAATTTACCTTTTACTTTTATAGGCAGACAATTTCCTGTTAGATTGGCGTTTGCAATGACAATTAATAAGGCACAGGGCCAAACTTTCAAAAAGATATGCCTGTATCTGCCAAAATCTGTTTTCAGTCACGGACAATTGTATATTGCTCTCTCCAGAGTTCCATCTTTTCATTCACTGACAGTTGTATCCTCAAACCCTCCACATCTGGAAAACTGTGTCTTTCAGGAAGTGTTTATAAATCAATAAATAATTATGCGGCGTTGCTAGTATACTGTATATAAATTACATGCAAGGTACCACCAAAGATAAGCTCATCCATCCATCCATCCATTATGCAACCTGCTATATCCTAATACAGGGTCATGGGGGTCCGCCGGAGCCAATCCCATTCAACACAGGGCACAAGGCAGGAACAAATCCTGGGCAGGGTGCCAGCCCTCCGCAGGGCACACCCACACACCAAGCACACACTAGGAACAATTTAGGATCACCAATGCACCTAACCTGCATATCTTTGGACTGTGGGAGGAAACCGGAGTACCCGGAGGAAACCCACGCAGACACGGGGAGAACATGCAAACTCCATGCAGGGAGGACCCGGGAAACGAACCCAGGTCTCCTAACTGCAAGGCAGCAGGGCCACCAGGCCACCCTCAAAGATAATTTGGAATGTGCAAATAAATGTTCTTGAAATTTTGATATACATGCCATGGTCAGCACATATAGAACAATAGGTGTCAGTGTGACATTTACTGTGCTTGTAAATTAACTTATACTATCTATCTCACTTTCTATATACAGTATTGGAGTAGTTAAAAAAATTAACAGATTCAAGTTCTCCACCAGGATAGTTTTATTCTTTATCATATTTATAACACAATTTTAATGAAAATAAACAACACTTAGAGGTCATTTCATTTGGCATTTTTTATGTCATCAGAACCAAACAGCAGACAACTGTTCAGCACTTGTATGTGTACAATTAGCTCTGTTTTTGATGAAGCTAGAAAATTTTTGGGATGACTTTGACGAGTTGACAAATAAACTTTTTCTGTTCCTCGTCCTTTGTCAGTATGCCGTTGTACTTTTCAATGAGACATATTCCTCTTTCAGCTGTGTTATTCAAAATCGTCATGTGTGCCGACAGCTCACAAAATTGTTTGAGTATTGGGTCATCTGTCCACTCTTCTGGTGGTTTCTTGAAAAAAATGACTGAGACATTTCTTTGCCTCTTCTTTTCCATAAGGACATCAAAGAAGAATGTTGTTGTTTCTGTTACCAGATCTTCCAACTTCAACTATTCAGATATATTTATGAGATATATTTACATTGAAAAATCTCTGGTAAAGGTGGATGCAGCAGGCTTTGTTTTTGCTGAGACTCTGTCATCAAAAAGGGCTTACCCTGTCAAATGTTTAGAGAAAAAAGCAGAGGTGCCTTGAAAATGCTGTACCTGTATATGCATTATCGGGAACAGCCTGGTTTGAGTAAGGTTTAACTGATAAAAATTAGATATTGTTAAGACAAGCACGGATTGCAAATGGTGCTTCATTCAACTCTTTGATATAAATAAGACTGGCAAACTGTAATAATCTTGGATTTATGTGCAGTCAACCTGAACAGAGTCTTAAAAAGGAATATTTTCAATGCTTAAATGCCTTTTCCATTCCACCTGGAATAAGGTTTTGGATCTGGAACTCAAAAAAGCCCTGTATTTATGTACACCAAACTTATACGAGAGACAAAAGTAGAAATTCCGGATAATTGTCTTTTGGCTGCTCAACGCTAAGAGCTTGTTATAAGTAGTTAAGCATTTCATGTCGCAGTTTACACATTGCTGGGTCCTCAAACAGGCCATCGGTAGTTGCAGTATACTGTAGGTGACTTAATTTGTTGATGCCCATTCTTTCTGAAATCATTCTATCAGATGGTTGTGGCAAGTGCCCTCTTCTATGCGGTGGTGTGCTGGGGAGGCAGCATAAAGAAGAGGAACACCTCATGCCTGGAAAAACTAGTGAGGAAGGCAGGCTTGTATTGTAGGCATGGAGCTGGACAGTTTGACATCCGTGGCAGAGTGACGGGCGCTGAGCAGGCTCCTGTCAATCATAGAGAATCCACTGCATCCACTGAACAGTATCAGACTGCTGTCACTGTCCTGCTCCAATGACAGACTGAGGAGATCCTTTCTCCCCCACACTATGAAACTCTTCAGTTCCACCCGGGGGGTAAACGTTAGCATTATACAAAGTTATTGTCTGTTTTACATACTTTTTTATCACTCTTTAATTTAATGTTTTTTATCAGTATGGTGCTGCTGGAGTATGTGAATTTCCCCTTGGAATTAATAAAGTATCTATCTATCTATCAATCTGAACAGTACAGTTGATGGGCCTTCTATTTGACCACATAAACATTAGAAAACATTTGACAGCACTACTTCCATGAAATAATGATGGCATGCAATCCAGACCATTTCCATTCCTGGAGTTTGTTAAATTGTTATGAATGCTCCTTTATGAAGCCCAATGTTGCTGGTTGCAGTATGTGTAATGACTTAATTACTTATAAAGTTTTTGTCACTTTATATAGGCAATCATCTTTAACAGACACTTCTAAAAATTTCTGTGTAGACCACAAATAGGAATAAAAAAGAAACTCGTGCTTACTATGAGGATGTTCTGGAGATTTCTGCATAATATTAAAATGCTCTGGGGACTCCACCTTAGTGCTAGAATATTTTGTTTCATTTTTTTTGTGTTTACTAATTGCTTAGCCTGTTAAGAACCCTGCGCAAGAGTATGTTAATAGTAATAACACAACTAAATAGAATGGAGTAACCGCTAAAGTATTTCACAATCAGGCTGAAATTTAACAGGGAAGCAAGCTACCCTAATCAGCTCTTTGTACTGTTTTGCATTTCACCCTTATATATATGTATACAATATATATATCTATCTATTATATAAAAAAATCTTGGGTCGAAGTGTGATCATCTTGGAGAGACACTTTGAAGTCCCGTGAGACTACTTGCATGTCACGCCCTACTTACAAACAATTTCTCAGAGACACTTTAACGTCCCGTGAGACAAGGAAGTGAGACAAAAGGACAGCTGCTATACAGGCTTTTAAATGATTGACGCACAGCGCGATATGCAGATCACACAGCTCGGTAGCAGCTAGCAGCAAGATAGCAACATGTGCTTAGTGTGAACCTACTATCATCTGGGAAGAGAACGGGGCAGCAGTAACAGAGCTGCCAATTGTGTATTCTTTAGTGAATGCCAATCAAGCTCCAAGGTGATGGTTTGTGAGTACAGGTCCCACTAGAGGACTTCAGGCCCCCATGCCACCCTCATGGAGTCATGCACACCATTATCTAGCTGGAAGTCATTTTGTAGGGCTCAAGAAGTGCTCTTTCCTGTTCCTCCTTACACAAAGGAGCACAAACTGGTGCTTCTGCTGGGTTTGTGCCATTCTATGACCCTGTTCAGCTCTCCTGATGTAATGTCATGTCTCCTGCTATCTACTTCATGCTGTCGAGACTGTGCTGGGAGACACAGCAAACCTTTTTATGACTGCACATTTGGATGTGCCATCCCGGAGAAGCTGGACTACCTGTGCATCCTGAATTGGCTGCAGGTTCCATCTCATGCTACAAGCAGTGACAAGGACACTACCAAAACACAAACCTAATGAAGAATCAGTCAGGAAGGATAAGGAGAGAGCAGTTGTATGTGGCCACCATCTGCAAAACCATTCCCTTTTTTTTGGATGGGGTGTCTTGCTGTTGTCTCTGCAGTGCACCTGTAGTCACTTTCATTTGCAGCAAAGGAGGTAAAGTTGATTAACAAGCTCTTATGTTTCAAACTGAACAGATTGATATCCCAGAAGCCTCATTGACTTGGTGTTAGACTGTGATGATTAAGTGTTCCCTTCAATTTTTTGAGCAGTGTATATACACATTCATAAAAATGGTATATGAAAATGTGAAATCAAGAAATATGTCAAATACTTTTCACCATTAAAAAGATGTTGCAATCAACAATATTTAAGTAAAAGGTTTTTAAGTAAAAGATACACATGGATTTTTACATTTAATATTGTAACCATACTGAAATTTAATTAGTTACATTTCAAATTGAGAAAAGAAATTTGCCTTTACCTGACATCTACTCTAGTTTTTTGCTGTAAATAAAATTACCTGTTCCTGCTGATTTCTCTGTTACATTATGCAGATATAACCATGGCTCTCTAAACTATTGTATATATATAATTTAGAGAAACTGTGGAAGGGCAGATCCATGACTAAAAAGCAGGGGCCCATTTTTAAACAAATAATTCTAATTGCCACACTCACGTCTTTGGGGGCACATGGTAGCGTGGTGAGAGCAGTTCCCATGTGCGATGTAGAAGCAGATGGCCCTGCACTTAGTGCAGAGGTGCAGGATCATCTGTGACCCAAATTGGCACCGGGAGCTGCTGATTGCCGCAACTGTGACACGCCTCCTGTTTTAAAAGGAAAGTGTGAGTGTTAGGGAGAAGAAAAAGTGGCTGATTGGAAAGAGTGAAAAAAAGAAGAGAGGAGGTTAATGGAAAGAGAGAGAGAGAGGGAGGGGGCGCAGGAGATGGAGACAGCTGGTGCGTGTGGACGAGCAAGAGTCAGCAGGTGGCTGGGAGGGAAGTCCTAAGCAGAGCATGTGAACGGTGTTTGAGTGCTGATGGCCATTCCAAATGAGTGACCTGGAAGCTGAAGTGGCCAAAACGCTGCTCGGTTGGAGCGACTCACTGAAGAGAGGCAGTGCAGCTGCAGGGTAGTGACAGGCTCAGAGAGGCCTTGGACCACAGGGGCACGAACCTGACAACCGGAAACGGGGGCTTGATGGGGTGCCCTGCCAGGAGCCATAGAGGGTACAAGGGCCTGGGCCTAGGAGCAGTGTGGAATGGACTGAACTGCAGTTTAGGCACCTCCTTAGGTACAAGAACCTGTTAAGGTTAAGTCAAGGAGATGTCAGCTTTTAAGGAGAACACCCAGGCCATTTTATATCTGTTTTTTCTTCTAAAAAAAGACTATTTTATTTGGATGTCTTTCGCTCTCTCTCTCTAGAAAAATATGTTCCAACGCCACCAACAAGCTCGATAGGCTGGTGAATGATGCTTTGAACATCTTTTATTGGTATACCCCTGGGGATGCGTAAGATATTATAATTAATCCTCTTCTGGGGGCTGTTCGTCATCACCATTGACAAAGCAGCCAAACACATCACCTTTCCTGTGCTTTTCTGTATCAAGTACTGAATTAGTGTGGAAACCCTTAAATATAGCAATTAGAATCATCTCCTTTGGTAGTATTAACCTCAACCAAACATTTATTGTAGCCTCATCAGAGTTCTACATTATTTACCACCTTATTTGGCTATATTCTCTTCATAGACCTGTTTTATTTTTTCCAGCATCTGTATTGGATGTCTTTCCTGAATGGCTAGCTTTATATAATGCCACAGCATTTGGAATTCAGATTTGTTATTGTGTTTGGAGCCATTATCATGCTCCATTGCCCAATGTCTTTTGAGTTTCAGACTGATGCTCTGATATTCTCCACAATTCTTAACTGATAAAAGAAAGAAATTATTTGTTTCTCTTAATGACTGAAAGCCATCCAGGTCCAAAACCAAAATGTCACCTTCTTATTATGAACACCTCTCTGTTATGTTTCACCTTTCAGATAAAAACATCAAAACATCATCCAGGGCTTTGTTTTATCTATACACCAGTAACAGCACACTGCATGATAACGTGCAGTGAATACACTTGACTTGATTATACTCCGTTGACCCTTGACCTTCGTTGACCATATATGTGTACAAAATTGCAGGTGTGTAGGTCGAATGGTTTGGGAGCTGCAGGTGGCATTTGACATTGGAGGTCAATCACTCCGAAAGTGGACAGTAGAGGTCACATAATATAATATGTATACCAAATTTTAGTTAAACAGATCAATAGGTCAAATGGTTTGGGAGCAACAGTGTTAAATGTAAGCACTCATGTGTCTTGGCGACAAACAACCTTGTAATAAACGATGTTTCTAGTAAATACTCTCCCACTTCCCTTAATCAGCTTTCCCTGCGATGCTGAATCTAGGACTTTCACCTTTACATCTTGTGATCGTCGTACTCTTAAAAAAGGCAACATACAAGTTGTCCATGTCCAAAAATGGGTTCTGGTAAAAAAAAAATTCCAACTCTATTAAGTGTCTATCCCTGTGACTTGTTTATTGTCATAGCAAAAGCAAGTTTTATAGGGAATTGTCTTCTTCTCAGCTTAAATGGAAAATCGGTATCATTGCTAATCAAATCTATCCTTGGTATAAGCACAACATCAGCTATACTTGAGCCAGTAATGATCTCCACCTTAATGACATTGGGTTTTAGATCTCTAACAATAAATTGTGTTACATTGCACAAACCATGTGTACTATTTAAATTCCACAGTAACATAATAATAGCTCCGATCTTCAATTTCAGACTATGTGGAGCAAACCCAGACGGAGAATGGGTATTTGAAAACTCAACAGGAAAGTTATCTTTTTAATCATCATCATTATCAGTTTGTATTGCATCATCGTTCAAGTATATTACAACGTTGCCTGACATTTTATTAAGAACATCCTCATTTAATTGATCAACATCGGAATTTTTAGGGCATAAAATTGCCTTTCCAGTCACATTCCTAACCATGTGTGTATTAATACTATCTCCAAAGATTTCGGTTACTAACGAACAATGACATAAATACTCATTTGGTATTTCTATAATATCTTCATCTAAGTCACAATCATTGGTAAGACTTCCGTTTCCAAGCTTCATTAGCCATTCAGTAAACTGTGGATCAACTGATCTCATGTTATTTTTTAGAGTGAGCCTTTTGAAGTCTTTGAAAAACTTATTGTCATGCAAACTTGCTTGTAGGATTGCTTGTTTTGTTCCATGTTTAACGAAAATCGCCTCCCATCAGCAAAACCTTTCCTCCAAATGGAATTTTATTTTTCATTACGGTTTCCCGTAACATTCTTTCAGTCACATTTAGAGCAAGTCCTGACATCATTGAGCATTCATCTATAATCAAAAGCTTGACTTGTCTAAATAAATTTTCAGCTACACTATTCTCGGTTATAGTTGAAGTGGTATTTTCTAAAATATTCGGACCAAGTCCATACTGAGAATGGAAGTTCTCCCTCCCATTAATAAATTAGCTGCAATTCCAGTTGAGGCAGCAGGAAGAAAAATTTCATTTCTTCCTCTAATATAATGCATCAGCGTCTTATACAAATAAAATCTTACCACTTCCTCCAGGACCATCCAAATAATAGCATTTTGCATTGTTCTCGTCAGACATGGCTCTGACAATTTCGTCGATGCTAATCTTTGCCCTTGACTTAAAGTTTGTATCATTTGTTCTGCTGCTGTTTGTTTAATTGCACAATTAAATACAACCCTAGTCAAGGCAGGAAGACTTATAGGAGGATCGGGCAAATTAAAATTCAAATTACTCTCTTGGCCATGACTTTGAAAAATAGCATGCAGCTCATAAGGGCATACATTTAACATTGCGTACATTCACCATCTCCATTATGTAATGTCATGCAAAAATCTTCAATCACATGTGTCTTAAACTTTTCCCACAGCTTCTCTGGTTCAATTGGTGTTCCAAACAGACAAATATATGCGAACAAATCTCTAATCTGTCTTGGCATAATAAACACAACTGCATCGGTTAGTGTGTTTTCCCACACTGTGCTTTGCAGCTTCCCGGAACCTGGAACTTATAGCTTCATTAAACGACTTCAGATAATTGTAACTTGTTGCACCTTTAACGTGCAATAACACAAGACGCAAAAAATATCTTTCAGCTTCTCTTATGCTTAATGTATACATTCTTCCAATTACTTTATGTGCACCTTTGTGCCTTTTCTGCCACATACAGTTTTTTTGGTTCCACGTATAATGCTTTGGAATATCAATGTACAGTAGTTAAATTTTCGTGCGGAGGGATCTTCCCTATTAAGTTTACATCAAGCCGTAAGTTTAGTGTTTTTGGTTTCGGATGGTGTAACAGCAATTTCCAAATTCCCCGCATCATCTGGATTAAAGTGAACAGGTTGCTGATCAGACAAATGAACTGGAAGTCATTCTAGAGTATGAGACTGATCGTGCATTTTCATACCAAATAGTCTCCAGCTAGCTTCTGGGGCACTCATGTAGCGTGAGTCAACAAAGGTCTGTGTCTCATCGTGCGTTAAGATGTTTGTGGATGCCTCCTTTACTTCCACACTTGCACAGTTGTAGCCTTTATAAGCGCACTTGAACAGATATTTGACACTAACAATCGAGGAAAATATTTCTGTGTTTATATGACAATTATACTTTAAACTTAAAAATGGGTTATAAGGCACGATTTGTGAGTTATCAATTACTCTGCCATTTATTAAAGCTTTTGTGTCTGCTCGTCTTCTATATATAGAATATCCGTCAATATTTTCCAAAGTGCGTTCTTGAAATGATTTAGGAAATCGTTTGGTGCATTTTCCATCTAACATGCACGGACTATTCGGATTTTTTTTTCCTCATGGTCGAAGTACCATGTAGCTTGTGACGACTTTACACAGTCGTGGATTTTTTTCTTTATCAGGTATTTCAGCGCATACTTTTTTGTCAATGTCTTCTTCTGTATTAGGCTTATGGTCTTTTCCAAGAATGAGTAAAATATGTGCATATGGAAGTCCTCGTTTCTGAAATTCAATGACATGCACATATGCATCCACTAATCTGAAGGCATGATTCTTAATTAAATCATTAAGCAAACTTTTTAATTTTATGTTAAAAACTCTTGCTACTAAATCAGGTCGGTGTTCAACTTTTTTGGCTGTGTTGCAAGTTTTCCTTTATTTTTGTCCATTCAGGGTTACATGTCATTGTAATAAACAGATCTGGCTTTCCATATTTAGTTACAATGCACATAGCATCTTGGTACCATCTGCCTTGGACCACCTTCAAAACTTGAAGGAAGTATATAAGTCTTACCTGGTAATAAGCTTTCCTTTTCCCTTCTGGTTGCCAGATAATCTTGAAGTACATTGCACTGGTCAACGTTTAATTTTGACTGATTCATTCTAATATAATTGAGGCGATTTGCTTCTGTCTTTACATAAGCATCCACTATACAGTATATTGCTGTGTCAATTTTCCAGCATTATGAATAGTGTTAAACCTTTCAGCTCTTACAGCAAGCCGGTAACAATAATATTCTCTTTGTGTAATGCATTGTCTCTTGCCGATATGATTTTGTTTCTTTAACTCTGTTCCCCATCCCTCTTCCCAATTTGGAAATAGTAAAGTGTGGGTCATTGGATCTAAATTTGGGTTGAGGATATTTATTCTTTTGGTCGCAGCATGATCATTTTCAGTTGGTATAGTATAGATCAGTAAATCTCTTTCAAATGGCGGTTCTCCATCTTCATTAGCAAATATTATGGCAATTTCATAGAGGATCTTTCTTTCGATCCTTTCTAATTGCCATTACATTTGTCAGGAGTTGTCCTGTTCTTTGGGACTCTCTAATGGCTCCTCTTTCAACCTCATACAGCATTTTATATGCCTCTGCCTAGGGATTTTTCGACATAATCTTAGCTAATTCAGTCATCACAGTTTCATCACAGTTCAGGTTTTCAGGCGATGATAACCATTGTTTTGTTCCTTCCTCTGTGTCCAGTATATATAATTGTGCATATTTCCTTGGTTCACCCTCAGCAGGGTGCAATGTTCCAGTTCCGTGATAAATTTGTCCATGGATTCTAAAGCAGTATGTACCAATTCCTGGTGGTTTTGCAATACTGGCACCCATGGACGCAAACGCAAATGAACTATTAATGGATTGTATATTTTCCATAAAACTTTTAGAACTTCTTTCTTTTCCTGTCACCAGATTGTACAAATATTTTGGATAGTGTATTTTTGCATGTTCACTAATACTAACATTTTCATATATTTTTGCTCATTCATTTCATGAATTGCAAAATCAATGTGTTCTATTGAAATCTTTCCCATTTTGCAACACTTAGAGAACTCCATTCGGGCAGATGCCTCAGCCTGAAAATGTAAGGCATTGCATTTACTACAAACTTTATTCATTGCACCACAGGAATGTTCAAGTATCTCATTTTCATTGCCTACTGCAGATTGAGCAAATTGTTGAATTGAGTGCATTTGGTTAATATTTTCAAGAGTTCTACTCTGGTGTCTTTCTTGAGTATCCATTATGGTCTCATTTTGTCGTCAAGCTGTGCCTACTTGCCATGTTTTGTCTTAAACGATATACTCTCTGGTCATAGCTCTCGTTTGTTCTAGCTATTCTCATGCGATCAACGTCTCTTTGTCGTTGCTGGATGGCGCTGTGCTCTGTCTCATTTTCCTTTGCAATTCTGGTACGTTTGACCACTAATTGCCGATGTCGATTAGCCTCTTCCTCAGTCTCATTTGTTCTTGCGATTCTCTTTCGCTCAGTGTCGGCCCGTCTTCGTCGTATGGTCTGTTCTTTGCTCTCATTTGTTCAAACAATTCTCTTTCACTCTGCGTCAGCCTGTCGCAAATGTTGAGTGCGTTCTCATACTCTTTCGTTTGCTGTGAGGTTAATGCACTTGCTGCTTCCTGAGCAGCTCTTCATTTCTCCTCTCTAGCAGCCCGCTTCGTCTCTTCTTTTGTCGCCATCTTTTCGCATTTAAACTGATCAAGTCAGTGTTTGTATTGCAATTACTTAGTATGTTTTCTTTAATTGTTCACTGAAGCTGGCACTTAAGTGTTCAATCTGCCTCAAGAATGATTTGAGATATTGAAGAGGTAAGGGAAGTGACAGTGAAGGTGGTAGGAATGAGAATGGCGCCCGTACACCCTGTTGGCCACTGCTGAGAGTTGCTTTGACAATAAAAAAAAATAAAAAGAGGAATAACCCTGGAGGTCAATCATCACCCCGAAAGCGGATCTTTTGTCGCAATATTTTCTCGTTTAAACTTATTAAGTCAGTGTTTGTGTTGGAATTACTCAATATGTTTTCTTTAACTGTTCATTTAAGCTGACACTTAAGTCTTCAATCTGCCTCAAGAATGATTTAAGATATGAAGAGGTAGGCAAAGCGACGACGATGGTGATAGGAATAAGAACGGCGCCTGTACGCATGCGCCGCACGGCTACCCTGTTGGCCGCTGCCGTGAGTTGATTCTACAATACAATACAATAAAATAAAATAAAAGATCGGAGGTCAATCATTACCCCGAAAGCGTAAAGTAGACATTACATAGTACACTCACCTAAAGGATTATTAGGAACACCTGTTCAATTTCTCATTAATGCAATTATCTAATCAACCAATCACATGGCAGTTGCTTCAATGTATTTAGGGGTGTGGTCCTGGTCAAGACAATCTCCTGAACTCCAAACTGAATGTCAGAATGGGAAAGAAAGGTGATTTTGAGCGTGGCATGATTGTTGGTGCCAGACGGGCCGGTCTGAGTATTTCACAATCTGCTCAGTTACTGGGATTTTCACGCACAACCATTTCTAGGGTTTACAAAGAATGGTGTGAAAAGGGAAAAACATCCAGTATGCGGCAGTCCTGTGGGCGAAAATGCCTTGTTGATGCTAGAGGTCAGAGGAGAATGGGCCGACTGATTCAAGCTGATAGAAGAGCAACTTTGACTGAAATAACAACTCGTTACAACCGAGTTATGCAGCAAAGCATTTGTGAAGCCACAACACACAAAACCTTGAGGCGGATGGGCTACAACAGCAGAAGACCCCACCGGGTACCAATCATCTCCACTACAAATAGGAAAAAGAGGCTACAATTTGCATGAGCTCGCCAAAATTGGACAGTTGAAGACTGGAAAAATGTTGCCTGGTCTGATGAGTCTCGATTTCTGTTGAGACATTCAAATGGAGTCAGAATTTGGCGTAAACAGAATGAGAACATGGATCCATCATGCGTTGTTACCACTGTGCAGGCGGGTGGTGGTGGGGTAATGGTGTGGGGGATGTTTTCTTGGCACACTTTAGGCCCCTTAGTGCCAATTGGGCATCATTTAAATGCCACGGGCTACCTGAGCATTGTTTCTGACCATGTCCATCCCTTCATGACCACCATGTACCCATCCTGTGATGGCTACTTCCAGCAGGATAATGCACCATGTCACAAAGCTCGAATCATTTCAAATTGGTTTCTTGAACATGACAATGAGTTCACTGTACTAAAATGGCCCCCACAGTCACCAGATCTCAACCCAATAGAGCATCTTTGGGATGTGGTGGAACGGGAGCTTCGTGCCCTGGATGTGCATCCCACAAATCTCCATCAACTGCAAGATGCTATCCTATCAATATGGGCCAACATTTATAAAGAATGCTTTCAGCACCTTGTTGAATCAAAGCCACGTAGAATTAAGGCAGTTCTGAAGGCGAAAGGGTCAAACACCGTATTAGTATGGTGTTCCTAATAATCCTTTAGGTGAATGTATATGTGTACCAAATTTCAGGTCAATAGGTGAAACAGTTTACGAGCTACGGGTGATTTAAAATCTTGGACAGACAAACGAACAGCCAAAGTAGTGTATTATATAGAAAGATAATTCAGTGAATTTGTAGTATAATTTCTGCCTATAAACCATTGTTTTTGAGTAATGTTGTGGAACTTCCAGGTAGACTTCCGCAAACTTGAACTATTATATGCTGTAATATTTCTTGGTGTACATTTGTTTTATTGCTTGATCCTATCCCATCACGACAACGCTTTTCAGTGTTTTTTGTATTGTCTAGTCATAGACACATCTTTTATCTAGATCCATCCTAGGGTATTCTGTCATCCCCACAAGCACTGTACAGCACATTTACAGTAATCTTTGCAAGAGAGTGGTAGCAATAGAGAGGTTTTTCCATTTAATCACTAACTGCCTGACTGAGGACTAATGGTGGCTCAAGTCTGTAGAAATGTATTGGGACCCAACCTGGTGTTGAGTTTGAAAAAAATCTTCCACTGAGGTCATGTGTAATCTCCTTTGATCAGACTATGTTGCACTTTAACTAATCTGTGTTGCAAAATGTAGGAAACCAAAATTATGGGCAATATACAACATATGTACAGTGTACACTTACACCTTCTTCCCTATAGTAGAGGTTGTCAAACAAGCACCTCAACATTATCACGTTGAATTAAACCCGTGACTTCAATTACAATATAATACAATACTAGAGATTCTGGTCGAGGAGGAGTCCTTGGAATAATTCATTGTAACAAAATGCAAATCACTTCTAAAAATTTAGGCAACTTTACATCCTTTGAGGTATTCATTTTAAATATTAAAACAGATTCCAACACAATTATAGTGCTAGTCTACAGACCACCAGGGCCATATTCATTGTTCATGACTGAATTTAGCAACCTTCTGTCTGATTTGGCTATAAATTATTATCACGTAGTTCTGATGGGGGATTTTAATGTACACATTGATGTGGAAACTGACACTTTTAGCAAATGTTTTACTTATTTGTTAAATTCAGTAGGATTTTGTCAGATTGTCAAAGGTCCAACTCATAATCATAACCACACATTAGATTTAATTATAACTTACAAAGTTGAAATTCAAAATTTAAATATTACTCCATTAAATGTAGTTATTTCCGATCACTTCTTAATTACATTTGATTTAGTTCTGCCCATGCCAACGCACTCACAGATTAAAACAAAGACAGTGCGACATCTAGATTGTAATTCTGCTTCAAAATTTATAGATACCTTGAGTAAGTCGAGTGTAATTGTGGAAAACCATTTAGATCAGTTAACATCAAATGTAAACGTGGAAAACAATTTAGATCAGCTAACATCACATTATAATGTGACCTTGAGAGATGCTCTGGACACAGTGGCTCCCTTTAAAACAAAAGTGATCAAAGCACATAGAAACTCTCCCTGGTTTAATGAAAACACTCACGCTCTTAAATTAGAGTGTCGAAAACTGGAGCGCAGATGGAGAACAACAAAGCTACATGTCTTTCAAATTGCATGGACAGAGAGTGTTATAAATATAAAAAGCCCTCTTTAAAGCTGCTCAGAATACTATTCTACATTAATAGATAGCAATAATAAAAATCCTGGGTACTTTTAGAACAGTGGCTAAATTAACAAATGGGAATTCAGATCAACAGTGCAAAATACCAACAGATATTAGCAGTACAGACTTTATGAACTTCTTCAATGAGAAAATTAAAAATATAAGATCCCAGATCTCAGCATCACAGTACAAACCAAATACTAGCTTAGCAGACCCTGCCACATTGCATTCAGCACTTTAATAATTTTAATCCTGTAACTGAGCAGGAAGTCTTAACTTTAATTACTAAAATGAAGCCCACTACTTGTTCCCTAGATCCAGTGCCAACAAAACTAGTAAAAGTGCAATGGATGTTCTTGCAGCCTATTCTAACATTATCAATAGTTCATTACTGCATGGCACGTACCTGATGCACTAAAAGTGTCAGTCATTAAACCTTTACTTAAAAAGTCAGACCTAGACCCACACATACTAAATAACTATAGGCCTATTTCAAATTTACCATTTCTCTCTAAAATACTAGAAAAGTAGTCGCCAGTCAGCTTCAGTCACACCTTACGCATTACAATTTATTTGAGAAATTCCAGTCTGGCTTTCGCACTGGTCATAGTACAGAAACGCACTAACACGGGTTGTAAATGACATTCTGATATCCTCTGATGAAGGAAACTCCACTGTAATTATGTTGTTGGACTTAAGTGCAGCATTTGACACCATTGACCATTCTATTTTACTGCACAGGCTAGAAAACGATGTTGGGCTTACAGGCCCGTGCTCGCTTGGTTTAGTTCTTATTTATCAAATCGATTCCAATATGTACAGAAATGTGCTGACAGTACTCCATCATTATACACAGAAGTTCAATATGGTGTCCAGGGCTCAGTACTGGGACCTTTACTGTTTTCACTTTACATGCTTCCACTGGGATCTCTCATTAGGAAACATAATGTTAATTTTCACTCGTATGCAGATGACACCCAGTTATACCTTTCATTTAAATCAAATGAAGTTTCTCCGATGTTGTCTTTAATTAGTTGTGTTAGTGAATTAAAGGAATGGATGAATGAGAACTACTTGTCTTTAAATACAGATAAAACAGAGATGTTAATTGTTGGAGGGAATGACGCTGATCACAGCAATATTTTGTCATCATTTAACTCAGTTGGAATCCCAATTAATTTTACTGAATCAGCCCGCAATCTAGGAGTTATCTTTGACTCTAGCATGTCATTTAAAGCACATATTACAAAGTTGTCCAAAACATGTTTTTCCATCTTAAAAATGTTAGGAAATTAAGGCTTTCTAAATAAACAGGATTGTGAGAAATTAATTCATGCATTTATCTCTAGTAGGATTGACTACTGCAATGCGGTGTTCACTGGCTGTTCAAACTGTTCTCTATACAGCCTCCAGTTAATCCAAAATGCGCTGCAAGAATTATTACAAGAACAAGAAAATACGAACACATAACTCCAGTTCTTAAATCTTTACACTGGCTCCCAGTTAAGTTTAGGGCAGATTTCAAAATCCTCCTTTTAACATATAAAGCATTAAATGGCCAAGGTCCGCTTACTTGTCTGAACTTATCATGACTTACAAACCTGAGCGCACATTAAGATCTCAAGATGCCGGTCTGCTTAGGATTCCAAGGATTAATAAAATAACAGTGGGAGGTCGAGCTTTTAGTTACAGGGCCCCTAAACTGTGGAATGGTCTTCCTGCTTCCATAAGAGATGCCCCTTCAGTCTCAGCCTTTAAATCCCGGCTGAAGACTCACTACTTCAGTTTAGCATATCCTGACTAGAGCTGCTGATTAACTGTACATACTGCATCTCTGTTGTTAGTCATTAGCACTAAAACATAAGTAACATGATAATTATATTTGAATACTAACCCTCACCTATTCTGTTTCTTTCTCGGTACCCAAATGTGGCATTGGTGCCACGCCCACCTGCCAAGTTGTTTGCCTGCCTATGGTAAAGTCATCCCTGATGGAGGATCACAGGAATCATGGGAAAGAGGGTCCTTTCATCGATTGGCGAGCAACGTTTCAGCCGTGGAATGGCCAAATGGGGGAGGCAGCTTGATGGATGAGGTCTCCAGGACTCTAAAAATATCCAAACCTATTATGTGATATCATCTACTGTTAAACTGTACTTCTAAAATTTTTATTTTATGCTGTATTAAGGAATTGTTCTGTTCTGTGTATTGTATTGTATTGACCCCTACTTTTGACACCCACTGCACGCCCAACCTACCTGGAAAGGGGTCTCTCTTTGAACTGCCTTTCCCAGGTTTCTTCCATTTTCCTACAAGGTTTTTTGGGAGTTTTCCTTGTCTTCTCAGAGAGTCAAGGCTGGGGGGCTGTCAAGGCAGGGCCTGTTAAAGCCCATTGCGGCACTTCCTGTGTGATTTTGGGCTATACAAAAATAAACTGTATTGTATTGTATTGTAATACAATTTATTTTTTGTATGGCCCAAAATTACACAAGAAGTGTCGCAATGGGCTTTAACAGGCTCTGCCTCTTGACAGCCCCCCAGCCTTGACTCTCTGAGAAGACAAGGAAAAACTCCCCAAAAAACCCTTGTAGGGAAAGAAATGCAAGAAATCTCAGGAAAAGCAATTCAGGGAGAGACCCCTTTCCAGATAGGTTGGGTGTACAGTGGGTGTCAAAAAGAAGGGGGTCAATAGAATACACAGAACAAAACATAAGTAATCCTCAATACAGTATAAAAATACAAATATTACAAGTATGGAGAAAAATTTAACAGTAGATGATATCACATAAATATGACATAATATGATATGATAACATAAAATTACCCTGTTTCTTAGATGTTCACATACGTTTTCCTTCTTTGACCTTAAAAATGTTTAGAAGCTACATATGCAGAAATCCATAAAGTTTACAATATTTTCCCTCACAATTGTTTATGTAAGACAGTGACACAAAGGTTAGCACGGCTACTTAGCAGCCTCAAGGATATTGGTTGATTTTTTTGTCCCTTTACTGTATGCAGGAAATTAAGAATTTCCCAAAGATTCCATTTTCCTGTAGGTATTTTGCTCCTGTATCTCAAAGCAGTGTTTGTTAGATTTGTGCCATGTATGAGTAAGTGTGCCCTAATGGAATTGGCTAGCACACCATCCATCCTTCTGCCAACACTTCTGGAGTCAGTCAGTCAGTTATTCACCAACCCGCTATAGTAAGCACCAAATTCCTACAACTCTCTAGTGGGCTTTAAACGGGAATAAAGAATAAATGAACATATATGTGGCATTTCTATGGAGGTTGTTCTAACACGATTGCATGGAACAGTTGAAGTTGAAGTTAAAAAAAGAAGTGAAGTGGACATTTTGTTGCTGTAGCTTTATGGTAAAATATTTCAGACTGAATTAAAGCCATGGTTCATATAGGAAACTGTATATTTGCCTTTAGACCATGTTGTCTCTGTAGTCGGAGCTCTCAGTAGTCCTGGAAAGGCCAGGTCTCTTTGGCAGGTTTCAGCTGCTTATGCTGTAAAACGAGCAACATAGTATCTTTCTCTTTTTAAAGTCAAGGTCCATGTGCTACTTGGTAGTTGGATTAGAAAGCTTTGGCCTCCTGACAGTCCTTCTTGCACTCACTTTGAATACAGAAACCAGACCCTGCTTCCTCAGATAATAACCATTTGTTGCCACCTCTTCAGATATGAGGTTATATGATCTTCCAGCATCAATCCATGTGCCCTGTTTTGAGATATTCATTCATCTCAGACAAGGGATCGTTCGGACATACTGCATATTATTACAAGTCCTACATCTTCGTAACTTCTGCAACTGTCTGTTACCCCATCATGGTGTCCAACAATGAGCAGCCCTGTTCTTACCATTGTGTGTCTCTGTGTCATCCTGGTGGTACTCCTGTCCCAGGCAACCCCTTCCCAGCTAAAAACCCCTCCATAATACGTGGAGTACTTAAACATGTACATATATCCATCCATTTTCAAACATACAGATTTGGAAACAACGTGCAAATTCCACACACAATGGAATGTATTCAACTCCAGTCAACATATCGCCCTGAGTATATCACATCTACAGTATATAAAATATACATGTGTTTATAATCCCAGCTACCTGTTCTTACAAGATGATGAAAAACAAGTTTTTCTTAACCCAGAAGATCTTAAAGCAGAGGAATTCTGATGACAAGTAGTTAGAGTGAAACTGTGAAAGTTCTGAGTGACTTTAGGCATAGGAAATCAATTTAGCATTGTGTCTGGCTTGTTCAGCACATTGCCTGCCTTTTTTCTTTAAGTTTCGATTGATTCCTTGTTTTCTGGTAGCAGTCAAGGCACATGGAAGCAGCATGCTGTCTCACCTCTATTCTACCCTAAGCCCTGGGCTTATGTATATCAGAGAAACAACTACACAAATCTCTGTCTAAAGGCACTGTAACTATTGTTCTGGAAATATCACCAGATTGTGTTCAACTTCGGCATGTTTGTTTTGTCAAGTTGAAGGTCCTCCAGCTGCAGTACACACAAGTTGGGAATCAGCCCTGGACTGCGCTGCAGTTAATCAAACATGACACTATCCACACTTACATGCATGTCTTTGGGAGGAAAACAGAGTACATGAAGACAAACTTCACATACAGCGATTTAAACACAGTTTCCTAGAGGTGTAAGCCAGCATTTCCAGCTATTACAGCACCACTGTTCACCCCTTCATATTTTTTATATATTTTAACTATTAACAAAGAAACTTCTTCTAGTAGAACAGTGCATGATTCTTAAAGAAGACAAGTTGACTTTGTTTAGCAGAGGTCTATGCACCTCAGAGAGAAGTTGTAAAATGCAATTTAGAAGCAATAGAGAAAAAACTTTATTTAAATAGAAACGTATATCAAAATAATACTGATAATGGAGTTGTGTAAAGTGCAAGGCTGAATATGTTTTGCTGGCACAACAGGCTCTGATTCATTCAGTTCAAAGCAGGATAATACAAGATTAGAAAATGAATGAGCCAGTGAGAATCTGAGGTAAATCAACTTTATTTAATTTAGTTTAATGTGTTTTTAAAGAATAATATGGTCGTTGTTGACATAATTACTGAGCACATTGCAATTCTTGCATGTGCTAATCAACGTGCAGCACAGTGCCATTCTCCAGCATCTTAAATATTGACAACAACAACATTTATTTATATAGCACATTTTCATACAAAAAATGTAGCTCAAAGTGCTTTACAAAATGAAGAATAGAAAAATAAAAGGCACAGTAAGAAAATAAAATAAGTCATCTTTAATTAACATAGAATAAGAGTAAGGTCTGATGGCCAGGGTGGACAGAAAAAACAAAAAAAAACTCCAGACGGCTGGAGAAAAAAAAAAAAAAATCTGCAGGGATTCCAGACCATGAGACCTCCCAGTCCCCTCTGGGCAATCTTCCTAACATTAATGAAACAGTCCTGTTTGTAGTTAGGGTTCTCACGGAAGGATTTGATGATGATGGTCACGTACAACTATATATGACTATAACTACCTTATCTAGAAAATGTCGTCTTTCTTACCTGACAATTTCCAAAACACAGTTTACAGTACTATCTAGCATTAGATTTGGGTTCATTATTAATCTCAGTTGTGAGCTAGAAGCCAGAGCAGAATCAATGCCTTTAGACAGTTCTTTAAAATGATGATCTCCCTCACATTGCTCTCCTTTGCCTGATTCTAATAACCACAATGAACTATTATATAGATGTGCCAGTTCAGAACACTGTATACATTGTTATAAACAGACACAAAGAAGCACAGAAGGAGCCATTATGGCATATGGCCTAAATCCACATTTTGGCACAATTTGCATACGGTTTCTCTGACTATACAGTCAGTTTCCTTACATGCAGAAACATAATCGAATTAAGGCGAAAAACCTGGTTTCTTAAAAATTTGTCTGTATGCACAAGTAATCTCCTGGACTACTTCTTTGGCAAAACACTCCAACGTCATTCAACAGCTCAAAAAAAGAGTTAAATGCCATTGGCCAGCATGAATTAAAAAATAACCATGATGCAGACGATAATTCTCTAGTGTTTTATAAATATATTTAGCCAAACTGACCCTTTATTTATAGATTTCTGCTATTGAATTGCATGCAGCAAACTCTTTTGTGCCTGGTTGTGTGATTGGGCCTTGCTAAGGACCTGGTATGCATACACCCAGTGCTGCTAAAATAATAATAATGCAGGTATTTTTATTTCAATAACAAAAATATTCCATTAGATTATTCATTACTTTTAGAAGTAATCTAACTGTGTAACACACATAACGTTTAATGTGTTACCCTACTGCTCTTGAGACTGTATTGCTAAGCCTAGTACTGCACATTCAGCTCATCAAAATAAATGTATTGATTTCTGAAATACTGAGACAGATTATTTTTAGCCAGGGGAAGAAATAATGTGATCACCCAAACAGTTGCCTCCGGAAGTGTACTTTGTGGAAACTTCTATCTGTGGCTACTGAAAGCGTGTACAAATCAAATACATGCACAGGCTGAGAGAGTGCAATGGACATGCACAAACTACCAAACCCTTAACAGTAACCCAGTTATGGGTTTAGATGGCCATATAATTGGATCATTCATGGAGAAATTTCCCTCTGTTAACTAGGTTTCTCAGAGGCCGAAATCCCACTTTCTCTAATCGGAATAAGTGTTTACATGGCAATTTAGTATTTAAGTTTAATAACTGAGTTATTAAAGGACATGAAATGTGAAAGAAATGTATATAATACACAGTATATACATAAATACAGTATATGCCTATATATATATATATAAAATATATATATTGAATATATACTGCTCAGTAAAATTAAAGGAACAATTTTTAATCAGAGTATAGCATCAAGTCAATGAAACTTCTGGGCTTTTAATTGGGTCAGTTAAGTAGCAGAGATGGTTGTTAATCAGTTTCAGCTGCTTTGTTGTTAATGACGTTAACAACAGGTGCACTAGACAATGAGACAACACCCAAAACAGGAATGGTTTTACTTTTCTGACTGATTTTCACTAATTTTGCATTTGGCTATGGTCAGCGTAACTACTGGTAGCATGAGGCGGTACCTGGACCCTACAGAGGCTGCACAGGTAGTCCATCTTCTCCACAATGGAGAACATCAATATATGCCATTCTTAGGTTTGCTGTGTCTCCCAGCGCTGTCTCAAAGGCATTGCGAAGATTCCAAGAGACAGGCAGATACTCTAGGAGAGCTGGAAAGGGCTATAGAAGGTCCTTAACCCATCAGCAGGACCGGTATCTGCTACTTTGGGCAAGGAGGAACAGGATGAGCACTGCCAGAGCCCTACAAAATGACCTCCAGCAGGCCACTGGTATGAATGTCTCTGACCAAACAATCAGAAACAGACTTCACAAGGGTGGCCTGAGAGCCTGACGTCCTACTGTGCTCACTGTCTGGCATTATAGAATTTAATTAGCATTTTCCACAGAATACCAGAATTGACAGGTCCACCACCAGCACCCTGTGCTTTTCACAGATGAGAGTAGGTTCACCCTGAGCACATGTGACAGACGTGAAAGGGTCTGGAGAAGCCATGGAGAACGTTATGTTGCTTGTAACATCATTCAGCATGACCAGTTTGGTGGTGGGTCATTGATGGTCTGGGGAGGCATATCCATGGAGGAACGCACAGATCTCTACAGGTTAGACATGGCACCTTGACTGCCATTAGGTATTGGAATGAAATCCTTGGACCCATTATCATACCCTAGACTAGTGCAGTGGGTCTTGGGTTCCTCCTGGTGCATGACATTGCCCAGCCTCATGTGGCGAGAGAACACAGGCAGTTCCTGGAGGATGAAGGAATTAATACCATTGGCTGGCCCCACGCTCACCTGACCTAAATCCAATAGAACACTTCTGTGAAGTTATGTTTCAGTCCTTTCGACGCCGTCAGGTTGCACCTCAGACTGTCCAGGAGCTCAGTGATGCCCTGGTCCAGATCTAGGAGGAGCTCCCCCAGGACACCATCCGTCATCTCGTTAGGAGCATCCCTGACATTTTCAGGCATGCATACAATCACGTGGGGGCCATACAAACTACTGAGTGTGATTTGGAGTTGCTGCAATGAATGTTTTTGAATTGAGCCCTCTGTAGGTTGACATTACCCAGTCCAAATCAGTATAGATATCCAATCTGATGTGTGTTCAAAGTGTTCCTTTAATTTTTTTGAGCAGTTTATATATGTATGTATATGTGTGTGTGTGTGCGTGCATGCGTGTGGGTGGGTGTGTGTGTATTTAATTTAAAAATTACAAATTAAGAAAAGGCAAGTTAACCCTCCTGAAAATTAGTAGTTTAATTTTCAAATATGGAAAAACACCCCCATCTCTCACTCTCTTCCTCTTTCACTCACTCATATATGCGTCATTGAATGAATTAAACACTTTATTTTTAAATTTTGTGGCTTGTGTAAAGTAAAAAATCTTTGGGTGAATCCTTTCTATATCAGTTCTGCCTAATATCTGATAAAGAGGTGCTATTTTTGTTTATGTGGGATATATACAAAATTGTGTACAATATATCAATATTCAAAGATACAATGGCTCCTGCTTTTAAAAATAGTGTAGTATTTTTCATAATCATCAAATAGAATACACAACTACCTTCAAAACTGTTCAGTTCAAAACCCATGTTTTCTTTTATTAAATAAAAATATTTATCTTTGAAGTGCCTCTAAAAATGCACAAATAAACAATAATTTAGAATATTCAAGTTTGCAGGAGACAACTGAGAGAAATCTACAAATTAGGTAATACATCTAAATAAAAGTAAGTCTGTTTACAGTGGTGTGAAAAACTATTTTCCCCCTTCCTGATTTCTTATTCTTTTGCATGTTTGTCACACAAAATGTTTCTGATCATCAAACACATTTAACCATTAGTCAAATATAACACAAGTAAACACAAAATGCAGTTTTTAAATGATGGTTTTTATTATTTAGGGAGAAAAAAAAATCCAAACCTACAAGGCCCTGTGTGAAAAGTAATTGCCCCCTGAACCTAATAACTGGTTGGGCCACCCTTAGCAGCAATAACTGCAATCAAGCGTTTTGATAACTTGCAATGAGTCTTTTACAGCGCTCTGGAGGAATTTTGGCCCACTCATCTTTGCAGAATTGTTGTAATTCAGCTTTATTTGAGGGTTTTCTAGCATGAACCACCTTTTTAAGGTCATGCCATAGCATCTCAATTGGATTCAGGTCAGGACTTTGACTAGGCCACTCCAAAGTCTTCATTTTGTTTTCTTCAGCCATTCAGAGGTGGATTTGCTGGTGTGTTTTGGGTCATTGTCCTGTTGCAGCACCCAAGATCGCTTCAGCTTGAGTTGACGAACAGATGGCTGGAAATTCTCCTTCAGGATTTTTTGGTAGACAGTAGAATTCATGGTTCCATCTATCACAGCAAGCCTTCCAGGTCCTGAAGCAGCAAAACAACCCCAGACCATCACACTACCACCACCATATTTTACTGTTGGTATGATGTTTTTTCTGAAATGCTGTGTTCCTTTTACGCCAGATGTAACGGGACATTTGCCTTCCAAAAAGTTCAACTTTTGTCTCATCAGCCCACAAGGTATTTTCCCAAAAGTCTTGGCAATCATTGAGATGTTTCTTAGTAAAATTGAGACGAGCCCTAATGTTCTTTTTGCTTAACAGTGGTTTGCGTCTTGAAAATCTGCCATGCAGGCCGTTTTTGCCCAGTCTCTTTCTTATGGTGGAGTCATGAACACAGACCTTAATTGAGGCAAGTGAGGCCTGCAGTTCTTTAGACGTTGTCCTGGGGTCTTTTGTGACCTCTCGGATGAGTCGTCTCTGCGCTCTTGGGGTAATTTTGGTCGGCCGGCCACTCCTGGGAAGGTTCACCACTGTTCCATGTTTTTGCCATTTGTGGATAATGGCTCTCACTGTGGTTCGCTGGAGTCCCAAAGCTTTAGAAATGGCTTTATAACCTTTACCAGACTGATAGATCTCAATTACTTCTGTTCTCATTTGTTCCTGAATTTCTTTGGATCTTAGCATGATGTCTAGCTTTTGAGGTGCTTTTGGTCTACTTCTCTGTGTCAGGCAGCTCCTATTTAAGTGATTTCTTGATTGAAACAGGTGTGGCAGTAATCAGGCCTGGGGGTGGCTACGGAAATTGAACTCAGGTGTGATACACCACAGTTAGGTTATTTTTAACAAGGGGCAATTACTTTTTCACACAGGGCCATGTAGGTTTGGATTTTTTCTCCTAAATAATAAAAACCATCAATTAAAAACTGCATTTTGTGTTTACTTGTGTTATATTTGACTAATGGTTAAATGTGTTTGATGATCAGAAACATTTTGTGTGACAAACATGCAAAAGAATAAGAAATCAGGAAGGGGGCAAATAGTTTTTCACACCACTGTATTTGCATTATGTAGTTTCCTAACAGTGCTCTTTTCAAATACTGATAAAGGCTGCACATTGTTTTGTAATGTTTTCAGTTATATGTTGCCATTATGTGATTGCAGTCATTGGTTGATGATTTGTCTGCGAAGAATGAGGCTTACAGATGGTACCCAATTTCTTTGATAAAACTTTTACATAAGATTTAATCACCATTTCTCCCAGCAGCCTTAAACCGAGTAGTGAGTTAAAAAATGGATGAATAGATAAACCAGCTTGTATTATGCCTCCATGAAGGTTTTCTGAGATGTCTTATACAGAACTAGTAAGACTTTTAAATTCTGAATAGTTATGAAATACACTGTATGCTAACATGGGATATGTACTGTATGTTGTAACTTAAGCACCCACTCAAGGTTGTATAAAATATATACTTATTGATATGCCTCTTTGTTGTAACCAGTTTAAACAACCTTTAAATTTTCGATAAATATTTTCTTTTGTCAAATCAAGGTTATTAAAAATAAGTGTGTGATATTTCCATTTCTAAGCTCATGGTTTTAATTGATAGTCTATCCCCCATTATTTTAAAACTTTTTAAAAACTGCTTTCAATCAAAATCTCAGGAGATTTTATTTTTGGGATGTTTAAAAAACTTATAATCAGTGTGCTTTTCATATGATGAGATGAGCAGGACACTTCTTAAAGAATCAGGCAGGATGTCTTTCATCACACATCGCAGCAACTACAGTATTGTTTGCCTGAAAACTGTCATAGTCTAACTTTATCAGGTTTTTGAGTAATATTTTGGAGATGTCAATGCAATTATTTTGGAAATGCTTTGTTTGCTTCTTTTACACTTACATATCTTTTCCTCTCTGCCTTTCTCTCTCTCTCTCTCTGTCCCTTTGTTTAGTGGGTGGCCTTCGCCTCCCTGTTTTTTATCCTGGTGTCCATCACGACGTTCTGCCTGGAAACCCATGAGGCCTTTAACCCAATCACCAACCGAACAGAGGAGGAGAAAGTGGACAACATGACTGTGCAGCACATCTACCAGGAGACTGAAACTGTGGCATACCTGACCTACATCGAGGGAGTATGTGTGGTCTGGTTCACATTTGAGTTCCTCATGCGCATCACCTTCTGCCCTGACAAAGTTGAGTTTATCCGCAACTCACTCAATATTATTGACTTTGTGGCCATTTTGCCCTTCTACCTGGAAGTGGGGCTGAGCGGCTTGTCTTCCAAAGCAGCCAAGGACGTACTAGGCTTCCTGAGGGTTGTCCGTTTTGTGCGAATTTTGAGGATCTTCAAGCTGACCCGCCATTTTGTGGGGCTGAGGGTCCTGGGTCACACCTTGAGGGCCAGCACCAATGAATTCCTTCTTCTGATCATCTTCCTGGCGCTGGGTGTCTTGATCTTTGCCACCATGATCTACTATGCTGAGCGCATCGGTGCTAAACCCAATGACCCAAGAGCCAGTCAACATACGCACTTCAAAAATATCCCAATTGGGTTCTGGTGGGCTGTTGTCACCATGACCACTTTGGGCTATGGAGACATGTACCCTCAGACCTGGTCTGGCATGCTCGTAGGGGCGCTTTGCGCTCTTGCTGGTGTGCTAACCATTGCAATGCCTGTGCCAGTCATCGTCAACAATTTTGGAATGTACTACTCCTTGGCAATGGCTAAGCAGAAGCTACCAAAGAAAAAAAACAAGCATATTCCCCGGCCACCCCAGCTGGGATCTCCCAATTACTGTAAGTCAGGCGTAAATTCGCCTCACCACAGCACTCAGAGTGACACCTGTCCCTTGGCCCAGGAAGAGATTTTAGAAATAAACAGAGCAGGTAGGAAACCTCTGAGAGGAATGTCAATATGACCTTTTTCAATTCAATCCGTCAATCAACCAATCAAACCAACTCAGAAACTAACACCCCACCTAACTCTCTCACAGTCACCCTGCCCTGATCACCTGCCACCAGCAGTGCACGAAATTCATCATGCACCACTCTCGTCCTGCGAGTCACATTCACAATGCTTCACCCTTCACATTCACTCTCCAAAACCACTGCCTTCCCTCCTTCGCCTAATCACCCCCCACCCAACCACTCACCACCCTCCACCCCCCACCTAGGTGGGGACTTGCATATTCCAGCAGGACTCTGCTCAGTGGAACACAGTAGCACATTCATCCGACAAAACTTTCAGTTCCCCGCCAACTCAGATACCACCTTGTCAGAAAAGGATTCTGGTATCTGAGCAACCCTTTTTAATTTTTTTCTTTTCTTTCTGAAAATAAAGCTAGTGCATGTAACCTGGAGTTGTAAGCCTACATACAGTGTGGTTTAGACTTTTTAAGAGTCCACCATACAGCATTGGTGTTACTGAGTCCTAGGCTTTACTCCTCTAAAGGTGTGATTATGTTGAGGTATTCATTCATTCAACTTCACCTGATGTTTAAGTAAAAGAGCAGCAAACCAGAGGGTTGAGCACTTTGGTAACTCGATTATCTCTGAAATGCAGTCATGCTAAGGTATAAATTATAATGGAAATCACCTTTTCATTTTCAAGTGCTGCTTCAAATTGTATACAGTTCTTTTTATGTTTACAGATTCTTCTTTTGCACTTTAATGCATCTTTGAATCCTTTTGTCACTGCTGTTTTTTCAAAGAAAAACAACAACCCATATTCAGTTGTTTGCCTACTGTATTTTTTGGGGATTTCACAGTACACAGTGGGGAACTGACAAAAAGATCTAATTTGTTACCTGGTAATTGTCCTGCCACCCCCATTTTTTAGCAAAGCGTCTACTAAATTGTTGAAATGGTATGTTGTAAATATATAAACAATGTTTTGAGAAAAATGGCTAAAATGCTGTTTGATACCAAATGGGAAAAAGTGGGTTTTATAAATGAATGAATGAAAGCATTGAATGGTCAACATGCTGAAAAATAAACAGGTATGCAATATCACTTTGACTTGACAAAAAATACACACAAGGTGAAAAATATTTCAGTCTAGTTAATAGTCAGCTATTGAATTCCTTCAGCTTACTGTATGTATTCTTTCACTTTAAACTTTGCTGGCTTTTTTTCAAACTTGCTTTATCATATAAATGAAAAAAAAATGTTTTTTTTTATCTCAAATGAGATTATTCAACAATCTATATGCACTAGTAGTTCAGTGATCTTTTTTCTTGAGTTCTATATTAAGAGAAGCTGATCTACAGACAGGGCTGCATGGTGGTTTAGTTGTTAGTGCCGTTGTCTCCCTGATATTGAACCTCACTCTTGGTTGTTGTTTTTCTAGAGTCTGGATATTTCCCCAGATATGTCTGGAATGGTTTTCCTCCCAAATTCTTCATAGATTTGTGTGTTAGTTAGCAATTCCAAACTAGCACAGAGGGATTGTGATCCAGCAAACCTGAAGTGAAATAAGCCAGATTGAAAATGTCTTGATGTGTTATTTTGTATCTTCAGAATAATCCCTTTAGCCATATCCTTTTGGAAAATGTAAAACTCTGGTGGCAGATTTAACTATTGAGGGATATATATATATATATATATATATATATATATATATATATATATATATATATATATATATATAGTCGTAATCATCTTAAATGTTGCAATAACTGACATTCTTATTTTTGTACAGGTAAAATATTTGTATTTTGATGAATTTGGGACAGGCATAATACTTAACTGGGTAAGGATTTTGCAATATATATGAATAATTAATGGACTGAAAGATTTTTGATAATTTGAGAGAATAATTATAATTAATTTAGATATCAAAACTTTTTAATTAAAAAAATGACATTTGTGATTATAAAACATATTAAGGGTTCCTTATACCCTACCTCTAGGTAATTTTTTGGACCATTAATATTTAATTTTTTTCTTCATAGTAGCTATTTTTTTATTGATCCAGTTGTGATGTAATCATTTATCTTCTGAGAATACTGTTAATGTTTTGAAAACTTCCTCAGGTAGTGCCCCATCCTGCCATAAACCATAGCAGTATTTCAGTGATGCTATCAGTTCTACAGACAACTTCTTCATTTATAGGGCTAGGAAACTTCTAATAACAAACAAGAAGATATTCTCTGCATAACTGTTTAGTTAATCTTTCTGGCTTCAGCACTTAACAGATCCCCAGGACCACCAACCACATAATACTAACAGCATACACAATCCAGTCAGCCTGTTCCCTCAAATGTCATTTTCTTGAAATCATTATATTCTCTGTTCATATTAACTTTTTTATCTTTGAAAGTATTTTAGAAAACCAACACTTCATTGGTGGTATACATGTGAAAATGACTTTACACTACAGTTAAGATTGAACTTAATGTCATCAAGTTCTATCTAGAGAGTTTATCTACCATGTAAGGTAGTATAGGAAAGAGTAAAGGAAGCTGTGAAGCAGTAAGCGAAACAAATGTGCAGCATTTGTGGAAGTGATTAAACAGCTTTTGAGAATCTGTCACCAATCTGTGGTCATTGTGTCATTTCAGGATTGACCACTTTTAAAGCTAAAAAAAGTAAACAACAAGTAAAGGACAATGTAATCCACAATGTAGTGAAAGTATGGCTTAGTTCAGGGGTCCTCAATCACGGTCCTGGAGAGCCGCAGTGGCTGCAGGTTTTTGCTCCAACCCAGTTGCTTAATAAAAAGCACTTATTGCTAAAGTAACACTTGTGCTTCACTTTAGTGATTTTGAGCCCTTATTGCTTAATTTTGTCTTAAACAGCTATTTTATTTGCTCCTTATTATCAATAACATGCAAATGACAAGAGAGAGCAGCATTTCTCCATTTAGCTTATTTACATTTACACCTGTGTGTATTCATCTGCACTATTGGGTTTAATTAAATACTTGGAAGAAAAATGAAGAGAAAAAAGTGAAGGACTGAGAATTACTCGTCCATTTTAGCCTTCAAATCATTTGCATGATAGAAAGGGAAAGAAAATCTAGGATATGAGAATGACCTGACATAGCAGAGTTAATTTAATTTCATAGCTTGTTAGTGCTTTATTGGCAAGAATTGCTTTCTAATTAAGCAACCAGGTCAGAACAAAAACCTGCAGCCACTGCGGCTCTCCAGGACTGGGATTGAGGACCCCTGGTTTAGTTAATATGCTTTAAAGCCACAGTGTATTGTATTTGAAATAGCTCTGAAAAATGTGGGCTTGTTTTGTTTGATGTACTGCAGTTAAAACAAGTATAGTATTTTTTATGAAATATGAGATTAGTTACTGTTAACAGCTGAATATGATACTTCTTTTATAATAATTTGTTACATAGTCAGGAAAATATCTCATTCTTATATTTCAAGAGCATATTTGCCATGAATTGTTTAGTTTGTATCATTCTGACTGCTATTGCATTTTCCCTGTTGTAAGTGCACAGATACTGGAAATAATGATACTTGTGTGTGTATGATTTCTTAATTATACAGAAAACTTTAGAATCAATACAAAATATTTTTAAGAATAACATTAATAACAGAGGTTATTTTTTGATTGGGGGCTTTGTCTGACATTGAAAATCATGTGCTTTGCCAAAAACAAAATATAGAAATATGCTAAGTTTTATCATTATTAATTTTGGCTACAACTCAGGAAATCAGCTTTTCACTCTTCACATGCATGATAGCAGTTTTTGGGATAAAGAATGATTTATTCCTTGTGCAGTGTTTTATAACTGGACCAGGTCAAAAATTATTTCACTCTCTGTTTCCAAGAACATTTTTCTTATGTCTATAAATGGCACCGTTTAAGAATCACAAATGCATAACTGAGGCATCAACGACAAGATAAATGATCAGAAGGTTCTTATGTCATGAAGGTTTCTACATTTCTAAACACTCATTCATACAGTAACTGTTGAAACAGCAGAATCACATTTCTTACATTATTTTCACTTTGTCCTCAAAATATTCTACTTTTCCAAATTAAGAGTTTAAACGGTATGCTACAGTTGGAATGCAAACTAATCTACATTTTGGACCCTCTAGTATCACTTAATAGAGAAAAATTAATGAAATAATATTTTGGCAGAACCATATTCTTGGCAATGTAATAGTAGTCTGACTATAAAATGTGTCTGTTTGCAGTGACATTTCCTCATCCCCTATTTTCTGCCTCCTACAGATGTTTAGGGAGGATTTTCCAGTTTTAAGTGTCTCAAAGAGTTGACCCTCCTCTTGAAAGATCATATAATTCTTGGATGTTCTCACATTCTTCACTTAATATACATTTCAGACTTTAACAGAATACTTAACTTTGTCCATAGTAAGAGTTTCTTTTTTGCAGCTTCTGATTGAACCATAACTTATTTTTTGATCATATAAATAGCACACTTTAACCTTCCTCCTTACTACTGCAGGCATTCATCTCTGATATGCTCAAATTATTAATGTATGCCTTGTTTTAATAGCTTACGAAGACCCCAGGTTTTCAGAGAGCTCAAAAACAGGTTGCTACACAGTGCCCTCCAATGGACAGCAAAAACATAGTCGGCTCCTCGTCATTTTATTGGTTCCAGCAACACTCATTTTTAGTAGGCTGACTCATCTTTGTTTATAAACTATGATCCACATAAACCAATCTTATTTTAGCATGCAAATTAGAGATATGAAAACATGTAAGATACTTTAAAAATATTATCAAAACATTTTTGGTTTAGCACTATCAAATAATATAACATAAAATGGGGGAAGCACTGGGAATTTATCAATCACGTTATAATCAAAATTAAAAACTTTTACTTACCTAATGCCTTGTCTATTTAGGAAATGCAGTTGAGCCTTATATGCACTGACTGCAGTCATTTCTTTTTCTGCTGTAACTGAAATATGGGTCAGTCCAAGAAAGAAAAAGTACCAGATAGTGGAAAAGAGACTAAGCAGTTTCACTAAAATTACAGACAGTAGTATGAAATATTTAAAATTGTTGGAACTGAGACATATGACATCCTGGGCTGTATAACTTAGAACATTCTAAGGTAACTGCTCTTCTGGGAGAAATCAATGCAAATACCTGTGCATTAAAGGAGTGTTTTTACCAAAATGTATAAAGGATTTGAAACTTGAAGGTTCTCAGTTATTTACATCCTCTCAAACTCTGATATCTTGTTATCAATAGAAACTAGGTTTGTCCATCTTGCTGAATCATACATTGCTGCAGGAGTAGTATGCAGGAAGAATGTCTTGGAGTCATTACTGCTGTTTTCCCTAAAGAGCTGCGTTCATCCATGTAGAAGTGTCATAATGTTGCTTTTTATAGTTTCTCATGAGCTGTATGGTTTGTCATGATCACTTGTGATATAAATGTTTTATACTGTTTTACTTAATGCTTGAATGCTGTAGTCTGTTCATTTTGTAGCTATTCTGCACAAGACTATGTGGTGTTCCTGCCATTTACTATAATGTAGGTTTTATTCAGACTCCAATGACATTCTGCCTAACTGATTGGTGACTCATAAATTGTCTTGGTGTCTTTAAACATATGACCTACAATAAGCTAGTGTGCAGTTCTGTATTATGCCCCAGTATCTTAGTTTCCAGATATTTGTCATCTGCCATGTAATGGCTTACTTTTATCAAGCCCTCAGTATTAAGAAAGTATGTAGGCAAATAGCATCATTTGATTTGATGATCTGATTTTTTCCACTTCTTCAGCAACCTTTTCATACTTTACAATATATAATTTCAGTCTGCTCTGTGTTGATCCTGTTAAAAGTGCTTGATCTGTGAGATTGCAAATGAAACTGTGGATTGCAGTCTGATAGTCCAGAAATGGTAAGACTACCAGCACAGCTCTGATTATACACTGCCTTGCAAAAACAAAGTCAACACCTGGATTTAACTAAGCAAATGGGTAAGAGCCTTGCATTGGATAATTACTGCAGTTATTAATATATTTCAGCTGGAAACAAGTTATTTAATCTAAGTGATACAGTGAGTTGCTTCTCATGTCTTAAACAACTATGTCGAACAACATATCGTATGGTCATAGAAAAGATGTTATGTTGTTTCAGAAGAGTCAAATTATTGGCCTGCATCAAGCAAAGAAAACAACTAAGGAAACTGCTGAAACTATTAAACTTGGGTTAAGAATTGTCCAACTCATTGTTAAATCCTGGAAGAATGGTGGTGAAACTTCATTTCATGGAAGAAATGTGGTCAGAAAAAATCTTGAATGATCATGGTCGGAGATCAGTTCAATATATGGTGAAATCAAATTGTAAAAAACCAACAGTAGAACTCATGGTTACGTTTAGTAGTGAAAGTAAGGGCATTTCCACATGCACAAGGAAGAAAAGTCAGGGTATGGGGGCTAAACAGTTAAGAAACTTAAGAAAACTACTTATCACTGAGGCTAAACCGGGTGGGGAAAAAAAGGCTTCAATTTGTTAGGGAGCATAAAGATTGGACTCTGGAGCAATGGTCATGTGGTCCGATAAGTCCATATTTACCCAGTTCCAGGGTGTCTACCGTACAAGCCTGTGGGAGCAGTGTTATGATCTGAGGATGCTTCAGTTGGTCAGGTCTAGGTTCAGCAAAGTTATGTGCCCAAAAAATTAGTTAAGCTGACTACCTGAATGACCAGGTTTATCCATCAATGTATTGGCACAGGCATATTCCAAGATTACAATGCCAGGATTCATCAGGTTGTAATCATGAAAGAGTGGTTCAGGGTGAGCATGACCTTAAACCCAGTGAGAATCTTTGGGGTGTGCTGGAGAGGACTTTACACAATGGTCTGACTACTCCTATCATCAGTACAAGATCTTGGTGAAAAATTAATGCAACTCTGGATGGAAATAAATGTTGTAAAATTGTATGAGCTTATTAAAACAATACCACAGCGATTGCATGCTGTAATCAAAGCAAAAGATAGTCCAGCGAAATATTAGAATGTGTGACTTATTTTTGGCCAGGCAGTGTATCATAATCGTTAAGTGCTAAAGTTGTCATTAAAAGTGATACTGTACACTATTCTGACTCTCACTTCTTAGCCACTTAGACTACAGAGATTAATTTCATGGCGCATGTTCAAATTTCAGATTCCTACTTGCGTAGATAGTTTTTACAAACTGAAGTTTACATTTCAGCAAAGTGCCTCTTTAGGAAGGTTGTGGGTATTAATATGAATAATTTCATCAATAGGAAGTAATTGGAAGTAAAATAGTACTAGTGCTACATTATATGTAAAAATTTGATGTTGGCTCAAAAAAAACTTTTGCATCAAGTCAAGATGAAATTTTTGGCAATCTCACATTGTTGACAGTCTCACAAGCAAATGTGTTAATGACAGGAATACACTGGGACTGAAATCAGAAAAGACTGCCCCAGCTACATGTGTAAACCACGTGTGACTTTTGACAGAAACCCAGCACTCTTAATTTTGTCTACAACACGGAAGAGCTAATATAGTAGATATAGAGCAGACCACTTTATAACAGTTATTGCTGACAGTGGCTGGTTCAGTTTGTGCAGAATAACAGATGGGCTGCACTAGGTCAGCAGAGTTCAAGAGCTGTGCCAAAAGGGATACATCTCAACACTCAGCTTGTTGTACCTTGTCATAGACAGGGTGTAGCAATCAACAACATTTATTTATATAGCACATTTTATACAAATAATGTAGCTCAAAGTACTTTACATGATGAAGAAAGAAAAAAAGACAAAGTAAGAATTAAAATCACAGAACACTAATTAACATAGAATAAAAGTAAGGTTTGATGGCCAGGGAGGATAGTAAAAAACTCCAGACGGCTGGAGAAAAAATAAAATCTGCAGGGGTTCCAGGCCATGAGACCGCCTAGCCCCCTCTAGGCATTCTACCTAATATAAAGATCAGTCCTCATTGTATTCAGGGTTCTCATGGAAGGACATGAACAAGCCAATCAGGTTTCACTCCTATGTCTGATAAATAAGAAGTGTGCTTGCAGTAACCTCAGGAACATAAGCCTTAGATATGGAAGTTGTTCAAAAGCATCAGTTGATCAGTTTAAGTTTTGAACCTGCTGATTTACAATGATAATTAGGACTATTGTATGGCAGAAAAGGTGAGAATTTCCTCATCCATCCTGCAGGAGTGGAGTTTTAATGGTGCGGGCTGTGTTGTGTGGTATATATTAGGTTCTTTGAAATGAGCAGATCAATTTTTGATTGCAATAGGTTATCTGAAAACCTTAGCCAAATCTTTCTTGAATGAAATGGAATAAATCCTTTGAAATACAGATCTCCCACAAGTTAATAAGCTACAACTGTGAGTCAGTATGGACCAGAATTTCTGTTCCCCAATTTTGACACATTATTGAGACAATATCTTTTGAACCCAGCCTCATCTGAGGGCAGGTGGCTGTCCAAATAGCAAGTAAGCAAATGTATGTAATAAAGTGGACAGTCAAGTATGTTGAATAAGTAGAAACACTTTCTCGTCTTTGTAAGTGAATCAAATATTTTAAAAATGGTTCACTATACGGTAAACTATAGAGAGCTTTCAGGTGATTGCTAATCACTACAACATGCTTGTTTAGGCAAAAGTAACAAGGATTTGTATTTCAGACCACTCAGAGTTTTTCCTGTTGTCCTTCTAACTTTAGCAGAATGACACATAATCATGAAAGGGAAACAAAAATGCCATTTGTTATCTGCTTGAAGTTGTTTTGTGAAGAGACTACTCTTTCTCAGAGCATCATTAAAGACTGTCATGTTAAACCGGTGCTCAATGGAGAAGACAGAGCCACAGACACATTACAATATAAAGTAAATTACAATCGAAAAAAATAGTGGAATCCCAAAAGGCAATTTCTAATGGCATACTCACTTCCTCTTGAGCAGAGACCCTATATATAGGAAGCAGACATCAGAGCTGCCTAATTCAGTTGTTGAAAAATGGTCTCATTTTATCCTAAAAATAACAAACCAAAGTAGGCCAATTCTATGAAGGCCCTGAGGATTGCTCCACTGTGAAGTCACAATTATCTTTCCTCTGAGAGATAGATTAATAAGACTAAAAAAAAAAAGTGATGGGAACTACATGTAACCTCCCCAGAAGCATTACATTGCATCTCTCTGAGGTGACTCTGTCATTTGTGGTGCAATGAGTTCAGGTGTCCTTGAGTTTCTCTGTAACCTCAACCCAAATTAAGAGGTAGCAAAGTCAAGAATCACACTAACTGGTGTAACTTTAGGACAGAAATATAATCACCCATCTTACCTGTTGGGGAGGAAACAAAGGCTACAGTCCATAAGACAGTGGAGCTCACTTGTAATAGTTCATAGATTTACCCCCGCAAGAATAACCAGCACTGTTTTAAGAGTAAACAGTTTCAAGCAGCAATCAGGAATTGTTCAACTTACTTATAAAAAGTAGATGATTTAGAAATACATTAATGAAATCAGTCATGATGATAGATGAACAATAAAGGAAACTTGACAACCCACAAACTTTAATTCTTTCAGATAAATACATTTACATAAGTAGCTAAATAACACAACATTCAAAAGTAAGTTTCAGTAAAGTAAAATTACAAGATTTCAGAACTTTAACAAATCCCATACATTACTGACACAATTAAAATATGTAATCATAAACCACAGTAAAACTCCACCCCGAACAGAGAGTAAATTAGTAATAAAAGTAGAAAAATGAGAAAATGGAGGCATACTGAGCTATACAGGCTCTTATTACTTAAAATAATAGGAGTTTAGCAGAGACACAAACAGCATTTTAGCTGGGTCAATTGGAAAGAACATTAATGTAATCTTGTCAAATTCTGAAACAGCTTTACACAGTTCCATGTAAAGAAAATGTGCATTTGTTCTAGTTTTAGATAATGAAATGGACATGCTAACAATGTAGTGTAAGAAATAATCATCAGATAGTCTAAGTTCATTTGGAATAACTACAAAGACTGCTGTAAGATAGTAAGACCTACACTATCTTTTTGAAAGAAAAACATTTTTTCACAAAATGTTTTTCATTTTGGATAGTCACAATACATGTGCCTGAACAAAGCTAGAGCCACATAGCATCAAACCCCTGATAAATTTCAGATAGCATTAATTTGGAAAGAGGTGCGTAGATCATTTTCACATGGACTACAGCGTGTTTTACACAAATTGAACAAGAATGAATGCTGCGAATTATCAACTTCCACTCCTTGCATGTTTTCCAGCATTGCCAAGGGCAGTCTAGCGGTGAGCATTTGACAATATTTGATAAAGCCTGGAAAATACTGTAAACATTTTCCTCCTTTAATAGTTCAAATATTTTCAGGTATGAGCATTGGAGGTAGATTAAAGAAGTTAGGCAAAATTCTTCTTTACAATGTTCCTAACTTGAAAACAGAAAAATAATTGTGTTGAATTCCATATTTATAATGAACATGATCAAATGGTGCAAACACATTATAAATATAAAGATCTCTGAAGATTGAGATGCATGGAGTCTTCCAAAATTTGCTGTATAGTAGAAGGAGCGTTCTAATGCAAAATGGTCATGTAATGGAGCAGCAGGCATTAGCGTCCTTTCCTTAAACTGTTCACAACATTGGTTCCATATTTTGATTGCGTAAAGAACAATCTGATTATTAATAATACTGGTATACTGGTGAAAACTACTAATGGCTGGAGCACAGAGCAGAGCCAGCTATGCTGGTTCATATTCAGTACAGTCTTCCTTTTTACGTTGTCTCAAATTACAAATATTTGAACCCAGTAGTATAGCTGAAAATTAGGTAATGCCATACCATCATCTGCCTTTGTTCTTTGTAATGTTAGTTTTTTTTAGATGGTCTTTTTTCCTTTCATATAAATGAGCTAATAGGAAGGCCAAGCTTTTAAGAAAATTATTTATCAATAATTATAAGAATATTCAGAAATTAGTAGTTCAACCTGCTACAACTGCAGTAGGTTTCTCTACAGTAAAGCATTACAGGCTAATCTGCAGCCAACTTTAAAAAAAGGTTTGGATGGAATCATAGAACAGTCTGAAAATGTCTTCCTTTACAGTAGACCTGCTTTCAGTATTATGAACAGTACAATTAAGAATGAAATGAGGAAGCAATCTATACCAATGTAAAAGGTTTTCACATTTAGCTCATTTGCTTTTTGCTGGGATCTCTGCATTGCTTTACCTCCTGCATTGTCTTTTAACGTTTCAGAAAGATTTTTCTCAAAGGTTTGAATTAAAGTGTCAGGGTAATCTCTACAGTAAGTCACCTTTTACACTCAATTCTTTGGTATATTCTGCCTACTGGGAGTAAGTACTACTCAGGTTTTTTAATTTTTCTTTTGGGGCAAGTTTCATGGGAGTGATTAACAGTCACATGAAATTATCACTTGAAACTTAATTAAAGATTATAGGCATGCTGACCAGCATCTGTAAAATAAAAAATCAGAAGTGCACTTTAGGTCAGATCTAGATTTTATGAAGGCAGTAAATGTAGATTAAAAGGTAAAAATGTATCACAGACATAGCAGTGACTGTTCATAAGACAACAAAACTAAATCCAGGAACTATCAAAGACAAGAGAATTTGTATTAATTTTAAAGCATATGAATTTAATTAGACTAGCTGGGCTGTGTGTCATTTATTTTTTTATTCTGCAATTAAAGGACTTTGGAAAATTGCAAATGCTATTTTAGCATGACTAGCCTGGGAATCCTTTGATTCAGTTTATCAGTAAGTCATATGGCTATACCACAGCTGAGAAATCGTATTCAAATTCTGAAGCTTGCTTTAAAAAAAAACTAAGTTCCAGAAAATGAGGCTGTGTGAGATGCCTTTTGGTTTCTTTCACAATGTATGAAGGCTAACATTAATAGTAATTTACTCCAAATCGCAGGGGCTATCACTCTTTTCAAGGTATTTTAGGCCCAAAATGTCAGACTTTAAAAATGTTAAAATGTATGGTGTTGGCCACTGCACAATTCAAGCAAGTTTCCTCACTGACCTAACTCTGTCAAAGATTTCCATCTTTCTCTTTTCATATTTGTTTAATTACAATATATAAGCCGATTACTGAAATTATTCTTGGTTTTTCATTAAAAATAGAAAGTGAAAATACAGTAAGTAAAGGGAATCAGAGTCTTACAATATACACTCAAAGAGCAAAGAGTATAAAATAACACAATATAAAAAATATGTAGAATATATTGCAAAATGTATCAAAATCAGCTGCCTTCAAACAGACTGTAGAGGTAAGAATAGCTTGTGTCCAGAATACTTGGAATACTTTATTATGCCACATGCTCTATTAAAGGATTTTTAGTCTATAGTGATGACTAAGAAAAACTTTTAATGTTATGTTTTCGTGGAGAACAGACATCACAAAGTTCCTGATGCAATGAGCTTCAGTGAAGACCCAGCTTGAATAGTATGAAACATTCATGAAAAAAAAATCTCAAACTACTTATGTTGCAAAACGCAAAACGTTGGGTATCCCGTTATGTACTCACAATGTTCCAAACACATATATTTTGGCTAAAATATTGTTAAATAAACCACTTCCAGAAAAATTTTTTGCACATTAAAATGAGACATTTTTGTTGCTCATACAGTAATGTTGAAGACCTTTCGGCTGTACATTGAAACAGACTGGTTTAGGAAATGATTAAGTAAACTAGAAAAATATTTGTTGTACGTTTCGACAAATTGAAAGTCAATAAAGGCTTCCCCTTAATTATGAACAATCGCTTTACAACTATTCAGATATACAAAGTAGGTAACGTAAAATGCTGTTTCATCTTATGAACCAATGAAGCCAAATTTTCGTGGTTACAAACAATACGTCTGTGATCATTTGAAAACACGTGCTGCCAGTGCTACACCTCACCTTCTTTGCAGTCATTCCAAGCCTACCTTTCTGTTGTCTGCAAAGTGCAGTGGGCTCCACAGGTTGCAGATCGTTCTCATAGCTGACGCTGTGTGCCTGTATTCTGGGTCAGTTAGCTTGTCATATGTGTTACTAACGTGCCTTCTAGCATTATCTTCAACATCACATCTCTAAAACCAAGAAGATTAAAAGTCAATTTTGTTAAATGTGAGAAAGCTTTATTAATTAGTATTTAATGAAGGGTAAATGCCTTTATAAGGATTTGTATTGATGACAAATTTTATACTTAAAGTTCTATCAAATTTCATGCATTCTGGTGTTATTTGAACATAAACAAGGAGCATTTTTTGCGCCAAGAAACACAACTTTTTCTGTTTAAATTAATGGTAATGATATGTTACAAAGGTGTTTTCAGAAAAGGGTAGCTTTGCAAAATGGGGGAAGCCTGTGTCTCTGAATCCAAAATAATTATGTTCTTATACTGCAAAGAAAATTGCATAAATTGTAAATGTATTCACAATGTTTACTTTATGAAATCACTATTTTTAATGAAGAGTATTTTCTTTATAAACCTAACTAACATTCAAAATAAGAATATGATGTATAATATAACATAACATTTTCAAACTTGCGTAATCCAGTTCAAGTTTATGTGTGGACAGAGCATATTATGGCAGCACTGAGATAATACAAGATAAAATTTAAATCCAGTGTAAAGCCTGTGCTTTTGAGAGTAAAATAACTACCCTCAAAGAATATTAAAATATTAAATTGTGGTTTGACTTTCTTAATTTATTTTTGATTATAATCCTAGTGAATTTCTTAGAATTTATTTTCTAAAGGTAATCTTTCAGTGAGAGTTTCAAACACATTTTTAAATCAGTTTTAGAGATTTTAATGATACTAATAATAATCATAATAAACATTGTTTTCTGATAGTCTGATGAGGTCTATCTGCATTTGCTTAATGTTCTTCACTATTGTTAAGCTGGTAAGAGTAGCATGTGAAATTGTTGCTTTTGGGGATTTATGTAAGATCTATCTGAGACAGTTCTAGATTATACTTTCTTTGGTAGGTCAGTGATACATGGAAAAAGAGAAGAACGCTTCTTCAAGTTTCAATGCCCTGAAGCAGATTGTAGTTCAGGTTTGCACATGTAAAGACTCAGTATAGCATTTTTCATGATCATCTATGTAAACATGCCAACAAAATTGACTTATTTTTTCAGTTATACTTCCTATTTCAAATAATATTCAACAATTAGACATGAACAGAACAGAACCATTGATAAACTAATAATGGCTAAATCCTTAATGCTGCAGCTTCCTTATTCCATGTATTAAAAATTATACACCATAGTCATCTAAATAGACCAAAAGATGTTTTGGGGTGGCGCAGTGGGTAGCGCTGCTGCCTCGCAGTTGGGAGACCCGGGTTCACTTCCTGGGTCCTCCCTGCATGGAGTTTGCATGTTCTCCCCGTGTCTGCATGGGGTTTCCTCCGGGTACTCTGGCTTCCTCCCATACCATAGGTGCGTTGGAGATTCTAAATTGTCCCTAGTGTGTGCTTGGGGGGTGTATGTGCGCCCTACGGTGGGTTGCTGCCCTGCCCGGGGTTTGTTTCCTGCCTTGCACCCTGTGTTGGCTGGGATTGGCTCCAGTGGACCCCCGTAGTTAGGATATAGCGGGTTGGATAATGGATGGATGTTTGCTTAGTGGTGTACTTGTTATAAATAAATGAAAGATTGGAAAATCCTTTAATTTAAAGGAGCATTATGTGTCCACAATTTTCAAATTAAATTACTGAAATAAAGATCTGTTTATGCAGGGCTTCAGTAGATATACTAGAAAATAATTTTATGACTGTAGCTTTTGAGCAGTGAATGACCATATTCAGTCCTGAATGCAGTTGCAAAAGCATGTTCCATTCATTTTACACATTTTCTGAACTCTCTTAAGTATACTTATGAGTACACAGTCTCCTATAAAATGACTTACCTGTCTGTCTCTCTTCAATCACACTAACAAATATTCACCTAATGTTATCTTATTTCAGGTCATCCTTCTGACTGCAGTCTCACTAGTTTCTTCTTAAGGAGAAAGTGTGAGCTTCAAGTAGACACTGATGAGCTTGAAGTTGATTTCTTCTAATTTCAGGTCTCTTAAGCTACAAGGCAGTATCATCAAGACCACGATAACAATATTGGATTTGTAATTCTGTAGCAGAGGCAAACACCTACTTAATATACTATATTCTAAGACCAAGTAAAAGAAACAAAAAACTCTCTGAATGCTTGAGATATTTTATTTCTATAACAAAACTAAACCTGCTTTTTCTCCATTTGGTGTACTGAATGTATAGTATGTATAATGTATTAATTTTTTGCTTTACCCCGGGAGGAAAATACTACAATGTGTTGGGTAATTCGATATGGATCAAGATAACAGTTTTTCCATAGCTTTCTATATATTGGGGGTTATCTAATGCAGAACAGGATATTAAACTCAGTTCCATCTTTTTCCCCAAGGTTAATGATTACCTTAACAATGAAATGACACACCTTCTCTCTTTTCTTTCGGTTGAAAAAAATGTCTGTATAAAAACCTATTTATTTTTTATGTATTGTTTTAGGTATCCTTTCATTTTTCCAAGAAGTATAGCTTCTTTTCTTTGGTGACCTCAATGTGTCGGATGAATGTGCTACTAGCAGTTTTTCTCAAGACTGTTTTTTCCACTGTAGCACTTAAACCATTTCCTTTTTTCAGCCTAATTGTAGCTTAAAATCAAGCAAACCAAGTAAAAAATAGCAAAAAAAAATTCTGCTGTTTTAGTGCTCAGTATCTCACTTGTGCTTATATATTTGAAGATCCGAAAGTGAATGGCGAAGCAGACAAGGCGGCGTTGGCCAACGAAGACTGCCCGCATATAGACCAGGCTTTGTCGCCTGAGGATGGCCAGCTCTTTAGCCCAGTCGAGAGATGTGAACATCCCTGCTTCCTCTTAACAACCGGGGAGCTGGCTTGCCCATCTGGGGGAAGAGTGAGGAAGGGTATGTAAAAGATAAGGCCAACGCAAAAAAAAAAAAAAAAAGAAAAATCATCACAAACAACAGACTCTGGCTGCCGTGTAACAGCAGTAAGAAATGCAAACAAAATGTTTCTGATCACCAACCCCCTAAACCTCTCCACATCAAAGCAGCCTTTGTTATCTCCAAAACTTTTTAGCAAAGCACACCATTCTCACTTAAGCTCCTACTCCAAAAATGAGACATTCAGTCCCATCCTATGACTGACTCCCCATGGCACTTCAACACCATCAACAGACCACAAGACTTGGACTGTAGAGATCTGCATTCTGGTTTGCTGTTTGAACATGGGGCTCATGCACATGCACAATGCCCTCTCCACCTTGCAATATCCAAAAATTTTCTTTAAGAGGTGGGCCAAAAAGTAGCATCCATAAAAGCACCTTTGACACAGAAGACTCACACCACATTCAGAGCTCACCCGTGCCACTCTCATATACTGAATGATTAATTCAAATCCTAATTTATGCTATATGGCCATAGATGTGCATGATGGAATCCCCCCTAACTTCCGTTTCTTTCTTTTCTTTTTTTTGTTTCTTTGTTGTGAAACCTGTCCTTCCCCAGGAAGTGCTAGCCGACGTGCAGCTGGCCTCTCTTCACAGATGAGCCAACACGTGTTTCCACTTCTGCAGCTCAGCTGGATTGAGGCGCAAGGAGGACACACTAGGGTCACGCAATGAAAGAAAATGGCAAAACAAGCGACCCTCCCTAACTGTGCCTACCTTTAGCTGCAAGCTAATGTTCTCAGTTGTCTGTACTGCCACCCGTAGCTTGTTACCCACAAAGCCTTGCTTTTTGTTAGCTGCTGTTGCCTCTTGGACAGTACATCAAAACAACCAAGAATGTTTAGTTGTTTATTTTCCCTGTTGATGATGAAAGCCATAATTGTAACACTACGCTCCTCCACCAACCCTGACTCACCAGTGACAAAAATGACATGGCTTTTTTCCCCCCAAAAGTAAAATATAACATGTAAATAATGACCAAAAATAAATAAATCATAACAAACCCCTTCCTGAGAGCTTTGAGAATGAACAAACACAAAACCAGAAATGCAGATTTATGTAGTTCTCACTTCTTTCAAAAGTTGCACATAAGCATCAACTTTCAAGACATTAGAATCTCTTTAGAAACTGTCACAAGTGTATTACGTTTATTATCACACACACACACACACACAATTATATTTATGTATGTGTATATATGCAGTACATTTATGTATATGTTTACATACATATATAGAAAATACAAAGATTGTATAATACACATTTACAGTTTACCCATACCTTAATGGGTGTGGTGTGCAAGCTTTAGATGCAAAGCACATGAACAGCATTTGATACAATTGACATTTTTGTGTTAATAATCATTTGCAATTGTGTTGAACATTAAGGGAGATTCTAGTTGGATGATACTTTCTTTTGAAAGTATTTCTGCAAAAGCTTTTTACCTTTGTAGGAAAGAGTGGTTCCTTAACCTACTGAGCTGGGACAGTTTCATTCACTATGAGCATGCTCTATGACTTGAAACCAACTCCAAAAAACACTCCACCAACCAAATCCCAGGTCCCTGACCAACCATCTCCCAACTGGCTGCTAACACTTAAATCCGAAACAGCAACCACACAGACCCCTTCCCCTCCCCCTCCCCGCACGCATGTACACATACAGTTCTGCTCCCCTCCTTCTTCCAGTGCATTCTGGGGCTTTTTGTTAATCAAAGAGCACAGTCTATTTCCCATGATGCACTACACCAACTTGAGCATGCTCTGTGCATTGAATGAAAGATGAAGTCCAGATTGGCTGTAATAGTTTCTTTAAGTAAAGATTAAAGTCAGCATATTGCTGGCCCAAATTTGTGGGGGACGGAAAAAAAGAAGTCAAATTATTTTTCCAATTAAAAAATATAAATATATATATATATATATATCTATATAAAAGAAACTGCTGTTGTGTGCATGTCTGTTGGTTTGTTTGTGTGTTTGTTGAGTGTGTGTGTGTGTTTATTTATTAAATAATATAAATGTAAATGTGTCTTTCTGTTATCTATATGTATGCATGTGTTTAAACTTATTATTTGCCCGCATGGAAATACCTAATGCTAAATGCAAGTAGTATCACCACAGTGGCTCCAGATTCATCCACCTCAGTGAAACAAAACAAAATGAATTAGATAATAGTGTCATGCTTTCCAACTGCAAAATAGATACATTTTAGTTCAGTTTATACAGTATGTACTATAAATATATAATAGAAAGCTGAAATTATAAGAACATAGTGATAGATAAAAAAGCAAATGAATGTAGTGAGATGGAGCCTGATGTGTAGGATACTGCAGTCTGCACGTGTCCAAAGCTAAGACCAAACCTGCCTGGAAAGTTGTAAATGAACGACTTTATGACTGTTTCAATATTGTTGAACTAGACCAAGAAAGCTGTGCATCCTAAGACAGAGTGTAATATGGCAAAGCTATGTCACACTCTTCAATGAGGCCTGTGGCACAACAGTAAATGAAACTCCCCCACAAAGTTTATACTGTGTAAGTATTGTGGTCCAGCAAAGTGTATTCAGAGATACCATTTGTTTTAATGTACTGGCACCACGCAGAGGAAATCTTGGTTTTAAACACATTGAATAAGGGAACTGTGCGCTTAGCTGTGACACCGCACTACACAAGGAAGGTACTTCAGCACTCGTGCAGCCCACCCTGCACCTAACGGCTTTCCAGGCAGCGTCAGGATTACAGTCCTCTCCAGGAGATACCTGCCCCCAACTGCATGGATGTTCTACTGCCACTCTGTTCGGCTTCAGTTGTCTTCATTGTTCATGCATTCAACACACTGTTGTCTGTTTTAGTTTGCTTTTTTGCATTTTGTATCTGTCATGTCTTCCCAAGAAATGAGAATAAAAAAGTGTCTGAAGGCATCATGTCTCCAAAAGCGGGGGCAGTCGGGGAGGGGGGGGGTTTGTTGAAACCTTTACAGATTTGACAGGGTAAAATGATTGAAGCTGGCGTTATAGTTGCAGCCACTTCAGCAGATTCTATGGATCCTAGAGAAAGCAGCGCTTTCCAAAAAAAAAATAAAAAAATTATTTTATATATATATATATATATACATATTTTTAATATATTTTGATTTATCCAAGCTCCCACCTCCACCCCTGCTTTAAGCAATGAATGCTGACTCATAAGGAACAGAATTCAAACTGAAGCTTGCAGTTTGCATCATTTAGAACTACATTTTTCAGAAATTATTCTTATTCTGCCCTGGCATCTTGCGTCAGGATGCTTCTTAATTTCAGGCCATATAATAGACTAGTGCCCTGTAGTATAACAGATTTGACCCTCTTCTACTGTTATACCCTCTTTCCTTCGCACCTCTCATGATTCTTCAGAACAGACAAAAAAAAAAATGACTAAGGATTTATTGTTTAAAACACAAGCTGCATGTAGCACTCCTTTTTTCTTTATTTGAAACATCTTTATCATTTGAGACACATGACCTTTGGTTGCATTTTCGGCTTTCTCTCTTTTTCTTTTTTCTTCTTCCTCAATTCTCTCTATCTCTCTGAACATCTAAATGTCAGACACTCAGCCTGGCTAGCGACTGCATGGATCGAGCTGTGCCTCAAGGATAATTTGGCTGCCTATGTGCATGTCGCTGCATTTCTTTGTTTCTCTTCTATCGCTGCTTTTCTAGATTTTGGAATTAAAAAAAAAAAAAAATGATCCATAAAGACTTTTGCATTTCTATTTTTTTTTTTTCAATGGGCTTGGATTGATGCACGGGTACTCATTGTATTCTTACCCGCAGATCCCTGTAAAGAGGATTCTGTCGTTTCTAAGTATTTGCAAGCAGAGGCAGTCAAGGTGACCTGAACAGGTGGACTATTTCTTAAAGGTGGACCAAACTATATATTTTTTTTTTTCCTTTTCACTGCCCATTTGTTACTGGGGAGGGGGGGATGAACAGTAGCACTGGGAAAAGAAGAAGAATGATGAAAGTATAATGCTCATAAAAAGAAAAAAATACTCACATGCAAAACCCTGAAGGATATGAAGACAGTCGAGTTGTGTTTTTTCTTTTTTCTTTTTTTTCTGAGCTCACGTTCACTTGTTTTGAAACTGGCTCCAGATGAGGCAAAAAGGATGACCATACCAACAAAAAAAGAAAAGGACACACAGTAGATGTGAGCAACAGCAATGGACTCACCATCTGAAAGACTAGAAGACTCCTATCTGTTCATTTAGCATGAATTGCATGATATATTATCAGGAAAAACCTGTAATTGTAATGATTATCTTTAAGAAAAAAATATATATTTTCTTTCCAGAGCTCCTTTTACATACATTCAATGTAGCTAAAATGTATCACAGTATAAAATTGTACTTTTTATTTATTTATTTTGAAACTGATTGCTTTCACTCTGTTTTTGTATAGAAAATATACTGTACAAAAGTGACAGTTTTTAAGACAAGTGTGCAATCAGACCAGTCATCGGTCATATTGACCCTCATATAGGCTTAAAAAAAATCAGATGAACAAGGGACAAAAAGCAGAGATTAGCAAGTTGCGTCTGTGTAGTTTTAATGATTCTTTTAGATCTGTTTCCGTTGGCATGCTTGTGACTATGGACCTGATAATACCCAGCTGGGCTAACTTTAAATATATTTTTTAATTTTGCTCTGTTTTCTGTTGTAATTTATTGGTGTATAGATCCAGTGTGAAGACCCTACTACAGTTACAACGTTGTTCATATCACTTAATAAGTATGGACTTTTAACAGTGTTATTTTTAAACAACAGAAAATGAACAGAAAATTTAGGAATAAATACAAATACATAAATAGATAAATAAAACAACAAGATCGACATCTGAGAAAGAAGACAAGCAGATCTGGGACTAGCAGTATGAAACCCCAGAGGGATCCATACATGTCTCTCTGGACCTTTAAAGCAAGATTTAACAGCATTGTATGCAATTTAGTACTTCTGAAATAAGCAAATGCATGCAAAATGTTATGCAAAAAATAAATACATTAAAAGTAAACAAATACATAAATAATTAAAAGAAAGAAGGAAATAAAAGTTCTAGCATGAAATAAATTTTGTATGAAACCTGTGCTGGTGGTGATGTCTTTTTTCAGTGGCTCGGGCATTGTTTCACCTGATCGATGCCCAGCTTATGTCTCTGTGCAGTAAATCATTTTTAAAGTGATATGTTTAACATACCAGAGCTTTGCAGTTACTCTTAACTTAAGGAGCCAAACAAAGGTTATTGAACCTATCATGAGGGAAGAGCAGCCTTACAAGGCTAGCATGCTGGACAGCTTTAAAGGTGTTTCAAAATCCATTTCCAAAGCCCATTCAAGGTTGTGGTAGCAGGGGAATGGCTGAATAACCTGACGTGGGTGCCCTCTAACTCAGCTATAGGCACTTTTCACATGATCATATGGCTTTAGTCCATTGGAGCATGTCCATGCGATCACTGGGAGAATTCACAAGCAATGCACCTTGGTTGGGATTTAAACTGCTGCTGTCCATGTATGAGGTCAGTCAGAGTCAAGATTTAAAATAAATAATAATAAGGTACTTGGTTTTCAAACTCTTAAATACCAGTACCTAACTTTTTTTTTTTTTAATAGTTTCCCCACATATTCATCTTGCTATTGTATGAAAATGATGGCAGGAAGCAGTCACGTGCGCTTTATTAGCAGTCCTTAATACAAATTATTAGTGAAATATAGGTACTTTCATTTTTTCAGTGAGGAACTTTTTTTTCTACTTTCCTGAAATTTTAGTGTCATATATAAATTAAAAAGTAAATGTGCAAACCATGACTTGCTTTACAAGGAAAATGAGTTTCAATAAATTAATTTTTAATTATGGCAATTTCATTTGAATAAGAGCACTATGAGAAATGATTGAGTATGCCATAACTAATAGAAAAATAACTCCTGTGATTAAAAAGAATATGAATAATGAAACAAGGTTTAGTCTGTTCACTAATTCTCCGTGATAGGGTAGCAATCTCTCCATGGCTGCTTTCTGCCTTACTGATCCTGTGGGTCAGGCTCTGGCATGTGAATCGCTTGGCACATTTGGTGTAGGAGTTGACTGAAGATCATGTTACAGTCTCAATTGAACAAATATGTGACGTATTCTATTGTCTAAACTTAAATAGTCTGCCGTACGTATTATTTTGTCTTTTTACTGTTGCCTTTACAGTATAAACCACTCTTAAATCAGTATCCAGCATAGAATTTCAGCACATGTAGCATGTGGGAAAACCAGAAGTGATGGGGAAACCCATTCAGCTGGGCACTGCCTTTCAATTCGTAGTCACCTACCTGCTGGAAAATATAATCAGTTCAAGATCTGAAGGATCCCAAAATGCTACTCTCTACCACACTACTTTGTACATCATTCTAGGTACTGTATCAATACTGTGCTGTGTGAAGAAAACATTTCAAATATTTGTGGAAAATTTAGTTTAACCAGCTTCAATATGTGCCCCATTGTTCAAGTTAAAAAACTAATTTTTAAACTAACAGCTAGAATTCACTGTTATTAAAAATAAAAGTGAATAATTATCTCGAATGCTTCAGTAATGTCTCCTGTTAACTGCTTCTTACATTCAAAAGTTTTAGCTTTTCACTGGTCTCTCTAGCAGATTGATAATTTTTTTTATCAAACAGACCAGGACTGCACACAGAATTCCAGGCGAGGCTTACGTGATGATGTGTTGCACGTTGATTAGAGCATGCAAGTAAGACATTTACTCTATACATGACAGTAATGACTCCATACTGTATAAACTAGCACATTGTATAGCCTAAGAATAACATCACTTGATTTGTACTTAACAAATAACCCAATATGGTATTAGCCTTTTATTGCTTCTGAACAACTGTCTAGTGTCAGCTCCCTCCATAGTTATATTTAATACTTTTACTTACTAGATACAACGAATGTATTTACATTAAACTTCCTCTGCTACATATAATATTATTATTAGCTGTTATAGTGGTAATAATAGTAGTAGTGGCAGTAGTAGTACTGTAACATGTACAGTGAAATTGTTACTTGCACCATGATAAACAATTTGCCCAATTCTGAATTCTGGCCATATCCATTTGTAATGACTTGGCTGACTTTTGGGTAGTTAAGTGTTACACTTCATCTACAGATTTAACCAGTTTGTTACTTATATTTTATCTAGATAATGTATAGTATTTAAAATGATCAAACACACTCCTCTAACTAATTCTTCAGGGGCACAACTTTTAACTTTGCCTAAATCAGGAGAAAGTTTCTTGCAGCATATCTCTTTGCTTGCTTAAAGTCGCGACCATTTTTGCACCGCTTTTGGTGATTTGTTTGGTTTCATCTTATTTAATCTAAGCAGTACTTCTCCCTCTACAATTTCCAAATCAGTCAGTTCGTACCTGGTAGTCTCTTTTATATCTGAGAGATTATCTGCTTCCTCAGATGTGAAGACCTCAGAAAAATGTGAGTTTAGAGCATCTGCTTTTTCACCGTCTTTATCTTTTAATTCTCCTTTACTATTCTTGATGTACTTCACCTCCTCCTTGACTTTTCTTTTACTAAAATAGTGAAAGAATCTCTTTAGTCATCTTATGCTTTACCTGCTATAATCCTCCCTAACTGCCTTTTAGCTTCCCTAATATCCTTCTTAGTGGTTGCCCTCACGTTCTCATATGCCCTGTTGTTTTCCTCTAGGGGGAACTAACTCCCTGGTTGGAATGAGTTCTTCTTTAATTGTGGTGTCTTAAGTAACCTGAACCTAAATAGATATATTATAAACAGGCGATATCCCTCTCTTAGTGATACGGCAGTAAGAAATCACATAAGAGAAAATAACTTTGCTTTCTTTAATGATGGTTTACGCGGCATAACTGACGAGGAAGCCATGACAAGCCCATGTGTAGAGTCTGCCATTTTCGTCACTGCATTGGAAGGATTTTCAGGATCAGATGACATCATCTCCCATCCGCCCCTTGGCTTCAAAGGTGTGCCAGGCAGTGTTCCAAGGTTTTGTACCCTTTCTTTATGTGCAGACCTCTATTTAGGTAAATCATACCACTCCAAACAAGGAAAAGAAGATCCAATGTCATGCAGACTCTGCCACATAGAAATAGTACAATGCCCATTTTCGTAGTTGTTCCTTTCTTGTCTTCTAATGCTTGCCTAGCAGCTCTAAATGATGAGCCCCTGTGTGCTAAATCTGGCCTTGTGTTAGCTGTACATGTGAGAAGAAGCAGATTTATAAAATATTTTTTGTACGGAGCACAGTGACATATTAAACATATAAACTTATTACACCTGTGACTCACATTGGAGTTATTTGTCTTCTACGCCTTTAGAAGCTGTTTTTTCCTTTGCAGCTTCTTTTTGAACTCCTTAATGAACCCAACTGCAGAGTTTCTTTTAAATTTCCTTATAATTCTAAATTTAGTTATATACTTGTCCTGCATTACATGTCTAACATTTTTAAACTTATTCCACTGCTCCTCAGCCATCTACACATTTTAAACCTTATCCAACTCCATCCTTCTTAGACTTTAACGCATCTGCTGAAAATTTGCCCTACCAAAATTAAACTTAACAGATTTAGTCTTTGCATCCAAGCTCTTCCAAAACCCTGAGAACTGTGTTATGCTATGGTCACAACAGTGGTTCAATCACCCCTACACCCTATTCTATCCTAATTATTACAAAATACTAAATCTAGACAGACTTCCCCCCACATTGGTGCTTTAACATAGTGAGTAATAGTGAGTTAAAAAACAGTCACTGATTACGTCTAAAAACCCCTGCTCTTGTGCTCCATTACTTGCAAAGTTAGCCCAGTTAATATTCATGTAATTAGAGTCCCCCATGACTAAAATATCGCACTATAAACCTGCCTTTTTAATGTTAGCAAAAAGATGTGCATTAAAATTACTATCTGCATTGGGTGGTCTAAAATAAGACCTCTTTCACTAATGCAATAATCCGTGGACAGGGAGCCAATCTATTGCAGGGTGAACACACTCAAACACAAGCACATGTGACACAGACACACACTGGGGCCAATTAATCTTGCCATTCTATACAAATAACAAACCAAGTGATTATGAAACAATTAAAAGGATTATGTGTTGGAGTATCCAGCTTCCTGAACTTGCCATATAGCCCAGAGGCTGAAACCCACTGCCAAGGTTAGCCAGCCTGCTCTTACTGTAATCAGGCTGGGCTTTGGGCTACTGGATTTGCAACAGATGACACCAATAGAGATGCCTACAGAGAATTCCAGGGTTGATTCTGTTAGCTGCTAAAGAAAACAAAGAATAAATCTAGAATATTAGGAGGACAGTATGAAACATAGGAATAGTTATTGAGTTAACAAAAAGAAAGGGCTAGTGATGAGGGTTCTCTGGACACCTATGAAGCTAAGTGTGCACGCTCCATTTCTACAGGCAGGAGTTTGCAGATGGTGGGATGGGGGAGTCAGGTTCAGGCTAAAAAATAACTTCACTCACCATGTAGTGTGACCCAGTGCTGAGCATTATGTGGATTACTGCTGAAATAATAAAAATAAAAATCCTTGACATGCAAGTGTCAGCTCAGGCCCCTTTTTAATAATATGGTCAGATTCACTGAAGCCAGAAAACTGTCTCATCACTGAACATGATTAACATGCAGCAGAAGAGACCTTGTTTTAGTTCTATGATCATGGGGTCTTGTAGTTTTCGGCACAGGAACTTCCACTGCCACTACATACTCTCATTCTCCTATAATGTAGTGTTGCCATGGAAACAGGCTGGTGCAGAGGGTAGGAAAATCTCTCTCTCCCCCCCCCCCCCCCACCCCCAAACACAGCAAGCTCAGAACAGAAAAGCAAACTCTCTTACTGCAGCCCCTCAAACACAAGGGAAAGGGGGGTGACAACTACAGCTTTGAGACAGGCATGGCAATTGGCTAAGGTGGGGCAGACAGGACAGGAAAGAAAAGTGAATAAATGCCATTCATCCAAAATACACAAACCTTACCAAGAAGGAACAAACGTGACTCACTTGTAAGCAAATCAGCCAATGATATGGCGCCTCCATGAAGCAGAGGTCCAAAGAAAAGAAAACATTCATCTTTGGAGTATTTCTTTTAAAGGAAAAAGATCTCCGAACACATACACACACACACACACACATCTGAAATCATTAAAGACGTGGAAGACAGTTGACAAGTTTTCATATCTGGCCAAACTAGAAATATGCTGAGATGCCTATCATAAGTCTTTGTGAAATCATAATAACTACTTGTAAGCCATCAGGCTTTACTGTCCACCAGCTTCACATATTGATTGTTGAACATCTTGCCAGTTTTTAGGAGAGTGCTTGTGGACCTTCATTTTTAAATTAGGCAAAAGGATTTGAATGGGGTTGACACTCTGACTAGACATTCACCTCGTCACGCTGGATCCACTTGAGTATTTCGTTGACCCTATGCTTGGATCGATCTCCCTGGTGAAAATTTAATCTCAAAAAGATTTCTGTGTTTTTAGCAGATTGGAGCTCTGTCTCTGTCTATTTGCAAGGGCTGTAAAAAGTTGTGCAGGGGTTGCGTACAACAGCAATGACACCGTCCCCCTATGATATCTAAGGGGCCGTGAGTGGGTTGTGCCGCAACACAGCACTTTCAGTTCGGACCAAGAAACAAAAGAAGGTTCAGCTGACCATAGAAACCTTTCCCATAATGTTTTTTTGGATATTTCTAATGCTTTTGGGCTAATTGTGAAAAAAAGAAAGATTCTTAATTGCTAAAAATATTCTGAATGAGCCTTCCCTCTGTATTGTAAAAATTATAATGTAAAGAAGAGCTAAAACAACACTGGCCCAGTTTTAGTGTCAAATCAATTTTATATTCTTAAGGCAGCTCAGTGTATGCAGTCAAGGGGGCTCGCTGGCCACTCTTCTTCGAAGACTAGTTTAGAGTTTTACAAATTGTTATTCTAAGGTAGGTCTGAAAACTGGCAGCATTGGGGGTGCAGCACCACGGAGCTGGACTGAATTCTCACCACGACTAGGCTGTTTGTCCACAGATCTTTTGCCTTTTCTCACACCTCCTAAAACGTGAATTGGTGACTCTAAACTGGCCCAGTGGCAGCGAGTGTCGGTGTGTACATGAATGTGTGTTGTAACAAAGCTGATTTCTGTTTAGGGAGGACTGCTACTCGCATGAGCAACCTTTAGAGAAAAGAGAGATGGTTACAATATGAATGGACTGATGTTTAAAAATAAAAGTGAAAATTTCAGGCTGTACAATGATGAAATTTAAAAAAGTGCTAATTCATTACAATATCTTGTCACTTTTTGCGGAAATTAAACTTAAAGGAATCATAACTTTTTTAATATCTGGGCCTTTTATAATAAGTACAAGAGCCAATATATACAGTATGTTACTCACATAAGATATGTTTAAATAACCATCAGCTACCCTGCATTGACAAGGAAACCCAATTAACCTCAACAGCCATCTTACTTCACGTTTAGAATGGTCTGTAAGTCCCACCATCGAAAACCGTACCTGCCAGTACAGAGGATAATAAATCTACACCCAGTCTAAACAGTGATTAGTTGCACAAGCTAAACTAAGTGTGACCTGACCGAGGCAAACACAAGTTTGTTATTAGGGAAAAGAACATACAAAGCGTTATGATGAGAGCAGGCCATTCAGCCAGTGTAGCTCAGCAGTTCCTATTAAACTCAATTTTGTAAAGTACCACGGAATCACAAAATGAAGTTCTCAGAGAGCTGCTATGTACTACACTTCCTGCTTCACTGTGTGAAGAAAACTGTTTCTGACAAATTTACTCCTGATCTGCTTCCATCTGTGTCCAATGTTTTAGTCAAAGCTGATATGTACACTCCTAATTTTAAACATATTAATACTGTTCTCCAGTCCTTTTCCTCATAGCTCATACCTCTCAGTCCTGGAATCAGGAATCGGATAGCCCCGCTTGACATTGTGCTATATAATGTAACATCTTTGATGTAGATAGTGACAACACCATGGTGACTTCTGAGCTTTTCTGATGAGTATGTTCCCACTTCAGATGCCCAGTATTCAATATTTTTAGCTGCTATGTGTAAACTATCTCAATTACTTACGTTGATCTTCATGTGTCAGGTGCACAAGAAAGAAATTTACTGATTCTTTAAAATGCGTGAATCGACCTAGCTCAGTGTCAAAACTATACTTTCTGGCAACATTTCTGTGGAGGTCAAGTATACTGTGCATCACTTAAACCGAACAGCAGCCATAACGCCAATCCTCGAGGGACCTCAGATTTACCATCTCCAGCAGCAAACTCATTACTTCATGTCTTTAAGCCAGTTTTACCCCCATCTGCATACTGCGCTTCCTTAGTTTGATGACTGCCCTCTCATGTGCTATATTATCGAAGGTTCTTTGAAAATCAACATTAATAATTCATATGCCACCCTCTGATCAGATGCATTTTAATTTGCTTTTTTGTAGACTTCTTCATAGTTAGTGAGACACGATCTTCCTTCTCGAAGCCCACGTTGACTGCTCACCTGTACACTTGTACTGTATGCTCGGCCTATTCTTTTTTAATGTGGTGGTACACATTAATATAACTGGTGTGTTTTTTTTCTGTTATATGAATGTATAACATTTGCTAACTTCTCATCTTTAGAAATTACCTCAGTATGCATTAATTCCCCATGAACGTGTTAAGAACATTTAACAATCAGCAGCTTTCTTGAGTGCTCTTGAGGAAATGTTTTCTGGTCCTGGTGATTTATTTGATTTTGGCTTTTACAATCCTGATCTCTAAAATCATTTAGTATCTTCTTTTTTATAGTCCTTGTAGTGACCAGGGGCCTCATGCATAACGCCATGCGTAGAATTCACACTATAACATGACGTAAGCACAAAAGCTGAAATGTGCTTACGCACAAAAAAATCCAGATGCAGGAATCTGTGCGTACTCCAACTTCCACGTTTTTCCGTTCCATAAATCCTGGTCAGCGTGAAAAGTAACGCATGTGCTGTCCCGCCCCAATTCCTCCCAGAATTACGCCTCTTTGAATATGCAAATCAATATTAATAGCCCTTAAGCTCAGCGTTCTGTGAAGAGACAATGGCAAAACCACGGGGGAAAATAGAACAATTTCAGCACATACCAAGTGGAGGCAAAGAAAAACGTACTATTTGTTGGTTTAAACAGTGGTATAAACAAGAACAGGAAGCTGATCGAGTGACATAGCGTGTTGGAGAAACTCGAAAGCTCAAGTTCACAAAGTCGCACAGTGCCTGAAATAAAAAAGAAGTTGTCAGATATCAAAGTTGCCATGAAAAGGAGAGTCGTAGCCCACCGTCTGAGTGTCATATGAAAGCTTATTACGGTACAGAGAAAAAAAAAGGACACTGTGGGAAAAAAGAGCGAAATGTCAACTTTAATCTCGAAATTTCCACTTTAATCATGTAGTTTATTTGGTCATTAAAGTAGAACATCATAAACATAATCTTAAAATTGTTTAATTTACTAGTTTCTCAAATCCCATCGTAACTAAAGTAGTACGTTAAATGCTTTTTTTTGTATTTGATGTTCTATGTGCTCTATGTGTGTGAATCACTATGTACTTCTTAAATCGTCTTTCTCTTCCTCCAACAGTACACAGAATCCATTACATTCAAGATATTACAGCTCTCTGAATAATTAAAATACTGAGATGTATAAGTTATATAATTTTCATGATGATTGGAATGAAAGCATGTTATTAAACATGGGAACACGGTGGCGCAGTGATTGTTCATGTCTCACACAAGATGCTGCTGCGCCATGCGCGACCTTCGATGAAATAATTTATTGTAACAGTACTGTCTGTTTCAAATGTACTAACCTCCAATTCCTGTCCTTACTTTTCTTTCCCCAAATACCCAATCGTCACACAATCTGCTCTGTAATAGACGTTAAGCCATCTGTGAGCTTACAACGACGATTCTTCAAAACTTTTAAGGAACATTGAAATATCTTCATAGTACGTGTTTAATTATTCTATCCATCTATTCTTGCAGTGTCGCGCCAGCCTCAGCAAATATACAGCGGCAAGCAGGAACAATACGTGAACTTGCTAGCGCTGCAGCACCATATCCTCACATGTTTAATTATTAAAAATACAGATTATTTAAATGAAGTTAAAGTTTTATCTGTATTAAACAGGGAGACACAGAAAAACAGGAACTTTTGAAATGCGTAGTGGCAGCCATGTACAGTTGGCAGCACTGCTGAACAGGGATCTTGAGCTGTAAACAATCTCACAATTTAGTAATCAATTGCAAGGCAATCAATGGCAGCTGTGCGAGAATTGTTCGGTAACCGTGTTACCTCAAGATTCGGTGACATTCCCTGGCCCTCAAGATCACCGGATTTGTCCGTTTGTGATTTTTTCTTGTGGGGCTACCTTAAGAGTCGGGTCTACACGACTTGGCCAAGGACATTGAATGAATTGAAACAAAGATTTCAAGATGAAATTCGTGGTATCCCAGCTGAGATGTTTCAGCGATCAATAGGGCACCTCAACAGCAGATTGGAAGAATGCATACGTACAGGAGGACGCCATCTACAGGACGTAATTTTCAGACATTGATAATTTGGATTACTGTTTCTTAAAAGGCAAGTTGTAGTGGTTCAATTGCTGTCAATAAATTTTTTTGTTGGGTTTCTTCTATTTTTGTTGGGTTTTTCAAAAGTTCCCGTTTTTCTGTGTCACCCTGTATAATCAACATATTTTGCTGCATTTTATCTTAAAAATGATATCATCATCATATGTAAATATACACTTTATAAAGTGGCGCAGGTTGTGCAATATTATAACTGTAATGCAAGTTTACAGTTGGGTAATTCTACTTATAAGTACAAACAGTTCTACAAGGAGCAATTGATTGAGTGCATTTAGTGCGTTTATAGTTCTTGGGGTGAAACTGTTTTTGAACCGCGAGGTCAGTACAGGAAAGGCTTTGAAACATTTTGCCATGGCTGAGGCAGCGTGTGCTTGATGCTGTATCCCAATAATTCTCTCTCCGATCAGCTGCTGCTGTGATTCTCCACTCAGATACAGTGATATAAATACTCCGAGTGGTGCAGTGAGAGTAATATGGAAAAAATTATCCGCTGTGGCAACCCCTAACGGAAACAGCTGAAAGAAGAAAAAGAAGAAGAAGAAGATGGTGCAGTGAGAGTAACAACGCTAAAGCAGTTATGGTATTTGGAATACTATGGCTATTCCCTGGACCATTATATTGTTACTGGTTAATTACAATCAGATGCATTACACCAATAAACAATATGCAGTTAGTTTCAGTGTATTTATAAAGCCACGTCAGGAATGTGAATCTAAGAAATAAAGGGTAACCACACAGGAACAGTAGCACTGCTTTGACGCTGGGTGCCGCCAGTCTCCAAAACCGAGTGGAGAACTTACATACGACGGGGTATGAGGTACCATGGAAATGTGTGTGGCTTTACGCCAAGTTTAGGTTTTATTAATCGCGATTTGAACGTGGAAACGTTCTTATGCAACATTTCTGTGTGTACACAACGTTTATACATGAGGCTCCAGGACATTTCCAACTTCAAGAGTGAATGTAAATTAAGAGCTTTTGCTTAACTTTTTTGTATGTTTTGCATATTTCCTACACCCAGAGTTACTGGGTATCAGAATATCCATTTCTAAATGTGTACTTTTTAAAAAAAAACTAATGCTACAAAATTACCCGAAGCAAAATGTGTAACAGTGTACTGCAACAAAGAGGGAATAATGCAAAGGTAATTACTATTTAAGAAGATGCGTGTTATAAAAGTAAATTGCCCCTTGCCTCTCCACTACTGCATTAGAATAGAAATACATTGTTATACCTCAAAACCCCCCATACTTACAATCTTGTACCCCACCAAGCAAACTACACAGAGTATCTAACAGACTATAGTGCCTTCACTTCAACATACAGAACACCATAAACTGTTGAGACTTTGCAGATTAAGCTTACACACAACGTACAGTGCAGGTTTCCTAAACATCCCACCCTCTATATTTTTAACAGTTATTAAATGAACTGCCTTGCTGGCCTGAGGCATTGCTTTTAATTTTTATTAAAATCAGCATCTTGTGCACTTGTCTCTCTGGTACCCAGCTACTCCTTCAAAGGCCTCAACTTGGTGTCTTATACATTGTCAACGTTGCTTCAACTGAATTGACTTTGGCTGGAGTTCGGCTGCTGGGAATTTTTTCTCTCATCTCCTCCACTCCTCCGTTTTGCTGAAACATATTTGCTTGTGGTAAGTTGGGGATGTGTAGTGAAGAATTCGAGTGCAATAAGGTAAATTTGTAAGCAAAGTGCTACACTTGAAACCTAAGACACTGGTGGCATTTTAAATATTTAGGGGTGGTAAAACACAGGGCATTAAATAAATATTTATACTTCCTAATAATGAAGACTGGGATAGAAGAGACCTGCATTGTATAAGCTGATCTAAGCATTTGGCCTTGCTTGCATGTTGTAGTAGGGACATTAATCAGCCAGAGAGGGGTGTCATAAGACAGATGGAGAGCCAGAGGATGGCAAGACACTCTCTGGTAAGGGTACGGTGAAACTGGTGCAACTCCAGGGGTCAGTTCTGCAGAGTATAGCGTTACCCCAGAAGGTCTATGTGTAGTAGCACCACTGCATCATGAAAGAGGACCACATCTGTACAGGACATACGTAGGATTGCCCGTGGAGGCTTTGGGGGCACACAGTCGCACAAAGGAGCACAGAGGGCTATGCTGTCTCTACTGTCAAGAGCTGGCCCTTTCAAATCAGTGGAAAGCTCAGGGGTGCAGAATAACCAGGGTCTGTCAGGTGGAGCTCTGCCATTTTATCTCTGGAGCACCTGTCCTAAATCTGGAAGGGACAAGATAAGTGCAACAGTCGTCAGTGTTTAGCGCCATCCATGTAAGGGAAATGCACTGTCATGTTATCCCCTATGTTATGAGATTTTTTTGTTTTATCCAATTAGCTTTCTCTTCTATTTTGAATGACATCCCACCTCATCACTTCAAACAACTCAAAACAGTCTATTCAATCTGCTTTAGGTTCTTAATTTTCTCCAAGTCTTCCTTTTTTGGTCTTTGAAATATCTAAATATTCTGCCTTATTACTAACTGGCTGTTGTTGTTTTTTTGTGTTTTTTTTTTAGCAGATCCCACCTGCTTGTCTCTAGTTTTGGGCTGATCTTGTTTTCCGGCTGATGAAAAAGTCAAACCTCAGCCAAACAGCAGCCGACTTCCTCCCTCATAGAAGTCAGGGCTTGGACTCTGGCACATTTTCTTCAAAGGGATGCCAGTAAAGCACAACTGGTCTGTGTGGTGGTGTCTGAAACAAAACAATATCTTAGTAAGGGACGAATTCGGCAGATCTGGCACTTACTGTAATATAATCTGCATTTATCTTTCTGTATTATCATGCAGTTCACATGGTTGGCAGTCATTTTTATTAATTTTAAACTAATTATTTTTGGCCATTTGGATCAATGTTTATGTTCGTTCTGTTTGTTATTTTTTTAATCTCAGATAATTCATTTTTTACATTGTTTTTCTTTTCTGTCTCTCCATTTAATAGTTGTGTTTTATTCCCGTCATTACATAACACCATTTTTGAGCCTTAGCATTCTCTGTTGCTATGGCAATGAATCCCATGATCCTCTAGGAATGTGTGGCTTTTCATGTCATCATCACAATGGTATTTAAGCCATCGCATATTGACTCCGAATTTCCGAGATTGGACAGAATGATTGTTGCCTGCACTGCATTTTGTTTGGTTGTCTTTCTGGTGTTTGAATTTCAGTTTTATTATTGTATTTTGAACTTTGATTTTCAGGTAATGTGAAGGATCTGATGACAGGTCAGCTTAGACTTATTAGTATTGATTTGGCATGTTTTTTTGACTTTGTATGTTACTCCTGGTCCTTCTTGTCATTGTCATTGTTTCATTCAAGACAGGACAGAATCTCTTAGAACTAAATACGTGGCACCACAAGATTAAATGAAAATGTAGCATCAGAGCAGCAGGCAACAGATGAGACAATCGTCTTTGATGGCCACTGATGTTTACTTAAATCTTTTTGATGAGTTCACATGGCAAATGATACACCAAAACTTAAATAAGAACAGGGGAATTTTGATAAAAGACAAAATAAACAGAAATTAAAGATATTAACAAACATCCTGACATAGAAGTAAGCAGAAATGAAGCACATATAAGAAATATCTTTGAGTCTGCATTTCTTATGTGTTTTTTAATTCCCCCTGTTATTAATAACATGGAAATCCCAACCATGATAGATAGAGAGGATGCACATCATTTCAGTTGTATTTAAATCTTTGGTATCAAACCAGACCCTTTGAATTTAAAACTCTGTGAACTGTCGGTTGATGGTGAGCCCATTAGTAATGGGCTTCTAGAATAAACCATTACAAATTATTCACTCAGCAATCTCACAGTTTATTTTAGGCTTACCTTGGTTAGAAGTATAAATCATGTATTGTCTGGAAGAAAAAAAGATATTATACAAAGGTGTAATCAGCGTCGTCGAACTTCTGTAAACGTCACCATTCAAGCCCCTATAATTTGCTTCAATAATAATCCTCTACCTGTGGAACACAGTGACTTTTTAGATGTTTTCAGTTAGAACATATCTGAAGAATCCCTTCACAGGGAGTAGGATTGTCCCTAAGGGGAAAGTATACCCAACCTGAAACTGAAAGCACAGAGAATTATATTAGGAAAGTTTACAAAATGAATATAATGCACCATCCAATAGTTCAATCAGCACTGAGTACTTCTTTGTCAGTAAACTGAATTACAGTTAAGAATAATTATTCTTTACTTTTCTTTAACATATCATTTCCTTTAACAACATCATAAAATTTATTAACAAAATCCACTGTATCTACAAAATTAGATCCCTGTTGTGGAAGACAGCTTTTAACAGGGCTATAGGGCATTATGAATACCAGGTAATGCCTCATGTATTCGCAAATGTGCCCACTGTATTTCAGTCCTTTATCAAATACATCTTTTGTGAAATTCTGAGTGTTTATCTATAAGTTTGTACTGACGCTATCCTAATATTTTTTACAAGTAAATAGTTCCAGACAGAGAAGTTTTAAACAATTTTAGAGCAAATCATCTATTCACAACATTAGAAAAATATGACTTTCATGAAGAGTGTGTTTTGTTCTTGGGCTACAAATAAGAAGCACATGAGAAGGGTTAGCTATGGATTGCCCTAAAGTGACGACTGTCCTAAATTGTAATGTGCCAGAAGGCATTAAAGAAGTTCAGCGTTTGATGGGCTTTGCAAACTATTATCATCAATTCCTTAGTTCTGTGATCTTCCTTACTGGACGCCTAAAGCTGAAGTGCTTTTGAGCAGTTAAAATCGCTGTTCACTTGTCCGCCAGTGCTGAGATATCATGATCCAGTGCTTCAGTACATGATGTTAATGGATGCATCCAGTAATCAGGATGGTGGCCGTGATGTCTCAATAATTTACTGATGCTGGGAATGTGCAATCTTTGGTTTCATCAGCACGATGGTATTTAAGCCATCATGTCTTGTCTTGAATTATATGAGGTTGGAGTCATGGAGTGTTACTTGTAGCTCATTTGTTTTCTGGTGTTTGAAATTTTAGATTTTTCATTTTGAACTTGGATTTTCACAAACCACTTAGGACTTAAGGCATATCAAGTTTATTTAGTCTTATTGGGGTTGATACCCTGGCACGTTATTATGACCTCGTCTCTATCTCCAAATGCTTCTCATAAATTTTTTTTTCTGTCTCATTTGAGACAGAACAAATAGGCCATCCTTCATGCTGTAGCTGGTGCCAAATGTTAGAAGGACCTCCCAAATGCATCTGAAGAACTTCTTCAAAATAATTCTGTTCACAATTCTGTTGTAAACCCAGGTGACAACACAGACCCTCTGAAGCCAACACCTTTACCCCAATGATCTCGATTCTTCTTCTTTATTGTAAGTCTTGGTCCTTATCTTCTTAATTACATTCTGAAATTAAACCAATGATATTTTGCTTTCACTCTTTAATGCACATTTTAAAAACAATTGCATATAAACATTTGGTAGTAAACCAGGCATACACACACATGTTAGCAAGTATTTCCATATTTCTCAATATGAATGTGATCACGCAGTCACATTAAATTGCACAGCCGCTCATCACTTCATGTTTGGTACATATATGAATATTTTGGGGATGTAGTCGAAGAAAAATTCCTGTGGCTAAAATACAGTATAAAGTAGTCACTACTCACCTAAAGGAGGGCTATTCAGTTACAAATTCATTTGGGCCAGATTTTCAAACCAAGACATTTAGTCGGGCCAGACATTTTAAGAGCCAGTAAGCAGCAGATAATGACAAATTTTAAACCTATACAAATAAATGTATTTAAAAACAAGTAATGTTTATTCATTGTTTACCTTTTACATTTGGTCACATCTGACACAGGCACATGAGGGTAGACTGGGATAAGCTTTTAAATGTAGAGACAGTCGAGTAGCAGTGGAACAGGTTTAAAAATGTTTTACATGTAATGCAGGACAGATACATACCTAAATTTGGAATTAATAGGAAACTGAAAAAAAACTCCATGGTGGATTAATAAAGATTTAAAAAAGAAATTCCAAAGGAAAAAAACTGCTTTATAAAGCATATAAGACTAATGACTGCAAAGTGAATCATAGAGCGTACGAGAACATGAGGGCAACCATCAAGAAGGATATCAGGGAGGCTAAAAGACAGCTGGAGAGGAATATAGCAGATAAGGCGAAAGAAGACCCTAAGAGATCCTTTCAGTATTTTAGTAGTAAAAGAACAGTTAAGGAGGAGGTTGGGTACATCAGGAATAGTAAAGGGGAATTAAAAGATACAGACCGTGAAATAGCAGATGCCCTAAACTTACATTTTTCTGAGGTGTTTACAAGTGACCAAGTGGATAACATCCCAGAGGTAAACGCAACTACTAAGGAGGTACTGAGGGATTTGGAAATTGTAGAGCGAGAAGTGCTGCTCAGATTAAATAAGATGAAATCAAACAAATCACAAGGACCAGATAATATTTATCTTCGTGTTCTTAAGGAGGCTAGTGAGTACATATATAAACCCTTGACACATATTTTTAGGAAGTCACTGTGCACTGGAGAGATTCCAAAGGACTGGAAAATGGCAAATATCATCCCATTATATAAAAAGGGTGACAGGGCAGATCCAAGCAACTATAGGCCAGTAAGCTTAACAAGCATCACAGGAAAATTAATGGAAGGAATTAGTAAGGATAAGATTGAGCAACACATGGCAAGGACAGGAGTTATTCTGAACAGTCAGCATGGGTTCAGAAGAGGGAGGTCTTGTTTTACTAACATGTTGGGGTCAGTGCTAGGGCCGCTGCTATTTTTAATATATATAAATGATTTAGATAGGAATATAAGTAACAAGCTGGTTAAGTTTGCAGATGATACCAAGATAGTTGGATTAGCAGATAATTTGGAATCCATTATATCATTACAGAAGGACTTGGATAGCATACAAGCTTGGGCAGATTTGTGGCAGATGAAATTTAATGTCAGTAAATGTAAAGTATTACACATAGGAAGTAAAAATATTAAGTTTGAATACACAATGGGCGGTCAGAAAATCGAGAGTACACCTTATGAGAAGGATTTAGGAGTCATAGTGGACTCCAAGCTATCAACTTCCCAACAGTGTTCAGAAGCCATTAAGAAGGCTAACAGAATGTTAGGTTATAGAGCACGATGTGTGGAGTACAAGTCCAAGGAGGTTCTGCTCAACCTTTATAACACACTGGTGAGGCCTCATCTTGAGTACTTTGTGCAGTTTTGGTCTCCAGGCTACAAAAAGGACATAGCAGCACTAGAAAAGGTCCAGAGAAGAGTGACTAGGCTGATTCCAGGTCTACAGGGGGTGAATTATGAGGAAAGATTAAAAGAGCTGAGCCAATACAGTTTAAGCAAAAGAAGATTAAGAGGTGACATGATTGAAGTGTTTAAAATTCTGAAGGGAATTAGTACAGTGGATCGAGACTTGTATTTTAAAATGAGTTCATCAAGAACACGGGGACACAGTTGGAAACTTGTTAAGGGTAAATTTCACACAAACATTAGGAAGTTTTTCTTTACACAAAGAATGACAGACACTTGGAATAAGCTACCAAGTAGTGTGGTAGACAGTAAGACGTTAGGGACTTTCAAAACTCGACTTGATGTTTTCTTGGAGGAAGCAAGTGGATAGGACTGGCGAGCTTTGTTGGGCTGAATGGCCTGTTCTCGTCTAGATTGTTCTAATGTTCTAATGTTCTAATGAAAAAGTATATAAAAAAACAACAGAAAAAGCTATAACTGAACACAATCTGATGTACTTTTGAAATAAAAAAACAAACATTTTGCTCATATTGGACCTTAAGCATACCTCAAAGACCATAAAAATAAAATAGTGCACAGCATTAACAATATTTGTTTCCTATGGTGCCTAGTAGGTGTCAAGAAAAAAAATCCATTTGAAGAAATTATTAATATTTTCTGTCCATAATAAAATACATTTCACAGGGAGATGACCCCTGACAGAAAAAAATCTAAGGGAAAAATACAAAAAGGAGGGGTGTGTAGATGCGATTCTCTGTGTGATGTGCCTCTTAAAGGCAGAAGAAAGAAGAAAATGAGCCTGCGATTGAGATATTTGGAAGGTCGGCTCTTGAACTGGTGCATTCAGTTAGGACAGATTATCTAGCAATGATTTCTGGTATTCCTTAATGGCAGCATTTCATTTAAGAGAAATCCAGATCAGGAAGGGCAGGGAAAACATTCAGAGATATATAAGTTTATTACATAGAAAATCACCTGAAAAATCCCAGACCATCGAGAAGTGTGCAAACTGACGACATGCACAATCATCTTCGCGCCAAACTGGAATTGTCCCCGCATAAATCAAAGTCCTCCAGACGATCTGGATCTGCATAATTAGATCTGGACCACCCTGTATATTGGGTGAGATAAAGTACATCCGCTTGGATATACAGTACAGGTTAGTTCAGATGTTTACACTGGCTTGAACAGAAAGGTTGGGATTTATGGACAAGCACGGTGCTTCCGTTCTGCTTCATCATTGCTTTAACATTGTTGTCATTATTGTACATACTTCATACACAAGTCGGGGCGTGAAGGAGTGGGGCAAGGTGGCGGGGACCTGTGTCATTGCCTTAAATAATGAAAGAAAAAGAAGTGCTTTGGAATCAAGGACCCCCAAACCATGATGGTTTGCAAAAGAATCCGTTCAAATGAGTTAATAATTCCTTTGAACGGATTAATAATTTGTTCAAACTATTTTTTTTTCTTGACTTCTACAGGGCTCTGTAGTTTCTCTTTTGAAATAAAATAAACATTTTGCACACAGATGACCCAGGGACATCTCAATGGGCATAAAATCAAAAACTATGCAGTATTAGTGATATAATTTGTTTACCTTTTGAAATAAAATAAACATTTTGGTAATGTAATAATAATTTTTTTCTGTTTATATTTTTCTCAGTACACAAACCGCTTCCCACACAGGGAGGATCCGGGACTCGAACCCATGATCTTCTTACTGCAAGGCAGAAGCACTACCATTGTACCTCTGCCTATATGTGACCCAGAGGCATCACAAGTGCATTTAAAATAATAAAAAAGAACTATCAAAGCTAACAAACCCATAACAAGTGATAATGGTAACTAACACACACAAATGCAACATCCAGTGCATACTGAGGGAACAGAGGTTTGTTTAAAATCACCACATGTTCATTTAGACATGGTTCTGTTACACATCCAGCATTCTGTTGATATTGTGATGTGTCTCGCTACTACATGTGATCTGGGGGGGTTGTGGAGTCTTTTGGAAAAGCACTTTGTGGCGGCTCAGAGTACCGCCTCAGAGAGAGCTGAGTGACAGGATAAAGGTGAGAGGGGAGCAGGAATAGAGTCCCCCAGAGAAGTGACTCTTGTGTGACTAATTTGACAAGTTGTCACAATATCATAGACTACCACCACCACTTGTAGATGCCTAACAATGCACTGCATTGTGGGTTGAATGTTGCTAGGCTATGCAGTGCATGCATGGTCTGTACTGCTGCAGGAATTTATATAGGAATTTCTGAAGGATCACAAAATGTGTTTTTCTCAGTTTTTCTCTGCGTCTCTGTTGGGAACATGGGTTGGGCCACTCAGAGGTTGCTTCTGGGCCACCATTTTAATAGGCTGGCCCTAAAGGGACATATGTAATGGCATCACATTAGACATGAATGAGACAATATAGAATAGATATGTAGACAATAACTTAATTTACTATGGTTATTTATTTTTTTAAATTTTTTAAACTGCAATTTTAGAAACGCATGAGAAAGGAGATGCTAAGGTGACATCCAACCGTCCATCCATTCACTCATTCCCTGACCCAATTATTCAGTTCATGATTACTGGGATTGGAGACCATCCCAGTCAAACTGTGTGTAAGGCAGAAATGAGCATCACAAAAAGACAAAAAAAAAAAAAATCATTCCAAAAGGTGCACTCATACAGAACACAGGAAAATCTCTGAATAGCCTACCTGGCAAGACTTTGGATTCAGGAAGAAGATAGATGTGGACATCAGAGAACATGCTAATTCCATACAAGTAGTGCCAAGGCCCAGAGTCTGAACCCAGGACTCTAGAGAGCTGAGGCAGCAGCCCCCACTACAACAGGCAAAACAAACTAAACTGCCCTTTACCACACGAAATGACAATTTACCCTCTGGGATTAGCAAAGTATATTAAAATTAAAAAAAAAAAAAATTGTATAAATAAATAAATCAAACAGGTTTCTGGGAAACAGGCTGTCCCTTCAAACTGTTCACCACAGTTGTGAAGTTGGAGGATCAGCTACACAAAGATGACAATGCAGTACATTAAAGGAGGTCCCATACGTTCGTGTTCAGATATCCACTGACTGACGCGTCAAAAAATGTGACAAATGTATTTGAGCTTAGATATTTCTATCCATGTTTCACTATCTTACAATTCACTTTTTTTAAACACTTTGCACTCTCTGGTTTCGAAGGATGTCTTCTCTCAGGTTTTGGTTTTTGGTTTAGCAATTACAAAACTGCCACTCAAAAAACTCAGGTAATGATATGCATTCCAGTAGAAAAACATGTTTGTTGGTCACAAATGTTCAAACTACATAAACTTTTACAAGCAAGAAGCCTACAGGCTTGAGGGAATGAAGAAACATCATGTTAGCAGTTATTACTGGACATGGGAGAATTGCAGTACTTTAGCAGTACTACGTTACCCGTTGAAACGGATCACAGATCTGTGACGATGTGGGTTCTGGCTCCACACTCCCTTTGCTGTTTGGGAACCCTTGAACCCAACACCGTCGATAATGTAACCGAGTGAGCTAGTCAATGGAGGCAAATGATTCCAGCAAGGGGAAGGTATACAAAAGTGCTTTTATTAAAACAGTCAACAAAACAAAAACAGTGTTCAAATAAATAGTGCAGTTCTCTCCAAGTTCTTCAATAAATAAATAATCCATAAAACGAACGTGGGGTAAAACCAATAAATAGAAACACAACAATCCTTTAAAAACGAAGGTTAAAATCTTCTCCTGGAGGCAGTCTTTAAAACAAAAAACAAATCCGGTGCTTTTCTGTATGCGTCTCACCTGCTTATCCCGTACGGGCTTAGCAGCAGGCAAGACGCTCTCTGCAGCTGCCCTCCTACTTCACACGCTCGAGACTGGAGACCTCCCGATCCCTGGCTCCGGTATGGCACTCATCCCAGTCCCGAGACTTGATTACCCCAATAGCCAGGTCGCTCATATTGGGGACTCCACCACCAAGCCTCCCGACTTCCGCTGCCTTTCCGCGGCCTTCTGCGGCTCGTCGCTTTCACCTTGTCACTCCCGCTACCAGATCACTCAGCGGGAGCGACATCTACACAAACACCTGGGTGTCGGCCCAACACCCAGCTTCCTCGCAGCTGCCCACGAGCGCTCGATCGCGCGCTCACCACACGCTCCGCGTGTCCGTCTCTCTCCTGCACCGCTTGCTTCCACGCTCCCTGTAACCTCCGTCCTCTCCTTTCCTTTCTCTCCGATCGATTCTCTCTCCGAACGTTTCTTTCCTTCCCTCTAAAACCGACTCGCGCTTCTTTTTAAAATGACGAGGGCCACAGCAGCTGCAGCATTAGCCGGGACAATCATGAATGTGGGCAGTTCCTCACCTGTGCACTAGGTGAGAAACGCCCACACCCTACGGATCGTCCCACGGCCCACTATGGCCCAACGTCCCTCGCTAAGCCGCGAGCACATTGATTATTTATTTAAAAATGGCCTTTACTCAACGAGCTGTGGACCCATAACACCACAAGATCTGACATCAGGAGCATTAATTGAGACAGACAAAACGTTTTAGTAGGTTCCTAAATCATCAAAATTAAAAGTTTGTTCAATCAGATAAACAATTAAGCTTATACATCACAGAAATAATGGCTATTTGCAGGATTAAATCACACTAAAACTCAACCCTCACCCAGGACAGAGAACAAATTAGTAATAAAAAGAGGCGCGCTATGTTTTATATCAAACAGCAGGAGTGACAGAGGCAGGAGCTCATCAGATTTATTTTAGAGTAACATTAATGAATTCTCGCCAAATTGTAAAAGAGCAAATTAGCATTCACTCTAGCTTTAGATAATACTTGATATCATTTTTCCTATTGATGATACATTCAGATTCCAACTAAGCAGAATTACTTGATGCATTAACAATGCAGTGTAAGAAATCAGGTTGAGTTTTTTTTTCGCTAATCCAAACATAGCTCTAAGAGGATGTGGGGTGCCCATAAACTCTACACTGATAGGTAAGAAAACAAAAATCTTTTCTCAAAAAGGTTTCAGTTTGGATAGTCCCAAAACACATGTCTAAGCGAGGCTGGAGCTGCCTGGCATCATCCTCATTGAGGACCCAATCACTGATGATTTTAGACCTTTTTCATTTGGAGGGGTGTGCACAGTGTACAATTTTCGGCTGAATTACTGCATGTTTTCCACAAACTGATGAAGAATTAATAGAGTGAAAGATCCCAATTTCACATCTTACCCTAAATATTAATAGAGTGATATTCTAGCAGTGAGCACCATGACATTAACTAATAAAATCTGGAATTGTGGCTAATATTCTACTAATATTTAGTAGAAGTGATGGTGAAGGATTCAGGATATTAGGCAAATTGATTTTTACAAAGATCCTAACTTTCCTAAAAGAAAGAGGTGTGCTGAGGGAACTCCATCTTTACAATAGAGTTGATCAAAAGATTCAAACGGATGTTAATATTTTAACACTGGTACTTTCTGGCCATTGTAAATGAAGTCTAACAGTATAGCATTTTGACAAGACTCAGACTGTTCAGACCACCCCCAAGCCCCCCTCATCTTGGTCTTGTGTCATGACACTTTAGACTGATAATCCTGTGTTGTTCATGCGGCACCTCAAGACAGCAGCTAAGACTTATAGGCCAGAGGACACGATTGATGGAGGGAGTCCCTCACTATGACAGCAGAAAAAGCAGCAGGAACGCTTTGATACAAATCTGCTGGCAGTGATTTAAAGCACTCGAGGGTATTCAATCTTCCAAAGATCTCCCTCCATTTATGCCCCTATTACTATTTCATTATGAAGAATGGCTTAATTATATGTTAATAAATCATTTTAATTTGTTTTAGCAAACATGGATGTAAAGGGCATCCCTAAAGTATTGCAGGCATGCACTTCAGAAGGAGGATGAGCAACTATGGAAAGCAGAAAGGAAGATCTATGTTAGCATAAAAGCTGTCAAGCCTCAGTCACAGGCCTGCTAAGTAATAAAGTGCGTAATGAAGACACACATGGCCAACTCTGCTAACTGCATTTTTATTAGATTTAGAGTAAACCAGATAATCAGATATCCTTCTAGTCGCTCATCTGTGACGCTTCCATCTTTAATTATTTACAATTATATGACCAAGGAAAGCAGTACGCAGGATGAGACTGGAGTTTCCTTAGGGAATAAGGCTGAAGTGTTGATAAGATCCATTGGCAGCCATCCGTTAGATCATTTCACAAAAGTCCACTCCCATATCAAATCATCTCTGCTGAAATCAACACCAGTAAAAGGTTGGAGAAAAGAATAACTGAATTTTTCAAATTATTTTTTAAATTAGAAATCTTTACAGTTCATCAACTCAGAAATCTATCAAGCATAACAACCAAAACAGAAACAGAAAATAATTACACCCCCCTAAATTAGTAAACCTGCCAAGTTTTACACAAGCTCCCCCTCACTGCCTCAGGCTGGACTGAGTGTCAGCACTAGATAAGCGCAATCCAAGTCTGAAACCCCCCAGTGCAGCCCAGCAACACAAGCTTGGAGCATTCTGGGAAAGTTGGGTAGCCACTTCTGCTGACAAAGACTCCTGCTGGAAGAGGTTTATATTTTCTATAAGAACTGCAAACAGTGTCTTTCAGATCAGGCTTTTTGTTACCATTTAAAAAAGATGCACAAATCATTTAGTGAGGTGGTCATTTTACAAGAAGAAGAACAAGCCCACCCACTCAAGATTAAGTGGTCATCAAGGCAGAGTCCATAGTATTGAGACTATTGAACCACTCCTCCATTTCCTGGACATTGTATTCCCATTACAAAGCTGTGGAGATTCACAGCATACTCTGCTATCCTCCACCATGCTTCAACTTGGAGGACGTCTTTATTCCTTTGTACATTTATTTCCGTCATTTTAATCCTTTAATAAAATCATTACACTTTTTATCTTCTTCAAATTCCCCAATAAATCCCTTCCATTCCCTCAGCCAACCCTGAAACTGCCTTGAACTACTAATTAGTTCTCATTTCACAGGCCAAAGACAGAGACACGGACATCAGTGACCAACCCAGAGAAATAAAGCAGCACAAACAGTTGATGCACCATTCAGAGTTTATCAAGACTCCCATGATTCCTTGCATTGGACATCAGAACAGTCTGGGGGTCATTAACTTCCTATTCTTATTTTGCAATCCCTGGCCTTCCAGTTACAGTACGTCTTATTGCTCTTTGTTTCTGTTCTTATACATCTTATTTATTAGTAGACTTTATTATTAATTTAATTTTAAAATCTTAAATAAAGGACCTTATCTTTCCACAGAATTGTTAACTGACCTTTAAGCTGATTTTAGCAGTGTCAGACTCAAGGCTGGAATAATGTCCGAACCCTAGAGTTGTGAGGCAAGAGCACCATAACTAATACAGATGACATCATTTTGCTTATTCGGTGTGCCTATTGATGACAGATTTTTCAGGTAAGGAAGACGAACATAGAAGGTGAGGTTGTTATTGTCACTAATCTCAGTGCCAGAGACCAGAGATGGGTTGTATGTTGATCAGTACATGCAAGTAACAATTTCATGGTACCTTGTGTATGTGACAGTAATGAGCCTTCAAGCCACTAAGACAGGAAGGCATTCTCTCCGTCATAGTGTGCTCTGCAACAAGTTTCAGCTATACTGCAATATTATGTTTCTCCCAAGTTTCTAGTTTAATAAGGCCTTGTTCACACGGGCGTTAAGTTTTTGGATAAACGAACTTGCTCTGAACGTCCTAGACGTTTATGTTGCATTTTGTGGTGGCGATCGATTGACTTCTACACCGGCGTTCGTTTGTCTCTGTCTAACGCCAGCCTGCAGCCCAAATTGTAGTTTGTGTGTTAACCTGTGGAGGCAGTGTCGGGAACTGGATATGAAAGCCCTTGTCGTTTTATTTGAGGTGCCTCCTTTCAATATGGACCATTTTGCTATGTTAGATATTAATCTTCTTGTTTTAAAAATACTCGAAATACGGCGACGTAGGGAGAGAAACAATCGCCGCCGCTTCTGGGTTCATCCTCTGACTGCACAACGTCGGGTTAAAGCAGTGCTTCTCAATTATTTTCTGTCATGCCCCCCCTAGGAAGAAGAAAACATCTCGCGCCCCCCGCGCGACTATAAATAGTATCATTTGTCTATAAAATTGTTATAAGTACACCTCTGCATAACACTGTATCCTTATTAACGTATAAGAGAATAAAAAAGAAAGAAATATGGACCAATTTACAACAAAGAATAGCTTTATTAAATGTAACAGAAAAGATTTAAAGTGCATTCTAAATTCAAAAAAATTTAAAAGAAAAATAAAAAAGCATGTTCCCGAGGTCAAACGCGACCTCCTTGTCGAGCCACGGGCGCGCCCACTATTTGAGAAACACTGGGTTAAAGGAAGTTTTTGTGCTTTATGAAGAAATGCGAAAATTTCCGCGCAAGTTTTTTAACTACTGTCGGATGTCGGTTTCCACTTTTGATTGTCTGCTGCAGCTGGTGCAATGCCACATTGCACGCCGATCAACCAATATGCGACTTGGTGTTAGCCCCGAAGAGAGACTACTTGTCACTTTGAGGTAAGGAAACAGCAGTCGAGTGTGCGCTTACACCGGTGTTATGCACTGAAATGCCCCCGCCATGGATTGCCCCCCCTACATAATCGTTATCAAATATTATATTAGAACATAAATTAATAGGTTCATGGTTTACAAATTACACGAGACAATAAAATAAAATAAGCAATATGAAAATATATATGTTGTATATGAAAACATAAAAATATTAATATTTTTTCATATACAACATGTAAACTTATATATATCCGGTCCTCCGAAGCGTAAAATAAACGCGCAGAAAACGAACAAGAAGCGGTTTCCTTGCGTTCGTTGGGTTTTGAACGACAAGAAAAAGCTGCATGCAACGTTTTTTTGATGCCGTATAAACGCGCTGCTGGACAAACGCACGTCACCAAAGCCCATGTGAACACTCTCATTGACTCCTACGTGTAGAAAACACTCGGCGCTTGATCCGCGCTCACCGGACGCTATGAACGCAAAAAAAACGCTCGATTTTAACGCCCGTGTGAACAAGGCCTTAGACAGATTCTTGGCAATAGCAAATCCAGTGAGAATATGTCCATACCATAGCATTTTTGAGTTTACTAAATAATAATTAATAATAGCTTATATTTGGGCATACATAAAAAATTAATTTTAATGTAGATAAATGTGCAATTTGAAATAAGAGTGTCATCCCCATCCACGACATCTCTCCAGACGCTGTTCTGTTGGCTTTTTCACTGTAGCGTCACACTGTGTGGAGTTTGAACAAAGAGGAGGGCACTTTAAACTGTGTAATGCACTGACTGGCATATTGTACAACATTTATATCTACACGTTACAAGAAATATACGACAGGACTACAGAAAACCCTGAGAAGAAAAACCAGAATTGGTCCGTGACTGCCCACTCCAACCTGTCAAAACGCAGGGGAAATGCGAACGGAAAAAAATTCAGAAATGAAAATATACAAAGGAGAAAGGAAATGATTGAAGGACTGCACAAAGTGCCCTTGTTTTAATGTTCTTTTGCAGCTGAGTGTTTGTAATAGCTAGCATTGCTCTCACCTGTCTTGTACGTGTAGCTTTAAGTTTGTACTAGATAGTATTTCAGGAACAACTGTGCTTTGATGTTTACTTAACCAACCCTTTGAATCTTTAGGAGGTTCTGATAAATGCTAACTTAGGACGCAATATTTGTGGTGGGAGAGGGGGGTGTGAAGCTGCCACTGCAGTTCATGGCCTAGAAGGGGGACATTAGGAGTTTAGACACATGAGCCCATCTCCCGAGGAGGAAAGCCGAGGGCAGGTTTGAAATGGCAGCTTGTGCACCCTTTGGTCTGAAGTGTGGCTGTTTAGGATTCGTCTTCAGTTGGAGGGCCATTCTGTACCACAATGCCACACAAGTCCAGGAACTGTAACAAGAATTGGTATAAGTTGGTCACTCTCTCTTTCTAGCTTCCTCTTGCCATCTCTCCATGAAGGGAAGACCACCTCTCTTGGTGGTCATATTCAGACAGGTATGCTATCTGCTTCTGACACTCCATTCGAAGGCCATGTGGTAGCAAAGACCAAGCCGGCCTGAACATAAAACAGGAAGCCACCCATGGACACAAGATGAACTGCTGCTGAGGCTGGAGCGGTTCTTACTCACTTTATTACTTTAGTCATACTACCTTTGATAGATACATAATAATTAAATGTGTAAACTTAATTCCTGCCTGTTCTTTCACTGTAACTACCTAATAATAAAGGTTGTAGGTAAAGAAAGGGGGTTCAGGGGAGTGCTGACCTCCATTGTACCAGTGCAGGAAGACAAAAGAATTTAAGGCTTACATAATAAAACGTATAAAAGGGAACAGGACAAAACACCAGGGAGGGAGTGTAATCTTTTCAACTTAAATCTTAAGAAGAGAAATGGCAATAGAACAAAAATAAATAAATAAAATATGAGCAAACTAAATACTGTAGTTCTGGTACCAGCTATTAAATTAAGACTTTTCAACAAGACCTTTGGGGGATTTTCGAGTAGACGTTAGCACTCTTTCACCCTTAGAGAATGGTAAGGGAAGCAAACTAAGATTCCCCCTTCACTTCCAATGTTAAAGACCTGCACATTTCCACCGTGGATGCATTTTAAGAAACTAAAATTGCCCAGGTGAGCTTCTTATCAAGTACTGTTAATCCATCCTTTTGTCCATTTTCTGAACCACATCAGGCCCCTGGGGGGAGAGGACTCCTCCTGGCAGGTAGCAGTGGACACAAGGAAGCATCCAGCCTCCCTCTATGGCAGTCGTGCTAAGATCCATTCCTGGAGCCCTGTAGGCTTTTTTCTGATCAGGTTCATAACGTGGTGTTCGTTGTGTTAAATGAATTTGTTGTTCAATCAGTCGGCTCACTTATGTGTCTCTTGTCTCAGCACTAAAGACATGACTTTTTTCTGTCTCCGAAATTTTAAAAGACATTACTGCTGCAATGCCTTTTACTGTACAGGGATCTCTTAATTTTTAACATTTCTTGCTGTATTTTAATTCATTTTACTTGTCACAAATTATATGTGGTTTTATTCTTTTTATGGTCACCATAAATGAATGAGTCGTAAATCACACGGGACACAACAACTAGTTAGCAAAAACTGATGCCATTTGTCATCTGAATAAGTGTTGAACCTTATGTAGTTGCTTTGCACTTGTTAAAAAACAGAAAAATGCAAACTACAAAATTCTAATCCATCCATTTTCATTGTATCCATTTCCCAGAATGCTGAAGTATGGGACTGACTGGAACTTCTGACAAAACATGTTGATTTTGTTGGGTAGAAGACCTGGAACACCAAATTAGATGGCACGGTCTATAAAGTAAATAAATGGACTGTAATTATGGGGCTTCTGTTGGAGCTGCTTTGTTTCACTGAAGACACTAAGATGATGAAACACATTATAAACGTGAAAAATTCACTTAAAGAACATTCTTTATTAACAAAAAGTAAAAGTCAGCTGCAAGGCCGTGAATCCGTGCTGCCATGTGAGGAAGGCGCAGCCATCTGTACTCCCTATATTGTACTGGCAGGCTCAGTCACGGCTCCGTCTCGTCACGTCGTAGAAGTCTTCGACCACAGTGGCGCAGTGTGTCGGGTCAGGTTGTGGCTGTCTCAGGATTCCCCTGACAAACAGCTTGCTCTTCAGGGCACTAAAAAGGGTACAAAAATGTTGAGTAAAATGTATCTATAGACAATGATTAAAAAAAAAAACAAAAAATACACAGAATATAGCAAAGAATCAACAAAGTGAATTCTTTACAAAGAGAATTAAGGACACGCAAGCCTTATAAATGGACAAAGCAGCGGGACCTGACAGGGCTTCACTTGCAGCACTTAATGAAATGAAGGACGCTGCTTCAAGCCTGTCTTCAGAAGTCTTCTGGCACACACTTTGAACTGGACGGGTATTTGATTAGAGGAGTTACAAATGTTAACTCTGACCATAAATAGTAAGCGCTCCCAGTAATTACAGACAAACAAGACTTTTCTCTTTGCAAGGTTAAATAATGAAGTGGATAAACCAAAAAAATACTTAAATGCAATCAATATCCAAAAGAACAGCCAATATGGACGCATTGGCAGTATCGCACTCTTCAGACCATCATAAAGGAAATTGAACCAAAGCCCCGAAAACTTTATGTGATCTTCCAAACAATCTTAAATATCATTTCACACAGCAGATGTCCACTGAAACTAGAAGTAATTTATGCAAGCATACAGCATCACAAATACAAAAACATTTGACATAATGTGCAGTTTTGGATGAGACCACCTGTGTGATGACTTGTGACATTTCTTGAAGACACAAGGGAGGACACAAATGAAAGCTTGTGACATTGTGGCTCTGGGCACACTGAATGGAGCCCTTCTGTTGGTGCACTCTCTCATATTTTTGTCAGAATCATACACCTACTATTATGAGTAAAACCTTTAACAAACAGCTTTAATATGATTAGAGCATACGAGCACAGTGTGACAAATAATGCCAAAAGACAAAACAGAACTGATCACAGACAGTCAAGTGACGTCATCTGTGGGGCCAGAACCGTAAATAATGTTGTCGTGACCGGAAGTGATCTCATCTCTGGGCCCGGAACCAGAAGTGACATCATCGAGGGTGCCAGAACCTGGTGAGATTTCCCGGGAATGGTCTGCAAGTACGTGAGAAAGGCAGTTAGCACACCCTGCCATCCCCTGGTCAGTGGTGGAATTACAATTACTCAGGTCCATTAGCGGCCTCCTACTTGCACTTGGTCATGTGCAGTGAAACTGAATAACAAAAAAAAAAGAAATAATTCAGACACAAACAAGAGAAAATGTACCCCACGATAAAAAGAAACACAGCAGGTGTGGTGCCTCCTTCAGTGCTTATCTGAGCTATTCTTCAAAATCTTGTATGGTGTTGTTTCATTGTGCACTGCAGGATTCTATCACTTGCCACAGTGTGGAGATGACATTTACACTGGAGACGATGAGAAGGAGCCTATTTGGATGTACTCAGTAGTCTAGTCAGCGTTAATCAAGCTTTGTATTTGATCTTGAACGTGAGTGTTTCCAAAAACATGAATCAAACTCAAGGACATAAACCAAACACAAAGAATGCTGCAGGTGGCCAAGAAGTCATTTAGTTTTAGTAGGAAAAGCCCTTTAAAGTCTTAGTCAGGACATTCACCAAAAATAAGAGCTGTCAATCAGAACCCAAAATACTGCAGGATGCAGCACTCACTGGACTAATTCTTCATGTATTTGAGAAGATAGAACTACGGTCTTTTTTCTTGTGAAGTCTCTTCTGTATCATTCAGATTTTCCCCAAGAAAATAGTCAGAGAATCAATGAATACATTTTGATGTCTCTTTGTTAAAAGACTCCTGTGAGGAAATGTAGAATATTAAAAGTCCCAGTCAGTGCCACCTGCACATTTATGAAACATCACTTGGTAGTTCACTGCCTGAACTAGAAAAAAAGGTTTTTGAAAAAGACTGAAAGACAAAACATTTTCAGAGATGTGCAAAGTTTGTCAAAAAGAAAGCAATCCTATCTATCATCAAAACAAAAAAGGGTAAAACCAAAATCATAATCAAAAGTCAGAAAGAAAAAGCTAGAAAGTTCAAAGAAATGACCAAGGAAGAGCTCACACCTTAGACAAATCAGAAGTAAAAAGAGCAATTTTTACATAGTTGCGCGTGTTACGTTATTGTTGCAATATCCCAGCAAATTGTAGGAAACATTCCTAAGTAACAATGGAAAATCCACAAAATAGTGGCATCCATTGTCCATACAAAATGGTGCTTAAAGATAACATAGAAAATATTTACATTTTTAATAAAGCTTTTGGGTAATAAACAAATTGTTGAAAATAATTCCTTGGGTTTGAAAACCTAAAATACGATACCCACTCACTTTAGAAAAGTACGCAAAAAATTTAAAAAAGAGTCCAATCATAATACACAGCTGCAATTTACATGAAAACTGTACAGCCACAGATGGAGTTTGGAATGGAAACCCATGAGCCTACAGAAAGTAAAACGTTAACCAGCATTCAACCTTTCTTCAAATGGCCAAAGGGCTGAAGAACTGGCCACCTTTGACAGCACTTATTCCTTGACTGTGCTACAGGATCAGGTCTAAGAGTGGCTTTACAATACGACCTGTTAAAAACATTTCATTGGCACTGGGGGTATGTACAAGATCATTTCCAAAACGTCCGGACAGCTTGTAAAATGCAGAAGAATTGCAGAATTTGAGGACATTCCAAAATATTAGGATCGGGCAGTATAAGAACATGAACACCGTTCAAGAAATGTCATCAAGGAGTACTGTGGTCATGCTTCAGTATAAAGGCTCAGTCATTTACACTTTCTACTTTGCAGAAAAACTCCATTACTGCATAAGCCAACAGTTGAAGAACAACATTTCTCAAACTATAGTCACTGAGGATTTAAGGGTTTCATCCTCTGAAGTGCTTAATTCTATTAACTAATACAGAGAATTCAGGGAAACCTTTGTTTGGAAAGGGCAAGGTCAAAACCCAATACTGGATGCCTGTTGTCTTTGATCGTTCAGTTAACAGTACATCAGACACGGACATGCTTCAGCGATGGGCTCAGGAATACTTCAGAAAACTGTTGTCAATAAACAACCTTCGTCTCTGCAGATGCAAATCACAACTGACACTGCGTTTCTGCAAAGGTCCACTATGTCTGTGCTCCTATGATGCTGTCTGGGCCATGAGCTTTGCAGCAGTTATTTCAGTATCCATAGTGCAATAGTCCTGAAATCTGCAAAATAATCCCGCGCCCCTTGGACTTGTCTGCAATCTGTGCCCACCTTTTGATTCTCACTATAATTCAACTTTCTCTTCACACTTACCTTGCATTTCTTAATTCTGTTGTAAATCTTATTCTTCTGTGCTACATGTTCTTTATTTTTCTCCACCAACACATTGAACCAAACATTTTTTACTGATGTAAATGTTCTTTTAGTGGATGAGTTACCCTGAAGACGTGTACTATCCTGACACTTTATTATCTTAACAGTGAAATCAGCATAAGGGCCTTATATAAAATGGGTGGGGTTTACTAAAAGAACTGTGTATTAAATGTGTCATTTTTACAAGATGCAGGGTGTCTCTTGAAATTAATGTGAGCAGAAATGACGGAGAGATAAAATTGCAAGGAAATAATTGTAGTGAAGACAGGCAGGGGGGGTTTGTGCTACCAAAATCAAGACACTAAACCAAGAATAAAAATTAAAAGTCAAACTTGAGTCAAAGAACCTGGTGCTAAGGCCTATTTGAATTTAAACATAGCTGTCACCAAGAGGTTTTAATGAACTGCAAGTGTATCTACTGATTGACAGGGAATACGGTAAACACAACCATATTTAAAGCATCACTTCCTGAGACATCAGAAGTGTAACCAAACTGCCACTGCTTGGAATGTTGTGTATACAATAAGAACAACCGTTAAAAATATCATTTACCAAAACAAGTTAAAATAAAAAAGAAACTTCAAATCAATGACCCAAAACCTAAAAAAACATACAACAAAACACGTCTATAAAACACATGAATTACCCCAATCATCATACGAAGCAGGTGTGTGTTTTATTGTTACAGTAGACATGAATAAAATTTCCAAAAAGGCAGAATTGCTGCTTCATATAATCATTAGATTCCCATTTCATTTATCATGCTCCTTCCTGTCTTTACTCTTTGTTTTTCCGTTTCGTTCTTACCGCTTTGAAATCTCCGCCACTCTGTCCTGCTGATCTGCACAAAACCATCGAGTGCCCAGCCCCAGTGCCGATCGCTGCTGGTATGTAATTGCGGAAGAAAGAAATCTGCCTGGGTTCAGAAATGTTGACTTCTGTTCCATCTCCACACATGCCATGCTCGTTCCAACCCCATGACAGAATGGAATCTCCTTTACAAAAGAAAACAAACATTATCAGGAAAACCCTCATCAGTGGAGCTCACACACGTACAAACATGACAAGGGAGTGTGGGGTTGTGGCTGGGCATTCCACTTTGCGTCCCTCAGTGAACAATTTTTAAGAATCGTTTTACTGTTGTTTTTCCTCGCGTTGTAATCGGAGGATTGCCCTGCAATTGAGAGCTCAGAAATCTAACAGGGATTTCTGTATACAGTAAATAATTGTTAGTAATTAAATCCATAAACAAATTAAATGAATTTAATGCCCACTTTGACTTCCTATGGAAGGCAGCCTGATCTTGTAAGTGCTCCATTAATCGTAAATAATAGTGTTCTGCTTTTGATCGCAGGCCCTGAATCTACACTGGAGATTGTCAGCCGGTTTTGGCTTTTCAGTGTGGATTCTAACAGAAACATCATCACCAACTGCTGTGTGGAAAACTTTCTGAAGTAATTCCATGTACTACCTGCTACTGGAGAACACAATCAGGAGACTGAAGCTACGAAAGCATCTTTGTGGGCTTGTCGACGACGCTAAGTGGAGAGGATACAGAAGCAGAACGTAGGATTACTATACACGAATCAGGCAGCTGAGAGAGGCTTTGTTTGAGGACTATAAAGTAAATGTGAGTCGTCATCAGGAAATCTGAGTACAGATTATTACAGTAAATACACTGAGAACATCACAGAAGGTTATTACAAACAATGGCAGACTCACTTCAGTGAAGAAAAAAGTTTGAAGATATTTGTGTTTGTGGCCTGTGAAGCACAGACTATGAGGGATAAACAAAGGTAAATAATATTTCATCACACAGAGTGTTAGAAACTGATTGAGTCTAGAGTGAGTGCAACTATCTGCTGCAGCTCTCCTGAGAAGCAAAACTCTTTTTCACCAAATCTTGTGATGATCCCATCTTGTTGTATAACCAGCCTTAGAGAGACGCGCTTCACAGCAGCCTCCACTATAAATCTCACACCTCAGGCTCAGCTCATTTTTTTTGCTGTCATCCGTGAGACATCTCCTGGGCCCACCCCATCTGTGTCTATACTTATATATATATATATATATATATATATATATATATATATATATATATATATATATATATATATATATATATATATATATATATATATATATATATATATATATATATATTTTTTTGCCATTGACCTCCTTACACATATCATGAGCAGGTTAGGACTGGTTCAGACTGCTACTTGCCATTGTCTTCACTAAAGCCCAGCACTGCGACTCCATTACCTCATTTGGGCTCATCTACTCTAGATTTCCATTTAGCACAGACTCACCTTCAAAATTGTACTAGCAACTGACAAAGCTGCCAACTGTAATGTTCCACAATGCCTATCTGTCTACAGTGTAACTTAGTGAGAACTTCAGTGGCAGAAGAGGCCCTTGAACATTGGTCTTCAGATTCACTGAACCATGTTTCTGCTCTTGTTTTTCCTACAATGCTGTCTGTACTATGCGCTCAACATTTTATAAACTATTTGCTCAGTTTAGAGTACACCTGCTGACTGATGTGTTGTTATGAGATGCCACATGCTGTGAAAGGTGCTATAAAAAGTAAATAATGGTTAACTGATGTCAGTGTGGTGGGAAATAGCATGCTGTGCTTTCAAATCTTGACTCAATGCCTTTTTTCAGCCTTGATTAAGTGGACAGCTCTTATCAAGACTTCTATATGCTGAAGCCATATTGCTCAAGGGGCTCCAAACCCGGGAATCTCCCTGATGCAGTGGGGGCAAAAGTTTTGGATGCTTTAGTTTTATCCATACAGCCCCATGAATTCAGACTTTGAACAAATCTATTATAAAAAAAAAAATCTTGCGACAATACGTGATCTTTTGAAGAGAGACAGAGGGACATTTTGACGTTCCGCGAGAAGGACAAGTTACATCATACTTATAACCTTTAGAAGAAAGTCTCGTGATACACATGTAGAGCAGGTTAGAGATAATGGAAGTAGGAAAATTTGAAAGTCTCAAAAAATGAGAGTAAAGATCACATTAGTGCAAACAAATGCAAAATATTACTCAGTGAAATAACAGAACAGCGAAAAGAGATCGGAGTGTTTCAGGATGTCTGGAGGAGAAGAGAGACAAGGTAGTGACTTTAAAATATTCAAAGCATCGCACGAGATGCAGATCACGCGTCACAGAAGCAGCAGCAACCCAGCAGCTGACTGAGCAAAGAGGAGGTAAAAAAAAAAAAACAACTGTCATTTGATTCCCATTGTATCACTGTTTAAGAAGGGTTTCAGAGGAGCAACTGCGTCTCGGGGTGCATTCAATCTTGCTGCATGGATGAACTGCTTAGTTGCTGTCAAGCTGCAGAGATTCAGCAAAGTTATGACCAGCAGGTTTTCAGAGAAGTGCTGAAACAATACAACTGTCATTATGCAAGCACTAGCTGTGTTGCTTGGTTTCGCCTGGGAAAGTTCATAAGAAACTGGGCCTCAGTTATGGTGCCATCGGTTAATAAAATGTATCCAGAGTTCTGCATAAATAACAGTACTTTTCTGTACATAATATTTGTAGATTTCTTTTTTTCTTAACCAAAGGCTAATATTATTGGCGGGTAGTGCAGCGTAGTGGTTAAGTCTTTGGACCTCAAACCCCAAGGTTGTGGGTTCAAATCCCACTATTGACACTGAATGACACTAAGAAAGTCACTTCTCCTGCCTGTGCTCCAAATAATAAAACAAAATAAATGGAGCCAGTTGTACCTGAAATAGAGACATCAGCCAAATAATATAATTAGGTTACTGGAACTGCTTACTCTTGAATATGCCATACACCATTGTCCATGAGTATAACATTCCTGCATTGGACTGCTTCTCTTATTGGCTTGGCTTTTGTTAATAGTCATTGAAAAACACAATTTTTCTTTTGAATTGGAACAAGTACTCTGTAGCTATAATGGCAACTTTAAGTACTGTAATTAAAAGGCAACATCAAGGAAATTAGTTGGGGTACCACCCAGTAAGCTCTGTATGTTGTTGTGCACCAAACTGCTTGTTAAAGTAAGAAGATGCCTTTTCAGACATAGATAGATAGATAGATAGATAGATAGATAGATAGATAGATAGATAGATAGATAGATAGATAGATAGATAGATAGATAGATAGATAGATAGATAGGATAGTGTGACAGATATGGGGTGCAATCGCTCCAAAAGTCCAAAAGTTGACTTTATTTTCACAGTACAGTGCACAAAGCACCCTCTCCTCCACAATACTCATTCAATAAACACAATTCTTCAATACAATAAACACCACCACTCCCAGACACGTTGCCCTCCTACCACCCAGCTCAGCTCCCCGTCTGGGAGCTCCCAGTGTTCTTTTATATTCCCTGACCCGGAAGTGTTCCCAATCCCCAGTCCATGTCATTCTTTATCACTTCCAGGTCAGATACAAAGTCTTTTTCTTCACCCCGGAAGCACGTCATTCCCCTTGTCCATGTGACTCGGACATACTTCCGGGGCGTAAGGCAAATAACCATTGTTCCTCCCTGCAGCATTTCCTAGTGGCCCCAATGGTATCCAGCAGGGTTGTGTATAAAAACTCCAATGTCCAGGATTCCCTGCTGGCATTCAGGGCACCTCCATGCTGCAGGGAGGGCTCTACCTGGAGGCATGGGGGTATTGGCCGGGATGAACAGCCGGCCATACACCACAATAGATAGATAGATAGATAGATAGATAGATAGATAGATAGATAGATAGATAGATAGATAGAGATTAACAGTCCCCAAGGTTTTCATTCCCTTTTCTCTGAACACTTTGATGTCAGATGGCCCATCTTGGCTTGTTTATAGCCTTAACAATAAACTACACTGTCCTGATGCTCCAGGCTATTTTTTATTTATTGATTTCCTTCTTTTGCTTTCAACAAACACAAGAAAATGTTTTATGAGAACATGCCATTCTCTCAATATAGGTTGTTCATTAATTTTCACCTAATGTACACAAATTAATTCTGGGACTTGAAGGTCCCCCAAGGTGCTACTCATACACTCATAGGTGAACACTTCTGTGTGCCTCAGTTAAAAAAATATTTCCGACATCCAAGTGACATTTATTTTTAATCATATTCTGTCTTTGTCCTTGTTGAAGAATTTAAAATTCTAACAGTCATTAACTTAATATATAAGATGTTTCACTTTTTTTCCTGTAGTTCCTACGCTGCAGTCCTCAAGCACTTCTCTGGGCTTTCTTCAGTGCAGTGTCTTTTTAATAATGTGGACGTTTAAAAATGGTCTCACATATGCAAGCAGAACTGCTTTTGCATTGCACTGTACATGGCACTCTGTGTACCCCAGCACTTTACTACCCTTAAGGATTAGAATAACATCTGTCACTGCCTAGTAGTGGACAGTCACCAGTTCAATAGGACTCCAAAGTATCTTTCATAAAAATGTACTTTACTTCAAAACAGACAGTGGTTATACCCTTGTTTTGCTTACTTCCTATGTGAAGTTTTACATTTCTTTCCGTTATCCTTTACTGAACCTGGACCTTCTTGTACATGGAGCTGTAGCATATCGAAAAGACAAAAGCCATCCCTGGAGTTGGAGTTTCCAATGAGCTTAACACAAACACCTTTAGAAAGTGGACAGAAAACCAGAGAAGTGCACATGGAGACCTCATCCAAGAACACCAAGAGGGCAAGCCAAGTCATTAGACACAACTACACAGGAATGTCATGCACATCACATCCAAATTTTTCATTATTATTATTATTTTAATCATACTTTATTAGTGTTACTACCAACTTTTGTCACAGTAGATCATATCATACTCCCCACTGTAATCAAATGGTTTTGCTGATTTTTAAGTATAATAATACATTTGATTTATATAGTGCCTTTCCCATGGGCATTTTAGTTTTTTTTAGCTCATTAATGGTTGGGAGTCAAAGATGGACATGTGCAGAGGAGAGATGCTGAGTGTATTGGGAGATGGATGTTAAGGATAGAGCTGCCAGGGAAAAGGAAAAGAGGAAGGCCTAAGAGAAGGTTTATGGATGTGGTGAGAGAGGTCATGCAGGTGATGGATGTAACAGAACAAGATGCAGAGGACAGAAAGATATGGAGGAAGATGATCCACTGTGGCGACCCCTAACGGGAGCAGGCAAAAGAAGAAGAAGCTGTATATAATTTATAGTATGTTTGACTTCAATGCCAGCAGCTAATGCCATGTTGCTGACTTTTTTCATAGGTGAAGCCTTTGGAAAATGTGAAATTGAAGTGCTATCTCATTTTTTTCTTAGATGTAAATTTCTAAACGCTTAGTTTTCTGTCAAACTAAACTCCAACTGCTGAATGCCTAACCAAGCCTTTCTGAGGTAACTTTTGTACTCCCAACTTCCTTACTAGTGTTCTGTCACAGAGTACATGATAGAAGTTTCTTTAAATGAATGTCCTGACTCAGGTGCTAAAAGGGAATGTGGACAAAGCTAACACCTTGAACCAATTTTATTTACAGATTTTCCCTCCCACTGCCACCTTCTACCAATGTCCAGTCTCCCCACACCATCCCTACTACATCAACAACAACTCCTGCCATGTCAACCTGAATGGCCAGCTCTGATCATCAGTGTAGACTCTCCATAACGCAAGACTAAATAAGAAAGCTACATAAAAGAAAAGCTGCAGTAACCAGATGGGGTCAGTCCTCGTGTTCTTAAGGGCTGTGCTGACCAAGTTTGTGGTGTCCTCTGTCACCTGTTCACTCTGCTGTGAAAAACATCCTGCATTGTTCCTGTTCCAAAGAAGACAGGTGCCTTTTCACCTAATGACTACAGATCCAGTGGCACATAATCTCATATCATCAAGACCTTTGAGATTCTGAACCTGAACCATATGAGCCCTTTTGTGGGAGACCACCTGGACCCATTGCAGTTTGTCTATCGGACAAAGATTGGAGTGAAGGATACAATGATCTATCAGCTCCACATGGCCTGTTCTCACCTGGACAAAGCTGGCAGCACTCTGGAGGTTATGTGTTTTTATTTCTCCAGCACATTCAATACCATCCAGCCATCAATGATAAAGAGCAAACTCAGAGGTCTGCAGATGGATGAGCCTGTGGTGTCTTGGATTATGGACTACCTGTCGGGCAGTCCACAGACTGTGAGACTCAATGACTATGTTTCTGATACGGATGTGAGCAACACTGGAGCATCACAAGGAACATTCCTGGCTTTCTCTTCACTCTGTACATCTCCAACTATAAATATAACACCAGTTCATGTCACTTTCAGAAATTCTCTGATGATTGTGCACATATGGGGTCTATTTATAAAGGGGATGGAACAGAGTAGGGGAGTCAGTTAGAGAAGTTTGTTTCTTGGTGAAAAAAATAACATCAGCAAAACCAAGGAATTGGTTATTGACTTTCGCTGCACCAAAGAGCCTCAATGTTCCGTCTCTAATCAAGGAGTGGATGCTGAGATGGTAACACATTAATGACAGGTTGGACTGGTCTAATAACAAAGAGAAACAATGTAAGAAGGAGCAGAGCAGGCTCTTTTTTTTTAGGAGATTGTGTTACTTTAACGTGAGAAGTGACACCCTTCATATCTTCTACAACTCTGTGATGCCCAGTGCGATTTTCTGCACTGTGGTGTGCTGGGCTGGTATCATCACTTCAAAAGAGGCCCACTGAATCAACAGACTAAATAAGAGGGCAAATTCAGTTATGTGATGCACCCTGGACCCCTGGGAGGTCATTGCAAAGGACAGAATTAAAACAAAACTGAGTGACATTATGAGCAATGCTGCACACCCTCTCTCTGTCACATTAACACTGAGGACTTTCAGCCAAAGGATTATTCAGCAGAAGTGTGTCAAGAAACATTACAGGTGCTCCTTTATAACAAAAGCAATATGCCTGTGTAATGCCTAACTGTGACTGCCAAGTGAAGGCTCCTTTCTTTTTATTTTTCTTGCTTTTTAGTCATTCCAGTGTGTGTTCAGAGCATAATGTGTGTGTTTATTTATTTAACTATCTAACTACCTATTAATGCATTTTTGTAAAAAGCCAAATTTCCCCCTGGGGGCAAAGAAAGAAAGAAGAAGAAGACGAACAACAATAACAAAAATGAACCAAAAGACAAGTAAATATTTGTAACTGGGAAAGCAAACATGCACTGTAATCAAGCCAAAAATCAAAACCTGAAACTGTAGTCAAAAGTACGTAGAGCAGAGTTTGATCTACCAAGAACACTAAGTAGATAAGCCATGTTAACCTTTTTCTTATTTCTCCATGTCTGTCATGACCTTGATACCCATGACCCCGTGATGTCATCAGCTGCACACTTCTGGGTAGAAATTTTAGAAACACATCAACAATCTATGCACAAAACTGCAGTGCCCGGGATAAACAAAATGGCATCATGGATAAGATGCTAAATGAATTCATCTTCGTAACAATATTTTCTGGGTACACTAAAGTCAATTTCAGAAACACTGGGTTAAAAACCCTAACTACATGTATGTATATTCAGAAAACACTTCAGGAAAGACAATAATTTAAATAAAATGCAAATCATACCTGTTAGTTGTTGCTCTCGTAGTCCTTACAATTATCTGTTTTTATTTTTCATTACTTTTACAAAGCTGAACTTTGTTATCAATCTAGGAGAAGTACAGCATTAGATATCATAATCCTTCTCATCTCCTGTGTTGTTTTAAATCTGTCTCTGCCATCTATACATGCAGAAATTTATCCTAGTGCATGTCTTTATGGCTTTTGGTCAACACGTCCCTGCTTGAGTTTCAAACTGCATCATTTCGGCACAGCGTCTCTTCGTCACTCCAGCATCTGCTAGACACTCACTTATTACAGAATGCCAAGTCATTTTGATATATGGCATTAAAATACGCTCATTAATCACAGGTATTCTTGTGTTGCCCTGCTGTTTCATGTTTAAATTTAGGCGATTAAAATTACACATGATGATGACACGTCTGTCTAAATGACCTTTTTGGTAGAAAAGTCCATGTTTTCCTATTACTAGGATCTGAGTGCCTCTAATGAGAGTTATGTTTAACTTGATGCATTTGAAGCCAATGGAAAGTCGTCAGTCAGTCTGCCTGCTACGATTGCTTCCCACCAGCGCCACAGTGAATGCTGTGTGCTTTCCTGTAAACATACGTGTCCAGGGGGCCGACAGTGGCTCAGCACCAGGTTAATCACAGACAACAGCCCCCTCAGCACCCTGAAACCTTGTCAATGACCCTCCTGCAGAGCTAATCCTTCTGCAAATCAAACAGAATCGCTGGGTGTCAAATTGAAGGTATTTTTATCTTCACTTGCTTGCACTTGGAAAGGGGAAAAAAAATCAATTCTTGAAATCTGAGCCAAGTGTACAAAATGACAGCTGCAGTTCAAAAAATGGCTGACCATTAAGGAAAATAAACAACAATGCCCAAAAGTCACCCAACCACTTTTGAAGCTTATCTGCAAAATTCCTCCATCTGTACATTTGGTAATTTGTATGATATGAACTATGATATGATCCCTGGTACCTTATTTTCCATTTTCTTCACTTTGATGTGTCCTTTTCACTATCTTGGCTGATACCGTGCTTAACTCCATGATTTAAAAGTGAACTGCAAACTGAAAATGAATACTACAATAAACTTTAGTATAAAAATAGTGCTGAAATAAAAAAGAATGAAAGAAAAGAAATACCAATAAAGGGTGCATTATGGTTTTTGAAATAATTTTGCTTGGTAAACATTACAAACAAATCATTTAAATCAGACTGCTGGACAGTGCGTTCTGTGGGCCTTCTTTGAAATATTGTGGTCCCTGTAAATAAAAAAAGGCAATATTACAGTATGGACTAAACATGAGAATTAAAGGTGCTACATATCAGAGAAAGACACAAGCACAGCAAAAGCACACCGAGTTATCCATGAATCCTTACCTAGACAGATATGTACTGTAAATATAATTACCTTGCTTAGAAAAACAAGATGTATAATGACACCCATTTTCTCATTTCTGAAAGCAGCTGAAATCGTATCCTTTTATCCAGTCATAATTTCTCAGACATTCTGTACTAAAACCCTTTTCATGCTGCTTCTGAACATCTACTACAGTTTATATTCCAGCAATTCTGTCATTTTGTGGAAAGTGTTGGTGCTGTTTGATCACGTTTAGTGCTCCTCCATGACTCAAATAAAAAGTGGAACAGGACACACAACATGTGCATGTTTGGTTACAACTGACCAGCAGCTGTTTATAAGATGAAGTCAATGACATCTCCTACACTAAAGGACATGTGGGTAAGAGTACAAATGACAAGTGTGAGATGGGGGGTAGTGCTTCTAAGCAGTCCTGGGGGCGCTTGCTAAATTCTCTGCCATCACAATGCCCCAGAGGCAAAGGAGTGCAGCTGGAGCTGTTAACAAAGCCCCAAGTGGAAACGGCAAATGTCCCTTTCAAATGCATCATCTGCTTATGGAGCATCTGTGCATTGAAATTCATATACAAGCCTTTCTATAAATGCAGTGACTAGAAATGCTTAGACATCTGCAGTAACACAGTGGACTAAAGCCTTCTCCCACCCTGTTAATCCCTTGTGCTGATGCTGGAGGGATGGGTTTGAGTGCTAATAACTCTAATATGCACAAAGGAGGGCAGTAAATAAAGAAGTGGAGGGGCATGCAGCGTTAGAGGGTTAGACTTGTGGACACCCACAAATGCTTTTGCCTCACACCTCCTGGAGGGTGGGTTAAAATCCTGGTCCTTTACTGTGTACAGTTTAGATGTCCTCCTTTTGGGCTTTTCTCTTGCTACTGTACCCCAAAAGCATGCTGTGATGGTGTGGGTCGGCTCCTTGCTCCCTCTTCCATAATGGGAGCCTCTTGAACCCAACATTGTCAGTACCGTAACCGAGATGAGCGTGGCAGATGAGGACAAAATACACCAAGCAAGGGGATGGTGAAAAGTGCAAGTGCTTTTATCAAAATATATCCACAAAACAAGTGTTCGAAAAAGTGCAGCGCTCCAAATGGTCAATAAATAAAAAAAAAACATAAAATGAGTGTACAGTGGAGGTTAAAATCCAAAAAATAAGTATCCATTAAAATGAGGTTATAATTCAGACAAGAGTCTTTCTCATCCCCGGTGCTTCCCTTTTAAAACCAACACCTCTCTGTTTTACCCTAATTGAACCTTGCAGCAAGGGACAGACATCCTTCAAAACTGGCCCATGTACCTGCCTCCCAATCCACAGCCGTTCCATGGGGAGCCACCGGACCCTGCACCCGCGCTTACCGCTGCCAATCCAGGCCCCATCTGGTAAGAGCTCTCTGTCCTCCCACCGCTTCCAGTCAGAGGCTTCACCCAGCGAGAGGATCCTCCTGAGCGTAACGATCACTCCTGCTCCTGGCTGCTCAGCAGGAGTGATCCTTGTGCCCCCTCCTGAGTGCTGGCTACGCACTATCTCCTGGGACACCATTCCTGTCCACCAGCTTCTCAAAAGTACTGGCTCACTACCACTCCTGCCTTTCTCTCCGTCCTTTAATATCCTCTGTTCTGTTCTTTCCCATTTCACTTTCCTCTCTACTCACACTCTTGCTTCCCTTTTAAACTAGGGTCATGACACAGCTGTGGTAATGAGCAGCTCCCAGCATCACTTAGGGTAGCAGACGATCCTACATCTGTGCACTAAGTGCAGGGCTGTCCACTCCCGTATTGCAGATGGGAACCGCTCACAACGATGCCACGACCCCCCACATGGAGACACGAATGCTGTGATTATTTACTGTATTTAGGCGGAGTGGTGTCTCTGAGGCTAGGGATCTGCACTGGCAACCGGATGGTTGCCGTTCAAATCCCGTAAATGCCAAAAGGGACTGCTCTGTTGGGCACTTGAGCAAGGCCCTTAACCTGCAATTGCTGAGCGCTTTGAGTAGTGAGAAAAGCGCTATATAAATGCAAAGAATTAGTATTATTAAAATGCCAAACAGCTGCAGACCTCACTTTACAATACATGCAAAATTAGATTAACTGGAGATTCTGCCATGACCCAGCTTGTGCATAATGGATGAGAATCTGCTTGTACTTCTCAGCACTGATCATTATATTAATTCTGACCAGATCACCAACTCTATTTGCAAAAATGCTGGCCGCAAACCTGCGCAGGACCTCCACTGCCCTTCACCACCGGCTGCAGACACTCCTACATGCAGTGCTCTCCTGCTCTTCTATGGCCAAACTGCCTTTTGCTTGAGCCAAATAACAAATTCTGACTAATCAAGTCCAGACCTGCTGTAGTTCAGCACCCCAGTCCTAAAGGTGAGTCTATTGGTTTTGTTTCTACTATAAATGGCTTTAAGGCAGCTAGTCTTCCATGAAGACCACTTTTAAAAGTGTGCACATGCACAGAAGAGGATACTACTTGGTTTCCAGTGTAACCTCATCTTATAGAAGTAGTGGACTTTTTCCGATTTTGAAGGGATCTCTCACCTGCTGCATAGGACTACTGTATTCCTGGTCTTCAATCCTGCTCATTTTTGTATGCTTTTTCAGATGCTTACCTTGAAGCTCCTATCTGCTGTGAAGTTTCTACTGGAAGAAAGCTGTCACCAACTTGTTTCTTGTTATGCTCACACTTGCCATGACTGTAAACAAATAACTTATCATTTAAAATGGTGATTTTAAATCCATTAAAAGAAAATCAGATTTATGGTACTCATTTGCTTCCTTATGATATGGTGCCTAGTTGAGGTAAGGAGTCATGAGTGCACTGGGAAAGCTAACAGCTATACTGTCTGAAACCTTTTGGTCCCGTCGGGTTCAACCATAACAGACATGTCTTTGCAGGATGTCAGACTAAACCTACCAACAATACTGGGCATCAGTGGATGATGAAAAGAAAAGTGACAATAGCAAAGACAACTCAAACTGCATGGAAGAAATCAATGGTAAACAACTTCTATACTTTACCAACATATCCATATGGCTAGATAAGCCAGAATGTTCCCAAATATACTGCCATACAATGATTCCCTTAGGTCAGAAAACACTCAATATACTCCTACTAAGGAAGAACTAAGCATTCTTTATAGTACAGCATGAGTTTGTGATGTGGCCAGCCAAAGCCTATGGAACTGCAAGTTCTAAGCTGAGGACTTCTGAGTGAGAAATGAAAATCTCAAGTTGCAAAAACATAATCACAATCAGAACTTGGAATGTATGACACATGAAACAAGGTTAACCAGATGTAGAGAAGACAGAAATAGACCAATTACATCTCAACATCCATGGGATTGATGGGATAAAAAGGACTGAACTTGGGCACTTTCAATCAGAAGAACACAACATCTACTATAACATGGCATTTATTGTAACTATGTAAGACAACACTTCATTGGATATAACATTTTGAATAACCAATGCCAGTATGATTTCATTGACAGCTATTGTAGATTACCATCATACAGGTACACAGTATACTCCCACAACTGACACAGATGAAGAGGAAAAGCAAAGTTCTATGATCAGGTCCATGCTGAAACTGACAAGATCGGCAAAGAAGATGCTGTATACTCCTGGGGATTGGGTACTGGAATACCAATGCAGGAAACAAGAAAGATGACACAACTACAGTAGAAGCAGAAGCAAATCAAGAGAATGACTAATTTTCTTTTGTGAATGCACCAACCCTTTTTTGTTACAAATACATTTTCAGACAAGCCAACATGTATCGTTACACTTGGATATCACCAGGTAGAGTACACCATAATCAAATAAACTACATCCTCTGTCAAAAACAAAGGAAGACCTTAATTGTAATAGCAAAGAAATGGTCTGGAGTAGACTGCAGAACGGATCAAGAACTTCTAACGTGCAAACTCCAAAGGAAGCTGGAAAAGAGCAACAAGGTCATTAGATTTCCAAGAACCTGGATAAAATAGCCAGTCTTTAAATAAAACATCAGAAATCAACTTCAAAAGCTAGGTCAAACTGAGAGAGTACCAGGTGAGCTGGATGACATTTAAAGAAGTCATCAAAGAGAAACAGGAAAACTTGAATTGAATAAGAAACGTAAATCAGAGCGAAAAGATGGTGGAAACAGAAAAAAGAGAAGAGGAGCTACAATTAAGGAGGACAAAAAACTTCAGAAAGAACTGAACCATGAACTTCAGAAAGCTGTCTGAAAGGACAATGAATAATATAACAATATCTCTAAATACATCAAAGATGGAAACAAACAAGAAAAATACAAGGACTGTAATCCAAAAAAATTCAGAAAGAAATTTCTGATTTAGGTGACAATATGCCAATCACAAATAATTAAACAATAATCGGAGCAAAACTGGAAGAAATATACAGAAAACCTTTACAAGAACAACAACAACATTTATTTATAGAGCACATTTTCATACAAAAAAATGTAGCTCAAAGTGCTTTACAAAATGAAGAATAGAAAAGTAAAAGACACAGTAAGAAAATAAAATAAGTCAACATTAATTAACATAGAATAAGTAAGGTCCTGATAGCCAGGGTGGACCAAAAAAAGAAAAACAACAACATTTATTTATATAGGACATTTTCATACAAACAGTAGCTCAAAGTGCTTTACATAATAAAGAATAGAAAAATAAAAGACACAATAAGAAAACAAAATAAATCAACATTAATTAACATCGAATAAGAGTAAGGTCCAATGGACAGGGGGGACAGAAAAAACAAACAAAAAAAAAGGCTGGAGAAAAAAATAAAATCTGTAGGGATTCCAGACCATGAGACCGCCCAGTCCCCTCTGGACCTTTAGCACTGGGAGATTAATTCAGATTGGCTCTGAGATCACTGCAGAAAGCAAAGACCATGGGAATTGATGGCATTGCAATAGAAACATTACAAACAGCTAAGATGATGACTAAACTACTGCAACAAATCTGAAACTCAGTGGCTGACAGATTGGAACAGGTCAGTCAACGGTCTAAAGGGAGAATACCCTAGATCTGGACAGGAGACACTCAAAAATTAAACAACTAAAACTTGCTTGTAAAAATGTGCTTGTTAGTTTAGAGCAGTTGAAGAGTAGCACAATTTTGGGCAAATTTCACCTGACAGTGTCAGCGTTTGAACTGTGAGGGTTTTTGAAGTTCCCCTGTTAAGACCTCAGCTAAGCAATTTTGTAATTTCTGGATGTAAGCAGCTTGCAAATTTTGTAATGTCTAAACTAAACAGTTTTTTCAGTTTCCTGTGACTCAGTAGTGTATAAGGCCCCTACGTGCCTGTGTGCACTCCTGACAATGTCTGGGCATGCTCATGATGAGACAGCAGATAGTATCCTGGAGATCTCCACCCATACCTGGACCAGGACAGCAGTGAGCTCCTGGATAGTCTGTGGTACTACTTGGCGGTGTTGGATGGACCAAAAAATATTGTTCCAGAGTGTTCTCAACTGGATTCTGTTCTGGGGAATGTGCAGGTCATTCAGTGACGTCAATGTCTTCGTCATCTAGGAATTGCCTACACACTCTGGCCATATGAGGCTGGGCACTATTCTGCACCAAGAGGAACCCTGCTCCAGTGTAGGGTCTGACAATAGCTCAGAGGATTTCATTCTGATACCTAACAGCGGTCAGGGTACTTTTTTCAAGCACGTGAAGGTCTCTGCAACTCTCCAAGGTATGCCTCCCCAGGCCATCACTGAACCACCGCAAAACCGGTCATTCTGGATGATGTTGCAGGCTGCATAACATTTACCACAGTGTCTCCAGTAGCAAGCTGGAGGTCATTCTGTAGGGCTCAGGCATTGCTCCTCCTGTTCCTCCTTGCACAAAGGAGCAGATACTGGTCCTGCTGCTGGGCTGATGCCCTTCTACAGCCCTGTCCAGCTCTTCTTGTGTAATGGCCAGTCTCCTGGTATCCCCTCCATGCTGTCACTTTCATTTTCAACAAAGCAGGTGAAGTTGATTTACAATCACTTATGCTTCCAAATGAACAGATTGATATCTCTGAAGCTTCACTGACTTGGTGCTAGACTGTGATGATTAAGTGTTCCCTTCATTTTTTAAGCAGTGTATATCATTAAATTTGAAATCTTGGTAGTGCTGTTGAAATAACTGTGAGTGTGCAGCTTGAGGTACATGTCACTTTAAATAAAAAATATTAACTATACAAAGTAATGTACAGCTTAATCATATGTTTTATGGATTATTAGATATAAAAAAAAAACTCTGTTTATTTAAAGTATTACGCTACCTCAGAAGGCAAAAGTCCAGGGTGGAACAAGAAAGAGGAGGATCCAGACAATTTTGTGCTGTTTTTTCTAATCAAAACCAAAGGAAATTTGTAAAATAAAAAGTTACAGTGGAAGGTTTGAACCTTGTGCAATCACTGCTGGATCTTTATAAAAATGTACATTTTATTATGGGACAGCATATTCTTATTTCGGTTTGCATGCTCTCCCCATTTCAGCATGGGTTTCCTCCCACAGTTTAAAGACATGCAAGTTCGGTGAAATAGGGGTGCTATATTGGCTCTAGTGTGTGTGTTTAATGTGTATGTTTGCCCTACAATGGACTGGTGATCTGTCCAGAGTTGGTTCCTGCCTTGTCACCAAAACCCCCCCACGACTGTGGTTTGGATGGTCGTGTTAGAAATGACATTTTATTATTACTTATGTACGTGATTTAACATTTTTTCATTTTACTAACACTTCTGTGCCTCAATGAATACTCTAATATTTTAATATTATGCTGGTCTAAATTCATACATTTTCTGGTCTCAGATGTACAGGTGTGAAGTTTGTCACTGTAGGAGCTTCATTGAGGGGCTAAACAGGGTTAGGGATGATGAAAATAGGTCTGTGAGATAACGGCCTGCAAAATGAAACCAAACCTGTTAAAGTCCCAACATCTGGTGAAAGGATCAGAGATCTGGAACTGCAGGGTGAACTTTAAGGGTCTAAAGGTTACTATTATCCCAATGTCTTTCACCACTTACGAGAGGTGTGGCAGAAAAGTAATGAGACTGGCAACACTGCAAGCGATCTGGCAACGCTGCGCTGTTGTCCTTGATAGAGCACGTGTATCAGTACCCTCCCATAGTTCAGTGCGAGTTTCAACTCCTTCCGTTAACTACGTGATTTTTGTGACTGCTATTAGCGAAGTTGTGTTTTTTGGTTGTGCGTCACGCAAAATGGAACAGCGGAATTTGGAGCAACGTTGTGCCATTAAATTTTGTGTTAGGCTTGGAGAATCGGCAAGTGTGACGTTTGAAAAGTTAAAACAGGCCTATGGGGAACATTCTTTATCCCAAGTTTTTCGCTGGCACAAATCATTTTTGAAAGGCAGAAAACACGTTGAAGATGAACACCGTTCAGGGAGGCCTTCAACTTTGAAAACCAATGAAAACATCGAAAGTGTGAACACTCTTGTGAGATTAGACCGTCGTTTAACATTAAGAATGTTGAGTGAACAATTAAATTTGAACAGATTTACCGTTCATCAAATTTTGACTGAACATTTGCACATGCGGAAGGTCTGTGCCAAAATGGTGCCGAAAAACCTCACAATTGAGCAGAAGGACATTCGAAAAAACAAGTGTCTTGATCTTCTTGACAGAATCGCTAATGAGCAAGATTTCTTTAGTCGTGTGATCACAGGTGATGAATCATGGATTTTTGAATACGATCCTGAGACCAAGAGGCAAAGTCAGGAGTGGCACACTGCAAACTCTCCTCGACCAAAGCTCGAATGAGCAAATCAAAGATCAAATCAATGCCGATTTGTTTTTTTGACAAAAGGGGAATCATCCACAAAGAATTTGTTCCTCCAGGACAAACTGTCAACCAAGTTTTTTATAAAGACGTCCTTGAAAGGCTCAGAAAAAGGGTCATTCGCGTGAGACCAGACATTGCAGACAAATGGATGCTCCATCATGACAACGCCCCATGTCACACTGCCCTCTCCATAACAGAATTTTTGACCTCAAAAGGCATTCCTGTGGTTCCCCAGCCCCCTTATTCACCTGACCTCAGTCCATGTGACTTTTTCCTTTTTCCTAAACTGAAAAATGTCCTCAAAGGACGTCATTTCGGGACTTTAGAAAACATCCAAAAGAGTGTAACGGACATGCTGAAGACCATACCGGTTGAAGACTTCCAGCGCTGCTACCAACAGTGGGAACAACGTCTCCATCGATTTAGTTATGTTATAACGTAATGAAAATTGCATAATTAGATCTGGACCACCCTATAGACAGTGCCTATACATTTCATTGTTCTCATGAAGAACCTCTATACTGGATAAAAAACTACAGCCATGGCAGAAAATCATGATTGACATAAGGAGAGAAACAGGGTTTTAATCTATCATCATACTTGTACAAGCTGGATACTGAAAATATAATGAGAGAAGCAAGACTGGAAGAACATTATAGAGGTTTCAGGAGCAGTAGAAGAAATATCAAGACCCTTTGGGATCCTGAGGTGGTTCGTTGTTTGGTGGGTGCGGTAATGTGTTGTATCAGTGCATGCTCACAACTTTAGATAAGCCGATGACAGTAGAGTTAGAGCAGAAAACAAAGAAGACTTAAACATCATTATAAAGAAAGTTGAAGAGCATAGTGAAAAGCTGGAACTGCAGATAAATATTTAGAAAAGAAGTATAACTACAGGAAAGACCAACATCTTTAGCACTGATGGTGAAGACTTTGCTGTTAATAACTAATCCAAACTGGCAAAGGCTGTCTACAAATGTAAAAGATCCTGGATATTTTGGAGAAAGAGAGACAGAGAACAGCCATATGGTCATCATCCATTCATCCAGTATCCAACCTGTTATATCCTAATTACAGGGTCACGGGGGTCTGCTGGAGCCAATCCCAGCCAACACAGGGCGCAAGGCAGGAAACAAACCCTGGGCAGGCCACCAGCCCACCTCACATATGGTTACCAAGAGTAGAAATTAATTTGATGGCTATTATTAACAACTGGCATATCTTATGAGGTCTGAAATCTTTCATGTTATGTCCTACTTATATAGTTGCAACCTCAGGTTTAGGCCTATGGACACGATCACCTACAAATATTACATTTTTGGGGTAAGTTCCTAGAAACCCAAATATTTTATTTATTTCTAATTTCATAATCATAAGATTCCCTGCTAGCAAGAAGAATGACATTTCTAGGCAAACAATACTTATAATCCTTTGGTGTTGCAAAAATTGTGCAGTAGACCCACATGCTCAGTAATGACATCCACATTGTCACCAATACCAGTTTAACAGCACACTGTTTATTACTTAGGATGCCAGCTACTGAGTCGTAGTTGGCAGCAATATCCTAGTGCTCTTTCAAAACATTATACTGCAACTCAAACACTGGTTAATAAGGATTTTGTCCACCAGAGCTGTCTTATTGCCAGATCTAGTATACACGTATCCTATGAGGACAAGCTGACCCAGTGGTCACCATGCTGTATCCATCAGAATAAAAAAAAATAATACAAGTAATGTCTTTCAAAAGGAAGCCATACCTTGCTCACCTTTATTTCAACTAAAATTTGATTTAATTCTTATCTAGAAAATCCAGCACTAAAACTCACAGCTCTGCAAATGCCCACAGGCAAGCATTCAGCTCCAATCAATAGCTCAGCAATTATCGAGCCTGCTTGCCAATTAGAGGAAGAATTAGTGTACAGATAAGTATAATAATTGGTGAAGTGGACTGTTTTACTACAGGGCTAACTGTACTGTAGTGATCAAAGGTCTCTCACAAAGGGAGAATTCAGTCGTGTATGGCGCCCTTATGATAGCAGAGTTAGAAGAGAACCATCTTGAAAAAAAAGCAAAAATTATCTCCATATCCTGGAAGGTCAGTACTGTACTTTTTAACGTTCATTTCACAATGTCAATACAAAGAACATAGAAAGGCCAATTTAAAACAATGAACTTGCTGTAAGAGTTATAAACGGCGGATCAAAGCACCAAAACTCTGTTTATACCTTCTGACTGCTTTAGTTAGTCATTTTATATTTTGTTGCCAAATTTCTTTTGCTTCATTACAAGCTGTGAGTCCTCCCTTCAGCCACTCACAGGACGTTTACAGAATTCCACACAAACCTTTAATTTGCTAATTTGATTCTTCTTGTTTTCATTACTATATTTCGAACTAATGTCTTGAGAGCTCCAATACACTTCACTCCTTTCATCTGGTACACTACTGAATGTATTTTGTAGCTAGGATGAGGTTTAGATTCTTTGCCATTTGGAATTTATTAATACATTTATTATTAATTTATTAATTTGGAATGAAGTGGACTATACACTTTCATGAAACATTTCTTTATGATCCTGGACACAGGTACAATAAATAACAACATATGAACACAAATAACCAGTAAGGTGCTAGGTTACTTTGCGCCATAGGCCAGTTCTGTAGCTAACCTGTGCGGTTTAACCCCACAACAATTATGAGCTGTGCCCTACGTGAATGCCTAATTCACCTTAATGGTAGGACCAACCCTGGTTACACAGATACTACCAGAAGCACCCCCTTGTGTTTAAATAGTTAAATAATAATAGTTAAAAACTTCAAAAGTTTCCACTTCTTCAAAATGTTTCATTTTTTGGCTATTAAAAACAGAAGAAAAAAAATTGTCAGAAAGTCTCTCCAGTTAAGTGCATCTCCTCTTCTTCTCTGATGCCATCTTTACCTCAGCATGTCATTGTTTTCTTTTCTTGTGTCTTGATGGTCATTCTTTCTGACCTTTGCTATTTTCAACCAGAATTTTTCATTACTTCCCATCTGCCACTCACACCAGATACTTCTGAAACCTCATTTGCTCCTGCTTCCAACACTTAAGTAAATTTACTTCTTACACTCTCCTCAGTGAACGTCCAGTCTTCCTTCTACACACTTCCTTGGACTTTTCTTCATGCATATAACTAAAAGGTATTCTACAACTAAGCCATGTTTGACTTTTTATAGTCTTCTCTAGGGATCATTTTAACCATCTAATAATCAAATCTTCTTATCAACAAAGTCTATCATGCTCATTACACCAGAATAATATGTCACAAACTTGTTTTCCTCCTCCTTAACCATAGTGTTCCGCTTAACTATTTTCATTGCTTCACTAAACTTTAGAGTCCTTTCAATTTCAACATTCTTGGCCCCAAGCTAAAGCCCCCTTAGACTTCATCATAACTGTCAGCATTCAGTCCTGCATGTCCACTGAAGTTGACTCCAATTGCTGCCACCTCCTCATAAAGCACCTCAAACATCACCTCCATCAATCTGTCCCAAAACTCATCTTCCTATTTATTTTACCATGCCAACCAGTTGAGTCTATATTCATCAATTGTTTACCAACAATCATCTTAACAACTGTAAAGATTATAGAACAATCACGATAAAGCAATCATAATATTGTAACTTTTGCAGAGTAAAGCTCAATCTCAGAAAGATAAGCTTCAAAAAGATGCACTTAAAGAAATAAACTACAACAAACTTCAGAAGGACAGTACCACAAATGATCTTCAAAAATGACATGTGATTTTTGGGAATGTAACGGTCACTTAGGGTTAATACCTACTGTCACATGTAATGTCCCACAAGTGAAACAAGCCGTAACATCAATATAAATATGAAAAAGGGTGGAAGATAGTAAAGACACTGGAGGGTGGGTGACCCAAAGATGCTATTTAGGCCTGACACATTTACCTAAAACAAATAGCTATGGTAGGCTGGAAGAGGACACATAGTCTCTTTGCTGACAGGCAGTATCTCAGAATTTCTAGCTGGCAAACCTGGAGCGATCGATCAATCATCAATTCATCAATTCACATGCTCCAGCAGCAGCATACCGATAAAGAACAATATTAAAGAGTAATAACAATGAAGGTATAACAGATAGACAATAATTTAGTATAATATTAACATTTAAACCCACCCCCAAAGGGTGCAACTGAAGAGTTGCATATTGTGGGGGAAGAACGATCTCCTCAGTCTGTCAGTGGAGCGGGACAGTGACAGCAGTCTGTCGCTGAGGCTGCTCCTTTGTCTGGAGATGATCCTGATCAGTGGATGCAGTGGATTTTCAATTATTGACAGGAGCCTGCTCAGCGCTCATCGCTCTGCCACGGATGTCAAACTGTCCAGCTTCGTGTTTACAATAGAGAAATACTGTCTGTTTAAGTGCATGGCAAGACATGAGGGGCCAGGCAGCCTTTACTCCGATGCCTAGACACTTGACTTGGATGGAGTTGGGCCAGACATCAGAAGACGAGAAGTACAGTCCCCCTTACATACTTTCAAATCATCATGGATAAGGAGGAACAGTTGCAGAATGCAAAGTCTGCCAGTTGTCAAGACCACATTCAGCACCTGCATGCCACAACACAAAGCCATTCAGATCAACAGCTATGAAGATTTTACCCAATATTAAAAAAACACAATGTGTGTCCGTGGACCCATAAGTTGTTTCTTTGATACGGTGTTGGAATCACCTCTAATTCATGCAATTCCAGTCCTGTATGCTTTTTTTCAGTAAATTAGTCCACTACACATTCTGCATGGCGCTTTAAGCTCCACTGCCATCGTTTTACACTGCATCTCTAACTTGCTACAGTGATCTGAGCCTGTTTACTTACAAAAGCACTATATAACAATAAACTGCTCCAGTCAAATCAATTTTTGTTCTTAAAGTCCCCCTTGTGTTACAAGCTTGTTCAGAAGGTTAGTGATCATGGTGGAAGGAGGAAAGCAGGGTTCACTTTACATTTGGATATTTAATAGAGGCTAACTTCCTCTAGTGCAAAAATAACAAGAAGATGCATTTTATGTTGTATTTTAACTATACTGATTAGTAAAGTTTTATAATTTCTGATTGCAGATTAGCTCATATACCATTAGAAACCAAAACATTTGACATATTTAGAAAAATGGGCTAATAGACTAGCAAGAAGTAAAGAGCACTCAAGTTGTTACTGGAGTTAGGGGCTAAGGATGAAAGACAGTTAGCACATGCTGAATTTGTATATGGGTATCACTGCTCAAAATTCTTGCAGTACTGCTTGTATACCTGAAGTGAGGGGAGGGGGGTTGTGTGGGGTTTACTTACCATGGTAACCTGCTTACTAAACAATGCAATCACCATGGCAATGCCTCTGAAGAGTCCGCTCAGCCAGCTTTACTCTCTGCAGTTGTGTCACAAAGCGTGAGATTGGACAGAAACCAATTTCAGATGCCCTATATTTATTTTATCTTCTTTCTAGCTGCCATACTAAATAAGTTGCAGTACAAATGTGCTGGGTGCTGGCAGCACTGCCCCCCTACCCTGAAGGTATCAGGAGCACAGAGATGGCCACTGAAGCATCACAACTAGTTGGAACATTTAACTACTTAAGCCCGTCACACTTGCTTATCTGAAATTTGCTCCAAAGTGATAAATGATGGGAATTTGTTCCACTATAACAAACAGCATCCTATGATCAGAATTAACCACTAACATATTATGGATAGTGACAAACATGAGAATAATAAAAACAGGAAGAGGAGAACTATGGTGGTCAATAAAGGGATAGATGTCAGATAAATGGCTTTCTAATCACACTGAAGGAAAGAAGCAATTAATGCCTAAATGAATGCTGACTGTTTATGTGCCCCATACCCCTGGGAACTGGAAAAGGACTCTTCTCTGTGCAATGTACCAAAAATACTATAACTATTCCAAGGATTACCTGCCCTTCAGCAACATGACGGAGAGAAGCGTTACTGTTTTACACCCCAGCACTGTCTAGAAACAATGTCAATCAATGTCTATGCATCTGCAGAAAAATACATATACAGCTTCATAGAACCAAAAAAAAGGGATCAGAATATACAGAGATTTAATAAGAAATTTAATAAAAAACAAAAAAGGAATCATGCTCTTAAACTATCAACAGACAATGCATTTTGCACAACTATTTACTATGCCTCCCTATCCAGCAGAAACATTTATTTTGTTTATTTCTACCAAAGTAACATTGGGCTCATAAAGAAAGGCAAGAGCAGTGATAGTATAGATCTTTCTTGGCAACTGTTGCTATGGCTACAGGGTAAGGCTCAATGTGAGGAACCCTCCCATTCCATCTCGATATTCTCCTTCATCTCAGAGTAAGCAACCACCCGCCAGAAAAACATGGCTGAAAGTGTGCACGCGCAAGATTCTTCTGTGCAATGAGAGCTAAGCAAAAGAGAGATCTATGCACACCCATGCTGGACTGTCTTCTACTGATAAAGAGAAAAATTCAGCGATTCACCAGAGGATGCCTGGGGGGGACAGGATTAGGCACAAGCATACATAAGCAGCTCACATTGTTATCTAATATCAGCAAGGAAATAATAATAAACTATCCTCCATTTCATTCTTTTGTTCAACAAATCTAAACCTGCTTATCCCGTTCAGTCCTGGATGGAGTGGAAGTCCATCACATGGCATGCCAGTACACACAAAAACAGACATGCTGATGCTAAGGCTCATGACAGGCCAGTTTAGAGCAGCCAGTTACCTTAACATACACATTTCTGGAATGTGAAAGAAAATTGAAGGAACTGGTAAAAAAAAAAAAAAACTCACTTAGATCAGAAGAGAATGTGTGAAACTCCACAAAGACACTATTTGACCCAGATTAGATTTTGGATATACATGCAAAAAACAAATTTCCTACAAATACAGACAGAGAGGCAAGTCTGGCACACACTTGAGTGCAGACAGGTAGATAATAATAACAACACATTTAAACGTAACAGTAACACAAATTAATTCATAGAAATACAGCACAGAAAGTAGATGTGGCAGAATACAGTTAAATATGTCCGGTCAAAAAAGCTTATTTGATGAGTTGAGGGCAGAAACATACAGCATTTCTAAATGGGAAGAAAACATACAGTATATGTGTTATTTTATTAAACATACTACGTGATGCATTGCTCAGCAGGCAAGAGGTTGTTGAGGTTAAAAGGGTATTACACAGCAGGTTCTACCCAGCAAACTGAGACAGAGTGTGAGTTCTGAATGCATCATCATTGGTGACACATACTGTCAGGCCAGTGCTGGAGGATAGGCATCGCTAGGCCAGTGGACCTCATGCATATACCAGGTATTGTACCTAGGAATCTGAGAAAGTGAAACACTAGAAGAATTTTGGTATCATTCCTCATGATGACTAGAGGGAAGGCAACATGCTAGATGATAGATGGAAGGCAAACATGCTAGATAAGATAGATAGATAGATAGATAGATAGATAGATAGATAGATAGATAGATAGATAGATAGATAGATAGATAGATACTTTATTAATGCCAAGGGGAAATTCACATTTAGAAAGAGACAGACTATAATACCAACAAAGAAGGACAGGATGGTAAATGCATCTTGGCTGATAAAAAGGGAACAGTGGGTTTCAACAAGAGAGTGAGACAAAGCCACTCATTTAAAGGTGAAAGGTCAGGGCTAGTTAGCTCATTCTTTAATCTGCCAGTATAATCATTTTAGATATGGCATTCCACAGATTGCCTAATAGATATGGTGCTTTAAAAGCTATGGAAGATGTAGTAAGGAGTAGGTGGTATACCAGTTAATATGTTGAATACTGAATGAAATGCTGACATGCTGAACAAAACTCTCCTTTTGCTTGGGATAAAAAATTAAATAAATAAGCAAGCAAACAAACAAATAAACAAACAAACAAACAAATAAGAAGAGTTTTACAAGTATGTTAAAAATTAGTAGAAAATCTCTACTGCGGAAACAAAGCACACGGTGGAAAAAGTCAATGTCCAGCTAAAGGAAGACGGTGTAAAAAATGTGGTAAATTGAACCATTTCGCTAAAGTTTGCAGGACTGGGAAAGGTAAACCCGTGCATGCAGTGTGTGATGTCTCAGATAAAGAGAAAGATGAGCTGTTTATTGATGCAGTAAGAAAGGGACAACCCTCTGAATCTAAACAAGCCTTTGTAGACAGATCAATAGGAAAGCAAGGTGTAAAGCTTAAACTTAAATTAAGTTCATAGACACGCTGACGCTAAATATTCGCAGGCAAATCAACAACTTAATACCGGGAATGCCTGCTAAACATCTTAGATTCACGAGTACCGATTTGGGTAGTGAACACTTCGATGAATGAAACCTGCTATCTTTACAACGGTTGACAAACACGGAATGTAACTTGAACATAACACATCCTCCAAATACGAACCTGATTGAAAGAAATAATGATAATGAAATCCTTGATGACAGCAACATTCATAACAGTCACAAAACAATTACATTGACAATGATATTACGTTATTTTTAAAATGTGTCCTTTTATTTTTCATAACTTCTTTAACACACTATTTCTCCGCTGCGAATCGCGGGTATTTTGCTAGTATTTAATAAAACACACTCTACATAATATTGTATTCTCAAACCTGCATAATATAGTTCAAGGGTTGTGATGGGCATACCCCAGAAGCACTGGGCACAAGACCTGATTCAGCTCCATACTGGGTGCCAATGCATCACAGTAATAAACACCCAACATAACATACACAATAATGCACAGACCAATCCAAATAAATGTACATAAACCATACAACACTATAATAATTGTTTAAAAAACCCATTAAGCTTAAAAAGATACACTCAACTTCCTTGCCCTACCCACATCATAAAATATGCCCATGGTAGATCCTCATGTACAATATAATAGCAGCAAATAATAATCAGGTACCTTGCAAACTGTTTAACAATAACATTAATAAGTTTTTGCCAAATTCTTAAAAAAAAAAACAGTTTTTTGGGAGACAATTTCATTTTTCCTGTTGAAGACAATATAAGACATCAGCTATGAGATTTGGATTAGGATTCTTCCAGTTAAGCAATATAAGTCTTCATATAATTAATGAAGTACAGGATACTGTTATGATTTGCTTTTGTTGTAAATTTTTTATTTTCTTGTTAATATTTTGACTTCTCTGTCTTCTGCCTGGGTTTTTTCAAGGTGCTGAATCATATACAGTATTTGGATTTATTTATATGAATAATGATGTTTTTAAAGTTATAAAATATTTTTGCATCTTCCTGTGATGCCATTTTGAATTCCATAGGCAATGTAAATTAAAGTCAAATAACAAAAAAATAATTTGTAATCAGTGATCTCTTAAAAATAATAACATAAGGGTTTCTTTTTGTTTCAAGTTATCCACAAATCTAGGCAATTAGTCAATGTATGAGACTAACATTTTTTGCCATTATGGAAAAAACATTACGCGTCACACACCCTGGTCATTTTGATTAGCAACAGTCTGGCAACCTTGCATAACAAACAACAAACGATGGCAGCATCCATAAAAAAATATGCAGTGGGAAGAAGCACTTCAAAAATGTTCTAAAATAATAAACAATTTGATCATTTAATTTATTGGTCTATTAAACTCCCAGAATGATATCTCCATCATTTTTAGAAGCCAAGGAAATGGCAGGAAAATATAAAACAAAGTCCAGATCATTACAGCATCTTCCTCCTGATCTTTCCACATTCTGTCTGTGTGGCATAACAGACAGCTGATGTTATACCATCTGCTGTTGCTCCAAATGATACTTTTAAGGAGTCAGGAGAGAAACATAGTTATTAATGTTAATGAAAACCAAAACTAAAATAACCAAAAATCGATATCATTTAATGTATTAAAAGCTGACTGAAAAACAAAAACTAAACTGAAATTAAAATTGCATGTTCAAAAATAATATAAAGTTGAAATAAAAATCTGTTTCAACTTTTTAAATTTCTGTGCACATTTTACAAAAGGAAGATGGCACACTCCTTCTGGTAATCAATTATTAAATTCTGGCATAAAAAGCCAGTAGGCAAACCCTTTGAAACAAACTCACCTTAAAGTGATCCAATTAGTTTGTCTTATGCTGACCCATCAAGAACCTCATTTGTGCACGGTTTTGTGGTTATGCACATGGCAAAGAAAAACTCAAGTGAACAAATACCTCAACAAATAATCCCGATTGGAAACAAAGTATTATTATTTGATTGGGGATGAAGACACTGAATCAGAGAAGAACACCAGAGAAGTCAGTTTAGAAAAAATTAGGTTTACCATCGAATTGAAAATATTCTAATTATTTAAATAATCTGTAAAATCAAGCTCTTTTTATTTACAAATATATACAAAGTGTACAGTAACTGCTTTTTTGTATTAAATCGTGTCAAGTATGGGGCATGTTGGATTATAATATGGAGGTCAACTCAATCATCTTCTGCACCCCATCAGACTCTGCATGCAGGACAATTTACTTATCCTTGATGTCTGTCACTAGCTAGGCGACCAAAAACTTTATTTTCTCAATTTAATGTTTTTTGGTTTAATATCTGGTTTGTACCTCACATTGTCAGGTAACAGTCTGGTGTATCGTCAGATTCTCTTGTGAATGAACGAAAGAAAGGAAAACAAAACTTTAAAAAACGTTAAAAAAATTATTTTTGGTTGACAGTTATTTTTGCATGTCGAGAATGTAACTCTGCTTTTGTTTTGTAGCAATTGTAAACCAAGTTTGCATGTTTTTAATAATCTAGTTGTATATAATATGCTATTAAAAAAAGACATGCAATGTCACACACACATGCCTGAGACACAATTTCACCCCAAGTCGGGGGTTTGGCACTACTTCCTAAAGCCTCTCCTATCCTTCTCTCTGCAGGTCCAGAGAATCACAGTCCAATGGAGTCTGATATTGCTTCCGGTTGTAGGGTTGCCTCATAACCAGCACCACTGCCCTCTTTCCTCAGTTTGGTCAGAGACTCCCGTCTGTAAAGACGTATTTTATCAATCTTGGTTTTTTTTTTTTTGCAGCAATATACGGTGTCCCAACCCTTTATCTGTGTTTGTACTTTCTGTTACAGTAGTTAAATGGGTAACATTCAGTATATCTGTTTGGCTTGATGAAAGAATAAATTAATCAATAAACTGGTTGTGCCTGAATAATTCAATCAAACATGCCATGTTAATAAATACAATACAATAAAAACAAATTCTGTAATCCATAAAAATGTCAGATTATTATATATGAATAGAAAGTTATACTGCATAATAGTAAGTAGTGCTCACAGGCCCTTAGAACTATTGACTATATCTCTTTTTTCACTAAATACTGTAGCTATTTAGTCTAATGACCATGATGGCTGTCAACTTTCTAGACAGAGCATGTTTTTGAAAATGGACACAAAGAAACAAATTGGTCAATAATGGCACTTTACTGCTGGGGAGTATTTTAAGTCTGACAGTAACAAGAACAAGTGTGTAAATGATGGCACAGTGGTCTGCATTCTGGAATGCAATTAAAATGAAAGACTTCAAAAACAAGTGTATAAAGTGGTTGAACACTGAGATAAGCTGTAGACACACAAACCTAAACAAAGAAGGTAAAATGACTTTGCCTCAGCAGACACATGGTCACGTTAGTTAGTAGCACACAAAAATGAAGAAAGTTCACTGGTCACATAAAGTACTGTGAATTGTTTGATCTGAAGTTTAAAAAGGCCATTGCTACCAAAGTAAACAGACCGCTCCTAGAACAGACGGAAATGGCTAAAACATGAGTGGCGCAGATTTTGTTAAACATTCAAAGGATAATGCTCTATAAATATGGATAAAGCAAAAAAAGCCTCAATGAGTCTTTTACGGGCATATCAGCTTTTTTCTAACTCAGCAAGAATTAAAATAAAATAGAAATTTCATAATTAAAAAAAACAAATTGAAAATAAAATACTGGGTGAAAATAGTATAGAAATAAAAACTAATTTAAATAGAATAAAATAACTTTGCTGAGTGATATTTAAACAATTTTAAACCAAAGTGTCATACTGAAGATGAATATATTTCATGAACATCTGAGATTCATTTCTTAACAGAAATACTAATTCAAACATTCTTCTCCCATCATTCCCGAAGGTCATTTAGGAGTAAACTCCTTGAAATTTGTTGTCACTTCAGAAATACAAAATGGAAAATGTGAGGGAATATAGAATAATTTCCAGCTTGCATATATCTCTATTATAAAAAAAATTCTTGGACGGCTTGGAAGGAGACAATATGAGATTTTCTCTGAGACACTTTAAAGTCCTGCAAGACAAGGCAGTGAGACAAAAGGACAGTTGCTGTACAGGCTTTTAAATGATCAACATGCAGCGCGACAAGCAGAACACACAGCTCGGCAGCAGCAGCAAGCCAGCAGCTGATCCGACTGCATCTCCTTAGCGTGTGTTCAGCCCCCCCCTTCACAACGCGAGCGGCAGAGACGCAATGTGGCTGGCGCGCAACGCGCACCAGGGCAGGGCTGGGCGAGCTAAGCGAGCAGGGGGCAAAGCCCCCTAGTAGGAAGTAGGAGATTATATTTATTGGAGAGCAGTTCATAGTGGAATATAACAATACTATGGTTCCTAAAGATTTTCACACACAAGCAAATGCATATTTTAAGCACACATTCAGAATTTAACTGAAAAACATAAATATATGTAAGACTTTCAGTGCTCTCTTTACTACTACCACCACTACTACTAGTACTAAGTACACATAAACAGAATGGGCGGTTTAATAAACATGTACAGTACATATTAGCATTTGCATAATTAACACAGTCAAACAAAAAACAAACCTTTGTACACCATGTAAAAATACAATAAATATTCACTAGACACATACATACATGAAGACCTATGCACAGAAATATAGACTGAAATGGCCGATGAACATGTCAAAAGATACAGACAAGCAGGTGACAAGCATATTACTCCAAATGCAGCAGTCACATCCACATGAAAGCACTTTAGGACCCATAACACAGGCCTGTAAGAGTGGCCTCGAATCTGTGAAATTTAATCAGTGGTTTGCTGTATAAAAAAGACACAGCAGTAAAATGTAAGAATATTTAGAGTACTGCAAAGGAATCTGCATGAGGACATCACAACATATTGAGTATCTTTTCTTACAAATCCAGTACTTTACTTGCTTTTTTGGCAATATCAGAATTTTTGAAATATGCAATTTTAACAGAAAAAAATACAACTACTGCTGTATACAAGGCTGGCAATGATGTTTTAGGTCCTCACATTACCTAGGCATACAGATTCATTCTATTGTCCCTTTCTTCCAAATGCAACAAACAATGTTGTGAAGGAAGAGCTGGTGGTCTGAAAATTAGGCAAGAACAGAAGATCAGACAGACAATCTGAAAAATGAAAATGGTTTCCACGGCTTCCCTTTCTTTGCCCACATACAGTAACTGCATAAAACATACGGACAGTTCAAATATTGCATAATGCTACATCAGACATATGCCAAAGCTACATGTCAAGAGAGGCAACCCTTCTGCCCTCCACAAAATACATAAGAGCACCAAGAACAGACTGTTCTCTTTAAATGACCTAAAAAACACTATGTTGCCTTCAAGCAGTTATTAATAACTTCCCAAATGACCCCAACCCCCAAAACCAAAATAATTTTCAATTCATTTTTCACATATAGTAAATATCACACTGGATTGTTATTGACTCCATCCATCCATCCATCCATCCATTTCACAGTGCAGAACTAGGTAATAATTGAACGATAACCCTTAAAGTTCCTTTAACTTTTGATTTGTACTATACATGCATGTTTGACTGTGTGCATGTTTGTACTTTTGTGCATGAACAGGATTAAATTGAAGCTCTGGGCCTTGTTTTATTTTACTGAGCTTATTTACAGTTTTTCAAAATTCTGAATTTAGATTTAATAGAGACTTGAACCGTAAATCAATGGGTGCATTAAAGTAAGCTGTCAATGTAAAACAGTGTGTTGCACAATGTCTTATATGGAATGGTTTCTAAAGCAAGCTTTTTAAAATTCAATGAATTATTTGTTTAGCAAAGCTTGAATTACTACTGAAACTCATATAGCATGGTTAATTGGTTCAAAAGCTTTAACCCAAAATAGACTTATACTGTACAAATGTCAGGCTTCCTTCACTTTTTCCACTCATGTGTCATGACATCTTGCAAGATGTATAATAAATGCACATAAAAACATTTGTTGATAATCACTACTAAATGCAGAAAGGTACCTTTTATGTTCTGCTATTTTAAGAGTGCCTGTTTTCAATTAGTGATGAGTTGCTGAGTTTGCTTTAATAGGAGTGAGTAGTTTACAGAGTGTCAAATGGATAATACAAAAAATCCTTGCCACATTAAAATCTGAATCAAATGTAAAAAAAATATAAGGCCAGTGTTTGATTAAAAAAGTTTAAATACAATTAACTGCACAATTAAAACTTTTAACTGAAATTAATCTGATATTAATCAACATTTTACAAATTCCATCAAGTGTCAGAAAGTTTTTCTATAAAGCAGAAATAACTTTCTAATACAAACAGTTTTCATAAACATATTAAAATATTCCAGTTATATTATTGTAAAGGTTTATGTAACAAAAACAACTGAATAAACAGTGAAACATTTACCAGTCAACAGCTTAACGTAAGTTTTTTTTTATATTAAAATGCAAATGAGTCTAGCACTTTCATTGGTTCTATCAATAATGGTTTCTTTAAAATTACATGAAGATAAATAATAAATCAGTGATGTTCTGACTTTTGGATTCGGCCAGTTGTTTGAGTAGACCACTTTATACACACTGGCTTATTTATACCTTACAAGCAAAATACCCGCTGTTCGCAGCGGAGAAGTAGTGTGTTAAAGAAGTTATGAAAAAGAAAAGGAAACATTTTAAAAATAACGTAACATGATTGTCAATGTAATTGTTTTGTGACTGTTATGAGTGTTGCTGTCATCAGGGATTTCATTATCATTATTTGTTTCAATCAGGTTTGTATTTGGAGGATGTGTTGTGTTCAAGTTACATTCCGTGTTTGTCAACCGTTGTAAAGATAACAGGTTTCATTCATCGAAGTATTCACTACCCAAATTGTGAATCTCGTGAATCTAAGATGTTTAACAGGCATTCCCGGTATTAAGTTGTGGATTTGCCTGCGAATATTTAGCGGCAGCGTGTCTATGAACGTAATTTAAACTTAAGCTTTACACCTTGCTTTCCTATTGATATGTCTACTGTGGCAGTAGGGGCCGCTAGTGCTCCCTTGAACCCTTAGGTACCACGCCAGCCACCAGGTAAAAGTCCCAGACTGTTTATTATTTTTAAGCACAGTGCACCAAGCACCTTCCACTCTACTCATAAATTATACAATCACTCAATACACTAACCAATCCTCCAACTTCCAGACACTTAGCCACCCTTCCTCCCAGCTCAGCTCAGTGTCTGGACTAAGCCCTCGTCCTTTTATAGCCCCTGACCCGGAGGTGTTCCTGTCCCAACAGTCCATAGTTCCTTATTCCTTCCGGGTCTGGGCAATCAGTTCTTCACTTTAATCCAGGAGCACGTCGTTCCTTCCCGTCACGTGACCGTGACGTACTCCCGGGTCATAAGGCATAAAAGAGCCCATAAGCCCCCCCACAGCGACTCCTGGTGGTCCCCAAGGTATCCAGCAGGGCTGTGTATAAATACTACAAAGTCCATAAGTCCCTGCTGAACCTCGGGGCATGATCCTGCTGTCGGGAGAGCTCCTCCTGGCGGCCTGAGGGTGAGGACCGGCATGAGAAGCCGGCACTCCTCCACACTACAAAGGCTGGTTCAGCTTCAGAGGGTTGTTCCTTTCTTACTGCATCTATAAACAGCTCGTCTTCCACTTTATCTGAGACATCACACACTGCATGCACGGGTTTACCTTTTCCAGTCCTGCAAACTTTAGCGAAGTGGTTCAATTTACCACATTTTTACACTGTCTTCCTTTAGCTGGAGATTGACTTTATACACTGTGTGCTTTGTTTCCGCAGTAGCTGCACTTATGAATATGCTTGTATGCGTCACTCGCTTCATATTCTTTTGCTGCCTTCTCAATTGTGTAATGCGTTTTTTGTTCAGCGCTCTTTGGAGCTCTTGCTTTTTGTGTGTGTACTGCGTTCACAGTCAGTTCACGTGAGACACTTGGAGTACATGCATCGAAGGTTCTCAGCTGTGCTTGTGCTATCTTGTGATGTCTACGGCTTTATTTAATGTTAGCTCAGACCCGACACTTAAAAGTTTCTCTTGCACTTTCGCTGAGTTTGTGCCAAACACTATTCTATCCCTGACCATCTCATCTTCATTTGCATAAGCACAGTCCTTCACCAGCAATTTTAACTCCGTTACAAAGTGATCAAAAGTCTTGTTTATATCCTGCGTCTTCTCATTAAACTTGTATCTCGCGAATATCGTATTCCTCTTAGGCATGACAAACGCCTCAAACGGTCATAAGTTTTCAGTACCTTGGCTTCCTCCTGGGTCAGAGTCCATGTGTTTTTCCCCAGTTCACAGGAGCAGGTAGCTGCATTTCTCACTCTCGTCTTTGCCTTTTAGCGGGCCAGAAAACATCAGCTCCATGTGCTGTCGGAACTTTTTCCATTCTCCCGGCAGGTTAAGAGAATCCCAGTCAATTCATGGCGAGAGAGCTCCAACAAAATCCATGACTGTCCTCTATTCTGACACCATGTCTTGTTTTCACAAATTGTGAAAAATTAAATGATGGCGAGACTTTCTTTTAAAGTATGCAGAGGAACTTTATTTATTACAGCTCTTACATTTACGGCATCCGTGCTCTAAATTAACTTCCATAATAGTAACCTTGAGGTCCCTTTTTCTGGTGCCTTCCTGATGACATAGGTGCCTAAACCATGCCTGATAATAATACATTTCAATGACATATAAATATTACAGTTATCACCTCGACAGACATCTCACCACCCAAATCGCTACTCGCGAATCTAAGATATTTAACAGGCATTCCAGGGTATTGACTTTTTGATTTGCTTGCGAATATTTAGCGGCAGCGTGTCTATGAACTTGTGGATTAACCCGCGAGTATTTATTTTCAGTGTTGTTTGCCAGCGTGTCTGCTCTGCTTGTTTAAGCATTTAAATCTATATAAGGTAGACTGCCAACTACGTGGGAGGCATGGGGATGTGGGACGCAATATAGGCAGGCAGCCAACTACGTGGGAGGCCGGGGGACGTAGGACACAGGATGCAACCCCCAACCCCCAATCCCGCCTCACACGGCAACTGAGCTGCAGGCTATGGACGTATGTGTGTACGTAAGTAGGATTCAGTTATGACCGTTACGCGTAGAATTTTGAAATGAAACCTGATTAACTTTTGTAAGTAACCTGTAAGGAATGAGCCTGCCAAATTTCAGCCTTCTACCTACACGGGAAGTTGGAGAATTAGTGATGAGTGAGTCAGTTAGTGAGGGCTTTGCCTTTTATTAGTATACAGGTGACGGTTATAAAATTAGAATATCATGACAAAGTTGATTTATTTCAGTAATTCCATTCAAAAAGTGAAACTTGTATATTAGATTCATTCATTACACACAGACTGATGTATTTCAAATGTTTATTTCTTTTAATTTTGATGATTATAACTGACAACTAATGAAAGTCCCAAATTCAGTATCTCAGAAAATTAGAATATTGTGAAAAGGTTCAATATTGAAGACACCTGGTGCCACACTCTAATCAGCTAATTAACTCAAAACACCTGCAAAAGCCTTTAAATGGTCTCTCAGTCTAGTTCTGTAGGTTACACAATCATGGAGAAGACTGCTGACTTGACAGTTGTCCAAAAGACAACCATTGACACCTTGCACAAGGAGGGCAAGACACAAAAGGTCATTGCTAAAGAGGCTGGCTGTTCACAGAGCTCTGTGCCCAAGCACATTAATAGAGAGGCGAAGGGAAGGACAAGATGTGGTAGAAAAAGTGTACAAGCAATAGGGATAACTGCACCCTGGAGAGGATTGTGAAACAAAACCCATTCAAAACTGTGGGGGAGATTCACAAAGAGTGGACTGCAGCTGGAGTCAGTGCTTCAAGAACCACCACGCACAGACGTATGCAAGACATGGGTTTCAGCTGTCGCATTCCTTGTGTCAAGCCACTCCAGAAGCGTCTCGCCTGGGCTAAAGACAAAACTGCTGCTGAGTGGTCCAAAGTTATGTTCTCTGATGAAAGTAAATTTTGCATTTCCTTTGGAAATCAAGGTCCCAGAGTCTGGAGGAAGAGAGGAGAGGCACAGAATCCACGTTGCTTGAGGTCCAGTGTAAAGTTTCCACAGTCAGTGATGGTTTGGGGTGCCATGTCATCTGCTGGTGTTGGTCCATTGTGTTTTCTGAGGTCCAAGGTCAACGCAGCCGTCTACCAGGAAGTTTTAGAGCACTTCATGCTTCCTGCTGCTGACGAACTTTATGGAGATGCAGATTTCATTTTCCAACAGGACCTGGCACCTGCACAAAGTGCCAAAACTACCAGTACCTGGTTTAAGGACCATGGTATCCCTGTTCTTGATTGGCCAGCAAACTCGCCTGACCTTAACCCCATAGAAAATCTATGGGGTATTGTGAAGAGAAAGATGCAATACACCAGACCCAACAATTCAGAAGAGCTGAAGGCCACTATCAGAGCAACATGGGCTCTCGTAACACCTGAGCAGTGCCACAGACTGATCGACTCCATGTCACGCCGCATTGCTGCAGTAATCCAGGCCAAAGGAGCCCCAACTAAATATTGAGTGCTGTACATGCTCATACTTTTCATGTTCATACCTTTCAGTTGGCCAACATTTCTAAAAATCCTTTTTTTGCATTGGTCTTAATTGATATTCTAATTTTCTGAGATACTGAATTTGGGACTTTCATTAGTTGTCAGTTATAATCATCAAAATTAAAAGAAATAAACATTTGAAATACATCAGTCTGTGTGTAATGAATGAATCTAATATACAAGTTTCACTTCTTGAATGGAATTACTGAAATAATTCAACTTTGTCATGATATTCTAATTTTATGACCGGCACCTGTAGATTCCCAGGTTGGCATAAGATTCTGTCTCAACCCGAGGAGTTATAAGACTATGTTCATTCACATTACCAGGCTGAAGTAACTGAAATCCAAATCCTTGCCTTAGTGTGACAAAAATCTGATGTTTTCAGCGCTGCATGGACACAGAAACCCAATCTGTTCTAGTCAGATTTGAATCACTTTCATATGTGGTATATTGGATATGTATGTGATTCATGGCCATGCAACATGAATGAAAACGGTCTGATCGGAATTCACGTTTATTTTTTTCTTTTTTGCCTATTTACATCTGGCTAAGCACTGTCATCATCAGTCAGTGTCGGCAGCTTGACAAAACCACAATCGAGGAGAAATACAGCTGTGACAACAGTCACGGTCCCATTACTGTGGGCTCTTTCTTTCACCTTCTCAGCTTAATCATGTACATCTTACAAACTATTTGCCATCCTCCAGGGCACAATGTGATGGGACTTCTCACAAATATGACATTTTTAGTTGTTGATTACGCAGATGACTCATGCACAAATATATTAATTTGCAAATGCATGCCATTTCAGAGGACAGATGCTTTCACATTACTCTTAGATACAGGTTACTTGTGAAGTGTCAAGCCAGACATTGAGGTATAAGGTTTGTAATGTTAACGTAGCTTAAGAATCTTGGTGTGTTGTTTACAAGTGAGAGAAAAAAGGTGCAGGAGATCAACAAGTGGATCGGAGCAGTGTCTGCAGTTATGTACTGGACAGCTGTAGTGAAGAAAAAGTTGAGCCCAAAGGCAAAGCTCTCAATTTACCGGTTGATCTACTTTCTCTCTCCTCACCTATGGTCATGAACTTTGGGTAGAGACAGAAAAAAATAGACTGCAGATACAAAGTGTGGAAATGAGCTTCTTATCCAAGTGTGTCAAATAGAGCCAATGCTCCTCAGTACTGAAAGGAGCAAGTTGATGTGGTATGGCGTTCTTATTAGAATGCCTCCTGGAAGCCTCCCTGGGTATGTGTATCTGGCACGGCACATTGAAGGTAAGCTAGATAGATGTCACTCATCTGGTCTGGGAGCGCCTTGGCATTTCCCTTGCAGGATTTGGACCAGGTGGTGGAGAAAAGGGACATTTGTATATCTTCGCATAGACTGCTTCTCTTCAGATCCAGACTCAGTAAAGCAGTAGAAAATGGATGGTTTAAGATACATTATTTTTAATTAACTCCTTCGGTCTTTTCTGCTCAAAAGAATGTAATCTCAGATCTTGAATTATTTGTATTTCACAGCCTAAACTCCAATTAGCTAACAACTGGGACAGTTCCTCATAGCAGTCTGGAAGTCTCATCGTGGAAGAGTAATGTTGACAATCACCTCCATCTCACTCTCAGTTCTGGAATGAAGAAGGCTTCCAAACTTTAAAGATGTAGGAGCCCAGGTAGTGACAAACAGCACACATTAAGACAGATACTTGTACAAAATATTTATGTGGCAGTGCTACACTGCTACCACTTTTTCTTATGTCACAATTTTTTAGACTAGACTTCTGCAAGAGAGGTTTTGGCATGATTTTTAAGGCCAGATGCCTTTCCTAATGCCAACACTCCCCATTTCGTAAAATGGAGGCTGAGTTACCACTGGAGAAAAATTATTTGGTCTAAAGGAAATGTATACTTGGCTATCGAGTTAAACTTAAGTGTAAGTGGTAATCACTTGGCTTCTGCAATATAAATAATAATTACATAAGATTTTGATATCCTACTGATCCAAATCAGGGTCATAAGAGGCCAGAGTCTGTTACGTCAGCAACAGATGCTAGATAAGCATCAACGCTGGATTGTCTGCCCAAGCAGTGTAGGGCCTTCTCACACACACAGGGCCAATGGACTTCAACTCATTTGGTGCTGTTTCAGTAACAACACATGAAGTGCAATAAAATTTTATAGATTTGGTTTGCACATTTAGGTGTTGTGTTTAAAAATTTGCAGATATTTTTAATGTTAATCACATGTGTTAATGGCAATTAATCAGCAGCCCTAGTAAAAACCATACAAAATTTTTCTTGTTCAGAGTAGGGGTGATCTCCTCAAAGCATTACACCAAGCGTCCATGAAAACCACATTCCGTAAGTGGGTTGTTTATCCAAAGCAGTCAAATACATCAAAGACACATGCTGTTTATTACTAGTCAGATACTAATTTAAAATTTGCATAAGAGGTATAATTTTAACATGAAATCTAACAATAGACTCTTTGTAAATTACCAATTGTTATTAATGGTGAGAACAGCCAATCACAGAATCGGTCCAATAAGAAACTGGACAAAATATCCTTAAAACTCTGTGCCCATGCACCCTAAAAAGAACAGCATTACCGGCTACCATTCAATAAATGATCCGTTGGTTGAACCCACTTTAAAAGTAAAGAAAATTACAACCAGATGCAGTAAATGAGACCAGCATTCTAAGGGATATAAATGACAATACAGTATATGCACGTCTATTGCACTTCACAAGCACGATGTAGCTTGCAATAAAAAGGCAACAACAGGTGACACATGTCATAGTAACCATTGTAGGCTTCTATTGCCTCCATGATGTACCTAGTATGCTTCAGTTAAGTTTCTAGGCTTTGCAATCATGAATTAAATATAATTTAAGTCTCACTGGTACAGGTTGGCCTTATTAAGGTAACTGTGGGATAATGATAATAATAATAATAATGGCAGAACAGTGGGGTTATTACCACTGGGAGAGATCTAGGTTGCCTGAAAATCAACACAGTGGGAAGACAGGCAGATCATTTGGCAGGCCATCACAGGTCTTATGCTAACAATTTACACTGTCTATAAACACAACATATGTCATGAATTTGTAGGCTTTGTCTGCCACTGACCACCCACCACTGCTGAGAGTTGTGTAATGGGGAGTTCAAGCAGTCTGCTCCAGTTTTGGATTGATTTCTAGTTTGTCCTGTAATTTGTGAGAAAATGACAATTGCCTTCATTTGTAAATACTGATCCATGACAAAGAACGTTATTTGAACTGACTTAAGCTCTTTAGAAATGTTAACTAATTAATCTTATTCTTTGGTCAAATGAGTTGAAAAGTTGTGGGTCACAGTAAAATGTCTGGCCTCAAGATTTTTCCACTGCTGATCTCTTAAAAACAATACATTTCTTCAACTGTTTCAACTTTTTGTCACAATTTTCTCCTACCCCATCAAAAACAACCATCTGGTACAGAACAATTTCATACAAAAGGCTAACATTTCTATGTCAACAAAACAACATTAAAGAACAGTCCTGTTTTTATGTTTGACGCTTTAGTAACAGCCATTCACAATGCTTACGGTTACCTAGATCATACATAGTGTGTTGACGTGTATCAAAAATATCTTACTAATAGATTCTAGCCTATAGCTTTTCTTCTTTGTAGCCTGTCCTTTCCACTCAGCAATGCCAACTCTTTGGAGTCCAATAATTGATTTCACTCTCCAACAATTTTAAAATTCAGTTTTCAAATTGAGAATTCAGATTTAGAATTGATTTGCTCTAATGTAAGAGATCTAGAAATCATTTTAGAAGAAATTTTTTTTTGGCAGACTTCTATAACATGGTGCCGTCATCCAGACTTCTGTCCATATTCACTAAGCCAGGGCTGAAACTCTCAAGCTACTTTGGTTTAATTAGTAAATATTGGCCAGTACCGTGCTTTCCTTTAATGAAAACCAAAGCATAGTTCTTAAAAATGAATATTCTACACTTCATCACTTATCACAAGAATGTCAATTTTCTAGTCAATACCGGACAATACGTTAGGTACACAGCAATATCTGATACACAGAGCTAAAATTCATATATTTTGTACAAAACAGTATCTTCAATTATCATTTTCGTATTTTATTTGTAGTTGCCCACTATATAATCATTTTTCTTTCATCTCTTCTGTATTCCTCAGTTTCTTGGTGCCACAAATGTTTTCTAAAGGACCCTCAGCTTCTGCTTTTTTCAGTTTGACACATAATTAATTAAATCAAGTCTACATAAGAAACTTTCAATTACTACTAAACTATGCAGAGCTTCTACAAAAGTCAAGGCCACCAGAACCACATGAGAGAGAAGGGTCTATTATATTTTGTGTTGATTTAAAACTAAGATCTCTGCAAATGTTGGATAAAATTGAAATATGCTGCCCTCAAGTGGATCTATAAAGGTGATGCACACACAGTAATGAGCTCAAACAGGCATGTTGTACATGTGAATTGTATCTCTCACAAACTAGAATGCCATTCCTTGTTCTATAGAGTAGTCTTTCAACATTAATGATAGGTATTTAATGTTTTAGAAGCAAAGGCTACATTTAATAACATACTTGAATATAGAAAAACAAGAACCAGTGCAAAACTAAAAAGACTGGGGTGAGGACTAGGGTAGAATTATTTTCTTAGAAGACAGGATTATTTATAACATTTCTAGTCTTGAAGAGTAAAAATGCGTTAATATATTTTCATTAGCATTATTTTCATAAAGGTTAAAGTAACATTCATTAGTGTTTCTCTAGGTTTCAATCCACCATGCTCAAGCAAGTGCAGCTCTGCTCTATAACATCGAGGTGCAAAAGTTGGCAACTATATGACAATTCCAAATAAAGGCTCCTGAAGTTCCTTTGGAAGTGCAGGAACTGCTTGAATTACATGTATCCTCTTAAAGAAAAAAGGGCTACAGTATAGGACAATATTACATAGGCCTTAACAGATTGCATTAGTTTAGTAATTGTTCTTTCAAGTGGTGATTACATCCATCCATTTTCTAACCCGCTGAATCCGAATAGGGTCACGGGGGTCTGCCGGAGCCAATCCCAGCCAACACAGGGCACAAGGCAGGAACCATCATTTTTGTTAATAGAAAAAATGCTTTAAAAAACTGGATAAATCTACATGACTGTTGACGACAGGAACTGCAGTCTTAGTATTGGAGATGCACTTCTGTTCGCATTCAAAAACTGACACTTCCATTTCTGATTTATGACATGTGATTTTCTATGTCTGTCACCCTCCCCTTAAACAGCTGTCCTTGCTCTCTTAATGCAGACTTCACTGCAGATTTGTTTTTAAATATGCAACGAATAGATTTCTCTTGAATGAAAATTCTACACATTGACTTATAGAGAGCGAGTAAAGCATGATTGTTATGAAAGACACTATAAAAAATTATTACCTAAACTGATATTGTTTAACCTTTTTCTTTTTAAATGTTTTCTTCTATGATTTAAATATATGGAAAAAGGCAAAATAAGACATACATACATACTGTACATAAAATATAATTAAATATACATTCATACAATTTTATATATATATATATATATATATATATATATATATATATATACACACACACACACATACACACGTCTACAATGTGAACTATGTTCACTGTAATTTAATAGTACAATGGTGTAACATGCACGGAGTACACTTTATTAAGATAATGTTGAAGAAGCATTAAAATCAATAAGCTCAATGCAGCATTTGTCTCAAAAATGCTGTGGACATTTGAAACCATTCCACTAGTATACTAATTGATGCTCTTCTGTCACATACAAAATATAACCATGTTGGACACATATGCTATAACTAGCCATGGTCACTAAAGATGGCTTTTGTACAGCTGCTCTGTGCTCTTATGATGGAGATTTTGGTGTAGTTCAAACCAAAACAAAGGTCATATTCATTTGGCATCAATTAAATAGTAGTAAAAACAGACATATTAGTTTGGCAGGTGTTATGGTCTAAATATACTAGAAGTAGAATTAGACTCTTTATTGCCACTGGATTCACTTTGATTATGCCTTTACACATTTTGTCTTTGGTTTGCATTATATTCATCATGCATACTTAGTGAAATCAAATTACACAAGTATGAACTGAACAATCAACTGAATATGCTATATTTGACATTTCTGAAAATCTTAACAGTGTAACAGGAGCAGTACAGTACAGTATACCTCAACTCTGTAGTAAAAAAAGGTCACTGGAGGCAAATGAGGGTTACAAGACAAATGCAATATTTATTTCTTGTCTGTGGGCTTGTTAAAAAATGGTGAGAGCCACTTTAGCTCTTCTTTGTATTGTTCTGTCTAAGAAACTAAGATGACTTTTTGCTCAGTGATTCTAACTACTACACTGGATAACAAGATTGTTTTCTGCTTCTTAAAAATGAAGCTGCGATTCCTGGAACACAAAATCTATAGTCAGTTCTGTTTGAAGGCCAAATTGGTCTTTTTTGGTCTGAGTTTCACGAAAGTGATGAATCTTAGTGATGAACAATGAACTTTAAGATGTACATATGTCATCTATTTGCTACTGTTTTGTGTGTTTCCCAAGACCCCTTATAATCTGTACCAGATATCAGGAAAAAGGAAAATACAAGTTGATTGGAAAAACAATTAGCAATGTGCACTAATCATTAGCAAGACTAGGGGGGACTGTGTGTACATTTGTATCAACAGCTCCTGATGCACTTATGTGGAAATGGTCTTTACATAGTCCTTACTGACAGTCTTAGAATACCTGATGATAAGCTGGCCAATCATCATACTCGCTGAGAGTTTTCCTCCGTACTGCTCATGACTATGTTCCACTGGAAGGGCTTCAACCACTGCAACCTCAATAAACTCCACCACAAGTTCTATCAGCATGTTGCCTGCCCTGCCAGGGATGATTGAACACTATATCAGTGCTATACCAGTTAAAGGTACCTGCAAATCCATTCTGCATTCACATTTTAGCACGTCTCTCGATGCATAGGTACTTCTGCCTGTTTACAAACAGGTAGTAAAGCATGCTAAACTGGAAGGGATTTAAGAACATGAATCCAGACTACAGGATGTTTGAGATTCCTCCGCAAATCTGGACGAATACACCAACTAGGTGATGAGTTATATCAGGTTCTGTATGAAGTTGTGTGTGTCTACCCAACTGTAATCTTCAACTCTAAAACCTGGTTGAACAGCGTTGTTTGCCTGGGAAATGAGGGAGCAGACTACTGCTTTTAATTGCAATAACATGGAGCACTATAAAAGGATGTGTCCCATTCCACATCCAGAAGGCTTCTGCCACCAATCTGCCATAGGTGTATGCCAGCATCTTCAGCTAATACTGTGCATAGTGCCATTGTGTTTCAGGAAAACTACAATTGTGCCTGTGCCAAAGAAATTTGTTGTTTCCTTCTTGAATGACCTTGACCCATCATATTACCCTCGGTGGTGATGAAGTGTCTGGAGAAACTGCATGATTCACATTAATCACAATATCCTTGGTACCTTGGATCTACTACAGTTTACATTCCAGAACAACAGACCTGTAGATGTTGTCATCTCCCTAATCCTGAACTTTGCTCTGGGAAATAAGAAAAGGTAAAATACCTATGTCAGGATGCCAACTATATCTCTGCCTTTAACACCAGTCAGTCCACCAGTTTTTCATGTCTGCATAATTTTAGTCCTAATGTGTTCTATAATGCCATGTTAGGATATGATAATTCTGTAGTGAGTTCATCTATAGATGTGCACTGTATTAGTACTAACAGACCATAGTCTAAATGAAAAACCTGGGCAAAGTGGTATAAATGTGAATAATTTAATTACAATTTCATCTATAGATATGCACTGTATTAGAACTACAACAACAGATCATAAATTAAATTAAAAAAAATCACACAATAACTTATTTACTATTTCAAGCTGCTATAACACTCCCATTCAGCTACGACAGCTATGCAGATGACACATAGCTTTACTTATTAATTGCGCCTGATGACCCTGATGCTCTTGGCCCTCTGATCCAATGTCTTAGCAGTATTTACAAATGGATGAGAAGTACCTTTCTCAAGCTAAATAAGGAAAAAACAGAAGTCTTAGTTATTGGCAAATATAGAAATAGCAAGGGAATTAGAGATAAACATGATCCCTTCGGTATTAAAAGTCATGGCGGAGGTGAAGAATTTAAGGGTAATCATTGACTCTGACCTAAACTTTAAATTGCATATTAAAAGGATGACTTGGACTGCATTTTTTCACTTAAGGAATATAGCAACAGATAGACCTCTTATAATTTTACATGATGCTGAAAAAGTACAGTCATATGAAAAAGTTTGGGAACCCCTCTCAGCCTGAATAATAATTTACTCTGCTTTCAGCAAAAAAGATTAACAGTGGTATGTCTTTCATTTCCTAGGAACATCTGAGTACTGGGGTGTTTTCCGAACAAAGATTTTAAGTGAAGCAGTATTTGGCTGCATGAAATTAAATCAAATTTGAAAAAACAGCTGTGCAAAAATTTGGGTACCCTTGTAATTTTGCTGATTTGAATGCATGTAACTGCTCAATACTGATTACTTACAACATCAAATTGGATGGATTAGCTCGTTATGCCTTGAACTTCATAGACAGGTGTGTCCAATCATGAGAAAAGATATTTAAGGTGGTCAATTGCAAGTTGTGCTTCCCTTTGACTCTTCTCTGAAGAGTGACAGCATGGGATCCTCAAAGCAACTCTCAAAAGATTTGAAAACAAAGATTATTCAGTATCATGGTTTAGGGGAAGGCTACAAAAAGCTATCTCAGAGGTTTAAACTGTCAGTTTCAACTGTAAGGAATGTCATCAGGAAACGGAAGACCACAGGCACAGTTGCTGTTAAAACTTGGGAGGCCAAGAAAAATACAGGAGCACCATATGCGCAGGATTGTGAGAATGGTTACAGACAACCCACAGATCACCTCCAAACACCTGCAAAAACATCTTGCTGCAGATGGTGTATCTGTACATCATTCTACAATTCAGCGCAATTTGCACAAAGAAAATCTATATGGCAGGGTGATGAGAAAGATGCCTTTTCGGCAGTCACGCCACAAACAGAGTCGCTTGTTGTATGCATGTGCTTATTTAGACAAGTTAGATTCATTTTGGAACAAAGTGCTTTGGACTGATGAGACAAAAATTTAGTTATTTGGTCATAATAAAAAGCGCTTTGTATCGCGGAAGAAGAACATCGCATTCCAAGCAAATCACCTGCTACCTACTGTCAAATTTGGTGGAGGTTCCATCATGCTGTGGGGCTGTTTGGCTAGTTCAGGGACTGGGGACCTTGTTAAAGTCGAGGGTCGGATGAATTCAACCCAATATCAACAAATTCTTCAGGATAATGTTCAAGCATCAGTCACAAACTTGAAGTTACGCAGGGGATGAATATTCCAACAAGACATTGACCCAAAACACAGATGGAAATCTAAAAAGGCATTCATTCAGAGGGAGAAGTACAATGTTCTGGAATGGCTGTCATAGTCCCCAAATTGAATATAATCGAAAATCTATGGGATGATTTGAATAGGCTGTCCATGCTTGACAGCCATCAAATTTAACTGAACTGGAGAGATTTTGTATGGATGAATGGTCAAAAATACCTCCATCCAGAATCCAGACACTCATCAAAGGCTATAGGAATGTAGAGGCTGTTATATTTGCAAAAGGAGGCTCAACTAAGAATTGATGTAATATCTCTGTTGGGGTGCCCAAATTTATGCACCTGTCTAATTTTGTTATGATGCATATTGCATATTTTATGTTAATCCAATAAACGTAATGTCACTGCTGAAATACTACTGTTTCCATAAGGCATGTCATATATTAAAAGTCAAGATGCTACTTTGAAAGCTCAGTCAATGATAAACAAAAAGCCAAAGCATTAAGAGGGATTCCAAAACCTTTTCATATGACTGTAGTTTATGCTAATGTTTACAGGACTACTTAAGAAAGACATAAATCAGTTGCAATTAGTGCAGAATGCGGAGGCCATAATCTTAACTAGAAGTAGAAAATTTGAGCACATCTCACCAGTTTAATCATCATTATGCTGGTTACCTGTATCATTTAGAATTTACTTTAAAATAACACTAATGGTTTATAAAGCCTAAAATAATCTTGCTTCATCCTGTATTTTAGAATGCCTGTCTCCCTACACTACAAGCTGTAACCTGAGATCTTCTAATGATGGTCTGCTTAAAATTCAAAGAGACAAGCTTAAAAGAAGCAGTGAGGTGGCCTTTCGCTGTTATGCACCTAAAATCTGGAATACTTTACCAACAGAAATGCAGCAGGCTAAAAATGTGGAACATTTTAAAAACTGTTAAGAAACCATTATTTAAATTTGGCTTTCTCATAGCTACATTTTAGTTGTATTCATAATGGACAACAAGGGCTTAAAATGATTATATTCTTCAAGATCTGTGATTTTAACTAATCTCTACTTTTTTCTTTTGTTGTCTTTTCCAGTTCTTCTGTGGTGGCCATTAGCGCCACCACCACCTGATCAAGGCACCATGAAGCCACCTGTGATGATGGAATGAAGGTGGGTGTTCCAGCTATTCATGAGATCAACTTCATCAAATACTCTCAAATGAAGCCTGGAAACAAAGAGGAATGAATTAAGAACATTTATGTTAGGTAAAATGCCCTGTGGAGGTTTGGTGGTCTTTTGGCCTTGAACCCCTGTAAATTTTTTTTTTCTCAGCTTAACAGGAGTTTTTTTTTGTTGTTTTTTCTGTCCTCCCAACCATCTGACCTTATCACTGGACTCAACCTTACAGACTTACATCATGACACTGTATATAAGGATGCTACTCTTCTACTTAATATTTATGTGTATTTAATATCATTTTTTTTCTTTGCCACTTATTCTTTATTACTGATATAATCTTATTTGTTTCTCTTTTCTTCTGACTTTCTCTTTCACATCTTGTAAAGCACTTTGAGCTATATTGGTCGTATGAAAATGTGCTATATAAATAAATGTATTTGTTGTTGTCTGTCTGCATCCTGAAAAAGACTCATTGAAAGTATCTTGAGCAGATGTATCACATTGTGGTTTGTAACCTGACATGTCAGGTCCTTGTGAAAGACTGTGCAAACTTCTTATTAAATCAACTTGTAAATTAGAATAAGGCACAGGATATGTACAGATATTCAGAAGGTACAGTGCATCCGGAAAGTATTCACAGCGCATCACTTTTTCCACATTTTGTTATGTTACAGACTTATTCCAAAATTATTAAATTCATTTTTTTCTCAGAATTCTACACACAACACCCCATAATGACGTGAAAAAAGTTTACTTGAGGTTTTTGCAAATTTATTAAAAATAAAAAAATTGAGAAATCACATGTACATAAGTATTCACAGCCTTTGCTCAATACTTTGTCGATGCACCTTTGGCAGCAATTACAGCCTCAAGTCTTTTTGAATATGATGCCGCAAGCTTGGCACACCTATCCTTGGCCAGTTTCGCCCATTCCTCTTTGCAGCACCTCTCAAGCTCTATCAGGTTGGATGGGAAGCGTCGGTGCACAGCCATTTTAAGATCTCTCCAGAGATGTTCAATCGGATTCAAGTCTGGGCTCTGACTGGGCCACTCAAGGACATTCACAGAGTTGTCCTGAAGCCACTACTTTGATATCTTGGCTGTGTGCTTAGGGTCATTGTCCTGCTGAAAGATGAACCGTCGCCCCAGTCTGAGGTCAAGAGCGCTCTGCAGCAGGTTTTCATCCAGGATGTCTCTGTACATTGCTGCAGTTATCTTTCCCTTTATCCTGAATAATCATCCAGTTTCTGCCGCTGAAAAACATCCCCACAGCATGATGCTGCCACCACCATGCTTCACTGTAGGGATGGTATTGGCCTGGTGATGAGCGGTGCCTGGTTTCCTCCAAATGTGACGCCTGGCATTCACACCAAAGAGTTCCATCTTTGTCTCATCAGATCAGAGAATTTTGTTTCTCATGGTCTGAGAGTCCTTCAGGTGCCTTTTGGCAAACTCCAGGTGGGCTGCCATGAGCCTTTTACTAAGGAGTGGCTTCCATCTGGCAACTCTACCATACAGGCCTGATTGGTGGATTGCTGCAGAGATGGTTGTCCTTCTGGAAGGTTCTCTTCTCTCCACAGAGGACCTCTGGAGCTCTGACAGAGTGACCATCGGGTTCTTGGTCAACTCTCTGACTAAGGCCCTTCTCCCCCAATCGTTCAGTTTAGATGGCCGGCCAGCTCTAGGAAGAGGCCTGGTCGTTTCGAACTTCTTCCACTTACGGATGATGGAGGCCACTGTGCTCATTGGGACCTTCAAAGCAGCAGAAATTTTTCTGTAACCTTCCCCAGATTTGTGCCTCAAGACAATCCTGTCTCGGACGTCTACAGACAATTCCTTTGACTTCATGCTTGGTTTGTGCTCTGACATGAACTGTTATCTGTGGGACCTTATATAGACAGGTGTGTGCCTTTCCAAATCATGTCCAATCAACTGAATTTACCACAGGTGGACTCCAATTAAGCTGCAGAAACATCTCAAGGATGATCAGGGGAAACAGGACAATTTTGAGCTTCATGGCAAAGGCTGTGAATACTTATGTACATGTGCTTTCTCAATTTTTTTATTTTTAATAAATTTGCAAAAAACTCAAGTAAACTTTTTTTATGTTGTCATTATGGGGTGTTGTGTGTAGAATTCTGAGGAGAAAAGTGAATTTAATCCATTTTGGAATAAGGCTGTAACATAACAAAATTTGGAAAAAGTGAATACTTTCCAGATGCACTGTACTTCATGAAATTACAGTCCTTTGCATAACTGAAAATATCCCTTACCAGTTGTAAAGTAAACATGACATGTGTTTATTTAAAAATGCAAGTCTCCTGTCAGCTAACATGTTCAAGTATAGCTCATCTTCAGGGAGTAACACATTAAATAAAAGACTATTAAATATTTCAATAGTCCGTATATAAAATACAGTGGAACCTTAGTATACGTCCTTAATTCGTTCCAGGCCCTTGGACTTATACCAAACAGGACGTATACCAAACAAATTTTTCCCATAAGAAATAGTGGGAAAATGATTAATCCGTTCCCATGAAAAAAAAAATCCTATTGCTATTGACATATTATACATTGATGGGGTTGTATAAATTAATTTAAACACTGCTTAATACTAAAATACATAAATACAAAAGCAATTAGATGAAATAAATGAAAATTTAACCTCACTTTACTTTTTAATAACATCTTTGTTTTTCACAATCGTAGATACCGTCGTTCTCGGCAAACGGTATGCAACAGCTATGTCCTGGATACGCATGCCACCTTCATACTTTTCAACAATCAATTCAAATTTACATGAAAAAAACACAAAATCACGTTGTGACGATGCAGGTTTGCTGTATGCTCCCATCTGCTGCCGGGGAGCCCTTGAACCCTACACCGTCGGTAATGTGCCTCACTGCTAACCTCATCGGTAAAGCAAGGGGATGGTGAAAAAGTGCAAAGTGCTTTTATTTAAGCAATTAACAAAACAAGTTGCTCAAATTAAAGTGCAGTCTCCAAAGTTCCAATAAATAATCCATAAAATCAGAAGTGAAACATGCAGGTTAAAAACAATAGAAAAAAGTCTTCTTAAAAATAACGAAGTTAAAATAGAGCAGGAGGCATTCTTTAAAAATAAAAAATAAAAAAAAACAAGAAGAAGCCCGGTGCCTTTTTACCTGGCGGCCCCCTTGCTTCCTTTCTTTTTACTCCCCTTCAAGCCTACTCGCACTTCTGTTTATCAAGATAAGCAGCCCCAGGAGCAATCATGAATGCGGACGGTCCATCACAAGTGCACTTTGGTGAGAAACACCCACATCGCTAATCGCCCTGACAACCTTCAGCCACATGACCACGACGCCCCCTCACCAAGCTGCAAGCTCGGTGATTATTTATTTTAAAGCTGGACTTTGACAGGAGCTGTGGACCCGCTATATCACACACGTGAAAGTTCACAGAGAGTTATGGCGCGGGTTGTTCACTGAATGCTAGCAACTGGCGCACTAACGCTCGTGGCTTTGTCTCGAGAGAGGTAAACAAGGTTAGCACGCGAGTCGTATTCCAAATAAAGGTCGTATACCAAGCAAAATTTTTCGTGTCCAAACAGGACGTATACCAAGTTGGACTTATTGCAAAACAGACGTATACCAAGGTACCACTGTACTGCCTAGTGCAATCATATGAAATACAAGGAAATGTGAGTAATTCTTTTCATGAATTATATCTAAATCTTACAAATTTTCTTTTGCAACTGTTTCTCTAAGCTTCTCTAATCCCTTTAGAAGGGATCATTCAGTCTTTTAAAAACATCTTTTATCAGTTTTATGCAGATATTCAGCTGAATATTTCTTTTCAACCACACCAGCTCAATAAGTTGTCTAACCTAGTTGACTGTGTTTCACAGATAAATGAGCGGCTCTCTAACAATTACTTACATTTAAATTCCAGCAAAACCAAAACCATGATTATGGCTTCCCCTGACATTTATCCTAAGATTAATCAGGCGCTTGCATCAGTCTGCATGACTGCTAAGTCCAGTGTTCAAAACCTGGGAATTATATTTGATTCCTCTTGGAGTTTCAACTTGCATGCTAAATCTATTTCTCGATCCTGTTATTTTCATTTAAGAAACATTTCAAAATTGCAAATCTATAGTTTCATCATCGGAGCTGGAAAAAATTGTTCATTCATTTGTTTCCTCGTGCTTAGGTTATTGTAATGCGTTGTTTACTGGCTTGGACAAATCTTCAAGCTATACAAAATGCAGCAGCCAAATTCCAGAAAAAGAGATCACATTACACCTATTTTATACTCTATACATTGGCTTCCAGTGGATTTTAGGATTCGTTTTAAAATTTAAAATTCGTTTTGCACTTGTGTACAGAGCATTGAACAGACAAGCTCCAGTCTATTTATCCAATCTCCTTCTTAAACTTACTGCCTCACGTACACTTAAATTTCAGGCTCAAAGTCAGTTCTTGTTCCTCACACAAGATTAAAAATAAGGGGGGACAGAGCCTTTCAATCTTTTGCACAGAAGATTTGGAATAATCTCCCACTTCACCTTCGTATGGCTGACTCTGTAGACTCTTTAAAAAACATTTAAAAGCTTTCTTGTTTAAGCAGGCCTTTGCTTAGAGTTTTATTATACATTTTATTTTTATTTTATATTATTTATTCTATTTTAATTTAATGTTATTTGATAGATTTTACTCTATTATGTATGTTAATATGTCTTTGTCTTGCCCAGCTTAATATTTTTTTTATTTTTTATTGTACTGCACTTTGTAACTTCTTGTTTGTGAAATGCAAATTATGAATAAACTTTACTTACTTACAATTAGAAGTAGTCTTTGTTCAGCCATCAAAGCCTCAATTCAGAAACCATTTTGTTTTCATGTCCTCAATGTGAGTTAACTACTGTAAACTTGCACATTCTGCACAACCCCAAAGCCCACTTTTGCCTGCCAAAACACATACAAAATTCCACCTGGATCAGTTTTATTTTGTACCTGCCTGTTCTTATCCTAAAATGGCACTTTATATGTTTATTGCTTTCCATTCCCATAAATTTTTATTAAGTCACATGTGTTTATGGTAAAGTCAAATGATACTGTTTGGCAAGTCTGGCACAGAATTCACTAAGAACAGTTTTTTTTGGAGGTTTTAAATTTGTTTTGGGAAGGAAAACAAGGAAATTTAGTCTCGCTCACATTTTGATGTTCACCTGTGTTCTATTGCATTTAATCTGTTTCACAACAGCCAAAACATTTTTATTTATGTCTCTTGCTCAAATCACCCTATATGAGCACAGGTAAGAACTTCTGCCTCTAAGTCGAGAGTCAGTGGGTAAACAATTCCGAGTCTTTCATGCATTGAACTGTTTTAAGTAGTGAGTGGCTATTATTATTACTATTATAAAATAAAAACATACATTTGATTTATTTGCATCTGTAACATCTAGTGTAAATTTACGGTGCTTGTAAAAGTTGGTGTTTTGTTTCGTTAATCAATTTTATTCTCACAGTCACGTTTGCACTCCCCCCGATCTGACACTGTTAGTTTTCAACTAAACACTTTCTATAACAGAGGTGAACTCAGATGAGGATGAGGGTTCTACATCGGAGAAAGAGAACAGAAGCCCTCCCCCCTCACACATAGGAACAACGCAGCTGCACCAGGCATAAAGGCGAAAGATGGCACCGTTTAGATGCAGCAAGGGATTGGGCATCATCCTGCCAGTGAAAGACTTTCAGAGACTAAGGTCATAAAGCTTATGGAGACATTTCTGGACAAATGCAGTATCATAACAACAGTTGCGTAAAGTGCGACAGGAGCTTCCACCTGCAGCTAAAGTCACTTCAGTACACATGTACATTTCTTGCCTCCCATCTTAAAAAAGTTAAAGGCAGATAAGTGACACAGCACTGTTTTGTGTACCTGTTTATCCAATACAGGAGGCTTTACCAGTAGCAGAAAGCTAGAACCAACCCTGGACAGGATGGAAGATCATTGCAGGGCCCACCTATAGTTGGAACAGTCAACTTACAGAGTCACTAATTAACCTAACTTGTACCTCTTTAGGTGTCTAGGTGGAAACTACATTATAACTGGAGTAAAATCCACACAGAAATGGCACACTGATAACATACAGATCTAGGATTGAAATCTGAGACCCCGGATCTACAAAGCAAGAGTGGTAACCACTGCACTACATGCCACCTTGAGTTGTTAAATACCTTCTGCAAAGCAGAACAATGATAAAGGATAGAGAAGTTAGTCAATTTAACCAGAGTCACAGAGGTAAATACACATTATAAACAGTGCCTTTTTCAGAGTTTTCAGATCCCTTTATTGTATATATTTTGTTATGTTGCACAGTTTTACTAAAATAATTTAAGTTAATTTTTCCCTCATCAAAAACACTCAAAACTCCAGATAATGCAAAAATGGGATTTTAGGAGTTTTTTGCAAATTCATTAAAAACAAAAAAACATTACTCTAAAACAAGTCTTCAGACCCTTAGTTAAGACACTTAAAATCTGGCTCAAGTGCACCTCATTCTATTGATCATTGTTGTGATAATTCTACTCCTTGTTTGGTGTACACCTGTGGTAAATTCAATTGACTGGATGTGATTCAGAAAGGCACACATCTGTCTATAGAAGATTCCACAGTTGGCAATGTGTATTAGAGGAAAAATATTGAGCCATGAGGTTGAAGAAATTGCCTGGAATGCTTAATGACAGGATTATGTCAAGGCACATATCTGAAGAAAGCTACAAAATCATTTCTATGGCATTGAAGGTTCCCAAGAGCACAGTGACCTTGATACTCATAATTCTTAAATGGAATACATTTTGAACAACCACTGCCTTTGCTAGAGCCAGTTTTCTGTCCAAACTGAGCAATCAGAGAAGAAGGGTCATGATAAGGAAGGGTACTCACAAACCTGAAGGTCACTCCGGAGAACTTGCGTAGAAATGGGAGAAAATTCTAATCTGGGCTTTATGGCAGCGTGGCAAGATGACAAATGAAAGGCCGCTTAGAGTTTACAAAACGACACCCAAAATACTCTCAGACTATGATTAACAAGATTGTTTTGGACTCAAATTTGTAAACAACTTGCATTTAATTGCATACTTTGCAGCCTAATTTCAAGTATACAGTTGGCTGCCCCAAACCTTTTCTCTGGCATTTGTCTTTTTATTGGACAACTGGCATCAGCAGAATGAATAGCTCCAAGATGTGGCATCATATTCAAAAAGACTTGAGGCTGTAATTGCTGCCAAAGGTGCATCAACAAAGTTTTGAGCAAAGGCTGTGAATACTTACGTACATGTGATTTCTCAGTTTTTTTTATTTTTAATAAATTTGCCGAAACCTCAAGTAAACTTTTTTCACGTTGCCATTTTGGGGTGTTGTGTGTAGAATTCTGAGGAAAAAATGAATTTAATCCATTTTGGAATAAGGCTGTAACATAACAAAATGTGGAAAAAGTGATGTGCTTTAAATACTTTCCGGATGCACTGTATATACACAGTATCTCACAAAAGTGAGTACACCCCTTACATTTTTGTAAATATCTTATGATATCTTTTCATGGGACAAAACTGAAGATATGACACTTTGATACAATGTAAAATAATCAGTGTACAGCTGAAAAAAATGAATTTAATCCATTTTTGAATATGGCTGTAATGTAACAAAATGTGGAAAAAGTGATGCGCTGTGAATACTTTCCGGATGCACTGTACTGTATGTACTCTGGTTTCCTCCATCTTCTTTAAAAACGTGCATGTTAGGTTAACTAGAATTTCTAGCCTGGCACACAATAATTAATAGTATCTTCATGTTCAAGTATGTCCTGCAGTGGACTGGTGTTTCTATCATGACTGATCCTTGAGTTTGAATTTTTCAGAGAACTCATTATCTATGCTGCCACAGTAGAGCATGTTTGGTCTACTGCCCATTACAGCAGATCTATAACTTATTATACCTCAGGAAATTCATCTAATTAATCACTGGACACTCATTTCCGGTAGTCTCTGGTACCCTCCACCCTATCCAAATAATACAGTAAAAATAATATGCCTTTAACAAATAAGTGGGATATGGTCTTATGAAGAGGTTATAATAGAATTTCATATTACCAACGCCTTCTAATTAAAGACATCTAGCTGAACTGCTAGTATGTCAGTTCACTGTAATGTAATTTAATGTTTGTGTAGCAGCTTGGACTACAGACGACTGTCACCTATTTTCTTAGAAAAGTCCAAGAACAGACTCAAATGTAAATATGTTTAGAGGATTTGCAACCACTATATACTTCTAGGTTTGTTGTACTGAGACTCTTCTAAATTCTCTGTTTAAGTAACCATGATTTAAAACTCAACATTTGTTAAAATGTGCCCTGTTGAATGGCCAACTAACGAAAAATGTTAGAGTTTGCTTTCCTTTTTACAGGACTGGACTAACTCATATGAGTATACTGTACGTGTGCGTGTATATGTGCAAATCTGGCCAAAGTGCCTGTCTTCAGCCAGTTTTCCACTTTCTTCTTCTGATATTCATTCATCAGCTTGCTTTGCTGCTTCCCCCTGACCTATTTCAACACTATAAATAGCAGCACTCAGGTCCTGTCTACAAATTGAATTCTGCTGCTTCACTGCCCACCTGCCAGCTCAGAGCAGCAGTAAAGGACGACAAGCCTTGGGAGACTCCCTCTTAACCCCTTCTGCTTGGTTCTTCAGGCTCTTGGGGATAAGTAACCAATAAATAGCTGACACTTGTATATCAGAATCTAGTACATTGTATACAATATGACTCAAGTTGTTCTATACATGAAGTTTGTCATTAGTACAGGTAAAATTCAAAATTATGGTATTAATGAATAACTGACAGATTTTGTTTTCGGGTTTTAATATTTAAAATTCTTGTTGAAATTTGATTTGATTTGTTCTTAACTTAACTTAATTTTTCTTTTTGTAAAAACTTGATTGATTTGTATGGATTGTAATAAAATTAATAAAAAGGAACAAAAAAAAAAAAGAAATTTAATTGTAATTATTGGCATTTATCAGAATGTGGACCACTAAGTTCTAGATTATTTTACACATTGAGTTACAGTACTAGCCAACCTTGACAGATGAGCTTCACTGTACATTCTTCACTATTGGTCCAGAAGGATGAACCAGGAGGTGAAATAATTTAGCTCAGCAACATATGACTGAGCAGAAATTTGAGATCATTTAATTTCATCTATTCATGTAGTACATTACAAGACCTGAAATAAAGAAACATGTGAGGAAAGGGGTGGATAAGGTTAGGTTCAGGGTGTTTGGGGTCTGAACAGGAATCTGGGACTCTCATGTGCTCATTTTTTTACCCACTATAGCATACATTCTCCGTACTTTTTTGTGTTTCTTTTGTTACTCATCATTTTTATGAATTCTTTTTCTAAACACACCTTTTTTAACAATACAGACTTTTACACCTTACATGCAGAGGCTGCATGTCTAGTGATACCTATTATTTCTTTATATCGATATGATTTGGGAAGCTCCTAAAGAATAACTATAGACTCAGATGTCCTACCAAACTTATCACCTAGGCCAACAACACTGTACAACTGGCTGTGACTGTCCTTTAAGGTTTGACAGAATCCTTCATCATCTGAACATGAGTCAAATAGGCTTGACATATTAAATCTAAATTCACAGTCAAATAACAGATTAACTGGAAGTTCTTTAAATTAAGGTCTAATGTGACTAGAGAATACAATAGTCATAAATCATGTCTGTCCAATATTGTAAAAAAAATCCATGGCTAGGCCTGTCCCACAACACCAAGAAAACAAAACTCTTCTACCAAGATGTTACTGGCTGATAACTAAGCTTTGGTAATCATCATGTCTGGTGAAACTTAGTAACTTGTTGACCAATTTCCATATCTTTACAATAAAGTTTCCCAAATGTAAGCTACAGAGGTGAAAGGACAGAGCCATATTATAGCTATGTCAGCTAATGATGTCAAAAATACTTACTGGTTGATAAGCATAGATTCTAAAATTTTGGAACATTATCAATATTCATTCCCCATAGTATAGATTCAACCATATTAGATGGGCACTCCTGCTCATCCAATTTTTTGACAGTGAGTTTAGACCCACAGACCACTGCAATCACACACACACACACACACACACACACACACACACACACACACACACACAAAGCAGCAGTCTAATCTCCTCTCACTTACTGTACTACTAATCAGAATTATAAGTAGGAACTGCAGCCTTCAAACAAATGTGTCCAGTGAAATTCAGTGTTCCTTCTGATTTATTGCAGGCCTGTTAATGCTTGATTGTTTCTCCTCTCTTTATGCTTGCATACCTTTGCTTGTAGTTTCTCCTTTTAAATTAATGCATGCTCTGTAGCTATGCATATTATGTTCTATTAGAAATAAATTAAACTCTAACAAGATTTTATCAACAAAGAAATACTTAAATATGATGTTAGCATAGTAAAACAGAAATAATAATAATGTATTTCTTGACAACCAAGAAGTCTATAAAAAATATTTAAAAGACAAACCATTAACAGAAATGCACTCATTTATTTTGGTCAAACTTTTACTCAGATAGTTTCTCTACCTTTCAGGATGGGGTGTTATGCTGAATATTAAAGTTCTTGGGGTGTCACCACGCAACAAGTTTGGAAAGCACTGCTTTAGGCTGCAGTAAGGGTTAAAGAAGATAACCTAACTTGAATTTTACTGGCTTGTAAAAGTGTAACAATATCAGAGGCATTTGAAGAAGTGCATTAGCTCAGGAGAAATATAGTTTTCATTAAAGTAAAATTTGTAAAGGATTGTTAATGTTTACATATGTCTTCAATTGTGTCAGTATCAGTATCACAACTCTAACGTAGCATACGTTTCTGCTAACTGCATCATCATAAGCCTGACAGCCATAACCTCAAAAAATGAATCAGAGCTAATTAATGGTTTAAAAGTTTGCACCTACTTTTGTCACCTGTAGAGATACAAGATATCAAATGGAAAGATCATTACATCAATTACATATATATATTTTTTTTTTCCCAGAGGCAAAGTTGACTAGCACTGAAGTTATGATCTTGCAGAAACAACTCCACTGGACAGGCCACTGAACCAAGTTGCCTGACTGCCATCTCATCCGACAAGTCCTCTTCTCTCAGCTGAGCTAAGTGTAGAGAACCTGGGGTGGCCAGAGGAAGCAGATTAGGGAAACTCTCAAAGTCTGCCTTACAAAAAGCTACAGCAATTCAAGTCAAAAAATGTCCCCAGTACTCATACATGAAATATCTAGTGGTAGTTCGCTCTGAGACCGTCAACCTCTTTGATAAGGTGGACAAAAGACAGTGACAGAAGGGGATACACAAAGCCAAAATATGTAGAAGCCATACCCATTCAGATCAACTGTCTTTACAATCACAAGACCTATGGATGTACGTCACACATATAAAATTGATGGGGTTCGTTCTTGTTTTGCGTGAGCCCTAGTGATGAAGATGCAGATGCTAATTCTCAAGGGCTGTCTAGTCCTTTAAAATTCTGTCTAAAGTACAATAAAGTTGTTTCTTACAAGTTAATGGGAATTTGTAAGATCTTTTCTATGTTTAAATGGTTTTCTGCAATTTATATTATTATTTACAATAACTCTCTAGCTGTTATTGCTTTGTACTGTAATCTTATTTGTTGTGAAAGGTACTATATAACATGTCAAAAGTAAATGTGCTGGCTGAAATTTATAATCAGAACCTACTACAGGCTGAAAGCCTGTTTCTTAAAGAAGTACGAAATAAATAAACCTGGCTTAGGATCACAAGGTCTTTTTTTAATAAAAATCAGTAATATTTAATACAATATACTGCATAGATACTCTCCCCTTTAACTCCCAATTCTCTCATTCTTCTTCACTTGACACATTAGGAAGCTTTACTAGAAACAAAAAGTCTAATATCTAAGATTGGTCTTTACAGATGTCCTTAAGAAAACCTGCCATAATTTGCAGGACTGGCTTTTTTCAAGTCTCATTTAACCATTACATTAAAATACAAGTTTGTTGAAGTTTGTATTTAAAATTAAAATGCAAATGCTCTGTTAGCCTTCGAAAAACATTTTAATGTACTTGCCATTATTATACTTCAAATGCTCATACAAATATAATTTGAAATATTTGCACATAGCCTATAATACAATATAATATAATATATAAAATAAAATAACTTTATAATATAAAAGCAAAATTTTAAAATGTACTGAATTGTGAAAGGCATATATATATAAGAGACGGAAAGCAAAGATCTTGCAGGATCAGCAGGAAAACATGTACTGGGTTGTATTACAAAGTTAAACATGCAAAAGCAAAATGAAAGAAAACAGTTACAATATCTTGTTTATTCACAAGCTGTTCTCATGTCAGAAAAGGATACATCTTGGTATCTGCTGTTTAAATAAACAAATTCATTTTAAATCAGATATCAAAAAGATATGATACTGATAATGCCATTTTTAAAGTGAACAAGGGCAGGACGGCTATCAATAGTGAAATGTAAAGCTCCTAAACGTATTCTTAAGGAAATCTAAGCCAAAACCCAATTCCACAAACAGAATAATGAGAGGAAGGGACCAGTCACAGAATTACAATAGTCAGCCTTGAATGGGCAAGCAAAATAATGTTCAAGGCTCAACCCATCTAGAATTTGAGACAAAAATATATACAGTACTTTGCTGCAATTGTATATGCATCTATTACATACAATAGACTAAAGGTTATTCTTGTTTATTGGTATAAGAGGCATAATGGCCGGTGCTGAAAGAAGAAATAAAGGTAGCTTGTTTACTAAATAACAGCCCTAAGTAAATTGTTTCATAGCCTACCCAACCAACCAAAACTGGCAGACACATTCTGAAATAAATAACAAGACAACCAAATAAGCATGCTTTTTTAAATAATTAGAAATCATGATCACTTACACTCCACCCTGTATCCTCAGCTAAGTAAGTGTGATGCAAGCTTTAAAAAAATCTTCTTTAATCTCTTTATTTATAGTTTGTTCTTCATTAAAATAAAGTATTTGATTTGGAAGTGGACAATCTGTTTTGTTATTTCACAGTGTTTTTATATACAAAGATCACCTGAATTTAGGATAAATCAGTGCTTCCCAACTTTTGTGGTGTCATGACCCAGTTTTCAACACACCAGTGTATTTGTGACCCACCTTTCCCCTCAGTGAATTTAGCACGACCCACAGGGGGAAAAATTGTACATAAAAACAGCTTCAACTACATTTTTTCACTTACTCAATAGTTTTTAGCTGATTTGATCTGTCACTCTGGCAAGAACAGCAAGCAACTTAGCCATTATAACTCACAGTCAAAATGTCAATACATTTTTGCCTCTTGCTTAACCAGGATTCTCAAATTTTGAAAACTGAGCCACAAATTAAGCTAAAATACTTCATAAGCTTTGAATGAGACAAGTCAAACACATTTTCTTTGCAATTATACATTATCTAAACTCAGTTACAGTAGAGTGTGGCCATCTACACATAAAGATGCACATACAGGGCCGGTCATAAAATTAGAATATCATGACAAAGTTGATTTATTTCAGTAATTCCATTCAAAAAGTGAAACTTGTATATTAGATTCATTTATTACACACAGACTGATGCATTTCAAATGTTTATTTCTTTTAATTTTGATGATTATATCGGACAACTAATGAAAGTCCCAAATTCAGTATCTTGGAAAATTAGAATACTGTGAAAAGGTTCAATATTGAAGACACCTGGTGCCACACTCTAATCAGCTAATTAACTCAAAACACCGGCAAAAGCCTTTAAATGGTTTCTCAGTCTAGTTCTGTAGGCTACACAATCATGGGGAAGACTGCTGACTTGACAGTTGTCCAAAAGACAACCATTGACACCTTGCACAAGAAGGGCAAGACACAAAAGGTCATTGCTAAAGAGGTGATGGTTTGGGATGCCATGTCATCTTCTGGTGTTGGTCCATTGTGTTTTCTGAGGTCCAAGGTCAACGCAGCCGTCTACCAGGAAGTTTTAGAGCACTTCATGCTTCCTGCTGCTGACAAACATTATGGAGATCAAGATTTCATTTCCAACAGGACCTGGCACCTGCACAAAGTGTCAAAACTACCAGTACCTGGTTTAAGGACCATGATATCCCTGTTCTTGATTAGCCAGCAAACTCGCCTGACCTTAACCCCACAGAAAATCTATGGGGTATTGTGAAGAGGAAGATGCAATACGCCAGACCCAACAATTCAGAAGAGCTGAAGGCCACTATAAGAGCAACATGGGCTCTCATAACACCTGAGCAGTACCACAGACTGATCGACTCCATGCCATGGCGCATTGCTGCAGTAATCCAGGCCAAAGGAGCCCCAACTAAATATTGAGTGCTGTACATGCTCATATTTTTCATGTTCATACCTTTCAGTTGGCCAACATTTCTAAACTTATCGAAACTTAATCGATATTCTAATTTTCCGAGATACTAAATTTGGGACTTTCATTAGTTGTCAGTTATAATCATTAAAATTAAAAGAAATAAACATTTGAAATACATCAGTCTGTGTGTAATGAATGAATCTAATATACAAGTTTCACTTTTTGAATGGAATTACTGAAATAAATCAACTTTGTCATGATATTCTAATTTTATGACCGGCACCTATACACATTCAAACCCTACTCCTCATTTTTCTAGTAAAATGTAACACAAAACAAGGCCGTAACCTGAAAGGATATTAGACATGAAATAGATTACCACAGTTACAGGGTTTCCTGGCATCTTGTGTTCAAATGTTGTATTTATGCTTATTTTGGTTGTTTTTCAATTATAATTTTTGATTATTTATTGCCTAAATGTCAATCCATCTGCTGCTATGTGCCGTGTCTTTTGCAGCTGCCGTCAGCATTATAAAGGCGGAGGAAAACCCAGAGTTCCTTGCGGTCCATTGAATGAGCAAGGTGGATGGTGAGTTCTCTGGTGTTTTTTGCTCATTTCATTACTTTTGATATGCTTTGGAATTACCTATTTTGAAGACATTGTCTTCTGTGTATTTTTTGTGCTCCTCAGAGCTTCTTGTTTCTGAGAATTTTTATAAAGATATTTTTATTTATAAAGATTAAATTTTGCCCTTTTTCTTACTAACCAGGGTTTCAATAGTTTTGCTCCTTTATTGGACATTTTGAGCATTTTGTTGTGGACACGGTGATTAGAAACTATCTAGTTCTTAATTTATAGGATATCACAGATGATGAAGATTTAACCTCTTTCTAAAAGGCTGGTATACAGGACAGTGGGAATAGTTTTGCTGTGATTAAGTACTTACTTACTTTCACCCAAATTGGACTTGTTTTTATTTATTTGTTTTTGTCACACATGGATTTAATTATTTCTTTTTTCCTGTAAATACAAGTTTTAATATTTTCTACAACTCTGTAATATTGCTCCCTGTTAGAGGCTAAAACAAAATAAGAAATCACTAATTCAACATCTACTTTAAACAACTAACCAGACAGTATCTCTATTTATTTCTGGTAATGTTTCTCTTAGCAGTATCATACTTCTTCTAATGGTTCTCTTCCTTGGCAGTCTGCATTATGATATGTTGTCTTTCTATTTGTGATTATGACACATAATAATGAACTTAACACAACGAAAAAAAATACTAAACAGGAGGTTTAATGAGTAAAAGGGAGAACATCATAATAAAGTTTAATAATATTTTCTGAAATACAACTGACTATCTTTGTGCTTCATAACTGTCCACAGTGTATAGGGTAGAGTATAGGGTTACAAAGAGCAGAAGACTGTCTGAGCTGCACTAGCCAAAAGTCGTGAACAAATCTGGGACTGGATTCCTCACAATTACAGAGCACTGACAAATTGAATTTTATCTTATTAACAACAAAATTAAACATTTCTAAAACCATATAAATTGATACAGCATTCCTGTCTCATGTAAAGAGCTGAGTATCTACACTTCAGGAAACAAAACACATACTTTTATGAATAATAGAAAGGACTACAAAGTATGTCTGCTATAAATAAATACACTTTAGATATTTTCCAAATCTATATTTGAAAATTATATAATATATAGAATAGCACATTTAAGATCACAAAAATTACATAGATTTTTGTTGAAGATCCAAATTTTAGGTCTAAGGATTGATTAAAACTTACGCTAATAAAATGTACTTGCTTGCAAATCTGCAGTGGAGAAACATTATTAATACACAGGTATCATTTCACAATCATTTGTGCACCTCAATGGCTTGAGCACCAAAAAATGTATCTTGATGTATCTTAAACAGTCAACCAGACTATACTATAAACGGTGGCTTTTTTCTCAGTAAGGATATATACAAAATGAATGAACGCACAAGATCTTAATATTATCCTAAGATTTATTTTTGTTAAAAATGAGACTGACAGTTTTAAAACAGAGATTCCACTGTATAATATCGTTATATTTCTTTTTTTTAATTTCTAAATATTTGTTTAGAAAAAGCAGTCTGAATCCATAAAACTAATGATATATAATGTTAACTTACAGGAAAAACTCAATGTTACAGAAAACAGAGGCTAAAAAGAAGCGCACATTGTAAAATAAAAATTCCCTCAGTATTTGAATTAAAAATAAATGTCACAAGACCCAAACAGCATGTACTTGAATGCTCAGTGCTGTGATCTGTTGTGCACCACGATGGCCTCAGAGATACAGAGCTTTGTAGGGTGGTAGCCAAAAGAAACACCCGCTGCGCTCCCAAAGTCACATTATTATTGTAGAAACTGTGCCACCCCACAGAGTTATGTTTTGTCATTCCCCACCCTGAATCTGTGTCAAATTAGCTTCCCTAGAGCCCATATTGATATTTCACTCTGTTAATAAGACAGATGACTTTGAACTCTACCTCTTTAAACAAGAAAATTAGCACCTGCTTTTACTTTCTACCGTCATCAAATGAAAACAGGGAACAGCAAAGATAATATACAGAAACTACTGATATCAAATTAATGTCTCACTCATTCTTTTTCAAAAAAGCAGGACTTAGAAACTTAACAGATATGTTAAATTAATAAAAAATGTTCATATTCTAAAAAAGTGCAATGAAAAGAAAAGTCTAGACACCTTTATCAAACATTTTCTGTGTATTACCACTCAAATGGTAAAATCACAAAAAATCTACTGGTGACAACCACCATTTAGAATATGTTGGGCATGCATGCATTGATTGAAAGCATTATAAAATATGTCTTTGGTCTGTTGTGTCCTTAATATGAATTTATCAGGGTTTAGTGCTGACCTTCAGGAACGCCTTATTTCCTATTAAATTAACTACAAAACAAACCTAAAATACAGTTCTTTGAAAAAATAAAAGATGACAAAGTCAAGGATGGTTGTAAGAATCATGGTGGACCTTTTACTTCACCCAGTCCACTTTTACAAAACAGTATTTACAATCCTGCTTCTTTGTCTAATGGTTTATTGAATGCAAAATCCAAAGCATACTTTATATCAGCTGATTTAGCACTATTTTAAAAACTGACTACACCTCCACAATCTTTTGTCTGAAATATTTATTTTTAATTTTTCCCTATATCTACATTAATCCAACTTTTTCCAGATTCTTAAAACCTTATCAGTTTGCAACATGTGCATGAACACTGCCTGGTCCCAGAGAACATTAGCTTAAATTTCATTCTGGCAATAATCACTTCAGTGTGAACTAGGTCAATACAGAAACCTATAATAAATTTTACAGTAGCACAAACGTAATAAGATAACAATATGCTAACACAAAGCATTAGAAAGGCATGATTTTATGATATTGTAAAATAAAAGTGCTGCTTTATTGGGTATTGCTAAACAAAAACAGTTCTGACTTGGAAAAGATTTTTAAAATTCTATATTGCTTTGACTAGTAGTGGGTACTGGAAAATGCATCAGGAACTAGCACTGCACATTCAACTTGAAATGCAAAGGTATGTATTTTCATTTTGCTTATAAATTGTTGTATGAATAAAGATGCAAAATAACAAAATGTTGAAATGACCTTTTTAAACCAAGCAAAGTGTAGAAGATTAAATCACTGATTCAACATAAAATTAGTAGCATGAAAAGGATTCCATTTTATTTCTACTCTGATCTAATATGATTTAATGGGACAAGTTACACAGTATCTAATATAAAGTCTTACAAAGCCAGATGTACAGAATATTCATCTAGAGACAACCATACAGTGAATACTGCTTAAACATGTGTGAGAACAATTAGATGGCTCACTGAGTGTCACATTTCTAAACCAATCCAATAATAATATTAAGGCAGTACTTAAAGTAGGGGCGGTGATTTTGAACTGTAAAGAGCTGCACTCATTATGACTGCTCTTATTAACCTGGTTTGACAGAGAATAAGCTTCTGATTATTATAAACTACCTGTAATAATGACTCCTAATAAGATCCCTATTAAACACATAAATATGTTTTGTGTGTGTGGCGAGCATGTTGCAAGGAAAAAAAAAACTTTCTATAAAATCAGATTATACATTGGCATGTGAAGCCATCAATGAACTAGGGGAAAATCACATTTGAAGGCATCAATGGACTAGTGATAAAAGTTAACAATATGTTGTCGCAGGTGCTGTGTGTGCGTTCTGCTGCTCAATAGCGTTGAAGTTGATATAAGGTTGAAAGAATTGCCAGCTACCTCTGTGAAAATATAAATTACAAATATGCGTTTGAAGTAAACAGTGTGTCACATCCAGTTAAAAGGAGGTGGAAAGTACTACCGTAACAGCTGATAATGAACAGCAACAGCAGATGCAGATTTCAGTACTCAAAACACCATGAATGAGCCTACATTGCATCCACCTTGCGTTATCATAAGTTTCTAATTGGAAATGCCAACATGCCATTCCTGAATACTGCTGCAGTGTTTTAACATGCAGTATATACTATACACAGACCACAATGATTATCTAAACTCTACTTGCTGTTGTTATTGATGTAATATTCAAAATAACCGCAAGATACTGTAGCAGGCAGAAGCACTTCTCAAACTCATGGAGCCAAGTACCTGCATTGGTCTACTTAGATGTGTGTGTGTGTGTGTGTGTGCATACATCTGTCTCATGTGTCTCGTCTATCACTGTGCTCATTACAATACAGTATACTAATTAATCATTAAGCACCAGATACCTTGTGCTACTGAGCTCTTGAATTTTTCTTTTGCTCTCTGCCTGTAATTTCATAGTTGTTTTGCGTGTTGTTGTGGAACACAACCCCAGCCATTTAAAGTGAATGAATAGGAGGAAATTGGGGATGAGTTTATAGGAAGAAACCCTGAAGGCACATCCTTCTCTATGGAATATTTTGAAACTATTCTATGAACATTTGAGTAAGTTGTTCCCAGAAATGTATTCTTGTTTGAGAACCATGCCTAAAATGCAAGACGAGACTAAACCAAACTGAGTAGGTTTCTTGTATGATAAAATAAAAACAAAAATATCTGACCTACTGCATCTGTTATATGATATGGTAAAAAAACACATACATACAGTATGTAATAAAAGTCAATCTGCCTAGTACTACTTTACTCAGACACCGCATCTTCTTAAGGTGCAAACCAGACACAATGTAGAATGATGTTCCTAGAGTACAAAATAAAAGCAAAAGTAAAAACAAACAGTAGAAGCTCCAAATGAGTAATATGGCTATAAAAGCTATCCACAGTACTTTTAGTAATAATGTGTAACACATATTTACTTCCTCTGTAGCAACTTTAAAAATGTTAGCATTATAGTTCACATAGCACAAAAGTCCTTGGGCCATTTACTTTCACTGTAGCATTGCCATGCAGTTCATCTTTCCACAGTGACTTTGCCTATAGTATTATCAGATGAAGCTGCAGAGAACCTGACTTTGGTTTATAAAATTACAAGAGGACAAGCTATTTGATCTGTCTGCATTGCACTGCAGTCTTATCTTTAGCTGATGTATCTTTTTTACCTAAAACCAGGCAGACATCTTCTCAGCCACAGATTGCTTTTCTTTATTTATCACACCCAGCACTACTGTAACCATGCTAAAAAGAAAACACCAATGTTCTTAGTCATAGATTATTGAGTATGATACAGCATGAATGAATGCTAAGGGTTCTTGTCCACCAACCATACAAATATTTATGACTAGCTCAGGTGTAACCAAACCAAGATCAGACATTCTTGCTATGTAACAGTACTGGGATCAAGACTGAGATGTTCTCTTATCCCTCTATTTGTCTCTATATTTAGTAAACACTGAGATATTGTTGAAATAGACTTGAGTAGTCAAGGTTGATTTTTTCATGCTGAAAACCATGGTACCTGTTTCATAGCTGCCAAACTACCACCTGTTGAAGTACCAGGGTGACAGTGTACAGATTTTCCTCTGCATCTTTATTCTCAGTTATAAATGCAAACCCAATATATGTGGTATGGCCATATACAGTTGTAAAATCTGACATTTGTTTCTTTCAGTCTACCTTAGTTACCACCTACATTACATCCCACACTCTTTGATCAAACATATGTTGGCTTCTCATTTTCAGCATTTAAAAAAAAACAAAGTGCTACATGCTATACCAACCACAGCTGACCTGTACATACAGCAATCTAGCCTTGAATAGATCAAGCAATAATGGATAATATTGTTAATTTCTTATACAGTATATTAAATTTTCAAACCAGGCAGCAGAATGTGAAAATCTGCTATACTCCTTCATTGGTCAATCTCAAAATCACTTCCAATAAACAACACACTGACTCCTTCAGCTCTGCAGCTTGTGAACAGCTACTACAGGTGGTAATTCTCATCCCAACTATATCACAGTTAACTGTGAAAAATTCCAGTGTACTGGAAATCATAGTTGGATGAACAGCTGTAACAAATCAAGACTCAGTAAGCTGCTTTGAATAAAGCTGTCAACTAAATATACAATAATAATAATAATAATAATAATGAAGTGGAGATGAGATAAAACACAATCTTGGTGAAGTCCAGTGCTCATATTGAACACAGCTGACTTAATGTAAAGTATGAACAGAAGTATACTAAAGAATTAGAGGGATTGAATGGGATGCAGCAGCTGCCATACTAGTTACTATAAGGTACACGGTCAGACCTTTTCTAAGTCCACAAAAACGGTAGTCATGATTTGCAAATTATGCCACCAAGAAACCTAAGGCAGGAATAAACTGTGGATAGGGGGATACGTCAACTGCAGGGCATTTATAATAAAAGAAAATAGAATCAGAGAATTCCCCAAATATGCTGTAATTAAAATAAACAGTAAAACTGAGATGAACTGAAAATTGCAAGCATGAAAGCAGTACATTTTATAGCCACTATGGATCTCTTTCCAATTATATGCCTCAGTATAATCATCCATCCATCCATTTTCCAACCCGCTGAATCCGAACACAGGGTCACGGGGGTCTGCTGGAGCCAATCCCAGCCAACACAGGGCACAAGGCAGGAACCAATCCCGGGCAGGGAGCCAACCTACCACAGGACACACACAAACCCACCAACACACCAAGCACACACTAGGGCCAATTTAGAATCACCAATCCACATAACCTGCATGACTTTGGGCTGTGGGAGGAAACCGGAGCACCCGGAGGAAACCCACGCAGACACGGGGAGAACATGCAAACTCCACACAGGGAGGACCCGGGAGGTGAACCTGGGTCTCCTAACCGCGAGGCAGCAGCGCTACCAGTGCGCCACCATGCCGCCCCTCAGTATAATCAGATAAATCTAATTAGTTTAAAAACAACAGGCTTTTTTTGGTAATACAGTATGAGCACAATGAGCTACTATGTTTACCTTTGTCAATAAACCCTGTCTTAACTATATTTTTATATCAATGTAATGGTACCTTAATTTAAAACAACCATTTTCTATCAAAATATGAACATTTTAGGTGATTCCAGACTTTTGAATGCTAGCGTATGTGTACAGCATGATGATATTTTTATTCACATTTATCCATTCATACTCTTTTTTTAATGCAAGCTGAGCAGAATCCCTTTTTTATTAGCTATAGAATGTAAGACCTATTCCCTCATTGACCTGCTTTCTTATGAAGAAGACAAACAAGTGGAATAAGGAAAAATGATTTGAGCAATGTGGGTGGTTTAGGGCATCATACACACATATGCAGCAAATGCACACATACTGACACTAAGGCTCAAACCTTTCATTATTATAAAGACTAAGGTATGAACATGACCGCAAGATCCTAATACATGCAAACAAGACAAGGCCAGAGAAATTTGATGATTTGTCTTTTAACAAATGACAAATGGCACATTAAAGACTGGGTTTATTCATTGTACTCACAATGCATCCTGTCCTCCTAGAACCTTAGATTCTTTCACACTGCTGACCCACAATTAGCTAGTAACAAGCTGGGCAAAGAAAGTATGACATCTGTCAGTTCTGTTATAGATGAAGGAAAGGGCGAGCACCTTTATATTACTATAATGTGTTCTACTAGTAATAATTGATTTAAAACTATACAGAAACTCAGTAGCAGAAGAATAAAACTTTCACGGACTAATATATTAGTGTGGTATAGAAGTCTAAATGGAATCCCAACAACTGAAGTAGACAAACTATGTTTGCATAATGGAGTTAAGAATAAAAGAATACCTGAACCTCTAAATTTAAGACTGGACACAGAAATTCTTTACAGGGAATGTTAAGGACATACAAAATGACTTAATCTTAGGAACATGTATAAATGGCTCTTCTGCCAAGGAGGTATTGAATATAGGGCGTTGGTAAAAAAAAAAAGCAGGCTAAACTAGCACGTTGACATTGAGAACAAATTCTGATACGGGACTGTTTGACTATATTGGAGAAGGACAAGTCATTCTGATTATAAAGGAACTAGCAAAATACCCACGCTTCGCAGCGGAGAAGTAGTGTGTTAAAGAAGCAATGAAAAGAAAAGGAAACATTTTGAAAATAACGTAACCTGATTGTCAATGTAATTGTTTTGTCACTGTTGTGAGTGATGAGTGTTGTTGTCATATATATATATATATATATATATATATATATATATATATATATATATATATACACACACATATATACACATACATACATACATACACACACATATATACACACAAATACATATATATATATACATACATACACACACACATATATAAACATATATATACATATACATACATATCTACATATATACACACACAGCTATTTCAGTATCAGTGCAATACGCTGTTTGTTAAAAGCAGTTGACTCCGCTCTTACGTGCAATAACAAATCAAATCATTCAGTTGTCTTTGCTCATATGTCATTTTAGAGCTGGCGCCTGGCATCTTTTTTGGCCACAAGTTCGTTTCTGTTTGGTGTGAGGTTCTGTGTTGTGGAGATTCTCAGGATGGATTGCAGGTGCTCATCAGTGAGGCGACTCCTGTGTGCTGTTTTGTTAGTCTTTATCACTGAGAAGAGCTTCTCACACAGATATGTGCTACCAAACATGCACAAGGTTCGAGCGCATGTAGACGGACTTTTGTTCTTCAAAGTCACCAAAGCGCCGTGCAAACTCAGTGCGCAATAACTCTAGCCGCAATAACTTGCAGCATCATAAGGTAGACTTGATTAGCGGTAAGTGTTTGGCAAGGCAGCTGAAGCGCTGCATTATGGGATCTGTAGTTTATTGTGTTACCAGCTTCATATACCCGGCCATTAATAACAATAATACAGTATATAAAATGATCTCGCGGGCGGATATAATTACGCCGGGCGGATGTGGCCCTGCCCTTGAGTTTGACACATATGGACTAAATAGAACTTGAAAAGATATATTTTTTCAAATGTGATCGCGCAATTCAGATAGAGTTGACGCGCACTACAGCCTGCATGCCTCAATGAGTCATCCTCCCCTCGCTCTTACTTTTTACCGTTCATCTAATGAATACACTGAGTATGGCTTTACCAAAACAATCATTGATGGCGAATAAAGTATCCATTATTCGAGTATGTAGAGCGGGATATATATATATATATATATATACCCGCGTATCGCAGCGGAGAAGTAGTGTGTTTAAAAAGCTAGAAAAAGAAAAGGGAACATTTTAAAAATAACGCAACATGACTGTCAATATACAGTATTTGTTTTGTGAGTGTTACTGAGTGTTGCTGTCACCAAGGATTTGATTATCATTATTTCTTTCAATCAGGTTCGTATTTGTAGGATGTGAGTGTTCAAGTTACATTCCGTGTTTGTCAATCGTTGTAAAGATGACAGGTTTCATTCATCGATTCGTTTCTTACTGCATCAATAAACAGCTCGTCTTCTTCTTTATCTGAGACCTGACACACTGCATGCACGGGTTTTTTTTACACTGTCTTCCTTTAGCGGGACATTGACTTTTTCCACCGTGTGCTTTGTTTCCGCAGTAGCTGGATTTATGAATATGCTTATCAGACGCTTCATATTTTTTGCTGCCTTTTCAATTGTGTAATTCGGTTTTTGTTCAGCACTCTTTGGAACTGTTGCTTTTTATCTGTGCACTGCGTCAGTTCACGTGAGCCACTCGGTGTACTTAAATCGAAGGTTCCCAGCTGTGCTGGTGCCATCTCGTGCTATGTCCATAGCTTTATTTAATGTTATCTTTGTCCTCGCAGTTTCGCTGAGTTTGTGTCAAACACCACCCTGACCATCTCATCTTCCTCTCCATAAGCACAGTCCTTCACCCGTGAATATTTACCCGTGGCAGTTTGCTATTGGATTGCTGCTGACGGACGGCCTTATATGGGCAGGCACTGAATTACAAACGCCAGCGGCAGCCTGTCTATTAAATTAATTTAAAGTGTAGGTTTACATCGTGCTTTGTTTCGAAGTAGCAGAACTCATGAATATGGTTGTATATGTCACTCGCCGCTTCTTATTGTTTAGCTGCCTTCTCAATTATATAATGCATGTTTTCTTGAGCGCTTTTTTGAGGTCTTCCTGGTTTTCTATGTACTGCGTGATTACGTGGGAGGCGTGATGATGTCACACGAAACTCCGCCCCCACGGTGTTGAAGCTCATCTCCATTACAGTAAATGGAGAAAAACTGCTTCCAGTTATGACCATTACGCGTAGAATTTCGATATAAAACCTGCCCAACTTTTGTAAGGAAGCTGTAAGGAATGAACCTGCCAAATTTCAGCCTTCCACACACGGGAATTTGGAGAATTAGTGATGAGTCAGTGAGTGAGTGAGTCAGTGAGTGAGGGCTTTGCCTTTTATTAGTATAGATTAATTTTAATGTACTAAGACATTTCAATGTATTGTAATGCTGGTAGTCTAGGAGGACTTGTGGTTGGTTTTGGTCTCGTCCGATGCGAGAGATGGACGTCTGAAGTGGAGCTCCGCTAGCAGCGGTGTTATTTTTCATATTATTTGCTTATTATCCTGAGATATCCTGTATTTATTCAACCTGAGAGGGACTGCTACAGTATATGTAAGCACATATAAACATGGCCAACAAGAAGGGGGGTCCGAAAGAATCAAAAACTAAAGCTACACCCAAGCTAAGATCAGCAAGCCCTAGTTCAAGATACGGCCTTTCAGAGACAGACCTGGATCAGATGGGCGAAAGTACAGACTCCTCGGGACCACGGTCTGCTACATCGTCGCCGGCTGAGAGCGAAAAGGGGAGCGAAGGTACGATCATGAGTGCATATCGCAATAGCTCGCCGATCAGAGAAGATCACCTGAAACTGGAAAAGGTCTTGAAGTCCGCGGCTTCAATTACTCCACATGAGCTGGGAGCAGCGGGGACACCGGCTACAGTAGAGTCTACTGCTTAATCTATGGTACAAGAAAGCACAATTGAAATGTCTAAACTGCAGGTGATGCTCGCTGAGCTCATTCAAGATATAAAGAAAAGAGAGAAGGCTAATGAGAAAGCAAGGGTAAAGGCAAGCGAAAAAATGAGACAGGAGGTGAGACAGGAGTTGAAACAGGCAAATGAATGGCTGCGACAGGAATTCCAACAGGCAAATGAAACGCAGCGGCTGGAATTGCAACAGGCAAATAAAAGGCTGCAACAAAAGATGTAACTTGAGCTGCGACACGTGCTGGGTAAAATTGAAGAGCACATTCAGGAAAACTTGGTTAAACTGAGCACGCTTACTGATCAATTGGAGGATCTCAAGGAGACATTCACAACTCGGATTGAAATGGCAGAAAATTTAGCAGCCAGTGCCGAGGAAAAAGAAGTAAATGTCAGCTCCGAATGCAAAAAACTCAGAGACAGACTGGCTGCTTTGGAAGATGGAAGCAGAAGGTATAATGTCAGAATTGAAGGTCTGCCTGAGAATCAAGAAAGTTCAAACCCTGCGAAATTCTCAGCTGAACTTTTTTATAAAATAATTGGGGACGACTTTAAAGCAGAATCTGAGATAGCAGCAGCTTACCGCGTACGTGGATCAAACACTGTTAGACCCAGACCCAGATCTTTTGTAATTCGTTTTGAAAGATTATCATTTAAGCTAGAGGTGATGTCACTCCTCAGAAACAAGGAAGATATTATATATGAAAATAACCACATTCATATCTTCCCTGACTTTCTCCAGCAACAGCTACTAAACGCACAGCCTTCTACAACATTAAACAGTGGTTATGGCAAACCAGCGTCAAATACAGCCTCTTGTATCCGGCAAAACTGAAAGTGGAATGGCAGGGTCAATTCTATGTCTTCTTTAGCAAAGAAGAAGCAGAAAAGGAATTAAGAAAGCTGATCCTGGGACTATTCTGATACATAATAGTGAGTCATGGTGGTTAATGATACAGCAAGGATTAATAATCTACTGTCTGATCTATTTGTTTAAAATACGGGTTTTTATCAGCATATATTCTCATATATTCTCATTAATACTTAGTATTACTAGGGCGCTATCTGTTTATGTTTTATTGTGCTTAATTACTTTTTCTTTTTTCTTCTCCTTTTTTTTATTAGCTAATTATTTCATCTCTAACCTAAACGAGACTGTTCAATATCATAGTCTTGGTTTATTGTTATTGCTATTACTGCATTAAGATTTATTATGGACACATTTTTAACACCATCCCCCGGGTTTATTATCTGGGTGTATCATCTTAATGCACTAAAATTGCTGAAGACTATATATATATTTTAAGTGCAAAATTCTTTTTTTTTTTTAGACTATATTGGTAATAGATATCTCTATCTTTTAACCCTAAACGCCGCTGCATGGGGCTTGTTTTGCTTTGGACGTGCTCTGGTCTCTGGGTATGTCAGAGGACTGGGACTGTGTGAAGTGGGCTTTAGCCTCACTTGGGGAGGCAAAAAGGGAGGGTGGGGGTTAAGGGGGAGAAAGAGAGCAGGCTTGATCTATACCTAATCTATCCTCTTAATCTTAAAATTAATAATCTTATAATTATAACTACCAACGTAATAATAAGCTGCATGGCAACAACTCTAGGGAAATAGGAAATTAAGACCTAAGCTGTCTCACTTCCAGTTAAGACTATAAAATGACATCAAAAACTCAGAATCAGTGTCTCCATGATGGGACAGTTAACTTCGTAAGCTGGAATGTTAAAGGCCTGAATCACAAATTAAAGAGAAAGAAAGTACTCTCACCTAACAGGTCTAAATGCTAAAATAGATCAGTTCTGGCTGCAAAAAGACTGGACTGGCCAAATGTTCCATTCTAGTTTTACAAAGAAAACTAGAGGTGTGGGAATTCTCATACATAGAACAGTACCATTTGTAGCATCAGATGTAGTATTGGATCCTGAAGGGAGATATGTAATGGTCATGGGAGACTTATCTAACTGTAAAATGATTTTGATAAATGTTTATGCACCTAATGTTGATGATAAGGAATTTATACAAAATTTATTTGCATCCATTCCCAATCTGAACACTCATAAAGTTATAATGGCTGGGGACTTTAATTGTGTTCTAAATCCACTTTTAGATAGGACTTCCTCCACAGGGGGAACGGCATCTAACACGCAAAGATAATTACAAAGTTTATAACTGATCACAACTTATCAGACCCCTGGAGGTTTTTAAACCCAAATTCAAGAACATATTCTTTCTACTCACCAGTACATCATTGCTACTCAAGGATTGATTACTTCTTTATAGACAATAACTTCTTGCCTAAGATTAAATCTTGCAAATACGATGCTATTGTTATTTCTGACCATGCACCTATGATCTTGGAGCTAAATTACTAAGCCCCATACACTCACCCCCAGATGGCCTCAACCGCTTCTATTAGCTGACGAGAATTGTATGGAATTTATATCCAAACAAATCAAATTCTTTCTTGAGACAAATACATCCCCCAAGATCTCTGCAGGAATACTCTGGGAAACTCTCAAGGCCTTCTTAAGAGGACAGATTATCTCATATCTTTCCCACAGAAATAAATCCGAAGCCAAGAAAGTAGCAGAGATAAAAGCGAAATTACTAAAATAGATGAAGAACATGCCAGACTACCAAGCGAGACTCTACATAGGAGGAGGCAGGCTCTACATTCAGAATTAAACCTCTTGACAACTAAAGAAACTGAACAACTAATTTACAAATCCAGACATCATTACTATGAACATGGAGAAAGCTAATAAGCTTTTAGCTCAACAAATTCACAAGCAAGAAGTGCATAGCGCAATCTCGGTAATCACCAACGTGAACGGAGATAAAATCATCGAACACAAAAATATAATGCACACTTTCAGAGACTACTATAAATCCCTATATACTACTGAGTTTAAAGAAGACAATACACAATCTAATGCATTTCTGGATACATTACAGATACCACAAATAGACGCTTTTAGTGTGGAGGAACTTGATAAACCTCTGGCTTATCAGAATTACTAGATGCTATAAAGTCACTCCAAGGTGGAAAGCAGCAGGCCCTGATGGCTACCCTGCAGAATTTTACAAGAAATTCTCCGCTCAGCTAGCACCCCTCCTATTAGCAACATTTACAGAAGCCAGAGATAACCAATCTCTTCCACAAACCTTTGCCAAGCACTAATCACTGTCTTTCCAAAACAAAATAAGGACTTATTACAATGTGCATCATACAGACCAATTTCACTTCTGAATAACGACGTTAAAATACTCTCTAAAATCATAGCTAGAAGGATGGAGAAAGTGCTCCCTCGTAATATCACAAGACCAAACTGGATTTATTAGGGGCCGACACTTATCTTCAAATCTTGACGCCTGTTTAATGTAATATACTCACCAACTAAATCAAACACCCCAGAAATATTATTATCATTGGATGCAGAAAAAGCATTCACATGATTGAATGGAAATACCTTTTACTACATTGGAGAAGTTTGGGTTTGGCCCGAACATTTGTGCATGGATTAAATTACTGTATACTAACCCAGAAGCTTCAGTTTGCATCAACAACATTTGCTCAGACTACTTTAAACTAGAGCGTGGCACTAGACAAGGATGCCCTTGTCACGCTGCTGTTTGATTGCCATTGAACCACTGGCAATACATTGTCGAAATACTGATCAGATAAAGGGGATTAGCAGAGAAGGACTGGAACAGAAAATCTCATTATATGCAGATGATATGGTACTGTATATATCGGACCCAGAAAATTCTGTGCCTGCAGTCTTAGCAGCACTCACAGAATTTCAAAAGATCTCTGGTCTCAGAATTAATCTGAATAAAAGTGTACTCTTTCCAGTGAATTCTCAAGCATATAATATTAGATTAGACACCCTACCTTTTATCATTGCAGAACAGTTTAAATACCTAGGGGTAAACATCACAAGTAAACATAAAGCTCTTTATCAACAAAATTTCGCGGTCTGCATGGAAAAAATTAAACAAGACTTGCATAGATGGTCAACCCTTCATCTCACACTAGCTGGAAGAATTAACACTGTTAAGATGAATATTCTTCCTAAGCTCCTTTTTATTTCAAAACATCCAATATACATTAATAAATCATTCTTTAAGCAATTAGATTCAACAATAACCTCATTTATTTGGAATTCAAAACATCCACGCATCAAAGAGCGACCCTACAAAGACAAAAGGCAGAAGGCGGCATGGCTCTACCTAACTTCCAGTTTTATTACTGGGCAGCAAATATACAGGCGATAAGAACCTGGACACAAATAGAAGAACATACACAGGCTTGGACCGCAATAGAAGTAAAATCCTGCAGTACTTCTTTGTATTCCTTGCTCTGTGCTCCAATAAACACACGTTATCGGCAATACACTAATAACCCAATTGTGCTCCACTCACTTAGAATCTGGAACCAATGTAGAAAGCATTTTAAGACGGAGAAGCTTCTATCTGTGGCACCTCTGCAAGAGAACCACCTCTTTCAACCTTCACAAACATATGCAGTTTTAATATCTGGAAAAATTTGGAATTAACTTGCTTAGAGATCTTTATATAGACAACGTCTTTGCATCCTATGAACAATTACATTCCAAATTTAACATTCCAGCTACACATTTCTTTCACTATCTTCAAATCAGGAACTTTGTTAAACAGAACCTTCCAGATTTTCCTCATCTTGCACCCTCATCCATGCTGGAAAAATATTGCTCAATCTCAAGGACTTAGACTCCATCTCTACAATATATAAAATCATTTTACAATCCCTTCCTTTCAAAGATCCAAGAGGACACTGGGAAAAGATCTCTCAATTAATATATCAGAAAAGGAGTGGAAAGTAGCAATGCAGAGAATTCACTCGAGCTCCATATGCGCAAAGCATACAATTATACAACTCAAAATTATATATCGAGCACATCTGTCTCGACTAAAACTCTCCAAAATGTTTCCAGGGCATGATCCAACCTGCGAACGTTGCAACCAAGTCCCAGCCTCACTGGGTCACATGTTCTGGGCCTGCACCAAATTAACATTATTCTGGACAAAAATTTTTAATTACCTTTCAGACAGCCTTGGACTCACAATCCCTCCTAACCCATTAACAGCTGTGTTTGGGGTTCTTCCAGAGGGGTTTAAAGTGGAGAAAGACAAAAAAATTGTGATTGCATTCACTACACTGTTGGCACGCAGACTTATTCTGATAAACTGGAAGAACCCAAACTCTCCTCTTTTAAGTCAGTGGGAAACTGATGTGTTATACTATTTGAAATTGGAAAAATCAAATACTCAGTTAGAGGATCCGTACAGACTTTTTTCAAAACATGGCAGGATCTAATCAGTAATATTTTAAAATAAGCTCATATAGCACAGAAAATTTATTAAATTAGGTATGTTTACAATCTGTTCTTAAATTAATTGTTCTTTTTGTAAGAACTTGATTGCTTTGTATGGATTGCAATAAAATTAATAAAAAGAAAAAAAAAGGAGGGCTTGTAAGAGTTCACTGTGAGAATTCAATGTACAATGTTAGTCATCTAAAAGGAAAACATGTAATGGAAAAAAATGTAAATGAAAAATGTAATCTGTTGTAGAAAAGAGGTATGGAGAGTGATGCAGAACTATTGAAGTTTGAGGCTAAAAACTAATCTATGCTAACTGAAAGAATATTATAACACATACCTGGTCAAAGCTGTGGTTTGGAAACAGGTAAAAATTTAAGTGCTATAGACAGAGGAATTATTTTGGAAACTGTGTAACAGGGGTTTATAGTAATTTAACCCAAAGAAGATAAAGATACATTGAACTTTTAAACTGCTATAGATAATAGTGTTACTCACTTAGACCCAAATTTTCAGAGCTGTATGATCATGATCTGATTCTTAGCAGAGGCAAGCACATAGCAGGTTTACTTGGCAAAATATTCTGTGCTTACACTATTCTATTTTTAAAATGTAATAAAAAATAACATTTTCTCACAAAAAAATGAAAAAGTTTTAAAAATAAAACTAAATTATAAAATACTTGTAAAAACATTTTTACAGATATTTTGTAGGATCTAAATCAATAAGCAGTGTAATCTTTTCTGTCATTTCAAAAATAAATCTACAATACAATACAACTCTAAGGTCTGTGTGTTTAGTCCCTCAGAACAATCTGGTCAATTTGGCTTTAATGACGCAAAGAAAAAGAAAGTGTGAGACACATGAGTAGGAGTAAAGATGCATGCCGAGATAGCCGCCTTCAAAGACGGAAAGTATAAGACTGGACAGGAGGTGAGAAAGGCACCTCAAAAACAATGACAGAGTCTGAGAGGGAGGCTTTACTGGAACCCACTCAAAAGAGGGAATGCCGGTTAAGAAAGCAGGCCCGCCACCAGAAATATTTGGCCCCTAGACAACTAGGTACGTGTGGGCCCCTCTGCCTTCCCCCGGGTCCCCACATGCCAAAACCTTCAAATATGTATACAAAATTATCGAAATGTAGTTTATCCGACAGAGACAATGCTACATTTATGAATACCATACTTGATGAGTTAAGCCTTCTCGCACATAAAAGTTTGACTGCGAGAAGGAAAGCCAGTACTAACGGAAGCTCATAGTGGAATTGAAACAATACATTAATGAGATAGGCCTATTTATTATCTAACATGTAACGGTACAATTATACCAATGCAATGAATAGGAGTTACATCTGAACATTTAAATATATACTAATGATTAGGGTTATCTACATGGTGTACGAGTATGGTAACTTGCTATATCAAACTTCAAAGTTTTCAAAAAATCCGGGTGATCCAGAATCTTTAGTGATACACACAAAACTAATGCACACTTGTCACTGCTTTAAAAGCAACAACACACACCAAATCAAAGGAATTATCAAACTACGGATACGGACATCTGCTACACCATACACGTCAACATCCACGATAGTGCACAACAATATTGCTGTTGTCTGAGACAGAACAGAGCCTGTGTGTGTGAAACGGAAGTATTCAATTACAGCGGCGAAGTCAATCCATTATCCACGTACCCTGCACAACAGACATACTACTCAACATCAAGCTCAAGGATGTTGGCGTTGGCTCTCCTTTGTCTTTGAGAAGCGTGCCGCTGACGACCCCCTTTGACAAGCGTGCTTCACATGACACGAGCACGATATCTACTTGTGTGGAGCGTGCGGCTATTAAAACACTCACTTGTATTGTTGTAAGCTAAATGATTTAACTTTTCTATTACATGTAACTTGAATAATTGTCCGAATATATATCTATGCGCACAACATCAGCATAAAAAAAATCAAGTATGAAGGGTCCCCCTTCCGTTAGGACCCCGGATCAGAGTCCAGTTTGTCCCCCCCTGGCGGCGGGCCTGAAGAGAGGATCAGACACACATAAATACAGAGGAAAGATGCTGAAAGTCCATGTAGAACAACAGACAGCAAATATTTAAAGATTTTTAAATTCTTATATTGTCTGACAGGTACCACGGCTACTTATCAATAATTCAGGAGGTCTGCATACCAAAAAAGATTGGATGCACATTTCCATTTGTTTCTCTGGGAGAAATATTAATACAAACTAATTGTGTCAGTGGAGCAAAATCTTCTCTCAGACAGGTGTAAATAGATGGCTCAGTCGTTCTTTGTAAGAAAGCATAGGGTTGGAGGTTTACATAATCCAGATATATCAACTCCAAAATTAGAAGTGCCAAATCACTTAAAATTTCTTCAAGATCTTGTAAATCCCCTGGAATAACCCTGGAAAATAAGTAAGGATGGAGTAAAAAGATCCACTAAACCATCTCTAAATTCACATCTGAAATAAGTAAGCCATTACCTTGGTAAGCTTAGTTTTTGAGACACTTAAATGCAAGCATCACTTGTAAGGATTACAATATGGGATGTCATCAGCCAGGAGTATAAACTGGAGATATTCCCAGATACTTGGATAAGCTTTTAGCCAAGATGTGAGAGATTCTATTCTTTAATATCACTAGGGGCGTTTGCCCCCATCTCGCTTCACTCGATTACCGCCCAGCATGCTATGCTCCAACAACTCTGCGTCTCTGCTGCTCGTGTTCTCAGGGGGAGGAACGCAAAATGAGGAGATGCGGTCTGATCAACTGCTGTCTTTCTTCTGCTACTGCCGAACTGTGTGTTCTGCTTGTCCCGCTTCGCGTCGATCATTTAAAAGCATATATAGCAGCTGTCCTTTTGTCTCACTGCCTTGTCTCGCAGGACGTCAAATTGTTTTCCGAGAAGATCACGTATCATCTCCTTTCAAGCCTTCCAAGATTTTTTTTTATAAATAGAGAGACAATTGAGCAATGGCATACCTTAGGTAAATTTAGGCTGCCAATTGGGCAAGGCAAATTTAATTCACTGGGTCAAAATCTTAAGAAATGTAAATAAAAATCTGAAAGCTGGTGTGTGTGTTTAGATAACAGATGTGTACAAAATACACAAAAATCTTAAAATGAATTAAATTGGCGTGAAAAGGTGTTTCTCTTTAAGGCTTAGTGTTCCTGTATATTTGATTGCCTACAAGATATCCAAAAGATATTTTGGATAATTAATTATATAACATATTTAAATATAAAGGAGAATCCCCATTGTAAAGAAGGATTGATTCTCAGATGGGTCATTTTAACTCTACATATTAAAATATCAGTAAAAGGGGAATTCCAGTTTGCATTGAAATTTTCTCATAAGACACAGTTGACAGTCCAGAGGATACTGTTAGGAACCATTATAATCTTAGCAAATTAGTTAAACCTAAAAGCATTGAATCTCAAAAAGGTAAATTTTGAGTTACAGAAAAGGTCACTGGGATAAAATTCTAGATGTAATACATAATGATGCAAGTCAATGGATAAATAAAACAGAAAGCTTAAAACAATTCAGGATAATTTTATATTAAACACATGACAATCAATAAGATAAATGGGACATTTCCTCAGTGGATGGGTAAGGTTATAGGAAAGACAGTTATTAAAAGTCTTAAAAGTAAAATGGCAACACCATTATATATAAAACATGTTAACCCATTAAAACAACTGTTAAATAGAAAATCAGAAATGGAAAAAGTGGAGTCTAACTTACAGTTAGGCCCATAAATATTTGGACAGAGACAACTTTTTTCTAATTTTGGTTCTGTACATTACAATGAATTTTAAAAGAAACAACTCAGATGCAGCTGAAGTGCAGACTTTCAGCTTTAATTCAGTGCATTGAACAAAAAGATTGCATAAAAATGTGAGGCAACTAAAGCATTTTTTAACACAGTCTCTTTATTTCATGGGCTCAAAAGTAATTGGACAAATTAAATAACTGGAAATAAAAAAATTTTAATTTCTAATACTTGGCTGAAAACCGTTTGCTGACAATGACAGCCTGAAGTCTTGAACTCATGGACATCACCAGATGCTGGGTTTCCTCCTTTCTAATGCTCTGCCAGGCCTTTACTGCAGCGGCTTTCAGTTGCTGTTTGTTTGTGGGCCTTTCTGTCCGAAGTTTAGTCTTAAACAAGTGAAATGCATGCTCAATTGGGTTAATTACTGACTTAATTAATTTAAGAATTTTCCACTTCTTTGCTTTAATAAACTCCTGAGTTGCTTTGGCTGTATGTTTTGGGTCATTGTCCATCTGTATCATGAAACGCCGCCCAATCAATTCGACTGCATTTAGCTGGATTTGAGCAGACAGTATGTCTCTGAACACCTCAGAATTCATTCGGCTGCTTCTGTTCTGTGTCACATTATCAATAAACACTAGTGTCCCAGTGCCACTGGCAGCCATGCACGCCCAAGCCATCACACTGCCTCCACCGTGTTTCATACATGATGTGGTATGCTTTGGATAATGAGCTGTTCCACGCCTTCTCCATACTTTTTTCTTGCCATCATTCTGGTAGAGGTTGATCTTGGTTTCATCTGTCCAAAAAATGTTTTTCCAGAACGGTGCTGGCTTTTTTTAGATGTTCTTTAGCAAAGTCCAATCTAGCCTTTCTATTCTTGAGGATTATGAGTGGCTTGCACCTTGCAGTGCACCCTCTGTATTTACTTGCATACAGTCTTCTCTTTATGGTAGACTTGGATATCGATAGGCCTACCCCCTGGAGAGTGTTGTTCACTTGGTTGGCTGTTGTGAAGGGGTTTCTCTTCACCATGGAAACGATTCTGCGATCATCCACCACTATTGTCTTCCGTGGATGTCCAGGTCTTTTTGCGTTGCTGAGTTCACCAGTGCTTGCTTTCTTTCTCAGGATGTACCACACTGTAGATTTTGCCCCTGGTAATATTGTAGCATTTCTCGGATGTGTTTTTTCTGTTTTTGCAGCTTAAGGATGGCTTCTTTCACCAGCAAGGAGAGCTCCTTTGACCGCATGTTGTCTGTTCACAGCAAAATTTTCCACATGCAAGCACCACACCTCAAATCAACTCCAGGCCTTTTATCTACTTAATTGATAATAACATAACGACGGACTTGCCCATGAAATAGCCTTTGAGTCAATTGTCCAATTACTTTTGAGCCCCTGAAATGAAGGGATTGTGTTAAAAATGCTTTAGTTGCCTCACATTTTTATGCAATCTTTTTGTTCAACGCACTGAATTAAAGCTGAAAGTCTGCACTTCAGCTGCAACTGAGTTGTTTCATTTAAAATTCATTGTGGTAATGTACAGAACCAAAATTAGAAAAAAAGTTGTCTCTGTCCAAATATTTATGGACCTAAATGTAGTATCTGCTGTAGAAAGCTATACACAAGTAGGTCCTAAAGGAGACTTTCAGTATTACACCATCAAGGAAACAGTCAAAGAATATGTAGGTGTTTCAAAAACATGTACTGCAGTACGTCACTCATTTATTCATTCACAAACCCCACTTATTACAGAGCTAAAAAAACATGAGAGAAACATATAACCAATAAATACACTGAATTTGCTAGCATAATAAACTTTCATTACGATGTAAGTAACTGGTGGGAATGTTTATAGTCAATTAAGGTAGTTTACAAGAGTAATTTTCAGGTGTTTTGGGGAATTCTAGGATAAATGCTATTTTAAGGCTTTTTTTTTTTTAAAATGAATTCATTACAGAAAGTTTTTTAACAATAAAACATATGTTTCACTACAACAGGATTTAAAACACCAGAATTACAATCAATCACAGACATTACAGAAACAATTAAGGTTAGTAATCATAAACTCTCCTAAAACCACCAGCCTCACCCAGAACAGAGAGCTAATTAGTAATAAAAAAAGAGACCCACTGTGTTATATAGCCTATTACTAAATAAAACAATAAGAGTTCATTAGTTACAGAGTCTGGAACTTGTCAGACATATTTTAGAACAACAATAATAAAATCTTCCCAAATTCTAAAGAGGCTCTGCTCAGTTCCACAATAAGCAATTTTGATTTTTTTAGTTTAATGATAGTTTAAACAAAAATTTGCCCTAGCATAAAAGTTACTTTGACTTAGCCTTAAGGGCAGTGGCTGCCAGTCTAAATGGCCAGTGTGGGACTATGTGTTGGCACCTTACAGTAAGGTAACCCTCCCATTAAATTGGCATTACATGGTACTACCATCATGTATCTTATCAATTCCTCACACTCCAAGACCCTCCTCTCTCTCTTACTGTGAAGAGAGGCATAAATACTCTGCATCAACCAGGCTGCCTTTCCTTTAGTGTCCAAAGGGAATTAGCACTGCCTTCTGACCAGGCTCCCAACTGTCATAGTACAGTAAGTTTCCAAACTTCTTGGACTACCATTCATTCCACATAAGCATGTGCCTTTGCTTCCCCTACCTCAGTGCAAGTTTCCCTCATGTGTCTGTCCTGTTATTCACTTTTTTACCTGGAAATCCTAGACAATACATACAAGTATAAATCACTACCAATTTTTTAGACTTGAAGTTAAAACAGAGGATATTTTGTGAAATTAAAGTCAGGTCACTGGCATTTTCTTAATTTAAATAGGATGATTCATAGGTTTAATAGTATTATTCCTTTTGTATACCAACCTGAAATAAGTAAACAGATAAAAATGAATGGCTTGCATTAAACCATTTTAAATAGCTGTGAACCAAATGGACAACTATATATTGTTTAGCAGTCTGTTCCTCCACATCCACATTTAGTGAAGAGGAAGGGATGATCACAAATGCATATCTAAGTTGTCCTCTATGTTTACCATGAACTAAAGTATGACCGAGGATCAAGCAAGCTTATTTGTTTAATGTATATTATTATGTAAAAAGGGGTAGCAGTTATAAAAAAAAACAACACATTTTAATAGTACCAAAAACTATTTGACTTAATTATTCCCAATTAAATAAATATGAAAATATTTTCTTGCCTTTATAAAGTTCTGATGAGATTCTCCACACATACATTACATTTTAAGAGCAGTGACACTGACGTACTTTGAAAAGCCATCATTCACACTTCAAAAATAGCATTTACCAAATGGGAATAGATTCTCCCATCTTACAAATACTGTACTAAGGGGCACTTTACGGATCAGATTTCTGATTAAGACTATGTAGGCTCAATTACACTTGATGTTCAGCATATTGTAAATAGTAAAGGGCCAAAGCCTCCACTTCAACAAGAAAACTAGAATAAAAACATCATGCCAAATAAGCACTGAATTTTAAAAAAAAAATCATTAAAAAGTGCCTCCCTAGGGCACCAACTGAAAGAATGCTTGACCACTCAAAAAGAGTCACACTGCAGGCAGTGTCTTTTTTCTGTAGAAAGCTGGTATAGTGTTTACAAGGATAAAAGCATTTATAAAGATAAGTGAATTACAAAGTATAAGAGAAGAGATTGCTTGATCCAAGAAATAAAAAAGCAAAGAGCAGGCAAATTATTTTTTTCCTTAGATGAATAAAAATGAAGACTGAATAAAGGTACAATTTATAGAACACTGTGTCAATACCACAAATGATTATTAAAAGTGGTTTTCTTCTCTATGTATGCTATTGTGGCAACCATCTAAATTCAGTATTTCTAGACTTAATAATGTATTAATCTTTAAAACGAAGCTTGAGGCATGGTGTAGCTGGTTTTACCTTTTAGGTTGTTTTCCTTTATAATTCTTTTATTTGTTAATCAGTATCCCTTTTCTCCTTAATGTACAGAAGTAATTAAATGAATTAAACAAAAAGAGACCAATCAGTTTGTCAAGATCATTTGTTTGGCTAATTGCTAAATTGTTCTAGTATCTCATCCACGTACTTTTTAGAGGTTGTCAATGTTTCTACTTCAACTAAATGACTCAGTTTGTTCTAGATTCCAATAATTATTTGAGTTTTAGTTCTTCTAAATGCACTTCTCCTTCATTTTCACTGGTGTCCTCATGTATGTGATATGCCATTTAGACCAGAGAATTTGATTGGATCTACAGTACTTGATCATTGTCTTTGAGAATTTTGAAGACCTAGATTAGATCCCCACATGGCCTCCTCTCCTGAAGAATGAAAAGGTTTAATTCTCCAAGCCTGGATGAGTAGAACATGTCTTAAACTTCTAGCTACACTTGTTAATCTCCTCTGCACATCTTCAAGTGCTGCTATGTCTGCCTTGTAGCATGGTGACCAAAACTGCTCACAATACTTCAGGTACGGTCTTCACTACTACATTATATTGTCTAAGCATAATGCCCCACAACTTATATTCAATAGTTTTTACAATATAACATTTTTTAGCTTTTTTAAATAGCCTAAGTAGATTGCTTAGACAATGAGAAATGCTGTGTCAACATAAACCCCTAAACGCTTTTCAATGGCTGCATCCTGCAGGACATCCAAATCTTTAAACATTCCATTTGCCCACGTGTAGCACTTTCTCCATGAAATTGCATCTTCCAAGTGTCTGTAGAGTTCTGAAGATTGGAAAAGACTTTTCAAAATGTTTTTGTTGCCTCCTTAGTATTATCTATCCTTTCAATTTTAGCATCATCTGCAAATTTCACAAGCTTACTAACTACACCTTAATCAATATAATTAATATATGGAAAAAAGTAACAGTCCAAGAAAACACTCCTGAGGGGCTCCAATGATGACCTCTCCCCACACTGAGCATTCTCCTGTTGTCAGTACTCTTTGTTTTCTTTTGGTTAACCAACTTGAGATCCAGCTTTGCATGTTACATCTGATGCCAACAGCTTCTAGTTTCAAAATTAATCTTCAGTGTGGGACTATACAGAAGGCTTTTTGGAAGTCTAATTAAATTATGTTGCATTCTTTGCTTTTGTCAAATATTCTGGTAGCTTGATAAAAAAAATCAAATATATCGGTTTGTTGGGATCTTCCTCTTCTAAATACATGCTGGCTTTTATTTATTATGGCATTTCAATTTATACCATTCTAGTTTATTTCTTATTATAGTTTCCATAATTTGGCATGTTATAGAATTAAGTCCTACTGGTCTATAATTACCAGCATTCATTTTGTCTACCTTCTTGTAAACTAGAGTCACATTTGCAATTTTCCAATATGGATAATTGGACAGGGCTTCCAATTACCAATATTTGCTCAGGTGTGCTGAATATTATGACTAGTTTCAGTTCCTTGCTGAAGCATTTTGTATGTTAGTTTCTGTCTTGTCAGTGGGCTTCTCTCAACTCTAAGACAGGTTTGTTATTTCCAGTTTTCTGGCTAGGTTCTCCGATTCTCAACTTGAGGACTGCACCTTGGTCTTGATTATTGGTGAGCTTAAGGTTTGTAGTATCAAAATCCCAATTTAGATTTTTATTAATTACTGTGGTTGCAGAAAAGATTTATGATAATAGACATATTTAGCAGTGTAGTGTTTTTCTTTGTCCTTTTCTCCACAGGTGTATTTTCATTTGGATTGCTTCTAACTTTCTAGCAGGTAACATAGACTGGGTCCCAGTCAGAGAAAGGTTAGGCTTCCCATATGGGAAAGGATTAGCCTGAGTAACTAAGATATCCAAGGAGTCTTAAATACTAATAATTGAGTCAGCTGACCTCATTAATTTAGGGATGTCATTCCAAAGTCTGGGTACTAAACAGCTGAAGGCTCTGTCACCCACAGAGCGCAGGTTAGTTTGGGGCACAAGAGGATTGCCATAATCAGTGAACCTTAGTGGGTGAACAGCAGTACAGTGATGGAGAAGGTTACTTATGTAGGCTGGTGCAAGACCATTTAAAGCTTACTACACTATATTAATCTCAGAGGGGTAATTGATTTTTTGCATTATAGGTTAATAGTAGAACTTTATATTCAATCCTATAAGACACAGGGGGCAAGTGCAGGCAGAGGAGGATGGGTGTTATGTTCTCCCTGTTACGGGTCTATGTAAGAACTCTTGCAGCAGAGTTTTGAATCATTTGGAGCTGTGATGACAGATTAGAAGGGGTACCTACAGAAGTCAATGCAAGATTTTATCAAAGTTTTGACAAGTTTCTCCCGGGACAGAGAAAAGTGATCCAGAAATCAAGAAGTCATATTGCCTGTACTAAAATGTGTTATCTGAAGTACACAGAACTGCTAGTTATTTGTCAGATACCCAGTTGACATTTTATTCAGACAATGGAATAGCCCTAGCCTTTGAAATTAAGTGCTATGTGGCTGCTGAATTTGTAGTGTAAACCTTTGGAAGGGAGCTCTTAAGATTTAATAATTAATTAAAATTGTCCATTGTGTAGAAAAAGCAGATGAACTGTATACTGTATACCAGGGGGTGCCCAATACGTTGATCGTGATCGACCAGTAGATTGGAAAGTTAGTGCAGGTAGATCACATTGCATTCAAAAAAAACTTTTTTTAAACGTTAGTCTATATATCCTCCCTATGCCATTTGCCACTTGATTGACATACAGGGTGGCCAGTCTGAGATCTCTTTTTTTCTAACACACTGGTCATCCCGCATGCACGATCATAAGCGTGAGCTACTGCAAAACTCTGGCTGTGATCTAGTTAGCCTTCCAATTTATATCGACTAAAGAAGGGATTTAAAAAAAAATTGTTTGGGGAGGGTATGGGCTGGATGTGGAATTGGAAGAGGATTTTTTACTCACAATGTCACAATCGAAGTGTGTTTGTCTGATCTGTAAATCTATCATTGCTATTCCAAGGAAGGAAAATGTGGAAAGGCACTTTCGAACTGTTCATAAAAACTACGAAACTGACTTCCAAAAAGCAATCTGAGAAAGGGAAAGGAGAGGGAACTAAAATCGCAGTTAATCGGACAGCCGTCATTTTTCACTCGGCTGAATTCAAAAGCAAAGGCAGACACATTGAAGCATCATTCCAGGTGAGTCACTCGATCACTAAGCATAAGAAGTCCTTCCAAGATGTAGAGATGATAAAAGAGTCCTTCGTTGAGACAGATGGTTAGGGAGAAATTCCTACTGAGATTTCAAGACCTCTGGCCGGAGAAAAAGAAGTTATTCCTTGTTATTAAACATGCAGAATACAAGCAACATAATAACGATCAATGGCCGCTAGACTTGCCATTTTTTCCGTTCTGACCAAAACGTTGAATGAGCTTAATTTACAGCTGCAATATGATTAGCTCAGTTAATGCTTTCAAACAAAAAATGCAACATCTGTCCTCAAAGCTGCAGCGCCTTGATTTGGGAAAACATCCAAAACCTCACGTCAGAGCTGGAGATGCAATGGAAGGCGTGTGCACAACTTGACAGCATTTGCTACACAGCGCAGATTGAAAATTACCCGTCAGACTTTGACAGACGGTTTCAAGACTCAGCTTTACTTGAGCCAATCGCTACATTTAAGTGCTATCCATTTAGGGAAGATGTTGAGAGTGATTCACCCGCATCAAAAATTGCAACACTGTTTCACCTAAAACTCCTCTACAGTGGAGGATGAGATTTTGACACTACAGGATGACATTCAGCTGAAGTCTGGGGCTCTTGGACAGTTTTGGAACTTACTCACAGAGGAAAAGTACCCAAAGATGAGGAAATGTGCTACCTCCTTGACTGCATTATTCAGCTCTACTTAAATATACTATTTTTTCAGGTTCCAGTAACTGAATTTGAATTTTGTTCCATACCACAATTTTGACTAGATTCACCCTGACATTGAACATAAATACATTTGAAAATGATACCTATAAATGTAAAACAGCTATAAATACAACTTCTACAGTCAGCAAATAAATCTGCTACAATGATTTTGTTTTTTTATTAATATAAAAACATTTTACAAAAATCTTTAAAACACAGAAAACATGTAAAATCAGGCATGTGAATCATCTTTCAAAAATAACTTGTTCTCTGAACCTCTTAGTTATGTAATGCTTCATTAGAATTGTATCCTGTTGGATAAGATTGTCAAGAGTTAAACAAATGTTTTGAGTCTGAATCTACAATGTTTGTTTTGTAAGTGGCCAAAACATAGATGCTATTTAAAAAATATGTGAATTAGAATTTTCTAGCCATTATGGCTTATGGTATATTTTCCTATGTCCAGAAACAACCCAACATGGATGCTGAAAACTGCAAAGCTAAGTATTGTACCATTGATTTTAAAGCAAGAATCTGGTGGCTGGAAACGTGCACTCTGAGTGACCAAGGCTCCCACTTCAAATGAATCTTCCTTCTGCTCTTTATTATGTAATCAATTCTTTAATCTTATTAATTAAGAACTAATTCTTGGTATTGAGCCAGCAGCAATACCATCTGCACTTCAGAATAGGTAATTGACCTGAACCTAAGCATGTTAGGGCTCAGCCGCTCCTTGGTTGGTACACCATCTAGGAAAATTTTGGGTTGCTAATGGAAGAGTTGTTGCTGAGGGTATGAGGGGGTGTTTAGCTTGTGGTCTGTGAGTGGATCCCAACGCCCCTATTATATTCCTAGGTATCAATATCTCCCCTTTTCTCTATTATATTGACTCATTAAACAATAAACAAGTTTTCAAAAAATCCAAAAAGACTCTTTCTACCTGGCCTCTATCTTTTTGGTCCAAATTGGTTACTATTAAAATGAACACCACCTGGGTATAATTTTTTTAACAGCATACACCCTCTTCTTCCACTTTAATTTGAGTCTAAAGTCACTGGTAAATGACAGGTTGGAATGGGGTGTTGCCTTGGCAGACTTAGAACTGTATCATTGGGCCTTTATGCGTAAATCAATTTGATGCTGGATGGAACCTGCCAATCTTCCTCAATCTTGGATTCCAATTGAAGACAAACTGTTTTTCTACCAGATTTCACTCAGTCCTACAGTTGCTGAAATTGAAACTGCTATAATTAAAATTGCATTCACTAGTTACACATGCATTTACTATATGATGTAAGGTTGGAGAAACATTTAAGCCCCTACCCAAGCCTACATTCCTATACTATCATTTTTCATAATCTAGTCTTGCTTATAGGGATAGGTCCTATTTCTTTGACAGCCTGGAAGCAGTATGGTTTTGCCACACTTGGTAACATTTATTAAGATTTAAAGTGCTGAACATTCCAGTTACTGAAGTCTGTGTTCTCTATTCCATCCTCTTCTTATTTCATTTATCTCCAAATTAGATCTGGTCTTAAAGTTAACCGTTTTGCTTTGTTATCCTTTTTTTGGTCTTTGTCACCGAAATAAAGCTTGTCTCAGTATTAAATGCAAACCTACAAAAAGCCACTCTTAGACCGTTATCAGTTTAGCTGGTTTGGGAATGCAACTTTTACTCTTTCAGCATTGTTTGTGTGTTTTTAACAATATTATTTTATCCTAATCACCACATACCCAATTTACATTAGTACATTGCTCATTATTAACTGAACACAAATGTTTTGTTATGAGCTTTTGGCTAGTCCTTTGTGCTTCCTTTCTTTCCCTGTCCCTAGGTACCTTTCTGCAGATGTTCTCAGAATGTTCATGGTTGTGGTTTTCTGGTGTAGTGTATTAAAGTTTCCCTCGCTTATACTTTTCTAGAAAATACCCATAAATATTTCTTGTTTTGGACTTTCATGCAACCTCTCTTTCTCCTGTTCAGCAAATGCTATTCTCAGTTGGAACAAATGCTGCTAAACTTAGCTTCCTGCTGGAAGTCTCCTAGTTTACTGCCCTTTCTATGCTAGTCTTACTTTTTTAAACTTATATTGTTTGAAATATCTGTGGCACCGATTAATGGTAAAAGAAAAAAAAAAATAACATTATCAAGAAAGAAGCAAGTATAAATGAAGAAATTAATATCCTCTAGTGCCAAATAAGTAAAAATATCATTTGAGGTATAATAACAGATGGACGAATGAATCTAGGCAGCTTTGAATGTGTCATAACTGTTTTTGAAATGTAATACACCCCACTGCGGCAACCAGTATGTGCTACTAAACTGTGACATTTGCCACAATATTGAACCATGTGCTTTCTGAAAAATAAAATATGAGGCAATTCTACATTGAAGAAAAAACTGTTTGAATCTACTTTACTCAAATTAAAGTAAAACATTACGACACAATCTAAGTTAAGTCATAATCTACATCATAATCTGCATCAATTCAGTTTAATTTTTTATAATGGTCTGGGTGTTGACCCAGAAGTTCAAAGTAAATTCAATTACAGACTTTACAAAATACCATTTAAATAAATAATACACATAAAGACACAGAATTGTTTAAACACACAGTAAAACAAAGCAGCTCCAAACTGGTTAATATAAATAGAATCTAACAATGTATTTCCATAGGAAAGGAGGAGAGGAATACTAAATTTACAGTCAGCAGCATCCCTGAAAAAATAAACCTTTGGGTATTGGATCAACAATCAGTTATAACACAAAGTCAAATGCCAAGGTCAGTTCTTGGGACCTAAGCCTAGGCATTCTATTGTAGAGTCTGTGCTAGGCCGTCTAATATGACGACAGAGTCCTTCATCCATAAAGCTGTGATAATAGGGGTATCATTATTATGCTTTACTTGACCCATTTTCCTTTGATTTATAAAATGCATAAACCTAAAATAATATAACAAATATTCTTCTTACAATTAAATGCTATCATAAAAAATAACACTTACCAACAGCAGCCAGGCTGTGCTCAGATCCACAAGTAATCTGCAAAATAATAAACAGCAGTAAATAATATACATTTGTTTCCTCAAAAAGAAATGCACCTTTGCATAGTTTTCTTGACTTTTTCAACAGTACTGCTTTATTTTTATTACTATCAATACTGGCTCCATATTTTAAATATACATATTTGAGACTACAAAACTAGCACTAGTTAGACAAGTTAGCGCACAAGTTCATTCATTTAGGGGAAATGTGTGCTAAGTGAAGGACGTACCCTAGAAGTGATGCCAGCTCACCACAGGGCACACTCAGACATTTATACAGTATCATTTAAGATGGGCCAATCACCCTAACCTGCAAGTATTTTAGGTATAAGAAGAAACAGAACAACCTGAAGAAAATTCACTGGGACATAGGGAGACTTTATAAATCAGTATCAACGGGTTGTCATGATTTTAACTCAGTCATCTGCAACAGAACTAAACAAAGCATTGCTGTGAACTCCTTGTCCCCATTGTTTTAGAACACGTAAAAAGCCTTAAATTAATCTAAAGGTAATCACTATTTATTTTGCTCTTATTAACTATGAATTATTTAATCAGCCTTTTCAGTTTCATGGGAAGCAAGAACCTCTCAACAGCACATCAAAAGGCACATTCACTGATATAAATACCCACACTCACCAATGTAGTATGCCAATCTAGAGACAAAAACCAGAATACCCTGATAAAACTTATAAAAAAATGTGAACTGAAACCAAAAATTCAATAGTGTTATAAATGGGTATATAAGGTAGTCCATGATATTGTGAGGCAGCAATGTTAATAACTCTGTTGCTTATTATTTTTATATTGCTACTGTTCAAGTACTGTCGATAAATGATACCATGGGAAGGCAGTCTTAATAGTTTTTTAGCAAACATTTCTAAACACACAAAAAAAAAATGCTGAATAAATGCCTTTAATTAGTAGTGTGGGTCATGGAAATAATTTGTTTTCCTGCCCTTTCCAAATAAGCTGTGTGATTCTATATATATTAATGATCCTGAAAATCTGAAATTGTATAATATATATATACTGTATATTTGGCGATTCTAAATTGGCCCTAGTGTGTGCTTGGTGTGTGGGTGTGTTTGTGTGTGTCCTGCGGTGGGTTGGCACCCTGCCCAGGATTAGTTTCTGCCTTGTGTCCTGTGTTGACTGGGATTGGCTCCAGCAGACCCCCGTGACCCTGTGTTCGGATTCAGTTGGTTGGAAAATGGATGGATGGATATACTGTGTGTGTATATATATATATATATATATATATATATATATATATATATATATATATATATATATATATATATATATATATATACACACACTGTGAAGGACAGCCGGGTCCCATGCCCCTGCTGCTTATGTTCCAGGGGAGCCACCATGGGCACTCCAGTACCTCACCCGGGACGCTTGGTGGCAGCCTCCATGGCTGACGGTGATTCCCCAACCAGCCGCAGGGCTCCATGGGAGATGGAGTCCTCCACAGCCTGGTTGGGGGCTCGGATGGCCGCTAGGGGGAGCTGCATAGACTCAGCAGCCTGGCTGGATGAATCTTCAGCCCCACCCGGAGGTGCAATTAGGACCAGGTGGTCAAGCACCTGGAACACATCCGGGTGGGTTATAAAAAGGGCCAGCCACCACCACTCGAGGAGCCAGGGTCGGGAGGAGGAGGACTAAGCTTGAGCAGGAGTGGTGGAAGAGAAGGATTGTTGGTTGTGTTATTGTGCTTTGGGACTGTGTGGCACAGGGAAGACGTGTCCCACAGCTGAAGAAACAATAATAAGTCATTGTACTTTTTATACGTGCCTCCGTGTTTATCTGTGTCGGGTCAGGCGCCTATATAGCGCCTTTCACATATATATATATATATATATATATATATATATATATATATACAATATATATATATATATATATATATACTAATAAAAGGCAAAGCCCTCACTCACTCACTCACTCACTGACTCATCACTAATTCTCCAACTTCCGTGTGGGTGGAAGGCTGAAATTTGGCAGGTTCATTCCTTACAGCTTCCTTACAAAAGTTGGGCAGGTTTTATATCGAAATTCTACGCATAATGGTCATAACTGGAAGCAGTTTTCTCCATTTACTGTAATGGAGATGAGCTTCAACGCCGTAAGGAGTTTCGTGTGACATCATCCGCGCCTCGTAATCACGCAGTACATAGAAAACCAGGAAGACCTCAAAAAAGCGCTGAAGAAAACATGCATTATATAATTGAGAAGGCAACAAAACAATAAGAAGCGAGCGAGTGACATATACAACCATATTCATGAGTTCTGCTACCTCGGAAACGAAGCACGATGTAAACCTACACTTTAAATTAAGTTCATAGACAGGCTGACGCTGGCGTTTGTAATTTAGTGCCTGCCCATATAAGGCCGTCCGTCCAGCGGCAATCCAATAGCAAACTGCCACGGGTAAATATTCACGGTTGAAGGACTGTGCTTATGGAGAGGAAGATGAGATGGTCAGGGTGGTGTTTGACACAAACTCAGCGAAACTGCGAGAGAAAGTTTTAAGTGCCAGGACTAAGGTAACATTAAATACAGCCATGGACATAGCACGAGATGGCACCAGCACAGCTGGGAACCTTCGATGCATGTACACCGAGCGGCTCACGTGAACTGACGCAGTGCACAGATAAAAGGCAACAGTTCTAAAGAGCGCTGAACAAAAACCGAATTACACAATTGAAAAGGCAGCAAAAAATATGAAGCGTCTGATAAGCGGAAACAAAGCACACGGTGGAAAAAGTCAATGTCCCGCTAAAGGAAGACAGTGTAAAAAAAACCTGTGCATGCAGTGTGTCAGGTCTCAGATAAAGAAAAGACGAGCTGTTTATTGATGCAGTAAGAAACGAATCGATGAAAGAAACCTGTCATCTTTACAACGATTGACAAACACGGAATGTAACTTGAACACTCACATCCTACAAATACGAACCTGATTGAAAGAAATAATGATAATCAAATCCTTGATGACAGCAACACTCAGTAACACTCACAAAACAAATACTGTATATTGACAGTCATGTTACGTTATTTTTAAAATGTTCCCTTTTCTTTTTCTAGCTTTTTTAACACACTACTTCTCCGCTGCGATACGCGGGTATATATATATATGTATATATATACCCCGATCTACATATTCGAATAATGGATACTTTATTCGCCATCAATGATTGTTTTGGTAAAGCCATACTCAGTGTATTCATTAGATGAACGGTAAAAAAGTAAGAGCGAGGAGGATGCAGGCTGTAGTGCGCGTCAACTCTATCTGAATTGCGCAATCACATTTCAAAAAATATATCTTTTCAAGTTCTATTTAGTCCATATTTGTCAAACTCAAGGGCCACGGGCTACATCCGACCCGGCGTGTAATTATATCCGGCCCGCGAGATCATTTTATATACTGTATTATTGTTATTAATGGCCCGGGTATATGAAGCGCTGGTACCACAATAAACTACAGATCCCATAATGCAGCGCTTCAGCTGTGAAGTGATTTCAAGTGAAGTTACTTTTATGGGAGACACAAATGCACCAGTGCAACTTGCCCTACTTTCCCTGTTGCCAAGTAATCTTGAACCAAGTCGTCACTACGGTGTTCCCAAATGCACGCACTTTGCTGATAAACTGGCGCACTGAGTTTGCACGGCGCTTTGGTGACTTTGAAGAACAAAAAGTCCGTCTCATGCGGCTCGAACCTTGTGCATGTTTGGTAGCACATATCTGTGTGAGAAGCTCTTCTCAGTGATAAAGACTAACAAAACAGCACACAGGAGTCGCCTCACTGATGAGCACCTGCAATCCATCCTGAGAATCTCCACAACACAGAACCTCACACCAAACATAAAACGAATTTGTTGCCAAAAAAGATGCCAGGCGTCCAGCTCTAAAATGACATATGAGCAAAGACAACTGAATGATTTGATTTGTTATTGCTGAAAGGAACACATTTTATTTATATTTCCAGGTTTTGTTATGCAGCATGTTCATATTTGAATTTGTATAATTTTGACAGGATATATTTTATGGAGAGCAAAATCTTTTGGGATATTTAAAATCTAAGTTTATTTTTTATATAAAATTACATAAGAGTAAAGAAATTTGAATGTTTGTTCTTTTAATGTTTACTTTATTTCTAACTTGTATAATTTAGACAGGATATATTTTTATGGAGAGCAAAATATTATAAGTTATTTAAGGTTTGAGTTGATTTATTCAGGAATAATATTCCTGTCTGTTTTTACCATTCCTACCAAAGATATTTCTGTCGACTGAATAAAAATTCCTTCTATTTAAAATTTAAATAGAACTTGAACAAATACGATAGTTCATAATATCCATGCAGACTTGCACATAAGAGCGGGAGTTATCCGTTTTAACAAGCAGCGTATTGCACTGATACGAAATAGCTGTGCGTGTATATATGTAGATATGTATGTATATGTATATATGTTTATATATGTGTGTGTGTATGTATATGTATGTGTATATATGTAGATATATATATGTATGTATATATGTGTATATGTATAGATATGTATATATATATGTTTATGTGTGTGTGTGTAATATATATATATATATATTGTAAAAGGACCGAGGAGACAGCAATAAGGGTTGGGGTTTCCGGCCCCGTATATTGTACAGAAATTTTGTACAGAAAAGAAAGAGGTCAAAAGCATAAACTAAACAGTTCATAACGCGACGCCGTCTCCTGGCGTCGCGGCCATTTTATAGGGGTGGAGCCGGAAGTGGAGGACAGCTGGGAAGGACCGCTAGGGAGGATGGGAAGAATGGCGTCAGGGCAAGATGGCGGAGGAAGGGCGGAAGTACCGCACTGCGGTCAAACCAGGCCTATGGTGCTGGAAGGTCTCTTTTTCTATAAGGAAGCAGAGGGAGAAAGTTAGTACCCGCCATTCCCTGGCGCGAATGTTTTCCCAGGTGTTCTCGAATCAGTCCGCGGCCTCCTAATCGCTCGTGCGTGACACGATCCCCCCCTTAGCCCAGGACCGTCAGGTCGGGCGGACCTAACCGAGAGGTCGTGAATACGAGAGAGCATCGGCATTGGCTTGAAGGGTGCCCGCCGATAAGTGACAGTGAACTTATACGGCTGCAAGTCCAGAAACCACCTAGTGACCGCGGATTCGACTCTTTGTGCAGGGACATCCACTGAAGTGCAGCGTGGTCAGTCACCAGAGCGAATTGCGACCCAGCAGGTAGTAACGGAGGTGGGTCACTGCCCACTTAATGGCCAAGGCCTCCCTCTCCACCGCCGCATACCGGTCTCCCGGTCCATCAGTTTCCGCTAAGGTACATCACAGGGTGCTCGACACCATCGACGCTTTGGCTCAACACGGCGCCCAGGCCTGTGTCCGAAGCGTCGGTCTGGAGAATAAACGGAGCCCAAAATCGGGCGTCCGTAACACAGGTGCCGGCGTTAGGGCCTTCTTTAGGTCACTGAAGCGCGTGTTCTGCTTGTCGGTCCACACCACGCCAGGGGCGCCCTTTTGTCAGGTTAGTCAAGGGTGCTGCTCTTTGGAGAAGCGGGAACAAACCGGCGGTAGTAACCCGCAAGCCCCAAGAAAGCCTGCACCTGTTTCTTGGTATTCGGACGGGCCATTCTAAGATGTCTTTAACTTTGGAGCCTGTGGCGCACCTGTCCTTGTCCCACGAGGTAGCCTAAATATTTGGCCTCCTTTAATCCAAAAAAACACTTCCGGGGGTTTATGCGGAGGCCGGCTTTAGCCAGTGTTAGGAGGACAGCGCGACCTGCAGTAGATGCTCCTCCCAGGTGCGGAATAGATGACAACGCCATCCAGGTAGGCGGCACTATAGGACTGATGGGGCTTCAGCACTCTGTCTACCAGACGTTGGAAGGTCGCCGGGCCCCGTGCAGCCCAAATGGGAGGACCTTGTACTGCCAGTGCCCGCTAGGGGTGCTAAAGGCCGTTTTTCCTTTGCGGATGCCGTTAAAGGAATTTGCCAATACCCTTTGTCATGTCAAGGGTAGTCAAATATCGAGCCGCACTCCAGCCGCCAAGGAGGTCGTCAATGCGGGGCATGGGGTAGGCATCGAACTTGGAGATCTGATTCAGACGTCTAAAGTCGTTACAGAACCTCCAGGAGCCGTCTGGCTTGGAGACGAGGACAATAGGGCTGGACCAGGGACTATGGCTCTCTTCAATTATGTCCATGTCCAACATACGTTTCACCTCCAGTTCGACCTCTGCGTTTTGCCTCCGGGAGTCTGTAGGGCCTCTCCCGGACGATTACACCGGGTCCGTGACTATATCGTGGGCAATCAGCGAGGTCCGCCGGGTGACTCGCTCACCACCTCGGGGATGGCTCGGAGGGTCTGGGCTAACTCCTGCCGCTGCTTGGGGTCAGCTCTTCTCCGAGGTTAAGGGCAGTTGTGCTCGTGAAAAGGGAGAGCGACCTATGGGAGCTGGGAAGCTCCTCTCTATCCCTCCAGGGCTTTAACAGGTTGACATGATAGATCCTCTCGCTCGGTCGACGATTGGGCTGTTTCACCAAATAGTCGACGAGCCCCTTTCCTCTCCTTAACCTCGTAAGGCCCTTGCCAGTGAGCGAGCAGCTTCGAAAGTGGGAGGCCGGGACGAGCACCATAACTCGGTCCCCCAGGCGGAACTCCCTGAGGACGGAGTTGCGGTTGTAACACCGGGCCTGCGCTGCTTGCGCACGAGTCACGTGTTCTTTTAGGAGGGGCCTGATCTTTGTGAGTCGGTCGCGCAGTTGCGCTACGTACTCCAAAATGTTAGAGGAAGGAAGAGCCTCGCCTCCCAGCCTTCTTTTAGGATGTCGAGGATTCCCGGGGTTGTCGACCATATAACAATTCAAAGGGGAGAAGCCAGTAGAGGCCTGGGGTACCTCCCGGTAAGCAAAAAGCACGAGCGGGAGGAGCTGGTCCCAGTTCCTGCCGTCCGCGCTGACTACCTTGAGAGCATCTGCTTAAGCGTCTGGGTAAAGCGTTCCACCAGCCCGTCAGTTTGCGGGTGATAGACAGACGCTTTCAGGTGCTTTATCTGCAGTAATTTGGCTACCTCCCTGAACGTATCCGATGTAAGGGCGTACCCTGGTCCGTGAGGACCTCCTTGGGTATGCCCACGCTGAAAACAAATTAACCAGTTCCCGTGCGATGCTTTTAGTATTAGCGGAGCGCAGGGGAACCGCCTCTGGGTACCGGGTGGCATAGTCCACCATGACTAGGATATATCTATGGCCACGGGTTGAGGGCTCCAGGGGTCCTACCAGATCGACCCCTATTCTTTCAAAGGGTACATCGACTAGGGGTATAGGGACTAGAGGAGCACGGTCCCTCCTAGGAATCTGGCGGGTCTGGCACTCCGGACAGGATTGACAGAACGCCGGACCTCCTCATTGATCCCAGGCCAGTAAAACCGAGCTTAATTCTCTCCAGCGTTTTTCGCCCCGAGGTGGCGCCTAGGAGGTGAGCGTGGGCCAACTCGCATATCTCCCGCCGGAAGGTACGCGGAATTAGCAACAACTTCCGCACCTCGCCCTCATGGGTAGCCACCGGTACAACAGATCATTTTCAGGACAAAGAAGGGTTCGCGGTGTGGAACCGTCCGCTGGTGAGCTGTTAGGCAGAACAACGCATTCCGGCAAAGCGCAGGGAATCATCATTCCACTGTTCCCTCTTAAAGGAGGCGGCGTGGACCGAAACTGATGGTCCAGGCGCCGAGAGGGTCTTGTGGCCTGGGCCTGGGAAGAGTTCCCTGGCTAGTCCCTTCCCCGGCGGAGTCTTCCGGGTCAAGGTCCGTGGCCAGGGAAAAGTCCCCCGAAACACCAGCGCCGCTAGGGCCTGCCCTTGTGCACGCGGCGTGGAGACCGCGGGAGGGTGCCTTTTCCCCTCATCACTAGATCCAACAAGGCCCCGGGAGCGGCGAATGGCTTACCGCTGATTCTTTTAGACCAGTCTTGTCCCAAAATCACTGGGAAGGGGGGTTCAGGTAACACAGCGACCGTCATTTGGGTTGGTTCCCCCTTCCAGGTGACATAGCAGTGAGCGGAACGATATGACCTAGTCCCCCATGCACACAAGTGACCAACAAGCGCTGGTTTAACCACTGTTGCGGTAAGACAAAGCGGCGGCAACAATGGTAATGTTGCTGCGGAATCAAACAAAGCTACCACGGCGTGCCCATTTAGCAACACCACTCCGTGTTCGACTCGCCAAGGGATGCGGCGGGATACAATACCTCTCCGGCGATGTCCAGGTACAGTCCATAGGCTCCGGGCGATGTTGTGGGGGCAGGTTGGTAGTAGGTGGCGGTCTCGCCACACTTGAAACAGCGGCGGTCCCGCTTCTCTCTGGCTCTGGCTGGCGCTTCTGCAGCGCCGAGAGGGCTCGGGTGGCCGCCCGCCCCTGCCGGTTCCCGCGAGCAGGCTTTTCTGACCCCCCAAGTCGGAGGACCGCCAACTGACGCTCCAGGACGTCGAGGAGGCCCGACATGTTTTGGTAGGCGTGTCCCCGGACCTGCTGGGCGAGGGAACTGGGCATGGCATTGACCAGGCCTTCACAGGCCACCCGCTCGACCACTTTCCGCCCGTCGGGTCCCTCTGGCCGTAGCCAGCGCCCCATCTTGCCCCAGAACTCGAACGCCTGGGCGCGAGCAGGCTTTTCAGGGTCAAAGACCCAGTTCCGCCATTCGGCCGCCTGCTGGCCCGGGCTAATGCCGTAGCGGGCCAGTATTTCGGGCTTGAGGAGGTCGTAATTAGCGCCTCCTCCTCAGGGAGGTCATAATAGGCCGCAGCTGGTCCCTTCAGATATGGCGCCAGGATGGACGCCCACTCGGACCGCTGCCACTGCGTTCGGGTGGCCGTCCTCTCAAACATGCCCAGGTAGCGCCGACGTCCTCCGAAGGGCCCATCGGGACTAAAGGAGGAGGCGGCTGCCTGGGCGGTCTGGTCTCGCCCGTTGGCCTTCTACTAACCTGGCCGTCGTGGCCTCCAGCTCCCGGGTGGTGGCGGCTTGCGCGAGCTGCAGCGCCTGGAGCTGGTCATTCATGGCTTGTAATACAGTGTTGAGGTCCTGTCCCTCCGTCATCTCGGGATCTCTGGATCCTGCCGACTACGCCACTTGTAAAAGGACCGAGGAGACAGCAATAAGGGTTGGGGTTTCCGGCCCCGTATATTGTACAGAAATTTTGTACAGAAAAGAAAGAGGTCAAAAGCATAAACTAAACAGTTCATAACGCGACGCCGTCTCCTGGCGTCGCGGCCATTTTATAGGGGTGGAGCCGGAAGTGGAGGACAGCTGGGAAGGACCGCTAGGGAGGATGGGAAGAATGACGTCAGGGCAAGATGGCGGAGGAAGGGCGGAAGTACCGACTGCGTCAAACCAGGCCTATGGTGCTGGAAGGTCTCTTTTTCTATAAGGAAGCAGAGGGAGAAAGTTAGTACCCGCCATTCCCTGGCGCGAATGTTTTCCCAGGTGTTCTCAATCAGTCCATGGCCTCCTAATCGCTCGTGCGTGACAATATATATATGACAACAACACTCATCACTCACAACAGTGACAAAACAATTACATTGACAATCATGTTACGTTATTTTCAAAATGTTTCCTTTTCTTTTTCATTGCATCTTTAACACACTACTTCTCCGCTGCATAAGCTGGTATTTTGGTATTTTATATATATATATATATATATATATATATATATATAGTAAAAGACTCAGAACTAGGCAGCAAAAAGGTTTGGGGTTTTCTGGCCCCGTATATTATCGACAATCCACAATTCGGTAAATAAATTAGGTCAAACAGAGAAAACAAAAACACGTTCATCTGCACGACGCCGGTGGCCATTTTATAAAGGAGGAGCCGGAAGTGAAGGAATGCTGGGAAGGAAGCGTGAGGGATGACGGGACTGCTGACGTCAGGGAAGATGGCGGAGGAAGGGCGGAAGTCGACATACTGCGGAAAGGTCCTATGGCAGAGCGCCTTTAGTTCTGGAAAACAAAGGAGAAAGGTTAGTACCCCGCCACTCCCCTGCCGGGCTAACGCCTTTCGATGTGGTTAAGGGTCCATCCATGTCTCCTACTACGCATGCGTGACTATATATATATATATATATATATATATATATATAGTATACCCCTGAAATTCACTGGGGTTACGTTCATAAAGCATCCGCGAATTGTGAAAAACCGCAAATTTTGGATGTGGTTCAAAAAAATGCCCATTTTTATAGTTTAAACCCTAAATTTTCCCCCCAAAACACTTTAATTTCATTTCAAATTCAGCTTAATTCTTTACCAAAAAAAGGATGTAAAGGTATACCCGTATACTGTTCAGTACTGCACTGCTAAGTCTCCCGCAGTGCTAGAATGTAAAATACCAATGTTACTGCTATATGTGTGCAAGCTCCTTTTTTTTTTGTCAGAAGCCTTAGAAGGTGTAGAGCGTTTAGGTGGCATCTTGGGGCTATAACAAAAAGAAAACGGAAAACATGAGAACACACAGCTGGAGATGCGTCACAGAGCAGCAGTCAATCAACAGCAAGAAGACATGAATTACACTTTAGCTATCCGATGCCGCTAAGATTCACACTGTCAAGAAGACGGCGATTTATTTATTTTTATGGTAGTGATTCCAGGGACGCACCCAGCCTTGGCCCGAGCCGCATGCACTCACAAACAGAGACAAAAACAAAGCAAACTGATAATCAAACAGCAAATAAAGAATGTAATGAAAACAACGATACCACCCCCTGTTCCCCTTACGGTGATTATACATTAAATTTTATTTTTATACTGTATTGAGGATTTGTTTTGTTCTGTGTATTATACTGTATTGTATTGACCCGCTTCTTTCTGACACCCACTGCACGCCTAACCTACCTGGAAAGGGGTCTCTCTTTGAACTGCCATTCCAAAGGTTTCTTCCATTTTTTTCTCTACATGGGTTTTTTTGGGTGTTTTTTCTTGTCTTCTTAGTGAGTCAAGGCTGGGGAGCTGTCAAGAGGCAGGACTTGTTAAAGCCCACTGCGGCACTTCTTGTGTGATTTTGGACTATACAAAAAACAAATAAATAAAGATAGATAGTCCAGAGACCCGCACATTGAATGGGAATGTAAAGATTGTCCCACCGGTAGTTCCTGAAATGGTGAAGATGGATGGACAGGTTCAGGAGCGCTCCTTTCTTCGCAGGATGGCCATGAATCCACTTACAGTCCTCGTGTACACAGGCAGACGGCAGACAGTCCAGACCCCAACCACGAAAGATCCAGGACAAAACGAATAAGTACAGGTAACCCAACAGAAGGCAGACAGACATGAACTTGAAACACAAATTACAAAAACTTTTTTTTTCTTTTGGTCACCGGCCCCCTAAAAGCCGCGCTGGCATCCTTTGACCCCAACAGCCCCTGTACCCTCAGCAGAAGACCAATCAGAGCCACTGCTTCTTGTTCTCTCTACAGTACAGTATTGCCACGAAAAAAGCCATAAAAAATTGTGGAGGATATTTGCGGTTTCCGCTAACAATTATTAGTTAGGTTCTAAGGAAAAATCAGCAAATGACTGAGGCCACAAACTCTGAACCGTGACTTTGCGGAGGTCTACTGTGTATATATATACAGTATATATATATATTGTGAGCTGGAGGGCTGATCGCACCCCAAATAGAGACAGACGCCCCTGGGAAAACCACAAACCCTGAAACACTGACTACCCTCACATTGCTCCTTATCCTTGCACTATAACACGTAATACAAGCCTCGCGCGGTACTCTGCCAACTTATAAGTTTTGCGCAGCTCCTGTCAGTTTTGGAATTGATTGTTTGCTTTTATCTCTCTCTGCTCCTAGCGGAACTGTCATCTCTGACTTGTCATGGAGCACGTTTAAGCTCATGTGTTTGCAGTGTTTGAATAAAAATCCTTCTTGTTTCTACGACCTCCTGTGTCTCTTAAGACTGTCTTAATGAACAATGCCTTAGAGACTGTGAGACAGTAAAAATACGCTGTGTACATGGTGATGTTAAAGATTATCAGACTTTACTTCTTCCTTTAACTTATAGGGGTCGTCACTTTAAGGTTTGGTCTGCCATTTCAGACTCGTGCCCTTGGTCATTACTCACAGGACGGAGAAATGCCCTTTTTCCGAAACTGATTAATAAATGTAAGGGACCAGTAGTCCAGTCCACTAATGAACTTAGTGGGGGGGGAGAAGAAGAAGAAAACCAAGACGAAGAACTGGTAGTGGCCGGGGAAAATCTAGAGCATAACTTAGATATTGAACCCGATCTCTCCAGCGAGACGGAGGAGGTCACCCCCGACAATCTTCCAGAATGGGCTGGTCCTTCTACATCTTCCCAGATTGCAAACACCTCCGAACACAAACCGAAAGGCAACTAACAATCAGATTTTGTGCATTTGCAGCATACTAATAGCTCATTAGAATATGCATTTAAACAGGCTCGCCCTGCTAATGACTCTTATTACCAAGAGCATAATTCCGGGGGTGTGAAAACCCCACACTTTATAGAAAAGGACGGTTGCCTTTTCAGAGTGATCTCAGATCATTTGGAGGGGGAATTTATTGAACAACTGGTGGTACCTGAAGTACATAGGGAAACTGTTTTGCATCTGGCATATTCACACATCTTGGGGGGGCACCTCGGTGCCGACAAAACTAGAGGCCGGTTATCAAAATGATTTTATTGGCTTAATATGGGAAAAGATGTTGAACAGTTTTGTACTTCATGTCCAGACTGCCAGATCGTCTCTGCTTATAAGCCTCCTCGGGCTCCCTTTGTCCTATGCCCATATTGGAAGTTCCCTTCAGCGCAGGTGGGATTAGATATTGTGGGACCTTTACCTAGGACTAAGGATGGGTACCAATATTTGCTGGTGTTGGTTGATTATGCGACACGATATCCAGAAATGATTGCGCTGAAAAAGGCCAACTCTTCGACTGTAGCCAAAGCACTATGTGATACTTTTACTCGTATTGGTATCCCTAAAGAAATCTTAACTGATCAAGGCACACCTTTCACTTCTCGCGTGATGAAACAATTGTGTGACAGCTTTGCTATTAAGAAATTGAGTACTACTGTTTACCATCCTCAAACGAATGGTTTAACCGAGCGATTTAACAAAACATTGAAACAGATGATCAGGCGAGTTGCTCATAATGATCACACAACATGGAATACTGTCCTACCTTTTGTTTTGTACGCGGTGCGAGTATCACCACAGGCGTCCACTGGCTTGAGTCCCTTCGAGTCGTTATTTGGCAGGCGGCCGCGAGGCATCCTGGATGTGGTACGTGAGGAATGGATAGGAAACGAGAGAGCAGCTCAAGGTCGAAGCTTTGCAGATCGACTAATTTCATTGCAAGACAGAATTTCCATGCTTTCCTCTATTGCTGTGGAACACCAACAACGAGAACAGGAAACTCAGAAGCGCCTTTACGATAGGCGCAGTAAGCTACGTGAATTCAAACCTGGCGAACGTGTTTTGGTACTGGTTCCCTCGGATCCACACAAATTCTTAGCTAAATGGCAGGGCCCCCGCCATTATTGAGGAGCGTATGAGTCCGGTAAATTACAATGTTAGAATACCAGGCCGGCGCAAACCATTCCAGATTTTACACATTAACCTCTTGAAGGTTAGAAATGTAAACTGGGCATGTCCGAGACTCATTACTTAGGCTATTCTATGGGCAAGGGTTTACTTAGGCCACAGTTAAGGAAAATAGAACAAATGCTTGTTTACCCGAGACCTGAGACACAGAAACAAGTACGCGCTTTTCTGGGGCTCGCTGGTTACTACAGAAAATTCATTCCAAATTTTACACATACAGCTGCTCCTCTTACAGAACTTACTAGAGGCAAAAAAAAACGACCTATCTTGTGCACAGAAAATTGCGAACGTTCTTTCAACGATTTAAAAAAAGCATTGTCTTCTTACCCGGTTCTAAGGAACCCGGATTTCACAAAAGATCTTGCAAACAGACGCAAGTGCATTTGGTGTGGACGCAGTCTTGTCACAAATTTTTGATGGAGAAGAACATCCAATCACATATTTGAGTAGGAAATTACTTCCTAGGGAACGTAATTATTCTACAATTGAGAAAGAATGCTTGGCAATTAGGTGGGCTGTGGAAGCGCTTCGCTACTACTTGTGGGGACGAAACTTCACTTTGGTAACTGATCATGCTCCACTTCAGTGGTTGTACCGACATAAAGATACAAACTCTCGTCTAATGAGATGGTTTCTGGATTTACAACCTTACAGTTTCACAGTAAAGCACCGACCAGGTTCTGAACACGTCAACGCAGACGTATTATCCCGACTACATAAACTTGGTACAGAGAGTCGCTTGATTCACAGGAATGTGAATAAAGCTGAGGGAGAGGGTGTGAGCTGGAGGGCTGATCGCACCCCAAATAGAGACAGACGCCCCTGGGAAAACCACAAACCCTGAAACACTGACTACCCTCACATTGCTCCTTATCCTTGCACTATAACGCGTAATACAAGCCTCGCGCGGTACTCTGCCAACTTATAAGCCTTGCGCTGCGCCTGTCAGCTTTGGAATTGATTGTTTGATTTTATCTCTCTCTGCTCCTAGCGGAACTGTCATCTCTGACTTGTCATGGAGCACGTTTAAGCTCATGTGTTTGCAGTGTTTGAATAAAAATCCTTCTTGTTTCTACGACCTCCTGTGTCTCTGTGCAAATCTGTGACCCTAGCGTGACTATATATATATATATATATATATATATATACACAGTGTGTATGTATATATTGTCAGGGATGCCAGGGGCCATGACACGGCCGGGACGTCATGAGGGACCGGATGTGGGTCTGTGCCCACCCTGGATCACGTGGGGGTCGCCTTCCTGGTTGTTTTGGGGACCACGGGTACAGGGCATGGAAGCTCCACCCTGTAGGGGCCCGTGCCCGTACGCCTCACTGCCAGGAGGCGCCCCAATGCCTTGGGGACCTGTTACCCCAGCACTTCCGCCACACCAGGAAGTGCTGGGCGGAAGAATTAGGACAGCGCCCGGAGAGCTACCGGGAGGACAGCCGGCACTTCCACCACGCTGGGGCGTGGCCAGAAGAGGAATGCCGGGAACACCTGGGGCTCATCTGGGGACTCTATAAAAGGGGCCGTCTCCCATCATTCGAGGCTGGAGTCGGGAGGCGGAAAGACAAAGCTCAGGAGAGCTGTGGAGGCGGCCCGAAGAAAAGGCATTGTGCCCAGGACTGTGTGTGATTGGGGTAATTGTGCACGTGACTGGGGTCTGAGTGACCAATGGACTGGGGTCTTTGTGACCAGTATTTGTAAATATAACTGTAAATAAACGTGTGGTGGTGTTTTAACAACATGTCCGCCTGTCTGTGTCCGGGCGGGTTCATATATATATATATATATATATATATATATATATATATATATATATATATATATATATATATATATATATATATACTGCTCAAAAGAATTAAAGGAACACTTTTTAATCAGAGTATAGCATAAAGTCAATGAAACTTATGGGATATTAATCTGGTCAGTTAAGTAGCAGAGGGGGTTGTTAATCAGTTTCAGCTGCTGTGGTGTTAATGAAATTAACAACAGATGCACTAGAGGGGCAACAATGAGATGACCTCCAAAACAGGAATGGTTTAACAGGTGGAGGCCACTGACATTTTTCCCTCCTCATCTTTTCTGACTGTTTCTTCACTAGTTTTGCATTTGGCTACAGTCAGTGTCACTACTAGTAGCATGAGGCGATACCTGGACCCTACAGAGGTTGCACAGGTAGTCCAACTTCTCCAGGATGGCACATCAATACGTGTCATTGCCAGAAGGTTTGCTGTGTCTCCCTGCACAGTCTCAAGGCAGTTACTCTAGGAGAGCTGGAGGGGGCCATAGAAGGTCCATAACCCATCAGCAGGACCAGTATCTGCTCCTTTGGGAAAGGAGGAACAGGATGAGCAGTGTCAGAGCCCTACAAAATGACCTCCAGCAGGCCACTGGTGTGAATGTCTCTGACCAAACAACCAGAAAGACTTCATGAGGGTGACCCAAGGGCCCCATGTCCTCTAATGGGCCCTGAGCTCACTGCCCAGCAGCATGCAGCTCGATTGGCATTCGCCATAGAATACCAGAATTGGTAGATGCACCACTGGTGCCCTGTGCTTTTTACAGATGAGAGCAGGTTCACCCTGAGCACGTGACAGAAGTGAAAGGGTCTGGAGAAGCAATGGAAAACATTATGCTGCCTGTAACATCATTCAGCATGAGCAGTTTGGTGGTGGGTTAATGATTGTCTGGGGAGGCATATCCATGGAGGGTCACACAGACCGCTACAGGCTTGACAAAGGCACCTTGGCTGCCATTAGGTATCAGGATGAAATCCTTGGACCCATTGTCAGACCCTATGCTGGTACAGTGGCTCCTGGTGCACGACAATTCCTGGCCTCATGTGGTGAGAGTATGCAGGCAGTTCCTGGAGGATGAAGGAATTGATACCATTGACTGGCCACCACACTTTCCTGACCTAAATCCAATAGAACACCTCTGGGACATTATGTTTTGGTCCATCCAATGCCACCAGGTTGCACCTCAGACTTTCCAGGAGCTCAGTGGTGCCCTAGTCCAGATCTGGGAGGAGATCTCCCACAACACCATCTGTCATCTCATTAGAAGCATGCACCGATGTTGTCAGGTATGTATACAAGAACACAGGGGCCATACAAAGTGCTGTGTACAATTTTGAGTTGCTGCAATAAAATTTTGGCAAAATGGACTAGCCTGCCACATAATTTTTTCACTCTGATTTTTGGGGCGTCTTTGAATTCAGGGCTCTGTAGGTTGATCATTTTCATTTCCATCAAACGATGTGGCATCCTTTCGTTCCTAACACATTACCCGGTCTATATCAGTATAGATATCCAGGAGGATTTCTTTTTCCCATTGAGATCTAATGTGTTTTCAAAGTGTTCCTTTAATTTTTTTGAGATAGATATATATGTGTGTGTGGGTGTGTATATGTATGTATAAATAAAGAAACTGTACATTTTAGCCAATTCAACTGCTTCAGCTTTATTTTTGCATTGTTGGTCACTGGCATTAGAGTGTAGAAGTACAGAACAGCAGCATCCACTGACAAAAGGCAACTAAACTACTATACATGTATAAATTAAACTTTTAAAATTTGTATTATAGGTGAACAATTTGTGGTCCGACTAAGATTTGATTGTTTAAAAGCAGTGCAGGGTCAACTACCATTAAATCAGATAATCAGCTGAAGGAACATACCAGTGACTCTGGTGTAGGCAGTTAGCCCACTGTACTGTGCATATATAACAGAAATGACAGCCACAGAGGTAGGCAACCAGCAGACTCCAAAAAGATATGTTTGAAGGACAAATGCATGACCCGATCAGATTTCTACTTGAGATGAGTTTTTCCTAAATGACTCTGTAATTAGTTATTTATATTTTCTGAGCTGAAAGCATTAAGATTATAAATAATTAAAAAGAAAGAAGACTATGCAGAGGCCAGATTTACACTGTTACTGACTTTATGAGGGACAAGTTAATGGAGAGTAGTTTTTTTCCATGTAAATCTACACTATGGAAGTCTGAGGAAAATAAAAGAACACATGGAAACTCCAGCTTTTAGCAAGTAAATCCTGAACAAAACTATTCTGTGTCAAGGACATATTTGAAAGATATCAAACCTTTAACAGAAAGTGACAGTCCACCACATTACTTTTTCCAAAAATGAAAACAAACCAATTAATCTTTATTGAAGTAGCAGTATAAAAAGTGATTACCAATGTCAGTTTTACCAATTAGAAAAGGATTACCAAGAGTTTATCTCTTCAAATTTATTTTTCACAAGTTCCTATGAAACATTTCTAAGTTTTTGTTTAGATGTGATCAAAAGTTTGAAATCACCCAGAAATGTTAATGTTTTGGACACAAATTGATATATTTTTAACCAACATAAGATTAAACTGATTTAAAAATTTAGTTGAGACATTACTACAATGGCTAGTGATTATTATTGCTTGAAATGATTTGTTTTTAATTTATTATTTACAGTACGTACAACTACAAAATCCCATTTTCAGAAGCCATTCCTTCTTAATGGAACATAGCACATCCTGAACTAGTCATGTATACATTTCTTTTCCTTCCTTGTACAGAATGGATTGCATCATATCAACCTGTCCGGCTTGAAGAAGAATCACTCGACTGAGATGGCTCTGTTTACTGTGGTTGACAGCTATGGCCTGCTACAACTACTAACATGTCATTGGTCCTGATCCTGCTAGATTTCTCCTCTGCCTTCGACACAGTCAACCATTACATACTTCTTGCCGCCTTTTCTGACCTTGACATCATTCAGACTGCTCTCAGATGGTCTGAGTCCAACATCTTGAGCAGATCCTACAGTGTGTTTTGGCAAGGAGAGTTGTCAAGGACACACCAGATATGCACAGGTGCACCCCAAAGATCGGTGCAAAATCCTCTACTTTTCTTTCTGTACACCACCTCACTGGGCTCCATCATCTAATACCATGGGTTCTCTTAACAGTGCTATGCAGATGATACACAGCTGTACCTGTTGTTCCATCCGGAGGCCAATATGGTATCAGCTAGACTCTCTGCATGTCTTATTGATGTCTCAACCTGGATGAAGGACCCCCATCTAAAGCTCAACCTGGCAAAACTAAGCTTCTTGTGATCCCAGCCTTCCAGTCTGTTCAATTCTCCATCTCTGTACAGCTTGGCTCACTGTCACTAACACCTGCCAAGTCAGTATAGAACCTGGGGGTGGTGATTGATAAACATCTACCTTTTTCTGACAAAATTTCTACTGTTTCAAGATAAGACCTTATCTGACAGAGTATGTAGCACAACTTCTGGTCCAGGCTTTAGTCTTGTAATGTTTGGACTATTGTAACTCACTTGTGGCAGGAGTATCTGCATGTGCTATCAAGCCACTGCAGATGGTCCTGAATGCAGCGGCCCATCTTGTATTTAACCAGTTGAGATGGGCAAATGTCACTCCTCTCTTCAGGTTGCTACATTTGTTCCCTGTAGCAGCATGCATTACTTTCAAATACCTGATACTTGCCTACAGAGTAATCAATGGGTCAGCATGTTAGAATATGGAGACAGTAGTGAAGTCCTATACTCCTTCTCATCCACTTTGGACTGCTAGGGAACAGCGTCTGGTGACACCGCCTCTTCATGGTATCAAGTCTCAATCCAAACTCTTGTCCTGTGTAGTTTCTATAGTGGAATGGGCTACCTACCTCCATCAGTACTGCTGACTTATTGTACTCAAGAAGTAATTGAAAACCCATCTGTTCTATGAATATCTGGAAAAAAACGTTTGCTCTATGACCCTTTATATTGTTGGTTAATTTGTTGTTAGATTAAGTTTAATTGCTTTATCGATTGTAATCTATGATTGTAAATGTATTAGTTATTACATCTTTTCACTTGTGGCAATCCAACTTTTGTTACCTCTCCTACTACACTTTCTGAACAAACAGGCCCTAACCTAATGTTACTCGATTATGTTTACTCTTTTGTAAGTCACTTTGGATAATCTGCCAATAAAATAAATGTAAATGTAATTGGTTATTACAGAAATTTGTGTTGCACAAGAGAAGAAGTACTGTACATCAGAGTCTGTAGTTTGAGAAACAAATGCCTTACAGGTCCTTCATTGGCATCTTTTTTAAATACATGCCAAATACGAGTGTTAGAATAAAAATATTGCTGGCCTTATAGGCAAATAAAAAGGTTAAAATGGGCAAAAGCAAACAAATATTGGACTGAAGATGACTGGAAAAGACATCTATGGCCAGTATCCTGTCACAAATTGCCAAGATATTTGATGTGTATTTAAGGAAGAAGCCAACAGGGTTCCTGGAAGGCTCTTGTTTCTGAAACTACAGCCTCTAATGAACTTACCCTCTTAAGATTTTGTCCATCTGTGCCTTCCCCTTTTTTTCTTCCCTTTTTAGATCCAGTTCACCATCTTCTCCCTCTACTTTCTTGGCAACTTGTCACATGAAATAACCTTCATTGACCAAAAAATATCAAAAAACACTGACATGCTTCTTGAGAAACCAGTTGTGTTTTGGCCATTTTTGAAATCGGAACTGAATTTTAGGGATGCCAAGGAAAGAAAATGCACTTGGTCTATCAAAGAGAATATCAGATTTCAGTGGTGCTAATGTAAATGCAAGACTTTTCTAATAACCAATTAGCATTTATACAAGCCTAATTAAGGACAAACTAAGGAACTTTACCATCATGACACTGAAGGAATAGCTACTGAAAATGGAATTTTGCAGTCATATTAAATATGAAGAATATATTTAACTTAAGTCATTTGAAGCAGTAATAGCTGTTAGCAACAGTAGCGATGTCTTGTTTGTTGTAAAAAATCAATTTCATGGTATCTTGATAAAAAAGGTACCAGTTTCTATCCAAAATTTCTGAGTCATTCCAAAATTTTGAATAGTAGCATATAAGATCACTTTCAAATGTGTGTGTTTTTTTTTTTATAGAGAATGCTGTCACCCATATCTCAATTTCTTGTGTGTCATTCTCAATCTTTTACATTTTTCATTTTCACCTGCTCTATCTGGGTCAGTCTAGAACATGATATTTTGAAAATTATACTAAAAGATTTAGTTCTTTACTTCAAAAAGAGCAAGAGAACAGTTCAAAAAAACTTTTGAGTACACAGCTCACTGTAAAATACCTCACAGTAGTTATAAAAAATGAAGCAATTCAAGCAGTAAAAACATAAGTGAATTATCAGGTCCTTTTTATTTGAATAAAGATATAAGTTGTTCTGGTTGGCCCAGTACTAATAATAAGACAAAGTTATTTCACCAGAATGTTTTTGTTTTTGAAAATGCTGCTACTTTGAAATAAGTTTTCAAAAAAATAGCACAGTATGAATTTGTAAGAGAGAAATAATGATAACAAGAACAGAATCATATTTTTTTAATTAATCGATGTACCAGGAATGATGAATAATGAAACCAGGAATATTAGGATATTATGACATTCCATGTGTATTAAAATGAAACATTTGCTGTTAAGTGTTCAACTTATCACTGGGTGTAATTTATTATTTTTTAATAGTCTGGATTAGTACAAGAATAATGGTGTGGAAGCACAGTGCTCAGCACTGCTTCCTTTGAGCTTCAGTGACCAGAGTTCAGTTACTAGCATAGTCAATGTCTATAAGGAATATGCCCACTCTTACTATGTCCATGTGAATTTTCTCTGGAGAAAGACTGATTCCTGCTAAGCTAGTATATGTTAGATTAACTCTTAGTCAAATGTGTCCTGGTATTAGTATTCCCCGCAGTGGTTACCACCATCCAACTATCCATTCATTTTCTAATCCACTTTATTCAAAGGAATTTCGATCAATTCTCTACATCTATGACACCCAGAGCATATATATGATCAAATCTAATCTTTTTCTTTTTAGAATTTTTGATTTCTTTAATGAGAGCAAATGCCGTATAACACTAAAAAGAAAATTCTGAAGTGCTATGTTGTACAGTTGTATACAAACACTGAAATACAAACTATGTTTTAATGAAAATACAATATTTATTATTTTTAAACAAAAAAGGCATGGAATTACTTGAAAAACCTTTTATATTGAGCACAGCAAGGCTTCCTGGACACATTAACTCTTGAAAAATATTAAGCTGGATGGGCTTCTGAAGAAACTACTGATAGCATATGTTGAAATGTGTAACACGTCTTTGGGTGATGCATCTCCCCTAATGTCTAGGAGCTGTGTGGATCATACATCTGATTTTTTCTTATTTGCTTAGATTCAGCTTCAGCAAAATAATTGGTTAACAGATTTGCATTGGCATTTTCTGACACTCCCATAACTGTTACTGTCTTCAGGGATTTGTAAGAGGATGCAGGAATTGCAGACTGGTGGTCACACCAGGAGCTGATTCTCAGGATGTTCCGTCTCATTTCCCTAAGAGGAAATGAGGCAATTTAATAAGCTTACATTTGGCATCTGGCTAATAAATTAGGTTGGTATCGCCTTGCTAAATTCCAACTGTGCAGAACTCAAAACAACTGAACTGACAGCAGACTGAACAAGTTATTCTCTTTTTAACCATAAACTTCCTCTAAGCTTAAAAACTCCTTAATGCTGGAAGATCTTATTATTTTAACAGTGATGGAACAGTATGGTAAAGTTTTGATACTCCAATACATTAATCCAGGATTACAAATTTCATTCACAGAAAATTAGAGAGAAAACATACTAAACATGTGTGAAAGATGAATACAAAGAATGCATGATTTGAATCATAAGGGTGTGGTTAGCACTGAAAAGGCTATATGATTTATTGTTAAAAAAGGAAAAAATAAGTTTGTGATATAATAATTTAAAATAAATGAATTATTAATTATTTAAAATGATATAACTTTGGTGTGGTCTAGCACTGTTTTATACATCAATTTAAAACACCTTAACAGATTTTAATCTAATTTATAGAATTATTAAGAATATATGTAAATTTGTATGTGTGTTTTAACACAATATGAAACATCAGCCTTGGTAAATTTTTACTTTACTGAAGGCAGACTGTTTTGATAAATTAATATTAAGGCGGTTATGCATTAACAGCTTTATTTTAAGTAGCCTTGTTAGTTTCAAGCAGTGACTAAAACTTCAAGGAAACACTGACAGAAAGCTACAGCTACTCTCTCCAGTGAAGCAGTGCATTTCCAAGCTGATGACTAGGGTTCTGATCTTGATGCGGGCAGGAAATGTTCATCTTTAAAGGTCTTATGTCTCTAATGAATGTCTTTCTGTGGAAATTCAAGCAGTGCTCTTCAACCATTTTATTGAGTTAATGAAATTGTTAATGAGCTTCTTTACATACCATAAAGTTGAGTGGCTAAGTTTTGCAGTGGTAGTTCAAAGCCCAGTTTTGACACCCCCATGCACTAAGACATAAAGGCTCCTGTTAATGCATGTGATAAGTCGACACACACAAAGAAATTGAAACTACTGTCAATACACTCTAGCTGTGCCAATACAAATATGTAAAACATGACCCACAATGGAGGGCTAGCTGGCCCTTACATGAATAGATGCCATGAGATCAAAAAGGCGCTACTTTAACAGTTTCTTGCACGTGGTGCCAATTACACATGCTCTTTTCTGTCTTTAGCATACATTTATTTAAATAAAAATAGCAACTGATACCTTGAGTGAAATATCCACAAAATATAGGAGTAATGATAAAAAACTAATACTAAAAAAAAGTGAAAAATGTCCAAATTGTGCCCAAAGTGTCAAATGATAAAAAACTAATACTAAAAAAAAGTGAAAAATGTCCAAATTGTTTCCAAAGTGTCAATATTTTGTGTGGCCACCATTATTTTCCAGCACTACCTTAACTCTCTTGGGTATGGAGTTCACTAGAGCTTCACAGGTTGCCACTGGAATCCTCTTCCACTCCTCCATGATGACATCATGGAGCTGGTGAATGTTAGAGACCTTGCGCTCCTCCACCTTCCGTTTAATGATGCCCCACAGATGCTCAATAGGGTTTAGGTCTGGAGACATGCTTGCCCAGTCCAGCACCTTTACCCTCAGTTTCTTTAGCAAGGCAGTGGTCGTCTTGGAGGTGTTTGGAGTCGTTATAATGTTGGAATACTGCCCTGCGGCCCAGTTTCCGAAGGGAGGGGATCATGCTCTGCTTCAGTATGTCACAGTATATGCTGGCATTCATAGTTCCTTCAATGAACTGTAGCTCCCCATTTCTGGCAGCACTCATGCAGCCCCAAACCATGACACTCCCACCACCATGCTTGACTGTAGACAAGACACACTTATCTTTGTACTCCTCATCTGGTTGCCACCACACACACTTGACACCATCTGAACAAAATAAGTTTATCTTGGTCTCATCAGACCACAGGACATAGTTCCAGTAATCCATGTCCTTAGACTGCTTGTCTCCAGCAAACTGTTTGCGGGCTTTCTTCTGCATCATCTTTAGAAGAGGCTTCCTTCACGGATGACAGCCATGCAGACCAATTTGATGCAGTGTGCGGCATATGGTCTGAGCACTGACCCCTGCCCACCACCACCCCTTCAACCTCTGCAGCAATGCTGGCAGCACTCATACATTTATTTTCAAAAGACAACCTCTGGATATGATGCTGAGCACGTGAACTCAACTTCTTTGGACGACCATGGCGAGGCCTGTTCTGAGTGGAACCTGTTCTGTTAAACCACTGTATTGTCTTCGCCACCATGCTGCAGCTAGGTTTCAGGGTGTTAGAACATTAGAACAATCTAGACGAGAACAGGCCATTCAGCCCAACAAAGCTCGCCAGTCCTATCCACTTGTTTCCTTCAAGAAAACATCAAGTTGAGTTTTGAAAGTCCCTAACGTCTTACTGTCTACCACACTACTTGGTAGCTTATTCCAAGTGTCTATCGTTCTTTGTGTAAAGAAAAACTTCTTAATGTTTGTTAAATTTACCCTTAACAAGTTTCTAACTGTGTCCCCGTGTTCTTGATGAACTCATTTTAAAATACAGTCTCGATCCACTGTACTAATTCCCTTCAGAATTTTAAACACTTCAATCATGTCACCTCTTAATCTTCTTTTGCTTAAACTGTAAAGGCTCAGCTCTTTTAATCTTTCCTCATAATTCAACCCCTGTAGACCTGGAATCAGCCTAGTCGCTCTTCTCTGGACCTTTTCTAGGGCTGCTATGTCCTTTTTGTAGCCTGGAGGCCAAAACTGCACACAGTACTCAAGATGAGGCCTCACCAGTGCATTATAAAGCTTAAGCAGAACCTCCTTGGACTTGTACTCCACAGATCGTGCTATATAACCTAACATTCTGTTAGCCTTCTTAATGGCTTCTGAACACTGTTGGGAAGTTGATGAGTCCACTAAGACTACTAAATCCTTCTCATAAGGTGTACTCTCGATTTTCCGACCGCCCATTATGTATTCAAACCTAATATTTTTACTTCCTATGTGTAATACTTTACATTTACTGACATTAAATTCCATTTGCCACAAATCTGCCCAAGCCTGTATGCTATCCAAGTCCTTCTGTAATGATATAACGGATTCCAAATTATCTGCTAATCCACCTATCTTGGTATCATCTGCAAACTTAACCAGCTTGTTACTTATATTCCTATCTAAATCATTTATATATATTAAAAATAGCAATGGCCCTAGCACTGACCCCAACATGTTAGTAAAACAAGACCTCCCTCTTCTGAACCCATGCTGACTGTTCAGAATAACTCCTGTCCTTGCCTTGTGTTGCTCAATCTTATCCTTAATAATTCCTTCCATTAATTTTCCTGTGATGCATGTTAAGCTTACTGGCCTATAGTTGCTTGGATCTGCCCTGTCACTGGCAATCTTCTTATTGTCTAGGCCATCTTTATGTAGAGCAACAATTCTTTTTTTCAGATCCTCAGAGAGTTCTTTGCCAATGGGTGCCATGTTGAAATTCCAGTGACCAGTATGAGAGAGTGTGAGAGCGATAACACCAAATTTAACACACCGGTTCCCCATTCACACCTGAGACCTTTTAACACTAACAAGTCACATGACACCTGGGAGGGAAAATGGCTAATTGGGCACAATTTGGACATTATTCACTTAGGGGTGCACTCTCTTTTGTTGCCAGCGGTTTAGACATTAATGGCTGTGTGTTGAGTTATTTTGAGGGGACAGCAAATTTACATCGTTATACAAGCTGAACACTGACTATTTTACATTGTATCAAAGTGACATATCTTCAGTTTTGTCCCATGAAAAGATATAGTAAGATATTTACAAAAATGTGAGGGGTGTACTCACTTTTGTGAGATACTGTGTATATATATTTATATATATATATATATATATATATATATATATATATATATATATATATATATATATATATATATATATTGACGGACAGCCAGGACCCATGCCCACACCCCTTCAACACTGGATCCGAGAGAGCAGCCATGGTGTGCACCCTACGTCCCCTGGAACACTTGGTGGCAACGACCCTGGGTTTCATCGGGGCCATTATCTTGGAACACCGGAGCTCATTCTTGTTGGGCTCCGTGGTCACCGCCAGAGGGAGCTGCAAGGCCTCCTGAGTCTGTGTGGGTGGCAACGCAGCCACACCCAGAAGTGCAGCCTAATTTAGGTTAATTACCACCTGAAGCACTTCCGGGTGAGCTATAAAGGGAGCCTACAGCCACTGCTAAGCAAGCCGGAGTCGGAAAGAAGAACGCAACACTCAGGAGGAGAGGTGGAGAGGTGGAAAGGTGGCAGAAGCAGTCAGGAGAGTGGAAGAGAAAGGGACAGGCACTCCTTTTGGCAGTTTCGTTCCTTATTTCTGTTAACAGAGGATTTATTTCACGGCAGAGACGCAGAAGGGCCACCCCCACTCGCCTTTACTTTTTCCATAAGGCTGCTGTCCGCGCACATATCACGTGGTTGGCTCCCTGCCTATATACATCAATGACATTCCGCGCTCACGTGCCTCCTCGCTTGCTTCCTTACGTTCCTCAGCTGTCTGTCGTGCTCACTGCTCCCTTCTTCTTTACTCCACTGCTTCAAGCCTGTTATTGTTCACCTTGCTTCACATCTTCCAAGCTGGTGACTCCTGCCTTTTCATTTAATTTCTTCACACTCTTAATCCTCTGGGCATGCCTCTGCATACTGTACTTTTGAAGGTTGGTGCACCAATTATGTTACTACGAAACTTACAACCACCAAAACTTTGTAACAGCATCAGGCTTCAGATCAAATCTCTGCACAAGAACCTCATTTAGGCAACTGTCTTCACTGGAACTGGCTCAGGGAAGACTGTATTTTTTCTTCTCATCCCTCTCATACCCTCTGACCTCCCATTCCAATTCAAACGCCTCCAATTTCCAGTAAAGGTCTGCTTCGCTATGACAATAAATAAGTCACAGGGCCAGACTCTAAAAAGGGTCGGCATTGACTTGACACAAGATTGCTTGCTCACATGGCCAACTGTACGTTGCATGCTCAAGAGTAAGCTCAGTAGACAGCTTGGTCATTTTACAGCCCAAGGGCAGAACTGCAAACATTGTTTACAAAGAGATCCTTACATCCTAAATATGTGCATTTCTCATACACAACATTTACAATCATAAATTAAACTCTTTACAATCATCAAATTCACTCTCAATACTAAAATAAGCCTAAAACAATTACACTGACAATCATGTTATGTTATTTTTAAAATGTTTCCTTTTCTTTTTTATAACTTCTTTAACACACTACTTGCTAGTATATATATATGTACACTCACCTAAAGGATTATTAGGAACACCTGTTCAATTTCTCATTAATGCAATTATCTAATCAACCAATCACATGGCAGTTGCTTCAATGCATTTAGGGGTGTGGTCCTGGTCAAGACAATCTCCTGAACTCCAAACTGAATGCCAGAATGGGAAAGAAAGGTGATTTAAGCAATGGCATGGTTGTTGGTGCCAGACAGGCCAGTCTGAGTATTTCACAATCTGCTCAGTTACTGGGATTTTCACGCACAACCATTTCTAGGGTTTACAAAGAATGGTGTGAAAAGGGAAAAACATCCAGTATGCGGCAATCCTGTGGGCAAAAATGCCTTGTTGATGCTAGAGGTCAAAGGAGAATGGGCCGACTGATTCAAGCTGATAGAAGAGCAACTTTGACTGAAATAACCACTCGTTACAACCGAGGTATGCAGCAAAGCATTTGTGAAGCCACAACACGCACAACCTTGAGGTGGATGGGCTACAACAGCAGAAGACCCCACTGGGTACCACTCATCTCCACTACAGATAGGAAAAAGAGGCTACAATTTGCACGAGCTTACCAAAATTGGACAGTTGAAGACTGGAAAAATGTTGCCTGGTCTGATGAGTATCGATTTCTGTTGAGACGTTGAAATGGTAGAGTCAGAATTTGGCATAAACAGAATGAGAACATGGATCCATCATGCCTTGTTACCACTGTGCAGACTGGTGGTGGTGGTGTTAATGGTGTGGGGGATGTTTTTTTGTCACACTTTAGGCCCCTTTGTGTCAATTGGGTATCGTTTAAATGCCACGGGCTACCTGAGCATTATTTCTGACCATGTCCATCCCTTCATGACCACCATGTACCCATCCTCTGAATCATTTCAAATTGGTTTCTTGAACATGACAGTGAGTTCACTGTACTAAAATGGCCCCCACAGTCACCAGATCTCAACCCAATAGAGCATCTTTGGGATGTGGTGGAACGGGAACTTCGTGCCCTGGATGTGCATCCCACAAATCTCCATCAACTGCAAGATGCTATCCTATCAATATGGGCCAACATTTATAAAGAATGCTTTCAGCACCTTGTTGAATCAATGCCATGTAGAATTAAGGCAGTTCTGAAGGCGAAAGGGGGTCAAACACCGTATTAGTATGGTGTTCCTAATAATCCTTTAGGTGAGTGTATGTGTGTGTGTGTAACTTAACCTGCACCTGAAATTGCTAATACCAATTTATGGGGGGGTGTTTCAAGTTTTTTTGCATGGGAGTGAACTCAACAGAGTGCTGTATATTGCTTCAACATTACAATTATCTTGTTATTTACATTGTTTTGTGTTTTATTTGTATTTCTATAATGTTGTTTCTTGTCATGTTCTATACTTTGTTTTGCCATATCTGCTTTTTTCCATTTTATACATTTTTTTAAATATTTGTGAGCACCAATATGAATCCAGACGTGGACAGAATTGTTGGTACCCTTACAGTTCATTGAAAAAGTGCTGCATGCTTCCAGAACAGTAATTGAATGATAAGTAATTTTAACATGTATACCTGCATGGCTTTGATATAACATCAAGTAAAACAAAGGAAGTGTGAAAAAAAGCATTGCCTATTCTACAAAGATATTCTAAAATGACCTAGACACATTTGTTGGTACCACTAGAAAAGATCTTTAATAATTGGATTAGAGTGAATTTTCAAATGTGGCTGTTTTCTTTAATTAGTATCACACATGTTTCCAATCAAGGAAACAGTCATTCAAACTATTTAAATGGAGAAAAGTAGTCTCTGCTGTTTGGTATTATTGTGTGTCCCACACAAATGAGAGAGTTGTCTGTGGAGATCAGAAAGATTATAGACAAGTATGTTAAAGGCAAAGGCTATGAGACCATCTCCAAGCAGTTTGATGTTCCAGAGACAACAGTTGGAAATATTATGATGTTTAAGGTCCACAGGACTCTAGCCAACTTCCACGCATGTGGCAACGAGACCTGATTTGAGTCCTTTGGAAAGAACTGAATCAAGGAGTCTCGAGAAGACACCCTTCAAACCTGACACAGCTGGAGCATTTTGCCTCTGATGGTAGGGCAACATGGTATTTCATTAAGGTCCCATAATTTTTTTGTCTATGTATTTTCATTTGTGTTACTATTTGAAATGTTCAGTTGAATCAAAACTCTAAAGCTAAGTTTGATATTTGTTAAATATGAAATAAACAATAATGAGTGCCAATTACTGTTGTCAGTTTCAATTTATTTCAGAGACAACTGTGGGTTCTTTTTTTTCGGGAAGGGATACCAACTAATGTGTCCATGTCTGTAAATCATTCATAAATTCACAAATTACAAAAGGGTTGCATAATGTAAAATTGTATTTGAGTGTACTGTATGTGAAATGGCTACATTATTATAGGGGTGTAACCTTGTTTACGCAGCATTGTGTTTGTCTTGAACACTTTTGTCTATCCTCAACAATTTACATTACTTAACTTTTGTGCAGGTTCAGCTTTCAGACTTGTCAGGTTCAACATTTCAGAAGGTAGGTTCAGTGGTTTAACAATATTTGTTTTATTTGTGTGTTTTAGCAATATCACACATCAGCCTTGTTTCACTATTATTGTACATTATTGTACATTTACAGCATTATTTTAGTAGCATTGTTAGCGATATGCAGGCTGAAATTTTTTGGGTTGTATTTTATAAACTCCTGTTGCACAGTATAATATACTGAGTGCATGTGTGTCAGTTATCTATATGCAAGTTCTATATGTTTGTTTGACACAACCTGCACTTAACTTGTCAAAGCACTAACTTGTGGTGTTGGCTGATTCAGAAGGAAATTCAATTTTCAAGAGTAAAAGTCAATGGAAACACTGACAGTAAGCCTCAATTATACTCTCCAGTAGCACAACAGCTTGATGCTGCATTTCCCACCTAATGACAGCAATTCAAATGCCAATGTGGGCTCTTGAAAGTTTTTATGTCCCTCCTGAATGCGTTTCTGGCAAACTTAAATCACAATGCTTAGGCAAAGCAGTGCTCTTATGACAGTAAGGCAAGTTAGGATTTACCATACAGTATATATAATATGCATATTGTGAGGTTTAGTAATTAAAAAAAAATATATATTTTAAAATATTTACTGCAGGTTGAATACAAGCACCTTATTTAAATTAGTAGTCTACCAGTTTATGGAGGATTATTTTGGAAAAAATAAAATAAAATAAATAAATTAGAACATTAAAACAATCGGGACAAGAACAGGACATTTAGCCTAACAAAGCTCAGCAATCCTATCCACTTAATTCTACCAAATTAACATCAAGTCTAACTTTGAAGGTCCTTAAAGTCCACCTGACTATTTGGTAATTTATTCCATGTATCTATGGTCCTCTGTGTGAAGAAAAATTTCCTAATATTTGTGTGAAATTTACCTGCAAACTTGCAAACACATAAAGGTATTGTTAAAAGGTGACAAAAAATAAATAAAAATACAATGATATTTAAGTATAAATAATAAAATGTATTATGAAATTTGTTTGAATTACTTACTGTTTTTCTTTATGTATTTTTAAAATTATTATAATAATTATGTAATTATTTCCTCATTTATATATTTCAGAAACACTGCATGAAGCAGGGTGGGCTCTAGGAACTACCATGTTTCAATGAACAACTTGTTGGTAACAGGGACACACATATTCCATGGCAGAAACAAATGCAAGTCAGAATTACTGCACGAAGCAGCCAGTTTAATTCACAAAATTATGACTTCATCATCCGTTCAGGAGTGTGCATCTGACGTGTGGTGAATGCCTATAAATAAGGCACTAGATGGCCAAAGATTTAAGCACACTCCATCAATGATTCACAAATCAAAAATTAGTATTTGTGAGTTGGTCTCATCCATTAAGGGAGATGGATGTCCAGCTGTTTTCATTTTAGCCTTTTTTGTCTATTCAAGATATCCTGAATTATATTAACCTGAGAGGAATCACTTACAAGTATATTAAAAACATGACAAAGAAACCAAAGACATTAAAAAGAAGAAACAAGCAGCTAAAGATCCACCAAAGTCTAAGCCAATCTCATATTCAAGAACACAATATGGCCTAATGCAAAATGAACTTGAGGAGACAGGTGAAAGAATGGATCAGTCAAGAGCTCACAATGAGGAATTCACTCTGGCTGACATCAAATGTGGGAGTGAAAAAGGAAATCAGGCAGGCAATGAAATTTTGAACTGAATAGGGCAGGGCCTCATCATCTCCATTGTCAACAACTACCAACAACACATCCTGTGGGTCAACAGCATCAACTCTTTCTGAGTACATAATTTTGCCTTCTGTGAATGGTGAAGATGTTTTGTCTGAGTTGAAGTCATTGATTACCGATATACAGTAAATAAGGACGTAAAGTGACTACACAGCAGAATACAAATGCTGAACCAGGACAGTAAGGATCAGAAGGTATATTTAAGCAATAACTTTGATGTAAAGTTAAAAGAAAGTTTAGCAAAAATAGGAAAATACAGGAAGATATGAGCAAAATTGAGGATAAAATTAAAGTACTTGGTGCTCACCTGACAGAAGTAAAGTAAATGTGTACAACTCACATTGAAGAAATAGAATGTTTTACATCATCCACCGATAAAAAAGACCCTGCGCTCTGACTCCAAGGGGTATGTGAAAAACCAAGTAATTTCCTTCGGGATTAATAAAGTACAGTATAATAAAAATAAAAATAAAAAAAATAAATACTGCTGCTGAATCCGAATCCAAAAAGCTTTGTAATACATTATTAGTGTAGTCTATAAGACTAATGACTGCAAAGAGAACCGTAGCGCGTATGAGAACATGAGGGCAACCATTAAGAAGGATATCAGAGAGGCTAAAAGACAGTTGGAGAGGAATATAGCAGATAAGGCGAAAGAAGACCCCAAGAGATTCTTTCAGTATTTTAGTAGTAAAAGAACAGTTAAGGAGGAGGTCAAGTTCATCAGGAATAGTAAAGGGAATTAAAAGATACAGACAATGAAATAGCAGATGCCCTAAACTTACATTTTTCTGAGGTGTTTACAAGTGAGCAAGTGGATAACCTGCCAGAGGTAAACACAACTACTAAGGAGGTACTGAGGGATTTGGAAATTGTAGAGGGAGAAGTGCTGCTCAGATTAAATAAGATGAAATCAAACAAATCACCAGGCCCAGATAATATTTACCCTTGTGTTCTTAAGGAGGCTAGTGAGTACATATATAAACCCTTGACACGTATTTTTAGGAAGTCACTGTGCACTGGAGAGATTCCAAAGGACTGGAAAATGGCAAATATCATCCCATTATATAAAAAGGGTGACAGGGCAGATCCAAGCAACTATAGGCCAGTAAGCTTAACAAGCATCACAGGAAAATTAATGGAAGGAATTATTAAGGATAAGATTGAGCAACACATGACAAGGACAGGAGTTATTCTGAACAGTCAGCATGGGTTCAGAAGGGGAGGTCGTGTTTTACTAACATGTTGGAATTCTATGAGGAGGCAACAAAAGGATACGATCAAAGTGGAGCTTATGATATTATTTATCTGGACTTTCAGAAAGCATTTGATAAGGTGCCACATGAGAGGTTGGGCATCAAGTTAAAAGAAGTGGGAATTCAGGGTGATGTTTTTAGATGGGTGCAGAATTGGCTCAGACACAGGAAGCAGAGGGTGATGGTGCGAGGAACCTCATCAGAACTGGCTGATGTTAAGAGTGGTGTTCCACAGGGGTCAGTGCTAGGGCGCTGCTATTTTTAATATAATATAAATGATTTAGATAGGAATATAAGTAACAAGCTGGTTAAGTTTGCAGATGATACCAAGATAGGTGGATTAGCAGATAATTTGGAATCCGTTATATCATTACAGAAGGACTTGGATAGCATACAGGCTTGGGCAGATTTGTGGCAGATGAAATTTAATGTCAGTAAATGTAAAGTATTACACATAGGAAGTAAAAATATTAGGTTTGAATACACAATGGGCGGTCGAAAAATCGAGAGTACACCTTATGAGAAGGATTTAGGAGTCATAGTGGACTCCAAGCTATCAACTTCCCAACAGTGTTCAGAAGCCATTAAGAAGGCTAACAGAATGTTAGGTTATATAGCACGATCTGTGGAGTACAAGTCCAAGGAGGTTATGCTCAACCTTTATAATGCACTGGTGAGGCCTCATCTTGAGTACTGTGTGCAGTTTTGGTCTCCAGGCTACAAAAGGACATAGCAGCACTAGAAAAGGTCCAGAGAAGAGCGACTAGGCTGATTCCAGGTCTACAGGGGTTGAATTATGAGGAAAGATTAAAAGAGCTGGGCCTTTACAGTTTAAGCAAAAGAAGATTAAGAGGTGACATGATTGAAGTGTTTAAAATTATGAAGGGAATTAGTACAGTGGATCGAGACTTGTATTTTAAAATGAGCTCATCAAGAACACGGGGACACAGTTGGAAACTTGTTAAGGGTAAATTTCGCACAAACATTAGGAAGTTTTTCTTTACACAAAGAACGATAGACACTTGGAATAAGTTACCAAGTAGTGTGGTAGACAGTAAGACGTTAGGGACTTTCAAAACTCGACTTGATGTTTTCTTGGAGGAAGCAAGTGAATAGGACTGGCGAGCTTTGTTGGGCTGAATGGCCTGTTCTCGTCTAGATTGTTCTAATTGTTCTAATTGTTCTAGTGTTTAAAGACAGATATAGAAGGAACAACATAAGAATTTAAGAACTTCCTAAGAACAATTAAAGTTCTAATCCAGTGAAATTCATAGGTGAATTTTCTCTACTATAAAATATTAGGAAAGGACTTTAAATCTGACACTGAGCTCTCAAGTGCTTATTGTAAACATGAATTGAATGCATCAAAGCCTAGAAACCTGATTGTCAGATTTGACCAAGTACTGGATTCTCAGACAGAAAGATGAGATTAAATTCAAAAACAGCTGAATTCATATTTTGTCAATTTCTTTTCCTTCAACAGCTGTAAAACAAGCTGCATTACTTAAATCACAGAAGGGTGAAAATTAGAACATAAAGATATAGATGCACTATGTAAAATAAATGGTATATACAGTGGAACCTCGGTTCATGACCATAATTTGTTCCAAAACTCTGGTCATGAACCAATTTGGTCGTGAACTGAAGCAATTTCCACCATAGGATTGTATGTAAATACAATTAATCCGTTCCAGACCATATGAACTGTATGTAAACATATATTTGTTTAGTTTTTAAGCATAAATATAGTTAATTATACCATAGAATGCACAGCATAATAGTAAACTAAATGTAAAAACATTGAATAACACTGAGAAAACCTTGAACAAAAGAGAAATCTAACACTGCAATAGTTCGAGCTATAGTGCTAGGAACCACTCACTAAAACCATTTTTTTTTTAAAGAGTTTTAAGCACAGGGAAAAAAATGTACATTTAAAAAAAACAGTAATTTAATAAACTACCAAGAAAAGTAACATTGCCACAATGCACGCTATTAACCGATCGCTGTAAACAGAACTGAAAACAAAAACAAACCTTTTCTACCTTATGCGTCCAGCCTTCTCTCTCTTGCTCGCTCTCTCTCTCTTTTGTGTGTGCATGTGTCTCTTTCACGAGCCTGGAGCACCTGTGTGTGTCTCTCTCTAGCGCGCTTCTGTGTGTGTGTGCCTCTGTCTCGTGTGTGTGTGTGTGTGTGTGTGTGTGTGTGTCACGCTCTCTCTCTCTTGCTTGCTCGCTTGCTGCACAGGAAATGCACAGGGAGAAACTGAACATGTACAAGCCAAAAGGGAAACTGGCTTTTTCATATACCGAGTGTGTGGTCGTGAACCGAGGCAAAAGTTTGGCGAACTTTTTGGTTGTAAACCGATTTGTATGTGTACCGAGACGTTCATGAACCACTGAGGTTCCACTGTATCGCACAGCTCTTTTTATGTTTTCTGTGTACTCTGTCTCTTGGCAAGTCAGACAACTGGGATTCTATGAAGTATAGTCTAGCCTCACTTTGGGAGGCAAAATGGAGAAGGTTGGGTGAAACAGAAGGGAAAGAGAGCAAGTTACGATTTATTTATTCTTTATACCCCAACAATTTTAACTGCAAACATAATGACACACTCCTTGGCCATAATTCCATGGCAATAATGACTCAAAATCAGTTTTAAAGTTAAATTCTGACATAACATACTACATTTACTTAAGTTAACAAAGTGTTCCCAAATGTTCAGAAGCAGTACTTCATTGGCCAAACACTGAACTTTTTAAGTTGGAATGTCAAAGGGCGAAATCACAATCTAAAGAGAAAAATGTTTTCTCTCACTTCACAAGCCTAAAGGCCAAGATAGTATATTTTACAAGAGATTAACCTAATAAGTAAGAACTAGTTTCAACAGCAAAGAAACTGGACTGGCCAAATTTTTTGTTCCAGTTATATAAAGAAAATCATAGGTGGGGGAATTTGAATATATAAGGCAATCTTATTTGTAGCTTTAAACATAGGTTTCAAACTAAGTTTGATGAGTTTTTGATATAATACAAATACCACAGCTCAATACCCTTAGTGCAGAAGAACTTGACTAACCTCTGGCACTCTGAAATACTGGAGGCTGTAAACTCACTCCAAAGTGGGAAAACAGTAGGCCCTCGTGGCTACCCTGTGGAATTTAATTTAAAAAAAAATCAACTAAGATAACTTCCGTATTATTAACAACATTCATAGAAGCTAGAGACAACATAAATTCACCTCAGACTTTTCGTCAACCATTAATTGCTGTTATTTTAAGAAAAGTGAGGATTTAAAACAATGTGCATCTTACAGTTGCCATTTTCACTTTTGAAAAATGATGTTAAGAAGAATTTCGAAAATGTTTCCTTCTTCAATATCACAAGACCAAACTGGATTCATTAAAGGCAGACACTTAGCTTTAAACCTTTGGCATCTGTTTAATGTAATATAGTCACCCCTGACATGTAAAATGCCAGAGATATTAATATCTTTGAATGCAGTCGAAGCCTGTGACCCAGTTGAATGGTACTATCTATTCACCACACTGCATAAATTCATGTTTGGCCCAAATACACTCCTCTAAAAATTTATGGGAACACAATAATCATCACAATCTAACACCAAGTCAATTAAACTTCAGCGATATCAACATGTCCAGTTAGGAAGCATAAGTGATTGTCAATCAACTTCACATGCTTTGGTGCAGATGAAAGTGACAACAGGTGCACTGGAGAGACAACAGCAAGACAACACCCAAAAAGGAAATGGTTTTGCTGGTGATGGCCACAGACATATGCTCTCTAGTTTTCCTTCCTGACTGATTCTTCTTAAGTTTTGTATTTTGCTAGTGTCTTTGTCACTACTGGTAGCATGAGGCAGTACCTTCAGCTGATTCAAGTTGCACAGGTAATCCAGCTCCTGCAGGATGGCGCATCCATATGTGGCATAATAAGAATGGTTGCTATATCTCAAAGCAGTCTCAAGAGCATGGAGGAAATACCAGGATATGGGCCATTACATGAGGAGAGCTGGACAGGGCCATAGAAGGGCATTAACCCAGCAGCAGGACCAGTATTTGCTTCTTTGTGTGAGGAGGAACAGGAGGCGCACTGCCAGAGCCTTACAAAATGACCTCCAGGTGGCTACTGGTGTACATGTTTCTGACCAAACTTTCACACTCCATGAGTGATTAATTACTTCCTACAGCATAAAGTCACAAGTAGAGTGCACAACTATAGCGTGTCTTTATTTGAAAACAGCAGTGTCGGATGGGGGTTAGGTTCATGAACGCGACTTGAATAAAAAAAAAAGTAGTTAACCTTTACGAGTATCATACATTTACACCGGCTGTTACATACTGAAATCAAATGCATGTTTTTATTCTAAAATAGTAAGAATAAGAGCAGCTCACTTCTCAAAACGGACTCGTCCAGGATCGAACCTGTGAAGTTTTGATTACCAGTCAACAGTTGATACCGTTGCGCCACTGAAGCGGTTGTAGTAAATGTGTGTCAATGTCGCACCCTAATGCGAGCTCTTTTTCTGCAGTTATATTCTTGAATAGAAGCGCACTTATTGTGTTATATTTGTACCTTTATTGAAAGTGTTTATTTGATATTTGGAAATCAGGCTTAAAACATTATACACTTCATGTCTACATTTTGTCAATCTATACTAATAAAAGGCAAAGCCCTCACTGACTGACTGACTGACTCACTCATCACTAATTCTCCAACTTCCCGTGTAGGTGGAAGGCTGAAATTTGGCAGGCTCATTCCTTACAGCTTACGTACAAAAGTTAGGCAGGTTTCATTTCGACATTCTATGTGTAACGGTCATAACTGGAACCTACTTTCATCCACATACTGTATACGGCCATAGCCTGCAGCTCGCCATGTGAGGCGGAGTTGCATCTCGCATCATCACGCCTCCCACGTAATTGAGTGCCTGCCCATATAAGGTAAATATTCGCGGGTGAAGGACTGTGCTTAGCATATTCATAAGTGCAGCTACTGTGGAAACCCTCTTTCAGCGAAAGTGCGAGAGAAACATTTAAGTGCCGGGTCTGAGCTAAAATTAAATAAAGCCGTGGACATCGCAAGATCGCACGAGATATTCGCGAGATACAAATTTAATGAGAAGACGCAGGGTATAAAGCCTCGATGCTAAAGACCTGGCGAAGTCGTGGAGAACATGGAAAGACGAGTTCACATTATACACAGAACTTGCAATGTCGGAGGCAAAAGAAAACACTAAGGTCAAATTATTCCATTAAATAATTCCAAATAGTCTGTCCGCTTCCTTTCATAGCTTTTCCGATGGTTGTGCTGCTTCCAGACATGTATTTTCGTATTAAAGCATTTAACCAATCACATTTCAGCCATCATTTGTTGCAAGGCAGAGAGGCCTTCACAATCCATTCTGCAGGCCCTCTAAAACAGAGTAAATGTCGATTAAACTGTTGCTTTAACCAATCAGATTTTGAGTTGGTGTCAGTAGGGCCCTCTAGCAGGCGTACGGTAAAGTCACCGTATTCTGTCCCATTGATTGGATAGAAGCCAATATGAGGAACTCTATGAGGTCACTGAATGCAACGCAGGCGCTCCGAACACAAGATCCTTGCACGCACTACCGCCAACTCCATGGCAGGATTCTGGACAATATTATTTGCCAGACAGACCAGATTTCAAGACCACGAAAAACTGATGTTTGTCATGATACTCGACCCCCAGAAGTTTTGGGAATACAAGAACAATTTCTCGCATGCAGCCTTCTCCAGTGTAACACAGAGCCACGGAGCAGTTTTTGATCTGTCTCGGCTAAAAACAGAACTGACTGTAATGTATGCCATGGATGATTTTACAGGAAAATCTCCCATTGATCTCCTTGACTTCCTTCATCAGAAAAATCTGAATGAGAGCATGGGGCAGCTGTACACATTGGTATATTTGGCAGTGACCATTCCCGTGTACACTGCTTCTGTCAAGCGGACATTTTCAGCCCTAAAGCGAATTAAAACTTATGACAGGGTAGGTTTGACTTTCAGCATTAGCTTCGATAGCGATAGAAAGGGACTTTTTGCTGGAATTGAAGCGCACAGATAATCTGTACGACAGAGTAATTGAACTGTTTTGAGGAGGATGGATTTTGTTTACAAATAATCCAAATTTTTGGTGAGTAAAATGTTGCGTTTTTCCTAAATAATATTGCAAGTTTATGAGTTATTATTGATGTTTGTTATGTGTGTCACGGTTGTAGCTGCAGTAGAAAGAAACTTGTTCACCCCTGGTTTGTCTATTCAATAAAGGGATTTATTGTGGCTACAGGAGTTATCTATCTGCGATGCAGCGGTTCTTTATATTGTATTTCTGTATATTAAGATGGTTTTTATAACCATAAATTAGTTTTTGAGGGGCGGGTTGATTCAGACGGAGCACTACTGAAGGCCTAGGTGTGAAATGCATGGTCTGGCACTGGACCAGATGATATGTAAATTTGATGAACATTACAACCCGAAAAAAAAAAGAAACTGTAGAGAGGTTCAGATTATACTTCTCCCAGTGCGTCTCTCTAAATCCTCTGTGCGGGAACATTATCATAAGGCTTAATAATCTTATTGTTACACCTTCTACGTGCACCGAACCATCCTTATTACGAAGTCTTCCTTGCTTTACCGCTGGCTGCTTCTTTCCATTTACCTTCCTAGCTCTTTATTTAAACAGTTTTCCTTCTCACTTTTCCGCTCCTTCGCTGTCTTCTCCCTTTTTGTTCAAAATATGCACCTCCTTACCCTTTTACAGTCAGCTCCCCTTACGTCACACCATGGTACGTTTAGCACTAACACAATTCAATATCGGGAATGCCTGTTAAACATCTTACATTCACGAGTAGCGATTTGCGTAGTGAACATTTCGATGAATGAAACCTGTTATCTTTACAGCGGTTGACAAACACAGAATGTAACTTCAAAACAACACGTCCTCCAAATACGAACCTGATTGAAAGAAATAATGATAATCAAATCCTTGATGACAGCAACACTCATAACAGTGACAAAACAATTACATTGATAATCAGGTTATGTTATTTTTAAAACGTTTTCTTTTTCATAACTTCTTTAACACACTACTTCTCTGCTGCGAAGCGCAGGTATTTTGCTAGTTATTACTAAAACATGAAAAACATTTCTGTTTTAATGATGTGTTTACTGTACATAGATTGTTGTAGACACGGAACACACTTGAAATGCATGTGTTATGAATAACGATATAGTATTTATAAAAGGTGTGATTTTGCTTGACTTCACACTTTATACAACTCCAAGCAACTGACACGCAGGTAAATAGACTTTAACTGAGAAAACTGTGCGCCGGTGGAGGATGTGATAGCAGGCTGCTTATTAACATATTTACAGGACAAAAGACACTGATGGAGAGGTGCAAAGTGATTTAAGGTGGGATGGATCTATTAATTTTTTCGTAGGCTCTGGTAATTCTAATGTTAAGTGGGTCCCAGGTTCCACCTAGTGCTGGACAATGCCCGGCCTCATATGGCCAGAGTGTGTAGGCCGTTCCTGGATGACAAAGGCACTGATGCCACTGACCAGCCCGCATGTTCCCAAGACCTGAATCCAATTAAGAACCTCTGGGACATTATGTATCAGTACATCTGCCGTCACAGACTGTCCAGGAGCTCACTGATGCCCTGATCGAAGTCTGGGAGGAGATCCCAGGATAACATCCGCTGCCATCAGGAGCATGAACAGACATTGTTGGGAGCTCATACAGGCACATGGGGAGGGGGCATCCACACTGATGAGTCAAATTATGAGTTGCAAGTTGTATCAGCCTGTGATTTAAATTTTTGACTTTGATTTTCGGTGTGATGTTGAAAACGGCCCTTAAATCTACATAATGTTTAATCTTTGGAAAATGCTCTAGATTAATCCACTTAGATAACTGTATATAAATAATGTATTTGCATTGCAATTATACTTCAAATTTCTGGCAACACATGGTCACTTATAATAATTAGGCAACACAATTTTTGCACTATTTTCATATTAGAAATTTTGTAAAAAAAAAACCTACCCGATTTCTAGACCTCCCAGCAATTTCTATTCCAGGAGCAATACTGATCAGTCTTGAAGACTCAGACAGTACTTTAACGATAAAGAAAAAACATTTTCAAGAACCTTTCTTTCAATGATACTAGGATATGGAGGAAAATTAACATCTTCCAAAAGGAATGGAAGTCAGCAGTACATAGAATACATTCCAGCTCTCTATGAGCCAATTACTCAATAATTCAACTTAAATAATTAAACTTAAAGTATTTCATCAATCACGCTTATCTATTCTAAAATTGCCCAAAATGTATCCAGGGTAAGATGTAACCTGTAAGTGTTGTCATTAAGCTCCAGAATCACTAGGTCATATGTTTTGAAAGTGCACCAAATTAACATGGTTGATAAAGGTTGATTCAAAGTGACTTTCCAGTACAGAATGAATGAATTACTGCAACAAAATGGTGTTTAAATAACAGATTGTATGATGGGAGAGGAAATGGTTGGCAGGAAGTGACGATTGGAGGCGGGACCACGGAACCAATGTCATCGTGAGTAGACTGAAGTAGTTGAGTGTGGAACCGGAAGTGACGTCATCGGAGTGGAACCGGAAGTGACGTCATCACAGCCATTTTGGAACTGAAAATGGATGGATTTATTTTTATTCCAGTTTTCTGTAGGTAGAAAGATATTCAGGTAAGTACCGCGTGATAAACCCTTGTCTTGTGAGATTTCACTCACCTTTAGGCTCTTTGACTGCCTCCAACTCGCACGTGTGTGACAATAGATAGATAGATAGATAGATAGATAGATAGATAGATAGATAGAGATACTTTATTAATCCCCAAGGGGAAATTCACATACTCTAGCGGCAGCATACTGATAAAAACAATATTAATTTAATAAAAATGCAGTGCAAGTTAAAAAATGTAAGGTGGAGAGTGCAAGGCAGGTATAACAGTCAATAACATTTTATAATGTTAACATTTACTCCCCCGGGTGGAACTGAAGAGTTGTATAGTATGGGGGAGGAACAGTCTGTCAGTGGAACAGGACGGTGACAGCAGTCTGTCGCTGAAGCTGCTCCTCTGTCTGGAGATGATACTGCTCATTGGATGCAGTGGATTCTCCATGATTGACAGGAGCCTGCTCAGTGCCCGTCGCTCTGCCACAGATGTCAAACTGTCCAGCTCCGTGCCTACAATACAGCCTGCCTTCCTCACTAGTTTGTCAAGGCGTGAGGCATCCCTCTTCTTTATGCTGCCTCCCCAGCACCCCACCACATAGAAGAGGGCGCTCGCCACAACCATCTGATAGAACATCTTCAGCATCTTATTGCAGATGCTGAAGGACGCCAGCCTTCTAAGGAAGTATAGTTGGCTCTGTCCTCTCTTACACAGAGCATCAGTATTGGCAGTCCAGTCCAATTTATCATCCAACTGCACTTCCAGGTATTTATAGGTCTGCACTCTCTGCACACAGTCACCTCTGATGATCATGGGGACCATGAGGGGCCTGGGCCTCCTAAAATCCACCACCAGCTCCTTGCACCATTTAGCAAAGTCCTTGATTAGGTTCCTATACTCCTTCTCCTGCCCACTCCTGAAACAGCCTACGATAGCAGTGTCGTCAGCGAAGGTTTGAACGTGGCAGGACTCCGAGTTGTATTGGAAGTCTGATGTATATAGGCTGAACAGGACTGGAGAAAGCACAGTCACCTGCGGCGCTCCTGTGCTGCTGACCACAATGTCAGACCTGCAGTTCCCGAGACGAACATACTGAGGTCTGTCTATAAGATAGTCCATGATCCATAACACCAGGTATGAATCTATTCCCATCTCTGTCAGCTTGTCCCTAAGGAGCAGAGGTTGGATGGTGTTGAAGGTGCTAGAGAAGTCCAAAAACATAATTCTTACTGCACCACTGCCACTATCCAAGTGGGAGAGGGATCGGTGTAGCATGTAGATGATGGCATCGTCCTCTCTTACCTTCTCCTGGTATGCAAACTACAGTGGGTCTAGGGCGTATTATTACACAGCCTTAGTGTCACATTCACTGCTAATGTATTAATGGCTATATTTGGTGTACTCCCATATGGACCTAAAGTAGACAAATAGATTGTAATAGCCTATACCACACTACTAGCATGAAGACTTTTATAACTTAGTGGGTTAATGACTTTCTGTATTATTTGGAGTTGGAAAAATCAAATTCTTGCCCAGAGGATCTGTCCAAAACTTAATCTTAACACATTTCAAGACTTAATCAAAAACATGTTAGAATGAGCTTTCTTATTGGGGGGTTATGATTTTTGACTTTTGTTTCTACATTTGAATCTCCTCTCTTTCTATAGATGGGGATTACATTTTGGTTTTGTTCTGTTTTTTTTCTGATATTTGTTGTACAAACTGCATTTTTTCTGCATGATTGTACCTTCTTGAAATAAAATTAAAAATATTTAAAAAGATGTATTTCATTTGGCTAAATTGGAGTGAAAACAATGAGCTTTGGAGGGCAACATTAAATGATAGTGATTAGGCAAACTGGATTGATAATTCGGACATTTATAATCTGGCCTCAGTTTTTGCAGGCCCCACTACAGTCAAAGCATGTCCAAAACAATCAACAGCAATAAAGTTGCCAAAGGTATCAGTGAGATAGAGGGCAAAGAAGTCCCTCAGCACCCTGGTTACCAGTTCAGACCTGGAATTGGTACTCTCAACAATACATATATAAACTTAGCATGCCCTCCAGATTCCATAGTTTCCGACAATGAGGCTAAACTGGACTTCCTGGCTGACAATTAAGTATGCAGCTTATTTGCTACATGTCAGTATTAATGATATTGTTTTGCAGCAATGTCAGTTTTTAGACAGGAACTTCATATCTTTGTGCATCAGATCCTTAGGATTCAGTGCTAAGACCAGTTCTCTTTTTTGTGTCTACATATATAGCCATGCTGTAATGAAAGTACAAAACTATTTTTAATTCTCAGGTGTGATTTGTAAACAAAATAATTCTTCATTTATGTCATTGTTTTACTGATGTAAAAATGTTTATGAATGACAATTGTTTGCATATAACTTCAGATACAACATAAGTTCTTCTATGAATAATAAATGCTAAAACATTTTTATCTTTAAAGCTTTGAAACCACTTTTAAATCAATTCACTGAACTCCAATTATGCTTGTAGACAAGTTTAAAATCTTCAATCTCACATTATAAAGTCACAAATGATCTAGGAACCCCTTAATTTCCAGAATTTATAAATGACCCTACTTCAAGGTTTACAATGTGATATTAAGATGCAGTCCTACTTAAATTTCTTAGAATAATTAAAACTAGTGTGGGAAAAAATGCTCTTAGCTATAGGTCACCCAAACTCTGGAGTGACCTACCTAACAAAATTAGAGAAGCACCATTGGTCTTAGCTTTTAAAGCAAGGCATAACACCATTATTTAAAAATAGCATTCTCTTGTTAGTGGTTGTTTCAAAATGCTCTCTTGTATTTCTCTTTATTTGTAATAGCTGTTTTTGCTTTACCACAGCCAAGTTTCTTTTCTATGTGCTCACAGTTAGCCTCGGTGTAGATGGGTCATCATATATAAAGGGCCTATTGTCAGAGGTCTTCCATTCAAATAAAACTGTTGTCATTCGGATATGAAATAATTATTTTTCAAAATGTGGCTGACCTACTACACATACCTACTGTATTTAAACATGTATATTTTACATTAGGCAGTCCACTTTTCCTCCGACATTTGCAAAGACATGAAGATTAGGTTAACTGTCAGTTTCAAATTAACCCTTCATGAGAATGAGTGTAGATATCTTGGAGAATGACCACTTTAAATTTAACCTGTGTAAAATTCACACTAAATGCAAGGGGTACAGAACCATGCACCAAATGTCAGTAATTGATAAGTGCCATTCAATCTCAAGTCATAAGTTCTACAAACTTTCTACTGACCACCTTGACTTTTGGTAGACTCCTTTCTGGAGAAATTCTCACTTCTAGAAGAGATTCTACTGCAACTCATAGGAAGTTAAGGATGAGAAGCCAATATGTACATTTGTTCAAGACTTCACTAGCAGATACAACAACAAGGAGCAGTGATAGGAAAGTGGTTAGTACATGTGATGACAATTTTGAAATTTCAAAACATTGTACAGCAAAATCTGTTTCAGATATTTCAATAAAAACTTCCTGGAAGAATAAGTATACTACATTTCAACAAAGTTTGTCCACAGGAGGAAAGACAGATGGACAGACAGACAGAAATGATTATTGCAATAGGTGCATCGCACAGTACAGGGTGGTCCAAATCTAATTATGCAGATCCAGATTGTCTGGATGACTTTGATTTATGCCAGGATGATTCCAGTTCGGCATGAAGACGATTCTTCATGTAGTCAGTTTGCACAATTCTTGATGGTCCAGGATTTTTCGGGTGATTTTCTATGTAATAAACTTAATTAAAAATAACTTGCATAATTAGATCTAGACCACCCTATACATGAAAACTCGCCTAAAAAGCTATCTAATCAGCAAATACTTAAGGGAATATTCCACTACAAAATGAAAACTTTTGTATCTTTTATTCACACCCATACTGTTTATAGTGATGAACATGTTTTTTATGTAGAATAGAGATGACAAAATTCCTGATACAATGGGCTTCAATGGGGACACAGTTTGTACGAAAGCAAATACAGTGGAACCTCGGGTCACAACCATATTTCGTTCCAAAACTCTGGTCATAACCGAATTTGGTCATGACCCGAAGTAATTTCCCCCATAGGATTGTATGTAAATACAATTAATCCATTCCAGACCGTACAAACTGTATGTAAATATATTTTTTTAAATATTTTTAAGCACAAAAATAGTTAATAATACCATAGAATGCACAGCGTAATAGTAAACTAAATGTAAAAACATTGAATAACACTGAGAAAATCTTGAACAGAGAAACGTAACATTGCAAGAATTCACACTATAGCCTTACGAACTGCTCGCTATAAACACTTTTTTAATGATTTTAAAAGCACAGGGAAAAATATGACCATTTGAAAAATCCGTAATTTAATAAACAACCAAGAAAAGTAACATTACAACAATGCATGCTACGAACCAATCGCTGTAAACAGAAGTGAAGTGGAGGTTAAAATCTAATAGAAAAAAGTCTTCATTAATACAACGAGGTTAAGACAATGCTCGAATCAATCTCTTTAAAAACAAGACTGGTGCATTCTTTAACTGCCTTCTCTGCCTTACGCGGCCAGCCCTCTGTCTCTCTCTCACGCTCTCTCTCTCAATGCACAAGGAGTGCACAGGGAGAGACTGAACACGTGCGAAAATCATCGGCGCGTATGAACCAGAAGGGAAACTGGCTTGTTCGTCACCCGAGTGTGTGGTTGTGAACAGAACAGAACAGATAGGAGAAGAGGCCGTGTGCAGTTCTTGATACAAGTTCCTTACAGGAAATTTCTGGGATTTAGGTGATGAGCTCGCCATTTGGTCTTTTGTTTTTGTACAGTTTTTATATCTTTTCATGCCCAACATTTTAGATGAGAAAAAGAAAAGGGATTTCATTTCAGTTTTTTTATCTTACATATCTATTTATTTTGTTTGATTTTTGTGTTTTATATTTGGTGGAATGACTCTGTTTTTGTAAATAAAAGGAACAATTGTTATTTTATCATCTACATTTTCTAAGTCTGTGCCTATATTCTCTCACTGGTCCATAAGTTACAACTACAGATGCCCGGGGACAAGGTATGTGCAAGGGATCAAAGGCACAGGGCATCTTATAGCATCATGAAAGCACTGTATATCTGTCCCTTATATTAAAATCTGCCATTGTTATATCTAACTTTATCTGGATTATTGCAATGAGAGAAGCAGAGTTGTTGTATACTTTTGAGAAATGCAGCACAATAATGCAGCTTTCCAACTCTACTCTACTCTACTATTTTCAAGCATTTTCCCATTACAAGCAAGAACTGTAAAGGAGGTATTACTTTCACATTGATTACACAAAACACAGCTAACAGATATTTTTATATTATAAACAAAGTAATTATTGTTTTTAACAAAGTTTTTTTTTTTTTGCTATTTTTGACTTGATTCAATTTTTTTTCTAGGTAAACTACACGTTTCTTCTACTTGCAATAATATTTGTCTGTACATATTTTCATTACAAATACTAGTTTCCGAATCACAAAAAAATAAGTGCTTGCACTATGTCTGATGAGGAGAACACAGAGGTATGTGGTTATTTAATGGAAGAAAAATGTGAAAGGGCATCTAAAAGAATTAATCTTGAAATCCAGCAGACCCCCTGTGGTTAGGCTATAGCAGGTTGGATAATGGATGGATGTAAAAGGTGGTTGTGGGGACATAGTAGGAAAATAAAAGGGAAGTTGGGCTTAGTCTGGTCTATAATTCAATTAACCATATTTCAATATAAGTTTGTTCTGCAATTTAGAGGAAAACAAAAGTTACACTACACATATCTTTGAACTATATGTAGATAAAATGTGAAGTGCTACTTGCATTCTTCTGTATCAAAGAATGAAAATGTCTAATATAAAAATCACAACAGCAGTAAAATAATTTTTACTGTAAATTGGCTTTAGAATATCATACATTTTCAATAGATGATGCAGTATACTACACCATGCAGCATAATACTACAGAGCAGAAACATTACTTTTCACAATAAAATGATCTATATAAAATGACAGATTGGCTGAATTATGCACAAAATATTTGGACAAATCATCCAAGGTTAATAACACATATCAGTGAATGTGTAACTCTTGATCCAAGAAGTCTGAACATGCATTCAGCCAGCCAACTTCTGTAACAATGTTAACATCAGACAAGTACTGTTATGTTGGAACTGCTGTTTTTAATATTTAACTGATCCCTGAAGAAATGTATCACACGATTGTGTCCCAGGAGCTCCTATGTTATTTTATTGTTATGCTACATCCAACTGATGCCATAATGCAAACCTACTACTATAACTACACTAAATGTATATAGATCATAACGAATTAACAAATGATAAAAAAAAAGGAAAAAGAAAATGATGACAAAGAAAACATAGTATGTGTTATTGTACACTAAGGTTCAAAACATGAAAGCTGGTTTACTGTAGGAAACACAGAACAATCACTGTTATTACCAAAGGTATAACCTGCTCTACAATAAAAATTATGCTGAGTGTACATGTATACATGAAACCTTTATGTTGAAAACCATCTTCTTCGAATATGAGAGGGGATTATTTCACAACATGCAGAAAGTTGTCCCACCATATTTAATGTGGCAAAAGTTTGGTGTAAATGGGGAGAAGGAAAAAAAAATTAAGTCAAAAACATGCCAGGGGTCAAAAGCCAGAAAGTAAAAAATAAGCACTATGTCACTACCTCCAGGACTGACATTGCTGTACGGCTATCAGCTAATGTGTTCTCAAGTGAACTAGTAGCAATGATATATTAAAGGCAAGAAAGTTCTGTCTGCCTAGAATGAATGCCTTGATCGCTAGCTAAAAATCAGAACATCCAGAAACGCAAACTCTGAAGTTAGCATGCTAACAGTTTAAATGCAATGTTTGGGCACCCCACAGCAGGAATGGGTGTCATTGTCAATGTAAACAGTTCACAACGGCAACACCCAACTATTAATACCAAAAACAAAATGGGACGGAGGAAAAATAAAAATGAAACTTATAAATACAAGAGTAAAGTTATTGTAAAATGAAAAAAAAACAAAAGTCACAAAAAGCAACCTAAGATTGACCTTTTAGAACATAAACTTTCCAATGGAGAGAAAAATAAAACTTTAGAGAATTGCTGTCATAGTCAACATCATATTCTTATGTTAAAGGGGTAGTCAAACTGCCTACTGTGGGCAGCTACCTTTTTATTTTTCTCTCCAGTTCATTAAAAAATTCCAAAATCAAAGCAACTAAAAATAATGCCTATTAGTATGTAAAAAAATGGAAGAGGGTAGTTTCTCTTCACAAAACCTTTACTTAAATCCTTAGAATCAATGTGGGGCCAAAAAGAACCCACCACCAATAGGACTGCTAGATGGTATAGAAAAATAACAAATGCTTTCTGTGATGCAATTACTTCATTACACTTGGGAAGCTGTTCTTCACATTTCTTTTTTTAGCAAAGGTGCCAATGGTAATAATAATATACCATAATTATACTCTCTCTTGGGTTGGATCTAAGGTTTCTAAGTCTTCAGATTTTTGTTTGCAAAATCCTCAAAGCCCTTAAATTGAGAAGGTAAATTTCATCAGGAGGCCACTGAATAACTGGTGGAACAATTTTCCTGACTCATTCATTCAAACAAAATATCTCACAACTCTAACTTTCCTGTGCCCAGTTTTTTTTTAGAGTTTTGTAAGATAAAGTGTTGTGTATAACACTTAATTACAAGAAAGTAGCTAAGAACTAACAAATTTTTTGTGACAGCCACATCAACAAAAGCACTGGAACCATTAAATTTATTTTTTGGAGGATTTGACTACAATTGCACAACCCATCAGCTCTTACAAAGAGTGGGCATTGTCAGTTTTCCTGTAATTTAGGACAAACTGCCACCATTTACCCAGAGCCTCAACAGTAAAGACACATTTTTTCCAATATATGTTTAGGGTTTTGAATCAAAACAGGTTTATTAGACCAGTCCTCTAATTTGTGTTCAATGTGCCCTATTCTAGTCTTTAAAGCAAAACTATTTACTTCCCCTTGGATGTTTCCCTCATTATGACTATGATTTTGCAGACAAACTAAAGTGGACTCCTCCTGCCCAACGTCAGCTGCAATGGTTTTAAATGCAACCATTTAATCATTAATTGTTACGCTGTGTCAAGGGACACAAAGTCCAACGATACAATGATATCTGAGGGAAAAGTGAGAAATAACCAGGAGATGGTGAAGAAAAAATAGAACTGTCTTGAGAGAGAAGCATGGTTTAAACCGAAAGAGGAAAAATGATTAAGCAAACAAATGGTAATGTTCATATGACAAATTCTATTGCACAGCACAAAACCAAATAACCATAAATATACATATAAAACACAATTATTAAATATATTGCCTTGGTTAAATTTTAATTGTCATTTTTGGCCGCACCTCTTCTATCAGGTCTTGAAATCTTTTAAGAATACCTCCCGAGAACAGCAGTTGGAAGCCCAATGGCCTATTGTCAAGGAAGGATATAATATAATATAATAAAAGGTGTTTGTGACCTGTCAGTTGAATGTGTTTGGAGCAGCTGGTCAAAAACCAACCTGTACAAATTGTAAAAGCAACTGATTTTTTTCTTGTCAAGAAGAGTCCCTGAACTTGCCACACAGCCCCACAGCATGATGGAACCTCCACCAAATTTGACAGTAGGTAGCAGGTGTTTTGCTTGGAATGTGGTGTTCTTTGCGCTTTTTGTTATGACCAAATAACTCAAATTTTGGATCATCAGTCCAAAGCATTTTGTTCCAAAATTAATCTGGCTTGTCTAAATGAGCATTTGCATACAACAAGCGACTCTGTTTGTGGCGTGAGTGCAGAAAGGGCTTCTTTCTCATCACACTGTCATACAGATGTTCTTTGTGCAAATTGTGCTGAACTGTAGAACGATGTACAGATACACCATCTGCAGCAAGATGTTCTTGCAGGACTTTGGAGGTAATCTGTGGTTTGTCTGTAATCATTCTCACAATCCTGCACATATGCCACTCCTGTATTTTTCTTGGGAGTGCCAGACCTGGGTTTAACAGCAACTCTGCCTGTGGCCTTCCATTTCCTGATTACATTCCTTACAGTTGAAACTGACAGTTTAAACCTCTAAGATAGCTTTTTGTAGCCTTCCCCTAAACCATGATACTGAACAATCTTTGTTTTCAAATCTTGTGAGAGTTGCATTGAGGATCCCATGCTGTCACTCTTCAGAGGAGAGTCAGATGGAAGCACAACTTGCAACTGACCACCTTCAATACCTTTTCTCATGATTGGGTGCATCTATCTATGAAGTTCAAGGCTTAACAAGCTAATCCAACAAATTTGGTGCTGCCAGTAATCAGTTTTGAGCAGTTACATGCATTCAAATCAGCAAAATTACAACGGTACCCAAATTTTTTTTTTCACATTTGATTTAATTTCATACAATTAAATACTGCTTCACTAAAAATCTTTGTTCGGAAAACACCCTAGTAAATTAGATGTTCCTATGAAATGAAAGACATACCACTGTTATCCTTCTGTTGAAAGTAGAGTAAATTATTATGCAGACTGAAAGAGGTTCCCAAACTTTTTCATATGATTGTATATCCTTATTTGGAATACATGCATTTCATGTGTGTTCCATGTCTACAACAATCTATGTAAACACATCATTAAAACACAAAACGCTTTCTCATGTTTTAGTAATAATTGACAAAATGTAGACATGAAGTGTATAATGTGTGAAGCCTGAAGTCCAAATATCAAATAAACACTTTTACAAGAGGTACAAATATAACAAAACAAGTGTGCTTTTATTTAAGAATATAACTGCAGAAAAAGAACTTGTGTTAGGGTGTGACATTGATACTCCCTTAATATGACCGCTTTGGTGGTGCAGCAGTAAGAACTGCTAACTCGTATTCCAGACGTTTGCAGTTTGATCCCGGGCGCCTTTGTTTTGAGAAGTTGGCTGCTCTTATTGTAATTATTATAGAATAAAAACATACATTTGATTTGAGTCTGTAATAGCCGGAATAAATTTATGGTACTTGTAAAGGTTAGCGTTTTTTTCTTATTCAGTTTTATTTTCTCAGTCACGTTCACCCTCGCCCCAATCTGACACTGCTGTTTTCAAATAAAGACATGCTATAGCAGAAGTGAGATGACGTTGAAGGTTCTACATCAGAGAAAGAGAACAGAAGCTCTGCCTCAAGAAATGTCCACTCACATATAAGAACAAAAACAATCAGTTGGACCAAGAAGAAGCCCTCAACCCTCATCTGCTGTTGACTACACTGGGGTGGTTGTTGTTAATGGGCACAAAGTCATGGCAATGATTGATTCAGGCAGTAACATTTCTATTGTCCCTCAACATTTCATGCTCCCACAACAGTGGGAAACGGGTAAAACCAGTCTGACCTGCATTGGTACAGGTCTGCCTCTTGTATAATCACATATCAGGGGTTAACTCATAAGATCAGTGTGGAGGTAATGCCTAGTACACACTACCCTGTGATACTGGGAGAAAACTGGTCACAAAATATAATGGGGACGCACAAACCACACTAGGTAAAACACTGGGCCTTATCATAAATGGTGACAGTCTGTCTCAAGTTTTCTTCATGCCATGTTCTCAACCAATTACACAAGGATGCCTCTTTGGAAGCCTAATGAGGTCCCCAGTAATCCTCTACCAAATTTACATTTCCAATTTCATTAAAGTCCGCCTTCCGGAGCAGTGGAACAGTAATTCCTTAAAATTTGCCAAGAATGCTGTTGTTCTGGTTGATGGACAATGCACGTCTCTACCAATATCACTTGACCACTTTGTGTTAAACGATGATTTGCTATATCACAGAGTGAAACATGAGGGCGAGGTAAGACCACTGTTGCTAGTTCCCTAAACCTACTTGTTGCAGATCTGTGAACTTGCACATGCCAGTCTCCAAAGGCACCTATTTAGGAGTTGAAACGACACTAGAGCAGATTAAACTCTGATTCTCTTGGGCTGAAATAAATGAGGAGGTCAGCCACGTTTATGCATCATGTTTCGAATGTCAGTTGTATCAGATTCCCGAGAAGGACCATGTTCTACTGATTATTGTGCCACTTACTGATATTGTATTTGAACATATTAGGGTTAACATAGTAGGACCTCTTGGGCCCTCTGCCCGTGGCCATAAATATATAGTATATTAGTGCTGGTGGAATATGCTACACAATATCCAGATTTTATCCCCTTGAGAGTTGCCAATTCTAAGAATATTGCATGGGAACTGGTAGGGGTCTTTGCACTTGTGTGGCATCCCTAAGGAAGTCTTAAAAGACTAGGGAACACCCCTTCAGCTTGGAGACGTTCAGGGAGGTTTCTAAATTACTCACAATTAAGCACTTGAGGACTTCAGTATATCATTCTCAAACCGTCAGTCTAGTGGAGTAGTTCAATCAAATGCTCAAACAGATGATGTGCAAGGTGGTCAGCAAGAATGGGAGGAACTGGGATCTGCCAAAATGTATTTCATGTAGGACAGTAGTTTACTATGAGATGGCATTCTTCCTGTAGCTTTAGGACAGCCCAGGCATCCACGTATTTCCATTTTAATTAAGGCTCATTGTATTTTTCATTTGTATCAAATGAACAATCAATAGGATGTGATAGAACTGGTGTACTCTAAGAAAACACATGTAGGAGCAGACAAAACAAGCAAACTCCACAGCTAAGAGAAACTAGGTCAGAATCTAGGGGGCAACTGGGCCATCCCATGTTAAAGATACGCCGTGAAGAAAAAACAAAAAACACAGCATTGATTCATTAACATATGTAACAGATTGCTTTACAGATTATTATGAATGCAGCACATTATAAGGAGTAGCATGTCTGCTGGTATGAGAATTGTAAAGTAAAATGGACATCAGGATTTAGAAGTAAGGAAAACAGCCTCAATGCAAATTTACTCTTTTGAATCTCTTAACCTCTAACCTTACATGGATTTGTGACTTCAAACTTACTGTTCAAAGGTTGTGTACTATTTCTCATGAAATATTTACTGTTCGCATCAAGCATTTTAGAAAGGTTATGGTGCTGAGCACTTAACCTATAAGCACCTTCAACTACAATACACAAATTCTGTTACTGCATTGCAATCTTCACTGGAAACAGTCAATAGAGTCTTTCCATTCCTTTCTGCAAAGAAACAATTTTTGTTTTTACACAGTTCCTTTTACTATGCAGAACACGATCACAACCAACAATATTTCTTTTGATTACGTCTATATAATTCTGGAGCAGAAATAGACTTTGCAGCTTACAAAGATTCAAGCAATGAGTCAGAAGTGGGGCTTGAATGGGCTACCTTGTGACTGAATATCCAATTACTAGAAAGCACTTTGAGACATACTACAGCCAACAAACCATTATTATTTATTATTTATGATTAAAAATCATGAAAAGCTCACATGATGTGCCTTTTAAAGTTCCTCAATTTCATACACACATAGCTGGCAGTTTTGGCTTTCTATTGATAAGCTGTTCAAGGACAGAATGGGTACAATAGCTGCCTTACAGGTGTACTTTACAGGTGTTAAAGCAAGAAAAATGTCTGAGTCTGAAAATTAATTTTAGACAACCTTTTATTTACATATTTTTCTGCATATTCTGTTTTGAAATTAAAGGAATTAATTTCTGGTATCATTTTCCCGTTGTTTGTGTTGGTGTTACCAGTGTTCCCAGAAGGAGGTGTTTCATCACACAAGGCACTCTGGATATTATCTGAAAGGAGTCGCAGTTCACGGCTTGATGGTAACTCCAGTCAGTACCGGGAACTGAGAAGGTTGGCTGTGAGGGCTCTGAGGGCAGATAAGGAAGCGTTTGTTAGGGGAATCTGTGAGCAAGTGACACACCATCTATGGTTTAGTGATCCATGTCCTGCTTACTGGGGAATCGAAGCATTACGCACATCCAAATCTGTTCCACAGAAAGTCACAGTCTTGGCAGCTGATGGAATGGTCCTTACGGGTGACACTGCAGTTGTGACCTGCTGGACAGGCTACTTTGAGAAGCTGTTTAAAGCAGATCCTCCAGCTAAGATGTTGGATATCTCTGGGTCCATGGTTCTTGAGGCTGATCCTCCAATTAGCTGTGAACCGCCAAGTCTTAATGAGATTGCACAGGTGGTGAACCAGCTGAGGGTAGGGAAGGCTGTAGGGATCTGTGGTATCCAAGATGAACTTCTCCAGGATGGTGGTAAGTCTTTCCTCCTGGCATTGAAAGCAATACATTTTGGTTCTATTTGGGAGAATGGCATCATCCCAACTGACTGGAAAACGGGACTTGTCATCCCTATATGGAAAGGGAAGGATGATCGCTTGTATTGCGGCAAATAAAGGAGGATAACACTGTTCTCGGTGCTGGGTAAGGTCCTTGCTACGGTCATCCTCAATAGGATCCCTAATAACTTGCTCAGCTACCAACAACAGGGAGCAGTCTGGTTTTACGCCTAAGAAGTCTACCATCGACCGCATCCTGGTACTGAGGGTTTTCATGGAGTGCAAACATGAATATAGGAGTTTCTTCACAATCTTTGTTGATTTTCGTAAAGTGTTCAACTCAGTCGATCGAGCTGCCCTGTGGGAAATTCTGAGGCTTTGCGGGATCCCTTCAAAGTTGCTGAATATCATGGCTGGCCTGTACACTGGTACTGTGAGTGCTGTGCAGAGTGGAAGCAGAACTTCTGCGTTTTGCTCAGTTGCTTCTGGGGTTCGTCAGGGGTATGTTCTTGCTCCTACTCAGTTCAATGCTTGCATGGACTGGGTGTTGGGCACAGTCGTGGGGTCCAGCACTGCAAGGCATCTGTTGGTGGAGAAAGATTCATGGATCTTGACTGTCTGTGGACAGAATGTTGACCTCGTTGAGAGGTTTACTTACCTCAGCAGTGACATTCATGTCTCTGCTGACTCTTCCTATGAAATCAGTAGATGGATTGTGAGGACAATGTGAGTCATGTGGTTGCTAGAAAGGGGTATGTGGCCCTCCAGATATCTTTGCAAAAGGATGAAGGTCCTTAGTCTTTAGAGTCCTGGTGCTTCCTGCTTCCCAATATGTTTCCGAGACGTGGATGCTATTTAGTGACCAGAGACAAAGACTGGACTCCTTTGGTATTGTGTTTCTTCAGAGAATCCTTGGGTATCCCAGTTTAAGTTTGTTTCAAACAAGCGGTTGTTCACGGAGTCCCAAATGAGGCACATTGCCTGCACTGTGAGGAAGCATCAGTTATTGCTCTTTGGCCATAAGGACGTGATTCCTCAAGGGTGATCTGGCTCATTGTTTAGGACCCGACCATATGGACCAGGCCAAGGGGATGCCCACATACTGTAAAACCTTGCTGCAGCAGATAGATGGTGATTTCTGTTGGGTAGGACTGGACTACGTGTCTGCCTGGTCGGTTGCCAAACAGGATCCTGAGCTGTTTCTCTGTGTGGTCAGCACAACATCATGCTATACCAGTGCATGCTTACCAACCTGAGCTGACCTGTTTGTAAGTTAAAGCACTGATGCTGCAAGGTCGTGGGGTCCAGCAGCTGTGGGGTATCTGTTGGTGAAGAAAGATTGACTGATCTTGACTTTACTGACAATGATGTCATCTTCACAGAGTCAATGGAGGCTCTGATCGGGGCTCTCAAGAGACGGAACAAGGAGTCCGACTGTCTGGGCTTGCGACCATCCTGGATAAAAACCAAGATCAAGGCCTTTAATGACCTTTTAGGCACAGCTATCAGCAGTGTGTCTTGCTGTGGAGAGAGTGTTGACCTTGAAGAGAGGTTTATTTACCTTGTCAGTGACATGCATGTCTCTGCTGACTCTTCCTATGCAGTAGACATTATGAGGTTGCTGGAAAGGGGTTTGCGGTGCTCCTGATATCTATGCAAAAGGACGAAGGTCTGACTCTTCAGAGTCCTGGTGCTTCCTGTCTTGCTATATGGTTGTGAGACATGAACACAATCAAGTGACCTGAGACAAAAACTGGAATCCTTTGGTAATGTGTCTCTTCAGAGAACCCTTGGGAACCACTGGTTTGACTTTGTTTTGAATAAGTGGATGCTCATGGAGTCCCGATTGAAGCACATTACCTGCATTGTGAGGGAGCTTCAATTACGGCACTATGGACATATTGCGTGATTCCCTGAGGGTGATCAGGCTCGCAGGATTCTCATTGTTGAGGACCCATGTGGCTGGACCAGGCCAAGGGGATGCCCACGTAACACCTAGCTGCAGCATATATAGGGTCATTTTCAGAGGGTGGGACTGGTCCGCGTGTCTGCCTGAGGGGTTGCCAACCAGGATCCCAAGCTGTTTCGTTGTGTGGTGGGTGTGGAAACGGACTGTACCAGTGCATGCTCCTCAACATGACCAGCTTTTTACTTTTATTAACATCTTGGTTTTCTTTATTTGCAGGCCATAGGACTTCAATTGTCACAGAAAGGATGTAAAGAATGCTACTCTATAAATATGGCAGAGTTTGCAATACATATTTTTCCTCAGACGATACAACTTTCACAGAATCGTAAACGGAAATTAGCTTAATTCCCAAATAGGCCCTAGTATTAGGATTTCTGTCTTTGGTGTTAACTTTATTTTTGACTTTGAAGTTTCCGTCTTGGTCTTTTGTGCTTGGTAGCCCTGGTTTAGTTTTGATCTCACAGTTCTGACCCTTGCTTTGCAAGACCACCTCTTTTTCCTTGTTACCATCAACTGATATTTTTAAGTGTTCTCAATAATATATGGACATTTTAACACATCCTTAACAAAAACTTTGCATCTGGGATTATTGTATAAACTACAATAAATGAAACAAAATAAAAATGAGCTTGTGAAAAAACTTCAATGTTGTAAAAATGTACATATATATAAACAACATATTTCAAGTGCTAAATGTTATGATTATTAGTTATTTAGCCATGATTGGAAAATGGATGGATGGATGTTCTCTCTTTTTGTGTTTTGGAGGTTAATTAATCTTTTTTAAAGTATGTTTGATATTTTGCTTTTATCTTAAAATGTTTATTTTTTATTTTGCATTCTCCTGCAACATTTGTTTCTATGGAATGCATCTATCTCCACCATAAATTGGATGTCTGAGAATGGTGGCACTTATGAGTAGAAGTTTCAGCTTGTCAACAGCTGTTTGAGCTATATTATTCTAAATACACTGCTTATGTAATTTCTTAGCTAAATGGCGAAGTGTGAAATACTGTATAGGGTACAAAAGTTCTTTACAAAGCATGGATAATAATTTGAAAAACCAACAAATGCTGCATGTGTTTCACATTCTGTGGCACTTTCCAGGTTATTATTGTCTCTACTTTTGATTGGTCCATGGCCAACTCTTTGGCTTTGTTAAATTGGCATTTTTTCAGTTTTACAAAAAAAAAAAAAAATAGATGGCTCTTAGGCCTTGTTCACACGGGCGTTAAGTTTTTGGATAAACGAACTTGCTCTGAACGTCCTAGACGTTTATGTTGCATTTTGTGGTGGCGATCGATTGACTTCTACACGGCGTTCGTTTGTCTCTGTCTAACGCCAGCCTGCAGCCCAAATTGTAGTTTGTGTGTTAACCTGTGGAGGCAGTGTCGGGAACTGGATATGAAAGCCCTTGTCGTTTTATTTGAGGTGCCTCCTTTCAATATGGACCATTTTGCTATGTTAGATATTAATCTTCTTGTTTTAAAATACTCGTATCTGGCTGGCGTAGGGAGAAAAAAATCCGCCGCCGCTACTGGGTTCATCCTCTGACTGCACAACGTCAGGTTAAAGGAAGTTTTTTTGTGCTTTATGAAGAAATGCGAAAATTTCCGTGCAAGTTTTTTAATTACTGTCGGATGTCGGTTTTCACTTTTGATTGTCTGCTGCAGCTGGTGCAATGCCACATTGCACGCCGATCAACCAATATGTGACTTGGTGTTAGCCCCGAAGAGAGACTACTTGTCACTTTGAGGTAAGGAAACAGTAGTCGAGTGTGCGCTTACACCGGTGTTATGCACTGAAATGCCCCCCCAACCCAGCTCCTCCGAAGCGTAAAATAAACGCTTAGAAAATGAACTAGAAGCGGTTTCCTTGCGTTCGTTGGGTTTTGAACGCCAAGAAAAAGCTGCATGCAACATTTTTTTGATGCCGTACAAACACGCAGCCGGACAAACGCACGTCACCAAAGCCCGTGTGAACACTCTCATTGACTCCTACGTGTAGAAAACACTCAGCGCATGATCTGCGCTCACCGGACGCTACGAACGCAAAAACGCTCGATTTTAACGCCCGTGTGAACAAGGCCTTAGAGGTTTAAAATTTCCTTCACTGTTCTTACTGAATTTTTAAATTCTTTGGGAGGATGACATCAATATACTACAACAAAAAGTCCTAAAAGATCTTTAAAGGTATCATTAACAAAGGTTAGAAAAATTTACAGTCCATTGTATAAAACCATAGGGTATTACTCTGTACTCACAATGTTCGTTATCAGTATTAAAAGAAGTTTTCCATTCATCCTCCTACATGTGCTGTAAATAAAGTTACATGTGCTGCGCAAATCTATTTTGTGAAAATTGTTGACACAAATACTTGAATAAACAATAGCAAAATGAGAGAAAGGGGAAAAACTCTGGACATGTAAACGTCAAAATCTCCACTTGCTACAGGGACATCGAACTGTTGGCCGTAAGCCTGCGTCCCTATTACTTGCCCAGAGAGTTTGGACACATCATTGTTATTGTTTACATCTCTCCTCGGGCAGACATGGAGATAGCAGGTGACATCGTCCACTCCGCTGTTGCTAAATTACAAACACTACACCCTGAGGCGCTTGTGCTAATCGCTGGAGATTTTAACCATGTGATGCTGGAGAAAACATTACCTGCCTTCTCTCAGTATGTGGATTGTAACACCCGGGGAAATAGGACTATTGATCTACTGTATGCAAACGTTAAAGACGCGTACAGCGCCACCCCGCTGCCTGCGCTTGGGAAAGCAGATCATAACCTGGTTCTGCTTCAGCCTCACTACAAACCAAGAGTGAGGGAGCTACCTACAACCACACGCTTATTCAGGAAGTGGTACACTGAGGTAGAGCAGGCTCTGAGAGACTGCTTTGGAAGTACAGACTGGGATATCCTACAGGGATCACATATTGAGAACATTGAGGAGGTCATTCACTGCACTACTGACTACATCAACTTCTGTATGGGCATTGTAGTTCCAGTAAGAACAGTATGCTGCTATGCTAACAACAAGCCATGGATTACAAGTGATATCAAGGGCTTTTTGAACCAGAAGAAAAGGGGTTTTAAAGGAGTGATCAGCATGAGTTCAAGAGCATGCAGAAGGAACTTTGAGTCCACCTCAGGGAGGCGAAGGAGCAGTACTGGAGAAAGCTGGAGCAAAAGTTGCAGAATAACAGCAAGAAGGAAGTGTGGGATGGGATGAAGATCATCACTGGCTGCAGCTCGAATCAGGGTGCCACCATTGAGAGACGTGGAGAGAGCAAACCAGATGAACAACTTCTTTAACAGGTTTGACCACCCTAACCCACTCTCACCTCGGAGTACTGCACTCTCCCCCCATCCTTCTGCTGATACCACCATAGGAGAGAGTTTCCCCCCACTCACAATTACAGCAGCCCAGGTAAGCAGAAAGCTAAAGAGACTTTGTGCCAGCAAAGCAGTGGGTCTAGATGTATCGCCATGTGCGCTGGAGCTGGACTTCAGGCTTCACACATTTTATAGTTTATGTCTACATTTTGTAACATTTATTACTAAAAGTATGAAAAAGTTTCTGTTTTAACAATGTGTTTACACAGATTACTATAGAAACAGAAAACACATAAAAAGCGTGTGTTCCAAATAACGATCTATTATTTCCACTCTAAAACTCCACTTCACTCCCAGATAATCAGTCAAGGCATAAGCTGGGAGAAGTTCGTGCATGTTCTAAGTTGGTGGGGGGATGGAATAGCCAGCTGCTTGCAGATTGTCTTTATCAGCACATTTAGATGACAAAAGACACTGGCGGAACGGATTCAGGAAGCGATTTAAGGTGGGACGGATCTACGAGTTTTTTCGTAGGCTCTGGTAATTCTAGTGTTAAATGGTGCGACTAAAACTACTTACACCTGAACACCAGCAAAACCAAGGAGATGGTGGTGGATTTTAGCAGGACCAGGCCCTTATGGACCCCGTGATTATCAGAGGTGACTGTGTGCAGAGGGTGCAGACCTATAAATACCTGGGAGTGCAGCTGGATGATAAATTGGACTGGACTGCCAATACTGATGCTCTGTGTAAGAGAGGACAGAGCTGACTATACTTCCTTAGAAGGCTGGCGTCCTTCAACATCTGCAATAAGATGCTGCAGATGTTCTATCAGACGGTTGTGGCGAGTGCCCTCTTCTACGCAGTGGTGTGCTGGGGAGGCAGCATAAAGAAGGACGTCTCACGCCTGGACAAACAGGCGAGGAAGGCAGGCTCTATTGTAGGCATGGAGCTGGACAGTTTGACATTCGTGGCAGAGCGACGGGCACTGAGAAGGCTCCTGTCAATCATGGAGAATCCACTGCATCCACTGAACAGTGTCATCTCCAGACAGAGGAGCAGCTTCAGCGACAGACTGCTGTCACTGCCCTGCTCCACTGACAGACTGAGAAGATCGTTCCTCCCCCACACTATGCAACTCTTCAATTCCACCCGGGGGGGTAAACGTTAACATTATACAAAGTTATTGTCTGTTTTACCTGCATTTTTATCACTCTTTAATTTAATATTGTTTTTTTATCATTATGCTGCTGCTGGAGTATGTGAATTTCCCCTTGGGATTAATAAAGTATCTATCTATCGATCTAATTATTTTTCACAGTAATGTTGTTCAGATCCCTGTAATCAACACAAAGTCCTTCATCTTTCTTCTCAAAGAAAAAAACTCCTACAGAACTATTTAATGGAATAATAAATTGAATATTCCAGAAACACCATTTCTGACAAAAAATTCAGAATTTTTCAGTGTCTAAACCCCTAATTCCATATATGGCTTGGCTGAAATGTACTCAAAGGCATAAATAATTTATGAAAATCAACGATTATGACAAACTGATTTAAGATGAGGGTCAAATTTATTTATATACTAACAAAATACCCGCACTTCGGAGTGGAGAAGTTGTGTGTTAAAGAAGTTATGAAAAAGAAAAGGAAACATTTTAAAAATAACATAACCTGATTGTCAATGTAATTGTTTTGTCACTGTTATGAGTGTTGCTGTCATCAAGGATTTGATTATCATTATTTCTTTCAATCAGGTTTGTATTTGGAGGATGTGTTGTTTTGAAGTTACATTCCGTGTTTGTCAACCGTTGTAAAGATAACAGGTTTCATTCATCGAAGTGTTCACTACCCAAATCGCTACTCGTGAATGTAAGATGTTTAACAGGCATTCCTAGTATTAACTTGTGCTAAAAGTACCATGGTGTGACGTAAGGGGAGCTGACTGTAAAAAGGCAAGGAGGTGCGTATTTTGAATGAAAAGTGAGAAGACATCGATGGAGCGGAAAAGTGAGAAGGAAAACTGTTTAAATAAAGAGCTAGGAAGGTGAATGGAAAGAAGCAGTCAGCGTTAAAGCAAGGAAGACTCCATAATAAGGACGGTTGGGTGCACGTAGAAAGTGTAACAATAAGATTGTTAAGCCTTATGATAATTTTTCTTGTATTCCCCGAACATCAGTTTTTCGTGGTCTTGAAACCTGGTCTGTGTCTGGCAAATAATATTGTCCAGAATCCTGCCATGGAGTTGGCGGTAATGCGCGCGAGGATCTTGAGCTTGACCTCTTCATGCGCTCTGAGCGCCTACAGTGTGTTCAGTGGCCTCGTAGAGTTCCTCATATTAGCTTCTATCCAATCAATGGGTCTGAATACGGTGACGTTGCCGTGCGCCTGCTAGAGAGCCGTACTGACACCAACTCAAAATCTGATTGGTTGAAGCAACAATTTAATCGACATTTATTTTGTGTTAGAGGGCCTGCAGAACGGATTGTGAAGGCCTCTTTGACTTTGACTCTGCATGGCAACAAATGATGGCTGAAATATGATTGGTTAAATGCTTTAATATGAAAATATATGTCTGGAAGAAGCACAACCATCGGAAAAACTATGAAAGGAAGCGGACAGACTATTTGGAATTATTTAATAAGTATTCATGGACAAAATATAATTAACATCAGTTTGTGATTCAGATATTTTTTTAGACCAGCAGAGAAGGCCTTGTAGGCCATGACAGCCCATCACTTGATTCAAGCTCATGGTTAACTCATCAGGTCTTACATCACCGGTCAGCACCTGACACAATTCTCTGCCGCTCTCTCCAATAAGATAACGGAATAATCTGACCTTAGTGTTTTCTTTTGCCTCCGGCATTGCAAGTTCTGTGTATAATGTGAACTCATCCTTCCATGTTCTCCATGACTTCGCCAGGTCTTTAGCATTGAGGCTTTATACCCTGTGTCTTCTCATTAGACTTGTATCTCGCGAATATCTTGTGTGATTTTGCGATGTCCACGGCAATTTAATTTTAGCTCAGACCTGGCACTTAAAAGTTTCTCTCGCACTTTCGCTGAGTTTGTGCCAAACACTATTCTATCCCTGACCATCTCATCTTCATTTGCATAAGCATAGCCATTCACCAGCAATTTTAACTCCGTTAGAAAGTGATCAAAAGTCTCATTTACACCCTGCGTCTTCTTATTAAACTTGTATCTCGCGAATATCGTATTCGTTGTAGGCATGACAAACGCCAGCGGCAGCGTGTCTATGAACTTAAATTAAACTTAAGGTTTACACCGTGCTTTGTTTCCGCAGTAGCTGCACTTATGAATATGCTTGTATGCGTCACTTGCTTCATATTCTTTTGCTGCCTTCTCAACTGTGTAATGTGTTTTTTGAACAGGTTTCATTCATCGAAGTGATCACTACCCAAATCGGTATTCGTGAATCTAAGATGTTTAATAGGCATTCCCGGTATTAAGTTGTGGATTTGCCTGCGAATATTTAGCAGCAGCATGTCTATGAACGTAATTTAATCTTAAGGTTTACACCTTCCTTTCCTATTGATATGTGTACAAAGGCTTGTTCAGCGTCAGAGGGTTTCCGCAGTAGCTGCACTTATGAATATGCTAAGCACAGTCCTTCACCCGCGAGTATTTAGCTTATATGGGCAGGCACTCAATTATGTGGGAGGCATGATGATGCGGGACGCAACTCTGCCTCACACGGCGACCGAGCTGCAGGCTATGGCCATTTATATGGACGAAAGTAGTTTCCAGTTATGATCGTTACGCATAGAATTTCGAAATGAAACCTGCCTAACTTTTTTAAGTAAGCTGTAAGGAATGAGCCTGACATATTTCAGCCTTCCACCTACAAGGGAAGTTGGAGAATTAGTGATGAGTGAGTCAGACAGTGAGTGAGTGAGTGAGCGAGTCAGTCAGTCAGTGAGGGCTTTGCCTTTTATTAGTATAGATTCATAAAAAATAATGAATCAGAGTCTCCTTTCCCAATAAAAAAAAATCTGCCATCTACATATAACAACCATACAATAATATGTTGTTAAAGAACATTATCATAGGAATAAATAAAATGTTTTTCAAAATTAGACACATGCAAATTAGAAATACTGGAACTAAAAATCGCACAGATTGCTAAACCTTTTTGCTGACAAAAAACTAATTGTGAAAGACAAAGAAATTCAGATTCAGAGAAATAGAAGTGAGTTTACAAATAAAGTTAACCAAGTCTGATTGGTAAGTAGAAGAGTGGAACAGAGTGTTGAAAACTAAGTGTTGAGCAATATTTTGCAGGATGCTTGTATATAACCCTCACTAAACTTCTATTTACATAGGAGCAGATACTGTGAAGAGGATCTGCAGCTTCAAATTTCTTGGTGTTAATACCAATGATGACCTAAAATCACAACACATCTTGGTTAATTTTAACAAAGTCTCATTATTGCCTTCCAGATGTCTGTGAAAAGCCTGGATATCTCCATCAGTCATTACCAACTTCTACAGATACACACTGGGGTCTGTTGTAACTGGCTATAAAATATCCTTGCACGGCACTTGCTCAGCTCAGGGCTTCAATGCACTATAAAGGGTAGTGAGGCTGGTACTGATTATTACTGTTACTCAGCTGTCTTCTGCCCAAGACATATACAGCATTATATTGCTTCAGAAAGGCAAAAACATTAGCCATCCTGCACATATCCTCATACTCCACTCTAGGAAAAAGTTCAGGACCATTAGTACTCACAACACTAGATGCATGGGCAGTTTTTATCCTCAGGTCAAAAAACTACTTAACTATTTCACAGTTCACTCACACTGACAACATCACAGGTATTTCATATATGTATTAATATGATCCGATTCCATATGATACTGCATTTATGGCATGTTTGCTGCTGAAATATCATCCTTTATTAAAAAAACAATTCACCCAATACCTCTACACATTTTAGTTTGTCACAGTGACATCACCAAAACTAAACAAAATCTCTGATTTTGTAGGTAGTAGCTAAACACATTCTTAAACATGTTTAGTCCATTTCAGAACTTCAGATAATACTTAGTGTGAACAAAACATACTTTAAAATGCATATGCTAGTTGTCAGGAATTTGGGCTGTCAGATCTTTCAAAAACCACAGTGATAACCAACATGATCATTCACCTGCTCTAAGTTTATTTTGCACTGCATGACATGTTTTACTTGTGACCCACTTTTTATTTTCCAATCCTCTCCACAGCTGAGCAGTGAAGATGCCCCTGGCATAACAATGAGTTACTGCAGCAACACGTCATTTCACTCACTCTTATGTTCAGACTCTGAATTCAGTGCAGATGGCCACACCTTAAACAAGATTAAGGCCCTACAGATAAAAGATGCTTGTATTAAATAAAAAAGAATCTCATCATACAGCATCTGAAAGAAAACTAAATGTTTGTGTTAGTGTCTCACTGTAGAGAGAAATGCTACAGAATATTCATCTTATTATAGAAAATTTGTTTAAAGGCATTCTTCATATAAATAAAGTGTTTGCTTTAATTATTACACAAAAAGCTTTAAGACCAACAGGTGCCAATGACTTCTCTTACCTGTTTAACAGCTAATTTTCATATAGGCTTTGTGCCCACTGGGTGTAAACCTAAGTCTGTTCTATATATTCTCAATAATGCAATTTCATTTATTTGTGTCATTTGTTCTCCTTATTTTTTAGTTATAGTAATTCTACAGGTAAAAATGGTAAAAGCAGTCCCCATTATTAACACTATAATGTGCTGGGATATTATAATGAGGAAGAATGACAAATTAATTTGAGTTTAAATCAACATCTTTTTTTTAAAGAAACTACACAATATTTGAAGATAAGATAACCTATTTGCAATTTTACAAATGTATTTTCCCCCAAAAACAATGGCTATAAAACAGATTTTTAGCATGAGTGTAATTTGAGATGAAAGAGGAGGAGATCTTCAGGTAAATGTCACTGTGGAAAGCAGTGTATAAATCAGTAGTTGAATTTATATATTTTAATTAAATCAAATTTACCTTGGATATTTATTATCACTTCATCATGGAGGTAAATGCATTTTGGCTGACAAGTTGCGCCAACAGCAATATGACAAACTTTAATAGTAGTCCAAGCCACAATGCTGATTTAACAAGATTAAAAATCCTTGACACCTGAAGTATGCAGAAATAAATGTTATGAAGTTATTTCAAATTCAAGTGACTGTGGATGTTCATTTCTGTCTTATCAACAGACATACAAAAATGTTATTTTATTTTTACTAGACAGACGTGACATGGAAAAATAAATTCTATACATTCTCTCACTTAATATATCTTTTATTACACTGTTTATTTTCTATCCTGGAATAATTTTACTGACATTATTTTACGAGACTGAACAAGTTAAATACAGGTGCTGGTCATAAAATTAGAATATCATGACAAAGTTGATTTATTTCAGCAATTCCATTCAAAAAGTGAAACTTGTATATTAGATTTATTCATTACACACAGACTGATGTATTTCAAATGTTTATTTCTTTTAATTTTGATGATTATAATTGACAACTAATGAAAGTCCCAAATTCAGTATCTCGGAAAAGTAGAATATCAATTAAGACCAGTGCAAAAAAAGGATTTTTAGAAATGTTGGCCAACTGAAAGGTATGAACATGAAAAGTATGAGCATGTACAGCACTCAATATTTAGTTGGGGCTCCTTTGGCCTGGATTACTGCAGCAATGCGCCATGGCATGGAGTCGATCAGTCTGTGGCACTGCTCAGGTGTTATGAGAGCCCATGTTGCTCTGATAGTGGCCTTCAGCTCTTCTGAATTGTTGGGTCTGGCGTATTGCATCTTCCTCTTCACAATACCCAATAGATTTTCTATGGGGTTAAGGTCAGGTGAGTTTGCTGGCCAATCAAGAACAGGGATATCATGGTCCTTAAACCAGGTACTGGTAGCTTTGTGCAGGTGCCAGGTCCTGTTGGAAAATGAAATCTGCATCTCCATAAAGTTCATCAGCAGCAGGAAGCATGAAGTGCTCTAAAACTTCCTGGTAGACGGCTGCATTGACCTTGGACCTCAGAAAACACAATGGACCAACACCAGCAGATGACATGGCACCCCAAACCATCACTGACTGTGGAAACTTTACACTGGACCTCAAGCAACATGGATTCTGTGCCTCTCCTCTCTTCCTCCAGACTCTGGGACCTTGATTTACAAAGGAAATGCAAAATGTACTTTCATCAGAGAACATAACTTTGGACCACTCACCAGCAGTCCAGTCCTTTTTGTCTTCAGCCCAGGCGAGACGTTTCTGACGCTGTCTCTTGTTCAAGAGTGGCTTGACACAAGGAATGCGACAGCTGAAACCCATGTCTTGAATACGTCTGTGTGTGGTGGTTCTTGAAGCACTGACTCCAGCTGCAGTCCACTCTTTGTGAATCTCCCCCACAGTTTTGAATGGGTTTTGTTTCACAATCCTCTCCAGGGTGCGGTTATCCCTATTGCTTGTACACTTTTTTCTACCACATCTTGTCCTTCCCTTTGCCTCTCTATTAATGTGCTTGGACACAGAGCTCTGTGAACAGCCAGCCTCTTTAGCAATGACCTTTTGTGTCTTGCCCTCCTTGGGCAAGGTGTCAATGGTCGTCTTTTGGACAACTGTCAAGTCAGCATGATTGTGTAGCCTACAGAACTAGACTGAGAGACCATTTAAAGGCTTTTGCAGGTGTTTTGAGTTAATTAGCTGATTAGAGTGTGGCAACAGGTGTCTTCAATATTGAACCTTTTCACAATATTCTAATTTTCCGAGACACTGAATTTGGGACTTTCATTAGTTGTCAGTTATAATCATCAAAATTAAAACAAATAAACATTTGAAATACATCAGTCTGTGTGTAATGAATGAATCTAATATACAAGTTTCACTTTTTGAATGGAATTACTGAAATAAATCAACTTTGTCATGATATTCTAATTTTATGACCAGCACCTGTATAAATAAGTAAAATGTATGTTTTTATTAAAGCTAATAAATTTAGGCCCTGCTTCCTTCAAATCATTTTCTTCTTTTAGCATACTATCCTGAATGACCTTATTGTGTAAAATAATGGAATGCCATTGGGCATCAAGCTATTCATTTGTGCTTTTAACCTACTTTCACTGATTCATTCATGCTTTTGAACACAGAAGTACTCAAAGATTAAATCTGAAGATTCAAAACAAACAATAAAGACAAATGCACAAAGCGGTAGATATAGGTGTGTCAGGTGTCTGGACCGTTAAATGCACTATTTGTGGAACTGAATTACGCTACACAAACAAAGGCTGAAATACCCTTACTATTAGTGAAATTAATCTTCAGTACTTCTGTAATTACATCTGAGAAAAAGACAATTTTCAAAATACATAGAAAGAATTTTATAATGACCATCAGATTTATGTGAATGCAAAAACTTAATTTCTTCAAATAGTAAAATGAACTTTAATCTGAGCTGTAGAAATATCAAATCAATACATAGTTAATATTGCAGTATACTCAAATAAGGTTATGTACTCAAACCATTAAACTACAGTTACACATTTATAACATTTTGGAACTAATTATCCCATTGTACTTAAAACTTCAAAAGAAACTGAAATATAGAAAAAGTGAAAGTAATTCTTATACAGTATGTATATGGCATGTGTTTTAATTCAGAATGAAAGTAGTTGCTTTACCATTGCCCTTTTTGTTAGCTCTCAACTGAAAATCAAGGTACCTAGAGCATGTTAGCAAGAAAGATAAATTAACATCATGCTAGTGTTTCATAACAGCAATTTAAACATACTGTTTTAGTAACATTTCCCAAATAAAAAACAGTTATGCTTGTTCCACATTGGTCACAAGTATCAAATAGTCCACAGCTTCCAAAGATATTTTTCAATTTATACCCCAAGCCCAACTTGAAATAAATATTACAGCAGAAGCATAGAAAAGGAGGACTAGCAACCCAGATATCAAAGATTATTAGAATGATGTACTTCATGCAGCCAGAATGTGGTAATTGAGAGATGCTATCCTCATATATCCCAGCAATGTATTGGTGTGTAATTGTGAATATTTCCTGTGATGAAAGTTAATCATCACCAAGTTTTGATTACTTTCTAGTGCATGTTGCCCCCAAGACAGAGACCAGCCTATCACAACCTTACACTACGATAAGCATGTTTATACAATGAATATCTGTTAACCAGAAAGAACTAGAGTCCAACCCACTGCACTGGAGAAACACAGTACTCAAGAGGTGATGTCATTAAACCAAATGAGGCAACAAGCCTTAGTGTACAAGACATCAATCTACTAATAAAGTACAGATCATAAAAGTTCTGAACAAATGAAAAAATGTGTTGAATTCAAACAAGGCTCTGCTTTGTCAGAAGCTGGAAATCAATTTATGAACGCACCCATCCAAAATTACTTTTAACCTAATAAAGTGACAAGCTCATTTCAACACCAAGGTTCCAACAATAATAATAATAATAAGAAGAAGAAGAAGACAAATTTAATGTCAAAGAACAATGCTACAGGTTATCCTAATAGTAATAGCACTGCCTTTATGATTATTTTTATAATAAAATAGATTAACATATGATCAACTTCCCTGCGGTGGGCTGGCTCCCTGCCCAGGGTTTGTTTCCTGTGTTGGCTAGAATTGGCTCCAGCAGACCCCCATGACCCTGTAGTTAGGAAATAGTGGGTTGGATAAAGGATGGATGGATGGCTGATCAAATTCCACATCTATGTTATGACAACCCCTGCATTTATCACCTTAGTAAATTTAATTTGATGATGGAAAAGAAATTTATCATCTCATTTTCAAAATAAAACATGATCCATTTCCAATTAGTTTGCATATCACATAAAATCACATATGCTGTTGTGATATTTGGCCAAGTGAATGCCAAAAAAGAGAAGAGAAACCATTAGAAAACCTGGTCGTAAAAAATTGTAACTATAATTACTATATTTATGAAACAAAGTAAGAAATACAAAAACACAAATGAGAATTACAAATATAATAATATATAAAACATTCAAAAATCCAAAGTCTAAATATCAAAACTATAACATTTTGAACAAGATAAATGAACATAAAATTCTTAAAAAAGAAATAAAATAAAAAATTAAGGAAAAACACAAAACATTTGAATAAATTGTCAAGTGAACAAATTAAAACCATCTAAAATTCAAAACCCTAACGATAATTACAAAGTCATAAGTCATGAATATGAATGTTTTTGAAAATTTGTGTGTTGTGTTCCTTTTAGGGGTTTTGAAATAATTGGAATCCATTTTTGTAATTTTTTTGTAATTTGGGGTCAATTTCAGTTCAATAAATTTAGGCAGTATGGCTATAGGTGAAGTTGTTGTGAAGCAAGTGCGTCAAAGGGTATTGTTAGCAACCTAAACTGATTAGGAGATTGCAACATACTCCAAAAATTGTAGTCAAAAGGCTATAGGTAGGTCAGAGGCAATAAAACAATGTCAGGAAGGCAACAAAATCAATGAGACAAACAAGGAGCAAAGTCAAAGACGAGAATGAGTTCAAAAAACAAAAACAAAACCTAACACTAAGCCTATTTTGAAAAGGAAATTGTTTTCTTTATCCAACTGAAGGGAACTTCCCAGTGAAAGTACCGTTGTATTTATACCCAAGTTACATCATTAAACCAACACATGTAGTTTCACGACACTCAATTTGATTTCTCAGTTAAAGCAAATTACTGTATACTTTTTCAATTACATTACTGAATGCTTGAAGTAAAAGATGGAAAAACAATTAGGCTTTGTTTTTAAATTCAGAAAACTAAAAGTTGTTTTAGTGGGTAGTAACTCTGTAAATATTAAGGCAATGCTATACATCATTAACTAAAGAGGTATGAATTTTAGCTGAATCAATCCAAAATTAGGTGCAATGATTTAACCTAAAGTCATAGCATTTCTGATCTTTCTAAAAATGTGCTTTAGCATCTTAAAAATAATGCAAAATTAAGGCAGCTTTTGAAGCTGCAGGATGCTGAAAATCTAGTTCATTCATTTGCCTCAAGCAGAATAGGCTATTACAATGCTTTATGGCAAGGCTGTGTGAATTGTTCGCATAGTGGTGTATACTTAATTCAAGGAAGCAAGGATCATAACAGGAACAAAAAAGTATGATAAAACTAGCTTTCAATTATGTTAGAGCACATTTTAAATCTTTCCTTCTTACAAATTAATTTGTAAATGATTTAGAGCCTCATCTTACAGAATATATTGATGCCTGTAGAACTGCACCCTAAAGTTGCAGGCCTACTTAAAATTCAGAGATTAAACAATACTATTATATTAAGCAGAATTCTTAGCTACTGGGCAGCCGAACTATGAAATGATCTACTCCCAGTTTTGGACAAGCTCCATCATTATCAGCCTTTAAATCAACTCTGAAAACTCATTATTTTAGAATATTGTACTCTTGTTAGAACTGCTGTTAAGACTGTTGCATATTGCTCTCTATTATTACCTTTTAAGTTCATGTAATGAAGTGAGTCATGAAATGGCGATGGTTTTATTTTGGGTAAATGTAGCTATTATAAACATTTCATTTTTATTTAAACAGTTACAGGGGGTTACCTTGGGAATGAGAAGATGGTGAAGAAAATGGCAGGGCAGCTGCATGGGTGCACACATATGAGGCAGTGTGGAGACTGGAGAGTTAACATGAGTCACTCAAGCCTGGGTGAGAGGAGGCATCCCGGCATGAGGTACCAAGCTGAGAAAAAGTGAATAAAACTTAAAAGAAGCAATTTAAATGTGTATAAAGGGCTGAAAAGAGAGTGTATTGTAGTTTGTTGGAGAGTCTACAGCCATACATGCTCATTTTTGTACCACTGTCTGTCTCACTCACCCAGATTTATCCTGAATATGACTACTAAATGTCCGTGGTCAAACCATTGCATGGCATGTGGTGAGTATAGGTCATCACATGTAGTAATTGCTTTACTGTTACTAGATCTTTTCTATGCATAACTTAGTCATATTTATCTTGAATTCCTGCAGGTGGTCTTTTGACCTTGCAACTTCTAGAGGTTTATTTCTCCAATATCCCACAGGCTGGAATTTTACTTTTTCTCTCTTCCTTGGCATGTGGCAATGGCATATGTTCTCAAAATGAATGCTGACTTTCACCACTTAAATACTGCCTACAGTTAACTTATACTTACTTCCATCTTTTATTTTATCTTTTTATTATGTTTGTAATTGTACTTTTTCTCTTATTTTTGTAAAGCATTTGAGCTACACTACTTAAACGAAATTTGCTATGTAAATAAATTATCCACGTTATTGCTCATTCTATCTTGTAGCAGATGCTTCCTGACATATGATGGAAATATTTTTATGTATCTCAAAATGAAATGAATTGATCACTGTTTACCTGTGAAATTTATTTGAACCAGAAACACCAACCTAAGTAGTTGACAGATCTCTTAGTTCATGAAGCATGTTTAAAGATTTTCTCACCAAAGAAAAAGTGATGTATAAATTACCAATATTATGTTTAGACATCCTTCAGCAAGCAACATAAAGGCAAAACACAGCCTGACTCAGGATACTTTTTAATTTACACTGAGATCAGAGAGAAGTCGCACAGTTCTTCGAAGGAAAGCAAAATCTTATTTACTACTGGCTGCAATCTCATGTTAAACATGATCAACTTAACTGTGACAAGCATTCTTGTTCTGCTAAGTGGAGCATTCCTTTTAATATATGTTGTATATTTTTAGTGATACTTTGCTAATTTGGAATCAGCTGAATCGTGCCTGTACTAATTCCTGTACACTAAACCACCTGTATAGTTTACAAATGAATAAAAAATCCCAAACACTTGCGAAAACTTGTAGCATATATGCAGGGACCTAAATTCGACACACAACTCTTCAATTCCACCCGGGGGGAGTAAGCACTAACATTATTAAGTTATTGTCTGTTTTTACATGCATTTTTATTACTCTTTAATTTAATATTGTTTTTTTTTTTTGGATCAGTATACTGCTGCTGGATTATGTGAATTTCCCCTTGGGATTAACAAAGTATCTATCTATCTATCTCTATCAATTGTGGATTCTGGTAAAACAAAAAACAAGAACTATTTTCCCAATAAGCATCACTTACCCTGCCTGACAGGAAGCATTTTATTCATACCAAAGTCAAAAAGCCTAAAGTTTGCAATGTATGCAAGACGAAGTTGTCAGAAAATAGGTAAACAACAAATATGTTCCAGTGCTTAAATGGACATCTTCCTTCCTTTAGGACAGGGGTCTCTGAACTTTTCAGCCCGAGGGCCGCATTAACTATCAAACAGCAGTTTGGGGGCCGACTACACACTCGAGGTCCAAATAAAAAACAATCAAAACATAGATGTTGTTTTTAATTATTTATTTAATATTATTTTATTCAGTTATTATTTAATAACACATTGATACACTACACATGAACACCTGTCTTAGTGGGAATGGTGAAATTGTTTCCTGGATGCCAAAATAGAAGACATTTCTGGCTTTAGACTTGATGTCCCTAACATCAATAGTGACCTGAGATTATCATCTGACAAATTTGTTCTCAAATTGTTCTTCATGTATTTCATTCTTGAAAATGTTTGTTCACACAAGTATGTTGTTCCAAGATTGAAAGGTACCTTGATGCAAATGTTTTGACATTAGGAAAGTCTTCCTTGGGCAAAAACTGGTAAAAACCCACCAGACCTTCTTTGAACTTGTCCCTAAGGAAGTCATTTGCTTGCAACTCAATGACCTCCAGCTGAAATTTATCTGGGCAACTGGTCACATCTGCTTGAAATGGGTTTTGAAACAGTCTCACTTCTTCTGTCTTTGAATCCAAGTCAGAAAACCGCTCCTGAAACTGCAGCTGGAGGTCTTTGATGATCTTGCATACAAATGACGTGGGGAACTCAGCTGTTGCTTCAGCCATGAAGACCTTGCACTGCTGTTGGCCTGTACTTGTTCCAAAAACAAGACAAGTTTAGATCTGAAGGCCTTTAGGTGGGTGTATAAATCAGAAACTAGATTTTTCACCCCTTGTAGTTTTAGGTTCAGAAAATTTAAATGACTAGTTATGTCTGCAGCAAAGGTCAATTTCCATACCCACTCTTCATCAGATAGTAATGGCTGTGGCTTGCCTTTACTTTCCAGGAAGTCACCTATTTCCTTTCTTAATTCAAATACTCTGCTCATAACTTTCTCACAACTTAGCCATCTTATGGCTGTGTAATATGGTAAATCTTGCGATTCTGTGTCAGTATCTTTCAACATGTCCCTGAACTGTCTATGGTTAAGCCCATGTGACCTTATTAAATTCACCATCTTCACCACAGGATTCAGTACACTGCTAATGTCCACATATTTAGCACACAAAGTTTGCTGGTGAATAATACAGTGCAGAAACATTGGTTGTGGAATGTTTTTCTCATTACACATTTGCTTCACTTGTCCAACCAAGCCTTTCTTTAAGCCACTTATGTTCTTTCCTCCATCAACAGTCAGGCAACTGAGGTTAGTCCAGTCCAAGTTATAATCAGCAAATTTTTTTTTCCAATTCATTGAATATATCATCTCCGGTAACACTGCCATACATGCTATGTAGGGAAGCCAGCTCTTGTGTTATGTTCATGTCTGAAGGTGTTCCACACCTCTAATGAACACAAACAGTTGAGAGGTGGAACAGCTGTCCAGCGATTCATCCATTGCAATTGAAAAATGGCGAAACTTGCTTGCATTTTTCGCTATTTGAGTCACAATGTTTTCACCCATGTCTGCAACACGGCGGGCAATGGTATTTGCACCCAAAGCTACATTTTTAAATTGTTTCGACTTTTCTGGGCAAAGTTCCTCAGCCACCTCCAACAAAAACTTCACTACTTCACCATCTGTAAACGGTTTGCCTCTTTTAGCCAAGACCTAGGCAACTTTATAACTGGCCTTAGTTAAGGATTCATTTTCATTTGAGGATTTACTGAACTATGTCCTCTGAGATGTGAGTTAGGGTTAGGGTTAGAAAATTTTTTGGCACGAACTTTACCCTCCAACTGTGCATATTTCTCCTGATGTTTGCTTCGATAATGACGCCGCAGGTTGTATTTCTTTCATCTCAGCCGCGGTTTTGTTGCAAATCACACACAATGCTTTCTAGCCAGATTTGATGAAGTATTTCAAACTCCATTCTTCTTGAAATTGCCGACACTCATCGTCTATTTTCCTTTTCCTCTTCTCGGCCATTGTTGGGCACTAAAATAAAGTGACCTCAACATGAATAAATAGTGAAACTGAAAGTATCTTGCACAATATCGCTCAAAAAACCTGATTATGCGAACTAATTTTGTCGCAATTATAGCTGCAAATGACTCTAAACAATTTTTTAAAATTCTTATGATTTCTTAAGTTAAACTTACCTGAATATAGTCTGCAAATATATCCACTTATTGTAGAGAGATTGTTGCTTTTAATGTTTCCTCTTCAGAATATTCGGAAAGTTCTTGTTAAACTAACAACATTCCCAATACTTTATACACACTGGTAAGTAATTACGCGAAGGAAATTATCACTAAATAAAATAGAGTGCAACATGTTTCGCAATTAGACGCTAACTGACACCAACACCTCCTCATCGCAGCAGTCAACCGCAACTGGCAAACTGTGATCAAAATAATCAAGTCTTGAACAAGCAGCAAACCATTTAAAAACTCTGCCACTAGATGGCGCTATATCATCTCATTGACTGTGAACAGAAGTAGAAAAAGTAAGCAGAGAATAAGGTTTTGCAATGTAGTGATCGGTTGAAAAACATAACACACTACTGCGCGCCTCTATTTTAATTCGGTAAAAACGTAACGTCCATGTAAGCGGCGGCTGATCTTGGCAGGATACCCGTAAATTTCGGATTTTTTTTCCCTAGACAAAAAAGTCTCCACGGGCCGGATGAGAGGGCCTCGGGCCGTAGTTTGGAGACCCCTGCTTTAGGATAAGAGATCTAACTGCTAACCATTGGGCCGAGAAAGCTGCTAGTGCTGGAGTTTTAAAACTGTGGGCCACCATGCCAAGATTGACATTCTTAGGACTGAAACTCAGTTTTAGCAATTGACCTTAAGTTTTCCTTAAAATCTCATATAACTTTTAAATAAGTATAACTCAAAATGTCATTCAATTTTTGCCTTAAACTGTTCTCAAGCTAATACACACATCTATATAATAAAAGCCCAGCGCGGTGTCCGTGTCCGGGTTCCTTTTGGCTGTATAGCTGCCCCGTAGAAAAGCCCCAGTCCGTCCCCTCTCAGAATTCCTGCTTACCTACCTCCGTTCTTTCCCCTTTGCTTTTATTTATCTTGTTCCCGAAAATCTTTTCAAAACAAAAGTAAAGAAATAGACAGAGCGTCACATTAACGTCTTCTCCCCTCTGCCTATTAAATAATCAATAAAATGAAATAAAAAAATCACGAAAGAAACAGAAACCACAACCTACCCTTACAGCGTCCACCGCGCTTCTGGCGTTACAGCCAAACACGTGGTGTATGCAGGTTATGCGGTGTGACGCTAATTAACGCCCGTACTACAACAGATTATGTGACTCATATACTATTAACTATTTACAGGGATCAACTCTTTTGGGCAAGTTCATAACAAAAAAAAATTAAATTATAAATAACATGTGCACTTGAGTATTTCGAGCCCCGCGTCTGAGTCGTATGGTTCCCCTGGTCACCAATTCATGTGTTTCACTATGCCCAATATGCCTTTCCGTCTTCAGCTACCCATGTGCACTTGTACGGAGGGACCTTACGGAACAATGCCGAAATGAAACGCAACTAAACCTGCTGCTGCGAGTGAGGACACATTACAGCATGATCACGAAGCAAAGAGGCAAAGGCGTGACAGTCTCTCGCAAAAAACAGACACTCAGCATTCACACAGATTAGCTCAATGACGCGTCTCTGCCGCTGAAAGACAACTGAAACCCCTACAGAGAGAGAAGACAGATTACGCCGTGATCACGAAAGAAAGAGGCAAAAGCGTGCCAATGAGACACCCGACAAGACGTCCTTACGATTGTAAAACAACTGTAATAGACAAACACCTACAGAGAGAGAGAGGACACATTACGCCGTGATCACCAAAGAAAGACGCAAAAGCGTACCAATGAGACACCCGATGGTAGGTCCTTACGCTTGCAAAACAACCGTAATATGCAGAAACGTACGGTCTCGCAAGAAACTCCGAGTGAACGCTCTCAAACTGACACTCACCACTCACAGACATAAATGTGGTGCGATGAAGGACCCAGTTCACGACTGGCATCCGCGTTTAAACAGGGAGTCCTTCAACTGTGGTCATCCAACGTGCAGCGTAGCGCGCGCCAAGTTGCTAGTAAAAAAATAAAACTGAAAAAGTGGCTCTAAAAAAAAACATAGTGGCTGAACCTGTGTTTCCGTGCTCAGTCTCATTTTAATTGTACTGCACAGCTCTGCGGTGTTGCCAGCTTGATGACTCTGTTGCTATATCTTGCAACTTTTCAGACCCTTTTGGTGACTATATTTTAAAAAAGAGCCCAGCAACAAATCCAGCAATTTTTCTGTTGACATAAGCAAATCTTTTTTTCCTCAAGTTGCTGACAACAGTTCATGTAACAGCTTATTGCTATGAAATGTGACTGTGTACTGTAGAAAACTATCAGTAGTGTTTGTTCTGAATCACAATTGAGCTGCGCTTGCGTGAGAGCTACAGACTAAACTTTCACTCCACCAGGTAAATTGCCTTGTCTTTCCTTTTATTTAAAAAACTTGAAACAATTTAGCTAATAGCTAGACTATCTTTTCAAGTACTCAAAAAGCAAGCAATTTGACTTTTTCCCATTTCTGCCAAATTTCCTTATTCTGCAACAAGCCAATAACAAATATTTGTTTTTTATGCACTGCACATTACTGATACAAAAAAAGAAGGTTCTTGTTTAGCATTAGTTGAAAATGATGTCGCAGTTAAAGTCAGATTGACAAAAGTATAGAAATGAAGTTCTGCATCAGTAATACTGTAATTCTTGGCCAGGCTATCTTTACTGCAAGACAGAATTCTATGCTAGATAGTGTGACATAAAAATACCACATATCCACTCAAAAAATACACTTAAATATCATAAACATATAACTTTTCAAAGCAATCCACACTACAATTCATAACCAAACAAACTGATTCTTCCATACTACTTTTACTTGATATGTACTGAAACTGACCTTTTAAACATTCGCTAATAAACAAAATGTACATACACGTTTCATGTGAATAAAAGGTACTTTGTAAATTTCACTATTTACCTTGTATGACTACAGGTAAGTTTAAGTCACGTGCTATATGTGTGCAGTTTTCCCCTTATGTTCTCTTGTTTAGATTGAAACATTTGTGATATACAGTGATATAAATTTAAATTAGCTTATTTTTCCCTCTTTTGCTTTGCATGGTTTATTTCATTTTTAGCTAATTTGATGTTTTCATATATCCCCTATGTTTATTGAAATTTCAGTAAAACCATTTAAATTAGCCCCTATTAATATGAATATGCAAATTAGGTAATAATATCATCAAGTTATGGTGACTTTTTTGAGCATACATTAGCAACTTTCCATTGAAAATAGTTAGCAAAACTGCTGTTCTGTCACATTGTAATACTGCTGTGAAACTTTACCACCATCTCGAACACCATACCCCAATGGGATTGTCCTGGACAGGCTTATAAGCCCATTCGACCAGAATCTGAAGTAGGAGCAGGCAAGGTTCAGGAAAGAACGGTTATGCACAGATCAAACTGCCTCTTTGCAGATCATTGTCGAACAGTCCATTGAGTGTAACTCATTATTCTCATCATTCTATGTATGTTTCTTGGACTATGAGAAGGTGTTTGACAGTCTAGACGGGGAGACATTTTGAAAGCTGCTTCATTAATACAGGACCCTCAAAATATCATCAGCCTGATCAGAAATTCATACAACAGAGTTTTATTCTGAGTCGTCCTAAGTTTCAAATGATAGGACTGGAGTGAGTCAGGGTTGCCTTCCTTCATCGTTTTTGCTTTTACTCACTGTTAATTGAACTATGAACACACTGCAACATGAAAAAATAAATGGTATCCAGTTGACACTGTGGAATCAGCTTTACTGTACATCCTGGACTTCTGTCTCATAACCATCAACAGATGCGACAGAATGCCTTAGATATATTTACTGTCTCAGGTAAGGTGGGGCTCACCTTCCACAAGGAAAAAACTAAGTTGCTGTAGATCAACATTGACTGTGAAGAGCCAGTCTGCCTTGAGGCAAAACCCTTAGAAGAAGAAGACTTTTTCATTTACTAGGGCAGCTTAGTTGACAAAAAAAGCGGAACAGATGCAGATGTACATGTAAAGATATGGATCAGCAAGATGAGGATGGCATTTTTTCAACTTAGGAACACCTGGAATTGCAAGGAGTTCGCTGAGCCAGCAAACTTTGTTTATTCAATATAAACACCATATCTATTCTGTTCTATGGATCAGAAACATGGAGAATAACAAAGACCACTCTGAGAAAAACCCAAACCTTCATCAATTACTGCCTGTACTGCATTCTGTGGATCACAAGCAAAGTGAAGCTGAGTCAGGGAACTCAGCAGTGCTCCATAGTGGAGGAGATTCTGAAGAGGAGGTGTGTGTAGCTTGGTCACACTCTGATACAGCCAGGCACTAACATTGCAAAACTGGCCCTAACTTGGAACCCGCAAGGAAAGGTAAATGAGGATGACAGAGAAACAGCGCTTCTATGCAAATATCAAAGAGTTGGGATTGCTATGGGAGCAAGATCTAATATGGGTGAAGGGCCAAAGTAAGTAAGTAAGAGTTTTTGATGTTCAGGACCCTTTATTCTTCCTTAAAAAGTAAACACAGGAACCAGGGGAACTTAAAGGGTAAACTGTACAGTATAGCCAAGAGGCAGACTTAGCCTTCATATTTACTTTGAGTTATTTCACCCATTTTTTGACCTGAAATGGTATGTAATTTGTTAATACTTCTTTTGATCTGAATTCATATGTAACCATATAATTTCTGTATATTAAAGGTATAGAAATTTTAAGCTTTCTATTTTTTATTCCATATTAAACAACACTGCTGTTCTTGCAAAAAAAAGTAATTTATTAAAAAAAATGCATTTGTCTTATATTAAGAAAAACTAACACACACACCCATACCAAAACTCTCAGTAATCAGTGTTTAAAATCCCAAAATACAATATTAGGGAAGGGTTCTTGAAGAAACACCTTGAATTGTTTGTGTCTAATAAGAGTTCAGTACTTAACAATATAAGGCTAAGTAGATCGTGGTACTTCAAAACATTCAGTTTCTGGAGGAGATATGTCAAGAAAAAAGGTTGAGAACCTCTGGCCTAGAAATATCACACAATATTTAACCACATATCTGTCAGTAGTTAACTTTAGTTAAGAATTTACATTGATTGACAGATTGGTCTACTACTATCCCAAACCATACTGTGTTACTACTGTACTACAGCAGCAAGCGAGACCCAAGATTGTGCTCTACTTTGCAACACTGGAATTATATTAGTTGGGGACCCTGACCAGATGGTTTAACATTTTGGGGGGCTTCAGCCATAAAAAGTTTGGGAACTCCGGTAATAAGCTATTTACATTCAAACAAATGATACTTGTATCAAAATGTTACATTGTAAACTAAGAACATATTTAAGAACAAAAAATGATAACTGCTTTGTTTTCTTACTCTCTAATGTTTCACCTAGAACGTATTTAGTCACAAATTTTAGTTATACTTATTTAAAGAATAAATATGATATTTTAAACAAAGATAATTTAAAGACAACCTTTAAAATCTGGCTTTTTTTTTTTAAGAATGTCAACCTAGGGATGGCTGCCATGGAACCCCATGTTGTCCCCAGTTTGAAACCTCCTGGCTTATTGCAGTCTAATCAGGGTTAGTTTATAGAGGCAGACTTGTTAACTTCTTTGAAAAAGACTTTTTTTTTTAAAATACAATTTATTTTTTGTACAGCCCAAAATCACACAAGAAGTGCCGCAATGGGCTTTTAACAGGCTCTGCGTCTTGACAGCCCCCCTGCCTTGACTCTCTAAGAAGACAAGAAAAAACTCCCAAAAAAACCCTTGTAGGGAAAAAATGGAAGAAACCTTGGGAAAGGAAGTTCAAAGAGAGACCCCTTTCCAGGTAGGTTGGGCACGCAGTGGGTGTCAAAAAGAAGGGGGTCAATATAATACAGTACAATTGACAGAACAGAACAAATCCTCAATACAGCATAAAAATAAACATTTTAGAAGTACGGAGTAGAATTTAACAGTACAGTAGATGATATCACATAATATGATTTGCACAGGTGTAATTATTTTGAATTAAATCGAGAACTGTACTGAACAGGGCGTTCAGGCAATTACAAACTACAAGCCCAACCCACACAGCAGTGATGGTGATGCCTCCCTTCCAGATGAGCTGAACAACTTCTTTGCACGGTTTGAGGCACAGAACAAAGAGCCTGTGACAAAAGCAACACCTCCCTCAACTGACCAAGCACTCTGTCTCTCCATAACAGATGTGAGGAAGACTCTATCCAGAGTCAATCCACGCAAGGCTGCAGGATCTGACAACATACCTGGTCTTGTGCTCAAAGAATGTGCCAGTCAACTGGCTGGTGTCCTCACAGACATCTTCAACACTCTCTGAGCCAGTCGTCAGTCCCAGGATGCTTCAAGTCGACCACCATCATAGCAGTGCCGAAGAAGTCATCAGTAACATGCCTGAATGACTACCGACCAGTTGCACTCACGCCAATCATAATGAAGTGCTTCGAAAGGTTAGTCATGTCACACATAAAGACTAATCTCCCTGCCTCCCTTGACCCTCTTCAGTTTGCATACCGCTCAAACAGGTCAACTGAGGATGCCATATGCTCTGCCCTTCACCTCTCCCTGACACATCTAGATAAAAAAGACACATATGTCAGGATGCTATTCATAGACTTTAGCTCTGCCTTCAACACAATCATCCCTTCAAAGCTGGTTGTAAAACTGAGCAGGTTGGGCCTGAACACCACCCTCTGCAATTGGATCCTGGACTTCTTGACAGAGAGGCCCCAGTCAGTTCAGATGGGCCACAACACTTCCAGCATCATCACACTGAGCACTGGAGCACCACAAGGCAGTGTGCTTAGTCCACTGCTGTTCACCCTGCTGACTCACGACTGCACAGCCACGCACAACACCAAAAACATCATCAAGTTTGCAGACGATACGACGGTGCTGGGACTGATAAGCAGGGATGATGAAAGAGCATACAGACATGAGGAGAAAAGGCTGTCCGCATGGTGTGAAGACAACAATCTATCTCTCAATGTCGACAAGACAAAAGAGATAATCGTGGACTTCAGAAATTCACGTCCTGCCCACATCCCACTCAGCATCAATGGTTTAGATGTGGAGATTGTAAGGAGTACTAAATGGTGTGCACATAACTGAGGAACTTACGTGGACACATAACACTTCATCACTAATCAAGAAAGCCCAGCAGTGACTACACTTCCTGAGGCGGCAGAAACAAGCACGTCTTTCCCCTTCCATCCTCACCATGTTCTACAGAGGCACCATGCAGAGTGTCCTGACCAGCTGCATTACTGTCTGGTATGGAAGCTGCAACATATCCGACCGCAAGCGCCTGCAAAGGATAGTGAAGACAGCAGAGAACATTATTGGGGTGCCTCTCCCTTCACTACAGGACATATTTTACAAACGCAGTGTCCGCAAGGCCTGCAGCATTGTGCAGAACCCCTTACACCCCTCACAAGGACTTTTCACACTTCTGCCATCCAAGAGAAGATATTGCAACATCAAAGCCAACTCTGCCAGGCTGCAGGAGAGTTTTTACCCCCAAACTGTTAGACTCCATAACACCAGGCTGCCCCCGGGACCTTCCACACAGTCTCAACCACCTTTAAAAACAGAACTTTTATACATGAAAACCACTGTCCTGCAAAGATGAGTGTGCATGTAGAAAAGAACTGAAAATCTCACACTGACCTTTAAGTATTTTGACACTTTTGATATCCTTCTGCTGTGAAACATTTTGACCTGTCATTTTTTACACACGTCTTAAACAACTATTATCATACACTGATAATTTCTGTATTATCTATATCTATTATTTATTATATTACATATCTTACACATCAATATTGCTGCTACTTCTTTGTCCTATCTTTACACAAATGTCTTGTCTTGTTTGTGTTTTAATTTTAAAATTTTAATTCTCTTTTTAATTTATTATTTGCACATCATGTTATTACACTGTGGACCCTGAGCTTCGCAATTTCGTCTATCTGTATACTTGTATATAGTTGAGATGACAATAAGGTTCACTTTGACTTTGAACAGAGAAGTCATCATCAATTCACTGTTCTACTGTGTGTGTGTGGGTATACTGTATACAGTGGTTTGCAAAAGTATTCGGCCCCCTTGAACTTTTCCACATTTTGTCACATTACAGCCACAAACATGAATCAATTTTATTGGAATTCCACGTGAAAGACCAATACAAAGTGGAGTACACGTAAGAAGTGGAACGAAAATCATACATGATTCCAAACATTTTTTACAAATAAATAACTGAAAAGTGGGGTGTGCGTAATTATTCAGTCCCCTGAGTCAATACTTTGTAGAACCACCTTTTGCTGCAATTACAGCTGCCAGTCTTTTAGGGTATGTCTCTACCAGCTTTGCACATCTAGAGACTGAAATCCGTGCCCATTCTTCGTTGCAAAACAGCTCCAGCTCAGTCAGATTAGATGGAAAGTGTTTGTGAACAGCAGTTTTCAGATCTCGATTGGATTTAGATCTGGACTTTGACTGGGCCATTCTAACACATGGATATGTTTTGTTTTAAACCATTCCATTGTTGCCCTTGCTTTATGTTTAGGGTCGTTGTCCTGCTGGAAGGTGAGCCTCCGCTCCAGTCTCAAGTCTTTTGCAGACTCCAAGAGGTTTTCTTCCAAGATTGCCCTGTATTTGGCTCCTTCCATCTTCCCATCAACTCTGACCAGCTTCCCTGTCCCTGCTGAAGAGAAGCACCCCCAGAGCATGATGCTGCCACCACTATATTTGAGAGTGGGGATGGTGTGTTCAGAGTGATGTGCAGTGTTAGTTTTCCGCCACACATAGCGTTTTGCATTTTGGCCAAAAAGTTCCATTTTGGTCTCATCTGACCAGAGCACCTTCTTCCACATGTTTGCTGTGTCCCCCACATGGCTTGTGGCAAACTGCAAACGGGACTTCTTATGGTTTTCTGTTAACAATGGCTTTCTTCTTGCCACTCTTCCATAAAGGCCAACTTTGTGCAGTGCACGACTAATAGTTGTCCTATGGACAGATTCCCCCACCTGAGCTGTAGATCTCTGCAGCTCATCCAGAGTCACCATGGGCCTCTTTGCTGCATTTCTGATCAGCGCTCTCCTTGTTCGGCCTGTGAGTTTAGGTGGACGGCCTTGTCTTGGTAGGTTTACAGTTGTGCCATACTCTTTCCATTTCTGAATGATCGCTTGAGCAGTGCTCCGTGGGATGTTCAAGGCTTTGCAAATCTTTTTGTAGCCTTAACCTGCTTTAAATTTCTCAATAACTTTATCCCTGACCTGTCTGGTGTGTTCTTTGGACTTCATGGTGTTGTTGCTCCCAATATTCTCTTAAGACAACCTCTGAGGCCGTCACAGAGCAGCTGTATTTGTACTGACATTAGATTACACACAGGTGCACTCTATTTAGTCATTAGCACTCATCAGGCAATGTCTATGGGCAACTGACTGCACTCAGACCAAAGGGGGCTGAATAATTACGCACACCCCACTTTTCAGTTATTTATTTGTAAAAAATGTTTGGAATCATGTATGATTTTCGTTCCACTTCTCAAGTGTACACCACTTTGTATTGGTCTTTCACGTGGAATTCCAATGAAATTGATTCATGTTTGTGGCTGTATTGTGACAAAATGTGGAAAAGTTCAATGGGTCCAAATACTTTTGCAAGCCACTGTATATACTGTATATTGCGAGCAGAAGGGCTGAACGCACCCCTACAAGACATGGACACTCCTCAAAAAATCCCTCTTAAAAACGCTGATAGACTACCTTCACATTGCTTCCTTGCGGCTGTTCTGTCGCATGATATGCTTCACGCGCAATGGTACAAATACTTAAAAGCCTGAAGAGCACCTGTCCTGTTTGGCTGAATGATTTGTTGTTGTTTTTTCTCTTCATCTTCCTCCTCCTCTCCTGTTGAGGATCCCGCTACCATTGTGCTCCTCTATGATGTTTGTCTATTCTTTATTCAGGATCTAAGTGCATACTGAGCTCATTTTACTTCTGAAAGAGACATGTTTGTTTGAAGTGTTTGAATAAAGTTCCTGTCTCTACAATCTCCTGTGTGTCTGTGCAATTCTATGACCCAAGCGTGACTATATATACAGTATATATATATATATATATATATATATATATATATATATATATATATATATATATATACACACACACACATATATATGCACATATATTATTTGGCATTTATTTCCTTGCTAAATTCTTATATAGCCCAATGAGCTCATCCCTGATGAACACTGATCAAAAATTTACATTTAAAGATGTTCCTAAGAAAAACTGATGACTTTACACATGAACTGCTGCATTTAACTTCAGCTTAGCTCTTTAAGAGGACTGAAAAATAATAGTTTGATAGGATCAAATATTAGAAATAACCTGACCTGACTTGCCTCAAGTAATATCTGAGTACTTAATGTGAGTTCCAAATACAGAAACACAACTCAAAGATGACAACCTTCACCTCTGACCGTAATTTAAAAACTCCACGACCAAAAGCATAGGGCCACCTCAGAGGTGTGGTCTATCTGCAATCCATTTCTCCATCTACATCAGCGATTTCTCCAGTGACCCATATGAAAAATGTCTAAAGTTTACTGATAAACCAATCAGTCTCATCATAGACAGGAATGAAGTATACTATTAATGGAGACAGACTGAGTGGCCACTTGGTTTCCCTTTCAAAAATTGCTTATGAAATTACACTGATTTTTTTTTCTAAATTACTTTCATTCTTGGGTTTGAAAATAATTTGTATTAGATTTGTCTGTTTGTATCTGGCTGCACTTGGTAAATACCTGTTTGTACTTGCTGTAAGAATGTCATTGTCAATAGGGTGAGATTATTCAAATTCCTGGCACCATGACTACTTACAGTATGAACTGGGATGGAAAAAAAACTTTCTTAAAAAAGAAAAAATGATAAAGTTTAACCTGTCTAAATCAGTGCCAATAAAATTTAATAGGACAGTCTCTGAAGAGACGGGCATTGGTAGGTAATATGATCAATAACCACACTACATCAGGTCAATTTGTTTCAGTCATTAAAAACTAATTGGCATGTTAATAGTTTCTTTCCTAGTGTAGAAATCTGGACAGTCATATCTTTAGAATTATCTGTCTCTTCCTCATGAATGCAATTCAGTACAGAATCATTTATTTATTTACTTCTTGTACGTTATCATTTTCTGCTGCTGTATACGCTGTTGTGGTTATGTCATATTGTGCAACTGGTGTAGAAAGAAAGTGGCATACTATAATTGTACTGCCAAAGAGTTGGCAAGTGGCAGGCCACTAGGACAAAGAATAGTATACGGATATATGTGGAGTATACAGATTTTTATTTGTTGTTATGCTGCTTAAAGTAATTTATATAAGATATCTGATTTTGTGAAAAAAGTCTCACTTACTTTCCATAATTTTCATCTGACATAATGTCTAAATATGAACCTTATCAATTTCACACAATTTCAATGTAAAAAACATATGCAAAATAGCAAAAGCACAGTAAATACTGCATATCATTTAAAATAATGATTCTACTTAACATTCCTCTAAGCCAATTTTACATGAATATGATTAAATTCATGGATCCACATACACTGCATTTTCATTAGCATTATACTCAATATGTAAGCCTTATCACAGGAAAAATGAATTAATAAACGAAAAATGACTTAGTAAAGATACCATATAAATAAAACAACAGATGAAGTCCATTTCAACAGTTTTCTTTACAAAATCGCTTATCAGTTAATGACTAATTATTTTCAGAACTGATAAATATTAGTTTCATACTTTAAAGTAGTAAAACCACCCTTGTTGCGTGATGAAATTATTCAGACACATGATCATTGTATACTATTGTGGTATTTTATGTACAATAATGTTTCCCATTTCAAAACTTTTAAAAAACTGAAAGAGAAAATTTAAAAATACAAATCATTTTCATACCCATGTACCAAAAGAAATTTAGAAAGAAATAAAAATCAGATAAATGACAAATCAATAAGAAATTCTCCCTTGTATAAAGTAAAGATGAAAAGAACACCATAAACCACACCCTTGGTGCATTAATTACAAAATAAAATAAAATAAAGCAGGACCTTGAAATAAAACATACGGCAAAGGTCCAGACCTTGGCGTTACAATATAAACATTAACAAAAGAATTAGGAATGAAAACAAGAAACTATGCTTTTTTATTTGGTGTGGGGGGTGTTATATTTCACATAGCTAAATGCTGTACAGTATAAACAAGCTACTTTCGAAACAATATGGCGCCCTCATGTGTGCCATTCTGGTAATGTCACACTTCTCATACACTATGGATTTACAGTTAAGTATTGTAGTCAATAGTATGAAATTCTTCCAGTTCTGACCAATGTTGAGCCCACACAGAGAGACCTGTGGTTAAGCAGTTGACAATTATTGAATATAACCATATTTCTCTGCTATTACAAAGGGGACAAAAGTAGCAAGAAGTCTCTGAAAGAAGAGATGTTAAAATACAGCTTAGAGAACTGAAGTATTTGTTCTTACTAAGGGTGGGGTAAACACAGTTGTGCATGCTCTTGAGAATTTGTTAATGCGGCATCCATTCAAATATTAAATATTGAAAACAAACACTGTATTTTCATTATACCTATAAGGTAACATTTAATTTAAAAGTGTTTAGAACAGAGGATGGCACAACAGCAAAATAATGCAAAATCATATATATACAGTTCCAGTCAAAATGCACCTGAATAATATATGATTTTCATACTCTGAAATACATTTTGATCTTAAGATTTATGCTTAATTACGTTGAATTTGATCATAAGAAAAATGTAAATAGTATACTTAATGCCTATTGTGACAGGTGCTTGGCGTCCTTACCCAGCTGGGACACGCCTGCACACTATATTCAGGGGGGGCAGCCATGGACACTGCAATATCTCCCCCTGGACGCTAGATGGTCGCCTCCCTGGGGTGGAGCAGTGCCTCGAGTTCCCGCAGGGCATCCTGGGAAGTGGAGTTGGGTGCAGCCCTGTTGGGTCCCACAGGCACCGCCAGAGGGCGCTGTGTTTGGGACTCCTGAGCCCATATGGGCAACAAATTCATCACACCTGGAAGTGCAGTCGGAAATCAGGGATCAAACACCTGGAGCACTTCTTGGTGAACTATAAATGGAGCCAGCGAGCACCACTGACAGGCCACAGTTGGGTGGGAGGAGGACAAAGCTTGGTGAGGAGTGGTGGGAGAAGGAAGAAGAGAGTGTGTTATTTATATCAAGTGCTTGTGGGACTGTGTTGTGGCTGGGGGGTTCACGGGGAAGACATTTAGCTATTGAACGCCATTCATTATGTCACCCTGATTATAATTTGTGCCTCTTTAAAAATTCATTTGTGGAAATTCTAAACTGTTCATTTAAGCCAATCATTTGTGTTGTAAGTGCAGGTATAAATAGCCCTATTTGGTAGAGAGTCATTATTTCAGTTTATACATGATATGGCAAGAACCCCTCTTCTTAGTACAGAGAAACAGTTTATTATTACTTTAAGGAACTTTCAAGCTTTTTGGAGTGACTTCCCTTCATTTTTTAAAGTGCAGTCACAAAAACCATCAAGTGTAATGATGAAAATGGCTATCATGAGGACTTTCAACAAGTGAACCAAATAATACCTGTCCTGCAAAAACTGAGTCTATTAGAGTCACCAGCCTCAGCTGCCAATTAACTGCATCTCTGATTGTAGTTCAAATAAATGCTTTACAGAGGTCAACCAGCAGACATATCTCAACACCAAAAAGACTATAAAAGTTTGCTGGAGACAATATCAGTTAATCCACAGAAATATACAATAATATGCCATCATATCTAGCTTTGCAGTTAGTAGGGCAAACAGAACAATATTATTAAACACAGATCCAGGTTATATAAGAGCTATCAACAAAGAAGAAGTGTGATGGAGTGCTGCAGTAGATGTCCTGGACTACATAACTACAACCCCTAAACTTAATAGTGATGGTTTAAGACTGTTACAAAAGAATCCCAGTCAGCCTCCTCATCAAGCTGACTGACAGAATGCCAAGAGTGTACAAAGCAGTCATTAAGAAAGGGTGGCTATTTTGAAGAATTTAAAATAGAACACAGTTTGATTTGCTTAACAGTTTATGTTCACTGCGTAATTCCATGCGTGTTATTTCATAGTTTGATGTCTTCATTTCATTCGACAAAAAGTAAAAATAAAGAAAAACCCTTCTGTCCAGCCTTATACTAGTACTGTACACACATACACTCTAAAGTACATTTAATCAAATTCAGGATCATGAGTGTGATAGAATCTATCCAAGTAATATTGGGTGGAAGGAGAGAAACAATGCTGGCAGAGCTCCAGTCCTTTTCACACATACATACACACATTCATTAATACTGTGACCAGTTTAGAATCAGAATCAGAATTAAGTTACCCAAGTAAAATACATGCTACTTTGTCAAGTGTTTTTCAAAACATTAACATCAATCAGACATTTTACTCGTGAGTATAAAGTACAACTTTGTTACACTTACCCCTAATGTCAAACCAATTGAGCATCAACTGGTAAACAATATTTCATTATATGGTGTAGGTTTTTGACCCTTCAATGAGATGAAATAGAGTTATGAAATGTAAGAGGAAGTAAGCATAGCTAATTAAAAATAAGTTCAAAAACATTTTGTTTCGGAGATCAAAAGTAAAAGACATAATGGACTCTAAAAAAGAAAACTACACTTTTCTACATTCCATCGTCACATGAGATAGATAGCAACAAAGTGTTGTTTACTATGGCAGGAAGAAGCCTTTCCAAAAGTGGAAAGTGAAAAGTGGGATGAGACAGCATGGAGAATAAATGACTGCACATTGCAACCGAGGTCGGGTGCTGGTGTTTAAAAAAAAATAGAAAGACATTTTAAGGGCTGCCAAAAGAAAAGTGGCAGACACAAGGGCCAAAGGAGATAGGGGCACAAAATTAGGAAGACAAATAAATTCAATGCAGGAATAAAGGAAACAATTTAAGTAGAATTAACTTATTCTGGCACAGACCAGTATTTCAGTCAGTCAGCAGGAAAAACACATTTCAAAACCAATGCATGGGTTCATTACCAGAAAGTACTGACAACTGTAAATCAAAATTTGATTCTTGAAGCAAAGGTTGGAAGAAATGTGGTGCTGGCGTAAATACAGTCACACAGATGAAGTCATGTGACACCAATTCCAGGACACACCTCCTAGCAACCTGTCATTATGTTATCGTAACAATGTTCAAAATGGGGGCACCTGTTGAAATCAAACTAAGCTTAAGGCTGGATTTATACTTCACGCGATGCATGCTGCAGCGGACGCTCCTGCTATGCAAGCGTTGTAGTGTTTATACTTGCGTGCGTACTTTACGCAAATCTGGAGGAATCCACCAGGTGGCAGTGCGAGATATTATCGCGGTGAGAACATGTTCGGCTTCTCTGTGTTGTGAATTGTCTAAAACACCTATTAAATTCCGATAACACCTTACCGCAATATCTCTGAAAAGGATGTTTATTGATTAAATCCATCAATCCAGGGATGTGTCCATTCCAGGAAGCATTGGGCACGAGTGAGAAACAGTCCCTTGACGAGGCCTCAGCTCATCGCAAGGTGAATACAAGCACACACATACACTAGCGTCATTTTAGCTGCACCAAATCCCCAAATCTGCATATCTTTGGAAGGAAACCGGAGCACAGTGTGGAATACAAGCAGGATATACCAGCAACATAACTCCCTGTGAGACAGCAGTGCTATCGCTCCGCCACCGTGACACCCCGATGTGTGTATTTATTAACAGTATTCATTATTTAAACGAAATTATATGTAAAATGTAACATACACATTTTAATGCATTTCATCATGAAAGTGATATCAAGTATAAATCTAAAGATTCTAAATGTGCAGAGAGTTGGAATATCAGACAATCAATTTGTTCTGTTTGGCGATCTATTGTTGCTTTCCGCTGCTGAAGCAAAATGCCGACATACAGATGCATTCGTGGTGCTTTTATATTCAAGCGTCGCATATTCCCGATCGTAATGACACGATACATTTTAAAAGTCTCACATACCATCTTCTGTGCCATCTATTTTTTATTGTTTTACTTTACCTGCTGTCAGGTCCAAGAAGCTCGTAGCGATTAAAAACTGGGATGACGTTTACGACCATCTGCTTTAATGATAAAGTAAACTACGAGGTTAAAGCCGAAATTTCCACTTTAATCACAAAATACACGTTTTCACCGTGTCCTTTATTTTTTTCTCAGTGGCTCAAATATAACGCTATACATTATGTTGCTGTTGTTAAGTTGCAAAAATTTAAAAATAAAAAAGACATATATAAATGACACGATACATTTTAAAAGTCTCACATACCATCTTTTGTGCAACTCGCGCACGCGTCGCGTTAATTTCTGAGGACCTGCTCAGAGGACGCGTGAAATTAACGCTGGGAACGTATGGCAGCCATGATGCGGGCGCGTACGCGTTCTGAGCGTGAAGTATAAATGAGCCCTTAACATGTATCTAACAAGAAAATCAGTATATTTGAGTTCACTGTAATTTAATATAAAAAGAAAAATGATCTGCTTCACCAAAAATATTGTGTGGTCCAGGAAAAATTTACACAAGTTCAACAACCAAACAGAAATACAAACAAAGTGTTTCAATTAGAAATCAATGAACAAAGCAAAATACAGTACTTACATCTAGCAGTAGTTTCAATCTAACACATGTGGGTTATAGACAGACAAATTAAAAAGAAAATAGGTGTTGACTTAAATATAGGACGGTCAACTAAAACAAAAACATGAAACAATTCTCCAAACATTATTCTGTATAAAAGAAACAGTTCACCATACTTTGGCTGAGCAAAACCTGCATCAAAAAACATTCACCAGTGGATTTTAAGCAAAATGTCCACAAGTTACAAAATGATTATTTTGTTTTTCCAGGATAGTTGGGGCAGTGATTCGAATGGCAAAAATGCAATTGTGCTCTTCTCAACGTTGTTGTGCTTCTACAAGGAAAAATAGAAGCTAGGTTTATAAAGGATCAAGACAGGAAGTGTAATCAAAGAACAAAGCTAAAGTCAAGACTGAAAACTAAAACAAAAATAACATCAAAGCCAAATATATGAAACCAAAATAAAGTCAAAAGAAGCAGCAAGAGATCAAAACTAGAAAAAAGAAACACAAAGTTTACACAGAGAGTTGTTATTTGGTTGTTTATCTCGAACACCAGAATCAATCAAAGCTTTGATCTTAATACCACTAATAGTAGCTGAAATCAGAAGCAGATCATGACACAGAGTTTGACTATACAGTGGTGTGAAAAACTATTTGCCCCCTTCCTGATTTCTTATTCTTTTGCATGTTTGTCACACAAAATGTTTCTGATCATCAAACACATTTAACCATTAGTCAAATATAACACAAGTAAACACAAAATGCAGTTTTTAAATGATGGTTTTTATTATTTAGGGAGAAAAAAAAATCCAAACCTACATGGCCCTGTGTGAAAAAGTAATTGCCCCCTGAACCTAATAACTGGTTGGGCCACCCTTAGCAGCAATAACTGCAATCAAGTGTTTGTGATAACTTGCAATGAGTCTTTTACAGCGCTCTGGAGGAATTTTGGCCCACCCATCTTTGCAGAATTGTTGTAATTCAGCTTTATTTGAGGGTTTTCCAGCATGAACCGCCTTTTTAAGGTCATGCCATAGCATCTCATTTGGATTCAGGTCAGGACTTTGACTAGGCCACTCCAAAGTCTTCATTTTGTTTTTCTTCAGCCATTCAGAGGTGGATTTGCTGGTGTGTTTTGGGTCATTGTCCTGTTGCAGCACCAAGATCGCTTCAGCTTGAGTTGACGAACAGATGGCGGACATTCTCCTTCAGGATTTTTGGTAGACAGTAGAATTCATGGTTCCATCTATCACAGCAAGCCTTCCAGGTCCTGAAGCAGTAAAACAACCCCAGACCATCACACTACCACCACCATATTTTACTGTTGGTATGATGTTCTTTTTCTGAAATGCTGTGTTCCTTTTACGCCAGATGTAACGGGACATTTGCCTTCCAAAAAGTTTAACTTTTGTCTCATCAGTCCACAAGGTATTTTCCCAAAAGTCTTGGCAATCATTGAGATGTTTCTTAGCAAAATTGAGACGAGCCCTAATGTTCTTTTTGCTTAACAGTGGTTTGCGTCTTGGAAATCTGCCATGCAGGCCGTTTTCCCCAGTCTCTTTCTTATGGTGGAGTCGTGAACACTGACCTTAATTGAGGCAAGTGAGGCCAGCAGTTCTTTAGACATTGTCCTGGGGTCTTTGTGACCTCTCGGATGAGTCGTCTCTGCGCTCTTGGGGTAATTTTGGTCGGCCGGCCACTCCTGGGAAGGTTCACCACTGTTCCATGTTTTTGCCATTTGTGGATAATGGCTCTCACTGTGGTTCGCTGGAGTCCCAAAGCTTTAGAAATGGCTTTATAACCTTTACCAGACTGATAGATCTCAAAAACTTCTGTTCTCATTTGTTCCTGAATTTCTTTGGATCTTGGCATGATGTCTAGCTTTTGAGGTGCTTTTGGTCTACTTCTCTGTGTCAGGCAGCTCCTATTTAAGTGATTTCTTGATTGAAACAGGTGTGGCAGTAATCAGGCCTGGGGGTGGTTACGGAAATTGAACTCAGGTGTGATACACCACAGTTAGGTTATTTTTTAACAAGGGGGCAATTACTTTTTCACACAGGGCCATGTAGGTTTGGATTTTTTTTTACCCTAAATAATAAAAACCATCATTTAAAAACTGCATTTTGTGTTTACTTGTGTTATATTTGACGAATGGTTAAATGTGTTTGATGATCAGAAACATTTTGTGTGACAAACATGAAAAAGAATAAGAAATCAGGAAGGGGGCAAATAGTTTTTCACACCACTGTAAGTGTTCTCTATAACTTTGGATTCAAGTTTACCATATGCACCCTACCTGTACGCAAGAAAGTGATTAGCAGTAATTTTAGATTGTACCAGCGCATCACAGATTTTACGAAAAGCAAACAAGAACTGGACAAGGGATGAGCAACATGTGTTGTTGGTATGACACATAGGAAATGTCAACTCAAGAGGCTTATCACTCAGTTCGAGACATGATAAAAATATCACAAGTGTGTTCATCATAATAAGTCTGAGGCTGTGTGCCAAAAATCATCCAGTACTTATTAAGAAATCTCCTGCACCTATTAGGGTCTCCTACATATTGAGCTTGGTGGTATGGAGAGTCATTTTACTTCACTGTGACTAGCCCCGGATGGAGAAACAGGAGTTAATACTTCCCATTAAGTTACACTGTTAATGACCCTTACAGCCTGTTGAAGGGATGGAAAAATGTCAGTCATTTGTTTTCTTAGTTTTTTTTTTTTGCCTTTCTTGAATACTTCCTATTTGTGGTACAAATGGATCATCTCTGGATCCTTTATAATCTTAGCTGCTATTTTTCCATTAAGTAGCACATAATTTTGAATCTTTAAAATGAGCAAACCCAGAGCAGAAGATCTCAGGTAGTGGTGCAAAGAGGGCATTAGGGGTCTCTTGTGCTATTTCTTTTTATTAAAACTTACTACTTTTTCTGATTATTTCTGCTCTCTCTCTGGATTTTGCTTACATAATTTATTGTGTTTTAAGAACTTTTTAGGACTTGTTTGCTTTGGATTTCCTTTTTTTATTTTTTCTCTGTTACTTTTTTCAGTAAATATTTGATTTCATTTAGTTTTGATTTGTCCGTTTAAGATATAGTTTTTATAAGGAGGCATCTAAGGATAGTTTGGGATATTTAAGTAATTCTGAACATTAAAAAAAACACTTGCCCCATTTTGGGGCCTACTTAGACTGACGCCTGTAGTTGATGCAGTAATTGGGAGGTGTCTGATTAGGGGTGAGGTAATTTAGGACAGACCAGTGGGGATCTTGGCCTGCTTTCATGGCTCTTTTTGGAAACTGCAACACCTTTTTGTTATGGTTGTAACTCATGTTAATGACAGTTGTCCAAACATTAGAAAGCCTGCTGTTATGATGGATAAATCATCTGGGGCTGAAAAGTCTCCAGAAAACACTCACGTTAAACATAAATAAGTGTTGTGTACCTAACCTGTTCCAACTCAAAAAAACATCTATAAATCAAATCATACTTTGGGATTCAAAGACATCACTGAACTAGTGGTAAAGGTGAATAATGCATTACAAGAAGCTGTATAAGATCTCTGTTGCTCACAATTATTATGATACAATTGAAGTAAATGTGAGGTTGAAAGAATGGGCAGCTATATCTGTGAAATGCTAAACTCTAGAATCTGGTTTTGCGCTGAGCAATATGCCACCCCACTTCCACTCAGGAAGGCTTGCTCTGATTAAGTCAGGTGCTTTTGCTGTTGATAATGAAGAATGAATTGCAGATTTCTGTGGTCAATTCACCCAAAACAGTAAATGTGCCTAATGGCTCTCACTGCATGTCTAAAAGAATAATAAAAGTTAGAATTACTGCCTAACTGTAAATGTCAACCATGTCATTCCATAATATATTTAGACCATGATAATGAATCAAATGTTACTCTCTAAAAATACATTTTAAAACAATATAGCAACTGTTATTTTAACAAATTCAGTAATATTTAACTAGCCATCAAAATGTTGCTTTGCTTGTGTTTTTGGTTGTACCCTATATGTTTACAGTGCATGGACTGGTGGGAACTGGGGGCTTAGCCTGTGGGCAGAACCTTTTCAGTAGAGGATTTTGTCACTGTCCACTATCAAGACTACTATACTCAGAAATGTTTAAGTATTCTCATTCTGAGAATCATGTCTGGCCCTGCAAGATTAGGCAAACATTGTCTGTCATTAAGGCCAGTGTAAGAGGTAGCTAGTTTAAGAAACACTTAGTGATTAATGAGTGGGTCAGGGAGAAGGTAGATTACAGAGGATTTAAAGTCCTACTTTAGTTAAGATGGGTTTTGGGGAACACTTGTAAATTCACAATCTTAAGATTTTATGTTTATGATCAACAGAATCAAAATGTGTTGTAATAAGCTTAAGAAGATCCTCAATCTTAACAGGTCTGAAGCTTTCTGTAAAGTGTTCCCAGTTTCAGTCACAGTTTGAAGGATATGGTTTATAGAATAGTTCTGACAAGTAATTCAACAATTTTTTGACAAACGAGTGAGCCACTGTCTAATATTACAGCATATAGTGGTACTTGATATATTGCAGCTTCACTTCTGAAGATTGTGAAAGAAAAATAGGTCAGGATATTAATTATCAAATCAAGGTCATTTATTAATACTTACTATAAGAGACAGAAACATTTCTCTATGCACCCTCCAAAGCATGTTAGAACACAACAAATCTTTATACCCTGATTTTGGGCACCTAAATGAATTATTGCTTGTCTTAGAAAGACAAAACTGAAGAATGTTCAACTTATCTATAACTTATACCCTGCTCATTAGCCATTTAATATTAAGAGTCCTCTTGTCTTTGACACAGAAAAGATATTTAGCAACAGGACTTGCCACAGAGTTCAATAGAAGATAGCAATTCCTACAATGTAATAACATAACATTATCAAAAGATTATTTTTTTTAAGTTCAACATAATATAGTCCCTTTCGAATATGGGACTTACTTAATTCCTGGGTTAACCATCCCTGGAATTTATGGAATATGCTTATGTACACAATAGGACTCTATTTGCAAAAATGCAGCTCATAACTTACAGGAACCCTCTGCTATACTTCATAAATGACTGCAAAAACATTTGCTCTTTTTTCACTTGACACACTGATACAGAAGACAAAAAAAAAACAAAACAATTTACATAAAAATGTCTATCTAGTTCTTGATTGCAGTTACTAAAACAACTGCAAACCAAAGGTTTGTTAAAGAGATCACCTGATAACACAGATTAAGAGAAAATCTGGACTTCAAAAACTCTTTTGAATCAAACGACAGCTAAGTTTGAAAAGTTAGCTCAGTAACATAGCAAAACACAGCTCAATATCACAATGCTTACTAGAGGTATTACCTATATTAACGGTTGAATTTAAAGGCAAATCAAACTGAACTAGGTAATAGACATTGAAGTCAGCCATAATTTGTACAGGGCAAAAAGGTCCAAAGCTGAAAATCAAACATTTGTTTGTACGAGGAATTATGCTGTACCTTGTTCTCTGTTTTTTTTTACGTGTAAACACTCGCACAGTTTCAGAGTTCGGGGTAACTTTATTAATTAGAGTTTTTATTGCCTTTTCTCTATTTTTGATGGGTAATTTTGGTTGAGTTTTCTATCCAATTTTGTATACTGTTAATGGTGTAGGTGGTCGTGTGGGACTTTTTCACTTATCTTTATCTAATGTGTCTATTTCTTTTCTTCTTTCTTTATTGATTACAATTATGACTCTTTTTTCTCTGTGTATTGGCTAAGTTAACTATGGCATCATGGAGTGTCAGGAATCTTGGTTCAAAAATCAAAAGATCTAATAAAACAGATATTTTTTACAAGAAATCAAGTTATTTTACAAAAATGTGCCCTGGACTTGCAAACAGGCATTATTTTGTGGCAATGTCTTTCTATCCTTCTTTTATTTGATTTTCTTTACCTCAATGGCCTATGCTCTGGTTCTGATTGTTGGAAAATTTTACTACTTATCAGTCATTCTAGGTGAAAAAATGGCTCGTGTTCTGCTTATGTCCCATCTCCATAACAACGTTTATACCCCTCTTTCTGGTTAATCAAATCCTGAGTTTTTGAGATAATTTTTGGTATTGATGCCTACTCATTCATGAGTCCTGTGTTAGACAAATTTCCCATTCCTGCCTTTAACCATACTCCTTGTGCAACCTGTTTACTCAGATATAAGGAGTTAAAGTTAACAAATTTCTTTAGGGAAATGAACAATCCTCTAAATTACAGGACATCATCTCTTGTAACATATGTTATGGATGGCCAACAATGATATATTCACCTTGTGTGAAGTTAAAAACTCATTCTTATTGTACAATTGCAAAATGAGTTAAATAAACAAAACCACACACAAAAAAACTCAGTTTATTAGCAATGTTCTTATTTTCACAAACATTAAATTTTACATTAGTGAATGACACGTGGATGCAATAATGATTGCCTTCAAATGAAATAATTTACAACTCAATAAACTGTCCTACCTTATCACAAATCTAGAGTAAATTGTATTAAAAAACTGTTTAAAAATTTTAAGAACACTTGCATGCTAGCATGCTTTTATTTAATTGGTTCAGTTCTAAAGAAGCACATCAAAATGAATCATGTTGCCTTTGACATAATCAATAGGTATCAAGATTCATAATCCATAACTGGGATGAACAGGTCAGGAAAAAGAAGCATGTTTATAACACTTTATCATCAGATTCTAGTGAAATCAATAATAAGAAGACTGGAATACAAAAGTGTATAACAATTGTTCTTAGTGTCCAAGAGCATGTTATTGGGTGCATCACAATCCACTAACTACCTAACTTTGGGTTGTAATCCCCCATCAAATGCAACCCAATGATCTAACTCATACTTAATTTATTCAAACAAACCTGAAATAAGTAAGAACTATACCCAGCTGAAATTACATTCACAGTCCTTAACTGAATACTGCAAACAGCAAATTATCCAAAGAAGACTAAGACTAGAAAAGGCTTTATTTTGTTTAAGGAAAATTCAGATTTTGATGAGACAGCATACATGGAGGAAATGGAGAACCTGGCATTGTGGTGTCAGAAGAACTGCCTCCTACTGAATGTCAGCCAAACTAAAGAGTTGGTACTGGACTTCGGTAGGAGACAGCAGCAGTCCTACCCCTAAAAATCATCTACAGGATCTCAGTGGAGAGAGTGAGCTGTTTTAAATATCTGAGCATTCACATCACAGAGGATTTTTCATGGATTGATTATATTCAAGCCCAATCCAAAAAGGCGAGGCAGTTTTTAGTGTTTTTAGAGTGTTTTTACCATCTTAGACAACTGAGAAAATGTAGGGTTACTCAAGTGATCCTAAGGACTTTTTACTCTGGTGCTGTAGAAAGTGTCTTAACTCAGAATATCACCTCCTGGTTTGGGAACACATAGAGTTATTTGGGCAGTAGATTGTTGCACCAGATCTGATCTACCACCTCAATAGGATATTTATACCAGGAGATGCAGGACCAGAGACAACTAGAATCATAAGAGATTAATCTCACTCCAGTAACTATCAGTTCAACCTGCTGAAAGCAGGCAAACATTTTAGGAGTATTATGGTCAGAACAGAGAGGCTCATGAGGAGGATTCTATCCATTGGCTATAAGAATTCTTAACCTGGGCATGCCAGCACAATTTTTTTCAAATGCTCATTAACACAGACTATTTAACAATCAAACTAGCATATTGCACCTTACAGTATGTAGATATTCTATTTGGTTATATTTGACAGTTCAGATCATGTTTAAAATTGTAATGCTTTGGATATATACTTTTTCTCCTATACATTGTATCACCTTAGTTCTATCCTTTTAAGTATCTTTTTATCAATTTAAATTTCTCCTTTTTTTATTTAAATGTATCTACAGGTGCCGGTCATAAAATTAGAATATCATGACAAAGTTGATTTATTTCAGTAATTCCATTCAAAAAGTGAAACTAGAATTAGATTCATTCATTACACACAGACTGATGTATTTCAATGTTTATTTCTTTTTATTTCGATGATTATAACTGACAACTAATGAAAGTCCCAAATTCAGTATCTTGGAAAATTAGAATATTGTGAAAAGGTTCAATATTGAAGACACCTGGTGCCACACTCTAATCAGCTAATTAACTCAAAACACCTGCAAAAGCCTTTAAATGGTCTCTCAGTCTAGTTCTGTAGGTTACACAATCATGGGGAAGACTGCTGACTTGACAGTTGTCCAAAAGATGACCATTGACACCTTGCACAAGGAGGGCAAGACACAAAAGGTCATTGCTAAAGAGACTGGCTGTTCACAGAGCTCTGTGCCCAAGCACATTAATAGAGAGGCGAAGGGAAGGACAAGATGTGGTAGAAAAAAGTCTACAAGCAATAGTGATAACTGCACCCTGGAGAGGATTGTGAAACAAATCCCATTCAAAACTGTGGGGGAGATTCACAAAGAGTGGACTGCAGCTGGAGTCAGTGCTTCAAGAACCACCACGCACAGATGTATGCAAGACATGGGTTTCAGCTGTCGCATTCCTTGTGTCAAGCCACTCTTGAACAAGAGACAGCGTCAGAAACGTCTCGCCTGGGCTGAAGACAAAAAGGACTGGACTGCTGGTGAGTGGTCCAAAGTTATGTTCTCTGATGAAAGTACATTTTGCATTTCCTTCGGAAATCAATGTCCCAGAGTCTGGAGGAAGAGAGGAGAGGCACAGAATCCACGTTGCTTAAGGTCCAGTGTAAAGTTTCCACAGTCAGTGATGGTTTGGGGTGCAATGTCATCTGCTGGTGTTGGTCCATTGTGTTTTCTGAGGTCCAAGGTCAACGCAGCCATCTACCAGGACGTTTTAGAGCACTTCATGCTTCCTGCCGCTGACGAACATTATGGAGATGCAGATTTCATTTTCCAACAGGACCTGCCACCTGCACAAAGTGCCAAAACTACCAGTACCTGGTTTAAGGACCATGGTATCCCTGTTCTTGATTGGCCAGCAAACTCGCCTGACCTTAACCCCATAGAAAATCTATTGGGTATTGTGAAGAGGAAGATGCAATACGCCAGACCCAACAATTCAGAAGAGCTGAAGGCCACTATCTAGGCAAACATAGGCTCTCATAACACCTGAGCAGTGCCACAGACTGATTGACTCCATGCCACGCCGCATTGCTGCAGTAATCCAGGCCAAAGGAGCCCCAACTAAATATTAAGTGCTGTACATGCTCATGCTTTTCATGTTCATACCTTTCAGTTGGCCAACATTTCTAAAAATCCTTTTTTTGCATTGGTCTTAATTGATATTCTAATTTTCCGAGATACTGAATTTGGGACTTTCATTAGTTGTCAGTTATAATCATCAAAATTAAAAGAAATAAACATTTGAAATACATCAGTCTGTGTGTAATGAATGAATCTAATATACAAGTTTCACTTTCTGAATGGAATTACTGAAATAAATTAACTTTGTCATGATATTCTAATTTTATGACCGGCACCTGTATTTGTTAACTTATTGCACAGTCTCATGGGCCAATTCAGGGAACATTTCACTATATGTTGTACTTGTATAACTGTGTATGTGACAAATAAAGAATATTAAATCTCTTGAATCTTGAAATGGTAAAATATTCTTAACAAATGCTCTATGGATCTGATCTTATTAATTACTGAGACCTTCAACACTGATATACAATATCTCAAAGATGAATAAGGAAAAATAACAGCTGAATGTAATATTTCTAGAAACAAAAATAAAAAAGATATACGATTAAGTGAAAATGCTACCTTATTTTCTCATTTTGAAGCCACACTCACTGCGCATAAGCACACAAAAAAACTAGTACAGTTAAAATTATTGTAACAATTTTCTATTCAGATAGATGACTCTGTGAAAACTCTGTGCTTCTCCTCACACAAGCCAACCAATTTGAAAGTTTTTGTTTTCCACCTCTGGCTCATCACATTACTCACTGATCCCGAGTTCTCTCTTGTAGAGCCAAGAATGACCAGATTCGGAAGATTCCTTTGTACACTCATACACAACACACTATACCACTAATCTAAAACAAAGGCAAGGTTTCAGAAGCCAACATGTCTTCCAGAACAATAGTCTTGCAGGCCCAGAAGTTATTCTCCAACAAGAATACATGTCTGTGGAAACTTGTTAATAAGTTTGTAGTTTGACAGTAGAATTCTCATCGTAATCAGAAGCTTGATCACTTTGCATATCAAAATCATTGCCCCTACTTTGATTGTCACTTTAATGGTGTATAGGATTTGTGTAGAAATGTGACACTCAGTGAGCCTTGTTATTGCCCTTACCCAGTTTTAAGCAAAATTCAGTTATCATTGTCTTTAGATGTATATGGGTCATTCCATATCAAATCAACCAATTTTCCACAAATCCCATGTACTTCAGTCTCAAAGAATTCTGAAAAATACCATCTGTACCCATGTTATCCAGGAGACACTCTGTAAAACTATTTGTAAGATCAATAGTTTCCAAGATACTGCCAATTTTGTGAGCCGAGAGGGCTTTAGTTTAACAACAATTTCACAAGGCCATAACTCAAGAACTAAACCACCTAGCATGCTCAAATTCTGCATACTGGTGTCTTTATAGGTATAGTACGTAACAAAATCAAAATATTTGGTCCAGACGACACTACTTAAGTTAAGAGCAGACCTTCAAAAATTAAAATAAGTTATTTTGCGTCTTTGGCTTTACCATGTTTAGCTTTCAGTAAGCATAATTCTAACTGATACAGCCTGAATTTTTTCCGTTTTTAGATACATACACAGGGCTTTTCAAAAAGTTATAAACAAACAAGAAACTGCATCAGTGTTTGACCATGATGATATTAGAGATAACATAGTATATCTCCCCAACACTGCAGAACCTCCAAAGCCCCGGTACTCCATTATAAACAAATTAAATGCTTTCACCAGGATAGATTTACCTGAATTACATAGTATAATCTCTCAACTGAAACCCTCCACCTGCGTCCTTGATCCAATACCAACCAGGTTTTTCAAAGAAATATCAGGCGTGCTAATTGACAATATTCTGGACATAGTTAATTGTCATTAGATACGGGGGTCTTTCCAGACTGTCTTAAGACTGCTGTAGTTAAACCCCTGCTCAAGAAAAATAATCTTGACCCCTCTGCCTTTGAAAATTTTAGACCCATCTCTAACCTGCCCTTCTTAAGTAAAATTCTAGAGAAGGCAGTCATTTTGCAATTAAATGACCACCTCAATAAACATGCTATTCTTGATACATTTCAGTCAGGCTTCAGAACAAATCACAGTACAGAAACTGCACTCGTTAAAGTAGTAAATGACTTATGGTAAATGCAGACAGAGGCCATTTATCTGTTCTCATCCTCTTAGATCTGAGTGCTGCATTTGACACCATTGATCACAATATTCTTAGAAATCGCCTTAGTCAATGGGTGGGCCTCTCTGGCAGTGTCTTAAATTGGTTTGAATCCTACCTGGCAGGTAGAAAATTCTTTGTGAGTTGTGGTAATCAAATCTCAAAGACACATGATATTCTATATGGTGTTCCACAAGGCTCTATCCTGGGTCCGCTGCTGTTCTCAATCTACATGCTTCCGTTAGGTCAGATTATCTCAGGTTACAACGTGAGTTACCACAGCTATGCTGATGACACACAGCTGTACTTATCAATAGCACCTGATGACTCCGACTCTTTCGATACACTAACACAATGTTTTACTGGTATTTCTGAATGGATGAATAGTAATTTTCTCAAACTAAATAAAGAGAAAACTGAAATTTTAGTAATTGGCAATAATGGATTCAATGAGGTTATCAGAAATAAACTTGATGCACTAGGATTAAAAGTTAAGACGGAAGTAAAAAATTTAGGGGTAACCGTTGACTGTAATCTGAATTTTAAATGCATATTCATCAGACCACTAGGACAGCATTTTTTCACTTAAGAAACATAGCTAAAGTTAGACCTCTTATATCATTGAAAGATGCAGAGAAATTAATTCACGCTTTTGTTTTCAGTAGACTAGATTACTGTAACGCACTCCTCTCAGGACTACCCAAAAAAGACATAAATCACTTGCAACGAGTGCAGAATGCAGCTGCTAGAATCCTAACTGGAAAAAAAATCCGAACACATTTCTCCAGTTTTGATGTCACTACACTGGTTGCCTGTGTCATTCAGGATTGACTTTAAAATACTGCTTATGGTTTATAAAGCCTTAAATAATCTCGCTCCATCTTATATATCGGAATGCCTGACACGTTATATTCCAAATCGTAACCTTAGATCTTCAAATGAGTGTCTCCTTATAATTCCAAAAGCTAAACTTAAAAGAAGTGGTGAGGTGGCCTTCTGCTGTTATGCACCTAAAATCTGGAATAGCCTGCCAATAGGAATTCACCAGGCAAATACAGTAGAGCACTTTAAAAAACTGCTGAAAACACATTACTTTAACATGGCCTTTTTATAACTTCACTTTAACTTAATACTGATACTCTGTATGTTCAATTCTTCATAATAACTATTCACAGTGGCTCCAAAATCCATACTGACCCCTACTCTCTTATGTTTCTTTTTCCGGTTTCTTTGTGGTGGCCTGCACCACCACCACCTACTCAAAGCATCATGATGCACCAACATTGATGGACTGAAAGCCAGAAGTCTACATGACCATCATCATCAGGTCCTTCCATGAAAACCCTAAATACAAAGACGACTGTTTGACTAATGTTAGGTAGACTGCCCAGAGGGGACTTGGTCTGGAACCCCTACAGATTTTATTTTTTTCTCCAGCCTTTGGAGTTTTTTTTTGTTTTTTCTGTCCACCCTGGCCATTGGACCTTACTCTTATTCTATGTTAATTAATGTTGACTTATGTTTATTTTTTATTGTGTCTTCTATTTTTCTATTCATTTTGTAAAGCACTTTGAGCTACATTTTTTTTTGTATGAATATGTGCTATATAAATAAATGTTGATTGATTGAGTGATTGATTGATTGATTGACCAGCATACCTTTCAACTGTGAAAAAAATCATTTTGGTCTAATTTTGAGACCAGCTTAATGCACTGTGAGAATGTCCAGACATTTTTTAAAATATTTTTTCCTGTATCCTATATGGTCCATTCTTTCTCAAAAAACAAATCTTACTTTTCTTATGGGAATCTTTCATTTTTATTTTCCATTCTAAGTTAAATTCACCATTTGTCCGTAATGATAATCATCAAGTTCTTCATCACTAACTTGGGTATAGGATTAATGGAAAAAAATAAATCACACACAGCTTAACACATGAACAACAAGTGATTGATACATCAGTAAATACAAAATGAAATATAATGAATGTTAACATCTCATTACTGCTGTAGAAGGAATATGACCCATTTCATTTCTGTTTTAACAAATGTGCAGAGTGTAGGGCAACTCTGTCTTTGAGCTCGATACTGCCTCCCATTGACTATTGTTGGTGCACTAAGCAGTGCAAGGACACACTGTAATGACACCCAACAAATACTGTCTCTACGTGGCCAATGGAAAGACTGTGCAGAATAGTTTGGATGCATGAAACTATCAGGGGGTCTGATTCTGCTTCACTCTTGTCAAGAATCACACCAATCCAACAATTTTAATCATTCATGCACCCAACATAGCCTCCAACAGGACACTGGTCTAAGGTGAGTGACGTATCTGATACATTAAGAGTGTGATTGTGAGAAGGCAGGATCTCACTTCAGTGATGAATATTTGGACAGTCCATTGACTGTCTTCACCAGACACTCTGCCTACTTTGAGTTTGCCATCTTCTGTAGGTATGTAACAGTGGTACTCTCGAGTACCAGGTACTTTTTTGGCGATGGAGAACCACATTCTCTGTTCAGCAACATGAAATAAGACATTGTCATTTGATAAAGTTTGACATTTTTGATAACTTACTGATTGAAAACTCAATGATTACTATTGACACATGGTGCATTCAGCCTATGTTTAGGATGGAAAATAAACATGAAGGATTTGCATAAGAAAAGTCAGGTTTGTGTTTTGAGAAAGAAAGGACTGTGTAAAATAAATGAAAAATATTTTAAAAATTATCTGCACATTCCCACATGTGGGAGGTATTCCATCCATCCATCCATTTTCCAACCCGCTGAATCCAAACACAGGGTCACGGGGGTCTGTTGGTGCCAATCCCAGCCAACACAGGTCACAAGGCAGGAACCAATCCTGGGCAGGGTGCCAACCCACCGCAGTGTGGGAGGTATTCTGAAAATGAAATGATTTTTTGGATTTGGGAGGTTAGTTGTTTATACCCTGAAACAGTTACTCTTCTGTTTATTGCTTCTTCAGAAAGCCAATATAGTTATCTGAGTAAGGAAAAAATATATAAAAACTGCAAATATATATTGCAAATATATGTTTCTGCTGGCACCCTGCCCGGGATTTATTCCTGCCTTGCGCCCTGTTTTGGCTGGGATTGGCTCCAGCAGACCCCCATTACCAAGTGTTGGGATATAGCGGGTTGGATAATGGATGGATGGATGAGGCCTAAACATAGCTAAGCCAAAAACTCAAATAAAATTTTGGTCAATTTCAAGGGTCTGCTTTGACCACGCAGGGGCATCTGGACAAAATCTTTTAGTTTTGTTATATACTATACCAATTAATATACCAGCACACAAAGTCTGAGCCTGCTTGTGAATTTGATGAAAAAATGAGGCTGGATGAAATCGACACCCCCATCTCCCCTCGGTATCTGTATCTTGTAAAGCACTGATCTTGCATCAAAAAAAATGTACAGGGTGTCTCCTGACTAACACGAGTACACCTGGTAATTTTTACAGAATTTTTTGACTCCAAAGTACTTGGGTCATTGGTTGATTTGAAATAGAATAACCCATATTTTAAAAGTCTAGCTCAGCGAGACTACCAGGCAATCATCTGCTTCTGAATTTTCCAAACTAATTAAGAGTCTCTGTTTTGTACAGACTTCTAAATATTGTCCATTTCGTACATCCATTACACTATTTAATTTTTTTTTACATCTGCTTACATATCTTATGTAAGGATAATATATGCAATAGTCTACAAAACTGTTTTTTTTTTTCTTTAAATCAAATTTTAATGCAGCAGGATAGATGCTACTAAATAGGGTTAACAAAACTGTGGGACACAGCTTTGTACTTTTGAAAAAAGACCCCACCCCACAAATGTCTAATTGAATTCAGTCTTTGATACATGATGCAGATTTCAAATGATAAACTGGCTATGGAACTTCTGGATTTCTATTCAATAACTGCTCTGTATTTGACCTTTTTACTCAATTTTTTCTGCCAGCAAATCTTTACAATAACAACATAAGCAGTTTATTGATTACTGTATTGCTGATTTTGTAACTGTCTTGCAGTCGTCTCACAGTCCTGTATTGAGGAACTCTAAAGGTTTCATTTGTTAGATATACAGTAGGTATTAGCACACAAGTTTACTTATTTTTAGTGGCACTTGATGCTGAATCTCCTTATACAGACATTTAAAAAAAAAATAATGCCTTGGTAATAGTACTTACTGCTTTACTAGCGTTTTAAGCTTACCAGTTATATTTTGTAGTCTGTCTAGTTGAACTTACTTCCCTAAACCTTTACTGGAAATACTTCATGTTTAAAAGCCATTTCTGTCAGAATCTATCGGTATTGCAATGGATACAGTGTTTTGACCCTGTTTCTCTAATTTATGTTTCTAAATTTAAAAATATTTTTTTTCCTCCAAATTATCCATTTCACAAGAAGAACATGAAATGGTATAGATATACTAATGGCATTTTTTGACCTGGAGTGGCTTCAATTTAAAATTCACCCTTAATTATACCCATACCCTGAACAATTTTGGACATTCAAACATTTTTAAATATAATGCATTTCATTTGATATGTTTTCATAAACCAACAGATAGAAATAGTTCATTATACAGTGGAACCTCGGTTTGCGAGCATAATTCGTTCCGTAAACGTGCTCGCAGTCCAAAGCACTCGTATATCAAAGTGAATTTCCCCATAAGAAAAAATGGAAACTCAGATGATTCGTTCCACAACCCAAAACTATTCATATAAAAATGATTAATACAAAATATAAAGTAAAAATACATAAAACAAATTTACCTGCACTTTACCTTTGAAAAGAATCATGGCTGGTGTGATCGAGTTTATAAATTCTTGTGGGATTCCACCCAACAGGACGACATGCGGAAGAACATCCCAAAGCAATCGCAGTCTCCCAGCGCTGTAGCAGTTTGCTGTAAAAAGCGAATCCAGAAAGATCGCGGACATGCTATAAGCACCTGCCGTCAGTGAGTAATACAAGGAACAAGGAACATTATAAATGCGCAGGGCACATTACTACTTGCCGACGACCCTGCCTGACTGTTGTGTCTGTGTATATGAGAGGGGCAGATTCTGCTACAATAAATAACCACGCTGTTGCTGTTTCAAGCTGAATAAAGCTGGTGGTGAAAGATGGGGACTCGCACGTCACAGCACACACACACACGCGCACACACGTACACACACACACAGTCACAATGCTGTAGTAAATAGTATATGCTCATATGGATGTTGACTATATGAGTGAGGCACGCTGACTCAGACGGAGAATAGGAGACGATTGCCCACAATCCCGCAGCAAGAGAGAGAGAAGAACCATCAGCTCAGTTGTGATTACATGACGCTCAGCAGACAAAGCGTATACATACTACTCGTATTGCAAGATGTCGCTTGTTCATCAAGTCAAAATTTATTAAAAATTTTAGCTCATCTTGCAAAACACTTGTAAACCAAGTTACTCGCAAACCGAGGTTCCACTGTATTCTTCTAGATTTCGTCCTAGACAACTCATTAACAACTTTCCTGTCTCACAGTTTTGTTTTTTTTTTTGCTTAAAACACATTTGCTCGCAACAGAATAACTGTATTTCTCTTGCTATACAGGTGAATTTTCATTTTTTTGAATGATACTATTTATCAGGCATTATAAATAAAACATATAATGATCTTTACAAGTAACTTGAGAATTACAGTCGGCCCTTGTAATTCACAGTGATAAGGGATTTAGGACCAGCGAATGCAATAATCTGCAAATATATTCAACAATTTAGGCTGTTACATACACACCGAGAGAGAGAAAGAGAGGGAGAAAGAGGGGGGTACAAGGTGATACAAATACAGCACAAATACAGTATAACATGGTACATTATTTAGATAACAGTAAAATACAAAACTCAAATTAGCACTGTATATCTAAGTTTACCCGCAAATTGAAAAAATATTATTTATCCACTTTCCCATGACATTTTTGAATCGATGCAATCAATGAATGATTATTACAGTTGATAATAAAACACAAACACGTATGAAACACAGTTCTTACTGTAAAGTTATGAGACATACAATAATTAAATATTTTAGCAAATGTTTATTAATTGCACATTATTAATTGTCATTTATTCAAGAACAGGAAGTGGATCATTAGTGTCTTCATCCATATTCACTTCTACATGTCCCATATACAGAGGGAAAGGGACAGCTTGAACCCAGAGCAACAACTTCACAAAACCTGTGACAACAACTTGGTATTAAAACTATTTATCTGTGCCAAGATAAATTAAAACTTTATATAGCAAGTACAAAGCCAGCCTCTTTACACACACAGTATGCCAACATTTTTATGCAGTTATCATATTAATACAATCCTTGTGTTTATCAATATATTGTATTATTCTGTTACAACAAGTGTGCTTCAGTTATTTTGATAAAGGCCTAACTAGAAACAAACCTCCTACAACAGAGAAAGGTAATGTAAACAGAGCAGGAGCCTTGCCAAATCCATTTACCAGCAATGTGAAAGGCACAGTTAAATTCATCCTCTTTCCCACCTTATTATGACTGCCCTTGGGTGGGCAAGTTAAAATTAATCTTTCCATTCATACAAAGCTACTAACCAAAGTAGCTCCCTATAAGCAACTGCTGGGTTCTATGTGGGTACCATTGCAAGTCCTACTAAGTATCTATCTATCTATCTATCTATCTATTTGTATAAGGATTTTTGAGGGACCGTTTTTTCCAGGAAATGCAGCTTCCACTTTCATCACCTAATGACTGAGCTAACACTGCACACTGAGCATTGAAACTTGTGTATATTGTTTTGCATGCATTTGAATTACTATGAGTTTTTACAGGAAAATGTGCCAGTTATTTTAATGATTTACTGCTAGAATCTAATTGCAAAGCATCTGTGTCCTTGTTAAACAGTAATTTTTTTTTTAACTTTGTAAACTTGTGGCTTTCACAACACAGGGGTAGAATACTTAATCAAACAGCTTTTTTTTTTGTTTGTTTTCATTCTTAATATTTTAGCATAAAACAATATTTCATAGAAAAAGCACTATGCAACTAAACTATGCATCAGTCAAAATTTATTTTTAGAAAAACAATACACTTTATTCTCCCAACATGTGAAGAAAGCAATTTCAATTCCAATAATCCAAGCAATGAAGATCGCCTTGAATGAAAATAGAACAACAAAAATGAATTCCTTCACCAGAGGATATTAACATGGTTACACACTAATAACACATTATTATAATTGACTAATCTAATAGGAACACCTAGGTATACTACTTTATTGGGAAAAAAAAAACACTAAATTGATATACTTCAGCATTTTGTACACTACTTTTGTGACTTGCAGCTTGCAGTACTCTAATCCCAAACAAACCAACAATGGTAAAGTCAATGAAAACACATTATGATGTGTACATAAATAGTTATATTACCTTGTTGTTAACTGTCTTCAAGACTGGGTTTATGCTTACAATGAGGATATTCAGACTGTGGAATTTGTACCATTTTATAATGCATACTTATGGTTATTGGTTAACTTTTTGCTGTAATGACTTTAAACGAAGGAAAAAAAATGACCATAAAAGATTATTCTTTTCATTCAGCAGTACTCACTGATATTCATCATTTCCTATAAAGTAATACTGGGAATCAGATCCTAAAATTAGAAACATGAAAGCATCCAAGAATTATTTTATTCAAGAAGCATCACCGTATTGAGTTACTTACAGTCTTACAGTACTGTAGCTATAAGTAGCTTGGAGAAACTGAAGCCTGCAAAAGATAGCCTGTATTTCCTTCTGAAAGTTAATGTAATAATAACTGGATACAAAATATTTTAGGTTTTTTTTTGTTTTTAATTATTGTTTTCCATACTGTAATGGATTTTAATGAAATGCAACAATAATAGATTTTTGTCCTTTAAATACAAGTCAAATGCAATTGACTATCGAATTAGGGTTAGGCTGAATCTTATGGTTGGAGTGTTGAAAGATAGGATGAAACTTGTATCTTAATGTGATGCCAGTCCATGGAAACCTTTTCCTGACAAATCTAGTTATAAAATATATAGTCTAAAAATGAGCTTTAAGACATTTTACAGATGACAGCAGAAGATGTACAATAACTAACGAAACCACAAATATATATCACTTATTTGGACAAAAAAAAAATGACAGCCCTTCAGCTGTATCATAGTTCTAGAACCACTGGACTATATAAAGTGTTTTCGGTCATTGCTAAAAGTTAAGAGCTGCACATGAAGAAATCAGAATCACAATGATTTTACAGCACATGTGAACATAAAAGAAAGAGCTCATGCGTACATATTTAGCAAACCAAGGCAAAAGATAGCCTAAGTAGCCTAACAGATGGAGTGTTTATTTTATTCATTTGATTAAATAACTTCCTTGAAAAAGTGTTGTATTTAGATGTGGATTTTTTTTACCACCACCTTTCCGTATCAACACCATCATCATTACCATCAATGAAGTACCATAACTGTATCCTTCTGCATCTGTCTACGTAGTCTTTATGTTGCTTTTATGTTGTCAGGTTTAGAGCCAATAATTTGAATCTACATGGACAATGATAATAAAGCTGTACAGAAATTTTCTCGGTAAAATATCATAAATAAGTTTCCATACAATTTCTGACTCAACAAAATTCACATTCATTTACCCTAATTTGCATCAGATGTGAATAAATAAATAAAAAACAACAACCCAAATTAATAAAATCATTTATGCTTATTATAACACAAGTCCTTTCATTGAAAGTGCAACAGGAGAGGTCATGGTATCCCTTGTGGTAAATAATCAAGCCTTGACACAACAGATAGGTTTGGGACAGCTTCCCGTATACTTGAGAATTGGCTGCAAATGCAAAAAGGTTGAGAAAAATGGGTCTTTACAGACAAAAGTACAAAACATAACTGAACAGTTTAGAAAACATGTAGAAAAGCAGGAAAAGGAGGGATCTTTGGACCAGATCTAGAAATGAGGTCATTAGGAGGTGGGCTCTTCTGTTGGTATGGAAGTGAAGTCTTCTGGAGAGGAATCAGAAGTGACATCATGGGACCCAGGCAGAGTTTTCGGCATTTGGTCTGCAGGGAGATAAGAAAGGATTAATGCACTCTCCCACCCCCTTGTCTAACCAGGAATTATCTCCTGTTGAGCACTTTTGCTGCCTCCCATGTATGTATGTGACATGCCAGCGGGTCCATACCCATTAGGTCGGGCATTCCTGACCAAGAGGTCATGAACCCAAGAGAGAACAGCATTGGCTGGGAGAGAACCCCGGAGATAAACGACCAGAAACATGTACAGCTGTAGGTCTAAAAACCACCTTGTGACCTGCAGATTTGACTCCTTCTGTAGGGTCATCCACTGTAAAGGTGCATTATCCGCACCCAGGGTGAATTCATGGCACAAGAGTAATACCTCAGCTGAGTAAATGCCCATTTAATTGCCAAGGCATCCCGTTCCACAGCCGCATACCTGGTTTCCTATTCCAACAGTTTTCGCCTCAGGAACATGACTGGATGCTCGACACCATCTACGCTTTGGCTCAGTACAGCACTAAGACCTGTGTCTGAAACTTCCATCTGTAGGATTAAAGGCTAAAGGTTAGGAGCCTTTAAGATTGGTTCTGACGCAAGGGCCTCCTTTAAGTCACCAAATGCACTTTCTGAGTTTGCATCCCATACCATGTTGTTCGGGGCCCTCTGCTTTGTCAGATTAGTCAAAGGCACCAGTTTCTTGGAAAATCTGGGTAGAAACAGGCATTGACTTGCCTCTTGGTCCTCAGACGGGGCCATTTCACTATGGCATCTACTTTGGAACACTGTGGTTGTACCATACCCCGGCCCTCTAGGTAGCCTAAATATCTGGCTTCTTTTAACCCAAAGAAACATTTCTTAGGGTTAATCCAAAGACCGGCTTCTGCTAGTGTCCATAATACAGCTCGGACCTGCTGTAGGTGTTCCTTACATGTGCTGGAATAGAGGACTACATCCAGGTAGGCCGCACTATAGGAGTTATGAGGATGAAGCACTTTATCCACCAGATGCTGAAAGGACTCAGTTGCCCCATGTAACCCAAATGGAAGGACACAACACTACTAGTGACCGCTAGGGTAGCTAAACATGGTCTAAACCTTTGCGGAGTACCTTAAAGGAATCTGCCAGTACCCTTTCATCATGTCAAGAGTGGTCAAGAACTAAGCCTATCCTAGCCACTCGAGGAGGTCGTCCACTCGTGGCATTGGAAAGGCTTCAAATTGGGAGATTTGGTTAAGCCACCTGAAGTCACTGCAAAACCTCCAGCTCCCGTCAGGCTTTGCGACCAAGGGACAGGACTGGACCAGGGACTATGACTCTACTCTATCACACCTAGTTCCAGCATACACTTGATCTCTAATTCTACTTCTGTTCTTTTTGCCTCAGGAATTCGATATGGGCGTTCTCGATGATCATCCCGGACTCAGTCATAATGTCATGCGCAATCAGGTAGGTCCGTACGGATAACTGTCTCCAGCTCCTGTTGTTGTTCGGTGGTCAAATTAGGGCCGAAGTTAAAGTCTCTTTTACCAGCAAAGAGCTATCTGGAGGAGGGGTCTGGTTCTCTATCCTTCCATTCTTTCAGCAGGTTTACATGATACACCTGTTCACTTGGCCAACATTTTGGCTGTTTCACCAAATAATCAATGAGCCCCTCTCTCTCCTTAACTTCGTTCGGGCCTTGCAAATGCACCAGTAATATAGAGATAGAGGTGGGAACAAGTACCATGACCATGGAACCCCGTAGAGATGAGCCGCAATCATAACAGCGGACCTGAGCCGCTTGAACCTTCTCCATGTGGGCTTTTAGAATGGGTCGAATCTTTGCTAATCTATCGCATAACTGCGAGATATACTCTAATATATTTCTGTAGGGAAGTGCCTCCTCCTCCCAACCTTCATTTAGAATGTCCAGTATTACCCAGGGCTGTCGTACATACAATAATTCAAATGGAGAGAACCCCACAGAGGCTTGTAGGACTTCCCGATATGCATAAAGAATGAGGGGGAAGAGCTGATCCCAGTTCCTTTCATCCTCGCTGACCACCTTACGTGGCATTTGTTTGAGGGTCTGATTAAACCGGTCCACTAGACCATCGGTTTGAGGATGATATACTGAGGTCTTTAAATGCTTTATACATAGGTGAGCTGAATAGAACAACCTTGGGGTATCAGGTGGAGTAATCCACTAGGACTAATATATATTTGTGTCCTCTAGCCAAGGGCTCTAGGGGTCCCACCAGGTCGTCCCTGATACATTCAAATGAGATATCAATAAGGGGAATGGGAACTAGAGGAGCATGGTCCGTCCTAGGAATCTGCCACAGTTGACATTCCAGGCAGAATGTGCAAAAGCGGACCTCCTCATTGATTCCCATTCAGTAAAAACTGAGCTTAATTCGCATAAGGATTTCTTCAGTGCCCACCTCTCCCTCTTGCTCTATTTTCCAGATACAGCAGGTCATTATTCAATACAAAGTGGGGGTCCTGAGGCATGGGATGTTGTGTGCAATGGCCATTTATGAGAACCAATGCATTTTTTTGCAAATTTAAAGGATTCATAATTATATGGCTCCCTTTTAAAAGAAGCCATAGTTTGCTCAAACTGAAAACGCAGCTGGGAAAGAGGGCCGGATTCAACTTCAAGGAGCATGGTTTCCTCCCGGGCAGCCATCACGCTTGTTGATGATGTCTAACCGTGCAACGTCCTGGGAGTCACAACATCACCAACAGTGATTACGTCCCCTTAGTAGGCCATGTACATGCTGTGGAGGCAGCTGGGAATGTATTTTCACCATCCATTACTAGGCCCAAGTTTTGTTTTGGAGTGGCTAGAGTTAAACTGTTTTTATTATTAGACTAGTCTCGCCCTAGTATCAAAGTAAATGGAGGGTTTTTCAGCACGGCCACCGTCAACTTCTTCCCCTCGTAGCTGATGTTGCAGATAGCGGACTTATACTGACGGATGTCTCTGTGAATATAGGTCAGACAGGTCTTGATTTTTAACTACTGTCACTGTAACACTAAGCGGCTAGCGACAATGGAAATGTTGCTGCCGGAATCCATAAGGGATAAAACTTTATACCTGTTAACGATCACCACCCCAGTGTGAGGAAATGACAGAGGATTAACCAGAGCACAGCATCTCCCTCTCCAGGCCTCCCAGTACCCCACTCCTTGTTGTCGGGCAAACACTGTCACGGCACATTAGGGTTCCTCGGTGCCCGCTCCGAACAGAGACAGTGAGGCTCAGGGTTATGGACACCCGCACGTCGGGTTTCACATAAAGGCTGTTCTGTTCCTCCCAGTTTAAACAAAACCCGCAGACCCTCAATGACCTCGATAAATTATTTCATATTTTTAAAGGATTGTCCCCAGGACAGCTGGTCCAGTTAATCTGGGAGAGCGTTTAACAAAAGGAAGCAGGCAACTTGCTCAACTATTTGTCGGGAGTTGTTTAGGTCTGGCCGTAGCCAGCACCCGATTTTGCCCCACAGACAGAAGGCCCCGGGGAAGGTTGGTTGCCCTCTGGGTGCTACAGCTCTTCTCAACTTTAATAAGTTACAGAATGTAAATCTACAGTATATTATTGTAAAATGTGACCAGGTGTTGTGACAAAAACATTAATATTATTGTAGATTGGAGTTTTTACAGATCACATGCAGAGTTCCCAAGTGTCTCTGAATCAGTGTACAATACAAAAAAAAAATACTGTAAAAAAGAAAATACATAAGACAATGCACAGAACAACAACAGTAGGAGCCCATCTATACTCTGGAGAAAAAATGAAATTCAGAGTTCTCTATGCACAACTGGTCTTTTACTAAAAGCTGATTTGAAAAAGCTATTCAAACACCAATACTCAAGTACACTAAACATTTACATCTGATAACCTTCATATTGTACTGTTAGTAAAATTTTACGATGCTCACAACACTGCTAGACTGTTTTCAACATTATACTACTAGCGACTGGGAGCCTGATCAAATTGGGCTACAAATTCTACGTTTGTGAAATCCATACTTTCTCTGCAAAGAATTATTTGTTTTTCTAAGTCCTTGAAAATAGACCTTTTTGACAAATGTAATGAAGAGTTTCCTATTTAAACAGCGCTGCGAGATGTGAACTCTTCGGCGCACCTCATTTGATTTTTTCCAGAAAACAAATTTTCAAAACAAACCGTATTTTACGACTCTAATCAGAGTCAAAGTAATAATTTTGTTGCCGTGGTCATTTTAGATATGAGATCGGCTAAAATTTAAACAGTGACCGTTGGTAATACCCAGCCATCATTACTCAGTTTGCCAATAGATGTCAGAAGGACAGATGCCAAAACCGAACTGCCCAAAGATTTTGACGTACCAAGCAAATGGTGATACGTTCTAAATTACTTACGGTTCCGGAGGTTTGAAGAGTTTAAGTCAGTCGGCAAAGTTAGTACTGGAAAGTACGTCCCACCAAACCAACGTTCCAAAAACCAACCAAACTTACTGTTATCTGCTCGAACCAACACCAACTTACTATACTCAGCCATCCAACGGCGTCACTGAACCATTCAAATATTCTTAGCCAATCATGCAATACTGCGTCCGCGTTTGCTACATTATGTTCTAACTACAGAGGCAGAGTCCCATTGCATAGTTCTAACTTGTATTAAGTCAAGGTATTGACGCGAACACCATACATATGGTGTATTGACGCGAACACCATATATACGGGGCAAACACCTGTCGCAGATAACGCTCTTGTCCACCTCTTGAACCCTCAGGTACCAGTCAAGACCAAGTCCAAGACTTCTTTATTAAATAACAATAACGTGCACAAAGCACCTTCCCCTCCACACTACTCATAAACTAAATCAACACAACTGTTGCCGCCGATGTATAAGGCGAAGTCAGGCACGGGTAAGACGCGTGTCAAAGAAATCTCACAGTCCAAAAGTTTGTTTTAAAATATTTACTGAAAGTTAAAAGCAAATAATCCACACAAGAATGAAAAGAAAAATAGTTACACACATAGAATAAAGGCAAAAAAAAGAAAAAATGTATCTTCTATAAACTTAGCTTTTCTTAAGAAGCTTTGGTAATTTCTATACTTAAAGGTTCTTAATTTCTTCTTCTGTATGCCTTAAACTTACGGTTCAACACTTAAATCTTTTATTTTACGTGTTACTTCACACTCAAAAGGCCCGTAGGCCGTTGGCACATAGACATGCGCCCAGGCACGGTCACGTGCACAAGCACGAACACGAGCACAAACAAGAACACGGTTAAAAACCATATACCTCTGTACCTTACACAAGGCAAGGCTAGACACTAACTGGAGAACATTGTTTACTCAAAACTGTTAAAAAATGACAGGAAAACACCAACTCAATTCTATTCACGGGGGTTATAGGAGCCTCCCATATTTTATGCATTATCATCTAGTAAATATTCATACATTTTATAGAACTAGGAAAATGGCTCTTATACATCCGGCCCCTAATTGTTTATGCTAGGGCAGAAATCAATTGCTTAACTTTACTTAATAAGAGCCTTCATTACTTTACCAAACTTAAAACAAACCTTAAGAAGCTTAACTTAGTTTCTACTATAAAAACACAAATACTAAACTTAAGAAACTTTATAGTTTAAACTCTAATGTATAAACACAAGCACTAAATTTAAAAAGCTTTTTAAATTAAATTAAAAGTCATTTTAATTATTTGATCCCTCCTGGATCAGGCACAGTTTGTTCACGGGTCTGTCCAGTGTACTGTTTTTGGTTTGCACACAAACTCTTCTGACTGTGCCTTTGGCATCTGGCATTGTCTTGGTGACTCAACCCATTACCCAGGAATTGCGGTGTAGCTTTATCCACAATTAGAACAATGTCTCCCGGTTCAAAGTTTCTTTTTGGTGTAAGCCATTTCCTGAAGTATTTGCAAATACTCTTTAGTCCATCTTTTCCAAAACAAATCAGCCATGTATTGAATTTGTTTCCAGCGTCTTCTTGGATATGATTCATTTTGTGAAACAAGTTCAGGTGGCATTTCGGGTTGAGTGTCCATTAACAATAGATGATTGGGTGTGAGCGGTTCCAGATTGTTAGGGTCGTTAGATGTCTCTGTAAGGGGTCTGTTATTAAGTATTGATTCCACTTCACACATCAGTGTATGAAGATTTTGATCATCGAGTGTTGGTTGGTTTAGTGTTGAATTTAAAATCTTTCTTATACTTCTGATTTGTCTTTCCCAAACTCTGCCTTGATGAGAGGCTGATGGTGGGTTAAAATTCCATTTGAGTTCTCTTTGCATCATTTCGTTGCCGATTTTTTCGTGTTCCAAATTATTTGGGGCTTCTCTCTTTCTGCTCCAGCAAAATTTGTTCCATTATCTGAGAGCGTGATTTTAACCCGACCTATTCTACTCATAAACCTGAGTATGGCTTGGATACAGGAATCTGTGTCTAAATTGTGTGCAATCTCAATGTGCGCGGTTCTAGTTGTTAAACAGATGAAAATTACTCCATACTTTTTGACTAAGCTTCGTCCTCTTTTAACAAAAAAGGGTCCAAAATATTCGACTCCAACATTAGTGAAAGGTGGTTTGTTGGGTGCTAGGCGATCTTCTGGCAAATCTGCCATTTTTTGCTCACCAGCTTTCGCATTGTATCTTCTGCACGTAGTGCACTTCGAAATTATTTTTCTGATAGCTGCGTTTGCTTGAGGTATCCAGTATTTTTGACGTAGTTCTGCTAACAAATAATTACGTCCACAGTGTCTATGCTTTTGGTGAAGCTGTCTGATTAAGAGTGTAGCGATATGCAAGTTTTTATGAACTATTGCAGGGTGCTTTGCTTCCTTTGGCATAGGTGATTTGCTGAGTCTTCCTCCGAATCTTAATATTCCTTCTTGTAGAACTGGATCCAGTTTAATGATTTTACTGCTTTTCTTTATAGGCCAATTTTTACTTAGTGCTTTAACTTCTTCTGGGTAAGCTTGTACTTGACTTAGGCAAATAAGCTCATTTTCTGCTTTAGACAAGTCATCTAGAGACAGAGGCTTTAGTCTCATTGTTGATTTGTATTCCTTCATATGTTTAGCGATCAGCATCTTTTGTCTTTCAGGGCTATGTCCAGATTGGCTAACTGGATATTGAATTGCCTTTCTCTCTTCTTTCAAATGCATTAGCACTTCTTTAAACTTAAGGAACCAAGCTATTGTTGTTTTCTTTAATTTGTACCATTCTGAGTAGTACTCTATAAGTCTTTTTACCGGTTCAGTTTTTTCTTCTACACATGCAAAATTTGCTACACACCTTTTGATTTCCAGATTGTCACTAGTAGACAAGTCCACCTCATCCGGTCTCTTAAGCCCTTCGTGCTCTGGCTGTAGTAGGAAATTCTGGCTTTGTATCCAAGTCTTACTTTTGATGAAGCTTTCTATTGCCAAACCTCTTGATGCCTGATCCGCAAGATTTTGCGCAGATGCGACGTATCTCCATTGCGAGGGTTGCATGTGCTCTCTTATCACTGCGATTCTGTTGGCAACAAAGGTTTTGTAGCATGCACTTTCATTTGCGATGTACCTTAGTACTGTGGTGCTGTCAGTCCAAAAGATTGACTCTTGCAGGGGAATCTGCAGTTCTCGTTTTAACATTTTGTCCATTTTGACTGCAACCACTGCTGCTGTAAGTTCCAATCTTGGTATAGTGACAGATTTTAGTGGTGCCACTCTTGATTTCCCCATTAGAAATGAACAATGTCTCTCATTTTCTTTGTTAGTCAAAAGGAGGTAGGAAACAGTGCCATACCCGTTTTCTGAAGCATCTCCAAAATGATGCATTTGTGCGGTCATTATTTGACCAAATCCAGGCGGTTTAAAGCACCTGTCTACATTGTAATCCACAAGTAGCTGCAAATCGTCCATCCATTTTTTCCATTGCCAAACGTACTTAGCTTCCACTTCTTGATCCCAAACATATTTTTCTTTACATAGTTCTCTTAGAATAAGCTTGGCAGGCAATATGACTGGCGCTAAAAATCCAAGTGGGTCATATATTGAACTGACCACTGACAGAATGCCACGTCTTGTAGCAGGCTTATCTTGCAGCTTTACCTGGAACTTGAAACTGTCAGTCTGTGTGCACCATTGAACACCCAAGGCTCTTTCAACTGGTAACAGATCATGGCTTAAGTCCAAGTCTTTTTGATCCATTGCCCTGTCTTCTTCAGGGATTGACAGCAAAACTGCTCTGCTATTACTTATCCATTTTGTAAGATAAAATCCTCCCTTTAAGCACAGGGCTTGAAGATCTTTGGCCAATTTTATGGCTTGTTCTTCTGTAGCAACTGACTTTAAACAGTCATCAACACGGAAATTATTTAACACAGTGTTAACTGCTTCCTCAGGAGCTATACCTCTTGCATCCTCTGCTGTTCTTCTTAAGGCATAAGAGGCACAACTGGGCGACGAAGTAGCACCAAAAAGATGCACTGTCATTTTGTATTCCTCAAGTTCATTGTTTAGATTACCTTCAGGCCACCACAGAAAACAAAGAAAATCCATGTCTTTTTCTGGTACTTTCACTTGATAGAACATCGATTTAATGTCCGCCATGAGAGAGATTGGTTCCTCTCTGAATCTTGTAAGAACACCAATGAGTGTATTAGTTAAGTTAGGTCCTTTCAGCAACTGTTCATTTAGAGAAAAACCTTGATAAGTGGCTGTACAATCAAACACCACTCTTATTTTGTTTTTCTTTGGATGATACACTCCATGATGAGGGATGTACCATATTTTTTCTTTTTCAAGGGTCCGCTGTTCAGTGGGTACCTTTATGGCATATCCTTTGTCTAAAATGTCTTTCATGAATGCTTTATAATCCTCATGGAATGTCAGGTACCTTGTAAGTTCCCTTCTAAGTCCTATAGCACGTTGTTTTGCAATACAATAATTGTTTGGCACTTTAAGTGTTTCATCTTTAAAGGGCAGATTAATGCAATAGTGTCCACTCACTAGACTTGCAGTATCTGAGGCTATGCGCATGAATTTAATGTCTTCCTGTGACATTTCCTCTTTTTCTTCACAGGCGCGTTCTGGAAAGTCTATATTGTATTGCTTGAGTAACATTTGTTCTACTTCCTTTATTGTCACACAATTGACTGAACATCTTTTTACACTTTCGTTGTCTGACTCCTTTGTATAGCAAGTAACAGTCCATCCTAGAACTGTTCTTGTTGCAAAAGGTCCATCTCCTTCGCTATGTATGATTTCCCATGGCTCCAAGAGTTTACGAGAGTCTGTACCTATTAATAAACCTACTTCTGCGTTTATTTGGGGTAGGTGTACATCTTTAAGGTAAGGCCATTTCATAATATCTTCTTGAGTAGGAATTTTATCTTTATTTCCAGGTTTAACAGTTGCTGTACGTACCTCTGGTAAGTCATAAAATGTGTTTTCTTCTAACCCACAGACTTGTAACTCTGTTAAGATTTTACATTTTAATGTTTTTTCTAGATTGTCTAGAGTGTTGAGATACAGATGCGATTTTCTTCCTGAGAGGTTTAATTGTTCTCTTACGCTCTCTGTGCAAAATGTGGCTGAGCTACATGGGTTTATTAGAGCATATGTCTCAATACATTTTTCATTCCCTTTGGATTTGACTTTAACTGGGACCACAGCTATGACACTATTTCCGGCCCCGGCAGCCATACAAGACTCTTTAGGTGTTATGGGCATCGTAGAAGAAGTGCTTTTCTGTTTCGATTTAGAGCTCTCTTCTTTAATGGATTTAGCTTTATCATCAGAGTCCTTTTCATTATTTATATGTAAAATAGCTGGATCAAAATGAGAGCATATGCTACATTTAATTTTTTCTTCACAATTTTTGCTAAGATGTCCTTGTTTTAGACATTTAAAGCATAAGCCCTTGGATTTTAAAAAGTCAATTTTACCTTCATAAGTTAATTTCTGAATTGCGTTGCAATCATTAAGATCATGCTTTTTGTCACAGAAAAAACATTGCTTACCGTGTTTACGCTCAGTTGTCTCCCTTTTATTTCCCTTTTCAACAGTAGCAGCAAAATTTGAGACGAAGTTGTCCTTTCTCATTCCGCCTTTCGCAGGATATTTTTCGTGATCAGTCTTTTCTTTTTCCCTTTTGAGGTATAGCTTGGATAGGAAGCACCATACATTGGATCCAGGGAAGCTATGAGTCGTTCTTCTAAGAATGCATATAAGTCAGCGAGACCTGGTCTTCTTCTTTCTTTATCTTCGATCTTTGTTGCTTTATTTTGCCAGAGCTCTCGTAGTTCTTAGGGAAGCTTCGATGACATAATGCGGATATTAAAATTGTTTTCGTATTCGTGTCCATCCTTTAAGCCCGACATAACACTTTTACAATTACCAATGAAGAGCGTGTATGTCTTTAAGCTATCTACATCTCCTGATTTCAATTGTGACCACTTCCTGATTTTCTTCATGTAAGCATCTCCTATTTGAACGTGGTTTCCATAAAATTTTTCTAACATTCTTCTGGTATTTCTATATCCCTCTTCTGGCGGAAAATATGCGTTATTCTAAGCAATGTTTCTAGGTTCGCATTTGGTGAATTGTACCAAATACTCTAGTTTGTTACCAAGATCACTCACTTCTTGGTCGATGATTCGATCAAATACTCTTATAAAGTTTATATAAGTCAATGGATCGCCTTCAAATACTGGTACCTTTATATGGGGTACATTAGGCGCTTGTGCTTTATTTTGTTGCTGTTTCTGTTGATCGTAACGTTGTTCATGATGCAATTGTTGAAGAAGCGCTTCATTTTGTTGCTGATAAAACGGTTGCTGGGGTTTATTTTTACTTTCATTTGTATTTGTAAAGTTGTAACTGTTCGCATTGGACGACTTTTCAAATTTCACATCTGGTTTCTGACTCAGTCTATTTGGACTGCGATTGCACCCTTTAAGTGCTTTTAATTTTGTGTCGGATTCTGCAATAGCTGCCTCCAATTCCAATTGATCTCTTTTAATTTTCAATTGAGCTTCTTCAGCTTCTCTTTTAGCTTTTATCTGCATTTCCTCAGCTTTTCTCTTAGCTTTTAACTGCATTTCTTCCATATCTAGAGCCTGTTGCTTTCTTTGGTTCTCCCGGCAGAACTTGCACTTTAGATTTTGCGGAGATTTGGGAGGCTTTGGCTGAATTAGCCGCCGAACTTATGACTTTTACTTTGAATGGAAATCTGTGAAATACTATCTTCTGAAGAGACGTCAGGAATGTCAATCGTCGTTCTGTAATCCTTGAATTGGTTAGCCGAAAAGTCGGGCTGCTGGCTGAAGCTTATATTTTGACGTACTTCAAAAACCCAATTCATTGTACACCCCGTAAATTTATTACAAATTTCTATTTTAGCATCAAAGTCCTTTTGTAGCATTTTCTGTGTATCTTCATTGCTCTGGAGGGATAAGAGTTTGTCACTTAACCTTTTATATTCCATTCTCAGGTTAAAGAACAAGTTCTTGATGATTGATTTTATAGTTTCACAGTTAAATTCATTTTTTTTTAATCCTTTACAGTCTTCATCACACTAGATAATTGTTTGTATTTGTAGTCCATTTCGGATTGAAGTTTAGTTGTTAATGAATCGGACGGTTTTATGTCGTCATGAAGATGATCCTCCATTGAAACATCATGATCGTAGTGACTTCTGCTTACACCACTGTTACTTTCAATGGGGGTTCGAAATGTTCTCTGGCTCCCGGACTCAAATGCCATGGCGATCTCATAAGGTACTACGCTTAAAATCTTTGTAATTTATACAGATTTATGAAGAGCACTAGCAATTCTTAAATATGTCCGATTCCGATCAAAGACAAAGATTAAAAGTATCTATTGAGTCTTTTTCAAGTTGTCGTTTTCTTTCATTGCAGTCAATCTCGGGCGTTGAAAATGCAGGCTTGCTTTCTTTTATAATCCAAGGCAATTTTAAACTTTCAGTCCTAGGCAGGTTCAGTTCATAAGCAGGTTTCAAAACTTCAGGCAGGTTTTTAACTTTAGTGTAGCCGCCGATGTACAGTATAAGGCGAAGTCAGGCACGGGTAAGACGCGTGTCAAAGAAATCTCACAGTCCAAAAGTTCGTTTTAAAATATTTAGTGAAAGTTAAAAGCAAATAATCCACACAAGAATAAAAAGAAAAATAGTTACACACATAGAATAAAGGCAAAAAAAAAAGGAAAAAATGTGACATACTCCCGGGTTATAGGGCACATAAGAGCCCACAAGCCCCCCTACAGCGACTCCCGGTGGCCCCCAAGGTATCCAGCAGGGCTGTGTATAAACACTACATAGTCAATGAGGCCCTGCTTGAACTCGAGGCACGATCATGCTGTCGGGAGAGCTCCTCCTGGCGGCCTGGGGGTGAGGGTCGGAGTAAGAAGCCAGCAATCCTCCACACACCATACATACGGATAGCATCAAATTATACATAAAGATTCACATATGTAAGCACATTTTTCTGGTGTTTTCAAGTATTATGATTGAAATAATTCTGCTTCAGTATTAACGGGGAGATCTGATAGTGGCAAAGAGTTAATCATATAGAAATCAGCATGTGATTACTTTGCTTCAGCAATAATGGGAAAGCACTCCTGCACAACACTGCTGCCTGCTGCTCATGTGCCGAGGGACTGGTTAAGCCACGCAGCATGACATCTTTGTGTTTTATGGGCAGTAAACTTCCAGTTGAAGGAGTGCTAAACTTGCAAATTTGACAAGACCTCCATAAATAAGAACATGTTTCACTTTTTCTGACAGAGGAGAAAGAATCCAAAGCAAAAAGACACAGAAACACCTTCATATACACTAACACATAAAAAGGCATGAACATACATACACTGAACCAGCTGGACAAACTCAGAATGGCAAATAAAATATTCCTACAGGTTCCATGTGCAGTAGTACACTACCCAGGATGGGCTCAGGTACCTGAACTGAGCTCATCAGATTTAAGAAAGTGGTGATGTACATGAAAAGAAGACAAGCATAATGTAAAATAACTGAAAAGGAATAAAAAACAAGAAAGGAAAAAAGATCCCAAAAATAACACAAAATGTCACAAAAAACTGAAAGTAACAAAAATAAAAGACTAACTCTAACTAAAATGAATGAAAACATTTAAAAGTCCTTAAGAAAACCCTTAAGAAGGGTAAAAAGACTGTCATACCTTCACAGAAGACAAAGTTTATATTTTAGCATTTATTTCAAAATATTGACTATTTAAAAGTGAAGCCATGTTCACTGAATGTAATCATATTTTTCATCATTTACCTCAAAATTATGAAGGAGGGACCATACCATTGCTGTCATTCTCTTCAGCATTATTCTCAGATTCAAAACTAAATACATCAAAAGCCTTCCATATGGGTTATGATATAAAATGGTTTCTTTTACCTAATCATGAATGTGAGGTTTAATTTCCTACCAAACATTATTAAAGAGCAAAATAAATAAAAACCAAAGTGGCGGTGGTGAATGCATATTGCAAATGAATTAGATCCTGACAACACTTCTAAGTGAACGGATTCTGTCGCTTTTAAGAGCAATGGCAATATGAAAGACATTTTGAAGAAGTATAAAAAATGACTATTTAAATGCTTAAATATAAAAACCCAGGCACAGAGGATGCACAAACCAGTGTGTTTCTTCGTGCCGGTCCGAAACCCAGATAAATAGGGAGGGTTACATCAGGAAGGGCATCCGGTGTAAAATTTTGCCAGGTCAATATGCAGACAATGATACATATTTTTATACCAGATCAGTCGAGGCCCAGGTTAACAACGGCTGCTACCAGTACTGTTAGCCAACATACTGCTGGCGAAAATTTGGCTACTATTGGCCTAGAGACATCTGGACAGAGGAAGGAGGAAAGGAGGAAAAGAAAACCTGGTGGTGGAATGGGGAAGTACAGGAGAGTATACAGAGGAAGAGGATGGTGAAGAAGAAGTGAGATAGTCAGAGAGATGCAGAAAGTAGACAAGAGGACATGGAGATAAGGCACAAGGTGAAGAGAGAGGTGGCAAAGGCTAAAGAAAAGGCGTATGATGAATTGTATGGGAGACTGGACACTAAGGAGAGAGAAAAGGACCTGTACCGACTGGCTAGACAGAGGGACCGAGCTGGGAAAGATGTGCAGCAAGTTAGGGTGATAAAGGATAAAGATGGAAATGTATTCACAAGTGAGGAGGGTGTGTTGAGCAGATGGAAAAAGTACTTTGAGAGGCTGATGAATGAACAGAATGAGAAAGAGAAAAGGTTGGATGATGTAGAGATAGTGAATCAGGAAGTGCAACGGATTAGCAAGGAAGAAGTAAGGACAGCTATGAACAGGATGAAGTGTAGATCCCAACGCCCCTATTATATTCCTGGGTATCAATATCAATATCTCCCCTTTTCTCTATTATATTGACTCATTAAACAATAAACACATTTTCAAAAATTCCAAAAAGACTCTTTCTACCTGGCCTTTATCTTTTTGGTCCAAATTGGTTATTATTAAAATGAACAGCGCCTGGGTTTAATTTTGTTAGCAGCATACTCCCTCTTCCTCCACTTTAATTTGGGTCTAAAGTCACTGGTAAATGACAGGCTGGAATGGGGTGATGCCTTGGCAGACTTAGTGCTGTGTCATTGGGCCTTTATAATTTAAATAAATTTGATGCTGGATGGAACCTGCCAATCTTCCTCAATCTTGGCTTCCAATTAAAGACAAACTGTTTTTCTATCAGACTTCACTCACTTCTACATTTGCTGACATTGAAACAGCTATAATTGAAATTGTGTTCACTGGTTACACATGCATTTACTATACTATAAGGTTGGAGAAACATTTAAGCCCCTACCCAAGCCTACATTCCTTTACTACCATTTTTCATAATCTAGTCTTGCTTATAGGGTGAAGTCCTGTTTCTCTGACAGCCTGGAAGCAGCATGGTTTTGCCACACTTGGCAACATTTATTTAGATTCAGAGTGCTGAACATTCCAGTTGCTGAAGTCTGTGTTCTCTATTCCATCCTCTTTTTATTTAATTTATCTCCAAATTAGATCTGTTCTTAAGGTTAACTGTTCTTCTTTGTTTCCTCCTTTCTTATCCTTTTTTTGGTCTTTGTCTCCAAAAAAAAGCTTGTCTCAGTATTAAATGCCAACCTGTAAAAAGCCACTCTTAGACCATTATCAGTTTAGCTGGTTTGGGAACACAACTTTTCCTCTTTCAACATTGTTGATTGGAATGTGTTTTTTTAACAATATTACTTTATCCTAATCATCAACATACCCAATTTACATCAGTACATCGCTCATAATTAACGGAACACAAATGCTTTGCTATGAGCTTTTGGCTAGTCCTTTGTGCTCCCTTTCTTCCCATAAGTTCCTAGGTACCTTTCTACAGATGTTCTCAGAATGTTTATGGTTGTGGTTTTCTGGTGTAGTGTATTAAAGTTTCCCTTACCTATACTTTTCTACAAAATATACTTTATACTTATATGCAACCTGTCTTTCTCTTGTTCAGCAAATGCTATTCTCTGTTGGAACAAATGCTGCTAAATTTAGCTTCCTGCTGATAATCTCCTAGTTTACTATACTTTAATTTATGCCAGGTTTACTTTTTAATGTTATATTTTTTCAAATATCTGGCACCGATTAATGGTAAAAGAAAAAAAAAGAACACTATCAAGAAAGAAGCAAGTATAAATGAAGAAATTAATATCTTCTAGTGCCAAATAAGCAAATTAAGGGGGATGTGCAGAGCTGTGGTAATTACAGGGGGATAAAATTGATGAGCCACAATGAAGTCATGGGAAAGAGTAATGGAAGCTAGGTTAAGAAGGGAGGTGATGATTAGTGAGCAACAGTATGGTTTCATGCCAAGAAAGAGCACCACAGATGCAATGTTTTCTCTGAGAGTGTTGATGGAGCAGTACAGAGAAGCACAAAAGGAGTTGCATTGCATCTTTATGGACCTGGAGAAAGCATATGACAGGGTGCCTCGAGAGGACTTGTGTTATTGTATCAGGAAGTTGGGAGTGGCAGAGAAGTATGTAAGAGTGGTACAGGATATGTATGAGGAAAGTGTGACAGTGGTGAGAACTACAGTAGGAGTGACGTATACATTCAACGTGGAGGTAGGATTACATCAAGGATCTGAGCCCTTTCTTATCTGCAATGGTGATGGACAGGTTGACAGACGAGATTAGACAGGAGTCCCCATGGACTATGATGTTTGCTGATGACATTGTGATCTGTAGCGAGAGTAGGGAGCAGGATGAGGTGATCCTGGAGAGGTGGAGATGCTTTGGAGAGGAGAGGAATGAAGGTCAATAGGAACAAGACAGAATACATGTGTGTGAACAAGAGTGAGGTCAGAGGAATGATGAGGATGCAAGGAGTAGAGTTGGTGAAGATCGATGAGTTTAAATACTTGGGATCAACAATTTAGAGTAATAGGAATTGTGGAAGAGAGATGAAAAAGAGAGTGCAGGCAAGGTGGAATGGGAGGAGAAGAGGGTCAGGAGTGATTTGTGACAGACAGGTATCAGCAAGAGTGAAAAGGAAGGTCTACAGGACAGTAGTGAGACCTGCTATATGACATGGGTTGGAGACGGTGGCACTGACCAAAAAGCAGGAGACGGCCCTGGAGGTGGCAGAGTTAAAGATGTTAACATTTGCATTGGGTGTGACGAGGCCAGACAGGATTAGAAATGAGTACATTAGAGGGTCTGCTCAAGTTAAGAGACAAAGTCAGAGAGACGAGATTGCATTGGTTTAGACATGTGCAGAGGAGAAATGCTAGGTATAGTGGGAAAAGGATGTTAACGATAGAGCTGCCAGGAAAGAGGAAAAGAGGATGGCCTTTGAGGAGGTTTATGGATGTGTTGTTAGAGGACATGCAGGTGGTGGGTGTAACAGAGCAAGATGCAGAAGACAGGACGATATGGTATGGAAGAAGATGATCCACTGTGGCAACCCCTAACGGGAGCAGCCGAAAGAAGAAGGAGAAGAAATGTTTAAATATAAAGAATCACAACATAGCTATTATTATTCCTGGTTTTGATTTTTCTTTAAGCAGGATTACCTACTAAAACACTGTTTTGTTTAGTTCAGTTTTTGTTTAATGAAACAATATATAACTAGAAAATCGTGCTTGTGAAAACTTTGCAAGAATAAAAGCGTTAATGAAATGATGATGAGGGAGAGAAGAACATCACACGTTACAGTAAGAAAGCAGATTATTTTAATAAGTAGTGAGCTGTGAGATGACTCAATATTAAAATGGTTGCATGATTAGTATGGGATGTTATTATAGTCACTTACAGCAGCATTAATATTTACAATACAAAGTGTAACATGAACAGGTTAACAGAAAACATTCGATAACAAAGGAAATACAGGGCACATGTAAGTCAGTATGTGTGAAGAGTGGCCGTGAGGTAATGTAGTATATTAACGTCTATAATAATTGTCGGAAAAAGCTATTTGTTGCATAAATGTTACTGTCAGCGAAAATATTCTCCTATGTGTAACTCGCAGGTACCTGTACTTTTAACCTAGGTTTCGGTGCAACTCTGGAAAATGTAGTATATAACTGGCCATGGGTAAAAACAGGGCCTGACAAATAAACTCTGACATTATTAAACGTTTGTCCTTGTGACTTGGTGATAGTCTTACAACATGCTAAACGAACGGGGAATTGCCAATGCCATAATATAAAGAGAATAAGTTGTCAGTGTCATGGAATCCCTGTAGTTTTTCCATTGTAATGTTTCTTGGTGTCTGGCAGTTTGCCGCAGCTCTTCAGAAACGTTGTGCATGTAATTAATTTCTCTAGGTTCAAGACTTGTTGCCACTGATCTTCGGATAATGTTGCTCTGTCATTTGTCATACATTGTCTTTGTTGTTCTAAGGCATCTTGCCTGTGCTGGTTGGTCAGGCATGATATAGATATTTCTGCTTCTGTACATTGGTATGAGTATGTAGGCCGGCGAGACTATTTCTGTTGGTGGCAGCTAGGCTGTATGTGCCTTTTCATTTTATCAGAAGGATTATGTTGAAGTGAACGAAAGAGGAGGTGTAAAATGGTAGCATCATAATGCAGTTTCGGTCAGTAACAAAGTATTCACCGAATAAACAGTCAAATACCACAGTCAATAATTGGTCACATTGAAGAACTTAAGACTTGAAGATAAGCCTAAAACCAAAACTCTGCCAGGAACACAGATTCCTCACTATTGTTTTGGAGGGATATACAGGTAGTAGTTTTGGCAACCGTTGTTTATATTGAGCCATGGACGGACACAAGCAAAATAATATAAGGAGTAAATAAAAAATAAAACAAAGGAATGCTTACTTGCATACTACTTCACTTTCAGAGAACGACAGACATTTAAGTAAAGTATTGAAAACGGTTACAAACTTAAGCAGACCTGGTACAACAATACAAAATATAATGAAATATAACTGAAATGGTAAGATGTAGTCTGCTGTACACTGAAAAATATTTCTACATCATCATCCAAAGTACACCATAACTACTAGTAAAATGTGTGTTATGAGACTAGTGAGGTTCTCTAACACCTATTCTTTTATTTGGTGCAAAGGTGTTCCTTCTAGCAATTCACTGCAGTCTGATCCAATCAATATCAAATATGCCACAATCATATTCTCAGTGTTTTTTAACCTTATTTCTTAATTGTGTATTTTTACAATTGATATAAAAAGATACAATTTATTTAGAAAAGATCTGTTACATCCCTGACATTCGGACATGAACAAAACCTCCTTATTACCCCATTTGCTCTTCTGTACATTTCACACAAATAAAACAGAGCTAAACAACTAGTCAGTGATGATATCTGAAACTGCTGATTTACATTTTCCAGGCCAGTTTTTTATCCATTTGCCAGTGCTGGCTGCCCAACGCATCAATGTTTAAAATGTTTTAGTTATCACAGTTTGCATTTGGGCGCACATCTCAAGTTATGATATGCTTTAAAGAATGCCTTGAGTACATTTTTGATGTCTTCTAAACATTGAAGGTACACAAGTTTTATTTATAGTCCGAAGATGTTAAACCTACAGAAAAGCAAGGATCAGAAGTAATATTGTGAATGACAGCATAAAATGTATATGCAAGAGAGGCAGTAACTGTCAGACAAGAGGGAAAACCCCATGTGGAAGACCACAGATGTGCAAAGTAGGTCCTTGAGGGCCACAGTGGCTATAGGATTTTGTTCCAAGCTAATTTCTTAATAAGAAGTCAATTGTCGCTTTAGAAGCACTTATTGCTCAAGTATCATGTTTAGGCTTCATTTTAGTGCTCTTGTTTGTTAAGATTACCCCCACCCTTTATTACTTATTTTAGTCTTAAACAGCTGAATTCATCATTTTTAATTGCTCCTTTTTAACTAATAATGTGCAAATAAACAAGCAATTCTGTTGGCTAGGGTATGGCCACAACAAAGACTGGAGTAAATCTTTTTGCTGTGAAGGAGAACCTGGTGCTGGACTGAAGAGTTAAAGACTGTCTATAATGGAATGATACAAGGGTGCAACAAGTCCAAACCTTGCTAATGTAAAGCACGATGCATGCACAACAAAGACCTATGTAAAGTCGGTGGAGTACCTTCCTACTTTCTATATGGCCTAGAAGCGTTTCCAGAAAGATATGGTGTGACACCAGAAGCATTCCAGGTCTGGCTTAAAATGAGCCCTTTGCCTCATATCAGGGAGTCAGAATCAGGAGGCACTGGGCAACACCCTTCGAGGAGAAAGGAAGAGGGCAGTAGTGTGAAGAAGGTGTTGGGGCTTAACACTAGAATTGCCAGAGCCTACAAGAAAACTCTGTAAATATGGCCCACCTTAAATCCGTTCGCACCTCTCTGTCAGTGTCTTTTATCCCGTAAATGTGCTGATTAAGACAAACAGCAAGCAGCCTGCTATTCAATCCCCCACCGTCACAGAACATTCACTAAGTTCTCCCAGCTCATGCCTTGATTCATTATCTGGGAGTGAGTGAACTGCTGGAGTTTTAGAGTGGAAATAATAGATTGTTATTTGGAACACATGCATTTCATGTGTGCTCCGTTTCTACAGTAATCTGTGTTAACACATTGTTAAAACAGAAACATTTTCATATTTTAGTAATAAATGTTACAAAATATAGGCATAAACTATAGAATGTGTGAAACCTGAAGTCCAAAGATCAAATAAACACTTTCACAAAAGGTCAGATTTGCTGACTTGTAATCAAGGGGCCACCAGTTCAATCCCCATTGCCTCCTATATTTGCCGTTTTCAGTAGTGAGCTGTTCTTATTGTTAATATTGTACAGTACACACATACATTTGGTTTGCATCTGTAACAGACCGTGTACATTTATAGTACTGTACTTGTAAAAGTTACAGTTTTTTTTTTCATTTTTACTCTCTCAGGCACGATCACGATACATACTACCGCCCTAGGGATCCGACGCTGTTAGTATTTATTTGAAACTGGGAAAAACTGTAGATGTGAGTGGTGTTTTGAGGCATTGGGACTGGATATTCTCTGATCTAGAAGGACAAAAGATGACACACAAACGCTGGTGAATCTGCCTTCTTCGTATTTCTTCATCACTTTTTTTTATTTATTCAGTTTTGTTGAGTGTTCCAGCTCACGCAGAATTTGTTTGCACCTAATCGTGTAGGATATCAAAAAAAAATACAGACGTAGGTATATGTGACATTTTGAAGAAATCATTTTATGACCTGAATAGTACCAATAAGAAAACATCATCACACTAATGCAATATTATTTGAAAGCGAACAGCGTCAGATCAGGTGTGAATTTACGCTGGCGCTGTTACTTAGAGTCAGATCAGGAGAGGTGGGCGGGGGGGTGTTAGAGCATGATCGTCATTCAGAGAATAAAACTGAAAAAAGCAAACTTTTACAAGTACCATAAATATATACTTTGCACGATGTCAACGCGGCACGGAGAAAAAAAGAAAGAGGCAAATATATGCGACTTTGAGTATGAATTTATGGTACTGACTCTAAGTAACAGTGCCAGCACAAATTCACAACCGATCTGACGCTGTTTGTTTTCAAATAGTATTGCATTAGTGTCCCATATATTTGTCTCATTCTTTTTTTTCCTCCATGCTGCGTCGACATCGTGCACCAGAAGTTGTGAGCTTATTTAGTGCGTTGATCCTGCTGTACTGAATAAGCTCACGCCTTCTGGTGCATGATGTCAATGCAGTACGGAGAATAAAAAAGAAAAAGACTAATATATGGGACATCGAGTATAAATTTATGGTACTTGTAAAAGTTAGCTTTTTTAAGTTTTATTCTCTGGATGATGACCACGCTGTAACACCACAAACCCCACCAGCCTCCCCCGACCGCATCTCCTGATCTGACTCTAAGTAACAGCGGCAGCATAAATTCACACCCGATCTGACGCTGTTCGTTTTCAAATAATATTGCATTAGTGCGATGATGTTTTCTTATTGGTACTATTTAGGTCATAAAATGATTTCTTCAAAATATCACATATACCTGCGTCTGTGTTTTTTGTTTTATTTGACATCATACACCATAAGGTGCATACTAATTCTGCGTGAGCAGGAACACTCAATAAAACTGAATTAAAAAAAAAAGTGGCGGTGAGATACGAAGAAAGCAGATTCACCAGCGTTTGTGTCTCAGCTTTTGTCCCTCCAGATCTGAGAATGTCCAGTTCCAATGCCTCAAAACATCACTCACATCTACAGTTATTCCCAGTTTCAAATAAAAACTAACAGCGTCAGATCCCTAGGGTGGTAGTATGTATCGTGATCGTGTGAGAGAATAAAAGTGAAAAAAAAAGGTAACTTTACAAGTACAGTACTATAAATGTACACGGTCTGTTACAGACGCAAACCAAATGTATGTGTGTACTCTATAATATTAACAATAAGAGCAGATCACTACTGAAAATGGCAAATATAGGAGGCGGTGGGGATCAAACTGGTGGCCCCTTGATTGCAAGTCAGCAAATCTTACCGCTACGCCATGGAAGCTGTTCTATCATCCTTGAACCTTTTGTGAAAGTGTTAATTTGATCTTTGGACTTCAGGCTTCATACATTCTATAGTTTATGCCTACGTTTTGTAACATTTATTACTAAAATATGAAAAAGTTTCTGTTTTAACAATGTGTTTACACAGATTACTGTAGAAAAGGAACACACATGAAATGCATGTGTTCTAAATAACGATCTATTATTTCCACTCTAAAACTCCAGCAGTTCACTCACTCCCAGATAATCAAACAAGGCATGAGCTGGGAGAACTTAGTGAACATTCTGCAACGGTGGGGGATGGAATAGCAGGCTGCTTGCTGTTTGTCTTAATCGGCACATTTACGGGACAAAGGACACTGACGGAGAGGTGTGAACGGATTTAAGGTGGGCCGGATTTACCGATTTTTCTCGTAGGCTCTGGTAATTCTAGTGTTAATAAAAACAAACCCTTTATTTGAGCTGAAAGTGTGTCTAGACATTATTATATCTGTGGTTTGGGGCACACATACCTGGATATCCATCTTTCTTTCTCCTTATGTTTTGAATAAACTACATTATGTGGTTTATAGCAGCAAGCATGTTAGGGCTGATTTGTTGAAAAATAGTCTGAGAACATTTCCAAACCACAAACAGTGAAAGTTTAAGTAATTTAATTTGTTCATAAATTGTATAGATCTTATCTTTGTTCTGGTTCATCAGCTTCAGCTTCAGCTTCATCATTTACAGGACTATCTTATATTTTCAGAGGATCTGACAAAGTGATGTTGTTTGTTTTCTTTTCATTGATTTAATCTTCACTCTTTACAAATCAATCAGCACCTGACACTCCTCTATGTCATTCTCCACACCCAACAGTATTGATGGGTCTCAGCTGTTTTGGCTTTATATAATAGATTAGTTTTAGGTAGTGTTTTCATTTTCTAATTTACTCCCATTACATTTAAACATACATATAAATCAGGACCTTCTAAAACAACTATTCTCAGTGGACAAATACAAGTGCAGCTCATTTCAGCCACTATTTTAAAAGTAAAAAGCTCCATACAGCTATAACACACACAGCTTTGATATTTGTCACAGACTTTGAAAATATGACTAAAGTCAGAGAAAGATTACCACAAACAAGTAAAAACACCCTGTTATTTAATTTGTTACATTCTTTCATGTTATTGTTTATTTTCTTTTACAGTAAATTTTTGAGTTTTTTTTTTTTTTGCTTTTTAAACTACCATTTAAATTAGTTGGTTCTAATATGAACAGTAGTGTCTGGTTGGGGGTAGTTAGATGAATGAATGAACAAGGCACCTGTCTCCAACTATTTGTTCAATGGCAAACTGTTCCATCTCTATTAAAGCCACCTAAAATGTATTAGTTATTTTCTATTCAGCAACAAAAGTTTTTTTGAAGCTTTTATGAAACTATGGAGTAGTGTGAATGTGAAGCTTCAACATGGCTAATCCTTAAATCATAACTGAAATTCAGGCTGCAGCTCCGGCATGAACTTGGCTAGAAATGTTATCAGATGTATGAAAAACAAAGAGAAAATATGTTAATTTGTTTAAAAAAATGGAGAATTTAAAAACTAGCTGAAACTGTAACACTTTTATGCATGAAATGAAGGTTACACTCATTTAGAACTGCACTGCATTCTAAGCTTAATTAGAAGAAAAAAACTCTACTTATATATTAATGCAAAATAAACAAGCAAATATCTTTTTACATGAGAAAATAAAGTCATGGCATCTTATACAAAAATATGTGCAGTATTTGTATTAAGTATGTAATAATAAATCTACAGCATGCTACTGTCAATATGAGATGTGCACAACAGCTGGTAACTGATTTAACTGGCTCTGAATACTGTATATGGTCAATTAAAATTGTTATTTTGTAACAGGTTCAGAGACTGCTACATTAACAAATAGGGAATGTGCCCATCTACTAGGGTATGATTGGGCAATTTTCTCAAAAATGCCAGTTGTGGCCTACAGTTTAAAAAAAATGTAATTAACATGCATTTGTGGGGAAATATGTTTAGAAAGTGGTGATCAGTTTTTTGTATTTTATCAGATTTTTATAGCCATGTCACATCTGTAAAGATGAAACAGACGTCTTATAAAAGGGAATATGAGGAGACTGTTCTAAAGAAAGATCAATACATAATTGCTTCAGCAATTACTTTTTGCAGATAATGTCAAAGAAAAAATGTGGGCAGTTAAGATGTATAAAATCTGTTCAAAACACAGTATTTTATACTTTGATTGTATGAATCATTTTATATATGTTTAGATGAATGCACATACTAAACCATTTGTTTTGGGTAGATTTTTTTTTAAATTTTATACGCTGTTGACTCTGTTGATGTCCATAATATTTTTTCATAATACATATTACTGTATATATTATTAAAAATGAAAGACTTATTGTTTGTTGATCAAGAAATATATCAGTATTTTTATGAAATACTGCATTATAGAAGTGGAAGAATACGGAAATTAATAAAGGGCTTAAAGTAGTTTTGATACATAGCAGCTAATTTTATGCAAACAAGTACCACTTGCTTTGAGTTTTGTACTGACATGCTATTTTAAGATACATTTAAATATTCTGTATTCTGATTCTGTATTATTTTTACATAAAATATCAGTTAAGAAAATATATTACTTAAACTTGCAAAATAACGTATGGAACTTGAAGTTGGTATGTTGTGCAAATTAGTAGCCTTCAGTTATTTCTTTCTAAAAAAAGGTTGGACTGAATAAGAAGGAGGTCACAAAAAGTAGCAACAACATATAGTTGTCAGATTCAACATATATTCAGTTGACAAGGGAAACACAGGGTTACCTTAAAAAAGTGGATCAAAGAGATGATGAAGAAAATTTCCCAGAAATATAAAGAAGATCATTTGTACATCATTTGTTGTGTTTATAGTAATAATATGTTCTAATAAATTCACTCAATACTCCATTATGGTTAAAGTCATAAATCATTTGGCAGCTCATTGGCCAGATCAGTTTTCACTGTTTTCATCCTCCTCTGACATATTTTCCAGTTATATTAACAATATCAACAGCCAGTAAACATCAAGCATGCATGAAGTCAGGCACACACAGACAGTCTGAAAAGGAGAGATGTTAAGTTCAGGTTAACAAGACACACAAGGTGCAGGAGAGAATTCTTAATGAAATTAAATAATTTCTTCCAGGTTTAAAACTTTCACTTAACAGTATCTACCGTAAATTTCAAACCCAGAATTATAGGTATTAACCCTTAACAAATTACACTGCTCTTTAAGGGCAAAAAAGGCTTTCATTAATACCACAGTTTATAGAGTTACATCAGAAATACATATAATGTAAATCATTTGTACTTGCTTTGAGTGCACATATGATTTGAATAACCTGCTGTGAGTTATAATCATTTTAACAGCATCCACGTCATTAGCCTAACATGTATTCCAGATGTTTGGTACATAGCAGCTTCCACACTATTTAGCACTTATACTTCTGCATTTATTTTTTGCTTGAAGTTGACAGGGATGAAAAGGTCTGCGCCTCAAAATTTATCGATTCCTCACTCGACCACAAACTCTAGGTGTTTTCTTCTGAACTAAATGCAACCAACTGATGTATTTCTTAAGTAATCCTGTTAGCAGTCCATTACAACAATCTAGTCAACTAAAAACAAAAGTGTGAATTAAATTCTCAGCATCGTGCAGTGTTATATGGGGTCTAACTTTTGCAATGTTCCAAAAATGGAAAAATGCAGTCCTTGTAATACGGTTAAAATGTTATTTAAAGTTTAGGTTAAGGTCCATGATTATACCTAAATTATTTCCATCTTAACCTTTAATGCTAAGGGATCAAGTTTTTTCTAATAATCTCTAATCATTATTTCCATTTGTATAAATAACTAGCAAAATACCCACGCTTCGCAGCGGCGAAGTACTGTATTAAAATTTTTATTAAGAAAAAAAATTAAACCTTTTTAAACTGAGGGAAGATATGCCAATAATTATTTGTTAAGGATCTCTATGTATACCATGTTGTCAGTTCTGCCCTTCGGTTGTAACATGACCAAGCTGTGCGCTGAGCTTACTCTTGAGCATGTAACTTACAGTTGGCCATGTGAACTGTAATCTTGTCTCAAATCTCACAGCTTGGATTGCTGCTGTCATAATCGGTTTGAGTTTCATGGTTTGTTTCAATTACGACAGTATTTGCAGGATTTGTTGTGTTGAAGTGACATTCGGCATCTGTCAAGCGTTGTAAGCACACAACCGGTTTCATCGATAAAATCACATCCAGCTTTTGAGAGTTTAAACATTCATAAACATCAAAGTGTCCACTATTGAAATCGTCACCTGTGAATCTAAGATGTTTAAGAGGCATTGGCGGTTGTCGAAAGGTGTAAAATATTTGGCCATTTCGGTACACTTGACAGCGACAACCGTTTAATTCAGCGGCAGCCATCAACTCACATTCAGAACCATAGGTGAAGGGATTAAGCATTTCACTCTACTAGTGCTCCTGTGTAGTCTAATTATCTCCTGTACCGTCATCAGTCCACACCTTGAACCTGTCCCAGTCATTCAATAAATAAGACAGTATGTTCCTCCGGATATCAAGAGTGAGCCTGATATGGCCGTGCAATATGTAACAAAGAGAATGGAAAAGGTAGGTGGTACAGTATCTCCGGGCATGGAAACCACTCGGTAAGTGACAGTTCTTTGATCGATAGTGATCACCTCAATAGACATGGTAATGGGGGTTGGAATGATAAAGGAAATGGGTACCTGAGCAATGTAAAGTAAGTGTAAAATACCTATACAATAACTATAATTGTAATAAACAAACAATAAAACAGCCGAGAAGCCGTGGATTAAACAAAAAGGCTGTAGTTATCAGTAGGGAGACGTGAATCCCGTGGCGAAGCAAGGAAGAGAATGTAGAGACCGGAGCGACGGACGGTCTTATATAGTCAGGCAGCCAACAACGTGGGAGGCGTTGGGATGGGGGACCCAACGCCACCTCACACGATGACCGAGGTGCAGGCTATGGACGTATATATGTACGTAAGTAGGATTCAGTTAGCGTTGGGAACCCGTGTACCAAATTTCTTGAAGATGGGCCCATAAGTAACAAAGACTGTTGAAAAGTTCAATATGGTGGGCGACAGTGGCATCATACCACCGAAATAAGTACGTACATTGGTTTCGGTTAGTGCAGGGAAGCCGCCTACCAAATTTCGAGAAGATGGGGCCATAAATAAGAAAGTTCAACATGGCGGACATTGTTGACCGTTATGACCATTACATGTAGAATTTCGAAATGAAACCTGCTTAACTTTTGTAAGTAAGCTGTAAAGAATGAGCCTGCCAAATTTCAGCCTTCTACCTACACGGGAAGTTGGAGAATTAGTGATGTTGGAAAGTTCAATATGGCAGCTGACAGTGGCATCATACCACCGAAATAAGTACGTACATTGGTTTCGGTTAGCTCAGGGAAGCCACCTACTAAATTTCGTGAAGATGGGGCCGTAAATAAGAAAGTTCAACATGCCGGACGTTGTTGACCGTTATGACCGTTACGCGTAGAATTTCGAAATGAAACCTGCTTAATTGTTGTAAGTAAGTTGTAAGGAATGAGCCTGCCAAATTTCAGCTTTCTACCTACACGGGAAGTTGGAGAATTAGTGACGTTGGAAAGTTCAATATGGCGGCCGACAGTGGTGTCATACCAACGAAATAAGTACGGACATCGGTTTCCATTAAAAGTTCAATATGGCGGCCGACAGCAGCATCATACCACCGAAATAAGTACCAAATTTCAGCCTTCTACCTACACGGGAAGTTGGAGAATTAGTGACGTTGGAAAGTTCAATATGACGGCTGACAGTGGCGTCATACCACCGAAATAAGTATGTACATTGGTTTCGGTTAGCGCAGGGAAGCCGCCTACCAAATTTCGTGAAGATGGGGCCATGAATAAGAAAGTTCAATATGGCGGACGTTGTTGACCATTATGACCGTTACGTGTAGAATTTCGAAATGAAACCCGCTTAACTTTTGTAAGTAAGCTGTAAGGAATGGGCCTGCCAAATTTCAGCCTTCTACCTACACGGGAAGTTGGAGAATTAGTGACATTTGGAAAATTCAATATGGCGGCCGACAGTGGCGTCATACCACCGAAATAAGTAATTACATCGGTTTTGGTTAGCACAGGGAAGCCACCTACCAAATTTCGTGAAGATGGGGCCATAAATAAGAAAGTTCAACATGGCGGATGTTGTCGACCGTTATGACCGTTACATGTAGAATTTCGAAATGAAACCTGCTTAACTTTTGTAAGTAAGCTGTAAGGAATAAGCCTGCCAAATTTCAGCTTTCTACCTACATGGGAAGTTGGAGAATTAGTGATGAGTGAGTGAGTGAGTGAGTGAGTGAGTGAGTGAGTGAGTGAGTGAGTGAGTGCTTTGCCTTTTATTAGTATATGTAATCATTCAATACAAATTGATCAATTTTTACAAAAAATAGGATTGAGATTAAAAAACAAGTCGACCCACACCCCTGAAAGAGAGAGCATGGCCAATGGGCTAAAACTTAAGGCTTGTAAACATACCTAAATTGATGATTTTAATAGACCGATAGAGATGAATGAAGAATTGTTTCCTCTGTGCTTTAAGAGCTTATTCTAAAATTTTATTGATTATATCCTGCCAGGTTTTGAAAAAATTCTGTACAGATCCTCTAACTGAATATTTGATTTTTTCCAATTTCAAATAGTATAAAACATCGGTTTCCCACTGACTTAAAAGAGGAGAGTTAGGATTCTTCCAGTTTAGCAAAATAAGTCTGCGTGCCAGAAGTGTAGTGAACGCAATCACAGTTTGTTTGTTCTTCTCCACTTTAAAGCCATCTGGAAGAACACCAAACACAGCTGTTAATGGGTTAGGAGGGATTGTGACACTAAGGCTGTCTGAAAGGCACTTAAAAATTTTGATCCAAAACGATATTAATTTGGTGCAGGCCCAAAACATGTGACCCAGTGAGGCGGGGACTTGATTGCAGCATTCGCAGGTTGGATCTTGCCCTTTGAAACATTTTGGACAGTTTTAGGTGAGACAGATGTGCTCGATATATAATTTTGAGTTGAATAATTGTATGCTTTGCGCATATGGAGCTTGAGTGAAGTCTCTGCATTGCTGCTTTCCACTCCTTTTCTGATATATTGATTAAGAAATCTTTTTCCCATTGTCCTCTTGGATCTTTTAAAGGGAGGGACTGTAAAATAATTTTATATATTGCAGAGATGGTGTCTAAGTCCTTGAAATTGAGCAATATTTTTTCCAGCATGGACGAGGATGCAAGATGAGGAAAATCGGGCAGATTCTGTTTAACAAAGTTTCTAATTTGAAGATAGTGAAAGAAATGTGTAGCTGGAAAGTTAAATTTGGAATGTAATTGTTCATAGGATGCAAAGATCTTGTCTATATAAAGATCTCTAAGCAATTATCTGCCAAATGTTCTCCAGATATTAAAAACTGCATATGTTTACGAGGGTTGAAAGAGGTGGTTCTCTTGCAGCGGTGCAACAGATAAAAGCTTCTCCACCTCAAAATGCTTTCTACATTGGTTCCATATTCTGAATGAGTGAAGCACAATTGGGTTATTAGTAAATTGCTGATAATTTGCACTTATTGGGGCACAAGGCATGGAATATAAAGTACTGCAGGATTTTACTTCTATTGCGGACCAGGCCTGTGTATGTTCACCTATTTGTGTCCAGGTTTTTATAGCTTGTATGTTTGCTGCCCAGAAATAAAACTGAAAGTTGGGTAGAGCCATGCCACCTTCTGCCTTAGGTCTTTGTATGGTCGCTCTTTGGATACATGGATGTTTTGAGTTCCAAATAAATGAGGTAACTGTTGAATCTAATTGCTTAAAAAATTATTTATTTATGTATATTGGAATGTTTTGAAATAAAAAAGAAGCTTAGGAAGAATATTCATCTTAACAACATTAATTCTTCCAGCTAGAGTGAAATGAAGGGTTGACCATCTATGCAAGTCTTGCTTAATTTTTTCCATACAGACGGCAAAATTTTGTTGATAAAGAACTTTGTGTTTACTTGTGATGTTAACCCCTAGGTATTTAAACTGATCTGCAATGATAAAAGGTAGAGTGTCTAATCTAATATTATATGCTTGAGAAGGGAGAGATATGAAATAATCTGCCCTCTCAAGAAGGCCTTTAGAGTTTTCCAAAGTATTCCTGTAGAAACCTCTAAGGATGTATTTGTCTCTAGGAAAAAACTAATTTGTTTGGAAATAAATTCTGTACAGTTCTCATCTGCTAATACAAGTGGGTTAAGATGCCATCTGCGAGGTGAGTGTGTGGGGCATAGTGACTTTAGCTCCAAGATCAGAGGTGCATGGTCAGAAATAACAATAGCATCGTACTTGCAAGATTTAACCGTAGGCAAGAAATTATTATCTATAAAGAAATAATCAATTCTTGAGTAGCAATGATGTACTGGTGAGTAGAAAGAATATGTTCTTGAGTTTGGGTTTAGAAACCTCCAGGGGTCTGATAAGTTGTGGTCAGTTATAAACTGTGTAATTGTCTTTGCAGTGTTAGATGTCATTCTCCCTGTGACAGGAGTCCTACCTAAGAGTGGATTTAAAACACGATTAAAGTCCCCAGCCATTATAATTTTATGAGTGTTCATATTGGGAATGGATGCAAATACGTTTTTTGCATTAATTCCTTATCATCAATATTAGGTGCATAAACATTTATCAAAATCATTTTACAGTTAAATAAGTTGCCCATGGCCATCACATATCTCCCTTCAGGATCAGATACTACACCTGGTGCTACAAATGAGACTGTTCTATGTATGAGGATTCCCACACCACTATTTTTCTTTGTAAAGCTAGAACATGAAAAACTGAAACATGTGGCCAGTCCAGTCCTTTTGCAGCTGGAACTGATCCCTGCTTAGTAAGTGAGTCTCCTGTAAAAATACTATTTTAGCATTTAAACCTGTTAGGTGAGAGAGTACTTTCTTTCTCTTTAATTCGTGATTCAGGCCTTTGACATTCCAGCTCACAAAGTTAACTGTTCCATCATGGAGACATTGATTCTGAATTTTTGATATCATTTTATAGTCTTAACTGGAAGTGAGACAGCTTTAACCTTAATTTCCTATTTCCCCAAGAGTTACTGCCATACAGCCAATTGTTACGTTGGTAGTTATAATTATAAAGATTAAAAGGATAAATTAGATATAGCCTGCTCTCTTTCTCTCCCCCCTTTATCCCCCCTCACTCCCATTTTGAGCTGGGGCTGGACCTCACTTCACGACTAAGACTTCAATTTTTTTCCTCATTTAGACCGAGAAAATTACAACACACCAATTCATAAATTCAAGACACACTGGATCAGAAACCCAGGTGCTACATATAAGTAAAGTAAAATACATATAAGTAATGCTATGTATCATCTGCATAACTATAGAAGTTCACCTTGTATTTCGGTATAATCTGGTCTAATGGGAGCATGCAGATTGAAAATAACAGTGGACCCAGAATAGATTCTTGTGGTAAACAGTATACAATATAATGGATCCCTGAACTACAATGACCACAATTAACAAAAAATAAATTCCTTGTTAAATAAGATGGAAACCAATTTAAGAAACCGCCAGGGAGGCCCACCCACTGGATAAGACCACTTATTAGAATACTGTAGTCTATATGGTCAAATGCTGTGCTTAGGTGTAGCAGAACAAAAACAGACATGTGGCCTCTGTCAGCAATAATCTACAAGTTATTTACTACTTTAACCAGCAAAGTTTTTGTACTATGATTTGTTCTAAGACCTGACTCAAGAATAGAATGTTTATTTAAACAATTAATTGCTCAAACAGCCATTTAATCACTTAAAATGCTTTTTCTAGAATTTTACTTAAAAAAGGCAAGTTAGAAATAGGTCTAAAGTTGTCAAGGACAGTGGAGTCATCATTACTTTTCTTGAGCAATGGGAAAGGGATATTCAGTAGAGTTCAGGTAAACCTGCTTCAGTGAAGAAATTTAATTAGCTAAAACAGAATGCTAAGATTAAACAGGATTCATTTTGGAGGCATGTATTATATTATTTATAATATCCTTTATTTTGTGTTTAAAAAATGTAAATGTGGTAAAAGCTTCACAAGTTCACTAGAAGCTTTCAGGAAGTACTTTTTTGGTTGAATAGAATATAGAAGATGATCAACAGTTGAAAATAAAATTCTTCAGCTTTCCATTTTTGCCTCACAAGATTAACTATTTTCTTGTAATCAGCTATATGTTTCATAATGTATTGTTATGCTCAACCCTATGGTATTTTCCCTTAAGATCAGACACTGTCTTGGGTTTTCCAAAGTTTTAGTGCTGGAGGATTTCTTTCTATGTTGGGTGTAGCTCTCACTTTAGAATTAATATATTCCACCTTATTGATAACATTGATGGATGTGCTACGACAAGCACTAAATTCGGACTGATTATCAGAGTATCTGCAAACCTAGATCCTGCAGAAGAATCAAACTAATGTTTTTAACAATACATTGTTTTTTTAGTTCTAGTTACCTGTGTTTCCAGATTAAACAGAATGCAGAAATGGCCAGAAATACCAATATCCACAACCTGCCTTAAACTAGTTTTTAATCCTTTTGAAATTTCTAAATCCAATACGTTCCCCCTTATGTGTAGGTTATCTGATATGCTGGCTAATACAAGTTAATAAGTAGTACAACAAGTTAATAAATTCTCCTGCTTTAGGGTCACACTGATTAATCACATTAAAACTGAAAACACCTAAGACTAGGAACCTATCATAGTTATTATTATCGAGACCAAGTCTGAGAATTCCTCGATAAAGGAGGCATTATATTCTGGGGGTCTGTACATGGTAAATGATAGAAGAGACTACATCACTACTTGAATAAATATGGTGAGATACTCTAAAGATACGAAAATACCAAAACTAGTACCTTTACAGTTTAATCAGTTTGAGAAAATACTAGCTTAACTGCCAGCTTTTTTAAATTTGGTAAACTAAAGGAAATGAATAAACAAAGTTGTAAGTCATAGGTGATGTTTCAATTGGCACTGTTGCACTGTCCTTGCTAAGCCATATTTCACTCAATGTAAGAAATTCTACTTTCATACCAGTAATAAAATCATTACTATAAAAAGTCTTAATGGTTAACACTCTAATATTTAGTAAAGCTACATTTATAGTCTTGGAAGAGCAAAGCTGCATCAGAGTGTTATGGCATCTTCAAATAGAAATTAATTTGCCTTACTTTTACTATACTGCTAATACAGTGCACATTTGTTGGTGAAGCCACTGCAGAATTATCATATCATAGGATGAGTTTACAGTTACCAGTAAAGCTAGAGCTAAGTAGATGATTTAAATCAGCTTCACTGTTATAATATTTCTTTAAACAGAATGGTTTGTAAGTGTCCTTAGTTCTAGTCTAGGTAGGCACAAAGGTTTGCAAGTGTCTTTAGTTCGAGTCCAGGTAGGTATATGAAATGTCTTGTCTCTCCAGCATGATGATCATCTTCCTCTACAGAGAAGCTCTGTAAACTCAGTTGCTGGATTGGAGGCAGAACCTCTGTGTTTTTCCCAGTTGATTCTGGGATTCGTCAGCGGTGTGCTCCTATTCTGTTCAATGCTTGCCTAGACTGGGTGTTGGGCAGGGTCATGGGGTCCAGCAGCTGTGGGGCATCTGTTGGTGAAGAAAGATTCATGGATCTTGACTGTCTGTGGAGAGAATGTTGACCTCATCGAGAGGTTTACTTACCTCAGCAGTGACATTCATGTCTCTGCTGACTCTTCCCATGAAGTCAGTAGATGGATTGTGAGGACATGGTGAGTCATGTGGTCGCTAGAAAGGGGTGTGTGGCACTCCAGCTATCTTTGCAAAAGGATGAAGGTCCATAGTCTTTAGAGTCCTGGTGCTTCCTGTTTCCCAATATGGTTGCGAGACGTGGTTGCTATTTAGTGACCGGAGACAAAGACTGGATTCCTTTGGTATTGTGTCTCTTCAGAGAATCCTTGAGTATCCCTGGTTTAACTTTGTTTCAAACAAGCAGATGCTCACAGAGTCCCAAATGAGGCACATTGCCTGCACTGTGATGGAGCATCAGTTATGGCACTTTGGCCATATGGCGTGATTCCTCAAGGGTGATCCAACTTATTGTTAAGGACCCAACCGGATGGACCAGACCAAGAGGATGCCCATGTAACACCTTGCTGCAACAGATAGATGGTAATTTCTGTGGGGTAGGACTGGACTGCGTGTCTGTCTGGTCAGTTACCAAACAGGGTCCCGAGCTGTTTCTCTGTGTGGTTGGCACAACAAAACACTATGCCAGTGCATGCTCACCAACCTGACCTGACCTGACTTGTTTGTAAGTTAGAGCACTGATGCTGCATAAATAACTTTATAAGTCACTGGTTGGCATGATTTCACCAAACAATTAATAACAAGGATATTGATAAACCTGAAGACATTATCCCTTGTCATATACCATTGTTAATGCATTTATTACTGGTTACATGGATTAATGCATTAATACCACACACATTTTCAGACAACTCAGCTACCAACTTGCCTTGATTTGAAGTATAACATTCATTAGTAATAAGATTGATTTCAAACAGTCAGAGCTGATCAATTACCTTAGCTATATTTTCTGAGAGGACCTGGGTGCCTTGACTGCTTGGATCAAATTCCTCTATTCTAAAAACCTTATGTCATTTTCACAACAAAGCAAACTTGTCAATGGAAGCAAGGCTGTGAATAGCACAAAAAGTCTTCAGCCAGACATTATGGAAAAAAGAAGACTAAAGGCCGAGCGTCTGAGTGTCGGAGCATAGAAAGTGATGTAGAGATGACAATCCATGCTGGGTCCCATGTCAAATAATGTGCAGCAACAATTATAATTCCTCTTTCAGCACCTCTGACAAGCAACTGTGAATGTAATTTGTTTCTACATGGAAAACTACAGCACTGACATCCTTATGTTTCATAAGGACAAGTAGAATTGTTTTTAATTATGTCCTGAACATGGGTCCTAGGAAAGCAAAACACAAATGTCTTCCAGACAAAAGACGCACAGTTCATGTTTCATACAATGGAGTCCCCCAAAATGACCACAGCACTTTCACAGGTAGCGTTTTGAAATGGTTGCTCAAAAGTAACATTGATGCTTCTCTGGGTGATTGAGGTTGAGACCCTCTTTTTTATTGGTGCTCAAACACTTCATCCTGAGAGGGAGCGGGGTAAAACAGATACGCACTGGCTTCAAGTATTGCTGGGGTGTGGACAAAGCCAGCAGGCAACTGCTAGAAGTAGAAGTTGGCTCAGGAAACTTGGGTATGTCAAGCTATAGCATAAGTGATTTCAGGTGCTTTTATCAACAGAAAAGCTTTTATATCTGTATTTGTATTTAATTCACAGGCCTAAATATAATTTACATGGTTACAGTTTATAGGTGCTGTCACCAACATTGTAAACTACCTTGAAGTTTGGCAAGTTAAATGTTGAGCTACCTACTATTATAAGCTGCATGTAGTTTTCACTTATGATGTAAGTTTGATTCTTTTCATAGAAATGTAAAATTCAAAGAAATGTTGATGTGATGATTATAATGAAGGCATCTTTGAGCACTGACTGTCGTATGCTGACCAACTCACAGATGTACTGGGCAGTAAAGAATTTAAATCCAGCATGTAATTTCTATTCATGTTAATAAGGTTGAATTTGTCTGATGAATAAATTTTTATTAATTTAGCAGATTTAGGATATAGATGAGTAAAATGAGCTACAATACCACAGACTAGCATGTGGCTTCAAAATGCCCGTCACTGTTTTGATTCTCATACACAAACAGTGTGACTAAGTGTGGCAAAATGCATTATGTCAAATTTGAAACTTAAAATATTTCTCACCATTTTTAAAGGTAGTACAGTAGATTGTGATGGACAGCCACGGCCACTACCTGGCCGGGATGCCAGCAGGGCGAAAGGACCAGGAAAAAGGGCATTGATGAGGCAATACCTCCCCTGGGACACTAGAGGGCAGCCCTCCTGGGCGGCTGTGGCACGTTGGGAACTGGAATTTGGTGAAGCCCTGTTGGGTTCTGTGGGGACGGCCAGGGGGAGCTGCAGAGCCCTGTAGAGGGCATCTAGCGCACCTGTGAGTGATTCCAGGTAATAGTGATGAGCTATCTGGAACACTCTCGGGACCTGAATAAGAGCCTCCTCACTCCATTGAGGGGTCAGAGTCGGGAGCAAGGAGACAAAGCCTGAGGAGGAGTGGAGACAGATGGACTGGCAGCAATGAACGGAACGGACTGTATATTGTGGTGTGAGTAATGTGCATAAACTGTAAATAAACACAGGTGTTGAATGAACCTGTGTCCTGCCTGTCTGTGTCCAGGGGTTAGAGTGGCAGCATGCCCCCTTGTGGCCTACACATATAAATAAGGCACTGAAATTGTGTATAATTCTTAAGGTTTATACCAAACTTCTTTGTATTGTTATTTATGCTAAAAAAAAAGTTACAGAAAAATGCTCCCTTGACTAAAGTGTCAACTGAGGTGATTGCCTTATCACCTTACCCCACACACTGGTGGGGTACACACATACAGGTATATGACAGTTTAAATATTTGTTTTAGCAGATGGCTCATTAAACAGCAGAACAGTGCTGTTGCAGATAACTACTGTAAATGAAAATGTAGGTTCTTAAAGAATGACTTTATTTTTTTTTACTTAGATTAGTCTTTCTTGGATTATATTATTTTACTTTGAAGTTGTGTCAATTACTGAATTCGCCTACTGGCAAAGTTATGCATTATGTCATTTTGCAACTCAGTTCAGCTGTTTTAGATTGATGACTTTAAATTTGCCAAGCATGAGTGTTAATGTGCATATTCAGACATTTATACTTTGTGCATGTTACATGGGGCTTTATTTTTTATTTAAAGATGGATGGATTTCTATCATACATGCAGATGAATTGACAGAGGATGGTTTACATAATTAATGCAGTCAACACCCAGGTATATTTCTGCCAAATATGTTCACTATAAAAACATATTCACAGATTTACTTCTCTTGGCAGCACTCTCTCCTATCAACATTCTAAAGATCCCCCTGTAAAAGTGAGAAAGAAATGACCTTAAAATCAAAGCATGGTGATACCAATGGCTTATTAGATCATTCAGAAAAAGGGATATATTGTTTACGTTTGCATAACAGTTATCCTGCTTCTCTTCCTGCTGTGCTGCAGCAGATACTGAGTAGAACAGAAGTTCATTCTCTCTCAGCATGAGTGAGTGGGACAAGACCCTTTAAAAAGTGGGCAGCCCAATGATAAACACTGGAGTCCCTGTGTTTATATACACACTAGGTCAAGTAACAACATTGGAAAATCTTTATGTGAGAAATCTTAAATGTAAAAAATGAATAGACCTCTTCAGGCATATAAGGTGTTTACATTTTTTTCAGCCAAGCAATATGATACAATCGTATTTGCTCAGACCCGATAGACCAGGATAAACAACACCAAGAGTTTAGACAACATTTTTAATCAGACAAGGTTATACCCCCAAAACAACAGACACTCAAATAAGAAGAGCTACTGCCACACCCAGAGACAACCTTCTGAAATACAAAAACAAAGACAACAAGAACCGCATCCCCCTTGTTGTCATCTACAACCCACATCTTGAAGCACTTCGAAAAATTATAAAAGAACTTCAGCCAAAGCTAAACAACGACCAAACACTGAAAAATGTATTTCCTAAACCTCCCCTACTGGCATACAGACAACCACCAAACCTGCAGCAACTTATTGTCCGAAGCTCCCTAAATGAACCAACAGAAAATGGCACATCTCCCTGCCTGCAGAAAAGATGTAAAACGTGTGCTCACATTTATAATACAGACCGTATAGTTATACCACACTGCTGACTTGAACATCACATAAAGGGATAATTTTCCTGCAGATCATCTAATGTTGTCTACCTAATTCTCTGTATGAAATGTCCTGACACTGCACTCTATGTGGGAGAAACTGGACAAACACTCCGCCAGAGAATGAATTTCCATCAGCTATAGAAAAGCTGCTGCTTCATTCAGTTCAATTGTGGCCTGCCTCTACTGGTGATGTTTTTTTGCTTATTTGCTTTTTATATCCTCCTCCAAAAAGTGCTTAAAGCTAATCATGATATTGCAAACATAATGACAATATTCAGGTGGACAAACAGTGTCAGCTTTTTTAAAAAGGTAATGCTATGCACTGACAATACAATGTATCTTAAAATGCATATCAAAATAAAAATAGATACTAGTAAAATATGGTACTAGTACAACAATGATAATAGTACTAGTAGTAGTATTGTCACTTTTACAGTGCACAACAAAATTCTTACTTGCATATGTAGTGTTTGTATCCCACATATCTATTTTTCATGTTCTCACAAGAAACAGTTTTGATCTCATGCTAGTAATGATCAAAACAGTTGGAGTAATGTAAATGCTCTGAATGAGCAAAGAATGTAAAGGTGCCACTGGTTGAATTATTTTCTTCCAACATTTCTTTCAGCATAACACTTCAGTAGAAAGCACACAATACTTAAAATTTTTGGAAGAAGGAAAGAAGAGTCAAAGTGTTTATATAGGTCTGACATAATTTGTGTAAGAATCATGTTAGAAAATCAAAGATTATGCAATGCTATAAATGATCAACCCAAATAGCACTCTTATTAAATTGTAAATAACTGTAAGTTCTACAAACATTAAATAAAAGTATATATAAGTTATTTTACTATCAGTAAGATATATATTTTCTGAATTTAGTTAGAAATAGGTTCCCGCTGCAGATACCCTGAACAAAAGTACTAAACTTTATCTGAGCCAAATGAAGCAGAAAAAGATTTTTTGTGGAAAGATAGTGAATGCTGGAATGGACTAGGTTAAATCTCCAGAGCCTAGTCAGAACTCCTCACCCACTATACTATAAAAATTTTACAGTACCTGGGAGGCTCCTGTAAGTTCTGGAACCTTCTCTGGAGTAAACCTGGACTGAATAACATTTGATTTACACATAGAATCCTGGGTAGACTTTATTTTTCTTCCCAGCTGTCCATAGTCAGCTCTGCCCCAAGTATAAACTTGGCCCCTCTCTGAAATAAAAAACAACTTTGTTTAAAGCAAAGTATACTGAATATAAAAAAAAGAGTTTCAAGATGTAAGTAATCTTATGTTTATTCATTTATTCATAAAACAAAATTTCATAACGAAATATTTTTTACTGCTGTATCTCATTAAAATGTATTACAATCATTAAACACAAGAACTCAACAGTGTAGTGAAGTTAGCAAAAAAGAAAAGTAATCACCTCCAAAGATTGGGTAGAGCCAATCACTCCACAAACTCCACATGCTTTACTTTGTTGCAAATACCACAACATTTAGAACTATCCCCCCAAAAAAAAAATCAAAACATTTTATTACATTCCAAATAGGCTCCAACTTTCTAGTGACCCTATACTGGATAAGCAGGTTTAGAAAAAGAATAGATGGATGGATGAATAAACACAATATTATTTTCAAATACATCTTTAAAAAAAAGTTATAGGCTAAAAATGTATAATATTAATTAACAATTAATAGAGTTTCATGAAATTATAAAGTAACAATATCATTTTGCTATGATCCCGTTATAAAGCCATTTACAATATGACAAACTTTTAAAAAACAAAAATCAAATTAAGAAAATGTGTTTTTATTAACATACTAGCATTAGAGATACAGTATACATAATCAGAATGATTTTAGATTTATTTTAATACTTAAGTCAGAGACAGAATAGTTCAGAACCCACAAGATTATTTAAAATTACAAACAAAAGTTAAATAACCAAAAAAAAATAAAACTAAGGTCTGAGAATAGTTATTAGTTTTGTATTTATGTTGTCCAATATTTGTTTAATGATTTATACATTTACTTTGCTTTGAGACTAGCAAATATTTACATGAATTGCTGATGCCAAATTATTAAAAAAAAAGGTTCTTGGTACTTCTTTTATAAGGGTTTTCAATTCCTTCATTAATCAGCCATCCATTTTCTGAATGCATATTTTCCAGCATTTGGATGAAAGGAAATTGAGCCTATTCTGGAAGCATCAGAATAAAGGAAGGAGGCAAATAAAAGGTACGAACCAAAAATGTGTCACAAGTTACTTGCAGATTATGTGTATGTACACTACACTCGCTTTCACTGGGCTAACATAGGGTAATTAATTAATCTAATATACATCATTTTGTGATATGGGAGGAAATAACAGTACCAATTAAAAATCAACACAAAGCACAGAGAGAAGAGAGAATGTGTAAATTCCAAACATACAATTTACCTGGCTAGGAATTAAATCCAGGTCACTGAGGCTATGAGTCACAGCTTTAAACCCCCTGCATATCAAACCACCTGTTTACTAATTCTTACGGTTAATTTTTTATTGTCAATCTCAATTACTTCAAGCAACTCTTTTGCTGTGTTATAGTTTATATATATAAAAACACTTGTGAATCCCTTGAGCTGTATTGCTTTAAACTCTTTTATATACAAATCAGATATTATGTTAAAGAGCACATTTATATTCTAGGCAAGGTTAAGTTAAGGAAAAGATATTATAGGTTTATGACCACAAGGGGGCACCAGACAGCCCCAAACCAGACACAGCAAAGCACCCACCACACATTGATAGGGTAAAATAAAGGATTTTTGTTTCTTTCCCAAGCACCTCTTCACAATCCTCTCAATAACAAGCTATAATTATACAATAAAATACACAATAAACTGCCAATTTTTCCTCCCTGTCTCAATCTAGTTTCACCTGCTGCCTCCCTACTCTGATTCATACTTCTGCAGCAGTGGCCTTCCTTTTATGCCATACCAGGGAATGCTTCTGGTGTCATGCCATGTCTTCCGGGAAGCACTTCCAGGCCATAATAAATGAAGGGAGGTCCTCCTCCGACGGCACACTCTGTTAGAACTTTGGGACCCCAACAGGGTTGCACTTCCAACTGGTTTCCCATATTTGGACCACTGCCACCTTGTGTATGGGGAATGGAACCTCTCCTGAATCTCACCTTCCGCTGGTCTGTCCATTATCTCCTGTCATCCAGACACAAACTAATTTCTCCTCTCTGTTGGTCAATTTGTCACCACTCTGGCCTCTTGTCCAGGTAGTGTATTTTTCCATGTCTGATCCAGGATCCCCGTTCTCCTCCTTCAATATGTATATCATTGCAACATACTCCATATCATATATAGTATACTATCAAAATACCTGCGCTTCGCAGCGGAGAAGTATAGTGTGTTAAAGAAGTAATGAAAAAGAAAAGGAAACATTTTGAAAATAACGTAACATGATTGTCAATGGAATTGTTTTGTCACTGTTGTGAGTGATGAGTGTTGCTGTCATATATATATATGTATATATATATATGTATATGTATATGTATATATATACATATACATATATATATACACACTGAGTGGAAAAAAAACACACCAAAAAAAATGTTTTTCATCACATCTTCAACAATAGTCAGCTGATTTACTTAATGTTTGATACAAAGTGTATGTAATATGTTTACAAACAACAGTTGTATTAATTACTCACAAGTTTATACAATGTTCCAAATTTTATCAAAATCGGCCGACTATTGTTGAAGATGTGATGAAAAACATTTGGTGTGTTTTTTTTCCACTCACAGTATATATATATATATATATATATATATATATATATATATACAGTATATGCATATACACACACATATAAACATATATATATACATATCCATACATATATACATACACACACACATATATACATACATATATATATATATCTACATATCTACATATACACACACACACACATATATATATATATATATATACATGTATACACACACATACATACACTCTTTGGGGTGCGAGAAACTGTTGCTGGGGGTGGCAGAATCCATCAAGGAAGAAAAATGAAAAACATTATTTGTACAAAATCTTAATTTATTTATCCATTCCTATATAATTAAATGGGCAGGCTATTTTGTATCAGTGCAATACGCTGTTTGTTAAAACGAATGACTCCTGCTCTTATGTGCAAGTCTGCGCGGATAGTATGAACTGTCGTATCTGTTCAAATTCTATTTAAATTTTAAATAGAACGAATTTTTATTTAGTCGACAGAAATATCTTTGGTAGGAATGTAAGTTAAATGTAGGCATCATTGCATAAATTTTTCTTCACCATACAAATGTAAAGAGTAAATTCGCCTTACATTCCAACCAAAGATATTTGTGTCGACTAAATCAGGGGTGTCAAACTCAATTGCACAGGGGGCCAAAATCCAAAACACACTTTAGGTCAGGCGAACAGGATAAACATTTATTGAACACACTAAAACTAAACTTTTAAAACTTAACTTTTTGAACATAAATATGAATAAAAACAGACAGGAATATTATTCCGGAATAAATCAACTCAAACCTTAAATAACTTATATTTTGCTCTCCATAAAAATATATCCTGTCTAAATTATACAAGTTAGAAATAAAGTAAACGTTAAAAGAACAAACATTCAAATTTCTTTACTCTTATGTAATTTTATATAAAATAAACTTAAATTTTAAATATCCCAAGAGATTTTGCTCTCCATAAAAATATATCCTGTCAAAATTATACAAATTCAAATATGAACATGCTGCATAACAAAACCTGGAAATATAAATAAAATGTGTTCTTTTCAGCAATAACAAATCAAATCATTCAGTTGTCTTTGCTCATATGTCATTTTATCAGAGCTGGACGCCTGGCATCTTTTTGGCCACAAGTTCGTTTATGTTTGGTGTGAGGTTCTGTGTTGTGGAGATTCTCAGGATGGACTGCAGGTGCTCATCAGTGAGGCGACTCCTGTGTGCTGTTTTGTTAGTCTTCATCACTGAGAAGAGCTTCTCACACAGATATGTGCTACCAAACATGCACAAGGTTCGAGCCGCATGTAGATGGAGCATTTCTGCGGGAATGGAGTGAATAAACTGTGCGGGCCCTGCAGTATCGTGCTTTGCCTTCAGTGTGCCATTACACTGCAGCTCAATCACCTCCATCTGAATCTGCACAGGTGCAGTTTCCACATCGACGGCAAATGGGTTGCGAAACAACTCAAAATTCTTTTTTTGTTCTTCAAAGTCACCAAAGCGCCATGCGAACTCAGTGCGCAGTGCGCTCAGTTTATCAGCAAAGTGCGTATTTGGGAACACCGTTGTGCCAACTTGGTTCAACACTACTTGGCAACAGGGAAAGTGGGGCAAGTTGCACTGGTGTATTTGTGTCCCCCATAAAAGCAGCTTCACTTGAAATCACTTTGTGATTTTGCACGGGTAAAAATGTCTGCTGAAGTGTCAGATTCTTCTTTAACTCTTCTGCTTTCTATATCTTCTGCATTGCTTTCAGGTCTTTCAGGTTATCCTGATGTTTTGTCTCATAGTGCCATCTTAGATTAAATTCTGTAATTACAGCCACATTAGCTCCACAAAAGAGGCACACGGGTTTACCGGCAATGTCAGTAAACATATACTCAGCCTCCCATCGGTTTTTAAAGGCTCTATTTTCAGAATCAACTTTTCTCTTTGGCATCGTGTGGGCTAGCTTCACAATAACTTGCAGCATCATAAGCTAGACTTGATTAACGCGGTAAGTGTTCGGCAAGGCAGCTGAAGCGCTGCATTATGGGATCTGTAGTTTATTGTGTTACCAGCGCTTCATATCCCCGGGCCATTAATAACAATAATACAGTATATAAAATAATCTCGCGGGCTGGATATAATTACATGCCGGGCCGGATGTGGCCCGCGGGCCTTAAGTTTGACACATATGGACTAAATAGAACTTGAAAAGATATATTTTTTCGAATGTGATCGCACAATTCAGATCGAGTTGACACGCACTACAGTACAGTACATCGAGCCCGCGTGCTATTGTGGTTTTGCCAGCGTGCCTCAATAAGTTACCTTCCCCTCGCTCTTACTTTTTTACCGTTCATCTAATAAATACACTGAGTATGGCTTTACCAAAACAATCATTGATGGTGAATAAAGTATCCATTATTCATAAAGCTTCAATTGGTGATCTGTTTTGCTGCGTTAACCGCATATTTTTTCATACGTCTCAAACCAAGGGGATGCGAAGGTAAAATGAATCGGGAAGCGCGCGTACATAGTCAGTGCACCCACTCTCAGGAATCGAACCTCGGTCGTCGGCGCTAGAGGCGAAGGCTCTACCATTGCGCCACGGCGTATGGTTTATCTCTTTGAGCGTATGTAGATCGGTGTATATATATATATACATATATATATATATATATATATATATATATATATATATATACCAGCGCAGCGAGAAGTAGTGTGTTAAAGAAGTTATGAAAAAGAAAAGGAACATTTTAAAAAAAACGTAACATGAGTGTCAAAATACAGTAATTGTTTTGTGAGTGTTAGGAGTGTTGCTGTCATCGAGGATTCGATTATCATTATTTCTTTCAATCAGGTTCGTATTTGTAGGATGTGTTCAAGTTACATTCCGTGTTTGTCAATCACTGTAAAGATAACAGGTTTCATTCATCGATTCGTTTCTTACTGCATCAATAAACAGCTCGTCTTCCTCTTTATCTGAGACGTGACACACTGCATGCACAGGTTTTTTTTTACATTGTGTTCCTTTAGCGGAACATTGACTTTTTCCACCGTGTGCTTTGTTTCCGCAGTAGCTGCACTTATGAATATGCTTGTATGTATCACACGCTTCATATTTTTTTGCTGCCTTCTCAATTGTGTAATTCGGTTTTTGTTCAGCACTCTTTGGAACTGTTGCTTTTTGTCTGTGCATTGCGTCATTTCATGTGAGCTGCTCGGTGTACATGCATCGAAGGTTTCCAGCTGTGCTGGTGCCATCTCGTGCAATGTCCACGGCTGTATTTAATGTTAGCTAAGACCTGGCACTTAAAAGTTTCTCTCGCAGTTTCGCAGAGTTTGTGCCAAACATCACCCTGACCATCTCATCTTCCTCTGCATAAGCACAGTCATTCACCCGTGAATATTTAGCGGCAGTGTTTCTATTGGATTGCCGCTGACAGACGGCCTTATATGGGCAGGCACTAAATTACGTGGGAGGCGTAACTCCGCCACCCACAGGCATCGAGCAGAAGTCTATTATAGTATATGGACAACAAATAGGTTCCAGTTATGACCATTACGTGTAGAATTTCGAAATGAAACCTGCCCAACTTTTGTAAGTAAGCTGTAAGGAATGAGCCTGCCAAATTTCAGCCTTCTACATACACGTGAAGTGGGAGTATTAGTGATGAGTCAGTCAGTGAGTGAGTGAGTGAGTCAGTGAGGGCTTTGCCTTTTATTAGTATAGATATGCAATAGATATGTGCAAGCTGTGCGCTGAGCTTACTCTTGAGCATGCAACATACAGTTGGCCATGTGAACAGTAATCTTGTTTCAAATCTCACAGCTTGGATTGCTGCTGTCATAATCAGTTTGAGTTTCATAGTTTGTTTCAATTACGACAGTATTTGTAGGACTTGTGTTGATGAGACATTCGGCATCTGTCAAGTGTTGTAAGTAAACCGGTTTTATCGATAACTTTACATTCAGCTTTTGAGAGTTTAAACATTCATAAACATCAAAGTGTCCACTACTGAAATCGTCACCTGTCAATCTAAGATGTTTAAGAGGCATTGGCGGTTGTCAAAAGGTGTAAAATATTTGGCCATTACGGTACACTTGAAAGCGACAACTGAACAATTCACCGGCAGCCATCAACTCACATGCAGATGCATAGGTGAAGGGCTTAAGCATTTCACTCTTCTAGTGCTCCTGTGTAGAATAATTATCTCCTGTACTGTCATCAGTCCACACCTTGAACCTGTCCCAGTCATTCAATACATAAGACACAATGTTCCTCCGGATATCAAGAGTGAGCCTGATATGGCCGTGGAACATGTAACAAAGAGAATGGAAAAGGTAGGTGCCATCTCCAGGCATGGAAACCACTCGGTAGGTGACAGTTTTTTGATCGATGGTGATCACCTCGATAGACATGTTAATGGGGGTACGGTTGGAATGATAAAGGAAATGGGTACCTGAACAATGTAAAGTAAGTCTAAAATACCTACACAATAACTATAATCGTAATAAATTAACAATAAAACAGCAGAGAAGCCGTGGATTAAATAAAAAGGCTGTAGTTATCAGCAGGGAGACGTGAATCCCGTGGCGAAGCAAGGAAGGGAATGTAGAGACTGGAGCAACGGACGGCCTTATATAAGCAGGCAGCCAACAACGTGGGAGGCGTTGGGATGGGGGACGCAACGCTGCCTCACATGATGACCGAGCTGCAGGCTATGGACGTATATATGTACGTAAGTAGGATTCAGTTAGCGTTGGGAACCCGTGTACCAAATTTCTTGAAGTTGGGCCCATAAGTAACAAAGACCGTTGAAAACTTCAATATGGCGGCCGACAGTGGCATCATACCACCGAAATAAGTATCAAATTTCAGCCTTCTACCTACACGGGAAGTTGGAGAATTAGTGACGATGGAAAGTTCAATATGGCGGCTGACAGTGGCGTCATACCACCGAAATAAGTACGTACATTGCTTTCGGTTAGAGAAGGGAAGCCGCCTACCAAATTTCATGAAGATGGGGCCATGAATAAGAAAGTTCAACATGGCGGACTTTGTTGACCGTTATGACCGTTACAAGTAGAATTACGAAATGAAACCAGCTTAACTTTTGTAAGTAAGCTGTAAGGAATAAGCCTGCCAAATTTCAGCCCTCTACCTACACAGGAAGTTGGAGAATTAGTGATGAGTGAGTGAGTGAGTGAGTCAGTGAGGTCTTTGCCTTTTATTAGTATAGATATAGATATATACAGGTATTTTTTCCAAGCTACAATTAGCCATCCTGTGTTCCACTGACACCTTTCACTTGACTAAATCATACCAAGCTACAGTGGTGTGAAAAACTATTTGCCCCCTTCCTGATTTCTTATTCTTTTGCATGTTTATCACAAACAAAAGGTTTGGATTTTTTTTCTCCCTAAATAATAAAAACCATCATTTAAAAACTGCATTTTGTGTTTACTTGTGTTATATTTGACTAATGATTAAATGTGTTTGATGATCAGAAACATTTTGTGTGACAAACATGCAAAAGAATAAGAAATCAGGAAGGGAGCAAATAGTTTTTCACACCACTGTATATACTTGGCCTTTGGGATGTCTCCCTTACAAGAAAATAGTTAAGTTTAGGTAAACCTTCAAATCTCTAATTATTTAATGAACAACAACAACATTTATTTATACAGAACATTTTCATACAAACAATGTAGATCAAAGTGCAGATTCCATCTAATCCTTTATTTTAATGCAGAATTCTGACCTTTTCTTCCCCCATTTGTTTCTGGTTCCAGTTATGAAGGATGTAAAAGAAACCAAGACTAATCCACAACTATATGCTAACCTCAAATGCCTAGTGAAATAAACTCATATTGAGCCAATGGCGAGTCAGATTAAATGTAAATTTTACTTCATTGTTCAAAGAATAGAAAATGCAATTCTATCTAAAATATCAAACTACACAGTGCTCATTTCTGAACTGTATATTACATACATATAGTGCTGTAAAACCCACCAGATTCTTTAGTTGACATATTTCTGTGCAGCTAATCTTTGCTAAAAAATAAATGACTATCTGCATTTTGTAGTTTATGACTTTGAAAGAGCTGAAATGGCTCTATTTACCAACCTCTCCTGAAGCTGTGAACTTCACAAGTACATAAATAACCAAAGTGCGCCCACTGTTGCAAATACGTCAGGAATGGTGTCAAAAGCAGGTGGGCATAATGTTTTGACAATTAGCATGTTTCTTGTGGTGTAGTGTTTTCTGATTGTTAATAAGGACTGTGTGATATTAGCCTTCATCTGTCAAATTTTAAAAACAGAGAAGATTAAAACAAAAGACAGTAATAATACATCATAAACATGATGAATTTTCATGGTGTTCATGGCAGATGCTGTCTGCATCATCAAGCCAAGAGCAATCTATATTTATTTAGAAACTAAGGGAAAGAAAACACTTCTTTTTAATACATCCACAAAACAAAGAAAACCTTCAAATGTAAAAATAGTGCTCATTGCACTTAGTGACATTATTCCCAGATTTAGAGAACATGGCAAAAAAGCACAATAATCTAGACCAATGTTAAAAATAAGCACCATAATTCACAAACATTTTTAACAGATTAATCCAAAAACTTGTTTATTTTATTAACATGTTCAGAATGTACAGACAGAACAAACAACTATTCTCCCATAATGTTTTCAGATTATACTTCATTTGCTGGAGAATAAGTATATTTTAAAGGTTACAAGCCACCATTAAGAGAAAAAAAGGCTAAGTGTGAATATCTCATCAATAATATAACCATTAATAAATATTAACTTTTGCAGCATAAAAGTGATTAATTAAAATTAAAACCATTGCCAAAATCTTGTTAAAATGGATGGCCCTATAAATACTCATCTCTCTGAAAAAAACCTTCAGTATTGCAAGTATACTGTATGGTTTAAAGCCATAATGCACAAAAAACAAAGCCCATACAGTCCATTTTAATGCTCTTTCCAGGACTCTTAAGCATATGGCATTGCTAATCACTGCAATACCATAACTCCCTAAATAAGCTACCTGAAGAGAAATGAGATGAGTATGCATAATGCCAAGCATCAAAGCTTCTTGTATTTATTGCTTTTGTTAGCATTTTGTGATTTTTTTCCTTGACGCTTTCAGCCTCTTTAACTACATCACAACATCCATCATCATCCATTATTCCTTCAGAATGGACATATTGAGGGGTTAAAGCACGTCCAGAGAGAGATGAAGATAAAGATCAGTGAGAGCAAAGGGTATAAAGACTGAGTTCAAAGGGTCTTCTTTATGTCTGTATGTCTTTTGTTGGTTTTGTATTATTGACAACTGTCCTGAGAATACATTCAAAAAGGAAGGAGTAACATCTGTTTTCAGGATCCCCTCTTCAGCAGAGCAGCTAAACAATATGGATGACCTCCTACCAATACAATATTTTCAACATTTGCTGGTCAGCTGAAGAAAATACTGGTAAAGAGCAGATTGTAATCAGCTATAAAGTACCCAGGGAATGTGGCAGTCAAATATGTAAAGCACAAATTTCATCTCAGTCTCAGCACTAAAACAGTACCAAGGAAATTTAACCACATCAAAGTGAATACAATGGATCTTTAGCCTTAACATCTCACATAATAAATAACTCAGTCAAAGTTGTGGTGGTTCAGGTTTAGTACACAAGTATTTCAAGATACACCCAGAAAGAAATCTGTATTGGCCTGCAATCACAGAAGCCATATACAAAAAAGGCCACAATTGCCCCCTGAGGTGGTGTTCAAGTTCTTTGGCATGTGTACAGGGTGGTCCAGATCTAATTATGCAGATCCAGATCATCTGAATGACTTTGATTTATGCGGGGACGATTCCAGTTCGGCACGAAGACGATTCTTCACATTGTCAGTTTGCACACTTCTCAATGGTCTGGGATTTTTCGGGTGATTTTCTATGTAATAAACATAATAAGTTATAGCATAATGAAAATTGCATAATTAGATTTGGTCCACCCTATACAACACTTCTTATATGCAGTGGTACTACTGTATATCTTGGGGCATGAGAAGAGGAGATGCCAATAACCTTAAGTTAATTACAAAAGCTGTCTCTATCCTGGGCACCAGGCTGACTCAATGGAGAGAGTGCAAAGAACAGGATGTGTTGGTTAAGTTACTGGTCTCATGGTCTCTGTAGGAGACCCTGGTCAACATGTGGGGCATCTCTGGCTAGATTATGATTTACTTACCATCCAAAAAGTTCAGGTTTCTGCAGATTATCAAAATATCTATTCATTTGTTTGCAGTTATTATGTCTTGCCTGCTGTAGCATTGCAGTTTCTTCTTAAGATCAATAAAACATTTATCTGTTTAAGTTATGAATTAATGTTCATAACCTAGAAGACCAAAAAGAGAATGAAGATGAAGACTGTGTCTCTATTCTAAGACATTTGGTAACCTACAGAGCATGTACTGTATCATGACAAAATCCTTATTTGATGGGCTGGACTGAGTATGTGTGTTTGAAGTTTTGTGTTTGAAGTTTTCTGTTTGAAGTTTAATTAAACTGCAGTGTTTGCTCCTAAAAATATTGTTTATGGATGCAACTAAAGTGCATTTTATAGCATGTTTTCTTAATTAGGAGGCCGTTTTTGCTTTTTCTTCATCTACTCAGGAGCAAAATTACTGTGTGAGAAAAATGTGTGTGTTGAAGGTGGTAGTGCTGGCAGATGAAGTAGAGTGCAAGAGAAACAGTGGGATAATAAGTAACTAATAAACTGGAATTGCAGGCTCTAACTGGAAATAAGTGAGCTGATTTACCAGTGAGGAAAAAATTAAAGGATAGAAAAAGAATACTAGTTTAGTGAGATAAATCATGCACAAGCCAACATGCATTAATTCTATAAAGGAAATTAGTGTAGTGCATTTAAAGATTGAATCATTTATCAGCTATTGTTTCGGTCTAGACTGATTAATTGGATGGCCTCAGGTTATTCTCCTCTAACACATTTTTTACTTGCTTGTGTTAAAATCAGGTATGTATAGAGAGTTTGAAAATGACAAGTACTCAATTCAGGTTAACAAGATGCAAGGTGTGGTATAAATGTCTTAAGGAAATTAGATAATTCACTGCAGTGTTTTCTGCTTTGATTATACAGCATGGGACTGCAGATGACACACCTATTTTTAAAACTTCCACAATTTAACATAACAAAATTTAAATCATGCTGCTCTTTCAAGGCAAAAAAGTCTTCATTTTTCACACATTTATCTGAATTAGTTCAGAAATAAGAAAAATATGATTTGTGCTTCCTTTGAGATTGTGGTGATGTGAGTATATAACCAATTAGCTGGGAGTTTAAATGTATTTAACTTGTGACACGTATTTGAATGAGTGAGTAGCAAAATGTATCACTTTTCAGTGCCTCACCATACATACCCTTGACAAAGGAATGGAGATATCGCATTCATTCTCTCAATGTAAAGGAAATGGCTACACTTTTGGAACATGCAAATCTGCACTATGTCATAAGTTCATTGCTAAATAAAATGTATTTATTTAGTGTTTCAAAACATTTATATTGGACAGACATTTGCATGACTTAGCTCATAATACTTACAAAAATGAGGTATATAACTCTGGTATAATTTGAAATACATTAACAGAAGTGCATAATCACTGGGACAAGTAATTAGTGTTTGCCAATAGAAGTATGCTGTTTTAAAAGCTCAACTAAGTTTTTTTTTCAAACATTGGATTTTTGATGCCTAATTAATATTCATTAGCATAACAAATAAAATGTGAGAAACACAGTGAAAGAACATGTAATACAGTTTTGTTTAAAACAAGAGAGAGAGAGCAAGCCAACATAGGAGACTGACATATGCGTCCTACAGAGAGAGCTATTTGGAATGCACAACTGATTTCAGCTGAAGCTGCAGTCAACTTCCTCTGTGGACCACCATTATCAGATAAAATACATGAAGCAAAAAAACTCTAGCACACTCAATATGTTAAGTCCCACAACAGAAGAAATTGTCAGATTGCTAATTTGCACTTAGCAAGTGAAAACTTAAATCAAATTTGTTTCTGTCTGCTAGAGGCACATTTAAACTTTCTAGCATAAATGCAAAATGTGAACAATGTATTTACAGTATATCTGTATTCGGTTGGGATACACATGCTTAGGGTAAACAGGACATTTACAATGTATTCACACGCTCAAAGTGTGAACACTGCATTTAAAGTATATATGCTGGGCTGAAAGCAGCCCAGACACAGACAGGCAGACACTGATGGTACAAACCCAAACACCCGTTTATTCATATTTTCTATTTACAGAAGTGTACGCACAACCCAGTGCCCCTGCACCACACACCCTCAAGTCCTGGCCTTTTGCAATGATGCCTCTCTTCCTGACTGCCTCCACTCCTCTCCTCCAAGCTTTGTCCTCTTCCACCCGACTCCAGCCATCGAATTGAGGGAGGTGGCCCCTTTTGTGTTCACCCGGACATGCTCCAGGTGCCTCCTGATGAGCTTCCGGCGGCACTTCCTGGTGTGGCGGAAGTGCTGCACGAACACCCAGAAGCACTCTGGGTGTCCCTGGTTTTCTTTCCCCCAGCACTTCCGGGTGTGGTGGAAGTGCTGACGCCCAGGGCTTTTCAGGCATCTGAGCGCCCCATGGCAGTGACCATGGTCCCCTATAGGGTTGAGCTTCTATGTTCTGTTCCCGTGGTACTGCCCCCAGCCGCGCACCACACTGCATTCAGTTGGAATACACATGTTTAGAGTAAACAGGATATTTACAATGTATTCACCATGCATCAAACATCAGCATGGTAGTATCCACTGATGATGCAAGTAATTAATTGTTGATTGCCAATGACAACATCCTTCAATACAAGTCTAGTTATGAGTAATGGGTAGAGTTAATCCACTTCATTGGCTAATTCTGATTTAGTACATAGGCTAAGCAACAACAAAATCTTATTACTTATGCATAGAACCTTGAAAACAAAACAGGAAAGACTGTTACTGCAATTATGAAATCATGCATTCATCTTAAACTGATTAGTTTAATTTAACAGAAAGTCAGAACAAATTTAAATAAAATAAGGAGAGATCTGAAATATTAAAACATTGTGAGTTTGTCACATTTGATATTTGAATTGTCTATTAAATATTACCCTTCAGGAAGTGTTAATATCAAGCTAACTTTTCTTCCATGTACTGATGTAAACATAAATCTCCCAATAACAAATTTCACAAAACTGATAAAGTGATTTTCCCAAAAAAAAACATGAATAATGTGTTGTTACAGCTTTAATGACTTCATGTAAATGAAAATACCATGAAAAATGTTGGTATTCTCTAGTTTATGCAGCACTGATATCATAATATTTGTATATTTACATTATTAGCATTGACTTTAAGCAAAATTTATTCTTAGGGTACAGAACAAAAATGCACATTGTAAGATAAATACTTCTAATCTGTGACAATCATGTCAGCTATACTAAAAATTCCCCAAGTCTGGTCTGGGTGATCTTACTAATACTGGGTCTAGCCCAAGGTATATTTTATCTATAAGAAGATTTCCTTAGGTCAAATATATTTGATGACCCTGATACAGGTAGTTGTATTAAGAAAGAAAGAAAGAAAGAAAGAAAGAAAGAAAGAAAGAAAGAAAGAAATTTTCTATACATACTGTTACTCAATAACAGTTACAAACTTTTACAGTCATAAGCTCTGAAAACATAATTTTCAGAAAACATAATTACTAAAACTTGGAATTAAAATTACACAGTAAAAAAAGAGGTCATCAGTCCTTATTGTACAAACTGCCTCATTTATACACCACTGGTTAGTAAAAGTTGGCAGGCTAAAGGTCATTTAATAAAATTTATAATCCAATGCTGTTGTTTTTACTTAAGCAATAAGCACTTTAACTACAGTACATTAAATTCTCTTTGATTGCTGACTTTTTCTTTTCTTACTTATAAATAGTCATTTTTGCTAGGCCTAGCAAATATTTGTCAATATTGCTACTACTCTTATTATCCTTTGACTCAGATACAACATAAAGACTCAGTAAATATAGATCCAAAACATTAGATTTCAGAACAGATAAAAGTGGTTGAAACATAATACAAAACAGAATATAGTCTGTTAGAATAGAAAGGACATTTATCACATACATTAGAATCAATTAGGCATAAAAACAAGTTCACTGCTATGATCCCATTTAGGATCACAGACTGCAAATCATCGTTCTCTTAAGCAATGGTGGCCTTTACAGAATAGCTCAAAATAGGTTGCAATTCCCTAACCCCCAGTCTGTCCCTCCAGGGTGTGCCCAGATTCTACCTCAGTTGACGTTGATGTCTCACCTGCATAGAGTCTACAAAGTTCTTTCCCTTCTGCAGGATCCAGGTCAAGTGCTCTCATCTTGTGTTTGGAATTTAGAATTAACTAAAAGGTTTGGAAGCAGAAAGTGCCTCAGGAGTGTTCACATTCTCAAAATAGCCTTGCAGCAGTTCTTTAACTTTTAGAAGCTTGAAACAATTTTATGATTTATTTTCGGCTGTACACAGATAGTTATCCAGCCACACTGTGTATTATTAACCAGGGGCCTCATGTATACACGGTGCATACGCACAGAAATTTTGCGTAAGAACGATTCCACGTTCAAATCACGATGTATAAAACCTAAACTTGGCATAAAGCCACGCACATTTCCACAGTACCTCATACCCTGTTGTACACAAGTTCTCCACTCGGGTTTGCAGACTGGCAGCACCCAGCATCAAAGCAGTGCTACTGTTCCTGTATGGTCACCCTTTCTTTTTTAGATCCACATTACTGACGCGGCTTTATAAATACACTGAAATTAACCACATATTGTTATTAGTTTAATACATTTGATTGTAATTAACCTGTAACAATATAATGGTCCACAGATTTGGTCAAACTATTCCAAATACCATACCATGCTGCTTTAGAGTTGTTACTCTCACTGCACCCTCTTTTTCTTCTTACAGCTGCTCCCGTTAGGGGTTGCCACAGCAGATCATCTTTTTCCATATTATTCTCACCGCACCACTCGGAGTAGCTGATCGGAAAAAGAATTATCGGTATACAGCATCAAGCACATGCTGCCTCAGCCATGCCTCCTATTTGAACTGCTTCTCACACGGCAAATGCTTCAAAACCTTTCCTGTACGAACCACGCGGTTCAGAAAGAGTTTCATCCCAAGAGCTCCAAACACAATCAATCACTCCATTAAGTGCTCCTTGTAGAACCGTTTGTACTTGTTTGTACAATCACCTCACTGTAAACTTGCACTACAGTTATAATATTGCACAACCTGAGCCACTTTATAAAGCGCGTATTTACATATGATGACGATATCATTTTTAAGAGGAAATGCAGCAAAATATGTTTATTATATTATACAGATAAAACTTCAACTTCATTTAAATAATCTATATTGTTAATAATTAAAGGACACAGTGTCGCTACACTAGAAAGGATCTGGTGCTCCGTTTACGGATTGTTCCTGCCTCACACTGTATGCTTCACTGGGACTGGTGTGAAGGATAGAATAATTAAACATGTGCTACAAAGATATTTCAACGTTCCTTAAAAGTTTTGAAGAATCGCCATTATAAGCTTACAGATGGCTTAACGTCTACTACAGAGCTGACTGTCTGGCGATTGGTTACTTGGAGAAAGAAAAGGAAGGACAGCAATTGGGGGTTAGTATGTTTGAAAGAGACAGTACTGCTGCAATAAATTATTTCATCAAAGGTTGTGCACAATCACTGCGCCACCGTGTTCCCATGTTTAATAATATGCTTTAACTCCTATCATCATGAAAATTATATAAAGTATACATCTCAGTATTTTAGTTATTCAGAGAGCTGTAATATTACGAATGTAATGGATTCTGTGTCCTGTCGGAGGAAGAGAAAGCACGGAAGCACATAGTGATTCACACACATAGAGCACATAAAAGATCAAATACAAAACAAAGCATTTATCATGCTACTTTAGTTACGATTGGATTTTAGAAACTAGTAAATTAAACGATTTTAAGATGAAGTTTATGATGTTCTACTTTAATGACAAAATAAACTACGTGATTAAAGTGGAAATTTCGAGATTAAAGTTGACATTTCGTGTTTTTTACCCAACTGTGTGCCTGTTTTTTTTTTCTCTGTACCCTAATAAGCTTTCATATGAAACTCAGACGGTGGGCTACGACTTGGCTTTTCACAGCGAATTTGATATCTGACAATTCTTTTTTTATTTCGGGCACTGTGAGACATTGTGAACTTGAGCTTTCTAGTTTCTCCGACACGCTAGGTCACTTGATCAACTTTCTTTTCTTGTTTATACCATTTTTTAAACCAACAAATAGTAAGTTTTTCCTTGCCTCCACTTGATATTCACTGAAAGTGTTCTATTTTTCCTCGTTGTTTTGCCATTGTCTTTTCACAGAACGCTGAGCTTAAGGGCTATTTATACTATTACATATTCAAAGAGGAGTAATTCTGGGAGGAGACGGGGTGGGACAGCAGGCGCGTGCACATGCATTCATTTCCACGCTAACCGGGATTTATGTAGCGGAAGAACATGGAAATTGGCGAACGCACAGATTTATGCATCTGGATTCTTTTGTGCGTAAGTACATTTCCGCTTTTGTGCTTACGTCAACGTCATGTTATAGTGCGAATTCTACGTGTGGCATTATGCATGAGGCCCCAGGTGTTTAACTTACAGCAAATCCACCATTCAGCATTTGCTGTTGCATGGACAAAAAGTTCACTGGGATGCAGCCAAATATAAGCACTTGTAAAAACTTGTACAATATAAAAGAATCATTCGCAGTGCTTGCTTTCACCTGTTGCCAGCATCTCAAAACAACTTGCATCTTTTAAGCAACCATGCATGAGTAATACTCTAAGCACTTCATGCATTATAGAGGGACTATGAGAAAAAATGTAAACTACAAACATAAATGTAGCGCCCACGTTCAAATATATTCGTACATTTATTTTTAACATTTTTGAACATTAATATTGTTTTATTTAACAGCTCTACCTTGGAAGATGAAATAAACTTCTAAAATCCCACTTTTTATTTGACTTTTCACAATTCTATTTTGTGACAGTTTTCTGCAGTGATGCCCAGTGCTACTGCCACCTGCTCAAGTACTCTGTAACTGCCTGTAATACTGGAAAGAAAAAAGAATGCTACATAAGATTTTCTTAAATGGAAGTGTTAATTGGATACACATTGCCACATTTACATATAGATGAATGCACAGGGCAGGGCTGAGTGATCTTTTCACCTTGGAACACCTACAAGTTTATTTTCTCCTGCCGGATTTGTGTTTTCCTCTCCTAACTGGCCAACTGACTATACTAAACATTATTAGATCTGGATGTGTATAAAATGCAGAGCCATCCAAATCTGCAAACAGCAGAAGCAGATGCAGCAAGCGTATGAGTGTTTAGAAATATAGCTGGTGTGCAGCGGGCAGCGTGATGCAGTACATTAAGGCAGAGTTACTTTCAGTTTGCAATTTAATGTTATATTTAAAGAAGAAATATAAATGTTTGCTCATGACTTGTTACAACTTTGCGGATTTATACGTCTAATTGAAGGGAAAAGGGGCAGACGCAATTACTACACCGTTTAACTTGTTATTTGAACGCAGCATGATCATTTAATAAAGAATAGATTACAAGAAGATTACATGCTTGCTGGCCTTCATTCCCTTTGTGAAGGTGTAAAGCAAGCTTTCCTGATACATCGATAGACATACTGTCACAAACAGAGCAGCCTGTGTAGTGTGTGTATCCTACCCCAAAGCATGTTTATTTTATCCTATTCTGTTTTTCTTAAGGCCTGATGTTGACATTATTTACTTTATTATATTTTAGTATATCTTATTTTTTAATAAGGTTTTATAGTTTTATTACTATATAAATCTTTATATATCTATGAAAATTGCTTTGTGCTTCATTTTTATGTTCAAAAGATGGTACATAAATAAAATTAATATGGTAAATTAAAAAGCAGGACTAGAAGGGGATACTATAAATCTAATTAACTGAATATTAACAGTACAAGAACAGGTTTTCAAATATGTAATCAGTGGCTGTTTTTTTACACAAGTATGTTACAGCACAAATGAGAGGAAAAGCTTTGAAAGGTAATCAGATAATCAAAAATTATGGTGTAGTGAGTGACCATAATATACTTCCAAAACTAAAAATTTTAAATTTTATTTTAGTGGGGTAAATTTTGACCAGATGCAGGAAAGTCTTAAGGTATTTTCACACCTAGTTCATTTGGTGCCATTTATTTTAATTCTAGTGCAATTTCCTGGAAAGTCTGATTTGTTTAGGTAGATGTGAATATGTCAACTACACTCTGGTGGGGAACAAAACAAGACTGATACTTTTTGGAAATGGTGGTCTTGGTGCAGCACAGTGATCCAACAACGGACTGATCTAACTGCAGTATATGTAATACTGTGCATTATGGGTGAAATGGGTGGCATCCTCTCAGTCTGATTTTCAGATGCAATACAGATACTGGAAGCAGATTACTTTTGACGATATATAGTAAATGGTAATTAAACAAAAATCCCAAAATGAACACTATTAACAAATATTCACAAGAGTTAAGACAGTAGACATGTAATTTCAGATTAAATAAACTGAGGCTATGTTCATAATGTGGCTACTGGAGAGTAAATATACAGCATCATACATTTAAATAAAACTCAACTTGTAAGTTTACTGTCATAAATTAAAGTACATCAGTGCCTGCACTCAGCAGGACTGGCCTTTTTTGTACACTTGCCCATTTGAAACATGTCCTTTTTGCACCATGTGTAGTACCGCATAATTTTCAAGGAGTTTTCCATTTGTTCGATAATAGTTGTTTTGCTCATGGTGCTGTGTTTGGTAAATAAACCAAATAATTGTGGAAAACGTGTCAATGTGCAAACATCAATATTCTAAACCCTTTTTTCCTGGGAAAAATGTTTCTGCCAAAAGAAAGAAGTCCATGACATGTCCACAAGGTGTTTACTGTAACTTCTGGTTTGCTTGAAAGTTTGCACTGTGAAACAGAACCGAACTGGGAATTGAAACAAAGTAGCAAATCATCTTGATTCAGAAGAAAACTTACTATGAGTTTGAAAATCCCTTAAAAAAAGGTACAATCTGGACATCTGTGCTTAAACAAAGGCAGCCAAGGGTTATGGAGTTAGGAAAAAATGCCTGATGCCTAAGGATGATGACTGCGTTTTAAGTTTGCCCTTCAACTCTATTTGACAAAAAACACCAAAACTCTATCATAACACATTAACATCATATTAAAATAGTAATTTTGACATTTGCCTGAATCCAGAAGCTCCGCTTTGGCAGCTTCCTCAAGGAGAATCTACTTCAAAGTCATAAGTCCAATAAAGAAGGCTCTCAGAGCAGAGAAAGATTTTGCCCAGATTTTGATCCTAAAATATAGACATGTGACATGATAAATGTATGTATTCACTGCCTTTGATTTTAAAATTCCAGAATTACAAAGATCACTAGTGGGTCCTCTAAGTGGCACAATAATGGCAAGAATCTGGCCTACCTTTCATTCAAGACCTAACTACAGCACGACTGTTATTTTGGCAGCCATGGATGATTTCCAGACATCAAGGGTACAGTATTCCCACATTATGATCAACAACTAGGGTCTCTTCCATTACATCCAGAGAAAATTTGAATTTAAATGCATCAGCAAGTTCTGAAGAGTTTCGGTGAAGCTTTGTTAATATAATTTTTACTTAAGACAGAATCACTTTATTGAATTGTTTGTTTCTACTTCAGTTTACACATTGTTGATATGGGATGGTGTGTTGGTTTTCAATATTTTCTTTTCTTTTTCTTTCTGGGAAAGCAGTTGTTGCTGCCATTAAATGCCCCAAACTGTGAGAAGCAGTAGACCTTTGTGCTACTTTTTACAGATGTTCCTGCATATTTTTTTTATCGCAGCCTGAGAAGGTAGCAGGAAGGGTGAGTGGTTCAGGTGCAGACAGATATTTTTAATGGTTTGTTTTCATAATTTTAATTTTAGGGAAACATTTAGTGACTGAAGCACTGTTTTTTTCTTTTGAGTAGATTTTCAGGACAAGGGTGAAAGGCTTGAGAAATCAGACATTAGCATATCAGTGGGAAGTGGCTGCATGTTGCAGTCAGACTGTGAAGGTGATGAGGCTTTCCCCCATTTACTCAGAAAGTACCAAACTGAATGCACACTTCCAGTCAAGAATGCCTCAGTTTTTCCAGTTTATCTTCAGATTTAATCAGCTGAAATGCAATGAATGATATAAAATGGTGAAAAGGTAAGCAGAGGTTTAAATTTAAAGTTTAAACTAGCAAAAACTGAAAAAAAGGAAATTTCAGAATATTACAAACAAGCCTTCTTCAGGGAACAACTAATAGGTTACAACCTAAAGATGTTCTGCAGCAATTAAAAGTAGCCTTGCAGGTTGAAGAAAAAAAAATCAGAAAATAGAGAAATTACAAAAAAAACATCGAAGTGTCAGTGGTATTGTGTCCTACACAATCCAAAGGCAATTGGAACCTCTGGAAGAAACTCTGAAAGGAAGGGATCTGGCAAACCCAAAGTCAAAACACAATCTAAAGACATATTTTGAGACTCACCAGCTTGTGTGATAGGCACCTTAAAGCTCAATAGCTTCAAGCACAGCTTAATAGTGGTCGAAAAAACCAAGTCTCACTTGCTACTGCAAAGTGGAGACATTTTGCTGCAGGTTTGACAGGGCAAGTGGCAATAAGAATGCAGTTCTTTAAAGGACAAAATAAGAAAGCAAGACTTGCCTGGGCCATGAAATACAGCTGTGGACTACTGCAGAAAAAAAGATTAGGGACTGATGAACCAAAATTTAAATTCTTCAGGTCATCATGCAGAGTGTTTGTATGCTGGCAAATTAGTGAAAGGATGGTACCTCTGTGTGTGACACCAACTGTCAAAAAGGGTGGAGTAATTGTGATAGATTAGGGTTCTTTTGCTGGTGCAGAGTTGGAGACTTGCACGGAGTGTTTGGCATTGTGAATCAAAAGGGTTACCACAGTATTTTGCAACACTACACAATACCTTCTGGTCTAGTAGGTCAGGGCTTCATCCTACAGCAAGACAATGACCAAAAACATGCCTCCCGGCTATGTCAGAACTACATTAAAAATAAAGAACAAGAAAGTAAACTTCAAAACATGGAATGGCCACCATAGTCATCAGACTTAAACCCCATTGAAATAGTTTGGGATGAACTGGACAGAAGGGTGAAAGGAATGGAACCTGCAAGTGCAAAACATTTGTCGGAACTTCTGCAACAGTGTTGGGAAGATCTTTCTGGCCGAGATTTGATTTCCCTTGTAGAAAGAATGCCATGTGTGTATTTGGCTGTTATATTAGCAAAAGGTGGGTACTTTAATGAATGAAAAATATGAATAAAATTTTGTACACTTAATGATTCCTTGAATTATTTTTTTATTTGCCATTGTTTATTTGTTCTATGCCTTGATTTCATGAAACATTAAGATATTAACTAAGTGCACTTTTATTTTAGCTGTACTTCAGTTTTCTTTGTCTAGAACTCTGGTGGTATATCTTCCTCAAATCTACTGCATCACAGGCAAACCCAAGGTTGAGAAACATCAACTCAGAAAGCGAGTAACACAAAAGCCGGCTACTGAACCACTATTGGCCAGTTTTTTGGGGGAAAAATATGTGGTAACTAGTAGCTCATTATGTGTTTTTTATACCACGCACTTCCACCCAGTCCTCACGGTGAATCAAAATACACATGATGTACATGCTTCAAATTGTAATTTTCTATGAAATGAGACTCATTTGCTGGAGTCGGCTTTTAACAAATACTGCAGAAGCAAACATCCAAGGGATGGAATCAGACCCAAAACAACTCCTCCCATGCTGTCAAATGGTTGAGTCAAACCTAAAATTTTCAGGGTTCCTTCCAAGCCCCAGGTAGTCACCTAGTTAGTCTACATTGTATGGAACACCCGAACTTCATGTTAGGAAAAAAAATATCTTGAATGCTATACTATCATGCACCTAGCTAATTAACTAGACATGGGTGACAAAAGTCTTTTTTTATAGACTACAATGAAAAGAACAGAATAGCCATTCCGCAAGATCTGCAGATCAAAAATTACAGACATCTTCAAGGATTATTTGTTGTTTCACAATTCAAAAAGACAGATACATAAGCTAGAAAGTTGGCCCCAAATATTGTGCCATTGTTCTAAATAATTTACCACTTAAACTGCATAACCTGAAGCCTGTCTCCTCAGTTAGACTTTAGCACTGCCAACTACCTTTTATTATGTTCCTCTCTAAACCCAATCCACACATTCCCATACTGATTTAAATCTCCATCTGCCAACATAGGTGTGCAAGTGGGAATTACTGGTCAATTGTTCTACTCTTCTCCATGAACTGCCAATCCAAGTCATGATTTGTCATGCCACCAAGTTGCACAAAAGGATGTCACACAAGAGAGCGTCGAAAGTGCTATGTGCTTATGTCCCATAAATGCAGATACCTAAATGCTATGCAAAGTTACTTTTATGGCTAATGTTGCAGTACCCTTCTGTTGCTTGCAACTATTAAGGGCTAAACTGATGCTACCTATTATGTGACCTGAGTCTGAAACAACATGAATTACATAATGTTTTGAGTAAACTAAATTATATCAACTGGAGTTAAGTTGTTAGGTTCCTTTAACTGTTTCAACTCACTGGCTGCATGTTAGTGTGAACACCTTGTACTTTAAACTCTCATACTGCTTCACTTTTGGTTTGTTTCATAGGAGACGAGAAAATACTGTATACTGAAAATAACATTATATAAACTAAACACTGGTAAAAAGTAAAATCTACAGTTGCCATGACATTACATTGTTGCATGTTCCTAGACAGATAAGTGTTTTAAATTGTTCTGTTTTACTTAACATCCTTTCATCTTTTAAACCTACCTTTTATACTTCTCTATACTTTTGTTTACTAGAAATGATCATGGAACAGGCAATTCAAATGCAGCCTGCTACTTCTTTAAAAGAAGAATCCAAGTAAGGGTTATAGTAAATCCAAGCTGCTTATATCACAGCTGAAAAGACAAAAAAGAAATTAATGGCTAAAGCTGCTGTGCTCTAGTTGAGCTAAACCACTACTTGGATATATGTGATTGTTAGAACACTCTTCTGTTTTGAACTATAACAAAACTGACTCCCTCATTAGTTAAAGTGACAATGTGAATGCAGTTACCTTTCTGCGGTGGCATTTAGTCATTAAAGGGTGATAATGTGCCACATTGTTCACAAATTAGTGATAAAGTCCTTTGAAATTAATTTTCTTTTTTTTTATTTGCCCAAAAACTTGAAGAACTTGATTTGAGGAACATGACAAAGGCTTCAAGATGTTGTCTTGGACCTCAAATTTCCCAGATCTCATTCCGATCAAGCAGCATGAGGGATGTGCTGAAAAAAGTTGGAAAAATTCTGATTAATGGAGGCCCCAGCCACAAATTATAGGGCTTAAAGGACCTGCAGCTAATGTCTTGGTGTCAGATACCATAGAGCAGAAGATCTTGTGAAGTCCATGCCTTGACAGATCAGAGCTGATTTGGACGGGACTACTGTACAGTGGGATGCAAAAGTTTGGGCAACCTTGTTAATAGTCATTATTTTCCTGTATAAATCGTTGGTTGTTACGATAAAAAATGTCAGTTAAATATATCATATAGGAGACACACACAGTGATATTTGAGAAGTGAAATTAAGTTTATTGGATTTACAGAAAGTGTGCAATAATTGTTCAAACAAAATCAGGCAGGTGCATAAATTTGGGCATCACAAAAAAGAAATTAAATTAATATTTAGTAGATCCGCCTTTTGCAGAAATTACAGCCTCTAAACGCTTCTTGTAGGTTCCAATGAGAGTCTGGATTGTGGTTGAAGGTATTTTGGACCATTCCTCTTTACAAAACATCTCTAGTTCATTCAGGTTTGATGGATTCCGAGCATGGACAGCTCTCTTTAACTCACACCACAGATTTTCAATTATATTCAGGTCTGGGGACTGAGATGGCCATTCCAAAACATTGTACTTGTTCCTCTGCATGAATGCCTTAGTGGATTTTGAGCAGTGTTTCGGGTTGTTGTCTTGTTGAAAGATCCAGCCCCGGTGCAGCTTCAGCTTTGTCACTGATTCCTGGACATTGGTCTCCAGAATCTGCTGATACTGAGTGGAATCCATGCGTCCCTCAACTTTGACAAGATTCCCAGTCCCTGCACTGGCCACACAGCCCACAGCATGATGAAACTACCACCATATTTTACTATAGGTAGCAGGTGTTTTTCTTGGAATGCTGTGTTCTTTTTCCTCCATGCATAACTCCCCTTGTTATGCCCAAATAACTCAATTTTAGTTTCATCAGTCAACAGCACCTTATTCCAAAATGAAGCTGGCTTGTCCAAATGTGCTTGAGCTTACCTCAAGCGGCCCTGTTTGTGCTGTGGGCGGAGAAAAGGCTTCCTCTGCATCACTCTCGCATACAGCATCTCCTTGTGTAAAGTGCGCCGAATGGTTGAATGATGCACAGTGACTCCACCTGCTGCAAGATGATGTTGTAGGTCTTTGGTGCTGGTCTGTGGGTTGACTCTGACTGTTCTCACCATTCATCGCTTCTGTCTATCCGAAATCTTTCTTGGTCTGCTACTTCGAGCCTTAACTTGAACTGAGTCTGTGGTCTTCCATTTCCTCAATATGTTCCTAACTGTGGAAACAGACAGCTTAAATCTCTGGGACAGCTTTCTGTATCCTTCCCCTAAACCATGATGGTGAACAACCTTTGTCTTCAGGTCTTTTGAGAGTTGTTTTGTGACCCCCATGTTGCCACTCTTCAGATAAAATTAGAGGAGGAGGGAAACTTACAATTGACCCCCTTAAATACTCTTTCTCATTATAGGATTCACCTGTGTATGTAGGTCAGGGGTCACTGAGCTTACCAAGTCAATTTAAGTTCCAATAATTAGTTCTAAAAGTTTTGGAATCAATTAAATGACAACGGTGCCCAAATTTATGCACCTGTCTGATTTTGTTTGAACAATAATTGCACACTTTCTGTAAATCCAATAAACTTCATTTCACTTCTCAAATATCACTGTGTGTGTCTTCTATATGATACATTTAACTGACATTTTTTATCGTAACAACCAACGATTTATACAGGAAAATAATGACTATTAACAAGGTTGCCCAAACTTTTGCATCCCTCTGTATATACAGTGGCTTGCAAAAGTATTTGGCCCCCTTGAACTTTTCCACATTTTGTCACATTACAGCCACAAACATGAATCAATTTTATTGGAATTCCACGTGAAAGACCAATACAAAGTGGTGTACACGTGAGAAGTGGAACAAAAATCATACATGATTCCAAACATTTTTTACAAATAAATAACTGAAAAGTGGGGTGTGCGTAATTATTCAGCCCCCTGAGTCAATACTTTGTAGAACCACCTTTTGCTGCAATTACAGCTGCCAGTCTTTTAGGGTATGTCTCTACCAGCTTTGAACATCTAGAGACTGAAATCCTTGCCCATTCTTCTTTGCAAAACAGCTCCAGCTCAGTCAGATTAGATGGACAGCGTTTGTGAACAGCAGTTTTCAGATCTTGCCACAGATTCTCGATTGGATTTAGATCTGGACTTTGACTGGGCCATTCTAACACATGGATATGTTTTGTTTTAAACCATTCCATTGTTGCCCTTGCTTTATGTTTAGGGTCATTGCCCTGCTGGAAGGTGAACCTCCACCCCAGTCTCAAGTCTTTTGCAGACTCCAAGAGGTTTTCTTCCAAGATTGCCCTGTATTTGGCTCCATCCATCTTCCCATCAACTCTGACCAGCTTCCCTGTCCCTGCTGAAGAGAAGCACCCCCAGAGCATGATGCTGCCACCACTATATTTGAGAGTGGGGATGGTGTGTTCAGAGTGATGTGCAGTGTTAGTTTTCCGCCACACATAGCGTTTTGCATTTTGGCCAAAAAGTTCCATTTTGGTCTCATCTGACCAGAGCACCTTCTTCCACATGTTTGCTGTGTCCCCCACATGGCTTGTGGCAAACTGCAAACGGGACTTCTTATGGTTTTCTGTTAACAATGGCTTTCTTCTTGCCACTCTTCCATAAAGGCCAAACTTTGTGCAGTGCACGACTAATAGTTGTCCTATGGACAGATTCCCCCACCTGAGCTGTAGATCTCTGCAGCTCGTCCAGAGTCACCATGGGCCTCTTGGCTGCATTTCTGATCAGCGCGCTCCTTGTTCGGCCTGTGAGTTTAGGTGGACGGCCTTGTCTTGGTAGGTTTACAGTTGTGCCATACTCCTTCCATTTCTGAATGATCGCTTGAACAGTGCTCCGTGGGATGTTCAAGGCTTTGGAAATCTTTTTGTAGCCTAAGCCTGCTTTAAATTTCTCAATAACTTTATCCCTGACCTGTCTGGTGTGTTCTTTGGACTTCATGGTGTTGTTGCTCCCAATATTCTCTTAGACAACCTTTGAGGCCGTCATAGAGCAGCTGTATTTGTACTGACATTACACACAGGTGCACTCTATTTAGTCATTAGCACTCATCAGGCAATGTCTATGGGCAACTGACTGCAGTCAGACCAAAGGGGGCTGAATAATTACGCACACCCCACTTTTCAGTTATTTATTTGTAAAAAATGTTTGGAATCGTGTATGATTTTCGTTCCACTTCTCAAGTGTACACCACTTTGTATTGGTCTTTCATGTGGAATTCCAATGAAAGTGATTCATGTTTGTGGCTGTAATGTGACAAAATGTGGAAAAGTTCAAGGGGGCCGAATACTTTTGCAAGCCACTGTAATATTAAGCACGTGGTTTTAATGTTGCAGCTGAATGGAGTACAGCATGCTTTCGATGCAGGGCATCAGCTTTTGAGAAAGCTGTGCAAAATCAATAGTATGCCTCCAAAGTTATTAAGAGTAAACTAATTACTTACATATCAATTGATCTTATTTCTTATTATGGACAGTTTTCACTGAGAAAGTCTATTCTCAGCTTAGTCAGTATATATTACACATGACCATAATTAGATTAAGTGGTGAAAGTGTAAGCACTTTTTTATTAAAGTCTTCTCAAATATGACTTGATTTGACTAGCTTGAATGTAACCATTATACTGTAACTTAGGTCTTGATGTAAAATTGTAGGTCAGGACCAAAGGCATATTTGCATACTGTATGTAGTAAGTTTCATCTCTGAAATTATTAAGTATATACCTTATTACAAGTATAAAGGCATTTAACTTTCAGATCAGATGGTTCAGAATAGATTTCTAGTAGGCAGAGGTGGAAAATAACATCCATCCATCCATTATCCAACCCACTATATCTTAACTATAGGGTCACATTCAACATTAAATGTGTGCCATTAGCTGGATTGATTTTAGAATCCAAAGTAATGTTAATTAGTATAACTAAAATGTGCCGAGTGAAAAGTAACCCTTAAAGTGTTGTCATTTTTTTGTGATATCTGGGTGTGTTTGACAGTTCTGAACTGTTGTTTCAAACTCATTCAAAAGCTGTTTACAAATCTGCTTATATTAATCTCTGTAAAATTTTGCATATTATTATTCAGACTATCCTGCTTCCGAGGCTCTTATTCATTCTGCTAATGTTTTGTTTCTAGGTTATTCTAATGCCCTTTACTGCAGTCTTCCAACGTGTTAACGTGTTTTTTTTTTTTGTTTTTTTTTCCACAAACTACAGATGGTTCAAAATTCAACAGCTCACTAACTGGCACACACATGCAATTGCAAGAGAGTTTTATTCTACCAGGTTCCACCAGGTTATCTCAGTTTGATAAACAGATACAGTATAAAATCTTAATGATGACATTTAAAGCAAGGCTCAACATTAACGGTTGGCAGGATGCTATTGGCCACCATTTAAAGGCACTTGGCAAACACTTTTTGGCCACTGGTTGTCAAGAACGTCAACCATTTTTATGTTGCAACTGTTTTTCGCCAGTGGGTGAGAAATGGTTATTTTTTGCTTGTTATACAAGTTCTCCAGATTGGCACATAACTTGCCAAACGCTAGTTGGTTTTACAATAAGAATAGAATGAAAGCAGCACACATGTGCTTAACTTCCCAGCTTTTGTTATACAGGTTGTGACACTAGAGAACAGTGATGCTCCTCAAACCCAATAAATGAACGCCCAAGACACCAGGTAAAAACACCAAAAGGATCTTTTATTCCTTCTCTTCTAATAGTGGTGCCTCGAAGCACTTTTGCCACCATATAAAGACAATAATAACACAATAATTCTCCTCCCAGGGGCTCTGTCACACTACCTCCCAACTCCGGCTCTCTTGCTGCGTCTCCACTAGTTCTTTATATAGTCCTTGACCCTTCTGTCCTTCCGTCCATGTGATTCACCAGCACTTCCAGGTCAGATGGAGACTTGTATTTTCTTCAGCCCGGAAGTACTTCTGTCCTTCTGTCCCAATGACTTGGGAGTACTTCCAGGCTATATTGGAAACAGAAGTCCCCGTGTCTCTCTGCAGCGTCCCCTGGCGTAATCCATGTTACCCAGCAGAGCTGTGAAGCTGAACTCCATCTCCCATAGTGCCCTGAAGGAATCTGGGGCACCACTAGGCTGCAGAGAAGTCGCCATCTAGTGTTCTGGGGGTTTCTGCCGGGTTGAGCTTGCTGGCCGTCCATCACAAGGTAAAATAAGTCAAAAATAATACATCACACAGCAGAATACAATGGCTTTCAAACTTTCGCTACATACTGTACAAGTAAAAACAGCATTCTTTTGTCACATTTGTTCTCTTCTTTTTGATTGTTTCTTTAAAGTACTGCAATGTTAGTAATGTTAATAAGATTTACTAAACACTAATGTTTTATAGTAGTAATAATTATTTCTTTTTATTTGAATACAAGATATAGGGATCAATATTTTGAAAACCTAATAAAGGAACATATAAGAGAAATGCTGGTAAATATTTAAAAAAAAGGACATAGAACAAAAGGTAAGAAGGCAGTGGTGACATAGGCAAGTGCCTGCTGTTAGATTTATTTTATATTAAAATAAGAAGAAGATTGCTAATATATTTTTGTGCACACGATGCTTATCATATATATGTATAATGAATCTATTAAAATATACTTTTTTGTACTTTGTTAAAAAATATTTAAATTACTAATAATTTATTGTAACCTGTAAGGAATCCCTATGCTTTGCTTATACTGTTGTCATGGTCAGACTTGTACACAGGGTAATAATGTATGGAAATATATTTGTTCAATGTTTTCCAAAGAAATGTTCCTGCCCTGTGGTGAGCTGGTGTCCTGCCCGGGGTTTGTTTCCTGCCTTGTGCCCTGTGTTGGCTGGGATTGGCTCCAGCAGACCCCTGTGATCTTGTAGTTAGGATTTTGCGGGTTGGATGATGGATGGATGGATGTTCCTGCCATTAGACTGCTCAATATCTCTTTAACCCTTTTAAATCAACTCAAGAGTTAAACTGGACGCCTCTATACAAATGCACAGAGTTTCCTTATCTTTTAAAGTTATTATTCACTGATCTACTGGGTGCACAATAGATTTATTAGTGACAGCACTTAGATATAATTGTGGTTGTGTCCAACAGACAGGCACAGAAACTCTTCCAGCAGCACACTATCTGAAACATAATTACAGGGTGTACATGTGGTTTGTGGTGTAGTGGTTAAGGCATTGGACTTCAAACCACATTGGATTTGGATCACGATTGAAAAATGTTTCAGTTTACTCAACAAACATTCTACCTTGGTCCATAACAGGTTGTATGAGGCGGGGCAGGGGCAGGTTACCACTCCACCCTCCTCATTCTATCTAGTTGAGGTATGTGGTTAGAACGTGTGAAAAATCCCTTATTTCTCCTCCCTCCCTTGACTAACTTTACAATTTTGCAGTTTTCTTATCTCCTAAATCAAAACATGTGGCCCCTCTCTACTCTTTACTGAGTAAAGCCCTTTATCTTTAAGCAGGTACTGCTTTCTACCATCTGGTCATGTATTATCTTTTCTCAAACAACAGTGCCTTAAAAACACATTTAAAAACAAGAAACACCAACACATGCATCAAATACCACTTAACCTGCTTGAATCAAAATCCACTTCATTACCTTTCTTCCTTAAATGCCCCAGCACCTTTTTCCACATATTCTCTTCCACACATACTCTTCAGTTCTTGCTCTTAAAATCCCCATGTCATCTCTCCCAATTATCTCTTTAGTTCACTAGAAATTATCCATCTTTAACCTGGCCTTCTTGGAACTTTCCATGTCATGGTCCAACAGTTTATCCAGTTGGATAATCTAGAGATGGCTCAATGTACTTCAGTTGATCTAACTGGGAGGCGATATCCACAAAATGCATTCTCTTTTTTTAATTTAAAAAGTTTTTCATTGTCCTCCATTTGCTGGCCAACTACTGGACTTAAGTCCCCTTCTATTTTTGTTTTCTTTACTTAATATGTACTATTAATATGTACCCTATTTCATGACTGAATGGGCTGGCTGAGTGCTTTCACTGGGTTCTTTGGCTGGATTGGGTGGCTGGGGCAATGGACACCAGAAGGAGTGTATTTTGGTGAACTGATGATGTTCTATTATTACAGTAAGAACTACAACAACATAGATTAAATGTTTCTTATTTATACCAGTTAATATGCTTTATAAAAATATGATTGCAAAAAATAAATATATAGGTGAATAAATATATAAATTATAAGCTGGTTAAGTTTGCAGACAGTACCAAACCAAATGAAATAATGGATAACTTAGAATTAGCCAAATAATTACAAATAAATCTGAAGAAAATTCAGACTTAAACAAATTTGTGGCAAATGAAATTTAATGTACTGTACATTATTACAAATAGGAAGTAAAATTCTTAAATGCATAATGGGAACTTTAAAACTTCAAAGTTCACTTTATGAAAAGGACCTAGAGGTTACTTAACTATGTATATCCAGACAGTGAGAAGTCACAAAAAAAAAAAACACCATTTATTGGTTAACTAAAAAGATTAGCTTTCAAGGCAGCTCAGTCCCCTTGTTTAGGCAAGATGTAATACAGAAAGTGGAATTCCCTGGGTTTATAAAGACACCCGGACAGATACAGCATTGAAAAACATTTAAGTGTGTCAACTTAAATGTAACAAATTAATAGACTAAGATTCACTTAGCAGGAAAGGAGAACAATGTACAATCAAGATCTATCGATTTGAACTGTCCAACAAACGCTTTTGAAAATTTTCATGAGTTTTCCCTACAATGTGAATCTGTAGGTTGTCTGGGTCAGTCAGAGAGATGTAAACAATTCTCATATCTGATCATAAAACTCTTAACCTATATTTAAAAGCATCAATTTAACTTCCCATTCCTTTCTCTCTTGCTGTGTTTCAGAAATACCCATAAGCCATGCTGCTGAAACAGGAACATCCTAATTACCATGCTTAATGCAGAATCTGTGTAAATGTATTCTTTGGCGGAATGTTTGTCCAGTTTCTCCCACACAGAGTGCAGTGTTGGGACATTTCATACAAAGAATTAGGTAGACCACATTAGATGATCTGCAGGAAAATTATCACTTTATGCTGTGTTCTTGTCAGCAATGTGGTATAATTACACAATCTGTATTATAAATGTGAACACACGTTTTACGTCTTTTCTGTACATCCAGACAGTGTACAGAAGTGACTAGCCTCCATAGCGTTACATTTGTTCTCAAAAAACATGTAAAAAGCGTTGCTTTTTTTGGCTTAAAAAATGTACATATCTATTAAATCTGATTTTTCTACTGTAAAACATGCAAATCACTAAAAGTACAGTAAGTAAAGAAAGTATAATAATAATACAAATAATAATACCATATATACTGTCAAAATATGTTGTTTGTGTGGTATATCTAGAAGCACAGTGAAATACACAATCCAGCATCACAGTCGGGACAATAGTAGCGTGATATCTGAGGATTACTCGGGCTGTAAAAGTTACAACAGCGTTAGTGTCAAGCATGTCTTAGGAAATGATATAGCTGTGTCTAGCATAAGTGACAGACCCAAGTGTTACCCAGGCAACAGTGCAGACACATCTTCTCCTAGCCTCATAATGGCGTCTCATAACAAATGTTTTTCAGCAGCCCAGGTGTTAGTTATATGCTCTTGACAATGATATGAGCAGTGATGACGAAGTGAATCTATCTTCAGACAGTGAAACTGAAATGGACGGTGAACTAGGAAGTGATTCTGATGATCTGAAAGTGGCACTTGTGTCAATCACACATATGTAGTGTGCTACGAAAAAAACTCGTAAATCCGTCCCACCTTAAATCGCTTCTTAAAATCATTCACAGCTCTCCACCAGCGTCTTTTGTCATCTAAATGTGCTGATAAAAATCAGGCTGCAGAGCAGCCGGCTATTCCATCCCCCCACCGACTTAGAACGTGCCCAAACTTCTCCCAGATCATGCCTTGATTGATTTTCTGGGAGTGAAGTGGAGTTTTAGAGTGGAAATAATAGATTGTTGTTTGGAACACACGCATTTCATGTCTGTTCCGTTTCTACAGTAATTTGTGTAAACACATTGTTAAAACAGAAACGTTTTTTATATTCTACTAGTAGATGACAAAATGTAGGTGTAAACTATATAATGTATAAAGCCTGAAGTATCACACAAATACTTTCACAAAAGCTACAAATCTAATACAGCAATTGCGCTTTTATTCAAAAATATAACTGCAGAAACAAAAAGCCGCCTTAACATGCGACATTGACACCCATTTATTATGACTGCCTCCATAGTGCAATAGAATCAGTCGCCGACTGGGAATCGAAAGGTCGCGAGTTTGATCCTGCACCACTCCGTTTTGAGAAGTAAACTGCTCTTAGTCTTACTATTTTAGAATAAAAACATACATTTGATTTCAGTCTGTAATAGCCGGTGTAATTTATGATACTTGTAAAGGTTAGCTTTGGTTTTTTTTGTTTTTTTAGTCAGTTTTATTATCTCAGCCGCGTTCACGAGCCCAAACACACCCCAACCCCGCATCTGACACTGCTGTTTTCACATAGACGCGCTATAACTGAGGTAAACTCAGCTCCCTTCTACATCGGAGCAAGAATGCACATACCATTGCTTGCATACTAAAGTGTCAGCAGGCACCTTTCGTGGCATTACACACAGTTTTGAGCATGCCCTCTGCACACTACTTGTGACTTTAGGCTTTAGGAAGTAAGTAAATAAATAAAGGAAAAATCGTGTCATAAAATGATTTCTTCAAAACGTTAAATGTTATTTATTTGGCACGGACATGTCTGCATGCACTTTTTGTGGCATTACACATGTATTTTTTGATCATGTCCGTGCCAAATAAATAACGCTGTTCGTTTTCAAATAATATTGCATTTCTCTCTATGCTGTGGTTTCTATTACACACCTGAAAGAAAGAGACAATATATGTGAAAACATCATCGCACAAATGCAATATTATTTGAAAACAAACAGCGTCTGATCAGTTGTAAAAGTATGGCATTTCTAAATGTTTGCTTTTTTTCAGTCTGATTCTCTCAGTCAGACTGTATATTTGTCTCTTATTCAGTGCACACAAGAACATGCAGGTAGCCAGATGCTGTATGCTACAACATGCTGGCGGTGATCAACGCACATTTTAAAAAGAAAGAGACAAATATATGTGACGTTTTGAAGAAATCATTTTATGACACGATTTACCTTTATTTATTTACTTACTTCCTAAAGCCTAAAGTCACAAGTAGTGTGCAGAGGGCGTGCGCAAAAATGTGTGTAATGCCACGAAAAGTGCCTGCTGACACTTTATCAAGCAATGGTATGTGCATTCTTGCTCCAATGTAGAAGGGAGCTGAGTTTACCTCTGTTACAGCGCGTCTATGTGAAAACAGCAGTATCAGATGCGGGGGTGGGGTGTGTTTGGGCTCGTGAACACGGCCGAGATAATAAAACTGACTAAAAAAAAAAAAAAATAAAGCTAACCTTTACAAGTATCATAAATTACACTGACTGTTACAGACTGAAATCAAATTTATGTTTTTATTCTAAAATAGTAAGACTAAGAGCAGTTTACTTCTCAAAACGGAGAGGTGCAGGGTCGAACTCGCGACCTTTCGATTCCCAGTCGGCAACTGATTCTATTGCGCTACGGAGGCAGTCATAATAAACGGTTGTCAATGTTGCATGTTAAGGCGGCTTTTTGTTTCTGCAGTTATATTTTGAATAAAAGCAATTGTTGTGTTAGATTTGTACCTTCTGTGAAAATATTTCTTTTGATATTTGGACTTCAGGCTTCATATATTATATAGTTTATGCCTACATTTTGTCATCTACTACAAGAATATAAAAAACGTTTCTGTTTTAACAATGTTTTTACACAGATTACTGTAGAAACAGAACAGACATGAAATGCGTGTGTTCCAAACAACAATCTATTATTTCCACTTTAAAACTCCACTTCACTCCCAGAAAATCAATCAAGGCATGAGCTGGGAGACATTTGTGCATGTTCTAAGTCGGTGGGGGGATGGAATAGCCGGCTACTTGCAGCTTTTCTTTTATCAGCACATTTAGATTAACAAAAGACACTGGCGGAGAGGTGAGAACGGTTTTAAGAAGCGATTTAAGGTGGGGCGGATTTACAAGTTTTTTCGTAGGCTCTGGTAATTCTAGTGTTAAGCGGGACACAGTTGCGAGTGATAACCGTGAATAATGCTATCAGCACTGTTTTTACAGCCCAAGTGATCTTCGAGTCTAATGCTAAGATGGCTAAGAAAGGTGTATTGTCAAGGGTTTTGTAGTACTTACCAAGTTCATTTACTAGGTTGATCTACATTACTCCTGCAACTTAAGATTAACATATGCACACTGAGAAAGAAACAATTGTTATTAAGCTATAATATTATATGTATTAATGTACAAATATTCAATAAGCTATTGTTTAAACTGCCTCTGCTAAATACATGTAAGATAAAAAGTAACTTGCAACATTTTTAAGAAAACTTCTGAACTTTTAGTCTGTTCTAAAAAGAAGACTGTTAATCTGTTATGAAGCGTCTGCATGTTTTGTCTAATAAGCAGCAAACAGGTACTTTCACTTCTGCTTTATTATTTTGAACCAAATGATGTACCCTTGGGCATAGTACTGAACCAAACTATTGTGTAATCTTGTCTCATGCTAAGCTTGACTCTGAAGTCTGTTATAAAAAGGAACTCACCCTCCGCAAATTTGGGCTTTTTTGCTGGTTATTGTCACAGCACTAGCTAGCAGGACAAGAAAAAAGTCTCTCTGCTCAACAAGAATAAAGAAATTGCTTTTAACTTTACATCTGCTGCCTGCCTGCTGTTTGCCTCGAACCTTCATCCACAGTTTTCTGGCGCCCAACGTGGGGCGGAGACGGATAGGTGACTCCTCGAGCGGGATCGTCCAGAGGACCGGTAAGAGGACTGATTCCGGCCGGATCGGTAAGGACCAGCTCCGGCAAAAGTTAGGACTGGCCTGCCTCGGGTGAATCCAGCGTAAGAAGTCTCTGGCCTCCTCCAATTGAATACGAAGGTCGAGTGAACTGGGTGTTCCCTAGCAGGATAAGAAAATTCTTGGTGTGTAGACCGAGGGAATCCAATTGAGTGAATGACATAGCTCAGGGATTTGACCGGTTTTACGGGAAAGAAAATTAAGAAATAAAAATACTGTATCACCTAACGGATAGTAAACTGGAAAGCAGAGAATAATACTTTGGTCCCTTGGGGACAGTGTAAGGTGCTGAGAATGTTAGTAAGTTACTCCCCGTGAAGTGGAATAGACAGGGGTGAGTGGCACACTCCTAGAAATAGAGGAAAGGGAGTAAAACGAGTAGAATATATATTGAGTATCTGGGAAAAATACTGTGTGGGAGTTTCTGTCTCTAACGTCTGGTCATATTCCTGCTCCTACGAGTTAATCTGTGGTGGACACCAAAAGCGGTTAACAGCTAGGAGGCACTTGACGAAGGGATCGGCATTGGTTTGTCGAAACTCCTGGATCAGGTGCTGAACAGACTGTCAGTCCGCTAAAGGCACGAAACCCCAAGAGTACTGATCCGGGATCGGAAGGGACTGGAGACAGAACATTGCAACGGCTGATCTATTCTTCTTCGGTCCAGAGCTATTTAGTTATGGGAGAGCAAAATAGTAAAACAGTCAAGAAGGTTGCTTCGGGAAATCAAGTCTCTGTTGGAAGGACTATTTTTGGAAAGCGTATCGGACTCCAGTTCCCACTCAGGTCCAAAAGGAGGTTCACCTAGGAAACTACTAGAAAAGAAAACTGGGTTAGATTTTAAGAAAGCGTGTAAAAAATGGAATAAACAAAATGGTGGTAGATGGCCAATTGATGGAACAGGGGAGATTTCAGAAATACAAGAAATAAGAAAAATTTGGTGTAGAAACACCAAAGGATGTTGTAATAAGGGTCCTTACCGAATGGATATGTTTGATAGGTGGGAACTAGTAATAAAGGATGGAACCCTGGCAGCAGCACAAAAGCATAATGAATTGCTTGCTGCCGAAGTTAAAACCTGGAAAGGGAAGAAATGTTATTAGCTTTGCAGAAAAGATGGACGCCCTATACCCCGTTATTTGTCCACCCCCTCCATACTTGCCTCCACCCCCACCTACCCCTCCACCACCTGTCCCCACTGCGCCCCAGTCACCCCAGGTAACCAACAAACCATTTGGAGCAGGATTCTTTGATGAACAATATCATAATGACTCATCCTCTCACTCAAATCCTGATGACGATGATCCAGACTCCAGGTCTGGACATCAGTGGTCAAATCAATCCCCAATCTCTCGCCGAACTAGAAGTCAGACTTCTCGTCCGGCCCCGACATCTGGATTCAGCTTCATCCTCAAACCTCAAAAACCTCCTGACTCAACATTCTCATGCCCCCTAATCGAGGTCCCTAACCCCCGACACGACCCCACCCAGGCTGCAGGACCCAATAACCCCACTACTGTAATGATTCACCGTAATTGGGATATTCAAGAATTAAAAGATGTGGTGTCTAAACTGCCCGACCCTAAGGGAGTTGGTGGGCTAAAATTCGTGGAATCACTTCAGCAGCCGGATGATATGTATAAGCCAAATGCTGCAGAATGGACACAGGTGCTGCGATGAAAACTAGGCACTACCTGGACAACTGTTAATCATGGGACAAGGGGGGATGGAAGCGCCTGGAGATGGTACCAAGGCCATGGCCGTGGGAGAGATCAGGAACCCCAATTTTTAGAACAATGGGACTTGTTAAAAACTACAATTGCAGGAAAATACAAAAAGGGAACAGACTGGTCGCTCATATCAGCCGCTAAGCAGTGGAAGAATGAGGCGGTCGATGAGTGGGCACACAGAATACAAGACCTGATGGCAAATCATTCTGGTCTGGAAGACAGTGATGACCGAAACCGCGCTGCCGTTCCCCCTTTTTTTTTCAGGACTAAGAAGTGACATTCAAAACAAAGTCCGCACATCCTGCATAGGCTGGGAGTTTTGAGGAAGTGAAACGCCATGCAGAGCATGCTGAGAGACAATCTAAGCAAAAAGAATCTGATACACAGACTAAGCTGCTTCCAGCACAACTACAATACTACACAGGGGGAATGGGCAGGGGCAGAGGATTCCAAGGTTGTGGCCGAGGGAATTCCTTCGGAGGAAGAGGGAGCGGAAGGGGACGAGGCTTCCAAACCTCTGCATCCACCAATCTGTTCACACAAATGCCTAATTCATCGGAACAACCTCCTGCATCATATATCTGCTATGGCTATGGTGAACCTGGACACTTCAGACATGACTGTCCAAACAAGCGTCCGCTATCACCACCCCCGCTCCCAGAGCCCAGTGACATTCCGTGGTCCTAGGAATTAGCAGGGACCCCTAGCCATTTTTTCCAGTTTCCTCTGCTTACTTGTCATGCCGATGCAGACCCTTTATTGGCTTTGATAGTGAATGGTAAGGAAACTATCTTCCTTGTGGACACGGGAGCCACACGCACCACTTTATTGCTGTTGGAGGTCCCTGCCTCGAAAGACACTGTGAAAGTTCTCACTGCTTCAGGACAGCCACACACTTTACTAGTTTCAAAGCCTCTGCAAGTACAACTCAGCACAGACAGCTCTCCATTAACTCATCGCTTCCTGTTAAATCATCTGAGCCCTGTCAATCTACTAGGAAGAGACCTCATGACTAAACTGTCAGTCTCAATCTCACTGACAGAACAAGGATTTTACTGCTCCATTCCTAAGCTCCTGTGCCAAACTTCCTCACACCCCAAACCCTCTTTTGCAGCTTGGACCCTAGACATCTCCCCATACACCCTTCTCCTTAAAGCCCTACACTCTTTTCCTTCATGTTTTTTTTCTCCACTTGCAGGTCCCAGGCACCCTACACTGTAATGCCCAGTACTTCCCTGCTGAAGTAGAAACACCTTGGTTAGAATCTTTTGTCTCTCCAGGTACTTGCCAGAGACCCTTCATATCACTTGCATTTTCATTTTATCTACTAAAGCTGCTGCTTCAGTTCATCTCACATATTCACAAAGCATTTTCTATTTAGGAGGTTTAGTCCCCCATGTGTCCTTGGCCAAATCTAACACCGTTCATTGGGTCAAAATTGGGGACTGGGTTGAGCAATGTCTGAATAGGACTGATTGGCAATACGTCGCTCCAGGCATTTTTGATACTTCAGACCATCTGATAACTAAGGCATTAATCCAAATTGACCTGCCAGTCATTCGTACCCTTTGTCACCCATCTCTTTCTCTATGCTCTATACAAACTGATTTTTTCCCATGGCTTTCTTCAATTCCTGACACCCTATGGTCTCAGGGAAAGAACGATTTTGGCAGGATTGCAAATTGTGAGCCTCTGATAGTTTTTCCGAAATTATCCTTCTGTCCTCACCATGCACAATATGCTCTTTCTCCCGAGGCCAAACTCGGAATTGCGGCTGTACATAAAGATCTTGTTGAAAGGGGGGCTATAATTCCTATCAAATATTCTCCTGTAAACTCTCCTATTCTGCCTGTAAATAAGGCTGATGGCTCTTGGTGCTTTGTCCAAGACTTCAGACAGGTTAATTCTGCTGTTTTTCCTAGGGCACCGATTGTCCCTAATCCTTCCACTATTCTCTTTACGATTCCTGCAATGGCTCGTTACTTCTCAGTAATTGACTTAGCAAATGCTTTTTTTTCAATTCCTGTACATTTTGATTCTCAGTTTTGGTTTGCTTTTACTTTTCAAAACCGCTGTTGGACATGGACCGTTATGCCACAAGGTTATAAAGAGGCTCCTTGTGTATACGGCCAAGAGCTTGCTCAGAACCTGGAAGGCTTCTGGCCTGAAAGGGGGAGTGCATTGATACAGTACGTCGACGATTTATTACTCTGTAGTGAAACAGAATGCATGCACACAAGATATAGAATTATTGCTTAAGCATCTTGCTGAAAATCGTCTCTAAGGCCAAACTGCAGTTAGTTCAGACCACCATCAAGTTCTTGGGTCATGACATCACATGTGGTACCAGAGCTCTGTCAAAAGTCGGCATAACCACCATTCAAAACCTTCCAAAACCGGTCATAAAACAACAGGTTAAGTCAGGATATTCTCTGTGGCCACAAAGCTTTTGATGGGAATGTTTTCTTGTTGTGGAGTTGTGTTGCCTGAAGTGGATTGTCCTTGATTTTTTGCTGGAACTTGGATCGACACGGAAATTAGTGTTTCCTTGATTGCCGCTGAACTCGGTTTCGCCACGGACTTTTTCATGATCTGGAAACTAGCGCGTATAGAACTACGGTAAGATGAATTCCTAATTTAAAAGTAGTACCAGCTTGCGGCCTGAGAAGTTGTTTGATTCTAAATTTTTCTGACGGAGCAGAGCCTTTACAAAATCTAGCTAACACTGCTGAACTTCCTCTTTCTGGCCGCATACAGTGGAATGAGCAGGCTGAGAAGGCTCTATGCGATTTAAAAAGTGCACTACTCTCTGCGCCAGCGTTAGGGCTCCCTGACTATTCTCGTCCATTCACTTTGTTCGTGGACAAAAAGGGGGGATATATGAATGCAGTATTAACACAACTCCATGGAGAAAAACAAAGGCCAATGGCCTATTTTTCGAAAAAACTGGATCCAGTGGCTAAGGGACTTCCAACCTGTCTCAGAGCAGTACAAGCCACAACAGAAGCCGTGCTAGCCAGTACAGATACAGTGCATCCAGAAAGTATTCACAACGCATCACTTTTTCCACATTTTGTTATGTTACAGCCTTATTCCAAAATGGAATAAATTCTTTTTTTTTTCTCAGAATTATACACACAACACCCCATAATGACAACGTGAAAAAAGTTTACTTGAGATTTTTGCAAATTTATTAAAAATAAAAAAAACTGAGAAAGCACATGTACATAAGTATTCACAGCCTTTGCCATGAAGCTCAGAATTGAGCTCAGGTGCATCCCGTTTCCCCTGATCATCCTTGAGATGTTTCTGCAGCTTAATTGCAGTCCACTTGTGGTAAATTCAGTTGATTGGACATGATTTGGAAAGGCACACATCTGTTTATATAAGGTCCCACAGTGGATAGTTCATGTCAGAGCACAAACCAAGCATGAAGTCAAAGGAATTGTCTGTAGACCTCCGAGACAGGATTGTCTCAAAGCACAAATCTGGGGAAGGTTACAGAAAAATTTCTGCTGCTTTGAAGGTCCCAATGAGCACAGTGGCCTCCATCATCCGTAAGTGGAAGAAGTTCGAAACCACCAAGACTCTTCCTAGAGCTGGCCGGCCATCTATACTGAGCGATCGGGGGAGAAGGGCCTTAGTCAGGTGGGTGAACAAGAACCCGATGGTCACTCTGTCAAAGCTCCAAAGGTCCTCTGTGGAGAGAGGGGAACCATCCAGAAGAACAACCATCTCTGCAGCCATCCACCAATCAGGCCTGTATGGTAGAGTGGCCATACGGAAGCCAGTCCTTAGTAAAAGGCACATGGCAGCCCGCCTGGAGTTTGCCAAAAGGCACCTGAAGGACTCTCAGACCATGAGAAACAAAAGTTTGTGGTCTGATGAGACAAAGATTGAACTCTTTGGTGTGAATGCCAGGCCTCACGTTTGGAGGAAACCAGGCACCGCTCATCACCAGGCCAATACCATCCCTACAGTGAAGCATGGTGGTGGCAGCATCATGCTGTGGGGATGTTTTTCAGCAGCAGGAACTGGGAGACTATTCAGGATAAAGGGAAAGATGACTGCAGCAATGTACAGAGACATCCTGGATGAAAACTTGCTCTAGAGTGTTCTTGACCTCAGACTGGGGCGACGGTTCATCTTTCAGCAGGACAACGGCCCTAAGCACACAGCCAAGATATCAAAGGAGTGGCTTCAGGACAACTCTGTGAATGTCCTTGACTGGCCCGGCCAGAGCCCAGACTTGAATCCGATTGAACATCTCTGGAGAGATCTTAAAATGGCTGTGTAACCCGATGGAGCTTGAGAGGTGCTACAAAGAGGAATGGGCAAAACTTGCCAAGGATAGGTGTGCCAAGCTTGTGGCATCATATTCTGAAAGACCTGAGGCTGTAATTGCTCCCAAAGGTGCATCGACAAAGTATTGAGCAAAGGCTGTGAATACTTATGTACATGTGATTTCTCAGTTTTTTAATTTTTAATAAATTTGCAAAAACCTCAAGTAAACTTTTTTCACGTTGTCATTATAAGCTGTTGTGTGTAGAATTCTGAGGGAAAAAATTTATTTAATCCATTTTGGAATAAGGCTGTAACATAACAAAATGTGGAAAAAGTGATGCACTGTGAATACTTTCCGGAAGCACTGTATAGTGCTCATGAGCCCCCTAACAGTAAAGGTGCCTCACGCAGTACACTCCATTTTAATACAGGCCAAAACTTCACATCTCATTACTGCTAGGGCAATACACTATCAAAACGTACTCTGTACTCTGTCAAATGTCACAATTGAAAGATGCTCCACTCTAAATCCAGCCACTCTTCTTCCCACTGAAAAAGAAGTGGAGCCACATGACTGTTATGATGAAACTAGCAAAATACCCGCGCTTCGCAGTGGAAAGGCAGTGTGTTAAAGAAGTAATGAAAAAGAAAAGGAAACATTTTAAAAATAACGTAACATGATTGTCAATGTAATTGTTTTGTCACTGTTATGAGTGTTGCTGTCATATATATATATATATATATATATATATATATATATATATATATATATATACACACACACACATAAATAAACATATATATACATATACAGTGGGTACAGAAAGTATTCAGACCCCCTTCAATTTTACACTCTTTGTTATATTGCAGACATTTGCTAAAATCATTAGATTAAATAATTGGATGTAATTAGAATTACTAATGGTCCAATGATCCCCAGTAAGAGCCACAAAGTCCGTTTTCTGTAATGCATCTAATTTTGCTTGCTTTTTAGTGTCATAAAGCTGTTGAATTTTATTTGAAATAATCTTTCGGCACGGCAGTTGGAAAGCAGGATCAACTGACGCTAACTGTAGCACATTTTCTAACCCCCTATCCTCCACCACTGTTAGTGGTCTACAGTCCAAAGCAATCCATTTTGCGAGAGAATTTGTAAGTTTGACCGATATTGACTTACTAAATTTGGTCCTGAAGCCAGTCATTTCATCAGGTTTGGGCTGCCGACACCTTTTGTTGGTACTCGCTTTTCATTACTGCTAGTGCTAACAGCATACACAGTTTCTGTGCTCGCTGTAACATGTTTTGCATTTAGATGGCATCGTAAGGTTTAAGTGCTTCGGTGGTGTGCAAACTCCTTTTTACACAGTTTGCACAAAACCACGCTTTTATCAAGGCTTCTGTCGGGTAGTCTTTTGAAATGAAGTTTGCCTCCGATCAGTCCTAGCAACGCGCTTTCTTCCGACTCTTACATTTTTGTAGCTCTGATGTGTGCATCATTGTAGTCGGTGTACTAGGAAATCATGCATTGACAAAAGTTCCCCTTTGCTTGGAATGCAAAGTGTGATTAAATGCGTTATTTTCTTTAACGCGTTATGGAGTACATGCATCGAAGCTTCTCAGCTGTGCTTGTGCTAAGAAAAGGAAACATTTTAAAAATAACGTAACCTGATTGTCAATGTAATAGTTTTGTGACCGTTATGAGTGTTGCTGTCATCAAGGATTTGATTATCATTATTTCTTTCAATCAGGTTCGTATTTGGAAGATGTGTTGTGTTCAAGTTACATTCCGTGTTTGTCAGCTGTTGTAAAGATAACAGGTTTCATTCATCGAAGTGTTCAGCACCCAAACCGGTATTCGTGAATGTAAGATGTTCAACAGGCATTCCTGGTATTAAGTTGAGGATTTGCCTGCGAATATTTAGGGGAAGCGTGTGTATGAACTCAATTTAATCTTTTCCAGTCCTGCAAAGTCAGTTGACGTGAGCCGCTCGGGTACATGCATCGAAGCTTCTCAGCTGTGCTCGTGCTATCTCGTGCGATCTCGCGATGTCCACGGCTTTATTTAATGTTAGCTAAGACCCGGCACTTAAAGGTTTCTTGCTACAGCAATTTTAACTCCGTTACAAAGTGATCCAGAGTCTCGTTTATACCTCATGTCTTCTCATTAAACTTGTATCTCGCGAATACCGTTTGCGTCGTAGGCATGACAAACGGCAGCTGGAGAGTGTCTATAAACTTAATTTAAACTTACGATTCACACCATGCTTTGTTTCCGCAGTAGCTGCACTTATGAATATACTTGTATGCGTCATTCACTTCATAATCTTTTGCTGCCTTCTCAATTGTGAAATGAGTGCTTTGTTCAGCGTTCTTTGGAGCTGTTCCTTGTTTTCTATGTACTTACGTAGGAGGTGTGATGATTCGACACAGAACTCCGCCTCCCACGGCCATTGACCTGCAGTCTATTACAGTATATGGGCGAAAATAGGTTCCAGTTATGACTATTACGCGTAGAATTTCGAAATGAAACCTGCTCAACTTTTGTAAGTAAGCTGTAAGGAATGAGTCTGCCAAATGGCAGCCTTCTACCTACACGGGATGTTGGAGGGAGAGAGAGCGAGAGCGAGAGAGCGAGTGGGGGCTTTGCCTTTTATCAGTATAGAAGATAACTAAGCTTTTAAAACCTAGGCCAGACCTGCAGGAAACTCCATTAGAAACAGAAGTACTCTGCGTAGATGGGTGTTCCTTGTGATTGGATAATGGAACACCCTCAACCAGCTATGCAGTGGTCAAAGGTGACCACCTGCTGGAAGCAAACCAAATTTCTTCAAATTTAAGCGCGCAAGTAGCTGAATTAATAGCTCTCATCCAAGCTTGTCAGTTGTCAAAGGGAAAAATCATAACAATCTATACAGATTCCAGGTATGCTTTTGGAGTCTGCCATGATCATGGGGCATTATGGAAATTGAGGGGATTCAAGACCAGTACTGGCAAGCCCATCCAACATCAAAAATTAATAGAATCCCTCTTAGAAGCCATAACAAAACCATCAAAATTGGCAATAGTCAAATGCCAAGCTCATAGTGAGAAACAAGATCCTGTCAGCCAAGGAAATGAACAGGCTGACTACTTTGTCAAACAAGCTACCTATAATAAAACACCAGTCTCTTTATTCCAACGGAAAGATGACAAAGACCCTGATAATCAAATTATCTCTTTACAGAGCGCAGCCACGGACAGAGAAAAGAGAAAATGGTCCAAAGAAGCATCACTCTCTGGTGGGGTCTGGGCTCATAAGGAAAATAACAAACCTTTCCTCCCAAAAGCTTCTTTTCTAGGAATGGCAAAATCGCACATGGCCTGGACCACGCAGGAAAGGACGCAATGACTCAAGATGTCGAGCGACATTGGGAAGCCACAGGTTTTTCCATGTATGAAGAGCAATTCTGCAGACACTGTGCACTATGTCAAAAATTTAATGTAGGTAAAGGTACCCAGGTAAGTCCCGCCTTCACACCTAACCCAATGGGTCCATTCGAACATCTCCAAATGGACTTCATTGAACTAACACCATCTAAGGGCTACCGTTACTGCTTGGTAATTGTCAATGTGTTCTCCCGATGGGTGGAAGCTTTCCCTTCCAAACATGCAGATGCCAAAACTGTGGCAAAAGCCTTAATAAAAGAAATCATTCCAAGATGGGGAATACCACAGAAACTGCAGACTGATAACGGTACCCATTTTGTGAATTCTGTAATAAATTAATTGACTACTTGGCTCCAGATAGATGTACATCATTACTGCAAATACCATCCCCAAAGTGGAGGTATTGTAGAAAGGTGCAATGGCACCCTAAAATCTAAATTGGCAAAAATCTGTGAGCAGACAAATTTAACCTGGCCTGATGCTCTACCCCTGGCCTTGATGGGATTGAGAGGAAGGACGCATCGGCAGTTGGGACTGTTGCCATTTGAAATTTTAACTGGACGCCGTTATCGGAAATGTCACTCTGCATACTGTGGACAATGATCTTCTCTCCAGTCTTACAGGTCTCCGAGCGTCCCTGAAGGAAGTCCACGAGCAGGTTAATCAGGCCTGGAGAACCAGTCTTCCATCAAAGGACTCCCCGATTTCCCTGGGAACCTGGATCCTGGTTAGAGATACTCGAAGGAAACACGGGCATCAGCCTCGCTGGAGGGGACCATTTCAAGTGCTACTATCCACACCACACGCAGTTAAAGTAGAAGGACTGCCTGTCTGGATTCACGCTTCACATTGCAAAAAATGGCAGACATAATTTTGTTCCTTCTAACATTCGCTGTCCCCTGATTGCATGTCAACGACAAACAGGTGGCGATCAGCTAGTCTACCAACTCAAGAAAATGCCTAAGAACTATACCACGCTTGCTTTCCAAGTGGGAACAACTGCCTCATTTCAGATTGACTTTTGCGAAATGGTTCGGATTATGGGCTGGGTGGCTTAAGTCAATTTTTATCACTGTCCTAGTTTCCCTCATTATTCTAGTTGTTTGTGGGTGTTGCCTCATCCCCTGTATCCGAGGTTTTCTACAAAGGCTTATTGACACTTCTGTTACTAAGTCCTATTTTCTCCACTCCCAACAGTCTCAAGAGACCCCCACAGCCTCTCTCCTTTCCGAGTATGATGAGGGTGACCTCACTGATTCTGTATGATTATAATGTGAACATTTAATGTTCAAAGGGGAGAATTGAGAAAGAAAAAATTGTTATTAAGCTATAATATTATATGTATTAATGTACAAATATTCAATTAGCTATTCTTTAAACTGCCTCTGCTAAATACATGGAAGCTAAAATGTAACTTGCAACATTTTTAAGGAAACTGCTGAACTTTTAGTCTGTTCTAAAAAGAAGACTGTTAATCTGTTAGGAAATGTCTGCATGTTTTGTCTAATAAGCAGCTAACAGGTACTTTCACTTCTGCTTTATTATCTGCTTTATCCCTCGCTATATCGCGCTTCGGCTTTCGTGGCTTCACTCCATCGTGGATTTTAAATATAAGCATATCTAAATATATATCACGGATTTTTCGCTGGTTCGCGGATTTCTGCGGACAATGGGTCTTTTAATTTATGGTACATGCTTCCTCAGTTTGTTTGCCCAGTTGATTTCATACAAGGGATGCTATTGGCGGATGGCTTAGAAGATACCCAATCACAGCATGTATTATGTATTAACTAAAACTCCTCAATGATATACGATATGCTTCCCGCACAGTGCTTGATTGTTTGCTTTTCTCCGTCTCTCTCTCTCTCTCTGACATTCTCTGCGCCTGACGGAGGAGGTGTGAGCAGAGGGGCTGTTTGCACAGAGGCTGTTTGCCTAGAGGATACGGACGCTCCTCTAAAAAATGCCGCTTTATCACGGTACTTCGGCATACTTAAAAGCCCAAAAGCACGTACTGATTTTTTTGATTGTTTGCTTTTCTCTCGCTCTCTCTCTCTCTCTCTGACATTCTCTGCTCCTGACACGCATTCCTTTGAAGAGAAGATATATTTGCATTCTTTTAATTGTGAGAAAGAACTGTCATCTCTGTCTTGTCATGGAGCACAGTTTAAACTTTTGACTAAAGGGTGTTATTTCATGTCTAGAGGGCTCTAATAATGTTAAAAGTGTGGGAGAGTTAATAAGGGCTTAAAATATATAAAAATAACCATACAAATATATAGTTTCTACTTCGCGGATTTTCATCTATCGCGGGGGTTCTGGAGCATAACAGCGATCGAGGAGGGATTACTGTATTTTGAGCTAAATGATGTAACCCTTGGGCATAGTACTGAAAAACTATTGCGTAATCTTGTCTCATGCTAAGCTTGACTCTGAAGTCTGTTATAAAAAGGAACTCACCCCCCGCAAATTTGGGCTTTTTTGCTGGTTATTGTCACAGCACTAGCTGGCAGGACCGGAAAAAAGTCTCTCTGCTCAACAAGAATAAAGAAATTGCTTTTTACTTTACATCTGCTGTCTGCCTGCTGTTTGCCTCGAACCTTCGTACACAACACACCCATAGAGATCCAGACAAAGACTCGGGTAATGCCCAATTGCCAGTCACCCCACAATATTTTACACATAAGTATGTATAAGATTGATGCCAAATGCTTGTCAGTCTTCATACTCTACACAGGGACTTACTATGAAAAGCACTAACAAACATACAAGTGTCCTCACGACACACAAAGGCTCAACACACTTTTTGTTTATATGCCATTTACCTACCAACCAATGTCTTATTTCTCACACAGTTCTTCTTCTTATTGAGGTGTGACTTCTCAACCTTGATAACCCTGTAAAGATGAGCCAATGACGACTCAATCCTGTCTCAATCTCTGACATCACTTCCTAAGTCATTGTACTGTGGCATCTGTATTTAATTTCTGTTCTCAGGTTATAAACTAATTGAAGCAGTTTCTGGTCCTGTGGCATCTGTACTTATTTTCCTTTTCCTCTACCATAATGTTATAAACCAACTGCAGCAGATGCATTAAGGTTATAAATTACTGGTGCAATACACAGAGAATGTACAAGAAAGGATGTTGTGATATTAATTATGCCTTTAGTTAAACTCCTCTAATTTCAATTCATTCTGGTTCATTTGAGCAAAATTAAAACTTAATATAAGCAGTCTCCACTTTCCAAAAATGAAGATTTTACAAGACAAAAGCTAATAAGATATTAAGTTATATGATACAATATATGGCGTATAAGTCAAGAGAGGTTGTACTTAAGCTATATGATGCGCTTGTGCTGCTTTGTCTAAGTATTATAAAAATTAACCTAACAGTACAGACAAAGATTGCAGGAAAGCAAAGTATGAGGTATGAGGAAAGATTTAATGGGATAAATATTTCACTCTAAGCAAATGACAATTAAGAGGTAACATTATCGAAGTGTTCAAAATCTTGAAGGAAATTAGTATTAATAAATAAATAAATAAATAATACCAAGTTAATTTATTTATAAGTATTAATTAAGTAGCTGCTGTTATTTTAAAATTAAATCTTGAATAAGAACACAGACACAGAATGGAAACTGGTTAAGGGTAAATTTTCAATAAATATTATAAAGTTATTCTTCACACAGAGAATCATACATATATATAGTAAGCTACCAAGCACTGTCGTAGACAGCTGTATTTTGGGGAACTTAAAATAATCAAATCAATTTTTTTGGATAAATCAGGTGAACATGATTGATTCATTTGTTATGCTGAATTATATGGTTTTGTCAAAATTTATCTGATATTATGCAGTGGCAGATAACTGCTATATTTACAGTCTGATTTAATATTGATAAAGAAGCCAGCAAAACGCTGCATGTGCATAAACTAAGCAGACAGTTAGTCCCAAAACACTGAGTTAAATTTAACAGGAAGTCTGCCAGAGTACATATGTAATAGAGCCTGCTTAAGTTTAAATATTGTAATTGGAGTATCTAGCTTCAGAACATCCTCAGCAGAAAGTGTAGGAAGTCACCTCAAAACTCTTCAATGTCAGTTAGAGAAAGAACAAGATTAATCATAATAAAACCAATAAAAATAAGAAAACTATTGTAGAATTTTGTAAACACGGTTAGATAACTTTAATGACTCTGATTTTATAGAATGAATAGAATGATTAATTCCTTAAAACACACAAAACTAAGAGTCTGTTAGAAGCAGCCCAGGATAAATAATCATGTTTGGGCAGAGAGACATTGAAATTCAGCACATTGCATTAGAAGGACATTAATCTTCTCTGCAGTAGAAATATGCTATGCATTTAGTCAATTTATCTTTATATATCTATGAGATGATGAACATATATAAAAATACAAATTCGGTAAAAACAGTGCAATTTCAAACTGATTAACATAAGCTATGATAACATAATATTATTAAATGAGATATGGCCAGTTGACAATGAGAACATGAAATTAAATTCCAGTCAAAGGCATTCCTGGTGAAAATAAATCTCTAACGGAGACAAAATCAGAGACAAAGGTGGGCACAATCAAAGGTCTGATGACCTAGGTCAACTAGCCAAACAGCTTCCCCTGAGCATTCTTAAAGATTACATAAATTTATGCTAAGCAGTCTAATAAGCAAATTAAATCATATCATCCTTGGATTACGAAGATCCCTATAATAGAGATGGGTCAGCAATAGTTCATAATTATTGTAATTTTTTTTGTACAACTGGCTGTAAAGTAGAGATACAATAAGAATACACTAATCAGCAGCTCTAATCAGGGTATGATAAAGCAGTAAGTCTTTAGACTAGATTTACAATGCCAAGACTTGTGGAGCATTTTTTACATATGCAGGAAATTCATTCAATAGCTATGGGGCCCTACAGTTAAAAACATAATCCTGCATTGTTATTTATTTAACCCTTGGAATTAACTAAACTAAATGAAACTAAAGCCTGCAAATATGATTTGAAGAGCCTATGAATCAATCACTTCAAGATGATGCAAAAGTCTAAGTCTGGAAAACGCTTAAAACTTAGTTTTTCAATTATTACTTTGCTTAGGGACATTTTCTTAATTTTAACATTACTTATATAATATCACTCTGTTACCACTGTATTGGTTTTTGAACAAGACCATCATAATTTTGGGCATTTTTGTGGTTCAGTAACTATTTTTATTTATAGAAACAGTGTGTTTGCCAGTCACGTGTTAACCACCTGTGGAAGAATAATTTAAGGGTAACATAGCATTCATCTTAAAGAAATAGCATAAAGGCTTAATACATGCCAGAAACCTGTTCAGGCACACCAGTTTACCAGATAAAGGTCAAGTGAACAATAAAATGTACACTAAAATATAAGAATTGGTTAAGGAAAATACAGAGATGGTCAAGTAAATAATGTACCAGAAGAAAGGCTGATGTAATATACAAAACGTACTGAAGGATGACTACGAGATGACTAAGGAATCTGAAGATGTCCTATAAAAAAAAAAATGGACAGTTGATAAATGCACAGAAATTTCATGGGGTGGTAGCTCATCTCAAAAGGTATAAGAAGAACCAGAATATAATAGACTTTTATTTTACATAAATCATTTGGGTGTAAACCAATGAATCAACCAGAGTAAAATATATGCATTGATTCACTCTGTATGTAAATTCAACAGTTTATAAAATGAACCTCTATTCTTTCTTTCTCTGACCATTCTGACCATGCTGTAATGGACCGCTTTTGAAGAATGCTCCTTCTAAGACATTTTGCTGAGGAGTAATTAAAAGATACAATTAAAAGCTTTTCTCCTGCATGATTACTGAATTGTCCTGTTAGAGGATGTTTCTTTCTTTAATAAGATGTTAAATTTCTACCACACACCGCCACGGTGCATGACAAATTTGATCATTTCTCACCTTGTATTCTAGCTTTGGGATAATTCTAAAACAAGCAACAAGTTCTTGTCTGTTAGAAAAATAATTAGTATTTATGTTGATTCTAGTTTTTGATCTAAGTGCTGGCATTTTTCCCCTTTGCTTTAGGATTCTAGTTGATAGATTAAAAAAAAAACAATCTAATAGTCAGTTTTCTTAATGGCTATCATGTTGCAAGGTAGATAGCCAAAGCAAATATTTTTTAGGTTAGCTATTCATTGACAAATAAAGTTATTGAGAAAACCTAAGATATCCATATTATGGGACACACAACATGTAAAGTGCCCTCAACTGGTAGACAGCAGACAGATTTTATGTATACCACAGTTTTAAATTGCCAAATTGGAAAAAAAACTTGCCATTGCTGAGAGACACTCACGTTCAGGTTATTGCTTTCAGTTGAATGAATTTTCTTTGTCATGCATCTAGTTGGGTGCAGGCTTAAAATAATATCCTGCTTCCACTGGGTCTTACACCTAAAATGGAATGAAATTTACAGAAAGCAGTGGCATTCTCAAACTTCTGTAATGGTGCAATATTTTATTTTGGAAGACCAGTAAGAAAGTCACTACAATAATCCAGCCTACAAGATAAAGCATGAATATGCTTCCCACAGTCAGCTTTAGTAATACATTCTTGTATTTTAAAAATATTATGTAAGTGAAAATATGCAATTTTACAGACATTGTTAATATGTTGCTTAAAGCTGACACCACTATCAAAGTCAGCTCCTAAATTCTTGATTCTTAAAGGTTTTTGCTTCCAAAAGGAATGTGTTAATGTAATCTCTGGACCTCATTCACAACTATATGAACACCAATCTTGTTGGTATTTAATTGTTGAACAAACACTAAGTAACACTAAGCAATAAATATAGCTAAGTGTTATTACATATTGGTGAAAAGAAAAACTGAAATTAAAAATTAAATGAAAAAATCAAACATTAGGAGACACGGGATGATATCACATAATATTTAGAAAAGTAGCCGCCCAATGAAAGAAAGTACTAACAAGTGCATAAGTATAAGCTAGACCAGACAAGGGAAAACCAATCATGTGCTGTAACTGATTCAGTAAAATAATACGATCAACAGTATCAATGGCCTACTTAGCTCTAAAAGAACTAAAGCTGATAAATTACCTGAATATTATTTACTCTAAGTCAGGGATAATCAATTACAAATTCAGCTGGGTTGGATTTTCAAACCAAGAAATTTAGCTGGGACAGACATTTTCAGCGACTGGTAAGCAGCTGGTAATGACAAATTTTAAATCAATACAAATTAATGTATTTAAAAAAAAGTAATTCATTGCTTCCCTTTTAAATTGTCACATCTGAGACAGGCACATCAAAAAATATATAAAAGAAAACAACAAAAAAAGCTATAACTGAACAGAATCTGAGGTAGTAGCAATAATTTTTTTCCACTTTTCAGGAAAAAAATTTACTCACATCTGTCTCTGGCACATCTCAAAGAATATAAAAATCAAAAGAGTGCCCAGTATCAGCAATAACATTTGTTTCCCTTTTGAAATACGAGATCCTCCCGGAGTTTAAAGGGGATTTTTTTTTCATAGAACTAAAAACTATTTAATTCACATGGTTTTAATCGCTCATATAACAGAAGTTCAATTTGTGTTCCACAACAACGCCTTTCCCATGTTTTTTCTGAGTAAATGTTTTAAAACAATATATACAGTTATGTACAACAAATATTCAGTTAGAGGATCTGTACAGAATTTTTTCAAAACCTTGCAGGATCTAATCAATATTTTAGAATAAGCTCTTAAAGCACAGAGAAAGCAATTAAGTGCACATTTCTTTTTCTTCTCCATTCATCTCTATTGGCCTATTAAACTCATCAATTTAGGTATGTTTAAAAGCCTTAAGTTATATCCCATTGGCCATGCTCTCTCTCTCTCAGTGGTGGGGGTCGACTTGTTTTCAATTCTATTTTTTGTAAAAATTGATCGATGTGTATGGAATGATTACAATAAAATTAATAAAATAAAAAAAAACAAGGCTGCACAAGTAAGGCGTGAAAGTGGATTAGTACATTTGTTTTATAATATCTTTGTACAGAGCTCTTGGGTGTCAAGTAGTGAATTATTAATTATAATTATTACTATTATTATTTTTATTAAATCATTTTCCACGTTTCTTTGTTGATGAGCTCCCGTTGAAGAACTTATTGGTAAAAGAAAATATATAACTAACGAAATGGGATTTTTCAATACCATTTTAACAAAGATTACTGTCCACCAGCAGTCACAGAGCAACCTAGTAAAGCGATACTAATACACCTGCAACTTTAAAAGGCAGACTTCATCACATTGCTGTGTAGGAAGAAACAGCAGGAACGCAACTGCTCGTACATGTTTACTGACGTACAGGCCAGCATTTTGCATGAGGTATGCGTTAAATCAAAAAAGAAATGGCATGCAAAGATAGTGTGCCAGCACGTAATCAGAAGGGACAACTGAATTCTACACAGCACAGATATCTTCATAACAGGGAACCTATATGATGGAGAGAGGAATTTCAAACATTTTGCATGGCTATCTTTTGTTTTGATGACCGGATTCAGTTATATTCAGACCTTCTTTCATTATTCCAACTAAAGCGTAACAAGCCTCTTGTTGAAATTCACAGCCATCCCCCCTCAGCAGCGCTGCGTACTTAGAAATATTTTCCTGTGCACGTCTCCACCTCTGACATAATTTTCGCTACAACTCACTTGCACCCGACGAGGGATATAAACCAACCTGTATGCAGCTCATGGATATGCAAGGGGAGCCCATACTGACACATACAAATGAACTAGAGACATTTTAAGTAACAAACAAGTCTGTGTGTTGGCTGAAACTACACATCAGCATTTATCAGGCTGCATGGTTGCCAGTGTTCACTTGTACTTTGCTTATTGTTATCATTTATGAATATTATCAATAATACATTATTTAAAGTGTAACTTAACTCCTACCTGTCTTTTACCACACCTAATTGCCTGAGGTTATAAATGCAGATGGGAAGGTGGGGAGAAGTTATGTGATACAATATCTTACAAACAGTGGTAAGTCTGATATTTGAGGCATTCTGACAAAGGATACACATTAAGAATACAACAGGGGAAAGCAGAGTAACATATTACTCTACCAAGGCAAAACATACATTCACAATTATTTTACACATAAAAGGAAGAATGGAAATATACCTAAAATTACTATGTAGCGAAGCATCAAAGCTGCTTCTCTTCAATAATGACATAACAATGACAGTGTTAAGCAATTAAGGAATATTCCCAATTGTGGTGATTAATTTACAATATGAAAAACACCTTTTGAAAAACAGCTACTTATTTGAAAAATGGGGGTTATAGGGGCTAGAAGGTGTCGAAGCAAACTCATCAGGGGCCTCATGTATAACGCCGTGCGTAGAACTCGCAGTATAACATGGCGTAAGCACAAAAGCCGAAATGTGCTTACGCACAGAAAAATCCAAATGCAGGAATCTGTGCGTACTCCAACTTCCACGTTCTTCCGCTACATAAATCCTGATCAGCGTGAAAACTAACGCTCGTGCACGCACTTTATGTAACGCCCCAACTCCTCCCAGAATTACGCCTCTTTGAATATGCAAATCAATATAAATTGCCCTTAAACTCAGCCTTCTGTGAAAAGACAATGGGAAAAGCACGGGGGAAAATATAAGAATTTCAGCGAATACCAAGTGGAGGCAAAGGAAAAACATACTATTTGTTCAAATAAAAAGGGATATAATCAACAAAAGGAAGTTGATCGAGTGACACAGCGTGTTGGAGAAACTTGAAAGCTCACGTTCACAAAATCTCACAGTGCCGGAAATAAAAAAGAAGTCACATATCAAAGTCGCCGTGAAAAGCCGAGTTGTAGCCCACTGTCCAAGTGTCATATGAAAGCTTATTAGGGTGCAGAGAAAAAAAGGCACACAGTGGGGAAAAAGCACGAAATGTCAACTTCAATCTCGACATTTCCACTTTAATCACGTAGTTTATTTTGTCATTAAAGTAGAACATCATAAACTTCATCTTAAAATCGTTTAATTAACCAGTTTCTCAAATCACATCGTAATTAAAGTAGCACGTTAAATGCTTTGTTTTGTATTTGATCTTCAATGTGCCTATGTGTGTGAATCACTACTTGCTTCTTAAACCGGCTCTCTTCCTCCAACTGGACACAGAATCCATTACATTCGTGATAATTACAGCTCTCTGAATGACTAAAATACTGAGATGTATACGTGATATCATTTTCATGATGATAGGAGTTAAAGCACGTTATTAAACATGTGTTTCACTTGATGAAATAATTTATTGCAGCAGTACTCAGGGGCGGCTCTAGGCTTGTGGTGGTACTGGGCAGAGGAAGAATCGGTGGCTCCTTCGCCCGCCAATGTCAGTAAAGCAGCTTATGCACGATGGATGGCCACATCCGTTGCAGACACTGCATAGCCGCCTCGTGCTCATGACACAAGCATTTAACTTTTGCCGAAATTTGTCGCTGCGTTTTTAGCTGTGTTGTTATTTTCTCTTTCTGTGTTATATTCAATATATATTGGCGTAGCCGTCACTGCAGTCCTTGCTTTTCTTTCCCCAAGTAACCAATCGCCACATAATCAGCTCTGTAATAGAAGTTAAGCCATCTGTAAGCTTAGCGCCGATTCTTCAAAACGTTTAAGGAACATTGAAATATCTTCGTAGTACATGTTTAATTATTCTATCCTTAACGACACTCCCAGTGAAGAATATAGATTATTTAAATGAAGTTAAAGTTTTATCTGTATAATTTAATATTTTGCTGCATTTCACCTTAAAAATGATATAGTCATCATATGTAAATACGCGCTTTATAAAGTGGCTCAGGTTGTGCGATATTATAACTATAGTGCAAGTTTACAGTGGGGTGATTGTACTTATAAGTACAAACAGTTCTACAAGGTGCAATTGATTGAGTGCATTTAAAGTTCTTGGGATGAAACTGTTTCTGAACCGCGAGGTCCATACAGGAAAGGCTTTAAAACGTTTTGCAGTGGCTGAGACAGCGTGTGCTTGATACTGTATACCGATAATTCTCTTTCCGATCAGCTGCTGCTGTGATTCACACTCAGATACAGTGATATAAATACTCTGAGTGGTGCAGTGAGAGTAATATGGAAAAAGATGATCCGCTGTGGCAACTCCTAACGGGAGGAACTGAAAGAAGAAGAAGAAGAAGAAGGAGAAGAAGAAGAAGGAGAAGTGAGAGTAACAACGCTAAAGCAGTTATGGTATTTGGAACACTTTGGCTGTTCCCTGGACCATTATATTGTTACAAGTTAATTACAATCAGATGCGTTAAACTAATAAACAATATGCGGTTAGTTATTTATAAAGCCGCGTCAGGAAAATAATGAGTAACGACACAGGAACAGTAGCACTGCTTTGACGCTGGGTGCCGCCAGTCTGCAAAACCGAGCAGAGAACTTGCGTATGACAAGGCATGAGGTACCGTGGAAAAGTGCGTGGATTTACGGCAAGTGTAGGTTTTATACATCGCGATTTGAACGTGGAAAAGTTCTTACGCAACATTTCTGTGCGTACGCACCGTTTATACATGAGGCCCCTGGACTTTACCTGAAATGAAGGCTCTAGGATTCATAGAATAGGCAAACAGAGTATACAGCTGTATTGCAAGAAAACAATAACTCGGACTCAACCCAATTTGGCCAAATCTAGTCGAACCCCGAACAGCTCAAACTTCACAGTTATACAGTTATAATCATTTGTTCTCATCCTGACCTCGCTCAAAACAGCTCATTCGTTATTCCTTCTGACTCCCTTCTGCACCTAGCTAGCTGGCTTCACAAGTTTTCAAGAGAAACCAATATCATCTCCTGACTCCCTTCTGCAGCTGGCATTTCATGTGCCTACAATGACCATCAACATTTTCTGCATTTCGTCATTGGTATCATTCCTTGCTTCCTGGCCTTCAAACAACAGGTGTTCTTATTCCCCCTTCTTTTGTCCTCAGGTAGTTTCTGTACATCATTCTCTTCCTGCTCTGTCTTTCCAATTTTCCCAATATTGGTGATTTTGCTTCAAGCTTAACTAGAAAATGCAATATGACCAATGTCTTTATTTAACCATTTGCTTGCCATATCTTATTTGCTTGACTTGTCCAATTTATGCTAAACCTAATGCTTCAGAAGCTGTTAATTACTTTTATGTCTATTTAGATAGATAGATTATTAATCCCAAGGGAAAAACCAAGCAAAATGACACCTTTTATTGGCTAACTAAAAAGATTACAATATGCAAGCTTTCAAGGCAACTCAGGCCCCTTCTTCAGGCAAGATGTAATGTACTACTAATGTACTACTAATCCCAAGGGGAAATTCACATACTCCAGCAGCAGCATACTGATAAAAACAATAAAAAAAAATATTCAAGAGTGATAATAAATGCAGGTAAAACAGACAATAACTTTAATCTAATTTAATCTAATTTATCATTCAGCTGCACTCCCAGGTATTTATATGTCTGCACCCTCTGCACACAGTCGCCTCTGATAATCACTGGGTCCAGGAGGGGCCTGGGTCTCCTAAAATCCACCACCAGCTCCTTGGTTTTGCTGGTGTTCAGGTGTAAGTGGTTTGAACCTTGATTAGGTTCCTATACTCCTCCTCCTGCCCACTCCTGCAGCCCATGATAGCAGTGGCGTCAGCGAACTTTTGCACGTGGCAGGACTCCGAGTTGTATTGGAGGTCCAATGTATATAGGCTGAACAGGACCAGAGAAAGTACAGTACCCTGTGGCACTCCGTGTTGCTGACCACAATGTCAGACCGTCAGTTCCCAAGACGCACATACTGAGGTCTGTCTGTAAGAAAGTCCATGATCCATGCCACCAGGTATGAATCTACTCCCATCTCTGTCAGCTTGTCCCTAAGGAGCAGAGGTTGGATGGTGTTGAAGGCGCTAGAGAAGTCCAGAAACATAATTCTTACAGCACCAATGCCTCTGTCCAAGTGAGAGAGGGATTGGTGTTGTATATAGATGATGGCATCCTCTGCTCCCACCTTCTCTTGATATGCAAACTGCAGAGGGTCGAGGGTGTGGCGGACCTGTGGCCTCAGGTGGTGAAGCAGCAGCTGCTCCATCGTCTTCATCACATGTGACGTGCCGGAAGTCATTTAGCTCATTAGGACGTGGTACCTTTGGGACTGGGGTGATGCAAGATGTTTTCCAAAGCCTTGGGACTCTCCCCTGTTCCAGGCTCAGGTTGAAGATGCGCTGTAGAGGACTACTCCAGCTCCAGCGCACAGGCCTTCAGCAGTCGTGGCGATACTACATCTGGACCCACTGCTTTGCTGGCACGAAGTCTCCTCAGCTCTCTGCTCACCTGAGCTGCCGTAATTGTGGGTGGGGATGTCTCTCCTATGCTGGTATCAGCAGACTGATGGGTGGAGGGTGCAGTACTCTGAGGTGAGAGTGGGGTAGGATGGTCAAACCTGTTAAAGAAGTTGTTCATCTGGTTTGCTCTCTCTACGTCTCTATTGATGGTGGCACCCCGCTTCGATCTGCAGCCAGTGATGATCTTCATCCCATTCCACACTTACTTCATGTTGTTATTCTGCAACTTCTGCTCCAGTTTTCTCCTGTACTGCTCCTTCGCCGCCCTGAGCTGGATTCTGAGTTCTTTCTGCATGCGCTTGAGCTCATGCTGATCACTGCCTTTAAAAGCCCTTTTCTTCTGGTTCAAAAGGCCCTTGATATCACTTGTAATCCATGGCTTGTTGTTGGCATGGCAGCGTACTTTTATTACTGGAACTACAATGTCCATACAGAAATTGATGTAGTCAGTAGTGCAGTGTATTTATGCTAATACATAAATTTTTATTAATTTTTAAATTTAATTCATTTTTATTTAAGAAGATGAGACTTTATAATGTCTCTGATTTCTGTAATCTTATTCATGAAAACAAATCACTATACTCTTTTGAGAGAATTTTGTCAAAAGTTGGTTAATTAATCCACCAACATTAGAGGAAAGAAAGCATGAATTATCCTTTTGACTATCAGTACGACTAGCATAGCAAGTTTTGCTTGCTTCTTTTCATTATTAAATGATTTTAAATTACTTTGGTTGATGTTATAATGAACAGTTAAGTAGGATAGTCAACTTTCCTATCATCGCTTCTATATTCTCTCTGTAATTTTAAAATCATTGGCGTGTCTCCATTGGAGTGATCTCCATGGTACTTTAATTTTCAGTGGAGCAACAATACTGATACAGCTTGTACTCCTGGAGATAGCATTATTACTGGACACTATCAAGGTACAGGTTGCCATCTCAAAACAGCCAGTAATAATCATAAATTGTCAAAACTTTACTTATACTGTATTAATCTCTGGTCCAAATGCTAAATCCAGGATATCAGGATGTTGGCGAGTAGGTAGACAAATACATATATTGCTTGAGATCAAAAGAATTATTAGTCTGAATTAACTGTTTGAGGATTAGTTGCCACATAGTAAACATCTTAGAGTGCAGATTCTCAAGTTCATCAGCAGAACTTGAAACTTGAAGGATGACAAATAATCAACATCACTACAAGTCTGACTCATTTTAGGTGAGAAGCAAGATACTGAAATATACAGAATTTAGTGAATAATTTTTCATACTTCAAAAGAAATTTTGAAACAGGCAGGCAATATCACCCTTTTTATAGATTCTAGAAATAGTAAAATAATTATAATTAAGAGCAACTGTTTCAAAACATACTGTAGCAGAGTTATCTTTGGCCAGGTTTCAGTCAAAAAAAAAGTTTGTTTCCTTTTATAAGCTAACCATAAAGGATTTGCTGTGAATGGACTTTCCTCTCTGTTTTAAATTACAACTTGTCAGATAATGCATGAGGAGCTAGATGGCTTGGTTGATAGGTAGAGTGGTATAGAAGGGAAGCAGACTGTTTGTGTTGGGCAGGCTAGGTACAATTTGGTGCAGGACAGCCCGTTGAACAAAGAGAAATTTTGCAGGCCTTGTAGCCCTTTGACCAGGTCAAGGTATAATAATAAACAATTCTGCGTAGAGTCTGCATTTTTTGGTTGATATCGAACCAAATGGCTTCTACATACTGAATGATCACTGTATGCAGCAACTCTATCGCTATTATAATGCTGAAACTCTTGAAAGAAAAGCAGATTAATAAGGTTATGTTTCTAGTATAAATGACATCAGTTTAAAGAGCCACTGCCCTTGATTGATATGCACGTTGACTGTAACAAATTTAGTATTGTATGTGCTAAACAATTCCAAGAGCATCACCATGCTAAATTTTGCCTTATTGTCAGTCGGGGATGAAGAATGTGGTCAGATTTTTAGTAGAGGATGCCTAAAATCATTAATTTACTTACTGTTATACTTAAATTGAATGATGTACCTGTTAAATGCTGTTAACACATTTTTCTACATTTTCCCATTGTCTTCACAGCTTACTAAAATTAACACTATACAGCATACTCAAAGTGAACACAGTTTTCACTCTGTAACCAATATCATCTTTGTTTCAAATGTCAGATGCAGTAAAAAACTGCAAAGGTTTCACTTTCAAACTGTTATGCATTTATCTCTATATGCTGTATCGGTTACTTTATAGGGATAACTGGAGCCCTCTCCAGGGATTGTTCCTGCCTTCTGCCCAATACTTGTTGGGTTAGGCTCCAGCTCCCCCATAGCTCTGTTCAGGCTGACAAATGTGACTTATACTATGAGAGTTTGCTGGTAAGTCTTTACCCCTATTTGAAAAGATGTTTTCTTGTCAAAGTGATGTATCAGTCATTATTCTGTCTAATTTCTGAAATGCCTAGACTGTCTGCTTTCGAAAGAGCAAAAGTTTGGTTTTCTAAGGTATATAGACTTGCCTCCATAAATTGCAACCATATTTGTCAATATCGTCATCAACTCAATAGTCTGTTTTCATATTTAAGAGAATGGCAGTTCTTTCTCAAATAAGGTAACTAAAATCTTCTGCTGTCAGAGAAGCGCTCACATGTAACTCTGGAGCTAATCAGTTGCTTTTTATGCAGCTATAAGCTTTCCTCAGCTGCCTTGCTGGCTATGAGCATCAAATAAATCTATATTTTTGACACATATTTAGCTAGTGGAGATGCTTTACTTTTGCAATTAAAATAATAAAAAAGTGTCTTATAGGTTATCTCTTATTTTAGTCACAACCTTTGCATATTAAATGTCCCTTACAGACCCTGTACAAAGCTTTCACACCAGTAATGCTACTGATCTGCCTAAACTTGTTCCAGTTAATGATGGTTATATAAGCAGACAACAACAAAAGTGAACAATTTAGAAAATATACATCCGATGCTTAGGGACATCAAAGAGGAAGCAATCCCATTTTTGTTTATTAAACATTTTTTGTAACAATAAGTAAAAGTCATATATTATAATTTGTCAATTACACAAATAAGTAGACTATATTAAATATACACTTTTTAGTAGCACTTTACAATATCATGTAATTAAAAGCATATCCCAAAAATGATGGTGGCTTGATAGCTTCATAAACACCAGAGTCCAAGTAAAGTAATGTATAAATGGCACTGATTACTATTCTTTTTTTTTTTTTTTTTTATTTATTTATTAATTTTATTACAATCAATACATAGCAATCAAGTTTTACAAAAAAAGAATTATGCTAAGAACAGATCGATCCCCACCCTTGAGAGAGAGAGCAAGCCAAGCGGTGTAAAATTTAAGGCTTGTAAAAATACCTAAATCAACAAATTCTCTGTGCTTTATAAACTCATTTCAAAATATTACTGATTAGATCCTGCCATGTTTTGAAAAAAGTCTGCACAGATCCTCTAACTGAGTATTTGATTTTTTCCAATTTTAAATAATATAACACATCAGTTTCCCACTGACTTAAAAGAGGAGAGTTTGGGTTCTTCCAGTTTATCAGAATAAGTCTGCGTGCCAACAGTGTAGTGAATGCAATCACAATTTGTTTGTCTTTCTCCACTTTAAGACCCTCTGGAAGAACCCCAAACACAGCTGTTAATGGGTTAGGAGGGATTGTGAGTCCAAGACTGTCTGAGAGGTAATTAAAATTTTTGTCCAGAATAATGTTAATTTGGTGCAGGCCCAGAACATGTGACCTAGTGAGGCTGGGGCTTGGTTGCAACGTTCGCAGGTTGGATCATGCCCTGGAAACATTTTGGAGAGTTTTAGTCGAGACAGATGTGCTCGATATATAATTTTGAGTTGTATAATTGTATGCTTTGCATATGGAGCTTGAGTGAATTCTCTGCATTGCTACTTTCCACTCCTTTTCTGATATATTAATTGAGAGGTCATTTTCCCAGTGTCCTCTTGGATCTTTGAAAGGAAGGGATTGTAAAAGGATTTTATATATTGTAGAGATATGGAGTCTAACTCCTTGAAATTGAGCAATAATTTTTCCAGCGTGGATGAGGGTGCAAGATGAGGAAAATCTGGAAGGTTCTGTTTAACAAAGTTCCTGATTTGAAGATAGTGAAAGAAATTTGTAGCTGGAATGTTAAATTTGGAATGTAATTGTTCATAGGATGCAAAGGCGTTGTCTATATAAAGATCTCTAAGCAAGTTAATTCCAAATTTTTCCAGATATTAAAACTGCATATGTTTGTGAGGTTGAAAGAGGTGGTTCTTTTGCAGGGTGCCACAGAAAGAAGCTTCTCCGTCTTAAAATGCTTTCTACATTGGTTCCAGATTCTAAGTGAGTGGAGCACAATTGGGTTATTAGTGTATTGCCGATAGCGTGTATTTATTGGAGCACAGAGCAAGGAATACAAAGAAGTACTGCAGGATTTTACTTCTATTGCGGTCCATGCCTGTGTATGTTCTTCTATTTGTGTCCAGGTTCTTATCGACTGTATATTTGCGCCCAGTAATAAAACTGGAAGTTAGGTAGAGCCATGCCGCCTTCTGCCTTTTGTCTTTGTAGGGTCGCTCTTTTGATGCGTGGATGTTTAGAATTCCAAATAAATGAGGTTATTGTTGAATCTAATTGCTTAAAGAACGATTTATTAATGTATATTGGTATGTTTTGAAATAAAAAGGAGCTTAGGAAGAATATTCATCTTAACAGTGTTAATTCTTCCAGCTAGTGTGAGATGAAGGGTTGACCATCTATGCAAGTCTTGTTTAATTTTTTCCATGCAGACACGAAATTTTGTTGATAAAGAGCTTTATGTTTACTTGTGATGTTTACCCGAGGTATTTAAACTGTTCTGCAATGATAAAAGGAAGGGTGTCTAATCTAATATTATATGCTTGAGAATTCACGGAAAGAGTACACTTTTATTCAGATTAATTCTGAGACCAGAGAGCTTTTGAAATTCTGTGAGTGCTGCTAAGACTGCAGGCACAGAATTTTCTGGGTCCGATATATACAGTACCATGTCATCTGCATATAATGAGATTTTCTGTTCCAGTCCTTCTCTGCTAATCCCCTTTATCTGATCAGTATTTCGACAATGTATTGCCAGTGGTTCAATGGCAATTGCAAACAGCAGTGGTGACAAAGGGCATCCTTGTCTTGTGCCACGTTCTAGTTTAAAGTAGTCTGAGCAAATGTTATTGATGCAAACTGAAGCTTCTGGGTTAGTATACAGTAATTTAATCCATGCACAAATGTTGGGCCAAACCCAAACTTCTCCAAAATAGTAAAAGGTATTTCCATTCAATCATGTCGAATGCTTTTCTGCATCCAATGATAATAATATTTCTGGGGTGTTTGATTTAGTTGGTGAGTATATTACATTAAACAGGCGTCGAAGATTTGAAGATAAGTGTCGGCCCCTAATAAATCCAGTTTGGTCTTGTGATATTACTGAGGGAGCACTTTCTCCATCCTTCTAGCTATGATTTTAGAGAGTATTTTAACGTCGTTATTCAGAAGTGAAATTGGTCTGTATGATGCACATTGTAATAAGTCCTTATTTTGTTTTGGAAAGACAGTGATTAGTGCTTGGCGAAAGGTTTGTGGAAGAGATTGGTTATCTCTGGCTTCTGTAAATGTTGCTAATAGGAGGGAGCTAGCTGAGCGGAGAATTTCTTGTAAAACTCTGCAGGGTAGCCGTCAGGGCCTGCTGCTTTTCCACCTTGGAGTGACTTTATAGCATCCAGTAATTCTGATAATGACAGAGGTTTATCGAGTTCCTCCACACTAAAAGCGTCAATTTGTGGTATCTGTAATTTATCCAGAAATGCATTAGATTGTATATTGTCTTCTTTAAACTCAGTAGTATATAGGGATTTATAGTAGTCTCTAAAAGTGTACATTATATTTTTGTGTTCGATGATTTTATCTCCGTTAGTGTTAGTAATTACGAGATTGCGTTGCGTACATCTTGCTTGTGAATTTGTTGCTAAAAGCTTATTAGCTTTCTCTCCATGTTCATAATAATGATGTCTGGATTTGTAAATTAGTTGTTCAGTTTCTTTAGTTGTCAAGAGGTTTAATTCTGAATGTAGAGCCTGCCTCCTCTTATGTAGAGTCTCGCTTGGTAGTCTGGCATGTTCTTCATCTATTTTAGTAATTTCGCTTTTTATCTCTGCTACTTTCTTCGCGGATTTATTTCTGTGGGAAAGATATGAGATAATCTGTCCTCTTAAGAAGGCCTTAAGAGTTTCCCAGAGTATTCCTGCAGAGATCTCAGGGGATGTATTTGTCTCTAGAAAGAATTCAATTTGTTTGGATATAAATTCAGTACAATTCTCGTCAGCTAATAGAAGCGGATTGAGCGCCATCTGCGGGGTGAGTGTATGGGGCTTAGTAATTTCAGCTCCAAGATCATCGGAGCATGGTCTGAAATAACAATAGCATCGTATTTACAAGATTTAATCTTAGGCAAGAAGTTATTATCTATAAAGAAGTAATCAATCCTTGAGTAGCAATGATGTACTGGTGAGTAGAAAGAATATGTTCTTGAATTTGGGTTTAAAATCCTCCAGGGATCTGATAAGTTGTGATCAGTTATAAACTTTGTAATTATCTTTGCGGTGTTAGTTGCGTTCCCCTGTGGAGGAAGTCTTATCTAAAAGTGGATTTAGAACACAATTAAAGTCCCCAGCCATTATAAGTTTATGAGTGTTCAGATTGGGAATGGATGCAAATAAATTTTGTATAAATTCCTTATCATCAACATTAGGTGCATAAACATTTATCAAAATCATTTTACAGTTAGATAAGTCTCCCATGACCATCACATATCTCCCTTCAGGATCCAATACTACATCTGATGCTACAAATGGTACTGTTCTATGTATGAGAATTCCCACCCTCTAGTTTTCTTTGTAAAACTAGAATGGAACATTTGGCCAGTCCAGTCTTTTGCAGCGGAACTGATCCTTACTTAGTAAGTGGGTTTCCTGTAAAAATACTATTTTAGCATTTAGACCTGTTAGGTGAGAAAGTACTTTCTTTCTCTTTAATTCGTGATTCAGGCCTTTAACATTCCAGCTTACGAAGTTAACTGTCCCATCATGGAGACACTGATTCTGAGTTTTTGATGTCATTTATAGTCTTAACTGGAAGTGAAATAGTTTAGGTCTTAATTTCCTATTCCCCAAGAGTTGTTGCCATGCAGCTTATTATTACGTTGATAGTTATAATTATAAAGATTGAGATGATAGATTAGATATAGATCAAGCCTGCTCTCTTTCTCTTCCCCTTAACCCCCACCCTCCCTTTTTGCCTCCCCAGGTGAGGCTAAAACCCACTTCATGCAGTCCCAGTCCTCTGACATACCCAGAGACAGAGCACGTCCAAAGCACATCAAGCCCCCATGCAGTGGCGCTTTAAGGTTAAAAGATAGAGATATCTGTTACCAATATAGTCTTTAAAAGAGGAAAAAGAAAAAAGAAAAAATTTTGCACTTAATATATATATATATATATATATATAATCTTCAGCAATTTTAGTGCATTAAGATGATATCCCCAGATAATAAACCCAGGTGATGGTGTTAAAGATGTGTCCAAAACAAGCATAACAAGTCTTAATGCAGTAATAGCAATAACAGTAAACCAAGGGTATGATATTGAACAGTCTCATTTAGGGTACACATGAAATAATTAGAAAAGAAAAAGAGGAGGAAAACGTAATTAAGCACAATAAAACATAAACATTTAGCCCTAGTAATACTAAGTAATAATAAGTAATAAGTAAGTAATAATAATAATAAGTAAGTAATAATAAGAATATGAGAATATATGCTGATAAAAAACCCGTATTTTAAAACAAATAGATCAGACAGTAGATTATTAATCCTAGCTTTATCATTTACCGCCATGACTCACAATTATGTATCAGAATAGTCCCGGGATCAGCTTTCTTAATTCATTTTCTGCTTCCTCCTTGCTAGCGAAAACATAGAAATGACCCTGCCATTCCACTTTCAGTTTTGCGGATACAGGAGGCGTATTTGACATTGGCTTGCCGTAGCGCTGTTTAATATTATAGAAGGCTGCGTTTAATAGCTGTTGCTGGAGAGAAGTCAGGAAGACGAATGTGGCTATTTTCATATATAATATCTTCCTTTTTCTGAGGAGTTCCATCACCCCTAACTTAAATGATAATCGTTCAAAACGAACTATAAAAGATCTTGGTCGGGGTCTGACGGTGTTTGATCAGCGTCGCTGTAAGCGCTGCTATCTCAGATTCTGCTTTAAAGTCGCCCCCGATTATTTTAGAAAAAAGTTCAGTTGCGAATTTCACAGGGTTTAAACTTTCTCGATTCTCCGGCAGGCCTTCAATTCTGACATTATACCTTCTACTCCCATCTTCTAAAGCAGCCAGTCTGTCTCCAAGTTTTTCTCCGAGTTTTTTACATTCCGAACTGACATTTACTGCTCTTTCCTCGGCACTGGCAGCTAGATGTTGGCTATTTCGATCCGATTCGTGAATGTCTCACTAAGATGCTCCAATTGATCAGCAAGCGTGCTCAGTTTAACGAGTTTTCTCAATGCGCTCTTCAATTTTACCCAGCACCTGTCGAAGTTCAAGTTGTACCTCTTGACGCAGCCTTTCATTTGCCTGTTGGAATTCCTGTCGCAGCCTTTCATTTGCCTGTTGGAATTCCTGTCGCAGCCTTTCATTTGCCTGTTGGATTTCCTGTCGCAGACATTCATTGGCCTGTTTCATCTCCTGTTTCAGTCTCTCATGTGCCTTTGCTGTTGCTTTCTCATTAGCCTTCTCGCTTTTCTTTATATCTTGCGTGAGCTCAGCGAGCAACACTTTCAGTTCAGATAGCTCAAATGTGCCTTCTTGTACCGTAGATGAAGCAGCAGACTCTGCTGAAGCCGTGTCCCGCTGCTCCAGTCCCGCGTAATTGCGGAACTGAAGCCGCGGACCTCCCGGCCTTTTACAGTTTCAGGTAATCCTCTCCAATCGGCGAGCTATCCACATCTGCACTCACGATCGCACCTTCGCTCCTCTTTTCGCTCTCAGCCGGCGACGTAGCGGACCGTGGTCCCGAGGAGTCTGTACTTTCGCCCATCTGATCCAGGTCTGTCTCTGACAGGCCGTATCTCGAGCTAGGGCTTGCTGATCGCAGCTTGGATGTAGCTTTAGTCTTGATTCTTTCGGACCCCCCTTCTTGTTGGCCATGTTTATATGTGTTTACATATACTATAGCGGTCCCTCTCGGGTTGAATAAATACAGGATATCTCAGAATAATAAGCAAATAATATGAAAAATAGCACCACTGCTAGTGGAGCTCCACTTCAGACGTCCATCTCCCGCATCGGACGAGACCAACTGATTACTATTCTTAAACATAACATTGTTAAAAAAAAGTAAGTGTAAACTTTAATGTCAAAGAAATACTGAATTCTTGTGTAAGGTTTTTTATTTATTTTTTTTTTATTTAACCACAAACGGTATATCAAAAAAAATTAACAAGTTCGAAAATACATACATGGTGTTCAAGGACTGTGCAAGCATTGTCTAAGCGTCTTCATTTTAAATGTTTTAGTAAAGTCTAAAGCAAACAATTCACACAAAAAATAAGGAAGAAATCTGATAATACACACAAAAAAGATCTTCTTGTCTATGTTGTTTTGCAAGGCTTTGTAGTAGCAATGCTGCACAGAGAAGATGGAGACTGACAAAGAGAGATAATAGCTGACATCAGCAGGGGTCTCATGTAAAATGCCTTGCATAGAATTCACACTGTGAAAGGCATTATATCGGCACCGACCCGACACAGACTGACAGCAGAGGCATGTAAAAAGTGCAAACAGAAACTTTATTTTCTTCAGTCGTGGGACTTGTCATTAAAGTAGACAAAAAAAAGTTCATTATAAAATCGATGTTTAATTTACTAGAGTTTCTCAAACTCTAGCACATTAAATGCTTCATATTCTAAGTGTTCTCCAACCCAATTGTTAATCGATATGTGCTTCTTAAACAGGCTTTCTCTTAAGTCGACAGGAGCGCACAGGTAGTGATCGCCACACAGAATACATTACATTCATGACATTACAGCTCCTTGAACATTTTGGAATACTAAGATATATACTTAATATCATTTTCATGATGAAATACATTAAACCGTGTATTAAACATGTCTGTGCACTGTGGCACAGCGGTAACAATGAGTTAGCACCACATCCAGGGATTGTTCCTGCCTCTCGCGATGCTTGTTGGGATGGGCATGGCTCTGGATGGAATAATTTATTGCAGCAGTACTGTGTCTTTCAAACGTACCAACCCCCAGTTTCTTTCCTTCCATTTTCTTTCTCCACGTATCTAATCGCCACACAATTAGCATCTGTAATAAATATAAAACCAGCTGTACGCTTAGAATGCCGATTTTTTTAAACTTTTAAGGAACATCAAAAAATCTTTGTTATACAGGTTTAATTATTCCATCCATCCATCCAAATAGGGTTGCACCAGTACCAGCAAGCATCGAGTGCGCAGCAAGAACAATTCCTGGACGGTGTGCAAGCTCATTGCTAACACTGTGCCACCATGCCCCCAACTGAACCTGTTTAACTATTAACAGTATACAATATTTATATGAAGTTAACAATTTATCTGTAAAATGTAATATACATACTTTAATGCATTTCATCATAGAAATGATATCAAGTATACATCCTAGTATTCTAAAAACACACAGCTCCAAAAGGATAGCTCTTGGAAATCTAAATCGACTTAGAAGCCAGTCATCATCATCTACAAATACACACTCCCTTCTAATTCTTCCAATTGTAATGTCTTCTAACAATGCTAAAGCAGCTATGGTAGTTGGAACAGTTTGAACATTCTGTCAACCAAAATGTTTTTTCAGAATGATAACAATTAAATAAATTAAATTTGCTAATGGTATGAAATTATTTCAGTGTATTTGATAAAGTCCGCTTCATAAATGTGAATCTAAAAAAAGAAAGGGAAACAACACACAAACAGTAGCACTGCTTTGATGCTGGGTGTCGCCTGTTTGCAAAACCAAGAAGAAACGCATGTACACATGGTGTGAAGCTGCTGTGAAAATGTGCATGGCTTTACACCAAGTTTAGTTTTTACATATTTCAAAGTGAGCACGGAAACAGGCATACGCAATATTTTTGTGCATATGCACCATTTATACACAAGGCCCCAGGAGTTCAGAAACCTGCTCTGTGCGGCTGATTAATGGAGCTTTCCACTTAGCTCATGGTGCAAAGTGCTTTCCTTTGAGCCAGAAATTGCGGGTTCATGAGTAGCCACCAACAGTTCACCAAAGTGCAAATCTTCAAATTGAAACAACTGATTCTCTTCTGTAGATGGTCAAGCCACTGGCAGGACTTCATAAACCAGAAACAACTTTCCGATGCAGTGGTTTACACGCTTTCCTAACTCAATTTGCCAACAAAGGATTGCTGTTTCATGCACACATGAATAGCCAGTGACAGTGACTTCCTACCCACGCATACATTATCTTGTACTCAGGATCTACTTGCTAATATTAGTGGTTATCAGAGGTGAAACAGAGGAATATATACAAAACATAGAAGTTTGTGTAACTGCTGTCAAGGTAAAATAACAGAAAAGTAATTTGGATTTCATATCTCACAGAATGGTTCTCCAATTTAAGACAGATGAGTTTCCAAATTCAGCAATGATTTTTTAATGGGAGAGTTTGAAATTTTGAAACTGTACAGCAAAATCTGTTCAAGGTATCTCAAAAAAATTGAACTGTACCGGCAAATTTCCTTGAAGAGTAAGGGTGGGCACTTTGTTTATGCATACAGATAGACGGATATACAGACAGACATGGCTATCACAATAAGGCATTGTATGCGAAAAAACCTACAAATCCTAATAACCACCACTCAACTATAGTAACAATGCCACACCACTCAGTTACCCACTAAATGACAGCATATTGTGAAGCGTGAGTCACCCCAAAACATGAGACTGACTCTCAGTACTTTAGCAAAACCAGCTTTATTCAGATTGAAAAAGGAACAGCCGGGTTATTTATTGCAGCGAAAACTACCACTTTCTTATATACTGTACAGACACAACAAACGGGTAAAGTTGTGACCTGGTCAGTGGCCAAGTTATACTGTTCCTTGTCCTTTCAATCACCCATCGGCCACAGGCACGTATAGCGCAATCTCAATCGGCTCATAGTTGTTAACATGGCGCTCAGTTGCTGCACTGCAAATCTGAAAATACTGAGTGCATATTTATTAAATGCTTTCCTCTTCATTCACGTCCTAATAGATTTTTTTATTTTTGAATGTTTACATTTGATTTACCTCAAGCAGAAGGCACAAGCTTCTGTATTAAGCAACTTGTATTCATGAACCTCTCCTGGAGTTTTGATTATAATAAAGAACTGATGTTATCAATCTACAACTAAAATGTATACTAGGAATCTCAGTGGCTGTTGCATTAGTAAAAAAGCAAAATATACCAAATTTGCAAGTTGAAGTAACCTCTCTCAGGGCAAACTGAAACAGTGAACTAATCTATAATTGAAACTGAATGAATGTTTCTCTTTCTTAAGATAGATGAGTTTGCAAATTCATCAATACCTTTTAATGGAAGATTTTTAAATTTCAAAACTTTGTACAGAACAGTCTATTTAAGATACTTTAACGAAAACCGAACTGTTCCATAAAATTTCTTTGAAGAATAAGTGTGCCCAATATAAACAAATACATTTCACTGGGAGACATGTTGTTTCATATAAACAGACACACGTGCGATTAGGAGGCAGCTAAAGGGCTTAAGTAACAGTAATACTATGCCAGACCAGGGGGTGGAAGAGTGTACTGACTGTCTCTCTCAGTCTCTTACAGACCATTCTCAGGAAATAACATCGGGTTCCGGCACCACTGATGGTGTCACGTCAGGCACCACCGATGACGTCACTTCCGGTCTCGAAGACGTCACTTCCAGTTCTGGCCTGGATGACCTCATTTCCTCTCCCAACCTTTAAAACCGCCATCTTACCACCTATTGATCAGTTCTGTTTTGGACTCTGTCTTGTAAACATCTCAACCTTTTTTCAAAACCTTTTGCAGCCAGGAACATATTATACGGGTGGCTGCCCCAAACCTTTGTGACTGTCTGGAGTCGCTTTTGTTACAACATTAATGCAACCAAAAAAGAAAACTTAAGCTATTGATGAAAATTCTCTTTTCAGAGACTCAAGTAATCTATCTCAGCTCATGAGCTAGATCTGTAATGTGAAACACTTTTAAGTTTCAATAAAATTTTCCAAAATCATGATCTAGAAGTAGTAGACTTAAGTTCTTTAAGGTATTAAATGCATTTAATGCTGGATCTTTTGCAATGGTCAATTGGTAAAGCTTTTTAAAGATAATAAAACTAAAAATAAATATAGATGGAAAAGACTACTGTATGGCAGGCACACTGCTGGTTGTATAACAATAACAATGTTCATTAAATAATATGAATTATATGTACATAATTATATTTCAAATAAATAAATCTTAACAATATACATGCACACTGATTCATTTACTTTTAGATTACAGAATATTAGAACAATCTGCAAAGAAACAGGCTAAGAAAGCTCACCAGTACTATCCACTTAATTCTTCCAAAATAACATCAAGTCTAATTTTGAAGGTCCCTAAAGTATCTACCACACTACTTGGTAACTTAGTCATATGTCTATGGGTCTCTGTGTGAAGAAAAACTTCCTAATGTTTGTGCGAAATTTACCCTTAATAAGTGCCCTTAAAATGTTTTTGCATCATATAATTGTCAGATGACAGTAAATGATATAAAAACTACTGTCAGTGAAATTTATTCTTTATTTTTAAGTCAAAACATGGTATAATTTTCTTTATAATTATCAATTTAACAATTAGATGCTAATGTTCACTCCACCTGCAGTGCAAACTTAAAAGAGAGTGACCAACAAATGTTAGACATCTCTGTACTTTGTTCATTAAAAAAAAAAAACTGTTATTAACCCTGTGTTATTAAATGTTAACATGAAGTGTGTTCTCGTGAAAAGGTAATACACTGAATCTTTTTCATTTAATCCAGATTTTTTCTAGGAAAACATACCAGTAATATCAGTACAATATATATTGGTATTTAGTCATCTTTGTTGCCCACATATTATTATTGGTCTAAAAAATCTAATCAGTTGTGTAGCCAAAAATAAAGGAAGTAAACACAATATTTCAAAGTGCACCAATTCTTTTGATGCAAATGAAAAAAAAATAAGACATATGTATACTAAATGCTTTAACAATTTACAGAACCACAATTTCTCATTACCAGTAATGTGTGCTGTGTATTTCATTACTGAAATAAGCCACATACAAAGTACATTAATTAACAACAGAGATTGATCTGTGATCAAGAAACTGGTTAGAATTAACACAATAATTCAGTTTATCATTTTAAATTTACAGTTAATAATTATTTTATAAGTACTAGGGGACTTTGCCCCCTGCTCGCGTCGCTCGTCAACCCCTGTGTTTGGTTAATTGGATATATAATTAAAATTTTTTTTTTTCTTTGAAATTGTTTCAATTTCATTATCTGCACTTTTACTTAAAAGCTTCATTAAAAACAATATTTTTTGGAGACATTTTGTGACGACACAATGTGACAACGCAACATATAATTGCCTGTGAGTGAATATTGTTTCTGTTTCTCTAATAAATAATCTGACTTTTTCTAATGTTTGTCCCTGTGATTTATTGATTGTCATAGCAAAAGCTATTCTCACGGTAAACTGTAAACATTTTAATACAAATGGCATATCATGATCTCCTTTGATGTGCAATGATATTCTCGGAATATATACATTACCTTTCTTTTTGCCTATTAAAATTTGCACCGCTTCTCCGTGATCATAAATATACACCTGACCGAATTGTGTATTCTTTGAAATTCAACTTGTCATTGCTTTAAATGTTCCGGAACCACAGATTCTCACAGTGTATGGTCTATTATTGTCTAAATCCACGTTTTGTGCATTGAATGAGTAGACTGTTGTCTACTCTTTACCTTTTATTTCTGACCTCGATTTGTCCTGCTCTTTTTTCACTTACACCTGGTTCTGATGATTAATCACCTTTTGTTTTTCGGTAATGCAATCTTTTCTATCTTTTCTTTGATACTGTACCAACTGACATGATAAAGTGTCACAAAAGTGTTACTTGAACAATCGCTGACTTCGTAACCCCAAACACAACTTTCTAGCACCTTCTCCAATCCCTCATTCCCCGTGTCTCACCCACCCCTTACTGCATCTATCGATACCCCGCTATCAGTCTTCCATGCTGTACTCCGCCCGCCCTCAATTGGACCGAACAGCCACTTAAAACCAAAAAGGCCTCAACCTGGCTGGAACGTTACAATACTTTCTAATTTTACTGCTTTCATATTCTGTACCTTTCTCTGCATGTGTATCGCGCCATCGTTTGTTTCAGCCTTTTCAATTCCACTGCTTTCATAATCTCTTATCTGCCTTTTTTTTCTCTCCAACGCCTTTGGGTCTCTATTCTTCGTATTGTCCTTATACATTTTATATGTATTGAGAGCACATGATCTGTGTGCACTACGTGCTTTTACTGCGACTGTTTTGTGATGAGTGTGCTCTTATGATACCTTTTGTAAGCAGGGCGTGTCTTTCAAGGAACTCATGTTCCACGTCCCTGCGAAATAGCCCTGGGACAAACTCTTGGCACTAAGTCTCATGTTTACGGTACCCGCAAGATGCTCCGTGGCAACTCTCCTTTGTCTCGCGGGTCTTTTAAATGTCTACCGAGAGCTTCCAAGAAGATCATGTATCGTCACCTTGCTTTTGCTTTCCAGGATTTCTTTTTATAATAGAGAGACTTTAAAGCCACATTAGACAGATTAAGTAATAGCTCTTGTCCTGCCAGCACTCCTAATGTTTATTAATTCACCTATAAACTAGGTTATGTCAAAGACCTATTCAAAACTGATAAGGTGGTCTTCTGGCAAAAAAAAAGATTTACTTAGATATGCATAAAATAGATATTTGTTTAGAAAAACAGTACAGTATTATTTAACTAGCTGTGATACATGTCTAAGAAGTGGTTAAAATCTAAGTAAAAATCAGACTTTAGCTTATTCAGCATTATCTTGAAATGCATTTAATAATAAAATGCATTGCATTTTTCATTACAACAGATAATGCAACAGAAATATTAGCACCAATTTTTACAAATAACGTACCAAATGGCATATACAGAGGCACAGAAACTGGACAGACACACAGATACACAAACACAGACACTTGTCCTTTAATTAAGGTTTGGTTTTAAAAAAATTATAATCTTTCTCTAACCCCCCCACCCAAACCTAAACTGCACATGTCTAGCAATAATACCTTCCAGCTCAAACACATTGACTAACTATGGTCTTTAAATCTACAGTTTTCAGGACAAACAGTAAACACGATACACAAGGACACAGAATATCGGAAGAAAAATATTGCTAAGTAGGCATATGTTGGCATACATAGAATATAAAGGCTGTAATACAACCAAATTATCTTGTTCCTCAAAACAACACAATTCGGTCAAAGCTCTGTGGGTCATCTTTCAAATGTTCTTGAATGTGAGGCATAAAACCTGTATCATTAAAGTAAAAAAAGTTCTACCTGATTTTTTCTTCCCTTCAGTTCTTTTCAAAGTATTTCAAGCATCTACCGGTATATTAGCAAAACTATACTCAGCAAAAAAAGAAACGTTCCTTTTTCCAGGACTGTGTATTTTAACAATAATGTTTTAAAAATCCAAATAACTTTACAGATCTTCATTGTAAAGGGTTTAAACAATGTTTTCCATGCATGTTCAATTAACCATAATCAATTAATTAACATGCACCTGTGGAATGGTCGTTAAGACCTTAACAGCTTACAGAAAGTAGGCATTTAAGGTCACAGTTCTAAAAACGCAGGACACTAAAGAGACTTGTCTACCGACTGTGAAAAACACCCAAAGAAAGATGCCCAGGGTCCCTGCTCATCTGCGTGAACGTGCATTAGGCATGCTGCAGGGAGGCATGAGGACTGCTGATGTGGCTAGGGCAATAAATTGCCATGTCCGCACTGTGAGACGCCTAAGACAGCACTACAGGGAGACAGAAAGGACAGCTGATCATCCTCGCAGTGGAAGAGCCCGGATCTCAATCCCATTGAGCACGTCTGGGACCTGTTGGATCGCAGGGTGAGGGCTAGGGCCATTCCCACCAGAAATGTCCAGGAACTTGCAGGTGCCTTGGTGGAAGAGTGGGGTAACATCTCACAGCAAGAACTGACAAATCTGGTCCAGTCCATGAGGAGGAGATGCACTGCAGTACTTTAAGCAGCTGGTGGCCACACCAGATACTGACTGGTACTTTTGATTTTGAGCCTCCCTTCATTCAGGGACACATTGTGAAACATTTTTAGTTTATGTCTTATGGTGTTGACTCTTTTACTGTTCATACAAATATTTACACATTAAGTTTACTGAAAGTAAAAACAGTTGCATGTCAGAGGACGTTTCTTTTTTTGCTGAGTATATATAGCCATAACTCTTGAAAATATTTAGTGTTTATTAGGAAAATACAACAACTGCTGATGCAATAGTATATTTACATTATCTCTGTAATGTACAAAATACAGTATATTTAATACCAATGCCAGTGTTTAGCTAAACAAGTCATCAAAATCAATTTTACTCAAAAGATTAGTGAATTATTTGTTAAGACTTTGATTATTCAAGTTCATGTTGCTGTGACACAGACTCAAGTCAAAATCATCATAATAAAACTGAAAATGAACTGGGTAAACTTTAATAAATAAATAAAAGTTTCATCAAAACTTTTCAGAAAAATCCTACTACTGATAAAAAGACAAAAAACAAAACTTACTTCACCTCTAAGGAAGTTCATGGTGGCAGTATACTATGCTTTTGCAAGCTCGGCAGCTCAGAAATCCTAGCCTCATTTGCCTTCCACCCATTACCCTCTTGACACTGCGTAATCTCCAAAATGCAGAGTATTTTTGTTTACTACTTCACATGTACAAATACCTGTTGAGCTCTATATGTATTTAAGGTTAATACACATTCTCCAGGTTAAATGAAATTCCAATCAAATTTTAAACACGTTCGTAATTCTAATGAGAATTTCTAAAATGTACTGGCATGAGCCTGTGTGGCTGTATTTGTGTGTACTGTAATCTGTGACAGACTTCTGCGGCCTCACACACATTGTTGTATCCTCTGATTGTGAAGAACCATGAGTTGGAAAACAGAATAAAGAAAATGGATAGATCAATCAAAAATGAACCAAATCACCCCTGAAAGAAAAGTCACAAATTAAACAAATTATAAAGCAACATTCAAGGATAAGCTTGGTATTTCTGAAATTCCTTTTTCAAAATTGTCTAATGCTGGCACCTACTATAAATGTAGTTTTACTTATTAAAGCAATTTGTCAAAAAACACATCTAAAGGTTCTTATAGCAGTATAGAGTCATTCCCTTTCATTTTTGGAATATTTTTACTAATAGTTATTTTACAGTTTTCTGAAAGGTAAAGTTGAAAACTTATTTACTTTAAAAGTTTTTTTAACACATTTTTTTTAATTGGTTAACTTTTTCTCCTAAGCCTTTAGGCGATCAAATTGAAACTTAAATCATAAAACAAGTATGACTGCAAAAATGACAGCCAGCCTTAACTATATCAGGCAAAGTACACCAGCAAGGAGGCAGCTCCATACATAAAGACAGACATTAATGACAAGACATACAAAGGAAAATGTACAGCCTATAGGTACTCTGGGGCTCATACAGACTGATAATATGCATATTGAATGTAGTAAACAAATGTCTGTGCTGTTGGGAAAGAGAACTTGCTAACGCTGCCATAAGAAAACAGGAACATGCCTAGCCACAGGACCACTTTCTCCTATGATGCCACATTATTTTCTGTTAATATTAACTACGCAGTTCCTTTTATGTCTTACAAAAATACATGGGAAGAAGGAAATCAGGCTATAAGGATTAATTAGACAACTTTGATTATAACTGATTACTTTATCTTGAGAAGCTGGAGCTTGATTACCTGGCTAGTTACAGGTGGAGTCCCATTGTAAAGAAATTCATGGGATTATAAAAATATTTCATTATAACAGAAATTTCATTATAACAAATATGGGGAAAATACGTGACCAGGGTCTCCAGTGATTCACCATCTTTAACAGCAGCAGCACAAGGACAGCTCCATCGATGATCTGCTGCGTCACGTAAGCAGTAAACCAAGAGTAAAGCAATTGTTGTCCTCTTCAAGATCAGGATTACCACATTAATATGCTTGTTGCACAATGTTTAAAACATTTAACACTGGGCTTTGATCTGCTTTTCCTTGCACTCTCCTGGTGTGCCACAGTGGTGATTCTGAGCCGCTGGTGTTTCTTCTAATCTTAATATGACAGCTAAAGCAGGAAAATTGCCTCCATGTCATAGTTTCTATCTCATGTGCTTGATTACTGAAGTAACAACTCCAACTCCTCTATACAAGCAGCTTTTGTCTTCTCTATACAGTAATAAACTACCTATATTTTCCTTGGAAACCTGAACTCACCTTCCTGTCTCTTGTGCAACTCTGTGACCCAAGCTCAACAATACCTGTATAAACAGCTCTTCTTAAACTACACAAAATATTTTATCTGAAAATGAGACATTACATGTCATTTTTTTTCAGCTTAAACTGAAGCCATTTATCAGTTTTTTTGTTCAGTGCAAAGAAAACTTTGAGAAGCTTTACAAAACTTGAACAGTACAGTGTCCACACACAACACAACTACCCACGCGGATGCTCGGTGGAGCACTGACTCAAAATTCGGCAATACCTGTATGACCTGCATGGAGCAACATCTGGCAAACGTGACAGCCACCTGACATCGCCGTACTGGAAGATCAGCTTCCCTGGAAACATCTCCTACGAAACTTGCATCGATTTCTGCGCTGTATGAGCTGTTGCTCCATCTTGTTTAAACCAAGCATTCACCATATCCATTTCTTCCAGATAGGGCCACAAAAAGTTCTCTAGCATTTCAATGTAATGTTCTGTAGTGACAGTGACAGTTGTCCCCCCCCGTCCTCAAAAATGTAAGAACCTACAAAGCCAAATTCTGCAACGGCACACCAAACTGTAACACGCTAACTGTGAATGGGTCTCTGATGAAGTTTGCAAGGGTTGGTTTCAGCCCAATTGCGAAAGTTTTGCTTATTTACGCAACCACTCAAATGAAAATATGCCTTACCACTGCACATGACAATAGGATCTCAATAAACGGTTTGCAAAATGTTCACGCACAACTCTCTACGGCTCTCCCAGTCTCTCTCAGTGAGTTCCTGCATTACCATCATTTTGTATGAATGGAAATTAAGGTCCTCATCCAAAGTCCTCTTTAAAGACATGTTGGAAATACCTAAGGCGGAAGCATGCTTGCACACTGAATGGCCAGGAGACTGCAAAATTGATGCCCTTACAGCTTGGATATTTTCAGGCATTCGTACAGTCTGAGGACGGCTTGGAGATTTTCTGTTCCATGTTAACACCATCTGTCTAAATTTAGGCAGCCACTGGAGAATTGTTTTCCGATTTGGGATGTCACCATTAGGAGGAATGCTGAAGTACGTTCCGAAGGCACATTGCATAGTGATGATGGATTCATTGTTTTTGAAGAACGCTTTGACAGTGAAAGCATGGTGTACACTGGACCAAGGAAAACTACAGAGGATCGCCTATCAAAGGAACCCTCCACCCTAGCCCACTCAGCTGCGTCTACCTTGCGCAATGACCTTGAGAAATGTAATACTTAATTTTGGCTCACCTTGTATTAGCCTCAATTATAAGGCAGACTTTTTTTTTTTTAGTAAACATCACTTCACTCATGCTTTACAAACTCATCACAATTGAGAAAGTAGTACTTTAATAATAAGAATATATAAATACAGTACATACAGAATATATAAACATGTAGCACCCACGGTTTTGTTACCTTAGGTTTGAATAAATACTTATTTATAAAATGTAGTGTCTAATAATAATTTTTGAATAATTTGACAGCCCTAGAAATAACCAGAGTGCAAGTTCTGTTTTTCAAATATAAAAAGATGTCACTGAACATAATGCTGCTTATGTAAATTGTTTTATTTTGAGCAGGTACATGAACTTCTGCCTGAAGTGCCAATTCAATGAAAATAAAAGTTCACAGTATTTTTAGAAAAACAACACATATTGGTGTCCTTCCATTGCCAAAGTAGCACACAGGTTCCTGTTAGCGCCATGTATTACAGTGGACAACGAGAGATTGCTCAGTGTGACATCTAATGTGGTCAGTGAAAAGAGGAGAAGATTTCAAGACAGAGATGCTCTTCTACAGAAAAGTTATTATTATTTATTTATTTATCATTGTATCTTTTTTACATTTTCATTGCTTTAAACCCTGGTTATTTCTTTTTATCAAAAAGAAAGAGGAAAGTGTTATATAGTTTTTAAAGCTATAGTCTTCTATATCTCAGTGTGCTGAAGACATTACATTTTATATCAAATTAGAAAAAAGAAAATTTTCTTTTAGATCAATCACAAGGCTTGTTTAATTGTAGTTATACTCCGAACCAGGTGTTGCCACTGTTATCTAATGCCTCTTCTCTTCCTCCCTATGCAGAAAACATGACTTCTGGTCAGCCCACTTCACTACCTTTAAGACTACCTCCTCTGCCATTTTAAACAAGTTTTGCCCCCACTTCTGTAAAGATGTGTGTTTCTTTTTTTATGCTTTCCAGCTACTACAATATACAGGGATCACTTTGGTACTCTAACATTTCCTGCTCCGTTTGTGTTTATTTTCTTACAGTGACACAGTTGGCAGGATTTACTACTGAGATGCAGAAGCAAATACACTTAACCGCAACAGTGACAATTGAGGTCCAGCCTCTATGAGTTCAAGTCAGAAAACAAAGAACCCAGCTCACCAAGACACATAACCAAGCCCAGGTTATCCTACAACAGGAAGGGTTATTTGGGCCATCACTAGTATTGATGACGCTTCGAAAAAATAAAGACATCAAGACATAATTGTTGATCTTTCAGTGAACGGCATCAAGGCATGACCAGCAATTATAACAAACCAAAATCAGAGATCATGGCCAGGTACAAAGTGACCCCAGTCCTGCAGATGAGATAATGCAGGAAGAGGAAATTTGACCCTGAGCAGCCAGCGCTCTCCCAATGGTACAGGTTATTTGAGAAATTAGGGCGATGGTTGAGACCCGAGGGTAATGACTCAGAAAAACTGAGACAGTGGCCTGCGATTATCTTGTAAATGTCCTTCCCAATTCATTCACCCAGCAGAATTAGAGGCAGATCTGAAACAATATGGACTCACTCTTGGAAACCTTGAACATCAACAGTTTTCTCTGCAAATCAAGCACACGGAATGACCTGTAGATCACCTCAGAACTTAGACAGGATGTGTCATTAAGTATGAGTCTACTTGACGCAGCTCTGACCCAGCGACCCTAGCCAAGGAAATATCACCCTCCCTGCTGTTACAATACAAGTTTGGAGAAGTTGGACGTTTCATTCTTAACTGCCTTCACCTCAACAAGCCAATGAACTGCAGCTGGGTGTGAGGAGAGAGGTACTGTGCACTTGCAAAAACATCTTATCCCTTTCCTAAACAGGTATGGTGGTTATAAATGGGTTTAAGATGATAGCACTCATTGATTCCAGGCGTAAAATCATAATTGTTGACTGCAGATACTGTACATGCTACCACAACAGTGGGAAACCTGAAGGACCAGTCTAACTTGTATCAATCTTGCGCTGTCCACCCTATTCTGTCATACTCAGGCAAGACTGGTCCCAAAGTAATGACAGAAGTTCACATAGCACCTGGGGTTTTAATGCGTCTAGCAATGGATGGGAAACCACTTCTCAGGTTACTGTGTGCTGTATCAGTTTGGGAGGTGGGTCATATGGCCTCCTTGTACGACATGAGCGATACTGCATCACACGAACACTTCTAGGGAGGCAGACAGTGAGCCATCGTGGATTGAAATTCTGCCCCAGTTGTCTTTGCATATGTCAGCATCCCTAAGGAAGTACTTACAGACAAAGGGACATCCTGTACTTAGGAGATATTCTGAGAAGATGCCAAGTTATTCAAAATAAAGCACTTAAAAACCTCAGTCTACCATCTTCAAACTGATGGTTTAGTTGAGACGTGCAAGGCTGTCAGTGAGAATGGAAGGAACTGGGATCAGTTACTGCTCCTCATATTGTTTGCATACGGGGAAATCCCACAAGCATTGAAAAGGTTTACCACTTTTAAATTATTATATGGACTACAATCCCAGGGATTACTGGATATTCTTTAAGAAGTCTGGAAAAGCAAGGTACTCCCTTCTACCAACATTCTTGAATATATTTGCTTACCGTAGATCCCGTTATATAAGCCAAGAATTTCGTCCTAGATTTTTGGCTTGGAGTTTGAGGGTCGGTTTATACAACGAGTATCGTTTCAGATTCAAGATTTCCAGCGCAATGCCGGTTTTGCCGATGAATACGGAGTAAATAATGACGAAACCACAGAGCCATCTTTCAGATGAAGAAGTAACTTTGCATGCCGGTACTTTAAATTAAATAAAGAATTTATTCAAAAAAGTGTTTTAGTTGTTGATTTTATTAATAAAATTTATAATAAATTATCGGGAAGTTTAAAATGAAATTTTTTGTTTTGATTTATGACCAAAATCTTGCGTTACGAAACGGATGAGGTCACGTGTATCCACTTGCGCGATTGTAAACAAACAACCAAGAGAGTTAGTAGCATCAGTCAGAGCCCAGATACATGTGTTTGTGGATGTAATTTCCGTCATTGCAGTGATTTACCTATATATATAATTCATTAAGACCATGCAAGCAAGAAACATAATTGCTAAGGAAGGAAGAGAAAGTAAAAGAAAGCGATCAATCGAAGCGAAGATGGACATTGTCTTGGAAATATCTCCTCCTTCCTGCAGCCCAAAAGATGTCAAATTAAATGGTGAGTACAGTATGAAATTGTTTCTAGAATAGAATGCCTTTTATTGTCACTATACGAATCTACAATGAGATTAAAAGCAGCTCCTTCAGTGCAGAAAAAAGTTCTGTATAGGGCTTGTATGGTTGTTTTTTAGCTTTAGCATAACGGCGGATCTGCGGCCCCGCTTCTGCTTTCTTTTCCTCCTCCGTCTGTGTCGTCACCTAGACCCGACAACAATCCACGGAGAGCCCGCTGGTCTCGCTATGTTGTCTGGGATGTTGTGCGTGTGATGAAAAACACTCGAAACAGATGTCTGGCTCTGGACACCGATGTCTATAAGGTTCTGAATGGTGTAGCGGATGTTAGCGAACCGATCATGCACAAACAAGGACAAAAAAAAAGTATAAAAACAACAAAAAAGTGCACTGAAAAGGAGAGCCCTGAGCCGCTGCGACCATGCGTGCTGCCATGCTCCTAACTTAATTGAAGTAGGCTAGGCACTTTTTATAACTTTTTGGTTAGTACATTAGAAAAATTATTGGTGTTTTGGTAAATTATGCACATTATATAGTTTCAACACAAAGGTTTCATTTTACCAAACTTCTCCGCAATCAGTTCCTGGTTTCCATCAAAAATGCCGGCAGTCTCAAATTCTCGCCGATAAACATTATAAATCTACCCGAAGAGACACTTTTAAAGAAATTTCGAAAATTTTGCTTGGAGAAGGGGGTCGGCTTAAATACCGGTCATCGGCAAACATGTAATTTAGTAGGTAGAGAAGGGGTTAGGCTAATATACCGGGTCGGCCTGTATTCCGGGATCTACGGTAATTACATAAAAGATTTGGCAGGATCAGACCTATTCTAAAAAAGAACATTGAGCAGTCACAATAATACAGTGCATCCGGAAAGTATTCACAGCGCATCACTTTGTCCACATTTTGTTATGTTACAGCCTTATTCCAAAACGGATTCAATTCATTTTTTTCCTCAGAATTCTACACACAACACCCCATAATGACAATGTGAAAAACGTTTACTAGAGGTTTTTGCAAATTTATTAAAAATAAAAAAACTGAGAAAGCATATGTACATAAGTATTCACAGCCTTTGCTCAATACTTTGTCGATGCACCTTTGGCAGCAATTACAGCCTCAAGTCTTTTTGAATATGATGCCACAAGCTTCGCACACCTATCCTTGGCCAGTTTCGCCCATTCCTCTTTGCAGCACCTCTCAAGCTCCATCAGGTTGGATGGGAAGCATCGGTGCACAGCCATTTTAAGATCTCTCCAGAGATGTTCAATCGGATTCAAGTCTGGGCTCTGGCTGGGTCACTCAAGGACATTCACAGAGTTGTCCTGAAGCCACTCCATTGATATCTTGGCTGTGTGATTAGGGTCGTTGTCCTGCTGAAAGATGAACCGTCGCCCCAGTTTGAGGTCAAGAGCGCTCTGGAGCAGGTTTTCATCCAGGATGTCTCTGTACATTGCTGCAGTCATCTTTCCCTTTATCCTGACTAGTCTCCCAGTTGCTGCCGCTGAAAATCATCCCCACCATCATTCTTGACTGTAGGGATGGTATTGGCCTGGTGATGAGCAGTGCCTGGTGATGAGCAGTGCCTGGTTTCCACCAAACGTGACGCCTGGCATTCACACCAAAGAGTTCAATCTTTGTCTCATCAGACCAGAGAATTTTGTTTCTCATGGTCTGAGAGTTCTTCAGGTGCCTTTTGGCAAACTCCAGCTGGGCTGCCATGTGCCTTTTACTAAGGAGTGGCTTCCGTCTGGCCACTCTACCATACAGGCCTGATTGGTTGATTGCTGAAGAGATGGTTGTCCTTCTGGAAGGTTCTCCTCTCTCCACAGAGGACCTCTGGAGCTCTGACAGAGTGACCATCGGGTTCTTGGTCACCTCCCTGACTAAGGCCCTTCTCCCCCGATCGCTCAGTTTAGATGGCCGGCCAGCTCTAGGAAGAGTCCTGGTGGTTTCAAACTTCTTCCACTTACGGATGATGGAGGCCACTGTGCTCATTGGGACATTCAAAGTTGTGCCTCAAGACAATCCTGTCTCGGAGGTCTACAGACAATTCCTTTGACTTCATGCTTGGTTTGTGCTCTGACATGAACTGTCAACTGTGGGACCTTATATAGACAGGCGTATGCCTTTCCAAATCATGTCCAATCAACTGAATTTACCGCAGGTGGACTCCAATTAAGCTGCAGAAACATCTCAAAGATGATCAGGGGAAACAGGATGCACCTGAGCTCAACTTTGAGCTTCATGGCAAAGGCTGTGAATACTTATGTACATGTGATTTCTCAATTTTTTTATTTTTAATAAATTTGCAAAAACCTCTAGTAAACTTTTTTTACCTTGTCATTATGGGGTGTTGTCTGTAGAATTCTGAGGAAAAAAATGAATTGAATCCATTTTGGAATAAGGCTGTAACATAGCAAAATGAGGAAAAAGTGATGCGCTGTGAATACTTTCCGGATGCACTGTATATTTATATAGAAAGATAAACGACAACAATAATCAACACAAAACATAACGTTACAAAAGCTTCGCTTAACTTTTTCTCTCCTTTAGGAAAACGCACATAACCTATCAATTGCATGTCTTGGCTTTGAAAGATCTTTTTCTCTCTTGCAGAAAAGGGCACATAGCTTATAAAGTCTTATTTTTCAATTTATGTGTTCAAGATAGATAAGTGCTTTGGTTGGTTATAAAGTTTCTATTGCCTATACTGTAAATTCTATTCATTTGCTCAAAGAAGTTAGCCTGTCCTCTGACTTATCACCGACTTCCCTACACACTACTGTTTGTGTTATACAGCGTACATATGTGTGAAATGCTGCCATACCTCATCCTTCAGAAGCTTTTAATTACACTAGGGGCCTCTGCCCCCTGCTCGCTTCACTCGCCCACCCCCGGGTTTGGTTTATGGGAATTGTTACATAGGCATTATTTTCACTTTTACTTTAAAACTTTTGTAAAAACTATATTTGTCCTTTATTTCCAGCCCCGGGCGTGGTTAAATCTCTTTCTCATGGGACGTATAACGATGTCCTTTTGCCACTTTGTGTCTCTGCCACTCCCGTTGTGATGGGTCGGGGGGGGGCTGCTTGAACACACACTAAGGAGATGCGGTTGGATCATCTGCTGGCTTGCTGCTGCTGCCACTGCCAAGGTGCGTGACCTGTTTGGGCTCATTTATACTTCACGCGACGCAACGCATGCTGCAGCAGACGCTCCTGCTACGCAAGCGTTGTAGTGTTTATACTTGCGCGTTCTTTACGTAAATCTGGAGGAATCCACCAGGTGGCAGTGCGAGATATTATCGTGGTGAGAACATGTTCGGCTTCTCTGTGTTGTGAATTGCCTAGAACACCTATTAAATTCCGAAAACATCTTACCGGAATATCTCTGAAAAGGATGTTTATTGATTAAATCCATAAATCCAGGGATGTATGTGTCTATTCCAGGAAGCATTGGACACGAGTGAGAAACAGTCCCTTGACGAGGCCTCAGCTCATCGCAAGGAATACAAGCACACACATACACTAGCGTCATTTTAGCGGCACCAAATCCCCAAATCTGCATATCTTTGGAAGGAAACCGGAGCACAGTGTGGAATACCAGCAACATAACTCCCTGCGAGACAGCAGTGCTATCGCTCCGCCACCGTGACACCCCCATGTGTGTAATTATTCCCCCATGTGTGTATTTATTAACAGTATTCATTATTTAAACGAAATTATATGTAAAATGTAACATACACATTTTAATGCATTTCATCATGAAAGTGATATCAAGTATAAATCTAAAGATTCTAAATGTGCAGAGAGTTGGAATATCATACATTTAATTTGTTCTGTTTGGCGATCTATTGCTGCTTTCCGCTGCTGAAGCAAAATGCCGACATACAGATGCATTTGTGGTGCTTTTATATTCAAGCGTCGCATATTCCCGATCGTTATGACACGATACATTTTAAAAGTCTCACATACCATCTTTTGTGCCATCTATTTTTTATTGTTTTACTTTACCTGCTGTCAGGTCCAAGAAGCTCGTAGCGATTAAAAACTGGGATGACGTTTGCAACCGTCTGTTTTAATGATAAAGTAAACTACGAGGTTAAAGTGGAAATTTCGAGATTAAAGATTAATTCACAAAGTAATCACCGTGTCCTTTATTTTTTTCTCAGTGGCTCAAATATAACGCTATACATTATGTTGCTGTTGTTAAGTTGCAAAAATTAAAAAGTAAAAAAGACATATATAAATGACACGATACATTTTAAAAGTCTCACATACCATCTTTTGTGCCGTCTATTTTTTTTTTTTTTTGCAACTTCACATCGGCAACATAATGTATAGCGCTGTATTTGAGCCATTCATCAAACAGCAAAGTGCGCACATCGATCCCCGAAGGATCTCCATAGAGGCTTGCTGTCACATGTAGATAGTAAACAGAGACTCTGACGTCACGTTCCGACTTTTAGCACACTCGCCCCGACTTTTGCTGGTACTGCAACTTCGCGCGCGCAGCGCCACGTTAATTTCTGAGGACCTGCTCAGAGGACACGTGAAATGAACGCTGGGAGCGCGTGGCAGCCATGATGCGGACGCGTACGCGTTCTGAGCGTGAAGTATAAATGAGCCCTTTGTCGCGCTGCACGTTCATCATTTAAAAGCCTTTAGAGCAGTTGTCCTCTTGTCTAATGTGACATTAAAAGTGTCTCCTGCGGAACATCAAATTATCTTCAGAGAAGATCACGTCTCGTCTGCCTCCCAAGATTTTCCGCGATTTTTTTTTTTTATAATAGACAGATATACATCAATACTATACTACATTAGCAGGCTTTGTTGCATTTATTTAACTATAGTTAATAGTTTTTGAAATTAAAGTAATTTATACTTATGGTACGAGGTAAGCGATGCTTTATTTTCTGGTCAGCTTTCTCTAGGATTTTTGGCAAGTTTTCTTTCCTCTGTTCAGGAGGTGTCCTTCACTTTTGATAACACATTCTGGTTGAGGCTGCTACTCCATTTCTCTTCAAGAATTTTACACAGCATCCTCCGTTAACAGCAAGTGCCTTCTGATCAACTGGTGATGAGTAAGTTGCTGTTCCAGTGCATGCTTTACATTCAGTCTCTCTCTCTAGCCCGTTCACTTGCTGCTGCAGCAAGTTTGAACTAATGGAAATGAATACAGATAAGTATTCCATCCTTCTAGTGTAACACAGTTGTGTTTTGTAGTAAAAGGATTCATTCAACCTCTGCTGCAGCCACACCCTATCATCTATGGATTCTGGCTATGAGCAGCCAGAGATGGCCAGGTAAAACTGTAGCATAGTCAGAGATGAGCAATTAGTTAGGGTGTTACTAGGATTTTTATAAGGAGGGATATATTTACTGTTATTGGCTTCTTGGGTGCACACAAGTCCATCCTCTTGGTTGACCACTGGTGCAAAGTTATGTTCATCATTGATGTATAGTACAGTTTGCACCTTTGACATAGATGTCCCAGACTGCTACATGGTCTGTTATTGGTCATCTTAACTAATAAAGCTGTAGATGCTGCAATCCAAAGGGAGGCCCACTCAGGCAAACTGAGACATTTTAACTGGCAATAAGAGTGTCTACCAGTAGTTCACTAAGCCAGGCGTTGAGTTCCAGCTTGGCAAAATGGATAATATCACTTTGTCCTTTGCTATTATTAGTTCAATTGAGTAGCATGCCACTGTAATGTTCTGCTTTTTGAAAATAAAAATTTAAAAATATTAAAAAACACTACAGCCATCAAAACCATTCCCTACATAATGAAGAGGTAGCCAGTCAACTGTTATAATATTAAATGTTAGTTTTCTATAAATGCTCAGCCAGGCAGATTTAGCCTAAATTTAATGAGTATTTTATTATAGTTACACCATAGTCCTCACAAGGAAAAGCAAAATGAAAATGATGATTATGACACTTTGTGGTGTTTTTGATGTATGTTTTCTAATTAAAAATCTAGCATACTGAGGCTTTAATGCCATGTACTACCTCTGACCTGGGTTACATCTAGCATTGTAATATAATGGTTCATCATAGTTTTTCTTACATTCCATTCTGAAAGTATTATCTGATCCTACTCCAACACCTACATATAACAAAGGCAGGAGGAGGACTTTATTGAGTGGTGCAAACTGACTAAACTGAAGTTCTACTCCATCAAGACAAAGGAGATGGTAATGGACCTTAGGAGGTCCAATGAAATACTGTCTTTTGTTACTACTGATGTTGAAGACCTATAGGTTCTTAAGGATATATATATGGACAACAAGCTGAAGTGCACTACCAACACGTACCATATGATGCCTTGGGATTAAGGGTCTTGAAGAGAGACAGACATATAGACAGAACTGAAAAAAATATTTTTTAATGGCACAAATACTACAAAATCAGCATTAGCCTTTCACTGGAAATATGCAGGCTCTTTCGTCTCTACTTTTTGGAGAGCTGGGTTCTTAAATTTACTTTTAGTTGAACTTTCAGTTGCTCAGATCAATAAATAATCAATAGATAGTTGAATGGCCAGGTTTTCGTATTGTAATTTTGATCTCTGATTCTCTTCTTTACACAGTTTTTTTTACTTTTTTTAATTATTCTCACCTGCAGGCTGTCATGTGTGTTTGCTTCTCTACCTCTAATTCTCTACCTCTGAAACACCTGATGACCACCTTTTCAGGGTTGGACTGCATCAGCAGGGAGCGGGTGAGTGACTTCTATTTTGCTCAAAATTGATTGCTTATGCTTTCTTCTTAATGGTTACTCAATTTCAATGTTGATTTGATTACAACAAAACAAGTGAATTTCATATGCTACAAAGGATAAAGGTATAAGTATGCAAGGAGGGAACGATCTCACACAGCAGGTCACAAATATCAAATAACAAAAAGTAGAAAATCAAGAAAAAAAATCTAAACTTAAAAATGTGGAAATCAAAAAATAATCTTCTTAATCCTACTAAAACTACCATTCTCATTCCAAAGTGAAAATAAGACTTAAAAATGATTTTAAAATAGTGCAAAGCTCTACTCACACATCATTGCTTGCTGAATGCTTAACCTTTGTTAGTGGTTCTCCTAAGTTCCACAGCTACTATTACTCAGCATATTTGATTGCTTGTTCATCTGGCAGTATTTTGGGGAGTATCAAAATCTGCTGATTCTTAGATAAAGCTGTCAGGGAAAGAGAAACTGTCTCCTTAAAAGCCCTCATAGGAACAAAGGCAAGTTCTTCAAAAGCATTTAGACACCCCCCAGAGGGAGGATCTGATTAACAATTAACTGTGCAAGGTCAAGAGAAAACCCCAGCTCAAAGTAGCTTTTTAAGTTATACTCTGCGCACACACACCAAATAAGATGGGCTAGTTGCAAATACGCATACATACAAACACATAATACACATCCTTATAAAAACTAGAACTTTTTGAAAAGTGGGACTTATGCAATGTAGATGTTGACCATCCATTTTATAAAAGTACTTCTGAAGCTACTGTGCCCTTATTTATCAAGCATTACAGAACTGCTCCTCAGAATTGCATTAAAAGTTTGACTAGGGTAAGAAGTTATCCTACAATCATACCAGCTGAAGCTAAACATGTTCTGGCCCCACCAGTACTTGGATGGGAGAGCACCTAGAAAAAGCTTGGGTTACTACTGGAAGGGCCTGACTCTCTGTGGTCGTAAAAGATCCCTGGGCATCCTTTAAGAGCAGGGTGTATCCCATTGTCCAAGCTAAATTGCCCAAAATGGCATTTTGGCCTCTTAATCACCCCCTGTCTCTAACTGGCTCTCTCTCTCTCACCACTTCACCACCAGCTAATGTGTGGTGAGGATACTGGTGCAAAAATGGCTGCTGTCACATTATCCAGGTGGTTGCTACACATTAGTGGTGGTTGAATGGCTCCCCACTCACTAAAACCACTTTGAGTAAAAAGTAAAGGTCTCTCAGAAAAGGAAATGAGCAGCAGTTATGAAGCATTCCACACCTAATCCCAGCTAGAAGAAGTTGAGAAAGAATGCCATCATGAATTTACACTACCCCTAGCTGCAAAATGGCACTCATTATAATGTTTTGTAGTTTTCTTATACTAATGCTAAACCTTCAGGACATACATAATAATAAATAATCAAAAAAGAAGGAGGAGCAGAAGTAGGAGTAAATTGTGCTAAGCTGCACGTAATTGTTGCCACTTTGCAATAACATCAAGAATATCATTGTAACAAGCACTAACATGGGAGAGCGAGATACACACACATAATTAGAGTAAAGCCTGATAATGGGCACATTTTCTTTAACCATAAATGATCCACAGCCATACTTTCAAAAGAATCACCTTCCCTCTGTTATGGCTATGGGGAAAGCCTCACAAAATAACAGGTATTGAAACTAGCCATAGCTATTCCTGCACTGCAGTGTCCCTGATCATCTTCCACAGCCCCATGCCATGATTCTCTCGGTGATCCCCAGTTATCTTCTGTGAAGCTATATTTATCCAGTGCCCCAGGAGTTTCTACTTGTCTTCATGAACCACTGTGGGCTTGTCAAGTGTAACATAAATGTGCCAGGGGTACATAGAATGTAGAGCTCAGTATACCTGCGTTAACATTTCGCTGTCGATCACTCATTTGGCTCCACCTATCTTCTGTGTAATATGCTCGCTACTATAATATAGTATACATGCATGACAAGTTGTGTGTTGATACAAATAAATCCCTTGTGATTCACACTTGTGTGCTAATCCACATTTGAGGCAATAATCTACTGTTTGTTCTGTCAAACAATTTGCATGAATACAGCTTGTTTTAACAATGAGTGAGGATGTAATGAATAAATTCCTGCATAAATTTACTTATGCATTGGGCATTCAAAGTTTTGTGCAAAATTCAAGAAACGGTTTGTTTTGACATACCTGTTACTAATGTAAAGTTGCATTTTCCCTGTGGCCAAAAAATAGTGCTACAAACACTTTCATTTTTGGCTGACAGAGCATGACATCCTCCTACAGATGAAGCAAGCACGTTACATACAAGATTAGTTACACATATTGGTCTCTTTCTGTCAAAATATCTTCTTATAGATTCACTGCTGTCCAGTGTTTCCAAAAGATTTATACTTTTCCAGGATATGAATGCCAATCTCTGCCTGAATGCCATTTTTTGACAGCTTCTAGTGAGTTTGGGCAGCTCTGGAGCTCTCCTAAATTTTGGTGAATAGTTTCTTAAATTATAAAAATTGATAAAATACTTTTACTGCTAGGAGTAGGATCAAATTTGTATCACTCTGAGATTTTTGAGTAGGTTAGGACCATTTTCTACTCTAAGACACTTGATAAATATGAGCACTGATCTCCAAAGCACCAACAGAACAACGATAGACAGATAGACGGATATTTTTTGCAAGCATGTAAAACTGGGGGTGTTTCACTTTTATTTCACTTTTAAAAACAATAGAACATTAGAACAGCTGTCGTAAGAATAAGCCATTCAGCCTAAAATCTTTGTAATAATTTATTGAAGTATTAATATGCAACAGTATAAAAAATAGACTTGCTTGTTAGTGTTGGGCTGTAAGACTTAGGCAATATTTAGCTTGGAAGCTGAATGACAACTATGAATGCTCTGATCAATGGGGCGATTTTCACAGACAACCTTTTCTGCCACTGCTTTTCTAAGCTTTAGTTGCAGTGCTCCTTTACGCAAGGTAATATTTGAGCAAGTGTTTTTTTTGTTTGTTTTTTTAGCAGCAAATTACCTGAAAGTGAAAACTAAGAACAGCGAGTCAAGGCTTGTTTTACATAAGAGCAAGAGTTGACTGAAATATTAGCATTTATGTTAAAGAAAGTGGAGTAATAAACTGAGAAAAAGGAATCAGAAAAGCTGTCCTGTGCAATGAGACAAACAGCAAGAAAAGCTACTTTAATGAATTCAGACCTTTTTATTTTGTCCTTTAAATTAAAACAGACACAGTTTAAGTTTGGACAGCAAGCTTGTTTCAAGTGCAGCAGCTTAAGTTTTTAATTGGAAAAAGTAGTATGGTGTTGTACCGTGTTAGCTATTATGGATACAGTGAGAAGTCAAGCAAAATGACCCCTGGCTAACTGAACAGATTACAATATGCAAGCTTCCAATTGTTTCATTAAAAAATGCACCATTTCAGTAAAATATTTAATTTTTTGAAGTAAAAACTTATTTTATCTATTTAAATAGAAAAAAATAAATTGGTCAAAGCAGTACCTTATTCAAGAACCCATACCCCTGAGTCCAAACATGGAAGCAACGCAAGTATAACTGTCTATCTTTTTTTTTTCTTTTTAAATGACTCATACAAAGTAAATGACCTACCGGGACACTTTTAGCTTTTCAGTGAAACATGTCTGATGGAGAAACAGACTGAATACGTTGACTAATACATTTTTAGATACAACTTTTGAAAATATGCTTTTTCCACCTAATATTAGAGAGCAAAAATAAGGCAAAAGTAAAATTAAATACATTAATTAACTTAAAGTTAATAATTTAAGTTGTGCTTTTGTTTTTCTAGGTTTAAGATTTTTTGTTTTAGTTTATCAACATTTTTTTGAGTTTATCAACATTTTTTAATTTTAGTTTTATTTAGTTTTTATTTCTTTTATGCCATTTTCTAATTTTAGTTTTTCATTCTTTTTTGTTTTAATTTAGTTTTAGTATTTCACCAATTAACGTAGTTTTTCTTAACATTTTATTATCTATGTATTACTTATAAAAATGTCCACAAAGAAATAATTTTGCAAGTGTAAAAACACAGTATTCTTTATAGTTGTCAATTTGTATATTATTCATGTCCACTTAATACATACAATATTACTGTCTGTGACAATATTTAATATCCTGCATAATCAAAAATGCAAGAATCAAACTAACAAGTGTGCGCTAATATCATGTTACTTTAAACTGCAACACATTTAAGCAAATGGTTATTAATTTCAAAAAAACTTTTTTTTATTTTTGAGATCCCTTTTGTGAACACGGATATCACCATATACATGTGTTTTTATCAGAATTTTTACTGTGCTTATTTTTTTAAAAATTGTTTAGATCACTATTTGACCCATGTTAATAGCAATAATTACAGAAACAGAAATTAAAGTTTGTCCATGTATATACTGCATTTCCAAAACCACACCAACTTACATTAAATTATAGCAACACCTCAGATCATTCACTTAATAAGCAACATGTAAAACCCGAGTAGCTCCCTTTTAGCCTAAACTGGGAAGATGTAATTTTAACACCATACAGGTATGTAGGAATAAAGATATTCTGGCAATTGAGAGACCTTAATGACACACTTCTGACATACAGCTATTAAACAATATCTGAAGTTATACACACTCAGTCCACATGCTCATGGGGAGAAGATGCAAACTTCATACAGACATTGACCAGGTGAGCAATCAAACCTGAACTAATGATGCTGTGTAACAATAATAATAATAATAATACATTTTATTGATATAGTACCTTTCAAATGCTCAAAACGCTTCACAAATAATCAAAGGAATACAATAGAATTAAAAGCAAAGATGACATTGATAACACAGGATGCAAACTAATATCAAACACTAATAAATATTTGAAAGTCAGTGTTTTGAATTAGATTAAGAAACAACCAGAAAAAAAAGAAAGCCATGAACAAATAAGACAATTTTAGTATACTTGCTAGGAATATAGATGTTGATGTTACAATCACCTATGATGATTAGGATAAGGAACAATGAATAAGATAAGAGTGGATTTCATTAACAGTTGTATAGGCATGAGCTTGTTACATATTGACCATACAATTGTTTTTCATTTGACAGACCTCTGAGCAGATGTAAAGTAAACACTCAGACTGGAAATCTCCTGTTAAAATCATTGCAATACTTCATCATACTAAATATGTTAAAATAAATGCAGTCCATCCATTTGCTATCGATGAAGCATTTCACATTGAGAAGTTCATCATGATAGTGTGATAAGAACTGTAACCACATTTTTTTCCAGTCTGAATACAAACTGAATTTAATGCATGGAGATGGTTATTCAAACTTGAAAACTCCTCCATGTCTCTAAATTTCTAACTATTTATCTGTAGTTGCCAAAGTAACATGTGGCATATTTTAATTTAGGCACCTTTTAATTGAAGTTTAGTGAAAGCTGCATGCCATTCGCTGTCAGCGGCACATCAGTGACTGATGGTCAAATATGGCCAATAAAATCCAGAGTAAGTCGTTCACAAGTGATGAAGCTTTGGTACTCACTCTCAGTTCTAGAAGGGAAAGCTAATTGATGGATGAAAATACCAATGAAATCCACAGTTTCTGACACCTGCAGTGAGGTATATTTGCCCATGTGCATAAATCAATGCTAGCTAAATTTATGACTACACTATTTTCAATAATATATAATAAATATGCCAGCAACTGTACACTCACATAGACTAGAGTGGTGAAAAACTGAATTAAAATGACAAAAAAACTAGTTTTGTTTTTATTTTCCCTTTTTCGTTTAGTTTTCAGACAGGTTTTCATTTCAGTTTTAGTTAGTTTTTAGCCACAAGGAAAGTGGCAAGCACTTCTTAAGTAAATACTTTTTCACAAAGCATCTGTAGACTGCTCATTTTTTACCCTCTTCTATCCTAGATTTAGAGGCCTTATCAAATGAAACCCTGCTAATGCTTTACAAAAACCATGATAATAAATTGGTTTTTCTGTTATTATAATTTGTAAACTTTGTATTTTCCTGTACTCAAGTGCACATTATGTGTATTGATTTTCTTGAAGGTTGATGCAAGGGTAAATACTTTTACCTCCTAGCTTGAGCCTTATGTTTAAATCTTGGCCAGCATAATGTCTGTGTTGAACTTATTATTCATTTTTGTACATTTTGTGCTGTCAGTGTAATTTGTTTTTACACTTATTATAATGGAATTCTGGCGATGCAGTTTTGTTCTTTTATTGGAATTCGCTCCACTATTTTAGCTCTTTGTATGACCATATTGCTTATTACAGTCACTATGCTGTTTGCTGGTTGTATGATACACAAGTAATGTAATGTTTTGTGTATTCATGGCTGCCTAAAAAAGATGGCAACTTCTGACATCTTTGAATTTGATCTATTTGTTTTTGCTACTCTATCTCACACTCTTTAGTGTTAAAGAAAACAAAGACTCTTCCAAGAAGACATTACCCTAAGATCTTTTACTAGTATTAGGCTTTTGACAATCATTATTTTGATTCTTTCAGTTTTCTGACTCTCTTACCAAACAGACAGACAGACAGGCACTTTATTAATCCCAAGGGGAAGTTCACATACTCCAGCAGCACCATACTGATAAAAAACAAAATGTAAAATTAAAGAGTGATAAAAATGCAGGTATAACAGACAATAACTTGGTATAATGTTAACGTTTACCCCTCCCGGGTGGAATTGAAGATAGTGAGGGAGGAACGATCTCCTCAGTCTGTCAGTGTGTCTGTGGAGCAGACATGACTTTGTCTGTTCCTTCTGTCAGCATTGCTTGGGTATAAAGGTCAACGTCACATGCTCCCTAATTGTCAAACTTTCTGGATACAGTCAAAACTTTTTCTTGTTTCTTAAAAAAGATTAATTTTAGACAGGATCTGCATGACTCAGCTTTATACTTTGCTTAATACATATAAGCTCCAGTCCCAGCAACAATGAATTGTACTATGGGTTACACATACTCAATTTAAAAGCGTCTTTTTCTTTTTTTTTTTTAAACTGAGGATTGCTGCTTATATTGAAGCTTGGGTAATACCAGTCTTGTCCATGTTTCGTTTTTGTAAACTGCTACTTAAGGATTTAGGTGAATTCAAACTCAATAATCTATTCAGCAAACAATTTACAGTATCAATAATCAGGTTTTATGTCAACTTCAGGTGTTACGTAAAAGCTAATATTTTTAAAGAGCGCAAAATGTTGAAAAATTTAATTTGATATGGCTCCAATTACAATTGTAGGTATTTCAACAATATTACTCCTTGACGATGAATAAATTAAATTACTGTATATAGCTCTTAATTTTAAAGACATTTAATTTTACTATGGTAGTTACGAAAACTATGGAAGCTATAATATGAAAATTATAAATTATAATACACAATTTGTGTGTTTGAAATACATTCTAATTTTCAGTAATTTATTTATCAACTAGTGAATTGAGCTGTGTCACCTTCACATTCTCATTCATCTATGAATAATTACTATTTAAAATCAGGTATTTTATTAAATCTAGCATCAAGTCTTTTCATTTATCTATAAATACTATATATTTGACAATCCAATGCAAGTTGGATAAACCTAATGACTTTACAAACATTGTATATTGTGATAATTCTTTCAAATCCACCTAATTTAAAGAATGCCATGCATAATTATTACTTAACCAATAAGACTATTTGCTGTAATAGCTGTGAGAGATGGGTCAATGGTGGGAGGGCATGAAAAATACAAAATACAGCCATGATTTGATCAAATACTACAAACCACTGAGCAGATATCTGCCAGACTAAAGACAAAACCTCAAAGCAACAGTTTTACATTGACAGGCCAAAAGTGTATCTTCCAACACGAACACTGAAAGCTTTTTCAAAAGGCCAGCTTTCAGTAAAAATTTTTGTATCATACTCAGTCTAATGAATTTCAAAGGAATTGCTGTACGAAGGCAAGCAAATGACACCTTTAATTGGCTAACTAAAAAGATTACAATATGCAAGCTTTCGAGGCAACTAAGACCCATTCTTCAGGCAAGATGTATTTACTCTGATATAAAACAAAAATCTACCTGATTATTTTCACAATTTTAGATGGTGTTTATCTAAAGCGTCGAATTGGTTGATATGTAGGCTTACATAAGGTGTTCTGCCTTAAACCATACACCCATAAGTAAATGGTGAGAAAAGCATTTTTCTGTAAACATATTAAAACAAACAATTTCACATTACCTGTTCTAGCAACAATGTGTGTCCAGCCACTTCGCACTAAAGTTATTTTCTCTCCTTCAAAATGGTGAGGTTGGATAAAAAAGGGTAAGGGAAGGAAATCATCTGAGCTTAGCAACTGTCCATATTTGTTACTGCCCCAGACAAATAGCCAACCCTGATCTGTTAACAAGAAAGGAAAAGAAAATATTAAATTTAACAATGGAAAGGTTTGAATGGCTGAGTGATTTTTCTGGCAAAAGATAACATACCACTCTTTTCAATTGCTCCAGAGTAAAAGAATCAAGCTAATATCCTTGCACATCAGCAGATGGCAGTGTTATATGCATAAAATAAGCTACCTGTTTTTAGAAAGCTTGAACATTTCCCTCTCGATGTTTATTGAATCTCATCTTAGAAATGGTAAATTATGAGATACTGGAAATAACGATTTTCCATATTTGCAAAGGTGTCTATGACATTAAAACAGCAAACTGGTCAGAACATACATCATGTGATAAGGATACTTCTGTTTTTTTAGTAATCTTAAATGTTATTTTTTTGTTTGTTTAACAACACCTGTCAACATTTAACCAATTGTTATTTTTAGTCTAAAAAATTTAAATACAAAGAGGACTGTTTCATTTACTGTATGTTAGGTAGAATGCCCAGAGGGGACTGGGCGGTCCCATGGCCTGGAACCCCTGCAGCTTTTATTTTTTCTCTCCAGCCGTCTGGAGTTTTTTTTTTTTTGTTTTTTCTGTAATCCCTGGCCATCGGACCTTACTCTTATTCTATGTTAATCAGTGTTGTCTTATTCTAATTCTTACTTTGTCTTTTATTTCTCTTTTCTTCATCACGTAAAGCACTTTGAGCTACATCATTTGTATGAAAATGTGCTATATAAATAAATGTGGTTGTTGTTTGCTTTTAAGATGGGGCTTGCTGTTGTATTCTTCTGGAAACTATTAGTTAAGATACAAAGAATAATCTGGCAAAGCAACTAATCCCTAAGTAACTAATATACGTAACAAAATGTTATTTTCAGTTCATTCAAAGCTGAAAAAAATCTAGAAAACAGAGTGTCTAAATTAGGCTGAGGAAACTGGATGCGTTTTCAAAGGAATGTAAAAAGTCACAAAATGAAGAGACCGGCCAATTACATGGAAACCTACAATAACTACCCTAAATTAAATAGTGTTTTGCGAAGGTGTCGCCTGGGTTGAATTCGTTATATATATTAGTGCTGGGCAGCAATTAAAATTTTTAATCGTGATTAATCACATGATTGTCTGTGATTAATCATGATTAATCGTAGACAACCATAATCACATTGTTATATGCAAAATTCAATAATGAACTCAAGAGTATTGTATTGTGTGTATTTGGTTTTCAAACACTTTAAACAAATAAGGTGCTTTTTAACAACAGTATTCCCTTTACATAGTAGTAGTTAAAATATTTCTTGTAAATCTCAACTTAAACATTAATGAAATCAACTATAAAAGCAAAGCTATTTGCCGCAGCCAGGGCATTAACGTTTTATCTAGCTTGTTATAGAAAAACAAGCTACCCTCAGAGTCCAGAGCCATGATCACAACATTATAACAGGGACCCTCCGAGCAACAGGAAGTTAACATTTCTAAATCGTTTTCTTTTTATCTGAACAAATACCAGCAGAAACATTTTCTTTTATCTGGGACCAGCATAAACAGTCTATGTTCAGTAGCAACCCTTTGAGGGCTAATATTTTTTCCAAAAAACTCAGTTTTCTGAAAAGCGCACAAAGTAATGGATGGTTTCACACATAAATTAACATAAAACATCTGTTGCTGCCTGTTGTGCCTGCTGTTGACGCCTGCTGCACAGGGGATGGCTTGACGGCCAGCAGGAATGCACGGTTGACTGGTCGCTTGGCTGTCTTTGTGAGACAGGTACACGGGGGTGGCAGTTGCAGTGTGACGCAATATGGTTTGTACCTCCTGTCATCGTAAATGTCCGCCCTCCCAGGCAAACGTTGCCATAGGTGCATCAGCTACACAAACGAGTAAGATTCAAGATTCAAGAGAGGTTGTTGTTTTGTCTGTATACTTTTAATTTAGTATATTATCCCCTCATATAGTCAGAAAGTGCTAAGTTGTAGAGCTTTTAGAATATGAAATGTGGTTTTATTGATTTACAATTTATGAAAAAAAAGGTTCATGATAAAGCAGTATAACTGGTAGCATGGAAGATCTACATGGTCAGGTGTTGCATATGATTAGGTCTGCTTGCCTACAATGCTCATGAACAACACTAGATTTCCAATTCAACTGGATAAGGCCAAATGATGACAGTTCAACGTGTGTACAGCATCATTAGACAAAATCAAGGATGGCACATTTATCACCAGTACAAAGAATGCAGTAAATTTACAAAGGTCTTAAATATCTGTTTGTAGGTGGTGAGTGTAATGCATTACCTGCCACACATCTTCACCCTGTCTATGTGACTTTTGGATGAAGATTGATATAAAATCCTAGAGCTTTCTTTACAATTTCTTTGGCATTGCTGCTTTCAGGGAGGATACTAAAGGCAAAGAAATAAAATCAATGCAGGTCTGACAGACTGCTAACACCATATTGAAGTTTTCTGCCATCTATAGAAATGTGGTGTTCTGCATTAGCGCTATGTGGTAGTTCAGACCTTCACCTGGTGATTCTGAGAAAGTGTACTTTATCCATGATATCTATTACTAAGCCTGTTATTGACTGCTCATCACTGCCAACCACTTCCAAATGGGTGTCACACTTGAGAAGTTCAGGGTGCTATCAAGTCAGTTTCAGAAATATATATTACCTTTACCCTGCAAAGACTAATAACCACTAAATGACTTGTACATAGAGACAACTTAAACATTGATGCAATCTGAGCAACATCTATCAAATTCCCACAATGTGAATGTCATGTGTTGTACAGTAATGAGGCATAATCAGCTATAGTTGGTTGACTCTGATCCACTACAGACAACGGAAGGATATGAGTAGGAGATCCTGTTATATACTGTATGACCTCTCATGACTGGAAATGTCTAATGCCATTTTCCTATGGGATGGTGTTATCTCTCAGGGATGTCTTTGTCATTTCAATAACATTTTCTGACCAGCATACAGTACCTCCCACTTATTTTTCCCATACAGCATGAATAAGAAACTCTTAACACCTGCATAACACCATGGTTAAAAGGTTTTTAACCCAGTACTAAAGTGTGTGCACATGGCCCCATTCTGAACCAATATGTAATATATTTACTCTGGATTTAGAATTATTTCTTACTCATGTCATCTGTTTTGTATAATACCTTTTGCAAATTAACAATTTCTGGATTTTTTCAATGTTCAGTTCACTAAGATTTGAATTTCCAAAACAGAGGATAACCTCATTTATGAAAGCAAAATCCATTTCTACACAATTACTAAAAAGTAGATGCAGAATTATATTATCCAAAAAATTCATTACTGCAGTATTTAAGGCCAGCAAAGCCAACCACATAAAGCATGAGACAAGCAATGTGCATCTGTTATTAAAAGTTCCTTAGCAATCTAGGCACTACTTATTTCCACAACAGACTGAATATGACACACAGAAGCTCAGAGTAACACCAACACTTGTAGCCACTTTTTTAATGAAACAGCCACAGTAGATTTTCTAAACATCAGATAATGAGACATGATGAGCTATTAAGCTATGCAAGAGTACTGTACACCAAACGGGTCTTTAGAATCAGTGGGCCTCAGTGGGTTTGTAAATTACCGAACACATTTGCAATTAAAACGTGATTTTACTAAAATCTAACACCACATTCACAAACCATAAGTAAAACTTTTTTTTCTTTATACACTGCATAGGTACATAAATACCAATCATTCATAAATTGTCAGGCATACATTGTGGATTCTGCAGCAATATCAGCCCATTCTGTGTCCAAAAGGTGACGAAAGCCATGTCTTCAATGGGTAACCCCTGCCCCCTATGGATATAAACAATAAGCCTATTTATACCTCTCAAATAAATACAATTTAATCTATATGAGAAATTGCTACTCTTACCGAGAAGCCAGCCGTCTTGCAGTTTCTTGTTCTGCCAACGGAGCTGTGCTGCAGAATGAAACTGTCGTGCACACTGTCAGGCCATTGGGCATAGATGTTAAGCAGCACACACTTTGCATCACATATAAGTTGCACGTTGATATAATAGAAGTGTTTTCTATTCATATATGCAAATGCACCATTGGAAGGAGCATACATGTGTGCAGTCTGCCACACCAATGACCCTGGGTAGGCCAGCTTGTAAAACCCTCAACTAACTTCCACTTACCTTTCCCCACCATGTGATAACTGGATGTAATTCCACATTAGTGTTAATATGCCATATGTACTCCAGGAAGCACGGGATCACAGATGGCTGAGAAATCCCAGACCTGTCTGCAATCACTTCCTGTTGTTGATCTTTTCATAATAGTGCATAAATTCACTAGAATGGGTCTGGGTAGAATAAAACAACTAATCCACTATTCATTGCTCTCTGCCAACACCTCAGTGCGATATCAGAATTTGTGTTCTCTCGTCAGTGTGCCCTGGGCCAAATCATTCAGTAGTGCAAGATCATTGTTATGTTCAATCAAATCCGGTTCAAACTGATGCGCTACTATAGGAACACAGACTCAATTAGGTACACGCCTGTGTGATGTGTTTAATGAGAAACAAAATAAGACACCTGTGTTGTTGAATAATCATCAAACTACACTGTAAAAAATTGCCAGGATTTCACAGGAGTTAATTGTAACTTTTCACAATAAAATACTGCATTCAGAAATGTTTTTTGTAATCACGGCAAGATACACCGTCTTCTGTCAAAAGACAGCAAATTATTGTAAAATTGTATTTGGAGAAGACCCTGTTGCATTATGGGATATTACATTCACAGAGAGTGGAAGGAAATGAGAATAAAATGGCGTTGTAGTGTACTTCGGCACGTGTTACTTTTACAAATGGTAATTAACTTAACATTCATTGGCTTTCCCCTTTACAATTTCTGTTTTGTTTTGTTAGAGAGGAAGTTAAGCGGTCATTTTAAAACTTTATACCTGGAGTGTATTAGAAACTTATATACTACACACTTTTAGTTTTCACTTTCTCATATTGTTTTAGTACATGCTGTTTCATTTAATTTCATTTTGTGCATTTCTCAATCTACTTTAAATCATGCCTTTCAATATATATTAAATCTAGAGTTTGTGTACAGCTTTAATTAGTGATTTTTTCATAAAATTTAAGTTCTACAATTTTCAGGCCATTTCAGTTTGTGCATTTTCATATTTTTTTTTGTGTCTTATCTTATAGCTTCTGGTCTGCGTTTTCATATTGTTCCAATGTAAGCTTTTTCATGTAGTTTTAGTTTTTCTAAACAGTTCTAATTTGTGCACTTTGAAAAAGTTGAGATATAAAAGTGAGTTTTGCTTACAACAGACCAGGAACCCCACTGGCATTGAAAATGCTTTAGAGTTTATTTTAGTTTTTATTTTGCAAAAAATCAATGCCTAGAAATTTTAGAAAATTAATAGGGTATCTTGAGGTGTGCTGGATGTGCTTGATTTTTATATAGCAGTAAATGTTCAGTATTCTATATGAAGACCTAGTTTAGTAGAACCAATGAGATGAATATGATGGCTCGGCTCAACTCAACTTGACCAAGAGTAAAAATGGCAGGTGCCAATGCTGGAACTCTGGTAGACAATACAGTATATTAACTTTCATTCTTGTATTCATACACTCTTAATTCCCCATGCAAACACAGAGTTCTCTGACTACTGAATTTTAGTAAAATACACATTGCTAAATCTAGAATTGTGGATCACTGGGGTCAAAGGATTTCCTTCTGGCATCATTTTTACTCTTCAATAAGAGATATACAGTATACACTGTACGTATATCCAGCATATGTTAAAGTTATGTATTACTGTATTTTATAGACATGTGCCACAGGCGCGGATGTTCAGAGGACAATGATGCTACCAAACATTCCCCGCTTGATTTTACCATGTAATGTTAACAACACGTATAGCTTATAATTTCAGCAACTATAGTAATATCTAAACTTGTATTACCTTCTCATACTGTATATGTTTTGAAGGTCTGTGTAGCTACCCTTTACTTTGCAAAGACCAGAAGAACAATGTGCAGACCTATGACTCTTTTTGCTTTTATAATTAACTAGCAAAATACTCGCTCTTTGCAGCGGCGAAATACTGCCTTAAAATTTTTATTAAGAAGAAAAGTAAACCTTTTTAAACTGAGGGAAAATATACCAATAATTATTTGTTAAGGATCTCTTTGTATGCCACGTTGTCAGATCGGCCCTCCGGTTGTAATATGACCAAGCTGTGCGCTGAGCTTACTCTTGAGCATGCAACGGACAGTTGGCCATGTGAAAAGCAATCTTGCCTCAAATCTCACAGCTTGGATTGCTGCTGTCATAATCGGTTTGAGTTTTATGGTTTGTTTCAATTACGACAGTATTTCCAGGACTTGTTGTGTTGAAGTGACATTCGGCATCTGTCAAGCGTTGTAAGCATACAACCGGTTTAATCAATAACTTCACATTCCAGCTTTTGAGAGTTTAAACATTCATAAACATCAAAGTGTCCACTACTCAAATCATCATCTGTGAATCTAAGATGTTTAAGAGGCATTGGCGGTTGTCCAAAGGTGTAAAATATATGGCCATTTCGGTACACTTCAAAACAGCAACCGAACAATTTAGCGGCAGCCATCAACTCACATGCAGAACCATAGGTGAAGGGCTTAAGCATTTCACTCTTATAGTGCTCCTGTGTAGTATCTCCTGTACCGTCATAAGTCCACACCTTGAACCTGTCCCAGTCATTCAATACATAAGACACATTGTTCCTCCGGATATCAAGAGTGAGCCTGATATGGCCGTCCAACATGTAACACAGAGAATGGAAAAGGCAGGCGCCATCTCCAGGCATGGAAACCACTCGGTAAGTGACAGTTCTTTGATCGATGGTGATCACCTCGATAGACATGTTAATGGGGGTACGGTTGGACCGATAAAGGAAATGGGTACCTGAACAACGTAAAGTAAGTCTAATATACCTATACAATAACTATAATCATAATAAACGAACAATAAAACAGCAGAGAAGTCGTGGATTAAATAAAAAGGCTGCAGTTATCAGCAGGGAGATGTGAATACTGTGGCGAAGCAAGGAAGGGAATGAAGAGGCCGGAGTGACGGACGGCCTTATATAGGCAGGCAGCCAACAACGTGGGAGGCGTGGGGATAGGGGACTCAACGCCGCCTCACAAGGCGACCGAGCTGCAGGCTATGGACGTATATATGTATGTAAGTAGGATTCAGTTAGCGTTGGGAACCCGCGTACCAAATTTCTTAAAGATGGGCCCATACGTAACAAAGACCATTGGAAAGTTCAATATGGCGGCCGACAGTGGCGTCATACCACTAAAATAAGTATGTACATCGGTTTCGGTTAGCGCAGGGAAGCCACCTACCAAATTTCATGAAGACGGGGCCATAAATAAGAAAGTTTAACATGGCGGACGTTGTCGACCGTTATGACCGTTACGCGTAGAATTTCTAAATGAAACCAGCATAACTTTTGTAAGTAAGCTGTAAGGAATGAGCCTGCCAAATTTCAGCCTTCTACCTACATGGGAAGTTGGAGAGTGACATTGGAAAGTTTAATATGGCGGCCGACATTGGCGTCATACCACCGAAATAAGTACTGTGGCAGTAGGGGGCAGTAGTGCACCCTTGAACCCTCAGGTACAACTCCGGAGACCAGGTAACAGTCCAAGACTCTTTTATTTTCTTTCAGTGCACCAAGCACCTTCCACACTCCTCACAAATCTCTTCAAATACACACAATAACCTCTCCTCCTCTCCCAGACACTTTGCTCCTCTCCCACCCAGCACAGCTCAGTGTCTGGACTGAGGCACCGTCCTTTTATAGGCCCCGACCCGGAGGTATTCCTGTCCCAGCAGTCTGTTATTCCTTCCGGGTCAGGGCAATCAGTCTATTACTTCAACCCGGAGCACGCCATACCTTCCTGTCACGTGACCGTGGACGTACTCCCGGTCATAAGGCACCACAGAGCCCATAAGTCCCCCACAGCGACTCCTGGTGGCCCCCAAGGTATCCAGCAGGGCTGTGTATAAACACCACAGAGTCCATAAGGCCCTGCTGGACCTCGGGCACGATCCCGCTGTCGGAGAGCTCCTCCTGTCGGCCTGGGGGTGCGGACCGGCCTGGGAAGCCGGCAGTCTTCCACAGTTCCCCCCCCTTAGTGACGACTTCTGGGGCGGAGCGTCTGGCCCGAGGGACGTCCTCCTCCAGGAGGGCGCGTCATCCGGCCTTGAATGCGTTGTCCCTGTCCTCGGCGAACCTTGGAGGGACGGTGTACTTCCTGTCTCCCCGGGGACAATAGCGCCTCTCGTGGCCCGGTCGCCGGCAATTATAGCACCGACGGAGTCCTCCTGGTTGTTCCCCTCTGCGGGACCAAAAACATCTCGGGAACTCCGTCAGCGTCGTCTCCGCCCCTTCACCTGCCAGGGAAGTCATCATGGCCGCCTGGCGGCCCTCAAACCTTCTTTCCATCCTGTTGGGAGACCCACCATTCCTTTTGGGGATCTCCCGCAATGTGGGGCTTGCGCCAGCCGGAGGCCCTCCATGGGAAGAGGAGAGCCTCTGTGCTGTCTGCACACCCGTTACCTTCCGCTTACTGGGAGTCGGCGTCATTTGCACCGTCCCGCACCGATGAACAGCACTATTCAGCTGCACCGGCACGAGCGGCGCATCCCCCGGCACTCCTACCACCGGCGCTACCCCGCACTTAAGACCGGTCGAGTCCTGGTGAGCCGTACTGCTCCGGAAAGCCACGCCACGCGCATGCCCCGGGCTGTTTGCTCCAGTCCCGACCATTCAGTCATCGTGCCCCAGTCTCTTGTCGGGAACACAGTGCTTTGGCACGCGCGCTACTCATTCTCAGCGGTGCCCGATCGCACTGTGTCCCCTTACTCTACGACACGGGAGGGACTCACCTGTACTCCGCGATCGATCATCTCCGAGCTTCCGGCAGCCGCTGCACAAAATCCTTCAGTGCCTTTACAGGTGCTGCTGCCGTCGCTCCTAGTTCCTCCACTCGTTCCTTTAGGTCTTCGACACCCTGCAAGAAACGGTGCAGGGGCTCGAGGTATTTCTCGAGACCCCGTAAGTCCAAACAGTTAGTTACTACGGCCGGCTGCATTTTCGCTTCCGCGTTGTGCTTACCTTCCGGCCGGGAACCAATGAGCACGTCGCCTCCAGGCACGTGTTCCGCTGGGTCGCGCAAAGGCTCCTGGGAGTTGGAGTCCTCAGAGGGACGGCTGGCTACTACAAGCCGGCTGCGATCTGCCTTCTCCTTTACGCGGCAGACTCGTCAGCCACAACCCGTCCCTCTTTGTCGGTGGCTTTTTGTTTCGGCGGCGCTTCGCCCGCCTTCCCCTCCCCTTCCAGGAGGCTCGGACCCGTTAGGGGACGACCGCCTCGCCGGCGGACTCCGGGTTTCCTCCACCGTCCCGACATCCCCCGCGGGTGACCAGTCTGTTGTCGCCAACCGCGGCTGTCTCTAGCCGTCTTTCACCGCGACTTGCCTTCTGGGAGCCGCGGCCATTTTGCCGAGGCATGAGGCCGTCATCCAAGACGCCGCTGCAATCCTCCCGGCGGACGTCTGCAAAACAGGATAAAAACAAAGACGGGACGCCGGGCGGTTTACCTGCAGCCGCCTCCGTAACAGAATGCGGCACCCCGGACCGTCTAAGGAGTACGATGCACTCGGCATTTGTCCGTGTCCCGGGTCCTTCGCGGCCCGGGCTTGTTTGGCCCGTATCAGCGCTTTGTCTTCCTCGCTCCGGTCAGGAGGGTCCAGGACATCGCGGCGTCCGTCATGCCCTGCAGGCGGCTGGGACTGACCTCCTTTTTTCCAGTTTTCTTTCCCATGGCCCTATAGAGCGGGATAGCACGCACCGTTGCCGCTTTCTTGGTAGCGGGTGGTGTTGTGCACCTTCGTGAAAAAACGGGGAATCGACCGAGGGTTGTCTGCCCACACAAAATTTGTTTTTTATGCAGGTCCTCTGCCAACAGACGGCCAGAGAATCCTGCCGACTACGCCAGTGTGGCGGTAGGGGGCAGTAGTGCACCCTTGAACCCTCAGGTACAACTCCGGAGACCAGGTAACAGTCCAAGACTCTTTTATTTTCTTTCAGTGCACCAAGCACCTTCCACACTCCTCACAAATCTCTTCAAATACACACAATAACCTCTCCTCCTCTCCCAGACACTTTGCTCCTCTCCCACCCAGCACAGCTCAGTGTCTGGACTGAGGCACCGTCCTTTTATAGGCCCCGACCCGGAGGTGTTCCTGTCCCAGCAGTCTGTTATTCCTTCCGGGTCAGGGCAATCAGTCTATTACTTCAACCCGGGAGCACGCCATACCTTCCTGTCACGTGACCGTGACGTACTCCCGGGTCATAAGGCACCACAGAGCCCATAAGTCCCCCCACAGCGACTCCTGGTGGCCCCCAAGGTATCCAGCAGGGCTGTGTATAAACACCACAGAGTCCATAAGGCCCTGCTGGACCTCGGGGCACGATCCCGCTGTCGGGAGAGCTCCTCCTGTCGGCCTGGGGGTGCGGACCGGCCTGGGAAGCCGGCAGTCTTCCACAGTACGTACATCGGTTTTTCGGTTAGCGCAGGGAAGCTGGCAACCAAATTTCATGACGAGGAGGCCATAAATAAGAAAGTTTAACATGGCGGATGTTGTCAACCGTTTTGACCATTACGCGTAGAATTTCGAAATGAAACCTGCTTAACTTTTGTAAGTAAGCTGTAACGAATGAGCCTGCAAAATTTCAGCCTTCTATCTACATGGGAAGTTGGAGAATTAGTGATGAGTGAGTGAGTGAGTGAGTCAGTCAGTCAGTCAGTCAGTCAGTCAGTGAGGGCTTTGCCTTTTATTAGTATAGATACACTGTAATTCTTTCTATTACTTTAATAGTTGTAATCTAAGACCCTGTGTTAGCAACCCCATTCCTTTCACACTGTTGTTCATTAAGAATTCCACTTCTTTGCTTAAGTACATGATGAATATCTTTGTTTATTTCAGATGACATGATGAAGCCTAAAGCCTGGATGTTGTCAATCAAGGACAAGCGGTCATGGTACCACATCGTGACTTCATCAATGGTATTGCTGCTATTTAAGTTATTACAACTTTAACTTGCAGTATCCTTAAGATGCCTCATCCACATTGGAGTTTATCCAAAAGTAAACTAACACACAAACATTGCAGATAACACTTGTCCTTTTAAAGAAGCATGGGTAATAGTGAGACTAGTAAATCACCACAACATTGTTAAAATGGCAGATAAATCATGTGTGGCTTTATAGGAGGAGTGTTAGGCTTTAGTATTCTGTAGAAAGGAACAGCATTTAATATATTTTGTTTACAGGTGTTTTTTGGGTATTAACTCAGAGTCAGGCTCAAAATCAAAAAAGAAACATGAACACATCAGCCAACAAGTTTGTACACTTCTGAGGAAACTTGTTGATTTTGAATGGATGTCAATGTAGACAGTATGTTCTAAAAGGACTCCTAATAGCTCAAAATAGATTTAGAATGTTGTTATCGCCTGTTTTGCCTTTATCTTGCTGTCTTTAAAAATGTTACACTGCTTTGTAGTTACATTTTTGTTTTTTAATATTTTTGTTTAAATATTAGACACTGAAGTTCAATGTCTTTAATTTAATTTCTTAAAATATACTTTTTAAAAGGAGACAGGATTTCAGAATTATTGATTGATTTTCTGCACTTCACCCTTTCAAATCTATCTGGAGAAAGTAGCATATAGTTACAAATAGTACAGTGTTGACTACTACTCCTCTACCGCACATAATAACTGTGGGCACTGTGGTATGTGGCAAGTTGTTAACTTAAGATGATATAAGATATACAGTAAAAAATGTGTTTTTGTTTATTGTACATATACTAATTGTATGTGAGGTTTAGGTCTTTTTATTTGTGCAATTTTTAAAAAAAGGTTGAACTGCCTGTTAAAATTTTTATTGAACTTAAAAGTGTGTACTTGAGGTATTGTGTGTGTTTACTTTTGAGGAAAGACTGCTGAATAAATATGTAAAATAGATAGTTTTTGTTTTTATTTTTAACTTTATTCATTTTTCAATAATTTGAAGTTTATATGTGTTGTAAAATCACTGATAAAAATCAAATCCAGACTACAGGGACACTGATGGAAACATATTTTGTACAAACATCAAAAGGTTTTAACTCAAACAGAAAACCACAAACGCAAAGAAAAAGTGAACAACTAGTGAGGTGGACAAGGGGACTTTAGGGACCTTCAAAACTCAACCTTGATTGCCAATGCTATTCACCTAATTTCCCCCAATTTACATCAAGTTGTTTTAATGTCCTTTGCAGTATTTAATATTGTTATTGCAACTGTAAATTTACAATAAATTACTGGCTACTGAGTTGCATTACTTTTACAGTTGGTATGTAAAAATAAACTGGATTAATTTAAATTCCATCCATCCATCAATCCTCTTTCGCTTATCCGAGATCGGGGCGTGGGTGCAGCACCTTGAGCAGAGATGTCCAGACTTCCCTCTCCCCGGCCACTTCTTCTAGCTCTTCAGGGGGAATCCCGAGGCGTTCCCAGGCCAGCCGGGAGACATAATTTATCCAGCATGTCCTGGGTATTCCCCGGGGCCTCCTCCTGGCTGGAAGTGCCCAGAAAACCTCACCAGAGAGACATCCAGGAGGCATACTGATCAGATGCTCGAGTCACCTCATCTGACTCCTCTCGATGCAGAGGAGCAGCGGCTCCATTCTGAGCCCCTTCCGGATGATTGAGCTTCTCACCCTATCCTTAAGGGTAAGCCCAGACACCCTGCGGAAGAAACTCATTTCAGCCGCTTGTATTTGCGATCTCGTTCTTTCGGTCACTACCCATAGCTCATGACTATAGGTGAGGGTTGGAACATAGATCGACTGGTAAACTGAGAGCTTTGCCTTACGGCTCAGCTCCTTTTTCACCACAACAGACCGATGCAGAGCCCGCATCACTATGGATGCCGCACCGATCCGCCTGTCCATCTCACGCTCCATTCTTCTCTCACTCATGAACAAGACCCCGAGATACTTGAACTCCTCCACTTGGGTCAGGATCACACACCCAACCCTGAGAAGGCACTCCATCCTTTTCCGGCTGAGGACCATGGTCTCGGATTTGGAGGTGTTGATTCCCATCCCCGCCGCTTCACACTCAGCTGCAAACCGATCCAGAGAGAGCTGAAGATCATGGCCTGATGAAGCAAACAGGACAACATCATCTGCAAAAAGCAGTGACCCAATCCTGAGTCCACCAAACCGGACCCCCTCAATGCCCTGGCTGCACCTAGAAATTCTGTCCATAAAAGTTATGAACAGAATCAGTGACAAAGGGCAGCCCTGGACGAGACCAACTCTCACTGGAAATGGGTTCGACTTACTGCTGGCAATGTGGACCAAGCTCTGACACTGGTTGTACAGGGACCGAACAGCCCTTATCAGGGGGTCCGGTACCCCATACTCCCGGAGCACATAAGGATTCCCAGAGGGACACGGTCAAACACCTTTTCCAAGTCAACAAAACACATGTAGACTGGTTGGGCAAACTCCCATACACCCTCCAGGACCCTGCTAAGGGTGTAGAGTTGGTCCACTGTTCCACGACCAGGATGAAAACCACATTGTTCCTCCTGAATCCGAGGTTCGACTATCCTATGGGCCCTCCTCTCCAGGACCCCCGAATAGACTTTTCCAGGGAGGCTGAGGAGTGTGATCCCTCTGTTGTTGAAACACACCCTCCAGTCTCCCTTCTTAAAGACAGGGACCACCACCCCGGTCTACCAATCCAGAGGCACTGTCCCCAATGTCCATGCGATGTTGCAGAGACATATCAACCAAGACAGTCCTACAACATTCACAGCCTTGAGGAACTCCGGGCGTATCTCATCCACCCCCGGGGGCCCTGCCACCAAGGAGTTTTATTGACCACCTCGGTGACCTCAGTCCCAGAGATGGGAAGCCCACCTCCAAGTCCCCAGGCTCTGCTTCCTCATTGGAAGGCATGTTAATGGGATTGAGGAGGTCTTCAAAGTACTCCCCCCACTGACCCACAACGTCCCGAGTCGAGGTCAGCAGCGCCCCATCCCCACAATATACAGTGGGATGGCGAACCAGAATCTCCTCAAAGCCGTCCGAAAGTCGTTCTCCATGGCCTCCCCAAACTCGTTCCACGCCCGAGTATTTGCCTCAGCAACCACCAAAGCCGCATTCAGTCTGGCCTGCCTGTACCTATTAGCTGCCTCCAGAGTCTCACAGGACAAAAGGGTCCTGTAGGACTCCTTCTTCAGCTTAACAGAATCCCTCTTCACCGGTGTCCACCAACGGGTTCGGGGATTGCCGCCACGACAGGCACCGACCACCTTACTACCACAGATCCGGTCAGCTGCCTCAACAATGGGGGTATGGAACATGGCCCATTCAGACTCAATGTCCCCCACCTCCCTTGGGACGAAGTCAAAGTTCTGCTGGAGGTGGGAGTTGAAGCTGCTTCTGACAGGGGACTCTGCCAGACGTTCCCAGCAGACCCTCACATGATGTTTTGGCCTACCAGGCCTGACCAGCATCCTCACCCACAATCGAAGCCTACTCACCACCAGGTGGTGATCAGTTGACAGCTCCGCCCCTCTCTTCACCTGAGTATCCAAGACATGTGGCAGCAAGTCCGACAACATGACCACAAAGTTGAACATCGAACTGAGGCCTGCCGTGTCCTGGTGCCAAGTTCACATATGAACACCCCTATGCTTGAACATGGTGTTCGTTATGGACAATCCGTGACGAGCACAGAAGCCCAATAACAAAACACTACTCGGGTTCAGATCGGGGGGGGGCTATTCCTCCCAATCACGCCCTTCCAGGTCTCACTGTCAATGCCCACATGAGCACTGAAGTCTCCCAGCAAAACGAGGGAGTCCCCAGAAGGTATGCCCTCTAGCACCCCCTCCAGAGCCTCCAAAAAGGGTGGGAAGTCCGAACTGCTGTTCGGCGTATACGCACAAACAATAGTTAGGACCTGTCCCCCCACCCGAAGGCGGAGGGAGGCCACCCTCTCGTCCACTGGGGTAAACCCCAATGAACAGGCTCCAAGTCGGGAGGGCAATAAGTATTCCCATACCCGCTTGGCGCCTCTCACCGGGGGCAACTCCAGAGTGGTAGAGAGCCCAGCCCCTCTCAAGGCGACTGGTTCCAAAGTCCAAGCCGTGCGTCAAGGTGAGCCCGACTATATCTAGCCAGAACCTCTCGACCTCATGCACTAGCTCAGGCTCCTTCCCCTTCAGAGCGGTCACATTCCATGTCCCAAGAGCTAGCCTCTGTAGCCGAGGATCGGATCACCAAGGTCCCCGCCTTCGGCCACCACCCAACTCACACTGCGCCCGACCTCCTTGGCCCCTCCCATAGGTGGTAAGCCCATGGGAAGGGGGACCCACATTGCCTCTTTGGGCTGTGCCCAGCCGAGCCCCATGGATGCAGGCCTGGCCACCAGGCGCTCGCCATCAAGCCCCACCTCCAGGCCTGGCTCCAGATTGCCTTGGGTGGCCCTAACAGGGGCATAAAGCCCCGGACAACAGAGCTCCTAGGATCACTGGGACAACCCCTCCACCACGATAAGGTGGCAGTTTGAGGAGGGATTAACGTAAATTGGAAATGGTTAATTACTGTGTTTCAACAGCAACATACTGCTACATCACAGTAATTTTTTTTTGCCCAGTTTACTGTGAAGTCACTGTGTGGTATGGTAATTTTATTGTAATATACTGCAATATGATACAGTAAAATACTGTAAAAGTAATGCAAATAGTAGCCATTAATTTACTGTAAATTTACAGTCAAATTTTTTTACAGTGTAGTAGCTAATTTTACAGAGATTTTATTGAATGTGCATATTTATACAGTATTATATTGCATTCATTTAAAATTTCTTTTGTGCAAATTGCATTCATTTATTATGCTTTTTTTATTTATTTTTTTATTATTTACATACTAACTACACTTGGTTCTGAGTATGCGTAGGATCCGCTTGTTCTTACGAACAATCGGTCCTTACTGAAACATTGGTAAATAACAGATTTCCCCACTACGAATGCTTTACAAACAAATTTGTTCTGCTCATGTTTCATGAATGCTTTACAAACAAATTTGTTCTGCTCATGTTTCATGAATGAGACCCAGTGCCTTTAAATTTCGCTACTCAGGATCAAAGGGAAGATTTTCTTCAAGATTGTGGCACAACATATAAATAAGCTTTTTGAAGAATGCATATACTGTATAGACAACTCAGTACAGAAGGGGGAAATCTCAGGAGCACCTTGATGCCTAGAACACAGCATTAGTGACCCAGCTGATCTGGGAGGCAAGGGAAAACAGAGGACATCCTCTGGCTAGATCTAACCAGTGCCTATGGATCTATCCCACACAAGCTTGTTGAAACAACACTGACATGACATTATCCTCCAGAGATGACACAAAATCTCACTCCTGACTATTATAGCATATTTCGTTTAAGGGTCTGTTCATGGTCGTTAACATTTCCCTGGTATGAGCTAAAAAAAGGCTTAATTACTGGCTGCACAATCTTGTTGTCACTTTTTTAATTGGCCATGAAAATTGTCAAGTCAACAGAAATGGAATGTAGAAGCCCCATGTCTAGAACTGGTACTCAGCAGAACATCTGTGGGATGATCTAACGGTGACAGCAAGATCTACTGTATACCTGCATACAGAGGACTCCTGAAACAGCTTGAACAACCCATCTCATTGACAAGGATGAGTTTAAAATCAGGTTCTGATAAAAGGGAAGAGTGGACAACCAATTCCACTTTACCTTGGGAGGGACCCAGATTCAAACAGTGACAAAAAAAATGGTCAAAAGCCTAGGTAAACTGTTCCTTGAAGGACTCAGATACAATGCAACAAACCAAATTGCAAACTGACAACCTGGCTGACTGTGATTGACAAACTGGGACTTCTAGGAAAATTCTGGATTGGTCTGGATGTACCAACATGGAGTCTTACCCCTCTGGCCCCTTCTTGTCTATGACAATGACAACGATGGAGGCAATTGAGAAGGCCATCAGTCAGTTCCTCTAGAGGTTATGTTGTACCATGAAACCTCTGACATTAAAGTCACTTTAGCAGGAGTCTTTGTATAGACCGGAAGGAAGTAGCAGGCAAAAGAACCTGTCGACAGAGCAGAGACACAGCTGCGGCACAGTATCTTGGTGGGAACTGTAGTGGTGGGGTAGTAAGGACTGGGCTGTTATTCCAAACCATGTTACATTAAAGTTAGTAGAAAGGAGAAGCATCAACTGATTTAGGATTAAATGTGAGCAGAGGAAGAGAAAGAACACTGTAGCAAGATGGCCGGTATATATAAACAAAGTGAAAGGAAAAGATGGGAGCATGTGGAAACCCACCCACCTAGTTGAAGTTGGGTGCCTGGGTTTTGCGGGCCAACCATTACACCAAACTCTCAAACTAACTGGAGTAAAATGACTGCATTGCAGAACAGCCAACAAGAACACCCTGGAGGGTATGGAAACAACATTGTGGTGCCTGTGGATTTTGGGGGTGTGGGGGAATCTGTGAAACGGTGCACCACTTGGGCACAAATCTGGGTCTGATACCCCATAGCTGAGTCACGGAGATGACTAATCATTAAATATAATAAAAAAACACCCAAAATACCAAATGAGCTCAGGTTCACCAGTAAAGACATGTCAAAGTAGCACTAGAAGGTGTATTCTGGAGCTATTCTGTAGTATAATTGATAAAACACATTTATCTTCACAGCATCTTAATCCCTTTTTTCCTCTCATCTGGCCATAATTGCAAATAATTTTATAATCGCTCCCACAGCTTACATTTAGTACCTAAATAATTTAAACTTTGGAGTTTTAGTTAAAAAAAGAAAAAAAATCATGCCTTCTGATGAGGCTGGTTGTTGCTCTAATACTCACATGCAATGGAAAAACCTAGTAACTCCCATTTTTTTCAAAACTGAGTTTTTTTTTTTTAATTTTTGGAGTTACTAGGTCTTCCCTGGTGTTATAAGATAGTGGTGATGCCCAAATATGTCATCATTCTGGTCACAGCACGATGGAATAAGATAGAATGTAAACAGTATTTTACACACTGCAGGACAAAAACCTAGCAACTCCACTGACCAAGAAGATGCAACATACTAGGTATTTCCACAATTGGTGAGAATAACACAAACTACAGTTTAAAAGAAGTGTTATTTCTAGCCCCAATAATGCTCTTAATATTGCACTAGTGTGGTGCAGTCATACCTATGGCATACTTTATGTCTCCAGTGTGACTTCTTAGTGCCAACACTCACCAGCTGCTCAAGTTTTTTTTTTTGTTTTTTTAAAGCAACATCACACCCTTTTTGTCTGTCTTATCTTCCTACAACATTTTATATTCCTTGCCGCTCTGTTTATCCAGTTAACACAAAAATGACATTTCTGAGGTACTAAATAAATAAAATGAATATACAGCTTGCTGGCAAAAAGCATGGACACCCAAGACTGGACAAAACAATCGCATGATGTTAAAATAATTGAGCTTTTGATGCATACTGATTTGTTATAAAAGTTTAATTTAGGTACTGTAATAGAGAAACATTTTATGGGTTGAAAGCAGACCAATAAGGGTTAGTTGCTTACCAGTAATGCAGGCTGAGTGGTAGGCACCAGCAGAGACATGCTTCACTTTCACATGCCCGAATCCTTTAAATAGAAATCAAAACAAAGCTGAATGTTTTTTGCATACAATTCCCAGATTCTCATTATTTGCCCAATATGTTACAATGAAATAAAAAGAAAATGTTTAAAAATTATGAAAACTATAATCTCAATAAGAAACACATATTATACAATTTAGCCCTAAATCAGCATGCTATAGCTTCGACAAAAAATCATATTCTCCTAAACATGTTTCCACTTTAACAGGTACTTCTTTCAGATTGAGGTAAAAAATGATGTTAGGCAGTACAAATTAAAAAAAAAAGTAAGTATGGTAAAACATAAATAATCTGGTTTTGGTTTGGAGTCAGCTTTTTTTACTCATGAATATCTACATCTTAAAGTATTACTGGGTAGTGAAAACTTGCTTAATAGAATTACTTTAAGAATTAGGTTTAGCAGTGCAGGTGCAATTTCTGAAAGTGCATTGTAGGACACATTTCCAATCCCTTCTCACGTTCAGGTAAGCTCAGCACTGAGCCAAAGTAGATTAGACACACATTCACGTGTGCTCTTACTTGTCTCTGTCCAGCCCAAAATAATCACCCTTGAAAAGCAGAATACAAGGCAGTTTTGATGATAATTTGTATTGTATGGTAACAATGGAGGGACCATACAGAAATATCATATTGGTGACAGCCAACAAATGACAGCACATACTGATAAGCCTAACCCTTCCTAGCTGTTTTCTGCCCCAAATGAAAAGGCACATTGTCCATAAGAAAATTATGTGAATGTCAAACTAGATGCATCATATTTATTTAAACATGAAGTAGTCGGGCAAATCTAAAGTGGCCCATTAAATACAAATGTAGGTGTGCGGCCCTGTGTAATAAATGTATGTAAGTTTAACATGTCACTGTGCAAATATATTTTATAAATCTGCCTTTTTCTACTCATGTGCACAGTTGACACAGAGCCAGATTTACCACACAGGAGTTCATCATATAAGAACTCCTAGGCAAGCAATTTAAGACAAGACAAGTTTGAGACAACTGCGAAATGGGCACTCACACTGAGAGCCATTGTATACTATTTTTGTGTGTCAAAGTCAGTATGAAACTGAATCCTCTTTGCCTTGTTTGGAATGGCATGATTCACCTAAGTGGGGGCCTGCACATGAAGAAAGAGTATAAAGCCTTGGAAAATTGCCCAGAACACCTTTGAAGCCGACGGACAGATGGGAGATAACGTCATCTGATCTGGAAAATCCTTCCAACACAGCGACAAAAATGGCAGACTTTACACATCGGGCCCCCACTCCCTAACTGGGTATTTTGCCATTGGCTTCTTATGTCTGTTATGCAGCATAAACCATCATTAAAGAAAGACAAGTTATTTCTCCTATGTGATTTCTTACCGGCGTATCACTAAGGGAGGGGTATCGCCTTTTAAAATCATATCTATATAGATTCAGGTTATCTAACATGCCACAATTACAAAAGAACTCATTCTAACAAGGGAACAAACGGCCCCTGCTTGATACACCATGCGAATGACTGGTGCAGTGTTCCAGGGATGACTTTTATTCTGAATCTCAAGGTGACAGGATATACCTTCACCCCTTTCAACCCCATACTGTATAAAGAAGATAGAAAAGAAATGGATGCATGACGCTACTACAAATTATTTTGGAGTGCCTGGTGTTTCTGAAAAAAATGCCACAGCATATATTGGTGCTTTGTTCAAGTCAAGTCCAATTTTTGCTCCGTATCCCATTCTGCACATGTACACTCACAATTTTCTGGTGATACCATACACATGTGCTTCTTTCATATCAGAATACGTACAGAGAAAGGTTTCCACATGTGATTAGCTTTAACTTCTAACATTTTTTTCATTTTCTGTTTCTCATTCTTGCCATCACAAGCCGACAAATTCATAGACATCCTGCTCTGAAAATGATGATCAAGGTGTTCTGTTGCTGTAGGTTACGTGTGTCCCTGACTGTTATGCCTTCAATAAGACAAGCATAAACTTAATATCACCCATCAGAAGATAAAACATACTTGAAACACACTAATTTTTAAACTAAAAATTCATTTCAAAACCAAAAATCCAAAATTGCCATCAAAAAAGAAAAGCAAAAATTATTTTATCCAGAAAAGATAAAAAACCAAAAACTGAGTTTTGCTTTAATTTGTAAGCTCAGGTGATTTTCCATAGTTGCACTGTTTCAACCTCTCCAAAAAAATGGCAACGTCTGTAAAAACAAAATGATGTTTGGGAAAAAAAAAAAAAAAAAAAAAATATTTTCTCAGTCTTTAAATAACATTCAAAAATAGATTTTGATACAGAAATAGATTACACTGGGTTCAAAACACCGAAAGAGAATATAAAAGGATCAGAAGGAAAGCAGAATAAAGTTAGAAAAAACTAGAAACAATACCAGATTACAGTACTGACAAATTTGTTTTTAATTGATTTTGTACATGTAGTAGACAATCAGAATAAATATCTGTACATACTCATATGAAATTTGGATAACTTGCAGTTAATTTGGACAGTCAAAAAACAGACATGAGTTAAAAATCAGAATGAAGTTGCATTTAGCTGCAGTGTTAATATGGCTTTACAGTGTATTTAGCAAGACGTGTCTCTGCACTACTTACACCATAAAATACTGTATGTTTAAGACTGTGGTAGAACAACATAGTAATGCAAAAGAAAACAGAAAAGTGGTGGTCTCTCTGAACTAAATATTTTTGAAGTATTAAAGATTTTCTTTTCATTTGTATCTCTAGACATTTTTAAAATTTCACTAACTTTAAAGAAACATATTTGCAAAAAAATGAGCACTATACACAAAAAGTTGTCATCAGCCACTTATTTTTTTCCAATATGTCTTTCTCTTAAATTAAAATGGTGATAGGCACTTTGCAGTTGCTCCTTTTAGAGATCTGCATTTATAAAAAGCAGAAAAATCAAGGAAAAAGAATATGTGTGTGTTTTTTATTAAAGTAATGTCAGTGTAAATGTATTATCATCTTTTTATTCTGAGGCTAAAATAACTTAAACATATTGTAGTGATGACTCATTACAACTCCTTTAGAGTGGTCTCTTTATTCACATGAGGTATTCATTTCGTAATATGAAATACTGTTGCACCAAAACAAAGTATATTTAGGCACTGAAGCTCACTACTAGCTATAGGTTTTTAAGTGCCACTTTTCCTATGTTAATAGGAAGTGTAGGCAATCAACATTTTTTGTTGCTCCATATATACTCAGCAAAAAAAGAAACGTCCCTTTTTCAGGACTGTGTATTTCAACAATGATGTTTTAAAAATCCAAATAACTTTACAGATCTTCATTGTAAAGGGATTAAACAATGTTTTCCATGCATGTTCAATTAACCATAATCAATTAATTAACATGCACCTGTGGAATGGTCGTTAAGACCTTAACAGCTTACAGAAAGTAGGCATTTAAGGTCTCAGTTCTAAAAACGCAAGACACTAAAGAGACTTGTCTACCGACTGTGAAAAACACCCAAAGAAAGATGCCCAGGGTCCCTGCTCATCTGCGTGAACGTGCATTAGGCATGCTGCAGGGAGGCATGAGGACTGCTGATGTGGCTAGGGCAATAAATTGCCATGTCCGCACTGTGAGACGCCTAAGACAGCGCTACAGGAAGACAGGAAGGACAGCTGATCATCCTCGCAGTGGAAGACCACGTGTAACAACACCTGCACAGGATCGGTACATCCGAATATCACACCTGCGTGACAGGTACAGGATGGCCACAACAACTGCCCGAGTCACACCAGGAACACACAATCTCTCCATCAGTGCTCAGACTGTCCGCAATAGGCTGAGAGAGGCTGGACTGAGGGCTTGTAGGCCTGTTGTAAGGCAGGTCCTTACCAGACATCACCAGCAACAACGCCGCCTATGGGCACAAACCCACCTTCGCTGGACCAGACAGGAGTGGCAAAAAGTGCTCTTCACTGATGAGTCACGGTTTTGTCTCACCAGGGGTGATGGACGGATTCGTGTTTATTTTCGAAGGAATTGAGCACGTCTGGGACCTGTTGGATCGCAGGGTGAGGGCTAGGGCCATTCCCACCAGAAATGTCCAGGAACTTGCAGGTGCCTTGGTGGAAGAGTGGGGTAACATCTAACAGCAAGAACTGACAAATCTGGTCCAGTCCATGAGGAGGAGATGCACTGCAGTACTTCAAGCAGCTGGTGGCCACACCAGATACTGACTGGTACTTTTGATTTTGAGCCTCCCTTCATTCAGGGACACATTGTGAAACATTTTTAGTTTATGTCTTATGGTGTTGACTCTTTTAGTGTTCATACAAATATTTACACATTAAGTTTACTGAAAGTAAAAACAGTTGAAAGTCAGAGGACGTTTCTTTTTTTGCTGAGTATACATGTATGAAATCTTTCAGCGATATCGCAATTTTGTGGCAAATAGCTACAGACACATATTATTATTTCTATATTATTCACTATCTTTTGCTAAGGAGGGTTCACTAAGGAGGATGTTGCCTGGTAGTAATTACAGAAGAGAAATATATCTTTACATCAGTAAAGAAAGTGCCAAGACAAAAAAAGGCAACTTGAGAAGACCTGGTTTGTATTATCTGAAATGGACTATTCTAAATATGTTTACTATTCTCATTTATCTGAACATTCTGCTTTACACATGAGTCTTTTTGTTTTCTGAGATGTAAGTTATGGGGTGATTATTACACAATAACATTAAGACAACGTGACTTACCAGGAACTTCACATGGTTCCCTTGCAGACATGAATGCCGGAACAGGAAGTGTCTGCAGCCCTCGATTTGCCAAAGACTTCATGCCCACACCCCACTGGAAAACAAGCCCCTTTTCTGCTTGAAGAAAGAAAGGAAACACATCATACACTTATAATAAGCAACAAATACATATTTGTCATCTTTGCAATAAGTGATGATATTTCTCATTTCACCCACTGACAAGGTGTGCCACATGTGAACATAAACAAGATAAAGTGAAGTCATGACATACCTGTAACTGCCAATGCATGTCTCAGCCCAGCAGCAATTTCCACAGCTTTCCCATTCAGTGTCTAGTAATGTAACAAAAGTCAGTAAACAAAATGACAAAAAGTACAAACTATACATTTTTATGAAATAATAACTACACAAACCTTAATTGGCAAAGGGAGTGTGCTTTCTCCTAAATGCTGTGGAAGTCCCAGCTGGCCAAAGGCATTGGAACCACATGTCCAAATGGTACGATCATCTTATTCATAAAATAAAAATAAACAGACAAATAAACTGTTGCAATACAGATGTAATTACCATAACTTTAAATTCTGCAAGTCAGCCATTCAAAGAAGGATAAATATACAGTAGTTACAGCAATCACAGTGAATATTTTGGTCATATGGGCCAAAAATGATTAATATTAAATAAGTTGGACATCTTAGGTTCAAGTTATTGTTTTCTTTTTTTAATTTAAAAAGCAATTCTATTAAAATCGATATCAGAAAACAAGTTTTTTTTTTTTTTTTTTTTTTCAAAAGAAGAGAGTAAGTTAGTAATGTGTTCAGAATAAAAATGGACAAAGCATATTGCATAATGAATGATACAATATTATAATTATGCATTATGCACATTTTTTGCTTAAAAGTCGAACAATCAATTTCTACTTTTATAAATAACATGAAAGTAATACATAAAATGCAAAATAAAAGGTGAACGGTTACCAAAAGATAGTTCTAATGAATTTCGAGGTTATTTCATAGCACATTTCACTTTCTCATAATAGTTAAAAACAGCTATGAAATGTTAGAATATCTTGATTAAAAAATACAGAGCTAAACAAAAACCTGAAATGAGAATTCACAACCAGACACACACTCATTACATGTCTCAAAATGACAGAAAAATATATTCATTCATAAGTACAGAAAATTTAACAATGCCTAATTCAGGTGTTCAGAATAGCCTAAAAATACCTGACAATAAGCATACTAAGTCACTTAAGGAGAGACATGAGTAATGTGAAAAGCAGCTCATACGATATTGTCTTTTGTAAAGGATTTACATGAAATATACACTCCCTGCTTACTTAACCATGGCAATAAATATTCTTCAAAAAGTTCTTTCCAGTTTGAAAAATAAGTTTAAAACATTATACTATAACAACAGGCATTTAAATTATGTAAAACTGATCCTCATAAATTTTAACTTAAAATCCTCATACCAACATAACCCAATTCAGGGTTGCAGTACTGTGTGCAAAGCGGGAAAATAATATAGGACATGGTGGTGCTTTCACATACTCACTCATACTCATATAGGACCGACTTAGAATTGAATATTATCTTTAGAAAATTTTCTTTAACTAATTAAAAAAATACCAATGTCAGCTCCCCTCAAAAATAACTAACCTTAGTAACTAGCAATAGTCTATAATTTTACAATAAATTACTTTGCAAGCAATTACATTTAACAAAATCCCTAGGTGAATAAAAGACAGAATACATTACAGATCCACTTGGCAAAATAATCATACACGACAAACCAATCCAGACATTTCAGAATGCAAAGCCATTTAGGCTAATCCTTTAATCTAATGAAGTCACATGAGGTAAAGAACCTCCAGTCACAGGTCATTAACAAACAACTGTTGTATATAGCAAATGTTCAAACAATAGGTCAGTGAAATGTGTTAGCAATCAGGTTACTGCCCAGTGTTACTGCTCTTCTTCTCTCTTGCAGCTTTTACTTTAAACAGCCATATCACCCCATATCACTATTTTACTAACAGAAATGACAGCTGTTGCTTGTGTTCCGTCCATATGATCACCTGTCGCTTTGGTAGGTTTTGCTTTTCACATCATTCTCAGTAAATCCTTGAGTTGGTTGTATATGAAAAGCCCAAAAAGAGAGCTATTTGGGAGATGCTACAACCAACATACTTAACACTAAAATTACCACAGCCTACGAAAAAACTCGTAAATCCATCCCACCTTAAATCGCTTCTTAAAATCATTCACAGCTCTCCACCAGCTTCTTTTGTCATCTAAATGTGCTGATAAAAATCAGGCTGCAAGCAGCCGGCTATTCCATCCCCCCACCGACTTAGAACGTGCACAAACTTCTCCCAGCTCATGCCTTGATTGAGTTTTAGAGTGGAAATAATAGATTGTTGTTTGGAACACACGCATTCCATGTCTGTTCCGTTTCTACAGTAACGTCGAATGATATTTATTTGGCACGGACGTGTCTGCATGCACTTTTTGTGGCATTACACATGTATTTTTTGAGCATGTCCTTAGATAATAAAACTGACTAAAAAAAAAAAAACCAAAGCTAACCTTTACAAGTATCATAAATTACACCGGCTGTTACAGACTGAAATCAAATGTATGTTTTTATTCTAAAATAGTAAGACTAAGAGCAGTTTACTTCTCAAAACGAAGCGGTGCAGGATCGAACTCGCGACCTTTTGATTCCCAGTTGGCAGTTGATTCTATTGCGCCACAGAGGCAGTCATAATAAATGGGTGTCAATGTCGCATGTTAAGGCGGCTTTTTGTTTCTGCAGTTATATTTTTGAATAAAAGCGCAATTGTTGTGTTAGATTTGTACCTTTTGTTCATGCATCTGTTTTAAACAGAATCAGTTACTGTAATGTTTTATAGTCATAGTGTTCCAAAGAAACTCGTTTGCAAAGGAGCATACTCCTGCCTTTATAAAAATAAGAGCATGCAAAAAAAAATAATCTAAGGGTACAGAATGGATAACTCTTTTTTCTTTATACTCTAAAAAATGGCTTGAATTCAGAGAGCACATTGTGAAAAATTTGCTCTTTTAACTGGAAAAAGTTTGTAAAGGTTAACTACTCCCATTTACACAAAATATCCATTTGTTGAATTTTGACTTAGTTTTTATTATTCTTATTATTATTAAAAAAATTTATTTAACTTGACTCCTCTGTCTGTTTGTTTGCCTGGGTCAAATCTTGCAACTGATTTTAAACCCACTTTTGAAGATGCGTATTTCTTCTAATTTTGGATACATGTTCAGTATCAATGACAATACAATAGTTTGTCAAAACCGAGACAATATAGTGCAAAATAGGAGCATACAAGTGAGAGATGCATCGTATTGCCCCCACTTGCCTCTTCCAGTGAGTGGAGGGGGTAAATATGTGTACAGACTTTACTTGTTTACTCTTACAAAGAAATAGCTTTGATGATCACGGTGAAGAAGTACAGAAAGGACGATCAACCGGATCTCTACTAAATGCAGAATGTTTTGTGACAAACACAACCCCAAATACAGTAATCATTTAGTCTAACTATATTGCGATTATTTAATTAAAATCAAAATTTCTTTGTTTAACAATTTTAATTTCATGACAAAGTCATACTCTTATCTCTTATATGTTATATTATTAGAAACAAACACTTTTCTCCTCTACAACTCTCTGGGACTTTTTAATTCAGCTCTATTAAACAAAAATAGTGTGGATGAAAGTGTATGATACCACATTGTGTATAAGTGCATAAAAGGTAGAAAAAAAACTATATGTCACTTTTTACAAAAGCCAGTGTGTTTAGGATGATCAATGTACATTAAATCTCTTACGTTTCCCTTTGAAATGCTTGAGCTACTGGTTTTGAAAATACTATTTATCAAGTTACTGCAGAGTGCTTGAGTTGGCTTAGTCAAAAACATTTCTGCAAAGGAAATGATGATGATGATGATGATGATGATGATGAGTGGAGTTGTGGTTCATTATACTGTATCGTTTAAGTAGTGCTGGGATGTATACTGTTTCATACCAAAAACAGTTTATTATTTTTCTTATGATATGGATTTTTCTTATACCGCAATACCGGTTTAAATAGCCTAAACAATGTTCGGAACATGGCACAGCAGGAAACTGTTTGGGGGGGCTTTTTTCACTACTACAACGCTAAACACGCATGCAACGGAGTACATGTGTTAGTGGAGGTATTGCGTGGTGAAAATGAACAGAGAACATTCCGAAACTGAAACTGTAGCAGACGATAAAGTTGAACATGATGACACAGAAAAACTTTTGCCGAAAAAGGAGCCATGTCTGTTGTCTGCAGATATTTTGGTTTTAAAAAGGTTGGATGTGGACCAAACAACTATTTACTGCAAATGCCGTCCAGCTAAAGTTGTCACCAGAGGCGGTATCACAAGCAATTTGCTGCATCACCTTAGCTGCAAACATGCTTTGAAGTACCATGAATGTATGGAACTAAGATTGGCACCCTCCACATCCTCAGGTAAAACTGAAAAAGCTAGAGGACACTTTAGTGAGACGTCACTTGTAGACGTGTTTGCTAGAGGTACTAGATATGACAAAAAAAAAGCAAGCGGTGGTACGAGATAACCAACGCCATTATAATCCATATAGCTAACTTGTCAGTGGACAGAGATTGTTAACAATAACAGAAAGTGTAGTTGGTTTAAAAAAATATTTACTATTTATTCCTTTTCTAAGACATGTTCAGTGCAACAACTTTTGACAAGCACTTCTGGATATTTTAGTAAGTCTAAATGCTTCTTTGGATGGTTGAAAATATGTTGTCAAAAATTATACTTTAAGTTGTTTGCAAAATTTGTTTAATAAAGAGGTTCTATATTTTGACTGCAACGGTCATGCGATGTGATTACTTCTCTTCATTAGTGCCACCCCCTTGAAAACTATCACTTTTTGGGCCATGCAAACCTGTATTAATACTTGTGTGCACATTAAAATGTTTTTTTGTACAATGTACTATTCTCATGACAGTGGAATAGGTTATTCTTAGCCAGTCTACTGCAGTAATAGCAGTGGAAAATGTGGTTAACATCCACTCATGCATGGGGAAAAAAATACTGTTGAATACCGTAAAACCAGTATGATTTTGAAAAATACCATGATATAGAATTTTGGTCATACCGCCAAGCACTACGTTTAAGTAGCAAGTAACCAGCTACACATATTGAATTCCCTGAATGCCGACTCCCTTCTGCACAACATCATTTGCAGAACATGGGATTTTTCCCAAGGTGAACTTGGAAGTGGTTCATTTTCTTACTAATGGGCGCTTTGGCTGCCTCCTCATCACACCTGCGGCTTTATTCTCTAAGCCTCTGGCTTTCTTTCTTTCTTCTTGGGTTTTTTTTTTTGAAGGATGCTCATGTGTACCTTTTAATGCTTGCCATTGTAGAACTATCGTTTGCATGTCGTTATATGCTAGGCTTGAAGTAGATAAATCTAGATGTAGGTTAACTGGTGACTTAAGCACCTAACAAAATAGCAGTCTTTCATTTATCCCAGGCCACATTTTAATGTTTGTGCTTACACATTTCTTTGAGTTCACAAATCCAAACTGTATTTACATTAAAAAAAACAAAAACCAAAGTAGCACATGCAAGGGAAATGTGTGCATTTGTTTAATCCTGGGTCAGACTGTTCAAATTGTTTACTTACTACTAAATAGTAATTTCAAAAGACAGCAGCAAGGATCACAACTAGAATTAAAAAGTATTACTATAACAAATTAGTTTTAAACCACTTCAGTTATATTCATAGTTGATTTTAAAAAGCCTCATTCTCTCATAGAAAATTATAAATATTTATTCAGAATGTATTAGTGTCTATACTAGAGGATGCAAATTGTGATATCAAGATGCAGGTCTATTTTTAATTACAAGAATACGTAAAACTACTATGGCCAGCTTCATCTTAAAATATTGGAGAAATTCAACTGGACTCAGTTTTTAAACAAAGATGGTAAGTTGTCTGTCTTACAGTGGATACAGTATAGCATACAATGGAACTGTGTTTAGAATTTAATTGTGAATTTGTAATGTGCAGTTGACTGTAAGTGAAGGAATCAAACCTCCATTCTATTTCAGTAACTCCATCTACTTGCCATTGTGTTTTACTGATAGACACAGGAAATGCAGGGCTAAGAGAGAACTGTAATAACATATCGGTAATCGTCATTGATGTTCTTAGTAACTGGTCTTACCCTAAGCACAATCTACCAATACTGTGTCTTTAGTTATACTGTTCTACAGCTTTTAATGCATACATTTTGTTCCACTGAAAATCATAATTTAAGAACACCTAGATTGCTCACTGATATAACTCATAATCCTCTTTTTAAAATCAAATTAAAAAGCAACCATTCCACTCAGTTGCGTGAGACACCTTTATTAAAATAATTTATAACATTGTTAAAAATCAAAACACATCCGGAAACAGCACTTAAAGTTTCAATTCAAGCTTGTTTGTGCATCCATTTCTGGGAGACAAATACAGTACATCTATACATGCATTAAGTGTCTTTGTAGTATTTGACAATATCATGACTAACAACAGTTAAACCAATACTGTACCTGGAAAATCATGCAACAAACTAAAATTAAAACTGGCCACAAAAGTAAATATTTTCCCTCCCACTCTGAAGGAATACTCCTGGAAGTCAATTAGAATCAACAGGGCCATTTTCTACCATAAGTAAGCTAAATGACCATTTGGATCGCTGTTAACGAGGACCACCAATCCACACCAAGGGAAAGTGTCTCAACAGTAGTGAGAATAATATAGCCTGTAGCAAAAATGTTCCTCTAAGAAGAATTGTTTTAAAAAATAATCATGTTTATTTTACAAAGAAAATCAGGTACTCTTCAATTGATCAATATGGTGGGTGAAATGTGACTACAATCTTCTGAAATTAACCTCTGACATTAAAACTATCAATTTCCATTAAACTGTGTGCAAGGGATGGGAAATTAAGATTTAACATGAACAACAGAAAGAGTAAACAAACAGATTAAACTTAAGTTGTTATAATCATTCATATAAGAGCACTGTGGGTAATTGTTTTCAGAATAAACAATGCTCCTTTAAATACTTAAGCACAAAGTGTCATACCTGCCATATTTCAAAGTTGCTTCTGTACGCTGCAGTAAACCAACAAGTCAATCAAAAGCAATAATGGTATATTTACACACCCAAGGGTGTCCGCTTTCAAATAAATCATACATTTTCATGTTGTCTGCACTCTTTCATTATTAAAACAGGCAATTTGCACATGTATATCCCAAGGCAAGCAGCACATCATAACTGAGTGAATCTGGTTTTATCAAAGATCTCACCTACTTTAAGACACATACAGTAAAAGGCTCATTACCATTGGAGAGATGAGTTTCAGCCAGTTCTAATGATGATGTATAGTTGTCTATGACTGGCCATTCGTATTACATGTCACTGCTATGCGTAAATGACTGGATATACAACATAAATTTCTTCTGCGACAGCTCAGCCTCATGCATCACTACACATAAAGCCGGAGTCAGATTCTGATTACCGTTTTCACTCTGTGGAGAATAAGCTGTGTCATAAATGACTTAATGCCACACTTTATAATTTTAATTAATGCCTTTAGTATAACTATGAAGAATCATCTTTTACAATTGCTATACCCAGATACTGTCAGCTGCACATTTTCCATATGTTAGTTCACTGAGCAGTGCTCTTCAATATTAAGCTAGCATACCTGTGAGTGGTGTTTCATGTGAGGGCCCTGCTTTGATCCAATGTTACTTCATCATACTGTTCATGTCAATGTGTCATGAGCACACGACAGAAAAAAAAAAGGCGTTTCAGCTAGTGGCTTGTCCATAGTATAATTTTACCCCACCCAAACAAAGGAATTGAATATTTTTAATGCCATTTTTAACTGCTCCTCTAACCTCCCCAGGAAGTCAGAAATGAGTACAATTAGAAACAAGATAAAAAAAAAAAAAATCCCACACAGCTCTGTTGATCTCTTCGCTGGCAGAGGCTGGGATTGGCCAGATTTTACTGTGACCAAGTCTCATGTACTCGTGACCCAGTTACTGCTGCCTGCAACTAAAAGTGTCTGAGAAACACTGGTTTAGTTGTATGTGTCTGTATACCTAGCTCTGTGCTCAGGACTGCCAATTTCCTACACTGTACCCAGGGCTACCAGGAAAGACACTGTCCAAGCCCTTATAACACAGCAATGGATGAAGCTGGTATGAAAAGGCATGTACTTCGTTTATAATAGATGTGAAACATAAGAAAAAAGCTAGAACAGCAGCTAAAATAAATAAAAATGCACTGAAGGCAAGAGATTATGTGTGAACTACAGCAGAAAAACCCCAATCTAGTGTACAAAATGTATGATTTCTGCGTGTCTTTTGGTAAACAGAAATTGCTTCTAGGATTAGTGTGATAAAATAATTTTGAAAGTAAACGTTTGGATGAGTACATAATTATAAATAAATAGTTACAATTTGTTTACTTGTTGCCTCAGAGTGACACATAACCCAAGTTTCCATCCAGTTTTTTGCGATGTTTTGTTATCAACAGACAGAATATACGTAAAACAAATGTGCGAAATTTGCTGTCTTCAGCCTATTTCCATCAAACTGGATTTTTATCGATAAAATGGTGTGCGTGATGACGTCATCCCCCCCAAAATGAACTGTCGCATAAGTTTTGTTGTATCGCGAAAATAAATCTGCCGTTGAGCAGTTTCCATACATAATTTTGTGTATGTCGCAAAATTATCTACCTTTTGTTTTCCACGTTACACCCCCTCCACTAAACAAAGAAACAAAGAAATGGAAAGATTATTCAGACATTTTTTTGAAATTTGCCAGCTTACTGTTATTTCAGTTTCACAAATAATTGGAATTGTACATATATAATATCCGAAGACGACTGAAGAATGAAGCAGTTGCTTGTCCGATAGCCCTAGAGCTCGAAGAAAGTACCCCAGTGCGACGAAACCCACGGGTATGGGAGAGACGACGGAATAAGACCTTCTGGGAGGAGGTGGTGGAGAGACACTTTACAGAAAATCTCTGGCTGCAACATTTTAGAATGACATGGCCGACGTTTGAGATGTTGTGTGGATTCATCAGTCCTGATGTTGCGCCCATCACAGGTTGCCACCGACCACCGGTTCCAACCCAAAAGCGGATTGCCATCACCCTTTACAAGCTGGCAACCTGCACCGAGTATAGAGTAGTTGGAGAAACTTCGGGTTAGTAAAACCACCGTCCATCGATGTGCATATGCTGTGTGCACCGCTATTAAAGAAAACTTAATGCGGCGTTATATCAGACTTCCGACTGTAGCAGAGGCCAATGAAATTGTATACCGCAATTCCTTGGCATCTTGTGCCACAGATTTACGGTGCGCTGATGGCACGATGTGCCTATTCTTCCCCGACAGAAGGCTACCGCGATTACATTAATCGCAAAGGGTGGCCATCTATTGTTCCTCCAGGCCCTTGTTGATGACAGGTGCATGATACGAGACATTTGGCGCTGGCACTCCTGAAGTGCCCATGATGCAGCTGTGTTTGCAGCATCGGATCTGTACAGGTGAGCCTACCTTTCAACATCCCTTCTCAGTGCGATAACAACTGAATTAGTACTGTAACCTGGTTCCCTTAAGGTTTTTAATTAAAACTTAAATTTGAATTAATACAAAATAACGACGTCTAATCAAAAAAAACTAAAGTTAATATTAATGAGAGAATTTCTCATATATGCTAAAACATCTGCCATTTAATAAAAAGAAAAAAATGTTTAAATAATGAAACATACGGTTTATTAAATATTTTGACTGGCAAAGTAAATTACATTTGCGGTTTTTGTATTATTTAGACATCCTGAGAAACACCCCCAGGCTACAGTTGATGTGGAGGGAGTTCAGGTACCCCTTTTAGTAACAGGAGACCCAGCCTATCCCCTACTGCATTGGCTCATCACGAGAAATAACGAGTTTTTTCATCAGACCGCTCCGCTATTCTCGTTTTGATTGCACGTGATGAAAATGTATCATATGACACATTTATTTGCGTTAAAGCCCTTTCTTTCCGACAAAAAGTGTTTCCAATGTAGTTTTTGCAACATCTGAAGTATCGATATGGAATTTATGCGCTTAAAGTTAAACGGAAAAATATTATGTCGACATGTACAACATTTTATCGATAATTAGCATTTCCATCAGCTAAAATTTGAAGCGCTAAATATTTTTTCGCAAAAACTCCTTGGATGGAAACCTGGTTAGTGTGTTTG